>NC_133333.1:105979631-107283241 GCF_042186555.1 Aquarana catesbeiana | reverse complement strand
ACTATTAAATTCATAGTCTCCTGCAAAACAATATTCTTTTGCATTGGTACATGTCCCCGGTGCAACAGCTATGATTGATTTTCAAGATTCGCCCCTATTGACTCAATGGGGTTAACAATTTGGGGAATTCACAAAGAGTGCGACACATGACCGGAAAACTGATTCCAAGCACCAAGTGTTCACCACTAATGGAGAGTTATTTACAGTAGTGTAGTGTGGACGTACAATATTTGAGTATTCTCACAAATTCATAAATATTTTTGATTCAACTGATCTCTGTCTTGTCCTCAGTTACACTCTAATGAACCCTATATTTGTCCAACAACTTATTATTCTGAAATATGGGGACTATTTTACATTTCTTTATTATTCTCTTATACATGACTATGAAGGTTTGCTCTTAAAGGATCTTCATTTGTAGCAGAATTGTGCTGATAATAAATCAAATAAAGAGAGCTGTGCTGCTGCTGACCATGTATCTCTTTGATATGCAGCAAATGATTAACAGGACTAGAAGATCTTACATACGGAAATATTATTTGCTAACTAACTGAAATATCTTGTAACGATTTCCTGAACCAAAATTCTAGCTTTGCACTATATTATTTACGAGTCATACAGAGTAGGAGTGAACAGCAAGTGAAGGTGACATGATGACTCACTATTATATAAGAGTTTTGCATGTATTCTTACAAAGTAGGACAGATACTTTAAAAGATATAGTCTTAGTGGTTCTTTTGGTAATTTTCTTTTTTTCACAAAACCTAACAATGCTTATTCTTTTATCTGTATTCATTACATTTAAGGGGAAACTTTCTGTTTTAACCTGTGTAGCATCAGGCAAATCCTAAAATTTAGGTCTAATTCTTACACTTATTAGCATCATATATGAGGAAATAATATGGGGTATCATTGTTGCTTTAAATATTGTACACGTTCAAATGTTTTGCTTGTTTTAACTAGGTAATAGTATAGTTTTACACTATATTGTCAAAAGTATTGGGACACCTGCCTTTACACACACATGAACTTTAACCACTTCAGCCCCGGAAGGATTTACCCCCTTCCTGACCAGGCCATTTTTTGAGATACGGCACTGCGTCAATTTCACTGACAATTGCACGGTCGTGCGACATGGTACCCAAACAAAATTGATGTCCTTATTTCCCCACAAATAGAGCTTTCTTTTGGTGGTATTTGATAACGGTTTTTATTTTTTGCGCTATAAACAAAAAAAAAAAAAAGCCACAATTTTGAAAAAACTCAATATTTTTTACTTTTTGCTATAATAAATACCCCCAAATTTTTTTAAAGAAATAATAATTTTTTCCTCAGTTTAGGCTGATATGTAATCTACATATTTTTGGTAAATTTTGATTAGTTTGCACAAAAGTTATAGCGTTTACAAAATAGGGGATAGATTTATTATATTTTTTTTTTATTATTATTTTTTTTTTTTTACTAGTAATTGCGTCGATCTGCAATTTTTATTGGGACTGCAACATTTCGTCAGACAGATCGGACACTTTTGACACTTTTTTTGGGACCACTGACATTTATACAGCAATCAGAGCTAAAAATAGCCACTGATTACTGTATAAATGTCACTGGCATGGAGGGGTTAACACTAGGGGGCGATCAAAGGGTTAACTGTGTTCCCCCATTCTAACTGTGGGGGGTGGGATTGTCTAGGGAGGAGACTGATCAGTGTTCCTATATACTATGAATACACGATCTGTCTCCTTTCCCCTGTCAGAACGTGGATTTGTGTGTTTACACACAAAGATCCTTGTTCTTGCTCTGTCAGGAGTGATTGCGTGTGCCCGGCGGACATCGCGGCAGCCGGGCATGCGCATCGGCTCCTCCATACCGCGGTGGGAGCGCGCGCTCTCTATACCCCTTAAAGCGGCTGCCATACAGCTATGGTGATTCACGCAGGGGAGCCATTCTGCCACCGTCAAACGACGACGTTCGGTTGGCAAGTGGTTAATGGCATCCCAGTCTTAGTCCGGAGGGTTCAATATTGAGTTGGCCAACCCTTTGCAGCTATAACAGCTTCAACTCTTCTGGGAAGACTGTCCACAATGTTAGGAGTGTGTCTATTGGAATGTTTGACCATTTTTCGAGAAGCGCATTTGTGAGGTCAGGCACTAATGTTGGACGAGAAGGCCTGGCTCACAGTCTCCGCTGAAATTCTTTCCAAAGATGTTCAGTCAAGTTCCTTCACCCCAAACTCGCTCATTCATGTCTTTATGAACCTTGCTTTGTGCACTAGTCCAAATCATTTGGTGGAGGATGATTTTGGTGTGGGGGTTGTTTTTCAGGAGTTGGGCTTGGCCCCTTATTTCCAGTGAAGGAAGTTCTTAAGGCATCAGTATACCAAGACATTTTGGACAATTTCACGATCCCAACTTTGTGGGAACAGTTTGGGGATGGCCCCTTCCTGTTACAACATGACTGTGCACTAGTGCATAAAGCAAGGTCCATAAAGACATGGATGAGCGAGTTTGGGGTGGAGGAACTTGACTGGCCTACAGAGTCCTGACCTCAACCCGATAAAACACCTTTGGAATGAATTAGAGCGGAGACTGCAAGCCAGGCCTTCTCATCCAACATTAGTACCTGACCTCAGAAATTCACTTCAGGAATAATGGTTTAACATTCCCATAAACACATTCCTAAACCTTGTGGACAGCTTTTCCAGAGGAGTTGAAGCTGTTATAGCTGCAAAGGGTGGGCCAGCTCAATATTGAACCCTATGGACTAAGACTGGGGTGCCGTTAAAATTTGAATTCATGTAAAGGCAGGAGTCCCAATACTTTTGACAAAATACTGTATATTCCCTGTGTCATTTGTTTGCCTTACCTTGTAATTTTGGGCTCACATGTTGCAGCTGCAGTTTGTTTTGTCATGGCTGATTGATTCCTTTATGTCCAGCAGCTAGCCTGTCTCTATTCTCTTGTGAACAGGTGCTTATGGTATGTCACTATTCTGATGTGTTTTGCCTGTAATAATTATTAAGGTGTAATGGTAATTTAAATATTCTGGTTGATTGCTGCAGGGGTCATATAATGTGTGACACATTTCCCCTGCAGGTACGTCACTTTCCCTTAGAAGGGCATAAATACAGAATATCTGATCTTGTGAGAAGAGTAGATCTGTGAGGACCAAGTGCTGTGATGTGATTTCTCTTTCACCTGCAACCCCCTTCAATGGGCCTACTTCAGCATTCCAGATTTTCCGGAATCTATCGCAATGGATTATTTTCCATTTTTTCCATATTTAGGCCGCACTATATTCTCTATGCACCTTCGTCAATGTAACTGGTAGGGACAATGTACCAATTCAGCAGCACAGCCATTCTACCTCAGCCAAATCGTACAACTAATTTGTATGCCCGTATCTATACATGTATGTAAGTAAGTTTGTCAGTAAAGAACTTTATTTAAGTGAAGCTGTGGTCAATGTCCTCTTCTGGGAGAAATGTTCAAATCAAGAACAAAGATAAATTTCACGGGTCAAAAAAACACTAACTTTGGGAGTAAACCCATTCAACCCCCTAAGTTAAACAGCCTTGTGCTGTTTCAGAGTTTTTGTATCAGGTTAACCCTTGTGGTTAAGTACAGATAGTGAACCACAAATTTAATATTCTAGGTTGGGGCACTCTTGGAAGGAATATCTGGCAGTCGGAGGAGGACTGTGGTGGGTGGCCCTGGTAGGTGGGAGAACAGGTCCGCTTTATATTCCTTGCCTCATGGCTTGGTCTTCATACTGGAGTCTGTTGTGACCCGAGGTTGGCCTATGGACCTGACCTGGGGAGTCAAAAGACCAAGGCCTTGCATTAATAGAAGTGCGGTAGCTTTCTGTCATGTGTGCCTATGCTTTCCCACTCCCCCAACACCCTATAGGAGCAGGCAACTTCTTGTTTTAGATCACACAGGGTCCAGTGTATGCATTGCCATTTCCTCTGTGTTGAATCACTGTGGAAGTGCTAATGACATGAAACTGTATGGTGAGTAGGGATGGGCCGAACAGACCCCTCTTCAGTTTGCACTAGAACTTTCAAACACTGCAAAAGTTTGGACCCAAATAACGAACCTCATTAAAGTCAATGGGACACGAATGTCAAAAATCAAAAGTGCCCATTTTGAAGGCTTATATGCAAGTAATTGGGCATAAAATGGTTGTAGGGGTCCAGGCTCTGCCCTGGAGGACATGTTTCAATAAAAAAAAAAAAGTTTGTGAAAAATGGCATTTTTAAATGAGTAATGATTTTTTGATGTTTAAAGTGAAAGCATAAAAATGAAAAATTCCTTCCAATATAGCACCTGGGGGGGTCCCCTTAGTCTAGCTGTAAAGTGGCAGATCTGTACCATGTCTAGAATCTGCTACAGCAATAATTGCATTTATAAAGCCAAAAAAGCTGCATAAATTTTGCTTAGCGACAGCTGAGGAGCCAGTGTGTATGATGAGGCCACAATGTAGTGCACTGGGAACAAGATTAGAGATTTTTTGGATACATTCTGGTGTCACTTTGACTTTGCATAAAAATTGATTTTTGGGTGTCAGTGGCACCTTCTCACCGTAACCCTATAGAGGTAATCTCGATGAAAGCAAGAATTTGTCTTGATGTAAAAAATTGCAATAGTATGTATCTGTCAAACAGGTGCAGAAAAATTAGTCTTTGGGTGTTGGGTGCGCACTACAGAGGTGCTCTTGATGAAGGCAAAAAAATGCAATGATATGCACCTGTCAAACAGATGCTGAAAAATTGGTCTTTGGGTGTTGTTGTTGTGCCCATGAAACCTATACCAAAAACATTCTTCCAGATGAAATGATTGAACACCCTCAAAGCTAGGCAACCTCAAAGTCCTGCAGAGATTTCACATCCCAAAAAGACTTAATCAGTGACATCAGCGTCAGGGACTTCATAGCTGGTAATCCAAGACTGATTTATTTTTATAAAAGTCAAACGGTCCACGGAGTCTGTGGACAGATGCGTTCTATGATCAGTAACGAAACCTCCTGCAGCACTGAATGCCCGTTCCCTGGATGCAGGGCAGCCCAACAACTCAATAGCATACTGGGCAAGTTCTGGCCAGTGGTCTAGTCTCATGACCCAGTAAGTCAGTGGATCGTCAGCTGGAAAGCTCTCCATCTCTATTTTGGACCTGAGGTAATCGTCCACCATGTGATGCAGACGCTGCCATTGGAATGTGAAAGCTGACAGCCCTTGGCGGCGAGGACTAAAGAAATTCAGAAATGCCTCACTTAGACAGATGCCTTCTCCAACGCTCCTCTCTGACCAACAGAAGACTCAAAACTATATTTTCAATGACACTGTAACCTACTGGAGTCAGGAAAAACGTTCAATAAAATCCTCTTTAATGTGTCCTCAAGAGATTTTATCTTCTGTACTCTCTGTGGGGATGGGATGAGTTCCTTCCCCTTATAATGGTGGTCAAGGAGGATTGCCAACCAGTAATCATCCTTCTCCTTTATGCCACGTATTCTTTGGTCCTTTCGCAGGCTTTGAAGCATGAGGTTGCCCATGCACCTCAAATTTGCCGAGGCTTGAGAAGCAAACTCCTCGGGGTCACTCAGGATGACAGCATCTGGAACTTCCTCCTCCCAACCACGTACTACTCTCAAGGGTCCTGGGGTTGGAAAGTTATCGCTTATAGATTGACGCATGTCTTCTCTTCTTCGAAGCCTATGAAAGTGCCAGAATCCTTCTCCTCATCCTCATCCTCCTTCCCTCTCTCCTCCTGTGTGTTCTGTGACATAGGAATGATGGTGTCTGGATAAAGTGGGCCTTGAGAGGAAATTAAGTCCTACTCTTCCTCCTGCTGCTCTGCACCTCTAGTGCCCTGTCCATAATGCCATGCAGAGTCTGCTCCAGCAGGAACACAATAGGGATTGTGTCACTGATGCATGCACTGTCACGGCTCACCATCCTTGTGGCCTCCTCAAATGGTGACAATACAGTGCATGCATCCTTAATGATCAGCCATTGGCGTGGGGGAAAAAAGCTGAGGCGGCCTGAGCCCGTCATTGTGCCGTACTCGCACAGGTACTTGTTGACGGCCTTCTGCTGCATGTATAGCAGCTGCAGCATTGCCATAGTCGAGTTCCACCTGGTGGGCATGTCACAAATCAGGCGGTTTATGGGCAGGTAGATTTCCTACTGAATTTCAGCCAACCGAGCACTGGCTATGTATGACCGCCTGAAATGGCTACAGAGTCTTCTGGCCAGCTTTAGAACATCTTGCAACCCTGGGTACATATTTAGGAAATGATGCACCATCAAATTGAGGACATGTGCCAGGCATGGCACATGTGTCAACTTGCCCTATCTAAGGGCAGACAGGAAGTTTTAGCCATTATCGCACACCACCATTCCTGGCTCCAGCTGGTAGGGTGTGAACCACCTCTGGGCCTGTCCCTGCAGAGCTGCAAGAATCTCTGCTCCTGGTCTGGTACCTGTCCCCTAAACACACCAGCTGAAGTACTGCATGGCACCTTTTAGCCTGACTCATGGAATAGCCCTTTGAACGCTTAGGGGGTATCTGATGTTCAAAGGACAGTTCTGCAGAGGAGGGCATGGAGGTGGCGGACGGGGGTAGAGCTCACAGGTCTGGCATCATCACCACCAGCTGTATGGAGACCTAGGGGCACAATAAGCTGCAGCACTGAGCCCTGTTCTGCATCCTTTCGAGTTGCAAGCAGCGTTACCCAGTGTGCTGTGAACGAAATATATCAACCCTGCCCATGCTTGCTATGTCAGCAGTAAAGTGGATTTTATGACTGACTGCCTTGCCCAACGATGCCAGAACATTCCCTTCCAGGGGGTGGTAGAGAGATGGAACAGCCTTACGTGAAAAGTAGTAGCAACTGGGAACCTGCCATTGTGGTACAGCACATTGTGTGAATTCACTGAAGGGGGCAGAATCCACCAGGCTAAAAGGCAGAATTTGGAGAGCCAGCAGCTTTGACAAGCTTGCATTTAGATGCTGGGCATGTGGGTGGCAAGGACTATTTTTATTTTTTTTACCGCTGCAGCAGATGGGGCAGATAAATTTGCCGGCTACAGTTTATAGCTGGCAGATGTGCTGCTAGGACCTGGGACACCCTGTGCTTTACCATCATCCCTTTCAGTGGAGGCTGCTGAGAGGTAATGACTCTGTATAGCAGGGGCAGACTGAAGTGGGTAAAGGGGAGGAGGGACAGATTTGTGCCCGTTTTGTGTGGATTTTAGGTGCTCTTGCCAACGGGCTGAGTGGTTGGACGTTAAATGCTTTGTTAAGCATGTGGTACCCAAATGGCTGGTGTTTTTGCCACATTTGATGTGCCTGAGACACAGTTTGCGATCTGCTGCAGATATGCTGAAAAAGGCCCAGACAGCTGAGCTTTTGGGAGTGAGCCGGGAGATAACAGCTGCAGAATGTGATGGAATAGGATGGCTGCTCGCTACTCTTTCTTGATGTCGGCCTCCTTTGGATTGTGCCACCTCACGTTCAGTTTCCTCCTCTGCTCTATCTGGCACCCAAATCGCATCAGTGACATCATCATCATCTCCATCATCACCACTGGAGACAACTTGGCAATACGCTGTGGCTTGGGGAACATTAATGCCAGTTTGTCTACCAGTGTTCCTCCCTCTCTCTATGCTCATGTTCCTGTCATCCTCAACCTCAGAACCAACATCTGAATCCAATAATGGCTGGGTATCATCAAGGGGCAAGTGGCTGATGCTGTGGTCAAATAACTCAGCTGACTCCTCAATGGCTGATGTTAGGGCTATGGCAGGAATAGATGTGGACAAGAAGGCAGGTTTATCCACTCTGGCAACTGCAGGGGGCTGCACACTTGTCTCTGCTTGCATGACAGGATGAGGAGGATGAGGAAGGTTTAGTAAGTCAGTCCACCCCCTCCTCTGCATGCTGTGGCTGAATAGCATGGGAAAACTCAGTAAACAGAGGAAATGATGCCCTGACTGAGGATTGACCACCACGTCCACTTTTGCCTGTGGACACATTTGTTGTTGGCCCCCTTACAGTGCCAAGGGAACGTCTGCCTCTCCTTGTTGTCCTCCCAGACATTATTTGGAGGGAGGGGCTCTGCTTATAAGCAAATGTAAAGAAGAAGTAGAAATATGTATGTAGATGCACATTAATCAATGTAAAGTGGTGTTTGGTGCACTTTAATTTGAGTACTCACACTACAAAGACACACTCCACGGATACACTATAATATACTGCAATATAATGTGCCAAACGTGATTCTCGGGGCCGAACAAACGGTCGAACAAACCGTTTGTTCAGATGTTGTCCAAACAACGAAAGTTCAGGCCAAACCATTCACTCATCCCTAAAGGTGAGCTCTCTGTTTATTGCTCTGCCTCCTTGTGTATGTGTCAGATCTAATTACTGTGTAGCTCCACCTGCAGACTGAAAGACCCAAGGATTGTAGGAAATGTAGTGTAGTGTAGCCCCTTCACAAACAGGATATTGCACTAAACCTGTAGGTAAATAAGAGAACCTGAACCTGCACTAAGCGTGTGTCTGATAATAAAGTTGGCAGTGCCTCCATCCAAGCAGGGCCTCTGTGAACAGAGAGAATTCCCTTCCTGGTTAATTAACCAGTAATCTAATCTAATCAAACTAATCTAATCAAAGTAAATAGGAAAAGAGGAACTCCTGCAGCCAGCATTTAACATTAACCATAAGTATATAGATACACACAGGTATGGAAATAATACGTGTTTTATATAATATACAATATAATGTATTAAAAAGTTAACAATAGTACATGTATCAATGTAAAAACAGGTAATGTCAACAAACAGGAGTTCTGGTGGAATTGTGCACATATATCTGGATATAGTTATTAATAAAGAAACCTCTAGATGAATGTCACAGCTAACTTCAGTTGCACGGGTCCCTGAGCATGATCTGGATGCAGTATCTGTTTTTGTGTCAGAGACCTGAAAACAAGATCTGTGATGATCGGGAGACCCTTTAGCTGCTGTCCAACTCACCTGGAACACAGCTTTGCACCAGCAGGAATCATGGGCACTAGAACTCAGAGTCAAATTACCTACTCTGCAACATAGTCTCTACTAGTAGCTTCTAATCTGTCATGCAACCGGAGCTCTAACTACCTAACCTGACTCTAATCTATGCTGGTTACTGAGCCCCAAGGTAAAACTAGCTATAGAATCCCAGACCAGAAGGGACAGGGTTAACCAAAATAACAAGAGCTGCATGTAAATTATATTACCATAAACAGACTCGCTTAACAAAATACAGCAAGGAAAATCACTATACACGCATACGGTATCAGACTTAGTTACCTGGAAAAGTGCATGTGGGATAACAACAAGGGGACAGATATACTTCCGTCACCAGTGTGTAGATATATACAGTATGGACTCTATATACACCCAGAAGCTATGAGCAACAACAGTAAACTTTTAAACATTGCCTAATAATCCCTGTATCTGGTGTGGATTCACCAACAATGCTTCTGAGGACAGGAGGTGTGTATTAGACTTTCTCTCTCTCGCTTCATTTCCTCCTTCTAGGGTTTACAACTCAACAACCCAAAGACAAGGAGCTCTATGCCCATGAATTTTGTGATAAGCAGCACAGCTATTTACAAATACAGACAATAGAGGGCAGCAGATCCCTACAGTAGTTTCTTCACAGGAAATGTCAGTTCTCAGACTGCAGACCGAGGTCATGCATTACCTGTGCAGTGCTATACAACATGCCTCATTTCTAAACACAAAAATAAACTTTTGACACAGGTATTTGAAAATGTACTCTACTACAGGCTATGCGTACAGGGCAACACAGGACACCATTAGACTACATATTCAATGTGTATCTTATGCAGATGAAAAACAGAAGGTGCAGTTAGGAATGTTTATAATACCTTTATTATGAGCCTCATTCCTCTATCAAGTGAAGTTATACTTTAGAAACACCCTTATGCCCCGTACACACGGTCAGATTTTCCGATGGAAAATGTCCGATCGGAGCGTGTTGTCGGAAATTCCGACCGTGTGTGGGCTCCATCGGACATTTTCCATCGGATTTTCTGACACACAAAGTTGGAGAGCAGGAGATAAAATTTTCCGACAACAAAATCCGTTGTCGGAAATTCCGATCGTGTGTACACAAATCCGACGGACAAAGTGCCACGCATGCTCAGAATAAATAAAGAGATGAAAGCTATTGGCCACTGCCCCGTTTATAGTCCCGACGTACATGTTTTAAACGATCGGATTTTCCGACAACTTTGTGTGACCGTGTGTATGCAAGACAAGTTTGAGCCAACATCCGTCGGAAAAAATCCTAGGATTTTGTTGTCGGAATGTCCGAACAAAGTCCGACCGTGTGTACGGGGCATTAGTATGAACAGCAGAGACTGTTATTTTTCTTGAGGCTCGGAAGACTATTATCCTATGTGCTGGAACACATAGAATGTAAAACATGCTTTGTTCCTTAATTGTTTGTATACACTTTTTAATATGTCAGCAGACCAGGAGGGTTGAGGAAGGAGCCATCTTCAGCCTTCTTTAATTTGTGCTCATGCATTGCTGTTGATTCAGCACAGAGAAAGTAATATTACAATAAAATACAAAAAGAGATTGCACAGATCATCACTTTGTTTAAAGCTGAACTCAGCCTTCCCTTCAGTTCTTCACAGTAGTACAGACTCATCTCCTGTACTGAAATAGCTTAGTCTAATTTCACTTCATAATATGTAAGCAGACCAAGAAGGTTGAAAAGGAGCCACGTTCAGCCTTCTTTAAACATTTTCCTACTGGGCACCTTTACCACCGTCCTGCCCAGGGCAATTTCCAGCTTTCAGCGCTGTCACGCTTTCAATTACAATTGCGTGGTCATGCTACACTGATTGGCAGCACTGGTGGGCACTATTGGGACTGCACTGATATTTAGGAAACTGATAATCAGTGCCCTAATTATCAGTGTAGATGTCCCTGATAAAAATTTCATTGGGGTGCAGTGTAACATGACTGCGCAATTGTCATTCAAAGTGCGAGAGCGCTGAAAACTGAAAAATGGCTTGGGCAGGAAGAGGGTGAAAGTGCCCTGTATTGAGGTGGTTAATTGGAGGGAAAAAATAGGAGGGGGGAGAAAGGAGGGTGGGGGATAAGGGGAAGGTAGGGGTAAGCTTACAGGATCCACTTCCTAACTAGCCCCCCCGTCACAAAGACTCCCCCCAGTGCATCCAAGCACCGCCCTCCGTTTGATTGCAGGTATATCTCTACTGCTGAGTTGAGGCGGATGCTCATCTGTTGTTATCTGATTGCTGGTAAGACTTAAACTGGTCTGAGTATTGGAAATGTGCCCAACAGGACCAAATAGCTACAAACTTAGTAAGTCGATCATGGGTAATATGTATAAGTTCTTTCATTTCCTCAATGTTATTCAACCTAGCAAACTATTCCTCTATCGTTGGAACGGGAACGGAATGTCAGTGTACCAGAGTGCACGGCTAATGGCTTGTGATAAGATTTTCTAGGCAAGGAAGTGTGATGTAGAAGGTACTGTGCGGCTGTGTCTTAAGTGTAAGTAGATATCTGAAGAATGAGGTGATGAACCTCTTTTCAGTATGGTTGGAGTTTATCGCACAACCACCAAATGTGCAACATTGTGCCTTCCTCCTTGCCACAGTGTCAGCATGTATTTGATGTAGAGGTAGAGTGTTTATGTAGCAGGGGCGGACTGCGATACCACATAGTCTGGATCTTGTAGAAATCTTTCTGAATTGCAGTGTTCAGTAAGTCTTTATGGGCATACTCATTCATAGTGACCCAATCTTCCTCAGTGAGGGTAATTTGCAGGTCTCTTTCCAATGCTGAGGGAACCCAGATTCACTGAACAGCAGCAAGTAGATCTTGGAGATCCTGTCTTGCCAGGGGGCTGGTGAGTTACATAGCCATTCAAAGGAAGTCAAAGGCCTTGTCCAGACCAAGCCGATGACTACAGAAGAGAAGAAATGTTTCAGCTGGACGCAAGTCTAACAAGGGAAAGAAACTCCTCATAGCTAATTAATTTATCATTGGTGAAAAAATGTAATGGCTGTATCTCACTATGTGGTCAAATGCATGCCAAAAAGACCTTGAACATGCCCAGAGTGAAACACAGGTACATCCTAAGCAGAGATAAGAACCCTGGTGTGGTGGAAAGGGAGGTAGCTTTACTAGCTATGTGGAAACAGTGCAGCGAGCGGCTTATCAGGGGGTGTGATAAAACCAATTTGTCCAGGTGATGGGGAGAGATCCATGGAAGGGTCTTTAGTGATAGGTGAGAGAAGAAACCCAAGCTTTCACGGTGGCATGGACATTCTAATCAACCACTCTAAATTTGGCATGCCCAAAAATATTTCTGGAGTTTGGGAAGCCCCACCCCACCTTTCAGCTTTGTAAGGGTGAGACGTAAGTATTTCAAGAGTGGGGCACGTTGTTCCAAAGAGACTCCAATCATGCTCTCTTTTAAGATAAGAAAAAATTTGAGGGAAGTTGAATGGGGATGGTCTACATTAGGTATAGCAATCATGGGAGAACATTTTAACTAAGGCTGCACTACTAAACCAGGGTACATTAATGCTAGACCACTGCTTGTAATCCCTTTGTATGGTATTCAGCGCTGGGTGAAAATTCATCATGCATAAATTTTTGAGGTGAACAGGGTTCTGTATCCCCAAGTATGGAATGGCATCCAAGCGCTACATATGGGAAATTGCTTTGGCATTGAGCAACCATTGCATGCGTTAGGGAGATATTAGGTGCATGAGATTTATAATAATTTATGTTCAAGTTAGACAAAACATGAAAGTCGATTCTGAAGAAGGCTAGGTAAGGATATATGTGGAGAGGTAAGAAAATGCAAAAGGTCATCTGCAAAGGAGGCTACTTTGTATTCCTGATTTTTTTTATGGACAACCTTTTAATGGCCGTATTTGCCCTCAGGCGGTTCAGAAGAGTCTCTAAAGTACGGACAAATATTAGGGGGGAAAGGTGGTACCACCATTTGTCTTTTATTTTGTAGTGTCCCCTTTGCACTGCAAAGGTTAAAGGCTGATTTTAGTTTTAGAGTAATATAAATAAGTGCAATACTTACCTTTTTCCTCACATCACCAGCAGCTGATGCTCTTCTTCACTCTCGGATGCTCCCAGGATGTGAGGAGGGGCTTGTTTAACATATTGTGAAGCTTTATGTGTTTTTTCATAAAAATAATAAACATATCATACTTACCTGCTATGTGCAATGGTTTTGCACAGAGCAGCTCAGATCCTCCTATTCCGGGGGCCCCTGCTGGCATTCCTGGCTACCCCCCCCCTTCCCCCCATCAAGTGGCCCCATAGGAAGCTGATTCCTATGGGGGTACTCACGCATGCTCGATTCGGAGCCAGGCTGTATGTGTTTATTCAGACACACAACCCAGCTCTCTGCTTACAGGTTTTGACTGACAGCAGCAAGAGCCAAACCTGGGAGAAAGGGGAGAGGGGAGAGGAGCTGCTGGAGATGTGAAAAGCATTGGATTGGGATTGGGCTCAGGTGAGTATTTGAGGGAGGGGGGAGATACTATTAAAAGGTGTTTTACCTTAATGCAGAGAATGCTTTCAGGTAACAAAACAAAAAACAAAAATGGTTACCTTTACAACACTTTAACACTGAACCACCAATATATGATAAAATAAGAAGAGGTGAATGTTTGCCCTAGGGACATGCATAACAATCAGACATCAAAGGGGAAAATGGGGAAAAAAATAGATGCTAGGACACACATGGCATATCAACCACAATACAGTGACACTGGAAGGCTCTCTTGACAGCCAAAGGATGAAACACCTAAATCCAAGGTAGGACTAGGGATGAGATCTGCATTTTTATCCATTCAGAGGTTTGGATTTAACCCAAAGCTTCAGGACTTTCCATAGGAATTACCCAGCTGACCTCCCACAATGCATTGCAAAAAAAAAAAACATAATTTGCCAAAGTTGCAAGACTTTGGCCAACATTTTTTTTTTAACCCACACATTATAAAAGGCTAGTCTTTTGTCAGTGAGTTCAGTGAGAGCGAGATTCATGTGTTTTAGAGGGATAGAGTTTGCTAATGTAGCTTGCTACTATTTGGCTGTACAGTGCTGCTATATACAGTACTATATTCAATGCTGTGTAATGCCACTGATACATTGCAGTGTGGCTAGGAAGAGTTGAGCGTGAGCTTAGCTGCATTCACTATCTGATTTGAGTGGACCCAAATATGTGTGTCAGTGGCAAATTCTGTTGCTGAGTTGCTGCTGTTCCAACTCATTTATTTTTTTTTTTTCTTCAATTTTAATTTGTATTCACATCCTGTATAAAAAAATGGATGGCAGGATTTAGCTTTTAGTGTTTTAGGGTTGATCTTTGGGTTTTTTAAAGTTATTCCATTTTTTTTGTTTGTTTATTTTTTATAAGCTTGGCAGCAGCAGCATAAAATTCTCTGTGGCGCTGCAAATGTTGCCCTTTGTTTGAAGCAAAGCACTACATGTTTTAAGAGGCAGGACATCTGTGCCTTTTTATAGGGCAGTGTATTCTATACATCCAGTGGTGGAGTGACTAACCATGCCTTCATCATCTCCCACTGTCTGCTAGGTGCAGAATAGCTTTAAGCACTCTGTTCCTTCTCCTCATCTACAGCAACTTCTGCTGCTGCCTCAGAAACTGGTACAGAGATGTTTGCTTCACATTTGCTTCCAGAGGATGCTCAGGAATTTATTACATCTGACATTGAGGAGATCAATGGGGGCATAGAGGGAGGGAACAACAGGTAGGGAGAACCAATTGGCACAGCTATAGTGATGACGAGGAGTCAGATATAGTAAAAAAAAAAAAGTGTGGTAAAGACACAACATCATTGAGGCAGGATGAGATAAAGGGAAAGCTTGCAGTGGAGTAGAGCAGCCGCCCCTATACACCGGAGAGCAGAGCTCCATGGAAGCAGGCAATTATTATCCCCAGTTCACTCCTCAGGGCACAGCACTGTGGGCTTATTTCAACTCATATGCTGCAGACTGTACCATAGTCATTTGCAGTCACTGCCAGCAGCGTCTCAAGGGTGTCAATATCACCAGTTATTTGGGTACCACATGTATGCAGAGACACATTAGTGCTCACCACACAGCTTGATGTGAGCAGCACCTAAAGGGCAGCGATTGGCAGCAAAAAGGCCTCTCTTTTTGGCTTCTGCTATTGTACATCTTCTCCCATGATACAAGATATTCTATAAGTGGCCACAAGCAAATGGGACAACATATTTCAAAGGGTGTCAGAGGTTTGCCTTATGGCACTTCCAGCAGGGAAGAGGATTAGCATAGAGACATGTGGAGTAGGTGCAAGCTTAAAGTGGTTGTAAACCCCATTCCTGAAATTTGAACTAAGCACATATATCTGTAGTGTTTACTTACCTCTCTCCAAAGCTCTAGGTGTTGTTTCTCTCTGGTGCTTCCTTCCTCTGTTATCAGCATGAGTCACTTCTGACAAGTTCTCCTACATATGAGATAACAGCAGCTGAAAATTGTGTTGGGAGGGAGCTTAGGAGGGAGATTAGCAGAGAGCTTGTCTATTCACAATACAGCTCTGCGTGTTCCTTTGTTGCTCTGCCTATGTGGAAGGGGGAGAGGGGGTCCCTTTGCTCCAATCAGCTCTCTCACAGTGTAAACCCAGACTCCCCACCCACCCCTATGTACTGCTGAAAGAGGAAGAAAGATTTCTAACATGATCTGCACTTTTCAAAGAGCGTAGAAAGGGGAAGACAGCAGATATACAAATAAAACCTATGTAGGAGCATTTGTTTCATCTCTGTGTATCATCTGAGGCTATTCACTTCACTGGGTATATGTGAGGTTTTACAAGCACTTTAACCGGTTCCCGACCGGCGCACGCTGATGTACGTCAGCAGAATAGCACGGCTGGGCAAATGGGCGTACCCGTACGTCCCTTTCTATTTGCCGCCATGCCACTGCGTGCGCGACCCCCGCGGCACGCGCACGCGCTGGCCGGGAGCTCCGTGAGTCAGGTCGCGGGTACCATGGACTCGATCGCCACGGGGATACCCGCGATCGCCTCATGGAGAGGACGAACGGGGAGATGCTAATGTAAACAAGCATCTCCCCGTTCTGCCTAGTAACAGCATCACTGATCTCTGCTCCCTGTGATTGGGAGCAGAGATCAGTGACATGTCACATGTAGCCACGCCCCCCCACAGTTAGTAACACATCCCTAGGACACACTTAACCCCTCCCTAGCCCCCTAGTGGTTAACCCCTTCACTGCCAGTGTCATTTACACAGGAATCAGTGCATTTCTATAGCACCGACTGCTGTATAAATGACAATGGTCCCAAAAATGTGTCAAAAATGTCCGAAGTGTCCGCCATAATGTCGCAGTCATGATAAAAATCGCTGATCGCCGCCATTACTAGTAAAAAAAAAAATTAATAATAAAAATGCCATAAAACTATCCCCTATTTTGTAAACGCTATAACTTTTGCGCAAACCAATCAATAAATGCTTATTGCAATTTTTTTTACCAAAAATATGTAGAAGAATACGTATCGGCCTAAACTGAGGAAAAAAATGTTTTTTTAAATATTTTTGGGGGATATTTATTATAGCAAAAAGTAAAAAATAATGTGTTTTTTTCAAAATTGTCGCTATTTTTTTGTTTATAGCGCAAAAAATAAAAACCGATTAATATCTTTAACACTGAGAAAACACCTTTCACTGTTCCAGCTGTTGGAACTAAAGGAAAAGCACATCCCTAACCACCCAGCTTTGTGTCTCAATACCAGCTTGGCAAAACTGCTGGCTTTACAGCTTCTACAGAGTCTGCCCCATTTGATTAATTTTAACCTGTGCTGTACACGAGTGGCAAGCTCCCAGCTATCATGTTTTTCCTGTAAGGATTTCCCTGCCCTCCACCATCACTTGGAAGGAAATGTTTCCATGTTGATGGATCAAGAGGTCAGCTGTAGGGTCCACATTACCAAAGACACTTGGTCCAGTAAGTATGGATAGGGACATTATATTTCATACATGGCCCACTGGGTCACTTTGCTGGCAACTGGGAAAGATGCAGTAAAGGGCTCATTGTGCTGCCACATACTGTGACACCAGGTAATAGTAACAGATGACTATCTATGCCTCCTCCTAAATACCAGTGAGTCATCCTCTGGTGCACCAGTATCTCCCAAGCGTTTGAAAGAATTTGCAATGGCACTGGAAAAATGTGACTGTGCAGTTTTTCAGCTGGTATGACTAGGGGCCAGGAGCCATACTGCAGTAGATTCTGTAAGCTCTAGAGGGACAGGCCCAGAGGTTGTCTATCCTATCCATCTTTTGCCAGGAAAGATCATGTGTGACAATGCCACCAACCTGCTCTTTGGCAGGGAAAGTGTGGCTTGCCTGGCACACATCCTCAATCTGTTGCTGCAGTGGTTCATGTTTAAATATCCTTGCTTACAGGATATTCTGAGAGAGAATAGAACAGTTTGTAGCCATTTCAGGAGGTCATACCCATCCAGTTTTTGGTTTTGTGAAATTCAGCTTGAGCTCCATCAGTCCACAAATCTCTTTATGTGTGATGTGCCCAGCTGGTGGAACTCTACCTTGTTATTCTGTAGTGTCAGTGGGCCATAAATGAGTACCCATGCAAATACGACATGAGGACAGGGTCAGAGGAGCTGTTTTTTTCCCATTGTCGATGACTCCTCATTCAGGATGTATGCACTGTATTGTTACAATTTGAGGAGGCAACCAGAATAGTGACACACAACAATGTGTACATTAGCATCACTATTCCTGTAGTGTTTCTGCTGGAACATACAATGCATGGGATAATAGATTGGACATTTGAGGCACAGCAGCCGGAGGAAGAAGAGAACTGGTGTCTCAGGGCCTACTTTATCCTTATTCACACTCCTGTGTGGCCACAGCAGGCACAGAAGGAGAACAATGAGCAGGAGGAGTAGTATTGTAGCAGTGGCAGTCTCACAAACCCCAAGACTTGTAAGTGGTTGGGGGAAGATACGGTGGGGGTTATTTACCAAAGGAAAATCCACTTTGCACAACAAATGCACTTGGAAGTGCAGTCGCTGTAGATCTGAGGGGGACATGCAAGGAAAATAAAAAACAGCATTTTTGCTTGCACATGATTGGATGATAAAATCAGCAGCGTTTCCCCTCATTTCAGAGCTTCCCCTCAGATCTACAGTGATCTACAGCAATCTACAGCGACTGCACTTCCAAGTGCACTTGTAGTGCAAACTGGATTTGCCTTTCGTAAATAACCCCCGGTATCTCACAAAAGTGAGTACACCCCTCACATTTTTGTGAATATTTTATTATATCTTTTCATGCGACAACACTGAAAAAAATGACACTTTGCTACAATGTAAAGTAGTGAGTGTACAGCTTGTATAACAGTGTAAATTTGCTGTCCCCTCAAATAACTCAACACAGCCATTAATGTCTAAACTGCTGGCAACAAAAGTGAATACACACACCAACGTGATCACAAAAAACTTGCCACCACCCTCATTTATAGCTGGCTATCGCAGTAAGCGGCATTGGAGAGCCACAAACAGATACCAACAAAGCCTGGGGAATGCCCAGGAAAAAATTACAAGCCTACTTACCACCAGCTCGGTTGTCTGCGAGCTGGTGGTAAGTAGGCTTGGAATTTTTTTCTGGGCATTCCCCAGGCTTTGTTGGTATCTGTTTGTAGCCCTCCAATGCCGCTTACTGCAATAGCCAGGTGGCAAGATTTTGTGATCACATTGGTGTGTGTATTGGTCCAGCAACGCACCAGCACCTTTGCAGCCGTAGTGCTATCTATCTGCTGGGTGTTTGGTGTGCTCCTGCACCTTTAAGAAGGGGTGGGCTGCCCTTCAGTCCACCTGCCCGCATTTATCCATCAGAATGCATGTGCCTCCACTGTGGGGACACTCATATTTTAGTGTTAGGACCACAGATTAGGGATGAGCCGAACACCCCCCTGTTCGGTTCGCACCAGAACATGCAAACAGGAAAAAAGTTTGTTTGAACACGTGATCACCGTTATAGTCTATGGGACACGAACATGAATAATCAAAAGTGCTAATTTTAAAGGCTTATATGCAAATTATTGTCATGAAAAGTGTTTGGGGACCCGGGTCCTGCCCCAGGGGACATGGATCAATGCAAAAAAAAAGTTTTAAAAATGGCCGTTTTTTCAGGAGCAGTGATTTTAATAATGCTTAAAGTAAAACAATAAAAGTGTAATATCCCTTTAAATTTCGTACCTGGGGGGTGTCTATAGTATGCCTGTAAAGGGGCGCATGTTTCCCATGTTTAGAACAGTCTGACAGCAAAATGACATTTCAAAGAATAAAAGTCATTTAAAACTACTTGCGGCTATTGCATTGCCGGTCCGACAATACACATAAAGGTTTATTGATAAAAACGGCATGGGAATTCCCCACAGGGGAACCCCGAACCAAAATTTAAAAAAAAATGACGTGGGGGTCCCCCTAAATTCCATACCAGACCCTTAAGGTCTGGTATGGATTTTAAGGGGAACTCTGCGCCAAAATTTTTAAAAAAAACAGCGTGGGGTCCCCCCAAAAATCCATACCAGACCCTTATCCGAGCACGCAACCTGGCAGGCCGCAGGAAAAGAGAGGGGGATGAGAGAGTGCCCCCCCTCCTGAACTGTACCAGGCCACATGCCCTCAACATTGGGAGGGTGCTTTGGGGTAGCCCCCCAAAACACCTTGTCCCCATGTTGATGAGGACAAGGGCCTCATCCCCACAACCCTGGCCGGTGGTTGTGGGGGTCTGCGGGCGGGGGGCTTATAGGAATCTGGAAGCCCCCTTTAACAAGGGGACCCCCAGATCCCACCCCCCTGTGTGAAATGGTAAGGGGGTACTTACCCCTACCATTTCACTAAAAAACTGTCAAAAATGTTAAAAATGACAAGAGACAGTTTTTGACAATTCCTTTATTTAAATGCTTCTTCTTTCTTCTATCTTCCTTCATCTTCTTCTTCTTCTTCTGGTTTTTCTGGCTCTTCTGGTTCTTCCTCCGGTGTTCTCGTCCAGCATCTCCTCTGCGGCGTCTTCTATCTTCTTCTCCTCGGGCCGCTCCGCACCCATGGCATGGGGGGAGGCTCCCGCTCTTCTCTTCATCTTCTTCTCTTCTTCATCTTCTTTTCTTCTTCTCTTCTTCATCTTCTTCTCCGGGCCGCTCCGCACCCATGCTGGCATGGAGGGAGGCTCCCGCTGTGTGACGCGTCTCCTCTTCTGACGGTTCTTAAATAACGGGGCGGGGCCACCCGGTGACCCCGCCCCCCTCTGACGCATGGTGACTTGACGGGACTTCCCTGTGACTTCACGGGGAATGCCACAGGGAAGTCCCATCATGTCCTGTGTGTCAGAGGGGTGCGGGGTCACCGAGTGGAAGATGAAGGAAGATAGAAGATAGAAGAAAGAAGAAAGAAGAAGCATTTAAATAAAGGAATTGTCAAAATCAGTCTCTTGTCATTTTTAACATTTTTGACAGTTTTTTTAGTGAAATGGTAGGGGTACCCCCTTACCATTTCACACAGGGGGGGGCAGGATCTGGGGGTCCCCTTGCTAAAGGGGGCTTCCAGATTCCGATAAGCCCCCCGCCCACAGACCCCCACAACCACCGGCCAGGGTTGTGGGGATGAGGTCCTTGTCCTCATCAACATGGGGACAAGGTGTTTTGGGGGGCTACCCCAAAGCACCCTCCCAATGTTGAGGGCATGTGGCCTGGTACGGTTAAGGAGGGGGGGCGCTAAAAATTACAGCAGTGGTAAGATGCCTCTATCAAGCGAGGAAACTGATAGCACAGTCCTGGCTATCGGCGGCCCCTCCTACCCTGGAGGGTTGGGTTAGAACTATGAATGTGCTGGTGAGAACAGAGAGAATAACTTATATTAGAAGAGGAAGCTACAGGAAGTTTAGGAATATATGGGAACCGTGGCTCCAGGGGATGGGTATTGACCGGGGGTGCCTGTAGGCTGGGTATTGACCGGGGGTTCCTGTAGGCTGGGCCGTAAAGTGTCTTGAGACTAGGTATGTGGGAAAGGTATGGAAGGGTAATTGGTAAATGTTGAAATATCTTTCAACTGTAGATTAAATTATTGCGGTATGGTGTTAGAGTTTCTCTTGATAGAGCCAGAGGGTTGGGGGGGGGGAGGGGTGGGTATAATGGGAATGGGTAAAATAAAAAAAAGGTATGATGGTAATTGTGTGAGTTACTAGAGGGGGTCTCTGGAAATGATTTTATTTTCATATTAAATTGTGATGTCGATTTATGTATTTGTATACCTTGAAAATTGAATAAAAAGGATTGAAGTAAAAAAAAAAAAAAAAAAAAAAAAAAAAAGGAGGGGGGGCGCTCTCTCGTCCCCTCCTCTTCTCCTGCGGCCTGCCAGGTTGCGTGCTTGGATAAGGGTCTGGTATGGATTTTTGGGGGGACCCCACGCGTTTTTTTTTTTTTTTTAATTTTGGCGCAGGGTTCCCCTTAAAATCCATACCAGACCCTTCAGGTCTGGTATGGAATTTAGGGGGACCCCCACGTCATTTTTTTTTTAAATTTTGGTTTGGGGTTCCCCTGTGGGGAATTCCCATGCGGTTTTTATCAATGAACTTCTATGTGTATTGTTGGACCGCAACGAGTAGTTTTAAATTACTTTTTTTCCCTTTGATATGTCATTTTGCTGTCAGACTGTTCTAAACACGGGAAACATGCGCCCCTTTACAGGCATACTATAGACACCCCCCAGCTACGAAATGTAAAGGGATATTACACTTTTATTGTTTGACTTTAAGCATTATTAAAATCACTGCTCCTGAAAAAACGTCCGTTTTTAAAACTTTTTTTTGCATTGATCCATGTCCCCTGGGGCAGGACCCAGGTCCGCAAACACTTTTTATGACAATAACTTGCATATAAGCCTTTAAAATTAGCACTTTTGATTTATCCCATAGACTTTTAAAGGGTGTTCCGCGACATTTTAATTTGCCGGGAATACCCCAAATTGTTCGCTGTTCGGCGAACTTGCGAACAGCCGATGTTCGAGTCGAACATGAGTTTGACTTGAACTTGAAGCTCATCCCTACCACAGATATCAGGGTGTCGTGACGAGGCTCTGTGGCTTACGCATGCGTTTGCAAATGCGTGCGGACTAAACCGCTGTTTTTAACGCATACTGTTAGACAGGTTAATTTGGTTGTCTGCGAGCTGGTGGTAAGAAGGCTTGGAATTTTTTCCTGGGCATTCCCCAGGTTTTGTTGGTAAAAGTGAATACACCCCTGAGTGAAAATGTCCAAGTTGGGTCCAATTAGCCATTTTAAGTGATTCCTCCACCCCGCACACATTTAAAAACTGAAAACGTTGTCGAGCTATGAAAACCTTGAGTCTGGATTCGGGCATGAGAGCAAACTGGTCACTCTGACTCTGGTCATTTGTGGTGGATGGGCTCCTTCACATTCTAGTGCTTCAAAAGGGCAACATGATTTATGGCATCATAGAGAGGGACCATCTTTGGTTGGCCACCCTCTTGGATCCACATTATAAAGGGAAAATTGCAGAGTTCATCCTGCCCTCACAGAGGGAGAAAAAAATAAAACACCAGTGACACACTGTAGAAGGACTTGTTAACCCCCTTTCTGAAAATGGCTTTATACCATTTTATAGGCACGGCTTGGAACCTCCTGTTTGGTTAAAGGAGGAGCAGTAGAAACAGCAGCAGCTTAAACAATGCTTTCAGAGCATTCTACAGTAGTCAGCGCCAAGGGCTATCTGCTGCCAGTGGCTATAGGTATCGGCTGAATAATTTGGTGGGTGATGTTGACACCCTTCTAATGGATGACCCTATTGTTTATTGGGTAAAAAAGGATGGACCACTGGCAAGAGCTTGCTCTGCTGCCAGTGTGCTTTCTTAACATACATTTAGTACTGTGGGGGCTTTGACACAGAAAAAAAAGAGTCCATTTATCCCCAGACATAGTTGGCTGGCTGGACTTTGTGAAAATTATCCAGTCCTGGATTAGTGATAACTACCAAGCCCCTTCTTGTTAGGCGCCCGTCTTCTCCTTGTGGCCTAGGCTCTTGGGGATGTGGCTCAGTGGAGGTCCTCGCCGGCGGTTAATCAAAGACACATACACACATAGGTATGCTGAAAATGATTACAAGTCTTTATTTTTAGATTCGCTTTTTTATGCTGTCTTTACAAGACTCTGCCCACAATTTGGGGGCCAATCAAAATGATAATACATATTAGCATATTCGGTAATTTCCAAACATATCCCAATCTTGTGATTTTCTAAACATTAATAGTGTCTACATCTTGTGATATCAAAAAGGGTGACCCCTGTAGTTCAAGTTAATAGGTCAAAACATTCCTCATCCTCTGTCACTTGTCTGCTGGACAACCGCAGCTTCTTTAAAAAATACAGAGACAAAACCACAAGCAGATGTTTCCTCAAATAAACACAGAAAAAGAGGAAAAGACATATATGAGATATTTCAGTAAATCATAAGACAGTCTGATCTTAATCAAAAATATACTAAGATATGTTTCTGATTGTTAAAGCAAAATAAGCAATGTGAAATCATGAACAGAGTGAAATCAACAATTAATCAATTAATCAATAATGTAATGTAATATGGAATCTCCTTACAATCCTCCCTTTGACCATTCGATATCATCGAAATGGTCATTCTACCTATTCGTCACGCCTCAAGGAGTCATATTCCTCGGCTACCTTTTCATCATGCCTTAAGGAGTCGTATTCCTCGGCCTCATTTCCCTGGTTCTCGTACCATACCGTGGGATCTCTGGTAATGGAAGTCAGCTTCATGGTTTCGGAAGGTGCTTTGCTACCCTTTTTGTAGAGGCATTTAAGTAACATGAAGCATGCGTACAAGAACAATATGAAAAGCAGTATGGTAAAAATTGTCATTGCCACTTCTAAGACATTGGCAAGAACTAGGGGGAGTTCCATTCAAAAAAGGAGTGATGTTTAAGGGAATGGCCATCAATGGGATTCTGGCTGTACTGGGGTGGAGTTTGCTGCATATCCAGCATTTCTCAAAACCAGACTTCTGTGCATAACTGTACTTAAACTTCAACAACAACATCTTGTCAGTGAAACCTGAAGGGGGTTCAGTGGGGGATATACTTCTTTTATATTTTATACTAGATGTATTGGCTGTCTGTGCATTTCCACATATCCCTTCTAGTGACCCTAAATCTTCTGGATGGTACACACAATTTGTTATTAACCAAGTAGGTATGAATACTATCAGAATCAGACATGTCCAGAAGCATAATGTTTTTCCTGACACAAAGGTGGAAATCATTTTGTCAGGTACTGTATACAAAGTTCTGTTTCTTGTTTCTTCCTGTTGGTGGGGGATTCGTCTCGTTGGTCCGAGAGATTTGTTTTATGCCTTCTTGAATGTCCTTCAAATCTGGTCGCTGTTCCTGGTCAGAGGAGTCTTGGGGTGCTGGAGGAGGGTCAGGGGTCTGGGGTTGCTGTGGACACTTCTTTAACCGGCTGGCGTGGATCCAGGTGTTTCCCAGATCGGTCAGTACAGCAGTTCTGGAAACCTTCTCTATTCTCCAAGGTCCAGAGAAAATGGGTCCAACCTTCTTTTTGTGTGCCAGTTGTTTCACCAGTACTTTGTCTCCTGGGATGAAGGGATGAGTAGGTTCTGTTGAAAGAGGAGAAAAGGTGACAGAAACTTGTTCGTTCATATCCTGTAGCATACTTACCAGATTTTTCACGTACATTTCCTGTTGAGAATAGATGTTAATGTCAGTGTTTTGATCTAAGAGGGGCAGCTCTATGTTTGCAGGAACTCCCATTAAGATCTCAAAGGGCGAGAGTTTTGTTCTAGCATGTGGTGTTGTTCTGATCTGAAATAGGACAGAAGGAAGGTAATCCAACCATCCTTTCATGGTGCCCCCCGTGGCTTTTTTTAACTTGTCCTTAATGTTCCTATTCATTCTCTCCACTACTCCTGCACTTTGTGGGTGGTAAGGGATGTGCAGTTTCCACTGTAAGCCTAGTAGCTTAGCTAAAGTCTGTGTAACAGAGGAGCTGAAGGCAGGCCCTCTGTCTGACCATATGGCCGTTGGTATTCCGAACCTACAAACCCAATGGTTCAGTATGCATTTGGCAGCAATTTTGGCAGTCTCACCTGTATTTGTGCCACAACGGTTTTGAAGTTGGGTGATGTAAAATGTTCTTTGAAGAACATTGTTGTGGGAGCTGGCTGACCAATGTATAGGGCAGCGGCTTTTTTCGCTTCTCTGTCTGCCAGAGCGTTTCCTTTGGAAACTCTGCTGTTATCCGATGAATGTGCTTTTACTTTGATGACCGCTATCCTCTTTGGGAGAAGAATCGCTTGCAGGAGTGCTTTAATTTGTGTAGAGTTAGCGATTGGCTTGTTGTCAGCGGTTTTAAATCCTCTATTCGCCCAGATTACGCCATAGTCGTGCGTTACGCCAAAAGCGTACCTACTATCTGTGTAGATGTTTACCTCCTCATCAGAGAAAAGTATGCAAGCTCTTGTGAGTGCCTCCAATTCTGCTACCTGTGCCGAGGAGGGTGGTAAGGCTTTTGCTTCCAACACCACATCAGGTAGTTGGACAATGGCATACCCTGTCAGGAATGTTGCATCAGAGGGGCGAGTACAACTGCCGTCTATGAAGACGTCCTGTACTCCTGGTAGGGGAATGTCAGTGAGATCTGGGCGAGGGCTGGTTATTGCTGCAACCTGTTCAACACAATTGTGCTTCTGATCAGGGTCTCGCGGTAACCTGAGCAAAGAGTGCAAAAGACGGACAGTGGGATTACTTGGTGGTGCGTGTTTGAGAGTGAGGTTATCAGTATTCAGAAGTGTGATCTCATACCCACTAAGCCTCTGTGCTGTCATATGCTGCGTGTTCATGTTTTGCAGGAGGTGAGTTACTGAATGAGTAGTGTAGAGAGTCAATTCATGGCCTAATACTGATTTGTTAGCCTCTTGAACTGCCATAGCACAAGCAGCAAGGTTTTGTAGACAAGATGGCATCCCTTGTACTTGGGTAGGCAACTTTTTTGAGAGATAGGAGACTGGTCGGTACCCGGTTCCATGTTGCTGTGTCAAAACCGCAGCAAAAGAATTTCCCGATACCACACAGTATAATTGAAAGGGTTTGCCATATTCTATCAATCCCAGGGCGGGGGCCTGAGTCAGACTTTTTAACAAGGCCTGAAAAGCACAGAGCCTTTCTGTTGTCCAGTCTACTGTCTTTGGGGCGGTGGACAAGGTAGCCTCCCTTAGAATGCCATCATAATATGAACAATCTGGGATCCATTGGCGGCAATATACGATTGCGCCCAAGAATGAGAGCAAAGTTGCTTTGTCTCTTGGAGGACTGAGAGCCTGCAGGGCTGCGGCACGTTTGGGGGATACCAGTCTGGTTCCCTCCTTCAGAATGCATCCCAGGTATTCTACCTGACTTTGACACCATTGTATCTTCTTCCGTGATGCTAGGTGGCCAGACCTGGCCAGGTGATGTAACAGAGATGTGGAATCGACCGCACAATCTTCAGCAGATCGACTGCACAGGAGCAAGTCGTCCACATACTGTATTAGTACCGACCCGCGCTCAGCAGTCCATGACTTAATTGTCTCATTAAGGACCATGGAGAAGGCTGCTGGACTGTCCACATACCCCTGAGGTAATCTTGACCAGGTCAACTGCTTTCCCCTCCCCCATGAGAATGAAAACATAGGCAATACCCCTTCATCGATCGGGATGCTAAAAAATGCATTCGCCAGGTCTACTACTGTGTAGCAAAGGGAATCAGCAGGTATTTTCAAAAAGATGAAAGAAATATCTGCCACCAAAGGTGGCAGAGGTATAACCTGCTTGTTCACGGCCCTTAGGTCCTGTACAAGCCTCCACTCCCCATTTGCCTTTTTCACAGGGTAGATTGGTGTATTCCAGGGGCTTATAATGTGTTTCAGAATCCCTTTTGCTATGTAATCATTGATTAATGGTGTGATGCCTTCAATTTTTTCAAGTGGCAGGGGGTACTGCTTGTGATATTGTACTTCAGCGTCTGGACGCATTTGTGGTGTGTAGGGTGTACAGTTAATAAAACCCACACTCCCTTTGTTGTCTGCCCATATAGCATGTGTTTCTAGAGTGGGTGGCAATGATGCAAAGAGTCCCCTGAAAGTGTGTCTCTTTGGAGCATGTAAATCACAGAACGGTGAGCTGGCAGTGAGGGAGCCCCCTCTGTCAAATTTAATGGTGATATTCAGTTTTGAGAGTAGGTCCCTCCCCATTAAAGATACTGGACAATCCACAAGGACAGCAAAACTCTGGGTGCACAGTTCCTGCCCTTCTGGAGTAGCCACGGGCAATGGTGGAGTGATGGGGTGGGTAATTGATGTCCCATTTATACCAATAGAGTTTCCCTCAGTGCAGTGCGGTGTGTCATATATGGCATCATTCAAACTACTGAATGTAGCCCCTGAATCCAACAATAGACATATCAGGTGATTGTCTACCCGCAATAGTACCTGCGGAAGACTTTTCCATGATGGATTGTAACACACAAGGCTGAGGGACGGGACATACTCTTGGCATCCCTATTGTGGTGTCCGCCGAGCGGATGGCCACTGCATCGGAATGCGTGGGGGTGGTCTGTTAGGCTGAGGCTGGTATTGGGGTTGTGGTTGGGGTGGTTGGGGTTGTGGTGGGTGAGGATACCTGATATCCTGAAGGCGACGGGGGGTGGTGTTAAGATTCCTACCTCTCCCTCTCTGGGCGTTTGTTCTAATTCTGTAGGGACATTGGGACTTCCAGTGTCCCAGTTCCCCACAGTTAAAGCACCCCTGGTCTGGTGGGTAACCCTGATTTGGGGGATAAGATTGCATTGGTGGATAAGGTTGCATTGTCATTATGTGGGTGGGCGGAGTCCCACCAGTTGGCAGAGTCTGGGTTGGTGTTAGGGAGGGAAAAATGCCACCCTTCTGTTCAAATACCCCTGATGTTTCTCGTGACCTAGCATCCTTCATAAATTCATCTGGGGGTTGTTCTGCCCACTTTGGATTAGTGAATTTAAGCAACTGTGTCACCTTCGTATCTCCACCAGCCATAATGGTGGTGGTGAACAACTGGGGGTTGGCGTTATCTACTGCTTTCCACAGACCATATACCCGGGTACAAAATTCATAGAACTTTTCCTTCGGTCCCTGTTTTGCTAGGACAAGTTCCTGAAGTGCAGATGAACCCTTGTATATGGTAGACCAATGATTCCCCATACCTTTCCAAAAAGATACCCAATCTTTATCTTCTTCTATGTGGGCTGTCCATAAGGCATCTACGGGATGCCCTTCTGGGCTGTCAGGGTCAACTATACTAAGGATCCCCGCTATATCTTCTTTATCCAGGCTAGTCCCTGCACTGTATTTTGCAAGGAAAGCTCCAGCCTCCCTAGGGCTTTTCTTTGGGCTGGGGCATAACTCCTTTATTTTTGACAGTGTGCCTAGGGGTAGGGGAATATGCACTACCGTCTCCCCTATATGCATGAGTGGTGCTTTAAAGGCGGCACCTAGACTTTCCTGTTCCATGTCTATTTCTCTTTCCTCAGTAGAGGATTCACCCTGCTCCCTTTCCTCCTGTGGGGGTTTCTGGCTTATGGCCGGTTTTGTTTGGCTTCTGAGTGTGGTGGATGGCTGTGAAATTATCTTTTCCTTGGCCTCCTTAATCCTTCTTGCTTCTTTCTCTAGTTTCCTCTCGTACGCCTCTAAATCTTCCCTTTTCCTCTGTATCCTTTCTTCCTCTTCCTGCTGTCTTTTATTAAATTCTTTCTGTTTCTCCTCCCATTCCTTTTCCTTGGGGCTTAACTTCCTGACTCCTTCCTCTTCTCCCTTTTCCAGGGACATTCCATCCCTTTCTTCCTTAGTTATCGCAGAATACTCTCTCATCTCACCTTCCCTCTTATCTAGCTCTCTTTTGTAATGTTCTAGCTCTTCCTCCCTCCTAGACATTTTCTCCTCTAATTCCTCCTTTCTCTTCTTAAACTCTTTTATCTTCTCTTCTAATTCCCTTTCCTTCGGATCCAACCTCCTAATCCTCTCTTCTTCCCTCCTACGTATACCTTCTACCCGGACTTCCTCTTCCCTGTTTCTACTTTCGTTTTCCCATCGTGTAACCTGTGCCTGATCAGCTGCACTATATATCATGGTAGCTAATACTGCTGGATCCAGAGATGGATACAGCTGAAGACATGGACCCAATGTTCCATCCTCCTTTTTAACCATCACATAAGGGGGGGGTGCTTCGGGTGATAGGGCGGGTGAGTTTACAGGTTTTGGTGTGGGGGCTTTAGTTACATACTTTGTTTTATATTTGGCTAAGCATTTGTTCCATGCTTTGTAACAATCTTTCATGTATTGGGTGTCTTCCCATTTCCCAGGTGGGTAAGAGTGCTTGTGCACCTGACACACCTTGCTCACTTCCTTCCACTCGTCCTCAGAACAGGGTCCCACTGGCCCTGGGTCATGTATCCCCAGCTGTTGGCACCTCTCTCTGACCTGTGTCCATAACGGTTCTACCTGTGGCCCCGGTAGTGTGTTTTTAACATACTCATAGGGAGATGGATTGGCCATGGTCTGGGTTGCTGCAGAATTCCCCATCCAATAACCTAGGTAGTGTGTGTCTAGTACAGGGACAGAGATGAAAGCAACCTGTTTGTGCTATAATATGTTCCCTGACTTGGGAATAAGTCCCCTCGTCTGTTATCGCTGTGGGGCTGATATAGCTATGAAGGTTAACCCTTAGTACTCGGTATAGGAAACCCCTCCTTGTGGTAGGATATACTCCCCTTGCACCAAGTCGGTATGAGAACCCGGTTGGTCTAGTGGTGAGCAGGATCCACGTCCTGTCAACACTAAGGAACAGTAAACCAAAGGTGCAATGTGGGCAGGCGGGCGCTATCTCACTACAGTCAGGCTCCTGTCTTAGGTCGTTCATTTAGTACATATATGTGTAATACAATATCAACAAAATCCCTCTAAATCAATACAATACTTTACATTCAGTTGTCATACACATATATTATCATACACTTATCTCTAATTCTCTAATTCTCTATACACTCTAAATACTTACGGTGTTACCTAAAAGCAAGACAAGCAAGAAAACAAGCAAAATCTTATATATACAGTGGCAAGATAAAGTTACATTATATGAACATGTTATAATAAGTATAATAAGTGCACTTTTCAATATTTTCCCCAAAAATTGGGCGTCCACTTAGCCACTCCTTATACTACGGGCGTATTCTATACTTCCCGAGTTTTAAACACACATATATATACTCAACACAGCAGTCAGACCAACCTAGTCAGACTATAAAAAACCAAAAAACCTGCGAGCCCTTTAACCCTCCAAGGGGCTACAGCCCTAGCCCGTTGCGAAGGCACAGTTATGTAAGTGGGTGGATATACAAGATTATTTGAACAAGGCAAGCATCAACACCAGTTACCAAAAATAGGTAAAAAGGAGCAGAATGTCTTACCTGTTCAAAACACACCACTTCCTGGTACCAAAAACTGTTAGGCGCCCGTCTTCTCCTTGTGGCCTAGGCTCTTGGGGATGTGGCTCAGTGGAGGTCCTCGCCGGCGGTTAATCAAAGACACATACACACATAGGTATGCTGAAAATGATTACAAGTCTTTATTTTTAGATTCGCTTTTTTATGCTGTCTTTACAAGACTCTGCCCACAATTTGGGGGCCAATCAAAATGATAATACATATTAGCATATTCGGTAATTTCCAAACATATCCCAATCTTGTGATTTTCTAAACATTAATAGTGTCTACATCTTGTGATATCAAAAAGGGTGACCCCTGTAGTTCAAGTTAATAGGTCAAAACATTCCTCATCCTCTGTCACTTGTCTGCTGGACAACCGCAGCTTCTTTAAAAAATACAGAGACAAAACCACAAGCAGATGTTTCCTCAAATAAACACAGAAAAAGAGGAAAAGACATATATGAGATATTTCAGTAAATCATAAGACAGTCTGATCTTAATCAAAAATATACTAAGATATGTTTCTGATTGTTAAAGCAAAATAAGCAATGTGAAATCATGAACAGAGTGAAATCAACAATTAATCAATTAATCAATAATGTAATGTAATATGGAATCTCCTTACACTTCTGCAGACACTACAGATTCATTTTTTAATTGTATCGGCCTATGTGGAGAGTGTAAATCACTCCAGTAGCCCGAGCTACTATAGTAATAACGGTGAGCTTCTGGGTGACATGCCAAGTGGCTGCCCTGGGGATTGCTCGCATGGATGCCATTCAGAAAATGCCTACATTTTTCTCAGTGAATTACAGAGAACAAGAAGATAGACTTTTAAGGTACTGTAATATGGGGGCCCGATATCACCAGCAGCCGTTTGTAATAAGTAAAAATGTATTTATTCTCTCAAATAGGTCAACATAAAAAGCTTCCTAAATAGCAGAAAAAAAGGCAAATAAACAATTCACATATTTTTAGCACAAAAGAACCAGAGAGTACAGGAAATCAGTCCTCTCTCTAGCAAACTCCCCGGGAACACCTCACCCTGCATGGGGAGGAACCCCTTTGTACAGACTTGTCTCTAAAACTGTCCCCCTTAAAGGGACCACAACTCAAATATCTGGGAAATGTACCTGCTGTCCAGGATACCTTCCTGGTGTCCTGCAATCTGCAATGCAATCTGGAAAATAAGATCAATTTATTTTATTATTAGAAGAAAAATGCTTTAAATCTATTTCTATTAAATCTATTTTATAACCCAATGTATTTGTGGAGTCAGCTGCTGAGTATTGTAGTTCGGCAGGTCAAGCAAAGAGGTAGAGACTTGTCTCATTTTCTAGAACTAAATTCAGGAGTATGAATGAGGCCAATTCTACAACAAACAGAAGGTACAAAGAGTAAGATGGTCTGGTATACATTTTTGCTACAATATTCCACCTTGCCACTCAGTTTTTTTTACATACATTAGGCATGCAATTTTTACTAATCTTCCTAAAAACATTCCCTGGGAAAGTGCAGGGGTATCACCTTTTGAAGGAAAGGGAACCCATATATCTATATCCTCTGAGCCTACATGTTTAAAATTCTTTAAAAATGCTCTAAAAGTAGCTGAAAGTGGCACAGACAAGTTTAAAAAAAAAAAATACTTAGGTTAGTGGGAGGATTAATTAACGCTCGCTCAGCTATAAAGAATGGCACTGCTATTCATGATACCATCTGTCTACACAAACTGGATTATTTAGCAGTCACGGAAATGTGTTTTTCCTCGGCCGCTCCCCATAGAATGGATGAACTAGTCCCTAATGGCTATAGCATCATAAATCATGATAGACTAACGGGGGGGGGGGGGGAGTGGCTCTCATATTTCGCTCCCAGTTGATGTTCACCAAAATTGATACAGTGGAAATGGTTTCTTCTTTTGAATTAGCCTCTTTACAGTGAAAACTAGGACCTGAAGAAACCATGGGGTTAATAATTATTTACCATCCCCCTAATAAAACAACTGATTTCCTAGAGGAGATATGCCAAGTACTCATTAACCAGTCCTTGCTTTATAATAAAAACATTGTGCCTGGAGATTTCAACTGCTGGGCGGGTGATGTTGAACATCTAGTCGCCCAGCAGCTGATAAGTTTTGCTGCGAGCGTGGGGTATTACCAGGGTGTTAGTGGTCCCACTCATATGGCAGGCCACACCCTGGATTGGGTTCTATATGGTGGGCTCCTACTTAAGTTCTTTCCATCACGTGAGATGATTTGGAGCGACCATCATTTAATCTGGTTTACCCATGATGTAAAAACGAATAAAATGCAACCTCATATTCCTAATAGAAACATCCCTGTAAAAATTACACGGAATTTATGATGATTTTGGCAGACATTTTGTAAGAAATATAAATAATCCAAGTTTTTCTAACTCCAAGCTGGTCGCTGAAAAAATTTGATTTTTTTCAATGCTGCTATTTTTAAAAACCCTTGATTTCCTAGCTCCTTAAAAAAAATCTCTATAATAAGATAACCTGAGAAAAATCAGCTCTGGTTCTCTCAGGAGACAAGAGAATTAAAATGGCAATGCAGGGCTGCTGAAAGAGCCTGGAGAAAATCTCCAATTATCAAAATTAAATTATATGACTAATTAAAAAAATTACAAGGAAGGTATCAGAAATGCTAAGAAAAAATTTTTCACAAGCAAAATAAAAAACGCGTCTAACGCATCAGCAGAGCTCTTCAGGGTAGCCAGGCGATTGGCTAATCCCACGTGTGGTCAACCAGAAGAGAAAAACTCTGTTGAATTACGCAAAATTTTATCCCGTTATTTTAAAGAGAAAATAGAAATTATCAGAAAAAACATTTCATCAGTAGAGGTGGAAGAAATATGCCCACCATATGCAGGGACCCGCTTCTCGGTGATTTAGCTGGTGACTTCAGAAGATATTAAAGTCATCCTCAAGTCTCTCAGAGCCTCGTCCTCATCACTTGATCCCTGCATTGCGCAGTTGGTGAAGGACTCCTCAGATGCTCTGGCGCCTTTTATTGCAGACAGTTAGTATGTCATTTGCTACCGGTGTCACTCCATGTATATCCATGTATTCTGAAGCTGGCGGTGGTTATACCCCTGCTAAAGAAAGCTAACGTGGAGCGCATCATGTTGAGCAACAATCACCCTATTTCTACCCTGCCGTTTTTGGCAAAAATCATGGAGCAAGCTGCGGTATGGCAATTTCAACCTCACCTGGAGTCTAATAAAATTTTTGATGACTTCCAGTCAGGATTCCGTCCAGAAACAGCCCTGGTAAAAGTCCAGGAGGATTTACTCTGAGCCTTGGATGAGAATGAAGCTTCGGCCTTGGTACTTCTGGATTTGTCTGCAGCTTTTGATACCATCGACCACGCTATACTTTTGGATAGGTTGAAGATGGTGGCGGGAATGGATAGTATAGCTCTGGCATGGGTAGCCTCGTTCCTGTGAGACAGGGTTCAGAGGGTGAAGCTGGGACCATTTTATTCCTCTGATAGTTCCCTGTCGACTGGACTACTGCAATGCCTTGTACCTAGGTTTGCCTGCTTGTACCATCTACAAGCTCCAGTTGATTCAGAATGCCACAGCAAGGTTACTGACGGGTGCTGATCGTCGTGACCACATCACTCCATCACTTGGAGCCCTGCATTGGCTGCCCGTGAAAGAATGGGTTCTGTTCAAAACTGGATGTCTTATCCATAAGGCATTGCATGGATGTGGCCCAGAGTACCTGAAGGAAAAATTTATCAAGTATGTGCCTACCTGATCCTTGAGATCGGGAACTTGGCTATATTGAAGATTCCAAAATTCAAAAAGAAAATATGCGGAGGGAGAACGAGTGAAGTACAAGGTGCTGAATTTTGGAATTCCTTGCCTCTGAAACTGAGACTTGAGAATGAATTACTGAAATTCCAAAAGAAACTGAAAACCGTACTTTTTGTACAAGCTTTTGGAGTCACCTTATTTTAATGGGGTGTGATGGACAGACCCCCAGGCTATTATTCTGTATGTTGTCATGCTGGTATGTTGGTTCTCCTAAGGTCTTTCAACTTCAATGTCTTTTGTTTTGCGCATCGAGGCCTTCAGGTAAGACTGTGTGGGTTAAGCATTTTAATAAATAAATAAACTGCAATTCCAGGTTCTTCAATTTATAGTATTTTGTGATAGTTAAATTACATATGTCAAATATCTTTCCATACAAGCCCGCCTAGTGTAGCTCATTATTTCAATAACTTAGTATGAGCTTGAGATTGACTAGTGCCGGCTACACTTTCCAACTACTACTGGGCAGATAAATATGTCCACAACTGAAGAGGAAGAAATAATTTGAGTTGAGATTTTTTTCATAGAATATATTATGCCCCCTTGCTACTCTTTGAAATGCATAAATGCCAAAAAGAAACTATATGTTCCTATACATGGTTTGGAGTTGTGAAAAGGTCAGACCATTTTGGTCCCAAATAAATAGCTATAACATTTGGAATCCAAATTTAGCGTTGCTTTCCAGTCACACTTCCTCAGGCTCTCCTGTCAAAGTCCTACTGGGATGCGACACATCAAGCAGGGTTGATCTGTGACATCAATACGCTACTGGGAGTTTTAGTAAAGCTGGTGAACGAAATGGCTTAAAACCTTATTTTATATGGAGAGCATTAGATGGTCCTCTTATATGTTTTGTATGTAGCGAAGGCTGCCTGGCATAGCACAAAGTACCAATAATAACTTATAAATAAATTATAATTATAAAATAAATTATAAATAAATATACTGATGTAGCACTACCCCTGTAGGAGCCGCTGGTGAATATGGGTATCTCCCACCCTGCACAGCCAGGCACACATTTTTTTATTCACTCTTGAGACAGGAATCAGTCCTTGCAGCTTTGTTTTGTTTTGTTTTTTTATTTAGGGGGATTGAACTTGGACAGGGTAAGGGTTATTATGGGATGCCCAGTTGATCAGCAGAGAAATCTTCAGGGACACAAATTATATATATCCAGTATATACACACTTCTTCTCTTCTACCTCCAGCACAAACTTGCTTGTAGAACTACATCTCCAAGGACCAGCTAGCACTGACAATTTGATTCAACACTGACTCAGAGTCAGATCCAAAGCAAATGCCCTTTTCAGGCAGGGACCCCGGGCCCCTTTGGTAATGTAGCAAAAAGAGAGGTCTTTGGTGCTAGCTGTCCTATTCCTGTGGCTACTGCTCCCAGTACCACCTCTTCAGGCAATGTTTCCAATCTGGCTGCAGCTGCCCCTTTCACTAGCCCTCCTGGCTACTTCTCCACAGTCCTCCCAGACTGACTCTGCATCCCATCCCTTCAGGCATGCCTCTCAGTCTTCTGACTGTAACACTCACCAGTTCTCTTAGCTCTCTTTCTCCCTGGAGATTTGCCCAGCAGTGTTCTCCCACTGTCCTCTCCTTGCTCCCAGTCAGGATCCCTCCGTGTGTCATGAGAAGGGGTCCCTTCTGCACCCGAGCACAGGCCTGAGTCCCCCCCAGACCATAGTGCTACTCTCAAAAGACTCTGACAGCCTAACAATCCATCTCTATCCTCCGCCTGAACTCACACTGCCCCGGCTGGGCTGACCCTGAGTATTTGAGGGGGCCTGCCCCCTGCCAACCCATCCATTGTGGATTGGTCTGGGCCCTCAGAACACTCCAGACAGCTCCTTCTAGACCCCTCCCAATTGCTTCTGGAGTCTTCTCCAAGTTTCCAGCAAGCAGGGGAAGTCACCAGAGATGCTGCTGCTGAGTCATCCAGCCTACCTGAGTCGCTCAACCCTGACCAAGAAAAACACACAGGCTTGGCTGACAATTTACCTACACTAACACTAAACATTCTAATTATAGCACTCTGGCAATGCTAGGGGGTGCTACACTGACAACACCAATGAACTGCCTGTTGCTGGGGAAAAAAAACCCAGAGGGAAAACCAATGGCAACCTGTGAAAGCGTAATGCAAGGGAGAACAGGGCAAAATGCCCTTTGTACTATCCCATAAGGGTCCCTACATATTGCAGGGGACCCGGACAGGGGATAGCACAAAGTAGCAATAATAATATTATAAATATAAAGAGACTGACAACACCATTAAGTTTGAATAATCGATTTCTAGCCATGGTGTGGTCATATGCTTCAAATTAGCAAATACATCAAATCAAATCTCGCTGTCCATCCAGACTAGACTGGATGACAAAGCCCACCAGCCAAAGCCAAGAGTGGAGTGACTGGCTAAGCCCCCCCAAAGAACACTGTGGCTTGTTCAACAAGGTTTTGCAAACCCATGTTAAATATATCCAAACCTATAGTGGATAAATGGACTAAATCTGGTCTATATGAACCTGGAATGAATCCTTCTAAAAAGTGATGAACCATTTGAATGGATCAAAAAATTATGAATTTTTCTATTAAAACATCTACGAATTTTGTCTAAATTGATCAAATTGCCCCAGGGGGACAAAAGTATCCTAGGCCCCATTTCAGAAAAAGCAAGAATGATATGTGGAAACAAGACTTTAGGTCCCAGGTTTTAACTTTGCCCAGGTCATTTACCCCAGTATGAATTATAATCAAATCTGGATTGGGTCGTATTCCAGATAAGCAAACTAGTACATCCACTAAATTTCTCCACCTTAAACTGATACCTTGCCAAAAACTCTGAAATGCATTTTCATTTAGTCCTAGAGTCTTAGAAATAAATCCTGGATGCTGCCCTCTTTTGTCCAATAAACAAAAGAATGGCCAGCTATCCAGACCGTAAATTTTGGAGAACCTGAAAAATAAAATGAATTGATAATTAAATCAGGACGAATGTAAATTTTATACCTTATAGAACATAATGTTACCAGTTCTAGGGACAGCTACTACATCCACATCCTGAAATTGTGTAATATATGTATATTGGGAAAATCCCGGAGAAATAGGACTTTAAAAGATGTAGGGCTGACACTGAGGTGAGCACACAGTAGTGGGTAAAAATAATTTATTGAATAGAAAAAGTAAAATCACATACAGAGATAATCATATCTCATAATAAAATCAATGGCATAACATGATGTACAGATATTGATACGTATTTCACATGCTTGATGACAGTTCAAGTAGAATCACCAATGCGTTTCACAAAGTAATATCTCCGCTTCTTCAGGGAATTTCACAGTATATCTAATTATCATTGAGTTGAAAGAGATACCATTATTATCACGTTATGCTAATTACACAATACATCTACAAAAACATTCATTTATATACTATATAACTCATATTACAAACGTGCTCACCAAATACATTGGTATGGAGAGAAATGGTCCTTGATAATAAAACCAGGACCCTGTCAGGCGAATACTGGATCATGTAGTAATAGACATGGGGGAAAGGACATCCAGTATGAAGTACTGTGAAGGCGAGAGAGTATGTATATTCTATGACTATTACAATTTTTAAACAACATAGCAAGTTTCAGGCACAAAACGCCACATACTTACTTACTATTACCCCTACTCAGAATATGACTTGGGGGCAAGAGATGATTATATGCCACATAATGGACCCAGAAATTGGATCATTCAGACCATACGTGGCAAGTCCCTAAGGAGATGAGGGGGAAATCATTTAATTATTTACCAGCTGACAGGGTTAACTATATATACCCCCAGCCACCATACCAAGTGTAATCCCCAATGCAAGTCTCCAATAGATTTAAATCCTGTAAAGGCATAATTATCCAGGACTCACATCATGGTGTAGACAGATGGCGCCCACCACCATCTCCCCAATATCAGATCCACAAATCACCATACCCTTACACCTACTCCAAACAGCTCACCATCCTTACCTCGCAGTAAAAAGTTATTACTAAGCCTTTAATGCATCAGTGGCGTCAATATGTATGCCGCCGGGAGGACACCCAGCTACTTACTATACCACTATGCTTTTAAACATGGTCCCACCTGATGCGGCGGGGCCAGGCCCAGCCCATAACCTCCATGTCCGGTGTGGGCACCCGAGAGCACCCCGCAGGCCCGGAACAAAGGTAAACATCTGAGTCCACATGCAGCACACACAGCGCCCACTGATTGAATAGGCTCTAGATTTCAAAATGCCACCTCTCGGGAGTGGGAGCATATGACCCTCTCTTACCCAGGGACATTGGTCACATCCCCCACCCCAGTATGTGCCCACACCTCCCACAGCGCCTTCATGAGAGTCAACAGATGCATAATGGCTATAAACCAAACTGTCCCTGACTGAACGAGCTTGTCTAAATACCAGCTCTGGTCTGTTATTAATATGTTAACATATTTAGAGATAACACTTATCTTCAGATAAGAAGTGCCAATTACAAGCCAAAATTGCCCAAAATCTGTCCTGCTGTGTACTAAATTTAGTGATTGCTTTTGTGGCATTTTTGGACAGGTTTGACTGCCTGTGCCCCATCGTATGCCAACCTGTACCTGGGGGGTGGGAGGGATCGCTATTTTCTAGTAAGGCCACATTGATATATCTTCGCCACATTTTACTGTGGAGTCGCTATATCGATGACGTGCTCCTGGTATGGTCAGACTCCCCAGTGGAACTACAGGAATGTATGCTCTTTATCTCAAAGAATTATTACAATTTGAAAATTACAATGCAGTTTGACACACAAAAGCATTCCATTTTTGGGATTTGAGGGTATTCCTCAATACGAGTGGGTCCTTATATACCAATCTGTATCGCAAAGATACGGCAGGTAACACCATCCTGCACTACAATAAAAACAAAATAAACTGGCGCTCAGAGGCAGTGAAGCAATTAAAATAAAAAAATATAATTAAAAAGTCATAAAAAAGTCATATGCTGAAACAATACCGGTGTAGCGTGAGAGGTGTTAATCGACATTAACAGGTGCTGGGAAGCAGTCCATAGTTCAGGGAAAAAAACCATAAGGAATAAACAGTATGTGGAAGACACCGGATATGAAATTTATCTTGTGGGACACTGTATCCAAAGTTCACGAAGGGCAGCTCTTCTCTGGAGTGAAGTCAGCTCAGATCCATCAAAGACAAAAAACAAAAGGAGAGGAGCGCCGCTAAGTAGGTCGATTTATTAACAATTGACAAATAAAAGTATCCACTTACATGTAAATACGGTATGTGCAGCAAGAGGGTACATTCCAAAGTGGGAAGGTAAGAGGACAATCATCGATTCCCAGGGATGCCCCAAGCCTATGCCGCAATCTGATGGGAAGCCAGGACGGAACACAGTCTGTCTGCGCAGAGGAGCGGAGCAGCACCCCAGGAAGCGGCTGGTGATGTATAGTGGTGGGGAAGAACACAACGCGTTTCCGAGCTTGTGCTAGGTCCGTACGGCACATGCGCGCTCCTTTTTCAAGTGTAAGGTAGGGGAGAAGCAAGGAGCTATTTATAGCAGGCATCTGCTGACTGAGACACACTCACAGCTGATGGATTAACCAGCGGTGGGTGTAACCTAGACCATAATGTGTAATCAGGAAACTCTAAGTATATAAAAGAAATATGTATGTGGCATACAAAAATTGTATTAAAAACTATATGTATGTGTATATATGTTCTCTAAAAATACATGTTATACTAAAAATTCAGATAATTCTATGAAGGAAACCCTAAAGAGGCCACCAAAAACAAAAATTAAAATTATTTAAAATTAGTGACTAGAAACATAATTGTTACCATAAATACACTATTATGATATGTACTGATTCTGCAGAAAATGCGACGTATGCATGCAACCATAATCGCGTGCACACAAGTAGTATCACGAAGGTGCGTAAATAGGGATATTGATAAACATTACTACTTCACCAATTTTAACAGGCAACATAAACAAAGAATAAACACTGGAAAAATCATTCAGAGCATTTAGAGGATGGTATTAATTTCAAGTTCCTCGTTGAGTCCATTAGGGGCAAGCGTGTCAAGGGTATAGATCCAGAATGTTTCGCGTTCGCATAATCGCGAAAATCGCTCAGCTTCAGATAGACCCTTAGGTATGGATTCGATGACCCAGACTCGAAGGCCTATTGTGGAGCGAGCATGATACTTTAAAAAATGGCGTGGCACACTATGTTTATCGCAACCTAGTTCCACCAAACGGCGATGCTTGCCAAAACGCTGTCTTAATGGGCAGCTGGTCCGGCCTACATATAAGAGCTTGCAGGGGCATATGAGGCAGTACACCACATAATCGCTAGAACAATTGTGGAATTTGTCAAAGGAGAAGAGTCTACCTATGGGTAAAACTCTTTTGTCCATGATTGACAAAACCACAAGTCAGGCACAGTGGTTTATTGCACCTGTACATTCCTACTAGAGGAATAAGGCAGAGAGGATTATCTTTAGTTATGCGTTTTAGCTTGCTGGGTGCTATTTTGTTTTTCAATGTAGGGGCCCTTCTGTAGGTGACCTTAGGTCTTTGGCGCAAGGTAGTATTCAAATGGGAGTCTTGCTTTAAAATGTTCCAATGCTTATGGAGTATATGTTCCATCTTTCTGTATTGACTATGGAACCCTGTAATAAAGCGTACCTCTGACTCTTCCAGGGGTTTAATAGTCTTGGGTTTCTTGCTCAGCTTCTATGCGAAAGGAGGGTAGGGGGTCACAAGGCAATCTTTTGTAGGTTTTACTGTCAGAGAGTAGCCTCACAGCTTCAGCTACATTGGCGGATTTATCTAGAATGACAATTCCTCCACCCTTGTCGGCTTGCTTGATTACAAGATCTGGGTTATCTAAAAATTGTTTTAGGGAAGTTAATTCTCCAGAAGTTAAATTATGCTGACTATATTTTTTTAACTGGTTTTTGACAAAGTTCTTGAAAATCCGCAAACACAACCCTATAAAAAGCTTCCAAGTAAGGTCCCTTTGATTTGGTGGGATAAAAGGAAGACTTTGGTTTCATCTTATGCCAACTTGACCATGGGTCATTGGGAGAATTTGTTTATTTGGAATAACAATCCCTTTGCCCAACACATAGTCTTTTTCGGTCATTATATCGATGACATCGTCATCATCTGGGGTGGTTCCCACTCCCGGATTGATGACTTTGTCATCCATTGTAACACCAATGACCTGGGGCTCTCCTTTTCAGCAGCCTGGAATAAGGACACCTTGGCCTTCCTTGATCTAGAACTCAACCATGAAGGCGATAGAATCTTTTCTCGCAATTACACTAAGGCCACTGCGGGAAATTCTTACCTGCACTATGACAGCTGCCACCACCCATTGTGGAAGAACAATATTCCGAAAGGACAGTTCTGCAGACTCAGGCAAAACTGCACAAGAGTTTGCGATTACGTTACTCAGAGCACACATCTCAAAAATAAATTTACAGAGAAAGGTTATCCCCCAACATTGATAGAACAGGCGTACAACCAGTATCTTCCAGGCAAGAAACCCAAGACTATTAAACTCCTGGAAGAGTCAGAGGTACGCTTTATTACAGGGTTCCATAGTCAATACAGAAAGATGGAACATATGCTCCATAAACATTGGAACATTTTAAAGCAAGACCCCCATTTGAATACTACCTTGCACCAAAGGTCACCTACAGAAGGGCCCCTACATTGAAAAACAAAATAGCACCCAGCAAGCTAAAACGCATAACTAAAGATAATCCTCTCTGCCTTATTCCTCTAGTAGGAATGTACAGGTGCAATAAACCACTGTGCCTGACTTGTGGTTTTGTCAATCATGGACAAAAGAGTTTTACCCATAAAGGTAGACTCTTCTCCTTTGAAAATTCCACAATTGTTCTAGCGATTATGTGGTGTACTGCCTCATATGCCCCTGCAAGCTCTTATATGTAGGCCGGACCATCTGCCCATTAAGACAGCATTTTTGCAAGCATCGCCGTTTGGTGGAACTAGGTTGCGATAAACATAGTGTGCCACGCCATTTTTTAAAGTATCATGCTCGCTCCACAATAGGCCTTCGAGTCTGGGTCATCGAATCCATACCTAAGGGTCTATCTGAAGCTGAGCGATTTTCGCGATTATGCGAACGTGAAACATTCTGGATCTATACCCTTGACACGCTTGCCCCTAATGGACTCAACGAGGAACTTGAAATTAATACCATCCTCTAAATGCTCTGAATGATTTTTCCAGTGTTTATTCTTTGTTTATGTTGCCTGTTAAAATTGGTGAAGTAGTAATGTTTATCAATATAACTATTTACGCACCTTCGTGATACTACTTGTGTGCATGCGATTATGGTTGCATGCATACGTCGCATTTTCTGAAGAATCAGTACATATCATATACGTCCCGTACTAACTACCAGTGATACCATTTATGTGCATGATATCTAGTATATTGTGCACATTATGTATAGCGTTTTTGACCTTTATTTAATTACGTGCATATGCGTTTTTTCTTTTTTTATTTTGTCATTCTATCTCATTATTATCATTATTATCCTTATATTCTGCTATGTTGGTCATTTACCATCCTTTTTCTATAATATACTATCATAATAGTGTATTTATGGTAACAATTATGTTTTTAGTCACTAATTTTAAATAATTTTAATTTTTGTTTTTGGTGGCCTCTTTAGGGTTTCCTTCATAGAATTATCTGAATTTTTAGTATAACACGTATTTTTAGAGAACATATATACATATATACACATACATATAGTAATGATTACACATTATGGTCTAGGTTACACCCATCGCTGGTTAATCCATCAGCTGTGAGTGTGTCTCAGTCAGCAGATGCCTGCTATAAATAGTTCCTTGCTTCTCCCCTACCTTACACTTGAAAAAGGAGCGCGCATGTGCCATACGGACCGTGCGCAAGCTCGGAAACGCGTTGTGTTCTTCCCCACCACTATACATCACCAGCCGCTTGCTGGGTTGCTGCTCCGCTCCTCTGCGCAGACAGACTGTGTTCCGTCCTGGCTTCCTGTCAGATTGCAGCATAGGCTTGGGGCGTCCCTGGGAATCGATGATTGTACTCTTACCTTCCCACTTTGGAATGTACCCTCTTGCTGCACATACCGTATTTACATGTAAGTGGATACTTTTATTTGTCAATTGTTAATAAATCAACCTACTTAGCGGCGCTCCTCTCCTTTTTTTTTTTATCCTGCACTACAATAGCTCTCATCCTTGCTCCCTGGTATGGAAAATCTCCTTTAGCCAATACCTTAGGCTGTGGAGGAACTGTGCCAGGGAGGAGAATTTTGAGACTGAGGCTAAGGCCCCTTTTCATCGTCTATTGCATAAAGGATACAGTAAAAATGTCCTAAAGTGAGCATATCAGAGAGCTAAGTCAAACCAAAGAGAGGAACTAATTTTCAAAACTAAAGTCAAACTTGTCTTTTTGGTCGACGTATACAGGACCATCTATGTTATATAGAGGTGGGTTTGCTGTACACACCTATATGTAAACATGTGGGACTTCAGCATAATTTTGATCCATCAGTGATCGCCTTTTATGGAATTCGCATAAAGGAAGCAATACGAGAATAGGATACTTTCTCATACAAGTACATGGTACAGCAGGCAAAGATAAGGAATATGAAGTGTTGGGGTAACAAATAATTTAACTGCGTCAGCAAGAACCAACACATCACTACTCAGCAGAAAAGAGCTTGATGTTTTATTGGGAGCTGAAAATTCTCCATTTCCCAAAGTGGCAAAAATGAAATAGAAAAAACTGCTCTAAATAGTAAAACTTTAAAAGGAGAGAAACAGGTGGCTTCCAATGCCGACATGAATTTACACCTAAAACCTTTAAGAATCTGAGGAAGGCAATGCAGGGAGACCAAAAAAAAAATGAAGAAAAAAATGGGACTCCAGCTAGAATTTTGTTAATGGAAGCACTAAAATTAGATTTTAATAATAAAGAAACAAAAGACAAAGCTGCATAGAAATTCATAACAGTAACATCCAGGTTATACATAGAGCAAAAGATACACCACTTCGATCAAGCTTGAAGATTTTCTTCCCATGTTTTAGATGAGACTAAATTCTTCAAATTGGCAGAAATTAGTCCCAAATCAAGCCCCAGAAGTCTTCTTGCCAAACAGTAAAACTGTTAAATCCAATTAAAATTCTTCCCATACCTTCAGGTCATATATATATTCCAGCTTAGTGCAGCTACATCTCACTGTAGGCCATTAGTATGTCTGGAAGGCCAACAAGGAGAGGTAGAAAGTCACAAGCCAATAAAAGAGGGCAAGCAGGCTCTGTGTCTAGAGGCAACAGTGCTGGTCATGGACACGGTGGATCCTCATCAGCACGTGGCCGTGGGACACGCTTGGCCTTTTTTTCGGCAGCTGGCCATGTTGAGCCGTAACATGCGGAAGACTTGGTCGAGTGGATGACCAAGCCTTCCTCATCCTCCTCATCCTCTCCCACCCATGCTCAGGGTACTTTGTGTGGCAAAGCAGCTGCCAACCCGGCCTCTTCCCTCGGCTCAATGGCATCAGTGACTCCTTCCCTAGCCCCACCATGTCCTCCTGAGGCGTCCCTGCTGCAGCATACTGCCAGGTTTGCTCCAGTGATGAGGAGGGAGGGGATGATGAGGTCACTGACTCAACGTGGGTGACTGATAGGAGGGATGAGGAGGAGGAGGCACATCACCAACGAGGCAGGATGCCCTTCAGGGGTAAGCCTAAGGGCAGCACACTGACTGAATCACACCGCAAAGCTCCGCATGTGCAGGGCACTGCTGTCTCTGTGCATTATTCCAAAAGTTCTTTGGTGTGGGCCTTTTTTGAGACGAGTGCATCAAATCGCACCGCTGCTATTTGCAACATATGTCTCAAGCGTATCTCGCGTGGCCAAAACATCTCCCGCTTGGGAACCACATGCTTGACCAGACATATGTTGACCTGCCATGCAGTTTGTTGGCAAGCGTATCTAAAAAACCCTCACCAAAGAACAAAGAGGACCTCTCCTTGCTCCTCATCAGCTGAGATCTCCAACCCCACTATACCTTCAGTCCTCTCTGAGACCTGCACTGAGAGGAATGAAGGTGTAGAATTAGGTGTGTCACAGCCAAGTACTTGTGGGCAATCTGCTTTCGGTACACCGACGTCAGATTGTACCAGGCGAATTTCCCTGCCCCAGCTGCTGCACCGCCGAAAGAAGTTCGCTCCCAGCCATCCACATGCCCAGCGGTTGAATGCTAGCTTGGCAAAATTGCTAGCACTTCAACTGCTACCTTTTCAGTTGGTAGACTCTGCCCCCTTCCGTGAGTTTTTGGAATGTGCGGTTCCTCAGTGGCAGGTACCCAAACGCCACTTTTTCTCACGGAAGGCGATTCCAGCTCTCTACCGGCATGTGGAAGACAATGTCCATGACTCGCTGGACAGGGCGGTCAGTGGTAAGGTGCATATTACCACTGACTCATGGTCCAGCAGGCATGGACAGGGACGTTACCTAAGTTTCACCGCACATTGGGTGACTCTGCTGGCAGCTGGGAAGGATGCAGGACAAGGTGCAGTAGTGTTGGAGGTTGTTCCGCCACCACACCTTCAAAATGCCACTACTAATGATTCTGACACACCTCTCTCCTCCACCCCCTCCTCTTCTTCTTCCTCCATGGCCTCTTCCTGTGCTTTGTCCTCGGAACCAGCGGTGCTCCATAGGCATTCAAGGGGCTATGCAAGTATGCAGGCCAAAAGATGCCATGCAGTGCTTGAGCTGGTGTGCTTGGGGGACAGGAGCCACACTGGGGCAGAGGTTCTGTTAGCTCTGCAGGGGCAGGTTCAGAGGTGGTTGACGCCACGCCAATTTAAGGCAGGAATGGTGGTTTGCGACAATGGCACCAACCTCCTCTCCGCCCTCCGACAGGGACAAATGACCCATGTGCCCTGTTTGGCTCACGTCCTTAACTTGGTGGTGCAGCGGTTCTTGGGCAGGTACCCGGGCTTACAGGATGTCCTGAGGCAGGCCAGGGAAGTCTGTGTGCATTTCCACCGGTCATATAATGCCAGTGCTCGGTGCAGACCTCCAAAAGGAATTTAACCTGCCCAAGAAAGCCTAATCTGTGACATGCCCACCAGGTGGAACTCAACGTTGGCCATGCTGCAGCAGCTGCACACGCAGCAGAGGGCCATCAATGAGTACCTGTGCGACTATGGCACCAGGACAGGGTCAGGGGAGCTTGTTTTTTTTTCCCCACGCCAGTGGGCCATGATCGGGGATGCATGCACTGTCCTGTCACCATTTGAAGAGGCCACGAGGATGGTGAGCAGTGACAGTGCATGCATCAGTGACACTGTCCCCCTTGTCCACCTGTTGGAGCACACGCTGCGTGGAATAATGGACAGGGGACTTGAGGCTCTCAAGGCCCCCTTTATCCAGACAGTGTTCCTGCGTGCCCGCCAATCACACAGGAAGAGGAGGAGGAGGAGGATTGTGTCAGCATGGAGGTGGAGCCTGGCACTAAGCATCAGCTGCAGTCTTTAAGGGATCATTTACAGTCCCAAGAAACACATGGACTTGTACGTGGCTGGGAGGAGGTGGCTGCGTATCATGTCGTCCTTAGTGACCAAGAGGACTCCGGACCGAATGCCTCAGCAAACCTACACTGCATGGCCTCCCTGATACTGCAAAGCCTGTGGAAGGATCCTCGTATTCGTGGTATCAAGGAGAAGGAACAATACTGGCTGGCAACCCTCCTTGATCCACGTTACAAGGGTAAGGTTGCGGACCTTATCTTGCCATCGCAGAGGGAGCAGAGGATGAAACATCTTCGGGAGGCCTTGCAGAAAGGTCTGTGCAACGTGTTCCCAGAGACTGGGAGGTTACAAACTCCTGTTTCTGGACAATGTGTTGCTGAGGCTTCGGTCAGTCAAAGAAGGAGCGGTGGAGAAGGTGGCCGTCTGACCGATGCGTTCAGACAATTTTTTAGTCCGCAGCCCCACGGTATGATCGGTTCCAGCAACCATCGCCAGCGTCTGTTTTTTTTTTAATTTTTTTCCAGTTAACGTGGTGTTTTTATTTGAAGAGCAAATTACATACAAGATATATAAATCAATAGTACAGTGGCATTGTGTTCGAGTTACAGCAAAGAAGTCCGTATAAAGGGAGTACAGGACAAGGCATATATATACATATTATCATACTACATACATTTAAACAGTTGTGCAATTGGGCGACATCACATAATCAGATTTTTAAACCCTAATAAAATTCACATGTCCCCAGATGTGCTAATCAGACAGCATATTGCACGTGGAGGCATTGCCTAACCAAGCTTCCCATATTTTGCCATATTTGGTCAGACAGCCTCTGTGGGCATAGATTTCTTTTTTATATGGCAAAACATTGTTTATAGCAGATATCCACTCGCGAAGAGTTGGCGGTACAGTCTGTAACCATTTTCTAGCTATTAGTAACCTGGCAATAAACAGTGATTCTTGGAGAAATATTTTATGAAATTTATCTGAATCAGGGTCTGGGAACACCCCCAGTAGGCATTGCTTGGGGCACAGCGTTAAAGGGGAACCCATTTGGTCATGGATGAACTTCACTATCTGGGACCAGTAATCTTGTATTGCTGGGCATAACCAGAGGAGGTGAAAGAAGGTGCTGGTAGAGCTATCACATCTGGGGCACCGTGGGCTCTGATCAGGCTTGTATTTGACTAGACAGAGAGGGGTCAGATATGATCTGTGCATAATATAGAGCTGCGTGAGGCGATCTGACAGTTTAGTGGAGACCTTTTTGCAAGTATCTAAAGGCATCTTCCCATTCGTCATCCTCCAACCCCCGCACATCCCCAGACCAAAGGTCTTTTAATTTATAGGCAAGTAGCACCGCTGTGGGTCGCAACAGAGAATTGTAGAACCCCGAAATGAGTTTGCGGTGGTCAGATCCCAACATAATATAGAGGATATCCAGTTGCTCTACACTAGGGGTGGTCTCACCGAATTGAGCCCTAAGGGCGTGACGGAGCTGGAGGTAACGGAAGTGCATAGTGTTAGGGAGACCAAAGTCTGTTTTGAGTTGTTGGAACGATTTTAAGACAGTGTCGCAGTAAACATCCGACAGAAATCCTACCCCATGATTAAGCCATAATTCAGGGTTTGGCACCTTTTGTAGCTCCCCAGAGCAGAATTGTCCCATATGGGTGTGCGGAAGTGTGTGAGTGGCAGCTTAATCTTACGCCTTACCACCTCCCAAACTCTACAGTGATGGTATAGTAGTCCCTTTCTGTTGTCCAGTTTGCTGGTGCCTTTAAAGAGACTCTGGAAAGGGTGTGTAAATCTACGTCCATACAGGGAGCATATCAGGGATAGATAGCGTTCTTTGTCATGTTTGTCTAAGTGGAAAAACATCAGTCGGGAGTGATAGAATCAATATAGGCGGGGGGGTAGGCAGTCCTCATACAAGAAGAAGATGCGTGCGATTGTAATTTATGGGAAGAGGTAACAACACATAACCATGGCACAGTACCTGTATGAGAGAATGATTTCAAGCATTCTGGATGGCACACATATGCATCGGAGCTTGTTCCACACCAGGAGCAAATCATTCAGGGTCTAGAATATTTAGGCAGTCTCACGACCCGGCGCCTCTTTATCCTCCAGCCAGGCGAAGACGGCCTCCGGTGTGTCAAAAAAATGTGCACGATCTGCGCCAGCAACACGTAATCTCGCCGGGAAAAGCATCACATAGGAGTAGTGGCGGATCCACAGTTGACGTTTAGCTTCCGTAAAAAGGGCTCTCTTCTTTTGGACTTCCGCCGAGAATTCCGGGAATACCTTGACTTCAGTGTTTTTAAAGGGGATGTTGCCCTTTAGTCTGGTCAGCCTGAGAACAGCATCCCGATCTCGAAAGTTGAGCATTTTAGCAATAAATGTTCTTGGCGGCGCACCCTGAGGAGGAGGTTTAGCCCCCAGCCTGTGCGCCCGCTCAACCACAAAGGAGGTAGAGAACTCGGCTCTCCCAAAGGTGCTGACAAGTAAATTCTCAAGAAATGAGGGGGGGTCAGAGCCCTCCGAACCTTCAGGCAGGCCTATAAAGCGTAGGTTGCATCTTCTTAGACAATTTTCCATATCGTCTTGTTTGGCAAGCACCATGTTGAGTTGATGTTGCAAGCGTTCAGTGTGAACTTTTAGTGGCAGTATCTCGTCCTCCACCTGACTGATGCGAGCTTCTGTCTCCGTCTCTTAACTTTTGTAAGTCCTGGCGGATTAATGACACATCAACTTTTACCTCTTCAATTTTGCTTGTCAGCATGCTTTTACAATCCGAGATACTGTAGCTTCTACCACACGCACAGTGTCCTCTGCGGCCGGATCTGTGTGAGGAGAGGAGCCGGCGCCATTTTCCCCTCCAACCTCCTTGTCTGTGTTCCAGTATTTTGCCAACTTAGCGGCTGGATCAGTTTTCTGCTTCGGCGGCGACATGATCCCCATGGGCAGGGGGAGGCAGGGAACCCAGAGGCGGGCAAAAAATAAGCAGTATCAACTCCAGGATCTGTATAGTCGGATTGTTGGCAAGCGGAGCTCCCGTCTCTTACTCCCTACACCATGCTGGTCCAGGCCACGCCCCCGCCAGAGTCTGTTTTACATGGTGCAGGAATACCTAGGGGCAAGATCTGACTTGGACACCTTTCCCACCGAAAATCCTCTGGGTTACTGGATCTTGAGGATGGATCACTGGCCAGAGCTTGCACAGTATGCAATTGAGCTACTGGCCTGTCCTGCATCCAGCGTTCTTTCGGAACGCACATTCAGTGCTACTGGAGGCTTTGTAACCGATCACAGGATGTGTCTGTCCACCGACTCGGTCGATTGACTGACCTTCATAAAAATGAATCAGTCTTGGATCACCACCAGCTACCAAGCACCTAATGCTGATGTAACCGAATACATTTTTTGAAATGTCAGATCCCTTCAAAGACTGCCTATGCTGATGCTGAGTGACTATTCTGTCATACTGAGTAATTATCTTCTTCCTCCTCAATGATCATGATGATAGCTTGTAAGAATATTTTTGGTTCTGGGCGCCGCCAGTCCCGCCACCAGTGCCTAAGGCCCAATTTTTCAGCCCCTGTTTAACAGGGGCATGTAATTTCAATTTTTCATGCAATTCTTTGTAGCAGGCTAGTTCCTGCGCTCCAACTAGAGTATCTGTGAGGGGTTGCAGTGTTGTGGCACCAGCACTAGTGCCTAAGGCCCAATTTTACAGCCCCTGTTTAACAGGGGTGTGTAATTACAATTTTTGATGCAATTCTTTGCAGCAGGGCTAGTTCCTGCGCTCCAACTAGAGTATCTGTGAGGTGTTGCGGTGTTGTGGCACCAGCACCAGTGCCTAAGGCCCAATTTTTCAGCCCCTGTTTAACACGGGTGTGTAATTACAATTTTTGATGCAATTCTTTGCAGCAGGGCTAGTTCCTGCGCTCCAACTAGAGCATCTATGAGGGGTTCCAGTGTTGTGGCAACACCACCACCACCACCAAAGGCCCAATTTTTCTGCCCCTGTTTAACAGGTGCATGTAATTACAATTCTTGATCTAATATTTCACAGCAGGGCCAGTTTCTGCACCCACCAAGAGTAGCTGTAAGGACTTACAGTGTTGTGGCACCAGCACCACCACCACCACCAAAGGCTCAACTTTTCTTTCCCTGTTCAACAGGGGCATGTAATTACAATTCTTGATCTAATATTTCACAGCAGGGCCTGTTTCTGCACCCACCAAGAGTAACTGTGAGGACTTACAGTGTTCTGGCACCAGCACCACCACTACCACCAAAGGCCCAATTTTTCTGCCCCTGTTCAACAGGGGCACGTAATTACAATTCTTGATTTAATATTTCACAGCAGGGCCCGTTTCTTCGTCCACCAAGAGTATCTGTGAGGACTTACAGTGTTGTGGCCCCAACACCACCACCACCACCAAAGGCCCAATTTTTCTGCCCCTGTTCAACAGGGGCATGTAATTACAATTCTTGATCTAATATTTCACAGCAGGGCCCTGTGAGGGCTTACAGTGTTGTGGCCACAACAACACCTAAGGCCCAAATTTCAAATTTCTGTATATAGGGCAGGCCCCTACTTTCAAACATCCAACTTACAAACGACTCCTACTTGCAAACGGAAGGAGACAACAGGAAGTGAGATGAAATCTACCCCTAGGAAGGGAAATTCTCTCCTGTAAGAGTTAATATGGGAAAAACTTTTCTAGTTTCCACTAATGCTTTATCACCAATCCTTGTTTCACAAAAAAACCCACATTTTCAAAAAACATTTGTCTTCTGAAGAGGAGCACAGACAGCAAAACAAATGTCACAGGGGTGATAACCCTTCCCTAGGTTTTCCAAAAAGCTTAAAATAGATTTTTTGGCTGGAGCTAAACACGTTAAAAATGTACCAGTTCAAAATTACAAACAGATTCTACTTAACAACAAACCTACAGTCCCTGTCTTGTTTGCACCGCCTGTATACTGCTGTTCAGAGTATACAGGGCCTGGGGGCCCCACACCTTTCCATTTTTAATTTGGGTGCGGGGTTCCCTTTAATACCCATACAAGACCCAAAGGGCCTGGTAATGGACTTGGGGGTACCCATGCCGTTTGTCTCACTGATTTTCATCCATATTGCCAGGACCCGACATTACATTAAAGCCGCAAGCAATTTTAAATGACTTTTTTCCTTTAAAAATTATATTTTGTGCAGGGACTGTTCTAAGCACGGGAAACACGCGCCACTTTACAGGCATACTATAGACACCCCCCAGGTACGATATTTAAAGGAACATTTCACTTTTTTTTTTTTTTTTTACTTTAAGCATCATTAAAATCACTGCTCCCGAAAAAACGGCCGTTTTTAAAACTTTTCTTTGCATTGATACATGTCCCCTGGGGCAGGACCCGGGTCCACAAACCCTTTTTAGGACAATACCATGCAAATTAGCCTTTAAAATGAGCACTTTTGATTTCGAACGTTCGAGTCCCATAGACGTTCGAGTCCCATAGACAATGGGGTTTTAACGTTCATGCAAAACGTTTGGCTCATCCCTAATCCTAACTAACTGGGATGGGGAAAGCCGAAATTCCATGGTAGCAGAGTCAGAGATGATGCCCAGGATGTCAATGTTAGTGTAGGAAAAAATCTTTTTTATCTGCGCTAGAGGAATACTGAAAGATTTGCAGATATCAAAGAAACAGGAGAGTGATTCTAAACAAATTGGTGAATTGGCTGGACCAACAAATAAAAAATCATCCAAATAAGGTAAGAATATGATACAGACAAAACCCACTGAGGAAAAGGCTTCAAAATAAAAACAAGATAATGAAAAGCCCAACGGCATGCACATATCATAATAAAACTATTAAAATGAAAACCCAGTAAATTAAAATCTTGAGGTCAAACTGGTAGTAGGGGAAATGCTGATTTATCAGCTTTGGCTAGTAATGCATATCTACCAAACTGTCTGAATAGAATTAGGGCCTCAGCATAAGAAACTGATGCCTCAAAATCAGACACCTCATCGCTCAGTGATTTACCTGGGGGATAGGAAAGGTAATGAATCAATCAAAAGGAGCCAGGCTCTTTTTTAGGGACCACCCCTAATGGTGAGACCCTAAAATCAGAAAAAGGAGATAAAAATGGGTCCACGATCCTGACCTCCTTCATCTCCTTCATCTCCTTTCCAATTTTTTCTTTTACAACATTAGGATGGTAATAACTGATCAGAAGTTTGTAACTACAGCACAACCTTTACCTGAAAAACCGGAAACCGAAAAAGTAGAATCTAATTTTACCACAATATAAACTATCCTATGAAGCCTGGAGCAGCCTGCTAAAATTTGATAGGATATGGGGTGATTGACTGAACCTTGCTGACACTTATAGTGTGCCCACTGCATAACTCACTGTTTTCAAACTAAAATGCCCATAAATACTCTTGCCCACCTTTTCTTTATAAGCTTTACAGAACCACATGAAACATTCAGTTTTTTCATGGTAATAGATTTTTATTAAACTTTTGAAAGTAATTACAAAGGATATAGCATACGCAGATGCCCAAGAGCTCATGCTCCAATAGTAAATACAAAAAAGAAAAAAAAGAAAAATAACAATGCAACATTGGATACGGAACCACAATATGTATCAGAACAACAACAGTATATTAGTAAGACCTAAATATGACCTGAATCTAGGCTTGGCAGAGGTTGAAAATAGGTTAAAACTAATTTTAGAAATAGTTAGAAATATTTTGATCCAGAATTTCCATATTTTGTACCAAATGTGTACCATAGAACCTTCTTATATACAAGGGGTTCGTCCTGGGACTTTGAGTGAGGGGAATAAAGTTAGTCAAGAAAAATGTCATGGAAGTAAAATAATGTGGATTTATTACAATTGTTGCGCATCTGAAACACAACAGCAATAACTACAGGCCGATAAAATATGCATATAATGTGAACATAAGCAATCCACATACATGGTCAAACAGTAAAACAATATATACCAATGTACAAACATCAGAGAAATTTGTAAGCATGAGTAGTACCCGACAACGTTTCGCGAGACTGCGCTCGCTCTTCTGGGGTAAATGCTTTGCTAAATCTGTAATAAAGTAGTAAATCAAATAAATGAGTGTATGTTGCATCAAATAGGCAGGAAGGTGAGTAATCTTCGGGGTCAGGCTAGGGACCCCATACTCACCAATGGGCTGGACCAGGCCATCTGTCGCTGATTCCACCAGTAGCAGCAGCAACAAACATCCAGCATGGGAGCTGAGGAAGCGAAACAAAAGGTAACCCCAACGGGGGAACAACCGGAGCACTGACATGGCCTTGGTAGATACAAATATAAGTGTCCCTAGAAGTCTCCCCTTGTCCATGATCATGAACTGTAAAGATGGTAAAAAAAAAACAATCACAGTGCCGGAGCCCGCAAACCCAGAAGTAACTTTTGGGAAAGATGTGGGCCCTGTCAGCAGTGGGCCGGCGCCGATTTAGGGCATCGTTCTATGGTAAGTATTTCATAATGAGCTAGTATGCGCTGCATACTAGCTCATAATGCCTTTTTTTTGGAGGTTTACAACGTCTTTAAGGTCGCAGTTAACCACTTGACGACCGCCTCATGCAGATATACTGCGGCAGAATGGCACGGGCAGGCAAAATCACTTACCTGGTACGTGATTGCCTTCCCACGGGTGGGGGGGTCCGATCAGACCCCCCCCCCCGGGGTGCCAGAGGCGGTTGCCATTTGTTCCCGGGTGATGAGAGGTGAGGGGGAGGCCATCCATTCGTGGCCACCCCCTCCCGATCGCTCCCAGCGAATGAAAATCCTTCCTTTCCCTCTGTAATTTAAACAGAGGGAGAGGAAGTGATGTCATCCCTCCTCGAGCAGGTCTTTTCGATCCGGCGTCGAGGAGAGAAGACATCAAGTAAGTGCACCAACACTACACTTACAGTAGAACACAACAGGCACACTTTTCACCCCCCAGTCACCCCCCGATCACCTCCCTGTACCCCCTGTCACACTGACACCAATAGCATTTTTTTTTTTTTTTTTTTGCATTGGTGTCAGTTTGTGACAGTTATAAGTGTTAAGGCAGTTAGGTTAGCCCCCTTTAGGTCTGGGGTACCCCCCTTTAGGTCCAGGGTACCCCCCTAACCCCCCAATAAAGGTTAACCCCTTGATCACCCCCCGTCTCCAGTGTCGCTAAGCGATCGTTTTTCTGATCGCTGTATTAGTGACACAGGTGACGCTAGTTAGGGAGGTAAGTATAGAGGTTCGCTGTCAGTGTTTTATAGTGACAGGGACCCCCATATACTACCTACTAAAGGTTTTAACCCCCTGATTGCCCCCTAGTTAACCCTTTCACCAGCGATCACCGTATAAGTGTTACGGGTGACGCTGGTTAGTTAGTTTGTTTTTTATAGTTTATTATAATTTTAGGGCACCCGCCGTTTATTACCTTATAAAGGTTTAACCCCCTAATTGCCCGGCGGTGATATAAGTTACGTTTTTAGGATCAGATAAGGTCTGCGTCGCCCCAGGCAGCGTCAGGTTAGCGCCAGTACCGCTAACACCCACGCACGCAGCATACACCTCCCTTAGTGCTATAGTATCTGAACGGATCGATATCTGATCCGATCAGATCTATACTAGCGTACCCAGCAGTTTAGGGTTCCCATAAACGCAGTGTTAGCGGGATCAGCCCAGATACCTGCTAGCTCCTGCGTTTTGCCCCTCGGCCCAGCCCAGCCCACCCAAGTGCAGTATCGATCGATAACTGTCACTTACAAAACACTAAGCACACATAACTGCAGTGTTCGCAGAGTCAGGCCTGATCCCTGCGATCGCTAACAGTTTTTTGTTAGCATTTTGATACAGTTGCTAACAGTCAGGAGCTTTTTTGCCTGTGAGTCTCACTAGTTTACCCCTAAATTTAGAGCCCAAAATGGCAAATCGGAGGTACACTAGTGAAGAGGTCTACACGTTTCTGAGCATGACACCCTGGTCGTATATCCAGCACTGCAGTATCACGTGGTGACGTGGCGGGTCCCATAAGTGCAGTTCAAGCTGGTGAGGTGGCAAGCACTAGTAGTGTCCCGCTGCCACCAAGAAGACAAAGACAGGCCCATCGTGCCCATAATGCCCTTCCTGCTGCATTTGCCAATCCGAATTGGGAACCCACCACTTCTGCAGCACCCCGTAATTCAGGTGGAAACAGTTGATTTTACGCCACTGGATTTTTATTCGCTGTTTTTCACCAAAGATCTCTATAGATCTATTGTGGACCAAAGCAATTTGTAGGCTGGTCAACACATCGCCACTATTCCCCAGTCCTCCCTTGCCAGAGATTGGAGACCAATTACGGTCTCCGAATTTAAGCTCTTTCTGGGCCTTTCCCTCAACATGGGCATAAATAAAAAGAGTAAGTTGCGGTCATATTGGTCCACTGACCCAATTTACCATATGCCCGTGTTCTCTGCCTCCATGACCAGGGCACGATACGAGCAGATTTTGCGGTTCATGCACTTCAACGACAATCAACTCTGTTGTCCTCGTGGAGACCCTGGATACGATCGGCTCTACAAAATTCAGCCCCTCGTAAACCACTTCAACCAACGTTTTGCAGACTTGTTAACTCCCCATCAAGTTGTCTGCGTTGATGAGTCCCTGATTAAATTTTCTGGCCGCTCTTCATTCAAACAGTACCTTCCCAGCAAGCGTGCCAGATACGGGGTCAAGATGTATAAGCTCTGTGACAGGGCCACAGGCTATACATGTAGTTTTATGGTTTACGAGGGCAAAGATAGTCACGTAGAGCCGACAAACTGCCCTGACTACATAGGAAGCGCTGGCAAGATAGTGTGGGACTTGGTGTCACCCTTATTCGGAAAGGGGTACCACTTGTACGTGGACAATTATTACACGAGCGTGCCACTTTTTAGCCACCTTTTTGATCATCAGATTGGAGCATGTGGCACCGTGCGACCTAATCGCCGAGGCTTTCCCCAGCGGCTTGTAGATTCCTGTCTTAGGCTGGGGGAGAGAGCCTGCTTGAAGTGTAATAACTTGCTCGCTATGAAGTGGGGGGACAATAAGAATGTTTTCGTTCTTACCTCCTTCATGCAGACACGACGGTCCAAATTACTACGGCGACTGGTGTTGTGGAGAAACCCCCTCTGTGTCCACGAATATAACCAAAATATGGGAGGGGTGGACCTCAACGACCAGTTGTTGGCGCCATACCTAGTTGCCCGTAAGGCCAGACGCTGGTACAAAAAAGTGTCTGTTTATTTATTTCAATTGGCTTTGCTGAATGCTTATGTGCTATACAGAGCTTCAGGATGGACTGGATCCTTCCTTAAATTCCAGGAAGAGATCGTCAGAGCCCTTCTGTATCCAGACGGTGCTCCACCTCACCTTCCCCAACCAAATGCAGTAAGCCGGCTGCATGAGAGGCATTTTCAATATGTCCTCCCGAGTACCCCTACCCAACGAGCCCCCCAAAAAAGATGTTGTGTCTGCAGCAAGCGCGGATTTAGGCGTGACACCCGGTATTATTGTACCTTCTGTCCTGACAATCCTGGTCTTTGCATTGGTGAATGTTTTGAACGCTACCATACACTAGTGGAGTATTATCGTAGGGTACATCACTGCACAGACTAGGACACACTTTCACAGGGTCTCCCAAGATGCCATCGCATTTTGAGAGACCCAAACCTTGTACCAGTTAAAAAAGTTAAAGTTACAAAAAAAAGTGTAAAAAAAAAAGAAAAAAAAGTAAAAAAAAAAAAAAAAAAAAAAAAATACAAAAAATATATAAAATAAAAAAAAAACAAAAATAGTTGTTGTTTTATTGTTCTCTCTCTATTCTCTCTCTATTGTTCTGCTCTTTTTTATTGTATTCTATAATGCAATGTTTTATTGTTATGTTTTTATCATGTTTGCTTTATAGGTATGCAATTTTTTTATACTTTACCACTTTTTTGTTTTCAGGTACGCCATTCAGATGCAGAGCCGATTTATTCATCTTGACAGCAACAGCGTTTGCTCCCACGATACATAAAGCCGTGACTCCAGCGCTGTCGGAGGTGATTTCACCACCACAGTTACATACTTCAGCATATATGCCGAAGCGTGGGGGCAGCAGTGGGTGGAGGAGCGATTTGCTCCTGCCTTTTGCGGGAGGATGCCCCCATGCTTCGGCATATATATATTTTAGGTAGGCACAGGTTGCGTTAAATGTTTTATTTTTTACTATGGTTTTTTTTGTATTTGCTTTGCAGGTATGGTAAGTATTACTGTTATACTGTAATGTTACTTTGTTTTTTGTTAACCATCATTTGCTTATCAGGTACGCCATTCAGTTGCAGCGTGGATTTATTTATCTTGACAGCAACAGCGTTTGCTCCCACGATACATAAAGCCGTGACTCCAGCGCTGTTGGAGGTGATTTCACCACCACAGTTACATACTTCAGCATATATGCTGAAGCGTGGGGGCAGCAGTGGGTGGAGGAGCGATTTGCTCCTGCCTTTTGTGGGAGGATGCCCCCATGCTTTGGCATATATAAAACGGTGCATGTATGCCCATCATTAGAAGTGGGTGGATGAAGGGAGGTATTCTAATGGTGGGCATACCCACCGATCAATATCTTTTTTTCGTTCAGCCCACAGGCTGCATGAAAAAAAAGTTTACAATATATGCCCAACAAGGACCAGCAACATACTGGTATGTTGCTGGACTTTGAGTGGTTATACCAGAATGATGCCTGCAGGTTTAGGTATCATCTTGGTATCATTCTTGTCAGCCAGCGGTCGGCTTTCATGTAAAAGCAATCCTAGTGGCTAATTAGCCTCTAGACTGCTTTTACAAGCAGTGGGAGGGAATCCCCCCCCCACCGTCTTCCATGTTTTTCTCTGGCTCTCCTGCCCCAACAGGGAACCTGAAAATGCAGCCGGTGATTCAGCCAGCTGACCATAGAGCTGAGCAGAGACCAGAATGGCTCCAAACATCTCTATGGCCTAAGAAATCAGAAGCTACGAGCATTTCATGACTTAGATTTCGCCGGATGTAAACAGCTCCATTGGGAAATTGGGAAAGCATTTTATCACACCGATCTTGGTGTGGTCAGATGCTTTGAGGGCAGAGGAGAGATCTAGGGTCTAATAGACCCCAATTTTTTCAAAAAAGAGAACCTGTCACTACCTATTGCCATCATAGGGGATATTTACATTCCCTGAGATAACAATAAAAATTATTAAAAAAAAATAAAAATGAGAGGAACAGTTTAAAAATAAGATAAAAAAGCAAAAAAATAATAAAGAAAAAAAAAAGGCACCCCTGTCCCCTCCTGCTCTCACGCAAAGGCGAACGCAAGCGTCGGTCTGGCGTCAAATGTAAAGAGCAATTGCACCATGCATGTGAGGTATCACCACGAAGGTCAGATCGAGGACAGTAATTTTAGCAGCAGACCTCCTCTGTAAATCTAAAGTGGTAACCTGTAAAGGCTTTTAAAGGCTTTTAAAAATGTATTTAGTTTGTCGCCACTGCACGTTTGTGCGCAATTTTAAAGCATGTCATGTTTGGTATCCATGTACTCGGCCTAAGATCTCTTTTTTATTTCATCAAACATTTGGGCAATATAGTGTGTTTTAGTGCATTAAAATTTTAAAAAGTGTGTTTTTTCCCCAAAAAATGCGTTTGAAAAATTGCTGCGCAAATACTGTGTGAAAAAAAAAATGAAACACCCACCATTTTAATCTGTAGGGCACTTGCTTTAAAAAAATATAATGTTTGGGGGTTCAAAGTAATTTTCTTGCAAAAAAAATAATTTTTTCATGTAAACAAAAAGTGTCAGAAAGGGCTTTGTCTTCAAGTGGTTAGAAGAGTGGGTAATGTGTGACATAAGCGTCTAAATGTTGTGCATAAAATGCCAGGACAGTTCAAAACCCTCCCAAATGACCCCATTTTGGAAAGTAGACACCCCAAGCTATTTGCTGAGAGGCATGTCGAGTCCATGGAATATTTTATATTGTGACACAAGTTGCGGGAAAAAGACAATTTTTTTTTTTTTGCACAAAGTTGTCACTAAATGATATATTTGATATATTGCTCAAACACGCCATGGGAATATGTGAAATTACACCCCAAAATAAATTCTGTTGCTTCTCCTGAGTACGGGGATACCACATGTGTGAGACTTTTTGGGAGCCTAGCCGCGTACGGAACCCCGAAAACCAAGCACCGCCTTCAGGCTTTCTAAGGGCGTAAATTTTTTATTTCACTCTTCACTGCCTATCACAGTTTCGGAGGCCATGGAATGCCCAGATGGCACAAACCCCCCCCCCCCCCAAATGACCCTATTTTGGAGAATAGACACCCAAAGCTATTTTCTGAGAGGTATAGTGAGTATTTTGAAGACCTCACTTTTTGTCACAAACTTTTGAAAATTGAAAAAAGAAAAAAAAAATACATTTTTCTTGTCTTTCTTCATTTTCAAAAACAAATGAGAGCTGCAAAATACTCACCATGCCTCTCAGCAAATAGCTTGGGGTGTCTACTTTCCAAAATGGGGTCATTTTGGGGGGTTTTGTGCTATCTTGGCATTTTATGGCCTTCAAAACTGTGATAGGTAGTGAGGAGTGAAATCACAACTTTACGCCCTTCGAAATCCTGAAGGCGGTGCTTGGTTTTCGGGGCCCCGTACGCGGCTAGGCTCCCAAAAAGTCCCACACATGTGGTATCCCCATACTCAGGAGAATCAGCAGAATGTATTTTGGGGTGCAATTCCACATATGCCCATGGCCTGTGTGAGCAATATATCATTTAGTGACAACTTTGTGCAAAAAAAAAATTTGTCACTTTCCCGCAACTTGTGTCAAAAAATAAAATATTCCATGGACTCAACATGCATCTCAGCAAATAGCTTGGGGTATCTACTTTCCAAAATGGGGTCATCTGGGGGGGTTTTGTTCCATCTTGGCATTTTATGGCCTTCAAAACTGTGATAGGTAGTGAGGAGTGAAATCAAAAATTTACGCCCTTAGAAATCCTGAAGGCGGTGATTGGTTTTCAGGGCCCCGTATGCGGCTAGGCTCCCAAAAAGTCCTAAACATGTGGTATCACTGTACTCAGGAGAAGCAGCTGAATGTATTTTGGGGTGCAATTCCACATATGCCTATGGCCTGTGTGAGCAATATATCATTTAGTGACAACTTTTTGTAAATTTTTTTTTGTTGTCATTATTCAATCACTTGGGACAAAAAAAAATAATATTCAATGGGCTCAATATGCCTCTCAGCAATTTCCTTGGGGTGTCTACTTTCCAAAATGGGGTCATTTGGGGGGGCGGTTTGTACTGCCCTGCCATTTTAGCACCTCAAGAAATGACATAGGCAGTCATAAACTAAAAGCTGTGTAAATTCCAGAAAATGTACCCTAGTTTGTAGATGCTATAACTTTTGCGCAAACCAATAAATATACACTTATTGACATTTTTTTTACCAAAGACATGTGGCCGAATACATTTTGGCCTAAATGTATGACTAAAATTGAGTTTATTGGATTTTTTTTATAACAAAAAGTAGAAAATATCATTTTTTTTCTAAATTTTCGGTCTTTTTCCGTTTATAGCACAAAAAATAAAAAAGGCAGAGGTGATCAAATACCATCAAAAGAAAGCTCTATTTGTGGGAAGAAAAGGATGCAAATTTCGTTTGGGTACAGCATTGCATGACCGCGCAATTAGCAGTTAAAGCGACGCAGTGCCAAATTGGAAAAAGTCCTCTGGTCTTTAGGCAGCCAAATGGTCCGGGGCTGAAGTGGTTAATTAGGAAGTTTGGTCTATAATTTGATATATCCATGGGGTCTTTATGTTGTTTGGTAACTATGCAAATATATGCTATAGTTTCATCTTCCAGAACAAAGTTTCCATCTCTTAGATGATTAAAATATAAGAACAGATGAAATATTAAAAGATCAGTATATTTTTTATAATAACCATTGAGTAAACCAGGTCTCGGAGATTTTTAAATTCAAATTTAGTGTCTTAACCACTTGCCACCCACCATATAGCAAAATGACGGTGGCAAAGTGGTTTCAATATCCTGACTGGACGTCATATGACATCGCCAGTATATTAAGCTGCTGTGTCCCCCTAGGGGTGTGCATCACGGCAATCGTTGTTGCGGTGTGTCAGTCTGACACACCGGAACTCCAATCTAGGTAAAGAGTCTCTGACTGAGATGCTTTACCACATGATCAGCCATGTCCAATCACGGCTGATCACGATAAACAGGAAGAGCCATTGATCGGCTTTTTCTCTCGCGTCTGTCAGACGTGAGTGGAAGAGAGCGAATAGGCTGCTCCTCTGAGTGCCGGTTCACACAGGGGCGGCACGACTTGCAGGTCGCCTCAGCGAGGCGACCTGCAAACGACTTCTGAGGCGACTTGCAAAACGACTTCTGTATAGAAGTCTATGCAAGTCGCCCCAAGTCGCCCCCAAAGTAGTACAGGAACCTTTTTCTAAGTCGGAGCGACTTGCGTCGCTCCTATTAGAACGGTTCCGTAGCACAGAACGGGAGGCGACTTGTCAGGCGACTAGGTCGCCTGACAAGTCGCCCCTATGTGAACCGAGCCTGACAGGGGGGGTCTGTGCTGATTGATTATCAGCACAGCCCCCCTGGGGATGCCCACACTGGACCACCAGGGATGCCACCAGGACCACCAGGGATGTCACCACCAGGTATGCCACCCTAGACCACCAGGGATGCCAATCAGTGCCCACAATGGATGCCAATCAGTGCCCACAATGGGCATCACTGATTGTCAGGCATTGTTTGTCACTGGCATCTATCAGTAACATACATTACAGTACATCAGTGCCACCTATCAGTGTCCATCCATGCCCATCCGTGCCCCACCTATCAGTGCCCATCTGTGCCACCTATCAGTGCCCATCCATGCTGACTATTAGTGCCCATCAGTTCCACCTATGTGTACCCATCAGTGCTGCATATCAGTGCCACTTGTCAGTGCCCATCAGTGCTGCCTATCAGTGCCGCATATTAGTGCCCATCATCAGTGCTTATCAATGCCACCTCATTGGTGCCCATGAGTGCTGCCTTATCAGTGCCCGTCAGTGCAGCCCCATCAGTGCCCATCAGTGAAGGACTAAACTTACTTATTTACAAAGTTTTGTAACCGGAACAAAAACATTTTCTTTTTCAAAATTTTCTTTTTTATTTGTTTAGCAGAAAATAAAAATCCCAGAGGTGATCAAATACCACCAAAAGAAAACTCTATGTGTGGGAACAAAATGATAAAAATTTAATTTGGGTACAGTGTAGCATGACCGTGCAATTGTCATTCAAAGTGCGACAGCGCTGAAAGCTGAAAATTGGTCTGGGCAGGAAGGTGTATAAGTGCCCTGTATTGAAGTGGTTAAGAGCTTGAGCAAGTTCAACATATGTAAAAGGTTTATCCATCATTTCAGCATGTTGTGCAGTAAGTGTAGGAAGTTGTATCCGTTCTAGAAATCTGTGGAGTGAATTCACAAAATCATATGGGGATTTTTGATAAATTTGTTATAGTATGAATTAAATTTTGTAAGAATGTGAGTAGAATTTTGAGAGTGTGTTCCATTGCTAATTTTAATTTTGGGTAAAGCAGAAATATAAGATCTAGGATTAAGTTTATATGCTAGGTGAGAGCCTGGTTTATCTTTCAAAAATGTATGTTGCGTCCGATTTAAACAATTTTCAGCTTTAGTGGTTAGACACAAGTTTAAATCTCTACGTGCATGTTCTATTTAAGATAAAAGAATAGAATCTTGTGTTTGTTTATGTTGAGCTATTAAGTCATTATATAGTTTAGTTTTAATAGCAATAAGTTCATTATGGGCTTTTTTCAGTTTTGAAGATAACTGGATAAAAAATCCTCTTACAGAGGCTTTATGAGCTGCCCAGTTTATAGAAGGAGAAGTATCTTCTGATTTGTTAAATTCAAAATATGTTTTCAGGTGTAATGTAGTGTCAAAAGAACAAGATTAATTTTCTAATAACAATGCTTTGAGAGTGAATAGAGATATGGAGGTTATTTACAGGGCTGGACTGGGACAAAAATTTGGCCCTGTACTTCATCATGACCGGCCCCCCTTACATCAGAAAGTCCCCATCAGAAGTCCCCTTCACATCAGAGTCCCCATTAAGAATCCTCTTCACATCAGAGAGAGAAGCCCCTTCACATCAGAGAGTCCCCATCAGAAGTCCCCTTCACATCAGAGTCCCCATCAGAAGCCCCTTCACATCAGAGAGTCCCCATCAGAAGCCCCCTTCACATCAGAGTCCCCACCAGCAGAAGTCCCCTTCACATCAGAGTCCCCACCAGCAGAAGTCCAGTTCACATCAGAGTCCCCATCAGAAGTCCCTTCACATCAGAGTCCCCATCAGAAGTCCCCTTCACATCAGAGTCCCCACCAGAAGTCCCCTTCACATCAGAGAGTCCCCATCAGAATCCCCTTCACATCAGAGTCCCCACCAGAAGTCCCCTTCACATCAGAGTCCCCATCAGCAGTCCCCTTCACATCAGAGTCCCCACCAGCAGTCCCCTTCACATCAGAGAGTCCCCATCAGAAGTCCCCTTCACATCAGAGAGTCCCCATCAGAAGTCCTCTTCACATCAGAGTCCCCATCAGAAGTCCCTTCACATCAGAGTCCCCATCAGAATCCACTTCACATCAGAGTCCCCACCCCACCAGAAGTCCCCTTCACATCAGAGAGTCCCCATCAGAAGTCCTCTTCACATCAGAGTCCCCATCAGAAGTCCCTTCACATCAGAGTCCCCATCAGAATCCCCTTCACATCAGAGTCCCCACCCCACCAGAAGTCCCCTTCACATCAGAGAGTCCCCATCAGAATCCCCTTCACATCAGAGTCCCCACCAGCAGTCCCCTTCACATCAGAGAGTCCCCATCATAAGCCCCCTTACATCAGAAAGTCCCCATCAGAAGTCCCCTTCACATCAGAGAGTCCCCATCAGAAGTCCCCTTCACATCAGAGTCCCCACCAGAAGTCCCCTTCACAAGCCCCCTTACATCAGAAAGTCCCCATCAGAAGTCCCCTTCACATCAGGGAGTCCCCATCAGAAGTCCCCTTCACATCAGAGTCCCCACCAGAAGTCCCCTTAACATCAGAGAGTCCCCATCATAAGCCCCCTTACATCAGAAAGTCCCCATCAGAAGTCCCCTTCACATCAAAGTCCCCACCAGAAGTCCCTTCAAATCAGATAGTCCCCATCAGAAGTCCCCTTCACATCAGAGTCCCCATCAGCAGTCCCCTTCACATAAGAGTCCCCACCAGCAGTCCCCTTCACATCAGAGAGTCCCCATCAGAAGTCCTCTTCACATCAGAGTCCCCATCTGACGTCCCTTCACATCAGAGTCCCCACCCCACCAGAAGTCCCCTTCACATCAGAGAGTCCCCATCAGAAGTCCTCTTCACATCAGAGTCCCCATCAGAAGTCCCTTCACATCAGAGTCCCCATCTGACGTCCCTTCACATCAGAGTCCCCACCCCACCAGAAGTCCCCTTCACATCAGAGAGTCCCCATCAGAAGTCCTCTTCACATCAGAGTCCCCATCAGAAGTCCCTTCACATCAGAGTCCCCATCAGAATCCCCTTCACATCAGAGTCCCCACCCCACCAGAAGTCCCCTTCACATCAGAGAGTCCCCATCAGAAGTCCTCTTCACATCAGAGTCCCCACCAGAAGTCCCCTTCACATCAGAGAGTCCCCATCATAAGCCCCCTTACATCAGAAAGTCCCCATCAGAAGTCCCCTTCACATCAGAGAGTCCCCATCAGAAGTCCCCTTCACATCAGAGAGTCCCCATCAGAATCCTCTTCACATCAGAGAGTCCCCATCAGAAGCCCCTTCACATCAGAGAGTCCCCATCAGAAGTCCCCTTCACATCAGAGTCCCCACCAGAAGTCCCCTTCACATCAGAGTCCCCATCAGCAGTCCCCTTCACATAAGAGTCCCCACCAGCAGTCCCCTTCACATCAGAGAGTCCCCATCAGAAGTCCCCTTCACATCAGAGAGTCCCCATCAGAAGTCCTCTTCACATCAGAGTCCCCATCAGAAGTCCCTTCACATCAGAGTCCCCCATCAGAATCCCCTTCACATCAGAGTCCCCACCCCACCAGAAGTCCCCCTCACATCAGAGAGTCCCCATCAGAAGTCCTCTTCACATCAGAGTCCCCATCAGAAGTCCCTTCACATCAGAGTCCCCACTCCACCAGAAGTCCCCTTCACATCAGAGAGTCCCCATCAGAAGTCCTCTTCACATCAGAAAGTCCCCATCAGAAGTCCCCTTCACATCAGAGAGTTCCCATCAGAAGTCCCCTTCACATCAGAGAGTCCCCATCAGAAGTCCCCTTCACATCAGAGTCCCCACCAGAAGTCCCCTTCAGATCAGAGAGTCCCCACCAGAAGTCCCCTTCAGATCAGAGAGTCCCCATCAGAAGTCCCCTTCACATCAGAGAGTCCCCATCAGAAGTCCCCTTCACATCAGAGTCCCCATCAGAAGTCCCCTTCACATCAGAGTCCCCATCAGAAGTCCCCTTCACATCAGAGAGTCCCCACCAGAAGTCCCCTTCACATCAGAGAGTTCCCACCAGAAGTCCCTTTCACATCAGAGTCCCCATCAGAAGTCCCCTTCACATCAGAGTCCCCATCAGAAGTCCCCTTCACATCAGAGAGTCCCCATCAGAAGTCCCCATCAGAAGTCCCCTTCACATCAGAGTTCCCACCAGAAGTCCCCTTCACATCAGAGTCCCCACCAGAATTCCCCTTCACATCAGAGAGTCCCCACCAGAAGTCCCCTTCACATCAGAGAGTTCCCACCAGAAGTCCCCTTCACATCAGAGTCCCCATCAGAAGTCCCCTTCACATCAGAGTCCCCATCAGAAGTCCCCTTCACATCAGAGAGTTCCCATCAGAAGTCCCCATCAGAAGTCCCCTTCACATCAGAGAGTCCCCATCAGAAGTCCCATTCACATCAGAGTCCCCACCAGAAGTCCCCTTCACATCAGAGAGTCCCCATCATAAGCCCCCTTCACAGCAGAGAGTCCCCATCATAAGTCCCCTTCCCATCAGAGTCCCCATCAGAAGTCCCCTTCACATTTAGAGTCCCCACAAGAAGTCCCCTTCACATCAGAGAGTCCCCATCAGAAGTCCCTTCACATCAGAGTCTCCACCAGCAGTCCCCTTCACATCAGAGAGTCCTCATCATAAGCCCCCTTACATCAGAGAGTCCCCACCAGAAGTCCCCTTCACATCAGAGAGTCCCCATCAGAAGTCCCCTTACATCAGAGAGTCCCCATCATAAGCCCCTTTACATCAGAGAGTCCCCATCATAAGCCCCTTTACATCAGAGAGTCCTCCCTCTCCTCCCCCTCCTACACTCCTACATGTACTCACCGTTTTGAAGGCAGCTTCTCGTTCCTCTCTCCAATCATGTGATAACAAGTGCTAAGGGGAGAGAGGAAGGAAAGTCTGCCGGCTGTCCATCTCCCCCTGCAGGCTGGAGGGAGCATAACGCCTAATGCTCTCTCCAGCAAGTGACGGAAGCAGTTCCTCCTGACAGGAGTGAAATCGCAATCACTTACTGTCAGTGAGGAGCGGCTCCAGGACCACACCTGACAGGCCCACTGAGCTATCGGCCCACCGGGAAACTCCCAACGGCCAGTCCATGCCTGGTTATTTACAAAAGGAAAATCCACTTTGCACTACAAGTGCAAACTACAAGTGCAAAGTGCACTTGAAATTGCTCTGAAAGTGCACTTGAAAGTGCAGTCACTGTAGATCCGAGGGGGACATGCAAGGAAAATAAAAAACGGTGTTTTAGCTTGCACATGATTAGATGATAATATCAGCAGAGCTTTCCTTCATTTCAGATCTTCCCCTCAGATTTACAGCGATTGCACTTCCAAGTGCATTTTTAGTGCAATTTCAAGTGCACTTTGCAGTTGTAGTTTGCACTTGTAGTGCAAAGTGGATTTGCCTTTCATAAATAACCCCCATGGTGAATTCTAGAATATTGTTGATATATATTGTTGATACTGTTTTTTCATTTATTGTATAAATTGTACAACAGCATTCAATGCATGCTCTCTGGTTTTTACTGTTCTACATAGTTTCTTTGCTCTATAATATCCAGTTGGTTGTTTCCAGTGGTGGCCCATCCATTAGGGGTGCAGGGGCGCCGCCCCCTAATCCATGCGTCCGGCCCCTAATCTACATGCAGGGCAATGGACGCAGGGATTCCAATATTTTTTTGAAGCACGTGATTAGAGCCTGAGGCTCTAATTGGCTTCAAAAATGGGTGGGCTCGGGGCGCAGAGCACTCCACCCTAAACCCATCCAGTTGTGTGACAATAGCGAATCAATATTCACTATTGTTTTCCTGAGTCTCCTCCTGGCTAATCAGGAAGCGGGTCTTAAGACTCTGGGGAAGCCGCCACCATGGAGAAGGAGGAGACGCAGGAAGGAGCCGAAGCCGCTAGATGGGGTAAGTGCGGGGCTGGTGGGGGGACAGACGAGCAAGCGACAGGTGTGATGGCTGACCGGGGGGTGGTGACGGGTGTCTCATTTTCTAGCCCCCCAAAAATATGCAGCACGAGCCGCCACTGGTTATTTCCTTATGTATCATTGATCCATGGTCCAGTGTCCATTCTGTACATCCATTGTCAGGTATCTGCAGCAAGGAGACCAGACACGTAGCTACACGAGGAAACTGAGACCAAACAAACAAAGTATATATATCCTTAAAGTGAGGTTTATTAACAAGTGAACAGACACCAATAAACATACACAGCAAACAATGAGCAAACCCCAAGACAAAATAACTGATGACCTTAACAACTAACTATATACAAAATACAATATAAGGGACAAGGGAATGCAGTGCAGCAAGAAAGGGGGGATCACGACCGGGTACTCGAGCAGGAGCAAGCCAGAGGGAGGCAAGAGCAAGGCAGAGGGTTGCAGGAAGCTTCAGGACAGGTATAAGGCACAACTGGCAGGCTCCCATTGCTGCTGTTGTTTCCAGTAGGACGGGCTGTCTGTGAACTTCCGGCCGGCGCTCCAGACTACACTACATGCCTACTATTGTCTACTAACATGTGAATTTAACCTTTTACTTATCCAATAAAGTCAATGATTTTACACTATATGGAGCCTTTTTTCCTTCTATGACCATATCTGCAATGCTGTGGGCTGATGTCTGAGTACCTGTCAGTGTGAACATCTTTAGCCTGACCCTGCAGTCTTTGATGTCCCATCTCGGTATAAGGTCTCTGATCCATTGGTCGTGGTCCAAAGCAGTATTAACAAACAGCTTTCTCTGATCCTCTGTAACGGGGGATCATGAGTTTCTGGTAAGCGGCCAGTCTGATTTCACGGTGGTGGAGCAAGCACGCTTTTTTTCTCACAGCAAGAATTTATGTTTTTTGGAACTTTTTTAAGATACTTTTATACCACTTGGGTGATTTATTTTTTATACATGGACTTTTTATTATCACTTTGAACATTTATTTTTGGATTATTCATTTGACATGTGTTTTGTATATTATGTATACACTAAAGGGGAACTCTTCACTTAGTTCTAAATATTTGGTTTGGTGATGATGTGTATGATCACCAATCTGTTTTAGCACGATTCAACCCCCCTTTTTTCTCATTTAATTTCACTGTGTTTGTGTTACATAGATGAATTGCAACTATAATTGTTATTGTTTATGTATTTCACCGTAGCGCAGTTATTCTCCTCATTTTTCTTATCATTTCTTATATTTTGAACACATTAATTGCAGCTTGGTGACTGGCTCATACCAGTATGGATATTTTCGAATTCCGGGCAAAAAGAGTGGTAGACACTTCAGGTGTTTTTGATTCCACCCCATTATCTTTAGATTCAGGAATTAGCGGTCTCTTTATGAGACTGAAAAATCTGACAACATCGGAGACACATACCCAATGGGACATTGCCTTCCTTGAAACGTACATCAGGGAAGCCATGGTCCCAAGAAGTCTGCAATGGGAGGTCCCCCCTCAGAAGGGTGACCCAGACCTGGAGGGTTGGTTCAAACTTTTCAATGACTCAGGAATTGGCCTTCTACATTTCCTCATTCAGAGAAAGAGAGACAAACTCTTTCGTCTGGATGGGGAAATTAAGACCCTTAAGGACCAATTAGCCCCTCATATTAATAGTGAAGAATATAAGGAACACTCCAAGGGTCTCTTAAAAATATTGGAGAAGGAAGATAGGGATCAAAAAGCCAAAAAGAGAAAGAAATATACCAGAGACAAGCAAGATTACCAGTCTGGGTTTGTGTTTATCTGGCAAAAAATACTTGCCTAACTTGAGGAAGAAAACAGGAGGATGGACACACAATCACAAGATCCTGTTCCTCCCAGTGCTACGCCTGTTCCACCTCAGGAGATACAAGCGACTCAGCACACACCCAGGAGGGATATCCGTCCTAAGGCCATGGGGAAAAAATCTAAAGGTCATAAAGATAGATTGAATCATGGCCCTGGGGGTACTCCCTCTAGGGGACCACCGGAGAATTCTAGATATGATTACTATGGGAATTCAAACCCTGGTCATCATGCACAATCATATGATATCCCCCCCACTAATTGGGGAAACACATCATGGAGTCCTAACCCTCTTAATTACAATATGAGACCCAACCAGCTCCCTCATGGTCCCTCTTCTGATAGTTACGCAAATTCGGTCCCGTTGCAAAATTGGTTCTATCCTTTGTCCGACCTGGATACCCCCAGACACCGGAGAACTAATACCGATGGTTACAGACAGAATTACCCTATGAGGAACCAGAGTACTCATTATCCTGTAGATTCCCGACGGGATTGTACATATTCTGGTCCACCACAATACCCTGGTCCCTCCGATGGTAGAAACAATCAAAATTGGGGTTTTCCCAGGGATTCACAGACAGCCAAACGCCCCGTAGAATGAAAAGAGGAGTCAGAGGGGAGAGGCGGGTCCAGGCATCCAAAAAGAAAAAGGACCTAGGAACTGGCATTTTCAATTTATCCAAACAGACTCTAACTGATCCCGAGAAGAGACTGTTGGACAAAGGTTTGAAATTTGCTCCACCTAGGAGCTTGAGCAAGTTTCAAACCTTTATGGATGTGCACAAATTCACTCGAAAGTTGCACATTAAACGTTATATGTTATCTAACCCTATGAATGGGATGGGTAATATAATGAGAGGAGAATACCAACATTCCAACCTCTCTAATGCCTCTCTTTTCAATCCTCCTGGCCCCGCGGCTCCGGCCATTCGGGTATTCAGGGATGTTGTCCTCTGCGACCTTGAGCAGATCAGGGTCAAGAAGGCAAATTTGCATAAGGATCTACAAGTTGGATTGGAATCCCTTTGTCACAACAAATCCCTTGTCATTAGACCAGCTGACAAGGGTGGGGGGATTGTAATCCTAGATCAATGTGACTATCTGAGGGAAATGCATCGGTTGGTTGATGACACCGAGACTTACACGGTTTTACAAAGAGACCCTCTGGTCAAATATAAAAAGGAGCTTGAATCTATCGTAGAGGTTGGTTTCTGGAGAGGTATATTAAATGACAAGGAAAGATGATTTCTGGTCCCCAGTGCACCTCGCATTCCGGTCATTTACTACCTCCCAAAGGTCCATAAGGATCCTGTTTGCCCCCCCGGGACGTCCCATTGTGAGTGGGATAGATTCTATCACATCCAAGGTGGGAAAATACATCGACCATTTTTTGCAACCTTTGGTCTCTAGGATACCTTCATTTATCAAGGACACCAAACATGTGATTAATTTGCTTTCTAACATTTCCCCTAAGGAGGGACTTTGGATGGTGACGACCGATATATCTTTATTGTACATTATTATCCCTCACCACCTGGGTTTCCAAGCGGTGGAGCTGTTTCTCACCCGTGACTCTGGCTTACCTCCTGCACAAATTAATTTCATCATGGAACTTTTGTATTATGCCGCTAGCCATAATTATTTTTGGCTTGAGAACCAGTTTTACCACCAAGATTGTGGTGTGGCCATGGGGGCAAAATATGCTCCGAGCTTGGCCAACCTTTTCATGGCCAAGTGGGAGGAGGACGTCGTTGATGCACCCAGGAGATTGGAGGTGCTCCTGTGGGCTAGATACATTGACAACGTCCTCCTCCTGTGGGATGGTTGTGAATCAGAGCTACAGAACTTCATGACATCTCTAAACGATAATAACAGGGGTATTAGGTTCAATTTTGAGGCCAGTCGGGACACTATCCACTTTCTGGATCTGAAGATCCAGATAGTGGAGGACCATTTTGTGACATCAACTCACTTCAAGGTGACTGACAGGAACTCTTACATCCCGGTGGATAGTTGTCACCACGAGCCTTGGCTCAGAGCTATCCCCCAGGGCCAATTTTTACATCTGAGACGTAATTGCTCAGACATTACTACCTTTGATGAACAAGCATCCTTTCTTATGGATAGGTTCATCGAGAAGGGATATGACCGTGCATCTCTGTCTCTGGCCGTGAAAACAGCACGAGACAGAGACAGACTCTCACTTTTGTCTGATGTACCCCGACATAATGCGACTGCATCAGATGCTGTGCTGTTTATTACCACCTATTCGGTACAGCATTGTGATATTAAACAATTGATACAGAAACATTGGCATCTGCTGGGTAGTGACAGAGTTTTGAGCTCAATCTTACCAGTTAGACCTAGATTGGTCTTTAGGGGGTGGCCTCCCTTGGGAGTAAGGTAGCTCCCTCTGTCCAAGATCCTTCATGTGAGAATCGCAACTTTCTCCAAAACCTCACTGGCTATTATAAATGTGGAACATGCCAAGTTTGCTCTCTAAACGCCAATAGAGCTAGGCGAATTACCCAGTTTACATCTACTAGCACTTTAAGATCATATGATATCAAACCCTTTATTACATGCACCTCGGTAGGGGTGGTCTATCTCTTACAGTGCGCCTGTGGGCTTCAGTATGTGGGGAGGACCAAAAGGGCATTGCGGGTTTGTCTAAACGTACATATAGGGAATATTAAGAGAGGTTATGACAAGCACCCTGTGTCCAGACACTATGACCAGGTACATAACAGGGACCCCTCCAATACCCTGTTTGTGGGTATTGATAAGTACAAACCACATTGGCGAGGTAGCCTGTTGGTCAGGGAGATCTCTAAGAGTGAGATGTCCTGGATCCACAGGCTCAAAAGCTATGTACCACACGGCATGAATGTTGATGTGGACGTAAATGCCTTTATTAATAATTCCTAAGGAGGGATACAACTTTTTGCCATTAACCAATATACATGAAGTATGCAGCCCAATTTCTAGGTACTTGGATGAGCTGCGTTTGAGAGATGGTATTGTATTTCGATGTTCGAACTGTGCCCTTGGTGAATTTTTTGAAGGCTTATGCTTTGACTTCCCATCCATCTGGACCTCCTACATAGCCCCATTAATGAGGTGGCGGGGTAAACATATCGTCCTTTATTATCTTTCTATGGCCCATCCATTTTTTCCTTAATAAAAAAACTAAAAATAAGGATATAAAAATATCAATACTATTAATTAATATTGTTTGTTTGTCTTTTGGAATCTATTTTTCTATCAATATTTTCCTCAAGACGAATTTGTGGGACTATGGTCCCAATACAGTCACGATTGGGTTTATTGGTTCCATTTGATTTAATATATCCATTGGGATTAGTTTTCTGACATGGCTCTACGGTGCTGTGCCAATATGAATATGGCCACTAGGCGGCCACCGTGCTTTTTATTGACATGTCTCCTTATGTCTTTTATAAGCCGGTTCCTGTCTGTGACACAGATCGTGCTGCTAGATGGGACCCATTTGTTTAGAATACTTTGGGGCTTTTTTGCCTTTTATTTTATTTATACAATATAGGTATGACTTCTGTGTGTTCATAAGGATACGCAGCTCTATTACCTATAGTCCATTTTATTTTTATTTTCATTCATATATCTTTTTGCAATTTTTAATATGGCCACCGGGTGGCCTTTGTTTATTTTATTTTTGGAATATCCCCTTATGCTCAAGTCAATTTATGTCCAGTCTGTGACACGGATCGCACTGGTTGACTTGATAATTTTAGTATTTTGTTGACATTTTATGTTTTTTTGGGGCACCTATCTCCATATGAGTTCTATGGTTCCCAGATACCTGACCTCATACCCCCTTCCAGCCAGCGGTTTATTGCAATTCATGATTAATTCTTTCTCCAGTGATTGTGCACACACTTGCGCACCTGACACCACTCAGTGTTTGGGATTATCTGACCTGGGTAGGCTCGCTGATGATTCGGCATTCACAGTGAGGCTTGGTTCAGTGAGGCACCAATCAGTGCTTGGGACTTTTCAATTTTGTGTGCAAGTCCACTGATGGAGTGGAATTCAAAGCGAGGCTTGGTCAGGTTCTTAGTACTATAAGGGGAGGTGACGAGACTCGCCGCCCGTGCCCCTGGATGATGTGACTCTATCACGAAACGCTGCGTAGGGCAGAGCGACATGTTCTCGTCACCTTCCATTGCTACTGTTGTTTCCAGTAGGACGGGCTGTCTGTGAGATTCCGGCCGGCGCTCCAGACTACACTACATGCCTACTATTGTCTACTAACATGTGAGTTTAACCTTTTACTTATCCAATAAAGTCAATGATTTTACACTATATGGAGCCTTTTTTCCTTCTATGACCATATCTGCAATGCTCTGGGCTGATGTCTGAGTACCTGTCAGTGTGAACATCTTTAGCCTGACCCTGCAGTCTTTGATGTCCCATCTCGGTATAAGGTCTCTGATCCATTGGTCGTGGTCCGAAGCAGTATTAACAAACAGCTTTCTCTGATCCTCTGTAATGGGGGATCATGAGTTTCTGGTAAGCGGCCAGTCTGATTTCACGGTGGTAGAGCAAGCACGCTTTTTTTTTCACAGCAAGAATTTATGTTTTTTGGAACTTTTTTAAGATACTTTTATACCACTTGGGTGATTTATTTTTTATACATCGACTTTTTATTACCGCTTTGAACATTTATTTTTGGATTGAATATTCATTTGACATGTGTTTTGTATATTATGTATACACTAAAGGGGAACTCTTCACTTAGTTCTAAATATTTGGTTTGGTGATGATGTGTATGATCACCAATCTGTTTTAGCGCAATTCAACCCCCCTTTTTCTCACAACTGGCAGGCTGGCAGCAGGGAGGTGATCAGAATAGTGACTCTCTGGGGTCAGAGAGGAGCAGCAGTACATGGCCACCTAATGGCAGAGCCCAGGTGTGGCTGATTCTAACAGCCTGCTGGCTCTTGGGAGACACCTGCTGGTGGACACTGGAGCTGCAGCAAACAGCCCAGAGCAGCACAGTGCCACCAGCAGGTGAACTCAATCCTAACATGTTTTAGTTCTATTTTTAGCTCTATTTTTGTATTTTCTTTATTCCCTGTATCTTATTATTTACAGAACGTGCCTTGCATGGATATTGTACTGTAACACATAGCATCTGGACTGTCTTTTAATTTCCAATAAAACTTAGTAGAAAAAAAAAATGCCAGCAATATAAACCACCTGCATTTTCCTCAATTAATGCAAATAATTTTCTAATTGGACAAGGCGTGGCAACATCTTTGCATTCCAGTGCAGTGCAAGCAAACCCAGCCCACATGAGTGTGACAGCTAGGGATGAGCCAAACACCCCCCAGTTCGGTTCGCACCAGAACCTGAGAACGGACCAAAAGTTTTGCGCGAACTTTAGAACCCCATTGAAGTCTACGGGAATCGAACGTTCGAAATCAAAAGTGCTAATTTTAAAGGCTAATTTGCATGGTATTGTCCTAAAAAGGGTTTGGGGACCCGGGTCCAGCCCCAGGGGACATGTATCAATGCAAAAAAAAAGTTTTAAAAAGGCAGTTTTTTCATGAGCAGTGATTTTAATGATGCTTAAAGGTTCGGTTTGCAGCAGAACTGACAAAAAGTTTGTGCGAACACCGTTAAAGCCTATGGGACCCGAACATGAAAAATCAAAAGTGCTAATTTTAAAGGCTAATTTGCAAGTTATTATCATAAAAAAGTGTTTGGGGACCTGGGTTCTGCCCCAGGGGACATGTATCAAAGCAAAAAAAAGTTTTAAAAAAACGGACGTTTTTTCGGGAGCAGTGATTTTAATACTGATTAAAGTGAAACAACAAAAGTGAAATATTCCTTTAAATATCGTACCTGGGGGGTGTCTATAGTATGCCTGTAAAGTGGCATGTGTTTCCTGTGCTTAGAACAGTCCCTGCACAAAATTAAATTTTTAAAGAAATAACAGTCATTTAGAACTGCTTACGGCTTTAATGTAATGTCCAGTCCCGGTAATATGGATGAAAATCAGTGAGACAAATGGCATGGGTTCCCCCCCAGTCCATTACCAGGCCCTTTGGGTCTTGTATGGATATTAAGGGGAGAACCCCACACCCAAATTAAAAAATGGAAAGGCATGGGGCCCCAGACCCTCTGAACAGCAGTATACAGGTGGTGCAAACAAGACAGGGACTGTAGGTTTGTTGTTAAGTAGAATCTGTTTGTAATTTTGAACTGGTACATTTTTAAAGTGTAGCTCCAGCCAAAAAATCTATTTTTAAGCTTTTTGGAAAACATAGGGAAGGGTTATTGCCCCTGTGACATTTGTTTTGCTGTCTGTGCACCTCTTCAGAAGATTTTACCTCACTTTCTGTCCCAATAAAAAATGTTTTTTGACAATTTGGGGTGTTTAGTGAAACAAGGATTGGTGATAAAGCATCAGTGGAAAGGAGACACGTTTTTCCCATATTAACTCTTACAGGAGAGAATTTCCCTTCCTAGAGGTAGATTTCATCTCACTTCCTGTTGTCTCCTTCCGTTTGCAAGTAGGAGTCGCTTGTAAGTTGGATGTCTGAAAGTAGGGGCCTGCCCTATATACTCCGCAGAAATTGGGGCCTTAGGTGTTGGTGTTGCCACAACACTGTAAGCCCTCACAGTTACTCTTGGTGGGCGCAGAAACGGGCTCTGCTGTGAAATATTAGATCAAGAATTGTAATTACATGCCCCTGTTGAACAGGTTCAGAAAAACTGGGCCTTTGGTGGTGGTGGTGCTGGTGCCACAACACTGTAAGTCCTCACAGTTACTCTTGGTGGGCGCAGAAACGGGCCCTGCTGTGAAATATTAGATCAAAAATTGTAATTACATGTCCCTGTTGAACAGGGGCAGAAAAATTGGGCCTTAGGCACTGGTGCCACAACACTGCAACCCCTCACAGATACTCTAGTTGGAGTGCAGGAATGAGCCCTCCTGTAAAATATTGCATCAAAAATTGTAATTACACGCCCCTGCTAAACAGGGGCTGAAAAATTGGGCTTTAGGCACTGGTGCTGGTGCCACAACACTGCAACTTCTCACAGATGCTCTAGTTGGAGCGCAGGAATGAGCCCTGCTGCAAAGTATTGCATCAAAAATTGTAATTACATGCCCGTGTTAAACATGGGCTGAAAAATTGGGCCTTAGGCACTGGTGCTGGTGCCACAACACAGCAGCCCCTCACAGATACTCTAGTTGGAGCGCAGGAACAAGCCCTGCTGCAAAGTATTGCATCAAAAATTGTAATTACACGCCCCTGTTAAACAGGGGCTGAAAAATTGGGCCTTAGGCACTGGTGCTGGTGCCACAACACTGCAACCCCTCACAAATACTCTAGTTTAGTGCAGCAACGAGCCCTCCTTGCAAACTATTGCATCAAAAATTGTAATTACACACCCCTGTTAAACAGGGGCTGAAAAATTGGGCCTTAGCCACTGGTGGCGGCGCCCAGAACCAAAAATATTCTTACAAGCTATCAGCATGATCATTGAGGAGGAAGAGGATAGTCACTCAGCACAACAGGATAGTCACTCAGCATCAGCATAAGCAGTCTTGAAGGGATCTGACATTTCAAAAAAAATTATTCGGTTACATCAGCATCAGGTGCTTGGTAGCTGGTGGTGATCCAAGACTGATTCATTTTTATGAAGGTCAGTCGATCGACCGAGTTGGTGGACAGGCGCACCCTGTGATCGGTTATAAAACCTCCAGCAGCACTGAATGTGCATTCCGAAAGAACGCTGGATGCAGGACAGGCCAGTAGCTTAATTGCATACTGTGCAAGCAATGGCCAGTGATCCATCCTCAAGACCCAGTAACCCAGAGGATTTTCGGTGGGAAAGGTGTCCAAGTCAGATCTTGCCCCTAGGTATTCCTGCACCATGTAAAACAGACGCTGGTGATGGTTGCTGGAACCGATCATACCTTGGGGCTGCGGACTAAAAAATTGTCTGAACGCATCGGTCAGATGGCCAGCTTCTCCACCGCTACTTCTTTGACTGACTGATGCCTCAGCAACACATTGTCCAGGAACAGGAGTTTGTAACCTCCCAGTCTCTGGGAACGCGTTGCACAGACCTTTCTGCAAGGCCTCCCGAAGATGTTTCATCCTCTGCTTTCTCTCCGGCAAGATAAGGTCCTCAACCTTACCCTTGTAACGTGGATCAAGGAGGGTTGCCAGCCAGTATTGATCCCTCTACTTGATACCACGATACATACGAGGATCCTTCCGCAGGCTTTGCAGGATCAGCAGTGTAGGTTTGCTGAGGCATTCGGTCTGGAGTCCTCTGGGTCACTAAGGATGACATGATCTGCAGCCACCTCCTCCCAGCCACGTACAAGTCCATGGGTTTCTTGGGACTGTAAATGATCCCTTAAAGACTGCTGCTGATGCTGAGTGCCAGGCTTCACCTCCATGCTGACACAATCCTCCTCTTCCTCCTCCTCCTTCTCGTCCTGTGTGATCGGCGGGCACACAGGAACACTGTCTGGATAAAGGGGGCCTTGAGAGCTAAGGAAGTCCTCCTCTTTCTGCCTCAAGTGCCCTGTCCATTATTTCACACAGCGTGTGCTCCAACACGTGGACAAGGGGGACAGTGTCACTGATGCATGCACTGTCACTGCTCACCATCCTCGTGGCCTCCTCAAATGGTGAAAGGACAGTGCATGCATCCCTGATCATGGCCCACTGGCGTGGGGGAAAAAAACAAGCTCCCCTGACCCTGTCCTGGTGCCATAGTCGCACAGGTACTCATTGATGGCCCTCTGCTGTGTGTTCAGCCGCTGCAGCATGGCCAACGTTGAGTTCAACCTGGTGGGCATGTCACAGATTAGGCGGTTCTTGGGCAGGTTAAATTCCTTTTGGAGGTCTGCCAGCTGAGCACTGGCATTATATGACCTGCGGAAATGCACACAGACTTTCCTGGCCTGCCTCAGGATATCCTGTAAGCCCGGGTACCTGCCCAAGAACCGCTGCACCACCAAGTTAAGGACGTGAGCCAAACAGGGCACATGGGTCATTTGTCCCTGTCGGAGGGCAGATAGGAGGTTGGTGCCATTGTCGCAAACCACCATTCCTGCCTTAAATTGGCATGGCGTCAACCACCTCTGAACCTGCCCCTGCAGAGCTGACAGAACCTCTGCCCCAGTGTGGCTCCTGTCCCCCAAGCACACCAGCTCAAGCACCGCATGGCATCTTTTGGCCTGCATACTTGCGTAGCCTCTTGAACGCCTACGGAGCACCACTGGTTCCGAGGACAAAGCACAGGAAGAGGCCATGGAGAAAGAAGAAGAGGAGGGGGTGGAGGAGAGAGGTGTGTCAGAATCACCAGTAGTAGCATTTTAGAGGCGTGGTGGCGGAACAACCTCCAACACTACTGCACCTTGTCCTGCATCCTTCCCAGCTGCCAGCAGAGTCACCCAACGCGCGGTGAAACTTAGGTAACGTCCCTGTCCATGCCTGCTGGACCATGAGTCAGCGGTAATATGCACCTTACCGCTGACCGCCCTGTCCAGCGAAGCATGGACATTGCCTTCCACATGCCGGTAGAGAGCCGGAATTGCCTTCCATGAGAAAAGTGACATTTGGGTACCTGCCACTGAGGAACCGCACATTCCACAAACTCACGGAAGGGGGCAGAGTCTACCAACTGAAAAGGTAGCAGCTGAAGTGCTAGCAATTTTGCCAAGCTAGCATTCAACCGCTGGGCATGTGGATGGCTGGGAGCGAACTTCTTTCGGTGGTGCAGCAGCTGGGGCAGGGAAATTTGCCTGGTGCAATCTGACGTCGGTGTACCGATAGCAGATTGCCCACAAGTACTTGGCTGTGACACACCTAATTCTACACCTTCATTCCTCTCAGTGCAGGTCTCCGAGAGGACTGAAGGCATAGTGGGGTTAACGTGCAGAGACAGCAGTGCCCTGCACATGCGGAGCTTTGTGGTGTGATGCAGTCAGTGTGCTGCCCTTAAGCTGGCCCCTGGAGGGCATCCTGCCTCATTGGTGATGTGCCTCCTCCTCCTCCTCTCTCCTATCAGGCATGTGGAGTCAAGGACCTCATCATCCCCTCCCTCCTCATCACTGGAGCAAACCTGGCAGTATGCTGCAGCAGGGGTAACATGACTGCCAGATTGCTGTCCTTCTTGGGCACCCCCTCTGTCTGGGCTCACGTTACTGCCTTCCTCTAGCTGAGTACCATCATCGAAGCCTTCTAAACGCTGGGCATCCTCCTGGAGCATGTACCCAACACTGTGGTCAAACAGTTCGGTGGACTCCTCAGGAGGACATGGTGGGGCTAGGGAAGGAGTGACTGATTCCATTGAGCCAAGGGAAGAGGCCGGGTTGGCAGCTGCTTTGCCAGACAAAGTACCCTGAGCATGTGAGAGAGGATGAGGAGGATGAGGACGGCTTGGTCATCCACTCGACCAAGTCTTCCGCATGTTACGGCTCAACACGGCCAGCTGCCGAAAAAAAGGCCAAGCATGTCCCACGGCCACGTGCTGATAAGGATGCACCGTGTCCACGACCAGCACTGTTGCCTCTAGACACAGAGCCTGCTTGCCCTCTTTTATTGGCTTGTGAATTTCTGCCTCTCCTTGTTGGCCTTCCAGACATACTAATGGCCTGCAGTGAGATGTAGCTGCACTAAGCTGGAATATATATATATATATATATATATATATATATATATATATATATATATATATATATATATATATATATATATATATATATATATATATATATATATATATATATATATATATATATATATATATATTTTGATACTGCAGCTAGAAAAATCAACTGCCTGCCTGTAGTATTATTAGTATGAGAACCCCACCAATCTTCTACAGGTAGCTTTAGCTGAACACTGTGCAGAGGTCGCACTACACCAACTTGTAGCTTTAGCTGAACACTGTGCAGAGGTCGCACTACACTAACTCGTAGCTTTAGCTGAACACTGTGTAGAGGATGCACTACACTAACGTTTGAATAATGTAGCTGCCTGCGGTAGTGATATGATCAGGAAAACACCAACAACCTTCTACAGGTAGCTTTAGCAGAACACTGTGCAGAGGTCGCACTACACTAACTTGTAGCTTTAGCTGAACACTGTGCAGAGGTCACACTACACTAACTTGTAGCTTTAGCTGAACACTGTGCAGAGGTCACACTACACTAACTTGTAGCTTTAGCTGAACACTGTGCAGAGGTCGCACTACACTAACTCGTAGCTTTAGCTGAACACTGTGCAGAGGACGCACTACACTAACGTTTAGATAACGTAGCTGCCTGCAGTAGTGATAGGATCAGGAAAACACCACCAACCTTCTACAGGTAGCTTTAGCTGAACACTGTGCAGAGGACGCACTACACTAATGTTTAAATAATGTAGCTGCCTGCGGTAGTGATAGGATCAGGAAAACACCACCAACCTTCTACAGGTAGCTTTAGCTGAACACTGTGCAGAGGTCGCACTGCACTAATTTGTAGCTTTAGCTGAACACTGTGCAGAAGTCGCACTACACTAACTTGTAGCTTTAGCTGAACACTGTGCAGAGGTCGCACTACACTAACTTGTAGCTTTAGCTGACACTGTGCAGAGGTCTCACTACACTAATTTGTAGCTTTAGCTGAACACTGTGCAGAGGTCGAACTACACTAACTTGTAGCTTTAGCTGAACATTGTGCAGAGGTTGCACTACCCTAACTTGTAAATAATGTAGCTTCCTGCGGTAGTGATAGGATCAGAAAAACACCACCAATCTTCTACAAGTAGCTTTAGCTGAACACTGTGCAGAGGTCGCACTACACTAACTTGTAGCTTTAGCTGAACACTGTGCAGAAGACGCACTACACTAACGTTTAAATAATGTAGCTGCCTGCGGTAGTGATAGGATCAGGAAAACACCACCAACCTTCTACAGGTAGCTTTAGCTGAACACTGTGCAGAGGTCGCACTACACTAATGTGTAAATAATGTAGCTGCCTGCGGTAGTGATAGGATCAGAAAAACACCACCAATCTTCTACAGGTAGCTTTAGCTGAACACTGTGCAGAGGTCGCACTACACTAACTTGTAGCTTTAGCTGAACACTGTGCAGAGGTCGCACTACACTAACTTGTAGCTTTAGCTGAACACTGTGCAGAGGTCGCACTACACTAACTTGTAGCTTTAGCTGAACACTGTGCAGAGGTGTCAGGAGAATATTTCCCTGCTGGTGTCATTTCATCTGTTGGCCGCAGTACTGATGTCCACCAGCGGATGGATCCTGGCAGTATGGAGCAGACAACACTCCCTGCACTCAGGTGTGACTTGAAGCCAATTATACTCAGCCCTATAAATACCCGGCAAGCCCTCACATGCTCGCCTTGGTATCTTTCTTCCTTGTATCCTGAACCTGTATCCTGAACCTGTATCCTGAACCTGTATCCTGAACCTGTATCCTGAACTTGTTATCCTGTAAACCTGTATCGGACCCTGAATCTCTTCTTGAGCCTGTATCCTATCCCATCCATTATCTCCCTTTCCCAACCTGCCCTTGTTCAGTTGCTGATCCCCTGTGTATGACCCTGGCTTGGCTAACGTTTATGTTTCAGGTATATCCCTTGTTCCTGCTTACCTGCTGTGTATGACCCTGGCCTGGCTGACATCTGTGATTCCGGTATTGCCCCTTGCTGTATATATTATTGTTTGCTGTGGGTTTGTTGTGTTGGTTTTGCACTATTTGTATTTTCTGAGTTATCACTTATTTTAATAAATATTATTTATTCATTTACATGCGTTTGGGTTATCTCTGTGCAGTCCACACAGTCTGGTCTACTAGTCTCTTGACAAGAGGTCTCACTACACTAATTTGTAGCTTTAGCTGAACACTGTGCAGAGGTCGAACTACACTAACTTGTAGCTTTAGCTGAACACTGTGCAGAGGTTGCACTACACTAACTTGTAAATAATGTAGCTTCCTGCGGTAGTGATAGGATCAGAAAAACACCACCAATCTTCTACAGGTAGCTTTAGCTGAACACTGTGCAGAGGTCGCACTACACTAACTTGTAGCTTTAGCTGAACACTGTGCAGAGGACGCACTACACTAACGTTTAAATAATGTAGCTGCCTGCGGTAGTGATAGGATCAGGAAAACACCACCAACCTTCTACAGGTAGCTTTAGCTGAACACTGTGCAGAGGTCACACTACACTAATGTGTAAATAATGTAGCTGCCTGCGGTAGTGATAGGATCAGAAAAATACCACCAATCTTCTACAGGTAGCTTTAGCTGAACACTGTGCAGAGGTCGCATTACACTAACTTGTAGCTTTAGCTGAACACTGTGCAGAGGTCGCACTACACTAACTTGTAGCTTTAGCTGAACACTGTGCAGAGGTCGCACTACACTAACTTGTAGCTTTAGCTGAACACTGTGCAGAGGTGTCAGGAGAATATTTCCCTGCTGGTGTCATTTCATCTGTTGGCCGCAGTACTGATGTCCACCAGCGGATGGATCCTGGCAGTATGGAGCAGACAACACTCCCTGCGCTCAGGTGTGACTTGAAGCCAATTATAGTCAGCCCTATAAATACCCGGCAAGCCCTCACATGCTCGCCTTGGTATCTTTCTTCCTTGTATCCTGAACCTGTATCCTGAACCTGTATCCTGAACCTGTATCCTGAACTTGTTATCCTGTAAACCTGTATCGGACCCTGAATCTCTTCTTGAGCCTGTATCCTATCCCATCCATTATTTCCCTTTCCCAACCTGCCCTTGTTCAGTTGCTGATCTCCTGTGTATGACCCTGGCTTGGCTAACGTTTATGTTTCAGGTATATCCCTTGTTCCTGCTTACCTGCTGTGTATGACCCTGGCCTGGCTGACATCTGTGATTCCGGTATTGCCCTTTGCTGTATATATTATTGTTTGCTGTGGGTTTGTTGTGTTGGTTTTGCACTATTTGTATTTTCTGAGTTATCACTTATTTTAATAAATATTATTTATTCATTTACATGCGTTTGGGTTATCTCTGTGCAGTCCACACAGTCTGGTCTACTAGTCTCTTGACAAGAGGTCTCACTACACTAATTTGTAGCTTTAGCTGAACACTGTGCAGAGGTCGAACTACACTAACTTGTAGCTTTAGCTGAACACTGTGCAGAGGTTGCACTACACTAACTTGTAAATAATGTAGCTTCCTGCGGTAGTGATAGGATCAGAAAAACACCACCAATCTTCTACAGGTAGCTTTAGCTGAACACTGTGCAGAGGTCGCACTACACTAACTTGTAGCTTTAGCTGAACACTGTGCAGAGGACGCACTACACTAACGTTTAAATAATGTAGCTGCCTGCGGTAGTGATAGGATCAGGAAAACACCACCAACCTTCTACAGGTAGCTTTAGCTGAACACTGTGCAGAGGTCGCACTACACTAATGTGTAAATAATGTAGCTGCCTGCGGTAGTGATAGGATCAGAAAAATACCACCAATCTTCTACAGGTAGCTTTAGCTGAACACTGTGCAGAGGTCGCATTACACTAACTTGTAGCTTTAGCTGAACACTGTGCAGAGGTCGCACTACACTAACTCATAGCTTTAGCTGAACACTGTGCAGAGGTCACACTACACTAACTTGTAGCTTTAGCTGAACACTGTGCAGAGGTCTCACTACACTAACTTGTAGCCACAGCTGAACACTGTGCAGAGGTCGCACTACACTAACTCGTAGCTTTAGCTGAACACTGTGTAGAGGACGCACTACACTAACGTTTAAATAATGTAGCTGCCTGCGGTAGTGATAGGATCAGGAAAACACCACCAACCTTCTACAGGTAGCTTTAGCTGAACACTGTGCAGAGGTCGCACTACACTAATGTGTAAATAATGTAGCTGCCTGCGGTAGTGATAGGATCAGAAAAACACCACCAATCTTCTACAGGTAGCTTTAGCTGAACACTGAGCAGAGGTCGCACTACACTAACTTGTAGCTTTAGCTGAACACTGTGCAGAGGTCGCACTACACTAACTCATAGCTTTAGCTGAACACTGTGCAGAGGTCGCACTACACTAACTTGTAGCTTTAGCTGAACACTGTGCAGAGGTCGCACTACAATAACTCGTAGCTTTATCTTAACACTGTGCAGAGGACGCACTACACTAATGTTTAAATAATCTAGCTGCCTGCGGAAGTGATAGGTTCAGGAAAACACCACCAACCTTCTACAGGTAGCTTTAGCTGAACACTGTGCAGAGGTCGCACTACACTAATGTGTAAATAATGTAGCTGCCTGCGGTAGTGATAGGATCAGAAAAACACCACCAATCTTCTACAGGTAGCTTTAGCTGAACACTGAGCAGAGGTCGCACTACACTAACTTGTAGCTTTAGCTGAACACTGTGCAGAGGTCGCACTACACTAACTCATAGCTTTAGCTGAACACTGTGCAGAGGTCGCACTACACTAACTTGTAGCTTTAGCTGAACACTGTGCAGAGGTCGCACTACAATAACTCGTAGCTTTATCTTAACACTGTGCAGAGGACGCACTACACTAATGTTTAAATAATCTAGCTGCCTGCGGAAGTGATAGGTTCAGGAAAACACCACCAACCTTCTACAGGTAGCTTTAGCTGAACACTGTGCAGAGGACGCACTACACTAACTGTAAATACTGTAGCTGCCTGCAGTAGTTATAGGATCAGAAAAACACCACCAATCTTCTACAGGTAGCTTTAGCTGAACACTGTGCAGAGGATGCACTACACTAACTGTAAATACTGTAGCTGCCTGACTGTGGTACTAATAGGATCAGAAGAACACCAGCAATTTTCTTCAGGTAGCTGTAAATACTGTAACAACACCTGCCTGCCTGCCTGTCAGTAGGAAGAGAATAACAAGAACAAATCTAACTAAACTGAATACAGTGTATATATATATATATATATATATATATATATATATATACACAACACCTGGGATGCATATATATACACAATACACTGTAAGTGCAGCTAACTGACTGACTTCCTGCCTAATCTATCTAAGACCCCTTTCACACTGGGGTGTTTTTCAGGCGCTTTAGCGTTAAAAAAAGCACCCGTAAAGCGCCTGAAAGAAGCCTCATCTGCAATCCCAATGTGAAAGCCCGAGCCCTTTCACACTGCCAGCACCCGAAAAACGCTGGTAAAGCGCCGCTTAAGACCCCTTTCACACTGGGGCGTTTTTTCAGGCGTTTTTCGGGCACTGGCAGTGTGAAAGGGCTCGGGCCAACGCGCACCCAGCCCGGTGGCAAAAACACGAAAGCGCTGCAAAGAAGCTGCTTGCAGGACTTTTTTTGATGCCCTGCCAGCGCAGCGCCCCGGTGTGAAAGCACCCGGGCTTTCACATTGGGATTGCACATGAGGCTTCTTTCAGGCGCTTTACAGGCACTTTTTTAACGCTAAAGCGCCTTAAAAATGCCCCAGTATGAAAGGGGTCTCAGTGTGAAAGGACTCGGGCTTTCACATTGGGATTGCAGATAAGGGTTCTTTCAGGCGCTTTACAGGCGCTTTTTTTAATGCTAAAGCACCTGAAAAATGCCTGAAAAATGCCCCAGTGTGAAATGGGTCTAACTTAAATCAAATGACACTGTCTCTCTGTCTCTGTCTCTCAACGCTGGAACATATTACACAGGGCCGACGTGCAGGCGGCCTTATATGGTGTGGGGCATGTACTAAACCCCCTGAGCCATAATTGGCCAAAGCCACCCTGGCTTTGGCCAATTACAGCTCTCTGTACAGACGGCGCTGTGATTGGCCAAGCATGCGGGTCATAGTGCATGCTTGGCCAATCATCAGCCAACAATGCACTGCTATGCCGCAGTGAATTATGGGCCGTGACGTGCCACTCGAATTTGGCGCGAACGGCCCGTATCGTTCGCAATTCGGTGAACGACTAAACAGACGATGTTCGAGTTGAACATGGGTTCGACTCGAGCACGAAGCTCATCCCTACAGCACTGCTCTGAATTTAAAGGAGTTTAGCAGCATTAGCATCCCATCACAGAAAGCTTAAAGGGATACTTCACCTTTACCACAAAATGTAGATAAGGGGCATCTGTAGATAAAAACAAACTGTGCAGCTCTGACTAAAGCTGAATAAAAAGAGCAGATTGGAATGGGACTATATTGGTGCAATATGAAAACCAATCAAAGATCAAACATCCGACTTACAAAAGACTCCTACTTACAAACGGAGGGAGACAACAGGAAGTCAGAGGAAATCTACCCCTAGGAAGGGAAATTATCTCCTGTAATGCCGTGGATTTTTTCAGACGGATGTTGGCTCAAACTTGTCTTGCATACACACGGTCACACAAAGTTGTCGGAAAATCAGATCGTTCTGAACGCAGTGACGTAATACACGTACATCGGCACTATAAATGGGGCAGTAGCCAATAGCTTTCGTCTCTTAATTTATTCTGAGCATGCGTGGCACTTTGTGCGTCGGATTTGTATACACGATCGGAATTTCCGACAACGGACTTTGTTGTCGGAAAATTTTATAGCAAGCTCTCAAACTTTGTGTGTCGGAAATTCCGATGGAAAATATGTGATGGAGCCCACACACGGTCGGAATTTCCAACAACAAGGTCCTATCACACATTTTCCATCGGAAAATCCGACCGTGTGTACAGGGCATAAGAGTTAATATGGGAAAAAGTTTTCTCCACTGATGCTTTATCACCAATCCTTGTTTCCCTAAGAACCCAAAATTTTCAAAATCCAATTGTCATTGGGACAGAAAGTGAGGTGAAATCTTCTGAACAGGGGAACAGATAGCAAAACAAATGTTACAGGGGTGATAACCCTTCCCTATGTTATCCAAAAAGCTTAAAAATAGATTTTTTTGGCTGGGGCTACACTTAAAAAATGTACCTGTTCCAAATTACAAACAGATTCAACTTAAGAACAAACCTACAGTCCCTATCTTGTTTGTAACCTGAGGATTGCCTGTATACTGCTGTTCAGAGTATATAGGGCCTGGGGGCTCCACGCTTTTTTTTTTTTAAATTGGGTGCCGGATTCCCCTTAATAACCATACCAGGTCCAAAGGGCCTGGTAATGGGCTTGGGGGGGACCCATGCCGTTTTTCTCAATGATTTTCATCCTATATTGCCGGGACCTGACAATACATTACAGCCGCAAGCAGTTTTACATGACTTTAAATCCTTTAGAAATATCATTTTGCTGCAGGAACTGTTCTAAACACAGGAAAAATGTGGCACTTTACAGGCATACTACAATCACCTCCCAGGAACGATATTTAAAGGAATATTTCACTTTTGTTGTTTCACTTTAAGCAGTATTAAAATCACTGCTCCCGAAAAAACGTCCGTTTTTTAAAACTTTTTTTTGCTTTGATACATGTTCCCTGGGGCAGAACCCAGGTCCCCAAACACTTTTTATGACAATAACTTGCAAATTAGCCTTTAAAATTAGCACTTTTGATTTTTCACATTCGGGTCCCATAGACTTTAACGGTGTTCGCACAAACTTTTTGTCAGTTTGCATGCTCTGCCGCAAACCGAACCGGGGGTGTTCGGCTAATCCCTAGTGGGGACACACACAGACCACAGGAAATGAGCTCAGTGTGTGAGCACTCAGTACTGTGGATTCTGGCCCTGGTGTCATTTCTGTATACAGCTTAACCCTTTTTGGTCCTTGTCTGCCTCCAGTGGCCACCTGCAGCTCTTCAGTGGATATGGAATTTTTTAATTACTAAATTAACCAGTGACTACTCTCCTAAGTGATATTTCAGAAAGGCTGAGACCCTAAGCGGATAGCATCTCCTGAGGAAGCCAAATATCAGGGTGAAACATGTCGGGATCCACACATATACCACTATATAAAAAAATATGGACCATAATACATGGGTTATAAGCATATGGTTTTATGAATATAATGTTTTAGATCATTGTTAATAAATATTGAAGATTTTTAACCTTAGTTTTTGGTTTGGTTTTCATATTGCACCAATATAGACCCATCCAATCTTTTCTTTTTCCTACAAACTTAGGTATGAAGTTCTATGCTGACCTATCCCAATTCAATTATATTCTAAAGTTGAATAAAGTCCTTGCTATAAGTGTAGGCCATTTACATACCTTATGAAGCCTGACTGGAATACTCCCAGGACATTGCTAAGTGAGGCCCAGTCATCACTGTTTACCTCCACCATCACAGGAGTGAGTTCTCAAATGCTGAGCTCAGAACTACTGCATCAGGGGAGAGAGAGTATGTGAGGGGGTATGAATCAGAGAAAGAGTTCACTCCTGTGATGGTGGAGGTGAGCGGTGACGCCTAGGCCTCGCTTAGCAACGTCCTTGAAGTACCTTGCAACGTCCTGTGATTATTCCAGTCAGGCATCATAAGGTATGTAAATGGCCTACATCTATAGCAAGGGTATTATTCATCTTTAGTCAGAGCTGCACAGTTTGTTTTAATCTACAAACTTCCCTTACCTGCATAGGCAGGTTGTTGGTAAAGGTGAACCACCCTTTTAAGGAGGTACACGTCACTGGAAATCAGATGCACATATGTGCAATTACGTGTCCCAACAATTTTTTTTTTAAATAGGAGGCCATAGAATTACTTCGATACTTAGATTTAACAGACTGACTTTAATTTGTCAAGGCTGTCCCAGGGTTAAATGCCCACAGATTAATCTATAAAGATTACTAGATTCTCACAACATCTGCAGTATACTAAATCACCCTGTTGTTTAAGTTGCAGTATTTAGGGCTGCACAGTTTTGTGTGATTATTATTCTAGATTATAAATGAATTGAAGAAAAAAAACGTGAGATGCTCCTTTATTCAAAATATTCATTATGTTCTCCCTGTAGGAACCAAATATGACCCTAGAGCTGGCTATTTAACACAAAATTTATCACGTTGGTTTTGTAAAGACCGGAAATAAGTCTGTTATCTATTGCTATTTGCTTTCATTATCTTTATTGAAAAGAGTAATAAAATGAACTGAAGCAAATCAAATGTACATTTGATTTGCATTGCATTCTTTTACATCTCTGGACTGTATATTTCTCCACAGTGTTTATTCAGATAAACTCTTTTCCTTCATTTGATGAAAACGTATTCACTCAAACAGAATACAGTTAAATTACATTTCTATATTTTTACAGTTTCATTTCATTTCTAATTAGCTCACTTATTGACATTTTGAAAAATGATCTAATTGTTTTGCGTTGAGTATAATCATTATATTAAAGATGGTGTTCATTAAATAGAATTCATAGTTATGGACTGTTGCATTTTAATGCATGCTGCTTTCCTGGTGGATATACTGAAAGAAACAGTATTCTTTAAGACAAACATAGTACTGTGTTGTTTAACTGAGGTGCATAAAAATGTGTACTAATGTGCATGCAGACCATTTCCATTAAACCAGAGATCTGTCTGGAGTTAACAGAGAGCTACACATTATATAATACATATTATATAATACATTGAACTTATGCTACTGAAAGTGTTCTAAAAGTATTTGTCCTCTTCGTTATTTTTTTTTTTTTGCATATTTGTCACACTTAAAAGATTCAAATCATCAAACAAATTTTAATATTACACACAGATAACCCAAGTAAATACAAAATGCATTTTTAAATGATGATTTAATGTATTTATTTATTTATTAAGGGAAAAAGGCTGTCAAAACTTGCCTGGCCAAATATGAAAAAGTAATTGCCCCCCAAATCTAATAACTGGTTGTGCCACCCTTGGTGGCAACAACTGCAATCAAGTGTTTGCAATAACTGACATTGAGTCTTTCATATCGCTGTGGAGGAATTTTGGCCCACTCTTCTTTGCAGAATTGTTTTAACCACTTCAGCTCTGGAATATTTACCCCCCTTCATGTCCAAGCCATTTTTTTTCAATATGGTACTGCATTACTTTAACTGACAATTACGTTGTCCTGCGACACTGTACCCAAATAAAATGTATGTGCTTTTTTTCCCACAAATAGAGCTTTCTTTTGGTGGTATTTGATCACCTCTGCATATTTTATTTTTTGCGCTATAAAAAAGACCAACAATTTTGAAAAAACAACAACATCTTTAACTTTCTGCTATAAAATATATCCAATAAAAAAAAAATTAAACAATCAAATTTCTTCATAAATTTAGGCCAATATGTATTCTGCTACATATTTTTGGTAAAAAAATCCCAATAAACTATGGGATATATTTATGGAGTTTCTATTTATTTATTTATTTTTTACTAGTAATGGCAGTGATCAGCAATTTATTGTGGCGATATTGCAGCAGACAATTGGACACTTGCTGACACTTTTGACACTTTTTTGGGAACCAGTGACACTAATACTTTGATCAGTGCTAAAAATATGCACTGTCACTGTACTAATGACACTGGCTGGGAAGAGGTTAACATCTAGGGCGATCAAGGGTTTAAATGTGTGCCCAGCATGTGTTGATACGTGTGCTGTTTACGTTTTTTTCAAAGCAATGTGCCAGTTGGTTACTTCCTGCTTTGCAGGGAATAAAAACAGCACATTACTGCTGTCAGAAGAGAGCCCTGCATTTGTTTACATACACAGGGCTCTCTTCAGTAATTACCGGAGCCGATCAGTGGGAGCTGGCACCTGCTGGTTGGCTTGTGCTGCAGTGAATCGCAGCACAGCCAGGGTTGTATACTCTGGCTGCAAACTTTGAGCTGTCAATATGTAGTGACATCACATCCACTGGCCCTGAACGACGTGTTTGACATCTTTCAAGGGGTGGTCAAATGATGAAATGCGTAGGGTGGGGCCAGTGGTTAAGATGTCACTAAGTACTGACAGCTCAAACTTTGCGGGCAGAGTGTACAGCGGAACTTGACTTGATTCATATACAAACATTGCAATATACTGGTGTCAGTGGAGACACCTTAAAATGTGAAGTTTTTACATATGTTTTATTAAATATGATTTTATATTGATTTACACTAATGGGAACTCTTCGCTCTTTTCCCCTAATGTATGGATGGATGGTCTGATGATTCCATGTTTATGAGATAAAGAGGCAACTATCTATACTGCAGAGAATTACTCCCAGAGGAAAAAGCTTTACTGGCTGGGTTTCCAGAAGATACCTCTGGTGGGTCCATTTAATTCAGCTGGTGGTGGATTCACTTGGTAAAGTTTAATCGTTTGAGGGTTTTCACATAGAGTTTTGCATACTATTTCAACCTTTCACAATTACGCAGTTATTGGAAACAATTGACAAGCATTTTGGACTTTATTTCATAACAGACTTTCTTTTTTTACAATAGTTGGAGCACCATTTATATGTTTTTTTATGTGATTTTTAATATATGCGATTTCTTATGTGATATAGTTTGATAGGATATTTTTGGTTGGTATAACTTTATTGTTTCACTATTGATTTGTTTTTTTTCCCCACTGATATGATTTTGTTCAATCAAGAATGGCACGAGTACTGTTTTAAACACTACACATTTGACAGTTGATTTTTATCAATCAAATAGCAGCTGTGCTGTACACATTGAGTTACTCACTATTGAATTAACCAGTTGCTTACTGGGCACTTAAACCCTCCTCCTGCCCAGACCAATTTTCAGCTTTCAGTGCACTCACACTTTGAATAACAATTACTCAGTCATGCAACACTGTACCCAAATGATTTTTCTGTCCTTTTTTCATACAAATAGAGCTTTCATTTATTGGTATTTAATCACCTCTGGGTTTCTTTTATTTTTTGCGCTATAAATGAAAAAAGACTGAAAATTTTGAAAAAAAAACCCAAATTTTTCTTTGTTTCTGTGATAAAATTTTGCAAACTAGCAATTTTTCTTCATAAATGTTGGCCACAATTTATACTGCTACATATCTTTGGTAAACATAACCCAAAGTAGTGGATATTATGTGGTCTGTGTGAAAGTTATAGAGTCTACAAGCTATGGTGCAAATCATAAAAAAGTTGATCACATCTGATGTACTGGCGGCCTATCTCATTTCTTGAGACCCTAACAAGCCAGGAATGTACAAATGCCCCCCAAATGACCCCTTTTTGGAAAGTAGACACTCCAAGGTATTTAGTAAGAGGCATGATGAGTTATTTGAAGTTGTCATTTTTTTTCCCACGATTCTTTGCAAAATTAAGATTTTATTTTTTGCTTTTATTTTATTTTTTTTCACAAAATTGTCAGTGTAATAGCTTATTTCTCTCACATGGAATGTGCATATCACAAATGACACCCCACAATACATTCTGCTACTCCTCCTGAGTATTGCGATACCACATGTCTGGGACTTTTTCACTACCTGGCCACATACAGAGGCCCAACATGCAGGGAGCACCATCAGGTGTTCAAGGAGCATAAATTACACATCTAACTTGTTGACTACCTATTACAATTTTGAATGCCCTGAAGCACCAGAACAATGAAAACGCCCACAAAGTGACCCAATTTTGGAAAGCTAACACCTCAATGTATAATCTATGAGGCATAGTGAGTCTTTTGAACAGTTCATGTTTTTCCAGAAGTTTTTGGAAAATGTGGAAAAAAATGAAAACGCATTTATTTTTACACAAAGTTGTCAGTTTATAAGATTGCCAACACATAGTATTTACATAGCAAAAATAACACCCCAAAATACATTCTGCCACTCCTGAGTATAAAGATACGACATGTGTGAGACTTTTACACAGCCTGGCCACATACAAGGCCCAACATTGAAGTAGCACCTTTAGGCGTTCTAGGAGCATAAATTACACATCTCATTTCTCAACCATCTATTACACTTTTGAAGGCCCTGGCACAAAGTTGTCCATTTATAAGATATTTCCAACACATAGCATTTACATAGCAAAAATTACACCCCAAAATACATTTTGCCACTTCTTTAGAGTATGGTGATACCAAATGTGTGAGACTTTTACACAGCCTGGCCACATACAGAGATCCAACATGCAAGGAACACCATTAGGTGTTCCAGGCACACATAGCATGCACATACCAAGAATTACACGCCAAAATACATTATGCTGAGCATAAAACAAAAGCTGAGCATAAACAAAAGATTACCTGCGGTTTTAGTAGCGCACTTGTCCACAGGAGCATAGCATTGGTCCAGGCAGCAGGCACTGACTTGGTCAGCAACAGCAAACACAATTGTTCAGGCAGTAGGCAGGGATACTGTCCATATACCGTCCAGGGTCAGTGCAGGCAGAGATATTGTCAGCAGTGCCAAAAATATTGGTCCTGGTAGTAGGCAGTAACATGGTCCATGTACTGTGGTTGGTGTGACAGGCAGAGGCATGATGGCAGTAAGTCCTACAGGCAGCAGGCAGAAGTAGGGTCTCATTCAGGACAGAATGGGGACAGGGGTAGAGGCTTCTCCCACCCAAATCTCTTTGAAGCCTCCGAGTCTCCAGACCCTAATCTAGGAATGAGAAAACAAAAAAATAGTTTTCTTCATCCAGAAAAACTATTCTGGAGCCCCTCACATATATGAGACCCCTGTGTTGAATTCCACTAGTCCAGTTGCAGGGTACAAGATCAATCCAAGAGGCAGGCAAATAACATGGTCAAACAGTCCAAGGTCAGTTCCAGATCAGGCAGAGGTATGTACAGAATCGTTAGGCAGAAGCATGGTCGAATAACAGTCCAGGTTTAGTTCCAGATCAGGCAGAGGTATGTACAGAATCGGCAGGCAGAAGCATGGTTGAATAACAAGCCAGTTACAGAGCAGGCAGTGGCATAAGGGGTGTGAGGGTAAATGGCAGGAACTGAGGCTTACGTTTACCATACTTCACTAATATCTTACTGAAGTATGGTAACGGCGAAAACAGTCACCTATGCAGAGGCCTGGTTGGGAAGGACAATGGGGACAATGATAAGATGTGTCTCTTCTGACTCCTCTACTGGTACACACCTTACATCCTTTTTGATGTCTTTGGCCTGTTGGTTTGGGAGGGATTTTATTGGGAAAGTGGCATTCGGAGAGTCGACTAAGAACATCTGATCGGATGTTTTCTGGTGGGCCGTTTGGGAATATAAGGGCAGTGTAAATTTCCTCCTGGTAGCCAAGGAAGGGTTGGGGGTTTTGGGTGGATTTGCAGTAAATGATATAGGAGTTGTATAAGGCCAATTGAAAAAATTGCTACTTTTTTATACCAATTGTATGTCCGTCTTGTCGCAAGGTATGGTTCGAGCATTTGGTCGTTGAAGTCGACTCCCCCCATAAACAAATTGTATTCATGGATGCATGTTGGTTTTTGGATGGGGCCATTCCTTCTGGGGATTTCCACGTAGGTTTTATTGTGGATCGAAGACAACATGTAGACATCCCTTCTTTCCCTCCACTTCACTGCCAGAATCTCCTTGTTTCGCAGACTTGTCGCCTCTCCTCTTCTCAACTTCATATTGACAAGTCTTTGAGGAAAGCCCTGCCGGTTCTTTCTTACGATGCCACATGCTGGCGTCTTCTTCCACTGAAGGTTGTGGAACAGGGGCAGACTTGTGTAGAAGTTGTCTACATACAAGTGGTATCCTTTGTCGAGTAGGGGGTATATGAGGTCCCAAACAACTTTCCTGCTTGATCCCAAGTAGGGGGCAGCAGCTGGGTGTCCTTCCCTTCATACACTATGAAGGCATATGTGTACCCTGTGGCTTGGTCACATAATTTGTACATCTTCACCCCATAGTGGGCCCTTTTGCTGTGGATAAATTGCTTCATTTTCAGCCTGCTGCTAAATTTAACAAGGGACTCATCCACACATATGTGTTGGTCCAGGGTACACAACTGGGGGGAATATTTCTGAAAAATAATTTAGCATTGGCCGAATTTTGTAAAGCCTGTCATAATTTGGGTCATTTTGGGGAGGGCACTGGGTATTATCACTGAAATGTAGGAACCTCATGATCATGAGATATCTGGTTCATGAGAAGATCAGCATGTGGTGGATGGGGTGGGTTTACCAATAGGAATGCAATTCTTTTTTTTGGCGATGTGAGGCCCAAAAAACCTTCAACTCCTCCACTGTTAGGTCTCTCCACTCATAGGGATAGATGGGATGGCTGGGTACAGCTGAGTATGGCTGGGTACAGCTGAGTATGGCTGGGTACAACTGAGTACAACTGGGTACGACTGAGTACGAATGAGTACGACTGAGTGCGGCTGAGTATGGCTGGGATGGCTGGGTATGGCTGAGTATGTCTGAGTACGGCTGGGTATTGCTGGGTATTGCTGGGTATTGCTGGGTATGGCTGGGTATGGCTAATTATGGATGGGGATGGATGGGATGGCTGAGCATGGATGGATGGATGAGTATTGCTGACGATGGATGGCTGAGCATGGATGGATGGATGGATGAGTATGCTGAGTATGGATGGATGGATAGATGGATGAGTATGCCGAGTATGGATGGCTGAGCATGGATGGATTGATGAGTATGCTGAGTATGGATGGCTGAGCATGGATGGATGGATGAGTATGCTGCGTATGGATGGCTGAGCATGGATGGATGAATATGCTGAGTATGGATGGGTGAGCATGTATGGATGGGTGAGTATGGATGGATGAGTATGCTGAGTATGGATGGGTGAGTATGGATGGATGAGTATGCTGAGTATGGATGGGTGAGCATGGATGGATGGATGAGTATGCTGAGTATGAATGAGTATGGATGGGTGAGTATGGATGGGTGAACATGGATGGATGAGTATGGATGGATGAGTATGCTGAGTATAGATGGGTATGCTGAACATGTATGGCTGAGTATGGATGGGTGAGCATGGATGGATGGATGAGTATGCTGAGTATGGATGGGTATGCTGAGTATCGATGGCTGAGCATGGATGGATGGATGAGTATGCTGAGAATGGATGGGTGAGCATGGATGGATGAGTATGCTGAGTATGGATAAGTGAGCATGGATGGATGGATGAGTATGCTGAGTTAGGATGGATGAGTATGCTGAGTATGGATGGGTGAGCATGGATGGATGGATGAGTATGCTGAGTTAGGATGGATGAGTATGCTGAGTATGGATGGGTGAGCATGGATGGATGGATGAGTATGCTGAGTATGGATGGGTGAGCATGGATGGATGGATGAGTATGCTGAGTATGGATGGGTGAGCATGGATGGATGGATGAGTATGCTAAGTATGGATGGGTGAGCATGGATGGATGGATGAGTATGCTGAGTATGGATGGATGGATGGATGAGTATGCTGAGTATTGATTGGTATGCTGAGCATAGATGGGTGAGCATGGATGGATGAATGAGTATGCTGAGTATGGATGTGTATGCTAAGCATGGCTGGGTATGGATGGCTGGGTATGGATGGCTGGAATAGGCACATATCAGCGCTGTGGGCACTACACATCCAGCCCACAGTGCTGCTGCCATCGATCTCTCTCCTCGCACTGTACCAATAGGTACGGGAGGGGAGAGAGGAACCGGACGTGACGCAGATTTGTTTACAAATGATCACTCCATCATTTGACATTGCAATCACGTGGTAAACGGCTGCTATCAGCGGCCGTTTACAATGATCCATGATGCGCCGGCTCACGGATGTTCTCGGATGCACACCCCAGGGGGCGCGGGAGAGCGGGATTCTGGGAGGACGTCATAGTACGCCTTCCCAGATTTATCGAACCGCCCTGTAGCTGTCATTCGGCTATGGGCCGGTTGGTAAGTGGTTAAAGGAATTTTTCATTGTTGCACTTTAAGCATAATTAAAATCATGGCTCCTTTAAAAATGATTGTTTTAAAAAAAAAATGGCGGGGGGTGTGGCCAGCGCAGCATGTGAGCAGACGCTTATACACAGAGCTCTCGCAAATTACCCTGAAGCTTTGCCCTATTATTCACGGGGAACACCCGCTGTACCTCCCGCACATCTATACAGCCGCAAAACAGCAATGCTGACCAGGGGAAACAAAGGAGACGGCCCGCGGCCAGATTCTCAAAATGGCGCCAAACCAGCCTCTGCACAGAAGGCACGTGGGGTAGATAAATCCAAGGAGGGGGTGAGTAAACAGCTCAAGTACCCCAAAGACTGGACCGGAGACCCCCCAAAGATATGAACTATTATGTGCTGAAAATGACAGAGAGATCTGCCCGGGCGAGCCTGCCTGACCTGGATGCAGATTCAGGGCCCAGTAATGCTGACATGGAGGACAGGGAGTCAGAGCAGGAAGCGGTGGCCATATTAGCTCAGAGTGACAGACAGCTACACTGCTGAGCTGGAAGAGACAGAGGAGGGTGAACAACCAACCCTAGCTGCTATCCTGAGGGCTGTTAACAAGTACACAGCCTCAGTTAACAATTTGCAAGCCCGCTTTGGAGGTTTAAAGGAGGAGGTCAGTCTGATCAGACAGGACCTGCAAAAAATTAGCGAGCAAACGACAGCTACGGAGAGCAGAATCAGTGACATGGAGGACAAACTTCCTAATATGCTCAGGGATTCCCAAGCCACTACCCAGCTAGCTAAAGCCACAGAAATGCATGCTGAGGACTTTTAAAATCGTTTGAGGTGCAATAATGTGCAGATAGTAGGGCTACCAGAGAAGGTGGAAGGCCGTGATCCCACTCAATTTGTGGAGTAGGGGCTAACAGATATCTTTAGTAAAGAGGCCTTTACACATCTGTACATGGTGGAAAGGGCTTACAGAGTCCCCACTAGGCTGTATTCCCCGCAACCGCTTTTGGCGAGACTGCTGAAATATAGGGACAGAGAAATTATCCTGAGGCTGGCCAGAGAACAAAGAAACATTCAGTTTAACAGCACAAGAATTTCCTTTTACTCTGAGTTCTCAGATGAGGTGCAGAGGAGCAGATTGCACTTTTCTGATGTTAAAAAACACCTGCAGAAACTGCAGGCCTCATATGCAGTGCTGTTTCCTGCAAAACTACGAATCTCCTCCTGGGTACAAACCCTTTTTTTTTTAAAAAGCAACTGAAGCATCAGCATGGCTTGATACCAATGAGACGCTCTCAGACAAGCTCAAAGGCCAATGAATGGCTGAGGAAGATTGAATACCTTGATGTCAACTTCTAGAGTGTATAAAAAATGTCCACTCATCTATCCCCCTTGGCTAAGGGTACCGCTGAAAACCTACAATGATTTACTTTTCAAAAAGCGAGTTCGGAAATGTTATTATTCATGGAATTACTCCTATTGTTGCCTATTTAACCACTTCCGGACTGAAGAGGAATATTGTTGCTATGGCAGCAGCTAGCTGCCATAACCCCGGTATCCTCTTCTTCAGTGGGCGGTCCGCTTTCAGATAAAAGTGGTCTCTGCAGCGGATTTGCTGCAAGATCACTTTTATCGGCGGCGGGAGAGGGCCCCCCCTCCCGCCACACTCCGGTGCCCTCCGCCGCTTACCGGAGCCGCCGGCAGCGGAGGAGGCCTCTTCCATGTTAGGTATGGAGCTGAGTGATGGGAAGATGGCCCTCACCTGGCTGCATACCATTGCAGGGCGGAAACATCACTTCTGCCCACAGCTCTTTAAGCAAATTTTTTTTATTTTATTTTTTCAAACAACATTTTTTTTTTATTGCATTTTAGTGTAAATATGAGATCTGAGGTCTTTTTGACCCCAGATCTCATATTTAGGAGGTTCTGCCATGCTTTTTTTCTATTACGAGGGATGTTTACATTCCTTGTAATAGGAATAAAAGTGACACTTTTTTTTTTTTTAAAGAACAGTGTAAAAATAAAAAATTAAAAGGTAAAATAAATAAGAAAAGAAAAATGTATACGAGCCCTGTCCCGCTGAGCTTGCATGCAGAAGCCAACACATACGTGCGTAGCACCCGCGTATGAAAATGGTGTTCAAACCACACATGTGAGGTATTACTGCAAGCGAGAACAATAAGCCCTAGACCTCTTCTGTAACGCAAAATATGCAACCTGTAGAATTTTTTAAACGTCGTATATGGAGATTTTTAAGGGTAAAAGTTTGTCGCCATTCTATGAGCGGGTGCAACTTTGAAGCATGACATGTTGGGTATCAATTTACTCGGCATAACATCATCTTTCACAATATAAAAAAAAAAATTGGGCTAACTTTACTGTTGTCTTATATTTTAATTAAAAAAATTTATTTTTTCCAAAAAATGTGCGTTTGTAAGACCGCTGCGTAAATCCGGTGTGACAGAAAGTATTGCAACGACCGCCATTTTATTCTCTAGGGTGTTAGAAAAATATATATTTATAATGTTTGGGGGTTCTAAGTCATTTTATTGCACAAAAAAAAAAAATTTAACTTGTAAACAAAAGTTTGAAAAATAGGCCCAAACTTAACCACTTCAATACCAGGCACTTTCGCTCCTTCCTGCCCAGGACAATTTTTGGCTTTCAGCGCTGTCACACTTTGAATGACAATTGTGCGGTCATGCAACACTGTACCCAAACTAAATTTTTATCATTTTCTTCCCACAAATAGAGCTTCATTTTGGTGGTATTTGATTACCTCTGGGGTTTTTATTTTTGCTAAACAAACTAAAAAAGAACAACATTTTTGAAAAAAAAAAGTTTTTCTTAGTTTCTGTCATAAAATTTTGTTTTCCCCTTCTCTGACGAGCACTGATGAGGCAGCACTGATGGGCACTGATGAGTTGGAACTGATAGGTGGCACTGATGGGCACTGATGGGGAGGCACTGATGGGCACTGATGAGTTGGCACTGATAAGGTGGCACTGATGGGCACTGATGAGGAGGCACTGATATGTAGAATTGATTGGCACTGATAGGCGGCACTGATATGCAGCACTGATGAGCACCAATAGGTGGCACTGATATGCTGTTCTGATGGGCACTGATAGGTGGCACTGATGGGCACTGATAGGTAGCACTGATGGGCACTGACAGGTGGCTGTGATGGGCACTGACGGGTAGCACTGATTGGCACTGATAAACGATACTGATTGGCACTGACAGGTGGCACTGATGGGCAGCACTGATGATGAGGTACTGATGAGGTACTGACAGGTGTTATTGCTGGGCACTGATTGGCACTGTAATGGGCACTGATTGCCACTGTGGTGGGCTCTGATTGGTACTCTGGTGGGCACTGATTGGCACTGTGGTGGGCACTGGCAGACTTTATTATTGAGGCACTGCTGGGCACTGATTGGCACATCTGATGGGGCTGTGCTGATAATCAATGTGCTGATTATCAGCACACACACCCCCCTGACAGGCAGTGGCGCCGATTGGCTCTCCCTGTCAGCGTGAACCGAGGAATGCAGTTTACTGCCACTTCCTGGTTCACACTATGATTAGCTGTGATTGGTCACAGCTGATCACGTGGTAAGAAACCTCTGACAGAGGCTCCTTATCACGATCGGAGATGCGGCCTGTCAGACTAACATGCCACACTCGTTTTCGGCGCACTTGTGATCGCCGCGCTGCATGCCCATGTTGGCGCACGCTGGCATGTTATCCTGCTGCTGGACGTCACAGAACCACTTTCCGGCCATCAATCTGCTATATGCAGACAATGGTTGGGACCTGTTGTCCCTGATTCATCAAAAGTTTGTATTGCCAACTCGGTGCCTCGGCATACCATTTTTTCAAGATATCTACACTACCTGGCCTTCACAGGCTATTCACCTTACCTGTTATGCCACACTGGAGCAGTTTGGAGCACCGTTGTGCTCGCTGAGCTGAATTTCTTGGAACTATTTCTCCAGAGCATTAGAATGGTCTTGCTACTCTAAAGGGGTAACATTTGAGCTTGGTGGGTGGGATCGGAGGTCACCACTGGCTTACTGGTACATATCTGTGGAACTGATACCCCTGCTGCCCAAGGCCCCAGAGGAACTATACTCTTCTCATAACCCTGCAATGCACATACGAGTTCCTTTAAGATGACGACGGTATCAGTGCTTTCCTGGAAAATTAGGGGGCTAAGTGAACCTCTAAAACGCACCATGGTATCTTCTCTGCTTTGTAAATACTTACCTGCAATTTGTGCCCTGCAGGAAACTCATCTTACTGCTGACTCTATTGTTGGAGATACAACAAATTCAGCTTAGCCTATTAACTGCAGTTCTCAAACAGGACACTAATGTCGCTAATGCTCAGTGGTATGCTGTGCTGTGCAGTTTTCTATGATATGTTGTATTTCCTGTGTATAGTGTTGTACTTGTTGGTTTCTTTTTCCTGTCTGTGTACTTCTTGCCAGTTATGTTCCAATAAAGAAGTCAGTTCCAGTTACTCCACAACGTCTGATCTGAATTGACTCCGCTGCACCTAGCAATCGCACTCTGCAACAGGTTATGGTCCCAGTGTTCGGATAAAGTCATACAACCAGGTGCGACCCAGGCAGAACAAAGCCTCGAACGAGAGACGGTGTGGCTGATGCGGAGATCAACATAAGGAAGGTTTCCAGTGACATCTCCTACAGACAAGTAAGACTGTATATAAAGGAGGAAAAAAATGGCCAGAAACTCAGAGCTTAAACTCTCAGTGGCCAAGCTGAACAATGACAATTATCAGTTATGGAAGTTCAAAGTGGAAATGCTATTATCCAGAGATGACTTGTGGGAGGTTACCACCACAGAGAGGCCACAGGATAATAATCAGGACTGGGACAAGAAAAACAGACAGGCACGGGCCACCATAAGTTTACTAGTGGAGGATGATCAGCTCATTCATATACGTCATGAGGACACAGCGAAAGGCATGTGGGACATACTGAAAAGACTGCATGAAAGATCCAGTTTAAACGGCAAGCTGTTTTTGCTGAGGAAGCTTTACAAAATGAGACCTGGCAGAGAACAGGACATGCAGGAGCATATAAATGCAATGCTGGAAGTGATTGTGCAACTCAGATCAATTGGGGAGATTATAACAGACAGTCACACTGCAGCCATGTTGTTATGCAGTTTGCCTGATACATATACTGCACTAATCAATGCACTGGAGACACAACCTGAGACAGATCTGATGCTAGCATTTGTAAAAACCAGGCTCATAGATGAGTATCAGAGAAGAAAGGAATTAGTGCTTGACTCCACAGAAACCAACACCAGAACCGCTCTTAAAGTTACAGACGCAAAGTTACACAGGAAAGAGACCAGAGTGTGTTTCAGATGCCACAAACAGGGACACATAAAGAAAGACTGTATTATATGGAAAGCAGAGCAAATGAGACAGCGTCCCTTTTATGCTAAACAAAAGGTCAAAACCATAATCAATGATCCATGGGAAGGAAACTGGAATGTCACATTTAAAACGACAGGCAACAACAAATTCCAAGGTTGGTGCATCGATTCTGGGGCAACCAGTCACATGACGAGTGAAAGAAGTTTCTTCACAGAACTTAATCTGAACAACAAAGAAACTATTTATCTTGCAGATGGAAGCAAAATACATGCAGAAGGATATGGGCATGGAACCCTTGTATGCCCAGATGATGCGGGACACAATTTAGCCATACCAGCGAAAGATGTGCTTTATGTTCCTAATCTAGAAGGAGGACTCTTATATGTGAAGCATCCAACAACCACAGGACTCACTGTAAAAATTCCAAGGTGACAAGTGTTCTATTCTAAACGGCCAACAGATAATAGCAAGTGCCAAGCTGGATGATCATCTATATCACCTCGACACAGTGGTGAGACTATGTACACACAAGCACAATGACTGTATACATATATGGCACAGACGTCTAGGTCACAGACACCCAGAATGCATACAGGAACTACAAAGGAGGAATCTGACAAGGGATCTAACAGTATCCCCTTGTCCAGTTACTGTTAAGTGTGAACGCTGCATTCAATCCAAAGCGACAAGAGCAACACTTCCCAAAGTCAGTCAGAAGATAGCTTCAAGACCACTTGACTTAGTTCACAGTGACGTGTGTGGTCCCCTAAACCCACCCAGACCTGGAGGCAACAGGTACATAGTGACTTTCATAGATGACTATTCAAGATACACAGTCACCTACCTAATGCAATACAAGAGTGAAGTCTTTGACAAATTAAAAGACTATATAACAAAGACCAGTAACAAGTTTCAGAGGAAGCCTCTCATACTTCGAAGCAATAATGGAGGTGAATCCACAGGAGGTAAGATACAAGAGAACTTAAAACAGAAAGGAATAGAACATCAAAAGACAATCCCATATACACCAGAACAAAATGGAGTAGCTGAAAGAAAGAACTCTGACTGAAATGGTCAGATATATGCTGACAGACTCTGGACTACCACAAAAATACTGGGGTGAGGCAGCCATGACAGCTACATATTTGCAGAACAGACTTCTTTCCAGTACAGTGGAGAAAACCCCATATGAACTATGGCACAATGAGAAGCCGAGTGTAAAACACCTAAGAGTTTTTGGATGCAAACATTCATCTACATACCTGAAGAAAAACGCACCAAACTCCAGAACAGAGCGTTTAAAGGTATCTTCGTTGGATACAGTGACAATGTTATGGGTTACAGAATCCTAAATCCCAAAAACAACAAGGTTACCATTAGCAACAGCATAACTTTTGTTGAAGATTAGGGATGAGCTTCGAGTTCAAGTCGAACTCATGTTCGACTCGAACATTGGCTGTTCGCAAGTTCGCCGAACAGCGAACAATTTGGGGTGTTCGCGGCAAATTCGAATGCCGCGGAACACCCTTTAAGAGTCTATGGGAGAAATCAAAAGTGCTAATTTTAAAGGCTAATATGCAAGTTATTGTCATAAAAAGTGTTTGGGGACCTGGGTCCTGCCCCAGGGGACATGGATCAATGCAAAAAAAAGTTTTAAAAACGGCCGTTTTTTCAGGAGCAGTGATTTTAATAATGCTTAAAGTCAATCAATAAAAGTGTAATATCCCTTTAAATTTCGTACCTGGGGGGTGTCTATAGTATGCCTGTAAAGGGGCGCATGTTTCCCATGTTTAGAACAGTCTGACAGCAAAATGACATTTCGAAGGAAAAAACCCATTTAAAACTACCCGCGGCTATTGCATTGCCGACAATACACATAGAAGTTCATTGATAAAAACGGCATGGGAATTCCCCAAAGGGGAACACCGAACCAAAATTAAAAGAAAAAAAATGACGTGGGAGTCCCCCTAAATTCCATACCAGGCCCTTCAGGTCTGATATGGATATTAAGGGGAACCCCGGCCAAAATTTAAAAAAAAAAATGACGTGAGGTTCCCCCTAAATTCCATACCAGACCCTTCAGGTCTGGTATGGATTTTAAGGGGAACCCCGCGCCAAAAAAAAAAAAAAAACGGCGTGGGGTCCCCCCAAAGATCCATACCAGACCCTTATCCGAGCACGCAACCTGGCAGGCCGCAGGAAAAGAGGGGGGACGAGAGTGCGGCCCCCCCTCCCTCCTGAACCGTACCAGGCCACATGCCCTCAACATTGGGAGGGTGCTTTGGGGTAGCCCCCCAAAACACCTTGTCCCCATGTTGATGAGGACAAGGGCCTCATCCCCACAACCCTGGCCGGTGGTTGTGGGGGTCTGCGGGCGGGGGGCTTATCGGAATCTGGAAGCCCCCTTTAACAAGGTGACCCCCAGATCCCGGCCCCCCCCGTGTGAAATGGTAAGGGGGTACTTATACCCCTACCATTTCACGAAAAAAGTGTCAAAAATGTTAAAAATGACAAGAGACAGTTTTTGACAATTCCTTTATTTAAATGCTTCTTCTTTCTTCTATCTTCCTTCATCTTCTGGTTCTTCTGGCTCTTCTGGTTCTTCCTCCGGCGTTCTCGTCCAGCATCTCCTCCGCGGCGTCTTCTATCTTCTTCTCCTCGGGCCGCTCCGCACCCATGGCATGGGGGGGAGGCTCCCGCTCTTCTCTTCTTCTTTTCTTCTCTTCTTCTCTTCTTCATTTTCTTCTCCGGGCCGCTCCGCAATCCATGCTGGCATGAAGGGAGGCTCCCGCTGTGTGACGGCGCTCCTCGTCTGACAGTTCTTAAATAACGGGGGGGCGGGGCCACCCGGTGACCCCGCCCCCCTCTGACGCACTGGACATGACGGGACTTCCCTGTGGCATTCCCCGTGACGTCACAGGGAAGTCCCGTCAAGTCACCGTGCGTCAGAGTGGGGCGGGGTCACCGGGTGGCCCCCCCCCCGTTATTTAAGAACTGTCAGACGAGGAGCGCCGTCACACAGCGGGAGCCTCCCTCCATGCCAGCATGGATTGCGGAGCGGCCCGGAGAAGAAAATGAAGAAGAGAAGAAGAGAAGAAAAGAAGAAGAGAAGAGTAGGAGCCTCCCCCCCATGCCATGGGTGCGGAGCGGCCCGAGGAGAAGAAGATAGAAGACGCCGCGGAGGAGATGCTGGACGAGAACGCTGGAGGAAGAACCAGAAGAGCCAGAAGAACCAGAAGATGAAGGAAGATAGAAGAAAGAAGAAGCATTTAAATAAAGGAATTGTCAAAAACTGTCTCTTGTCATTTTTGACACTTTTTTCGTGAAATGGTAGGGGTACTTATGTACCCCCTTACCATTTCACACAGGGGGGGGCCGGGATCTGGGGGTCACCTTGTTAAAGGGGGCTTCCAGATTCCGATAAGCCCCCCGCCCGCAGACCCCCACAACCACCGGCCAGGGTTGTGGGGATGAGGCCCTTGTCCTCATCAACATGGGGACAAGGTGTTTTGGGGGGCTACCCCAAAGCACCCTCCCAATGTTGAGGGCATGTGGCCTGGTACGGTTCAGGAGGGAGGGGGGCCGCACTCTCGTCCCCCCCTCTTTTCCTGCGGCCTGCCAGGTTGCGTGCTCGGATAAGGGTCTGGTATGGATTTTTGGGGGGACCCCACGCCGTTTTTTTTTTTTTTTTTTGGCTCGGGGTTCCCCTTAAAATCCATACCAGACCTGAAGGGTCTGGTATGGAATTTAGGGGGAACCCCACGTCATTTTTTTTTTTAAATTTTGGCCGGGGTTCCCCTTAATATCCATACCAGACCTGAAGGGCCTGGTATGGAATTTAGGAGGACTCCCACATCATTTTTTTTTTTAAATTTTGGTCTGGGGTTCCCCTTTGGGGAATTCCCATGCCGTTTTTATCAATGAACTTCTATGTGTATTGTCGGCAATGCAATAGCCGCGGGTAGTTTTAAATAAGTTTTTTCCTTCAAAATGTCATTTTGCTGTCAGACTGTTCTAAACACAGGAAACACAGGCATACTATAGACACCCCCCAGGTACGAAATTTAAAGGGATATTACACTTTTATTGTTTGACTTTAAGCATTATTAAAATCACTGCTCCTGAAAAAACGGCCGTTTTTAAAACTTTTTTTTGCATTGATCCATGTCCCCTGGGGCAGGACCCAGGTCCCCAAACACTTTTTATGACAATAACTTGCATATAAGCCTTTAAAATTAGCACTTTTGTTTATTCATGTTCGTGTCCCATAGACTTTAACGGTGTTCGCGTGTTCGAACAAACTTTTTTCCTGTTCGCATGTTCTGGTGCGAACCGAACAGGGGGGTGTTCGGCTCATCCCTATTGAAGATTTAAGAGACAATGTAATGACAACAGTAGAAGTGAGAATAGAAGAGAAAACTTACATTGACCAGCCCATCTCTGTAACTTCCGAACAAACAGTTGAAGTAAGTGCAAACTCAGCCAGCACTGAAGAGCAGAAACAAGAAGACTCAGACACAAAAATGAAACGTTCAACAAGAGAAAACAAGGGTAAACCACTTATACGTCTCTCATACAAAGCAAGTACAGCCAGTATCAATGAACTTGCAAGCTGGGAAGACATATCTCAACTTCCAGAACAAGAAGCAAGTAAATGGATAAAGGCTGCTGAGGAAGAGATGAAATCCATGCATGACTCCAAAACATGGACACTTACAGAACTACCACCCGGAAAGAAAGCCATAGGCTGTAAATGGACTTTTAAAGTGAAATACAATGCAGATGGCACAATTGAACGGTACAAAGCGAGACTAGTATTACCAAAAAGGATTTTTTGGTAATACTATTTCGGGGTGTGCAGCCAATTTTGCCCCTGGTGTATGGTCAGGTGATGTTAAAGCGAGACTAGTAGCCAAGGGCTATTCTCAAAAATACGGAGAGGACTATGATGATACATTTGCACCAGTAGTCAAGCACACTACAATACAGACTTTACTGACAATAGCTGCTATAAGGAAAATGCAAGTGAAACATTTTGATGTGAAAACCGTGTTTCTACGTGGCGATTTAACAGAAGAAATTTTCATGGAACAGCCGCCAGGATTCAGAGACTAACAAAGGTCAGACCTAGTATGCAAACTTCGCAGGAGTATATATGGTCTAAAGCAAGCAGCCAGGGCTTGGAATATAAAAATAAATGAAGTGATTACACATCAAAACTTTCTAAGGAGTAAAGCAGACCTCTGCTTATACACAAAGATATTGGCAAATCGATGGGTCTATATGCTCATTTATGTGGATGATATCCTGATTTGTTTTGAGCAAGAAAGGGATGAAGCAGAAATACTGGAAAAACAAAATCAGCACTTTGACACCAAAGATCTTGGCAACATAAAGAATTACCTTGGTATCCAGATCGAGACAGAGGAAGATGGCAGCTTTCTTCTAAACCAAAGGCACAAAATACAAGAAATAATTGAAACATTTGGAATGGAAGACGCCAAACCGGTAAAGTCTCCCATGGAAACCAACTACCTAAAGGAGATGAATTGTCAAGATAACCCATTACCTACTAATACTCAATAAAGAAAAGCAATAGGGAAATTGCTGTACCTTACTACTGCTACAAGGCCGGACATTGCAGCAACTGTTGGAATCCTATGCAGAAAGGTTTTGATGCCAAGTAAAAAGGACTGGAATGCGAATCATTCGCTATCTTAAAGGGACTATGCACTACAAGTTAAAGTTACCAGCAAGTGATGAAAGCACCCTAACAGGATATGTGGATGCTGACTGGGCAGGAGACACCAGTGACAGAAAATCTACCAGTGGCTACTTATTCTTTCTGTCAGGTAGTGGCATCAGTTGGACTAGTAGAAAGCAACTCTCTGTTACACTGTTGTCTACTGAAGCAGAATATGTTGCTGCAGCGCAGGCAAGCCAAGAAGGTATATGGCTGAGACAGTTATTATCAGACTTGGGTCAACCACAGTTGGGACCAACAGAAATCTATGAGGACAATCAAGGATGCCTTGTACTTGCGCACATGGAAGGAGTTAATTCAAGAACCAAGCACATTGATGTGAAGTTTCTCTTTCTTAGGGATCTTCAAGAGCAAGGTCTTCTTGAGTTACTTTTTTTGCCCAACCGAGGATATGACAGCAGATATCCTTACAAAGCCCCTGACCACTGAAAGACATTCAAGGCTTACAAAGAAGATGGGTTTAACAGACTAAGCCTTAGCTATTGAGAAAGAGTGTTGGAGATACAACAGCTTTCAGCTTAGCCTATTAACTGCAGTTCTCAAACAGGACACTAGATGTCGCTAATGCTCAGTGGTATGCTGTGCTGTGCAGTTTTCTATGATATCTTGTATTTCCTGTGTTGTAGTGTTGTACTTGTTGGTTTCTTTTTCCTGTCTGTGTACTTCTTGCCAGTTATGTTCCAATAAAGAAGTCAGTTCCAGTTACTCCACAACGTCTGATCTGAATTGACTCCGCTGCACCTAGCAATCGTACTCTGCAACATCTATTACCTGTTTCAATTTTCGATGGGTGGGGAGGGCGTACCACTCACTCATACTTCATACTCTAGGAGTGTGAGTGTACTGGTGTATAGCTCCTTAAACTATGAGGTAATTGATTCTGTGATAGACACCGAGGGGAGGTATGTTTTTTTATGTCGGTTATACTCCCTTAAATGTATTCTTACTTTTATGTACATACCACCTCCATACAATAATCAGACTCTTAGAGCTCTGCTGGAATACCAAATTAAATACCCCAAGGTACCACTCGACTGTATGTCCTGGCTGATTTCAATTGTTATACAGACCCTGCTTTAGATAAACATCCCCAGTCACAGCTGGACAAGGGACCAACCGTACTGCCCTGAAAAAATTAATGGATAAGGTGGGGTGGAAGGATCTGTGGCGAGCTAAACACATTGTCTCCTACAGACCTGTGTTCATGTTCATTTGCAGCGGAAAGGTATATTTCAGAGGTTACATATGCCCTCAGAAGTGTATCGGACCACTCAACTCTAATGATGTAACTGGCGGTTCACCTACGTTCAGATCCGGCTAGGGCCCAGTGGAAGTTAAATGCCTTCTGGCTTCATCTCTTCCCTTCTCATGAACAAATTGTGTCACGAATTCTAGAATTCTGCCGTATTCATGCCGAAAGTGGGAATACCAATAGTGTCTGGGAGGCCTTTAAGGGTATGCTACGAGGAATCTTTATTACAGAGATTCAAGCTATTAAGCATAACACAAATGCTCAGAGGGAGGGAACAGATGGCAGGTGACTTGGAGATGACTTTCATTGCTAACCCAACAGATAGAAACAGGGAGGCATGGTTGTCGGCACAAGAGGCTTTTTACCGTGTCACTGCTTTGGCGGCGGAGGAAAAGAGATTTTTTGACAGGTTGGCTTTCTATGAGGAGGGTGAGCACACTGATTGCCTTTTAGTGAAAATAGCTCATTCTGAACAAGTTTCCCCCTCCATTGGGGCGCTACAAACACATACAGGGCGAGTGACTAACTCTCCAATAAGGATGAGCCGAACACCCCCCGGTTTGGTTTGCATCAGAACATACGAACAGGCAAAAAATTTGGACGAACCAGGCGCATGCGCAGTAGTTTCCAAGATGGCTGCCGGCATCTAAAGCTCTGCTCCACCACAGCCTTTTCCGAGCCTCAGGAGCAGATGGAGCTCTCCACAGAACATCATTCCGGCAGATTATAGAAGGGGAAACCCCCGGGACTCACCTGATGTCCGCGGGTTACACCAGAAGGAATTTAATGAGCCAAATGACGGCCGAGGATGGCCCGCTCAGCTATTCTAAAATGGCGGCCACTCCACAAGGCCCCAGAATAGCTGTGGAATCAGAGGACTCCATCGCTGACCAGGATCTGGTCCTCCCGCCTTCTCCAGGTACTGTGAATTCGCCGCTGCCCCAGGCCACATTGCCTGCCTCCACAAAATCCCTTTTATTCAGCCTGAACTCCGGCCTCCCATCCACCCCCATGATGGATCCACACACAGGCCTGCTGCTGTCAGTCAGTGAGGCACATGAGGCATCCCCCACCCCTACTGACTTCCCCTCCATGATGGAAGTATTTGCACAGATGTTATAAAAAAATCTGGCTCAGAATGCAGCACAGATAACATCATCCATCCATGCCGATCTGCAACAAATAGGGATGAGAATTGACTCCATTGAGAAGAAAGCTGACCAAGCGGGGGCTAGGATTAACCAAAATACAGCGAGGCTCCAAGATATGCAGGAACAACTTAAAACGGTCTTCGCAAAGATTGACGACCTGGAAAACAGATCTAGACGCTATAACTTTAGAGTCAGGGGGCTCCCTGAATCCGAGAAAGAGGTACACTCAGCTATTAGATCCCTCATAAAAGACCTTATCCCTGAGATCGCTGAACACCGCCTGGAGCTGGACAGGGCCCATAGAGCCCTGCAACCCCCGCGCACCGATGGCCTCCCAAGGGATATAATGATTAAACCCCACTTTTACTCCGTGAAGGAGGAGGTGATGCGGAAAGCCAGGAACTCTGATAACCTAACGTTACACGGTCACAAAATCCAGATCTTTGTGGATCTGTCCCCCTACACGGTACAGAAAAGAAGAGCTCTTAAGCCACTGCTTCAGTTTTTACAGGAAAAGGAAATCTCTTACAGATGGTCGTTCCCCCTGAGACTGAACTTTTCCTACAAAAATAGAAGCTACGGCTTCTCTACTTGAGCAGAAGGGGAACGTATTCTGCTTCAGCTTGGTCTGATCCCTCAAGAACCATCTTTGTCGCTCGCGAGCAGAGGGGCCCCATCCTCCACAAAGAGACCCCCACCAGCGAGCCCACTTCAACCCTCTTGGCTGAAACATAACTTCAAGAGATCAAAAGAAAATCTCCCTACGTGACTCCCGACCCATCTCCAACAGATCAGGGCTCTGATCTGGGTTGTTGCCGCTTAATCCTCGCCTGCGAGGGAAATCCTCCAGTTTTCACTTTCAACACATCCAGTCTGGTTTTCTATCTTATCTACTCTGTTTGTTTCTCTGGACTTTTAGTCTAGTTAGGTTTGAACAACTGGGACTTTTTTCCTAGACTATGGAAAGGGGGGGGGGTACTGCAATTTGTTTCCTGATTGAGGGATTTCACGGCTTATGGGCCCCTTGATGTAAGCTCCCCTTCATGATAGCTTCTCTCCCCTCATTGAGTCACTCAATTACCATCCCAGGCCATAAGTTAAAGGTTTAATAAGATCTGTCTCTCTCTTTTATCGATTGTTCCCCTACCTTGGCTTCTGCGACAATACGATAGATCCAGGTGCCTTGGGGGGGGGGCTGCTGTTCGGTGATGCGGACAGTGGTCTCCCAAGATGAAGGGTCTTACTTGCTTTCGCCCAGTCCTGGGGCTCGGGGTCACCCGGACTCCTGGCTGTTCGGGATGGGGGTCCAGGAAGGCCTGGTGCACCGGGGGGAATTTGATATGTTATTTTCATCGTTAGTAAGGTTTGTTACGTTATTTGAACACTCTGTCATATGTTCATTATAGACTCTCATGATGTCTTCAGTCAGCAAACACCAAGGTGCTGGGGCTGTGGTGGACCCAGTGCGCCTCCTCTAGAGCCCAGGTGTACATGAGGTGCCCTTGGACTCTCTCTGGTGCCCCTGTAGTAGGTGCACTCCAGTCCAATTGGATGTAGGGGTAGGAAGGTCAGGTCCTTCCTACCTTTGGGGGTGGGTGGGGTCAGGGAACCCCAAAGTTCATTCATTTCAAGCTGCTCTCATGATTACTATTTGTATGTTGCTATTTTTCCAATGTTTACCATTCTTCCTTCATTTCATCCATTTCTCCCCCCCCCCTTCTTTCTATCCCCGAAATACTGATAAAGGCTCTCTCGGGCTCCAAAGAGACTTCTGGGTTCACGTTCCAGGTCTGAGCAGGCTACACACCCTGTCTGCTGGGCTTCTTTACGAATTATCCCCACCGGGCAAAGGTAAGAAACAGATCGATTGGGTAGCTCTCTCCGCTCTGAACCATGGCTAGTACAAAAGACCATTCTTGATCCCTCAAAATATTTTCACACAACACACAGGGTCTCAATTCTCCCATGAAACGTAGGAAAATTTTTCAATCCTATCACTCCATGCATGCTGACATCCTGCTGTTACAAGAAACTCACTTCCCGGTTACCTACAAACCCACATTTCTCCATCAACACTATCCCCAATTTTTCTTAGCCTCAGCCGAAAATAAAACTAAGGGAGTGGCTATTTGTTTTGCTAAACATATAAATATTTCCCAGCCAGAGACAATAGTAGACCGCCAGGGACGCTTCCTGCTAGTGTCTGGCCACATTGACGCCGAACTTTACACTTTCATATCATACTACACCCCCAACAAGGGTCAGAGACCGTTCTTCGACTCTTTGCTAAGTAAATTGCGAGCTCACCTAAAAGGGACAGTTTTCATGGGAGGTGATTCAAACACCGCCTTTGACTTCGCTCTAGACAGATCAGCAAACAGGAAATCTAAACCAAAGTATCCATCTAAACAAAGCGCTAAAGTAGCTATCCTTCTGCATGAAAAAGGGCTGATAAACGTCTGGAGGGAAGCCAACCCACACAAAAAGGATTATACTCACTACTCAGCTCCTCACAACTCCTTTGCCAGGATAGACCACATCTTCTCTCACTCCCACACTATACCCCTTATTATAAGCTCTAAAATACTAGATTCCCCATTATCCAACCACGCAATGGTTTCCGTGATAACCCAGAAAGCGGGTGGCCCAAGGGGACCACCCCCCCCCCCCCCACTGGCACCTACAGGAGTCACTTCTTAGCGACCCGATCCAGTGAACAGTTCTGGAATCAGCCATTAAAGACTATTTCCATATTGATCAGACGAACGAAGTGTCCCCCTCCACAGTGTGGGCAGCGCACGAATCGGTTATCAGGGGGCATTTCATTCAAATAACCTCCAAACTCAAGGCTGAACATAAAGCAGAAGTGCTCAAACTTATGGCAGACTACCGGTCCTTAGCGAAAGCACACAAGAATCACCCCACTCCCGAGTCTCTAAAGCCCCTTGACAAGTCACGAGCCCTCCTCAACCTGGCACTGATGACCGCTGCAGAAAAACATCTGAATTCTACTCTGATCTATACAAACCTATAAACCCCCCCAACAGCAAGGAGACCAATTCTTTGAAAATATTTCTCTGCCCACCCTGTCCAAGGAACATAGGGAGCTCATGGAAAGCCCGTTCTCCACGGAATAGATTTTAGACACTATCTGTTCCCTTAAAGAGGTTGTAAAGGTATTTTTTTTATTTTTTAAAAATAACAAACATGTTATACTTACCTTCACTGTGCAGCTCGTTCTGCACAGAGTGGCCCCGAACCTGCTCTTCTGGGGTCCCTCGGCGGCTGTCTCAGCTCCTCCCCGCAATAATTAACCACCTTAATACGAGCTCCCTCGCATGGTGGTTAGTTATTGCGGGCGCGCTCCCGTGATACAGCCGGTGGCTATAGCCGCTCGCTGTATCACTCGGCCCCGCCCCCCAGCGCGCCGCGTCATTGGATGTGATTGACAGCAGCGCGAGCCAATGGCTGCGCTGCTTCCAATCCATCCACTGTAGCCAATCAGCGGCCAGGCTGAGCAGCGGAATCGAGGACGTGAACGAGCAGACGAATTTCAAGGGGTCAGGTAAGTAAAACGGGGGGCTGGGGACGGCGGTATGGTTAGTAGTTTTTTCACCTTAATGCATAGAATGCATTAAGGTGAAAAAATTTTTACCTTTACAACCCCTTTAAAACTGGCTCTGCCCTTGGCCCAGATGGTTTTTCTACTGGTTATTACAGAAAGTTTGGCCCCTGCTTGGCCCCTCACTTAGCAAGGTTTTTCAACTTCCTCCGGGATGGAGCCCCCCTGGGATCTGATCTCAACTCTGCTTACATTTCGGTAATCCCGGATATAGACACTAGCGAACTGGGTACTATAGGCCTATTTCGCTTATAAACAACAATATTAAAATAATGACCAAGATTCTGGCGAACAGGGTTGCGAGCTTTATATCTGCCTATATTCATAGAGTTCAGGTGGCTTCATCCCCGGAAGACAGGGACCGGATCAGATACACAGAACTATAGACGTTGTCTCCCTTCTCAAGTCTAGGTGGGATGGGGGCTCCCCTCAAAATGGATTCTTTCTCTCAATTGACTTACATAAGGCCTTTGACTCTGTAGACTGGGATTACCTAACTGACATTTTACAGAGATGTTGTTTTGGCCCTTACTTCCTGAATCTAATTAAGTCCCATTATTCGACCCCGTCAGCGCAGGTACATCTCATGGGCAGGTATTCGGAATTGTTCACTATCGGATGGGGTACCAGACAGGGCTGCCCTCTTTCTCCTCTCCTCTTTGCAATGGCCATCCAGACTTTGGCAGTTGCGATCAGATCCAACCCTGATATTAAGGGGGTGAGGTGTGGTGATCAAGAGCATAAGTGTGCGTTATATGCAGATGACCTTCTCCTTTATGTCACATCCCCTCTTACATCAACCCCTATGATATATAAAATCTTGTTGACTTTTAGTACAGTTTCGGGCCTGCGGGTCAGCATGTCCAAATCAATAGCTTAAAATATAACGGTCCCACAGGAACTGCTCAAACAACTCTCTACCAACTTTGAATTCTCTTGGGCTATGACTGAAATCCCATATTTAGGCATCAAAATAACACCAGATATAGTCTTTTTAGAGCTAATTATCCTTCAATGCTACACAAATGCAGAGGTGACTTGGAGAAATGGACAGGGTGTGGTCTATCCTGGCTGGGCAGAATTCACGCAATGAAGATGACTCTTCTCCCCCGTCTCTTATATTTATTCCGCTCTCTTCCAATCCCGATAAAGAAACAAGTTCTCAGCAAATTCCAATCGGAGATTGTCTGATTTGTTTGGGGTCATAAGGGGTATAGATGTCCCTCTAGTATTCTTTATCGCCTAAAAACCCAAGGTGGGTTGGGATTGCCTAATCTATGGGGATACTATCAGGAGGCACAGTTGTCCCAAATCTCAGTGGTCTTCTCGAAAGGCCCAAAGCCTGAATGGCTCTTAATGGAGAGATATGCCATCCCGCTGAATACCATCGACTATCTTCTTTTTTGCAATCCAAAGCTTAGGCCGGCTATTATGTCCCCTACCCTGTCCCATTCAATGGCCCTGTGCTCCAGGCTTTTTTTACAACATAATCTAATTTCACCCATGAAACCATTAGCTCATTTGTTCCATAATGTTGATTTTGCACCAGGGATGTCCATTAAAGCGTTCCAATGGTGGACAGACAAAGGTCTTTACAGGATCGGCCATTTTCTCTCCCCCAGGGGCCCGATCACGTTAACACACTGTAGGAAGAAACTCGATATGCCGAAACTGAGGTTTTCAGATTCTCCCAAATCTCCCACTATCTACACTCAATTTGGCTAAATAAACAGGAACCCACCACGATAACTCCCTATGAGCATTGGTGCTCCAATACAGAGGTTTAGAGGGGAGGGATTTCCTTAATCTATACTGCACTAATGTCACACTCAGACAAATCAGCTTAGGCTCGGGCCTGGGAGGTGGACACTGACAGCTCCTGGAGTACACAGGATTGGTTCAGCGGGCTCAAACGCGCATATAAAGGTATCCTTAGCATTTCTCTTATTAAAGCCAACGTAAAGGTAATGACTTGATGGTACTATGTCCCCGCTCGATTGACGGTCATCTTTCCGGGGTCCTCCCCGCTATGCTTTAGAGGGTGCAAGCTGGAGGGTAAGATGATACATACATGGTGGACTTGTCCGCGAATCAGATCCTACTGGCAGAAAGTATTCTGCACAGTTAGTACAATCACAAAGATGGTTATAGCCCCTAATCCCAATGTTGCTCTGCTAAATGGCAATATCGAGACCCTTCCCAAATTCACACAGGTGCTGGTGTACTTCATCCTCTTAGGGGCAAAAGTTACCATCGCCAAAGCCTGGAAAAAACCCAATGTCTCCTTCCAGGGGTTCAAGAGGAAGGTTTCTTGGATCATGGCACAAGAACAAATTGTAGCAAGGCTAAATTACAAATTTGGGAAATTCTATGACACTTGGGAACCTTGGGCCACATACTGCAACATTCCCCTACTTCCGGGAGTGTCGCAGAGCCCGATAAGAGCACAAACTCCACATTGAACATACCCCTCTTCTATTCTTTCCCCTTTCACACCTTTCTTTCTTCTTTTGCCTGGGACCCTCTGATCTCATACACCTTTTATGTTTAGCTAGTTTTACATCGGAATATGGAGAGGTTATAGAGGCAGTAACTGTAATGGCTCTATGAGCCTAGATGACCTGAATGTATCACAAGAGTAGAGCACATTATCTACTTACTGAGAGCTTGGGGTCAGGTGTCCGGCTACTCTTATCAGAGAGCTGGTAGAGGCTTCAGGGAGGTAACAGGAGGGGGACTCCCAGGGGGTACTACCCACCTCCACAGTGAGTTCCCACAGGGGTGGGGTGCGTGGGGCCTTGGGGAATAGTCAGCTGTCATCAGTTAAGTAATTGTTATTCTTGTCCCTTACAATTCTCTTGGAGGGGAGGAGTTTGAAATGGATCTGGCAATCTTGGTGACAGTGGTAAGATCTGGAGTTGGATCCGGATGGCGAAGCCTCTCCTCATAGCTTCCTTGATTTTCCTGCTCCCCATACTTGCTGCTCGCATACAGCTGGTCTTTGCAAAGATATGCTTCAAATACCTCTCCCTCTCCACCCGCCAACTGAAGTTGTAGTGGTTTTGTTTTTTTTTTCTTTCAGTCTCTTGAATGGTTTACAATCTTTTTTTTTTCATGATTCTAGACTTATGCAATGTTATGCATACTGCTTATTATCTTGTCTGAAAACTTTTCAATAAAACAATTTGAATAAAAAAATTTGGACGAACACGCAAAGTCTGTTAAAGTCTATGGGACACGAACATGAAAAATCAAAAGTGCTCATTTTAAAGGCTTATATGCAAGTTATCGTCATAAAAAGTGTTTGGGGACATGTATCAATGCAAAAAAAAAGGTTTAAAAACTGCCGTTTTTTCGGGAGCAGTAATTTTGACAATGCTTAAAGTGAAACAATAAAAATGAAATATTCCTTTAAATATCGTGCCTGGGGGGTGTCTATAGTATGCCTGTAAAGTGGCACAGTTTTCCCGTGTTTAGAAGAGTACCACAGCAAAATGAGATTTTTAAAGGAAAAAAGTCATTTAAAACTGATTGCGGCTGTAATGAATTGTCGGGTCTCAGCAATATAGATAAAACTCATTGAAAAAAACTGCATAGGTCCCCCCCCAGTCCATTACCAGACCCTTTGGGTCTGGTATGAATATTAAGGGAAACTCCAAAGCAGAAACTAAGAAAATAATTGCGTGGGGGTCCCCCCAAAATCTATACCAGGCCCTTCAGGTTTGGAAATTAAGGGGAAACCTGCGCCAATTTTTTTTAAAAAATGGCGTAGGTGTCCCCCCAAAATACATACCAGACCCTTATCCGAGCACGCAACCTGGCAGGCCGCAGGAAAAGAGGGGGGATGAGAGAGTGCCCCCCCTCCTGAACCGTACCAGGCCACATGCCCTCAACATGGGGAGGGTGCTTTGGAGTAGCCCCCCAAAGCACCTTGTCTCCATGTTGATGGGGACAAGGGCCTCATCCCCACAACACTTGCCCGATGGTTGTGGGGGTCTGAGGGTGGGGGGTTAACGGAATCTGGAAGCCCCCTTTAACAAGGGGACCCCCAGATCCCGGCCAACCCCCTATGTGAATTGGTAACGGGTAGATTGTACCCCTACCATTTCACAAAAAAAGTGTCAAAAATAGTAAAAAAGACAGGAGACACTTTGGGACAAGTCCTTTATTAAAAGATAAAAAAATTAAAATGTCCCTCGATGTAAATCCATGAAAAGAGAAAAAAAAAGCTGCAACAGCTCTGCCTCCATGGGAGGCTCCCGCCGAGTGACGCTTCTTCTCAGTGACAGCTGTTATATAGCTGAGGGTGGGGCCACTCGGTGACATAAATGGGTGACCCTGCCTTCCTCTGACGTCACATGGCCCGGTCCTGCGGCGTTGTAGCCAAACAAAATGTAATCATATCCGCGGTTTTTATTTTTTTTTTTTCCTTTTAAAATGTTTATTGAGGCAAAATGTTAAACATCAACAATTCTTTTCCCACGCAGGGGAGAAAAGCAGGTATAAAATTTTGAACCTGTAGATACATTTATAAGCGTATTTAACATGAAAATCTCTGCACAGTAGTGATTGACATCTGGAATTTCAATGTAGAAATAATAAAATAAAGATTTTAAATGATCCAGTTGGGTATTAGTAGCAAGAAGCCGACTGCCCCAGTGACCAGACACCCCGAAACGGGATCATGCTGTGTCTGGGCACCACGGGCCCCAGTCCTCTGCTAAAAGGTAGTTTCTCAACGGTTAGTGAACAATGGTGCAATGTCAAATGTTTAAGTTCTTGAAAATGATACTATAGTTTAAGATTCGAGATCTCAGCGTTAGTATCTTATTCTAATATATTTTTTTTTTTTTTTTAAACTTATACAAGCTTGTGTGAAAACTAACATCTTTAAAGTAATAACCTAAAAGAACATAATCGACATATGTATAGTCTTATATCTTCAATTTCACGCCCCACCATTCTGATTCGGTGGGAGAGAAAGCACCAAGAAAAATTTTATTTTACTAATAAAAAATAAAAAGTAAAAGGGAAAAAGAGAAAAGAGAGATATAGTACGAAAGAGAGAGAGAGAGAGATGAGAGGATTGAGTGGGGGGGGGTTGCCAAGTCCTTCGAGGAGAGCCGTATTAGAGTATCAGGTAGCCGGGCAGGGAAACTTATTAAGCATACTGAGAAATGGGTTTAGGGATCAGAGGGTCACTCCTATATGACGAGCCCATGGGTCCCATATACGTTTGAATTTCTCAGTCTTGTCAAGAATGATGTTGGAGATTTTCTCCTGGTACATGATCCAGGAGATTTTCTGTTTGGCTATAGGGAACGAAACTTTAGGAAGTTTCCATGCTCGGGCTATTGTAATTTTGGCCCCGATAAGAATATAGTGGATTAGGATCTGGTCATATTTAGGAATTTTAGGAATTTTTTTATTTAATAGGGCTACAGTTGGAGTTTGCGGGATCGCCAAGTCAGTGACTTTGCGAATTAGGTTGAATATTTTGTTCCAATATCCTCTGATACGTGGGCATTCCCAAAAAATATGTAAGAGGGTGCCCAAGTGTCCACATCCCCTAAAACATGTAGAGGAGGATTGTGGGTAGAACTTAGCTAGCCTAGTGGGGACTAGGTACCATCGCGTTATGATTTTGAGATCTGCTTCAGTAAGAGAGACATTTAGGATCCCCTTAAACGCAGACGCTACATTGGAATGCCATGTATCGAGATCCCATTCAAATCCGATATCACGTTCCCAGGTTATCATATAGGCAGCTTTCTCTTGAGGATCAGCTAAAGCTGAGTATATGAGCGAAATTCCTCCTTTCATGTCCATGGCTGAGGAGCACCACTGTTCATAGGGAGTGGTATGAAGTGGAAGCTGTTCTTGGGATAGGGTGGAGAGTAGGAAATGTCTCAGTTGGTGTAAGCGAAATTTTTCTGATTGGGGCATTTTGATTTTCGATGTGCATTGTGCCAAGTTGAGGGGACCACCAGAGTTACAGAAATGACCTATTCTGTACATTCCCTTATCAAGCCACCATTGGAACGCTCTTGTGTTTGTGCCTGGAGGGAAGAGGGGATTATTAAAGATATGTGCTAAGGGTTTCCATGAAGATATTAAATTGTGTAGTTTGTGCATTTTGTCACATAATGTGAATGAATGTGAGAGGGAGGGGGAGAGGATCGACGGTCTAGTCTTATGGGGGCGCCATAAAAAGTAATCTATAGTGAATTTGGGTATAGCTTGCCTTTCCATCTCTATCCATTCAGGTTTGGGGCCTCTGTAGTAGATGGCTGAAATCTGACTAAAATGTGCTGCCTGGTAGTACCACCAGAGATTGGGCAGTCCAAGACCTCCTTTTTTCCTTGGTCTATAAAGAGTTTTTTTAGGGAGCCTGTGGTTTGATTTGTTCCAAATAAATTGGATGATCGAGGATTGTAATTTGGAGATATGAAATTTGGGGACAGGGATGGGGAGGGAGCGGAACAAATATAAGATTTGCGGCAGTAGCGTCATTTTGACCGCATTTAATCTTCCTAGCCATGATAATTTGTGTAGTGACCATTGATCAAGATCAGAGTTAAGTTTTTTGAATATAGGGGGATAGTTAAAGCGATATAGTTGCTCTATTAGGGGGGTTAACTGAATACCTAAGTATGTGATGGAGTTTGAGCTCCAAACAAAAGGGAAGTGTTCCTTTAGGCTTTCCACGGAGCGTGATGGAGTGGATATGTTAAGTGCTATGGATTTGGACATATTCACTTGTAGACCCGAGATCCGTCCGAATTTGTTTAGAAGGGAGAAGATATTGGGGGTAGAGACGAAGGGGGAAGTGATGAAGAGTAGGACATCGTCCGCGAAAAGGGCGCATTTGTGAGTTGACTGGCCACAGTTAACGCCATGTATGTCCGGATGGTTCCTTATTGCAATAGCTAAATTTTCTATGCCAATGGCAAAGAGTAGGGGTGATAAAGGGCACCCTTGTCTAGTTCCTTTGGTTATGGGGAAGGGTTCAGATAAATGGCCTTGGATCCTAATCTGGGCTCTGGGGTGGGAATAGAGAGCTGCAAGGAGATTTAAGAAGTGGGAGCCGAAACCCCATCGCTCTAATGTTCCGAAAAGGTAAGGCCATGTAATGGAGTCAAAGGCTTTTTGGAGGTCTATAGACAGGAGGTACCCCTCCTGGGGTGGATTACCATCCCATTTTGACTGCAGTATAGATATGACATCTATAGCTCTCCTTATCTGGTCCGGGCCCTGCCTCCCTGGTATAAAACCCACTTGATCCCTATGAACATATGCTCCTATAAAGGAGCCTAGTCTGTTGGAAAGGATTTTGGTCATTATTTTAAGGTCATTGTTCATGAGGGATATAGGTCTGTAGTTGCTGACCAAGCTTTGATCTTTTCCCGGTTTGGGTATGACTGAGATATAGGCTAGATTTGTCGCTGGGTCTACGGGTGAATCTCTGTTAAGAGAATTAAGGAACCGGACCAGATAAGGAGCCAAGGGAGTTCCAAATGTTTTATAGTACAGTGACGAGAACCCATCAGGGCCAGGGGCTGAGCCTGTTTTAGTTTCTTTTATGACTTCCAAGACCTCCTCTATAGAAATAGGGGCTTCCATTAGGGAGCGATGCGACTCAGATATTTTGGGGAGGATGATACTATCAAAAAATTCGTTGAGTTTCTGGTCCTTCTCTTGTCTAGGGTAGGAGTATAGCTTGGAATAAAATGAGTGGAATGTTTCTAGTATTTTTTTGGGGTTTTGTGTTAATGAACCCGAAATAGATTTAATTTTGGGTAGAGCTTGGTATCTATGTCTGGGGGAAAGTTTTGAGGCCAATTGGGGGCCAAACTTATCAGTATTAAGATAAAATCTTCCACTGACCCAATTGAGGTGTTTTTCTGCAGAAGATGTTAGAGCGGTGTTTAATGCAATCTTAGAGGCATCCATTTTAGCCAATGACGTGGGAGTGGGGTTTTGCTTGTGCTGTTTACAAATGAGTTGGAATTCTTTTTGCAATTTTTTAATGTCAATTTGTTTTTCTCTTTTTAGTTTCGCTGCAAGTTGTATAAGGTTACCCCTTATTACTGTTTTATGAGCTCCCCATAAAGATCCTGGGGAAATCTCCGGTGTGTCATTAAGGCGGAAGTATTCTAGGATATCTTTTTCTATCATGGTGCAGTGTACAGGGTTGGATAGGAGAGCTTCATTGAGGCGCCATTGTGGTGGGCTTCTGGTGTGTAGGAACCCGCTTAGCTTGGTGGACACCAATGAATGGTTGGACCAGGGGACTTAATTACTGCCCGAGATGCTAGGTGAATGTCAGTAGTGTGTATAAAAATATGATCTATACGAGCATATGTTCTGTGGGGGGCTGAGTAGTGAGTATAGTCTTTGGCGCTAGGGTTCAACTCTCTCCATACATCAATCAGACCCAAAGAGTGTAGAAGTTGAGCAATACGAAGGCTCTGATTGGGGGGCCTTTTGAGCCTTGAATGGCTTTTTGTTGATTTGTCAAGCATATGATCGAAAGCAATATTAGAGTCCCCTCCCATGATCACCTTGCCCTCCAAATGTGGGGAGAGCGAATTGAGCATAGAAGAGAAGAAAGAGGCCTGTCCCCTGTTAGGAGCATAGTACGATACTATGGAGAGAGTTGCGCCGTTTATTTGACCCTTCACAAGTATGTATCTCCCCTCCTCGTCCTTAATGGTTTTGGTCAAAGAGAATGGTGTGCGTTTGGAAATAAGTACAGCTACTCCTCTTTTTTTGTCATCTGCATTGGCCAAATAAAAGGTGGGATAGTTACGGTGTAGGAAAGATGGATTGAAAGATTTCGGGAAGTGGGTTTCTTGGATGAGTATAACGTCTAACCCTCTGGAGTGGTAGTTATGAAAAGATTTGCGCCTTTTTACTGGGGAGTTTAGTCCCTGAGCGTTGTGGGTTGCTATTTTAAGATATGACAGTGGGGTAGGTTCGTTAGCCATGGACATTGTGTGAGGTATTCGACATTAAAATAGGGGTTCTTACCCAATCCAGGGTTGGGGCACCATCTGTCTCTGGATCGTGATCTTGGCTGTAGAATTTCGGATAGTTTGCTTGTTCCGCTCCCCTCAAAGGCGCCTGGGTGGGAGGAAGAAAGGGTGGGGAAAAGAGCAGGACAGAAAATAACGGAAGAAAAGAATAGAACCAACTGAAAGAGAAAGAGTCCAGTGTGTAAAAAGTGCACTGGATCCTTTAGTTGCAGGGTCAGAAACCTGCACTGAGTCCCTAAAATAGAGGGCTCAGTAAAATATGGACGACCAAAAATAGGGTCGTACGTCTATTGTGACCAAGGGGTAAAATTTCCTCTCGGTTACAATAGGTGGGGTGGCATGTGGAGCCGCTCCGGCCGCAGAGCATTTGCTATAAACCATGAAAAAGATATACATAAAAAGAAAAAATTAAAATAAAAAAGCTAATGGAGAAATCTCCTTATAGCAGGGGCTAATATTAACTAAACCTGAGCGCACTAGTGTGTTTTCCAAGTACTGTCTCTAAATAAAAGGGGCAAGCTCGCCCTTTTAGACTGGACAAAGAAGAACTAGCACAATCTGTGTAAACTGTAAACAAGAGAATGACCTGCGTCATAACATATTGGATAAGTCTGTTACGCAAAATAAAACAATACGGGGGTGTAGGGGAGAGGGTTGGGGGGGAAGGGAAGGATGGGTGGGGAAGGGATAAGGGAAGGGATAAGGAAGTGAGGGGGTGATGCTTATGTGGGTTCGGGATGTTCCCAGATAGGGCCCAGGCCTGAGACCTAAAGGGAAGGAATAAAGGTTAGTAAGTCTTTGGCAGTCCTCTTAAGATGAAAAGATATTCTGCATCTCGTGCTTCAGAGGGGAATGGCGAAAAGCAGCCAAAGTAGGTCAGGTCCAGAAAAAGACCATGGGTGTGTAGGAGAAGCTTCTACACATTTCCTGTAGGATGAATTGAGCAACGTGGGAAAATGATAGCAGAGTTCATCTGGGAGGCATGGATTCCCGGTGTTTCTTTGTTTGTTGTTTCACCCACAGTGGAGTAAGGGGGCTGCTTGGAGGGGGACTTTTGGACGAGGCTGGTCGATTTTCCACATTGTGCTGGGGAATATCTTGAGAGATTAGCCCAAGGCGAAGAAGTAGTTGCTCACCCATGTGGAAATTTGAAAAGCCGTAGGATTTTTCTTTGTAGTTGAATTGTAGTCGGAAGGGAAATGTCCATCTATACTTGATCATTTTCTGTGTGAGCACTTCTAAGAGTGGTTTAAGTGATCTTCTTTTTTGAATCGTGGTTGGTGAGATATCGGCGAAAATCTGGATTTTATTGCCAAACAGGGTGATGTCATCCTTGTAGCGGGATCTTTTCATGACCTCTTCTTTTGTCCCGTAGAAGTGTGTCTTGACCACTATGTCCCTGGGGAGTCCATCTTGGCGGGGGGGTTGAAGCACCCTGTGGTCCCTATCCAATTCGAGTTTTTCGTCTGGAATGTCAGGAATGATTTCTTTGATTAGGGCTTTGACTGTGTTAGGGATATCCATGTTGGTTTCAGGGATACCTCTCACTCTAAAGTTATAGCGTCTGCTTCTGTTCTCCAGGTCTTCAATTTTGGCCAGAGCATTCTCAAGTTGATCCTGAAGAGAATGGATACAGGTGGCATGTTGGTTGGTGCGTGCTGCGGAATCGTCTACCGCCTGTTCAATAGCGTCTATTCTTGCACCTAAACTCTGGAGGTCTGCTTTAATTGATGTGGTGATTTGTATGGCGTTTTGTGCAAGCCCTGTAGCAAGCATGTCTGAGAAGCAGTTAAGCAGTTGTGCCATCTCTGGGGGATGATTATTGATGATGGGGGAGGCCTGTGGGGAGTCTGCAATGGTGTCAGGGGAATTAAGAAGGGGGGAGTAAGGGTTGCCGTTCTGCATTCTGCTGAGGAGCGATTCAGTGGATGCAGGTGACGCCAAGAAACTTTGAGCCCCCATAATATTACTCACTTGAGCCGTGGTTGGTGTAGATAACGCTGGAGGATATACTGGGCCTTGTGTGTTTGCAGTGTCTCTGCATGGAGCAGTTGCGGCCGCCATCTTGGAAGGTCCCGGGGGAGCTAGGCCAAAGTTCAGCTGCCTATTAACGTCCTTCTTCTGCTGAGATTCGGACATGTAGGCTGGTGCCCTGATGAAAGAGGGTCTGATACCTGGTCCCCCTGCCGAAATCCGCTAATTATAGCGTCTGTGCTGAGCTCTGGAGGGCCGGAGCGGTGCGGAGCTCTCGGTCAGCGTGTCGCTCCGGAGGTCCCGCGCATGCGCACTCCCGGTTTTTATTTTTTGTGCTATAAACAACAAAAGAGCGAAAATTTTTTGGTAATAAAAATCGTAATAAGCATATATTGATTGGTTTGCGCAAAAGTTATAGCATCTACAAAATAGGGGAAAGATTTATGGCATTTTTATTATTATTTTTTTTAATAATAATGGCAGTGATTTTTATTGGGACTGCGACATTATGGTGGACAGATCGAACACTTTGGACACATTTTTGAGACCATTGGCATTTATACAGCGATCAGTACTATAAAAATGCACTGATTACTGTGTAAATGTCACTGGCAGGGAAGGAGGGAAGGGGTTAACACTAGGGGGCGATCAAGGGCTTAACTGTGTTCCCTAGGGAGTGATTCTAACTGTGGGGGGCAGGCGACTGACTGGGTGAGGAGAGCGATCGTTGTTCATACTTAGTATGAACAACAGATTGCTCTCCTCACCTCTGACAGCACGGAGATCTGTCTGTTTACATTGACAGATCTCCGTTCTGTCTCTGTGTGGAGCGATCGTGGGTGCCTGGCGGTCATTGCGACCGCCAGGCACGCGCATCAGCTCCGGCGCACGCACCCACTAGTGGTCAAAATGGGGAGCCAACCTGCCACAGTACTACTGCAGTGGCTGGTTGGGAAGGCATTAAACAGGGTAAAAACAGGGTGATTTCCACTATTGTACACACTGATCAATCTGGATTTATGCCCCAGAAGTCAAAAGCCAATAACTTGTGTTGACTTTTCCTCAGTATTCAGTCCCCAGCAGATAATAGCGGAGATCGAGCATTACTGTCCCTTGATGCCCACAAGGCTTTTGACAGCATTGAATGGGAATATCTATGGGCAGTCATGCTCAAATTTGGGTTTGGAATCCGTTTATTATTTTTTGAGTTCAACTACTATATAGTGCCCCTGTCACGATCATACGGGAGGGAGGCAGGATATCATAGAGCTTTAACTTACAGAGTTACAAGGCAGGGATGCCCCCAGACACCTCTTTTATTTGCTCTGGCCATGGGCGTAGCATCAGGGGTCGCAACTGTGACCCCATCCTTAGCTCCAGTGGGGCCACAACTCTGCTCCCTGCTGTCATATTACATTTGATTTCCTCCACAAAATCACAGAGCTGGAGTCCAGCTAAAATCTGCCTTGTGTCCCCCAGTGCCCCAGCCAAGTTCTCTAATCCAGTAATCAGCTTCCATTTGTTTGTGCTCTCCCCAGTCCACACCCTTCCTCTGCTCTCATTGGCTGGGGACATGTCATTACTAAGATTGGGGGGATGTCATGTCATTACTAGGATGGGGAGAGAGACAAGGTCATGTCATTACTAGGATAGGGGAAAGGGGGCAAGGTCATGTGATTACTAAGATGGTTTCTACAAAATATTTTGAATTACACTCTCAATATGTACATAAATCTCTGAAATAACTCTTTGGCGACTTGGAGCATCTTGGTGCGTAATTGGAGTATCTTGGTGACTAATTGGAGTATCTTGGCATGCAGTGGAAGGGGCAGGTAGTAGTGGGGGGGGGGGGGCCAGGACAACTTTTGCATTGGGGTCCAAAAGCTTCAAGCTACGCCTCTGCCTCTGGCCATAGAGCCTCTAACCGCCTTTATCAGGTCTAATAACCTCATACAGGGATTTAGGTATGGGGAATTTCATGAAAAATTAATGATGTATGCCGATGATACCATGCTGTTCCTCTGTGATACATCCACTTCCTTTAAGGAGGCTATGACGGTCATAAGGAGATTCAAGGAATATTCCAGACTGGTCATAAATTGGACTATGTCTTCCATAATGTTGCAGGATGTGAAACCTGACCCCTCTTTACTTTACCATACAGGAGATCCCGCTTTTTCGTGTCTTTTCGATACCTAGACATACAGATCACTCCCTACCCATTAGACTATGTCAGACTTAATCTGGCCCCTTTACTCAGTCACTGTCACAATCGGTCTAAAATATGGAGCAAGCTGAAGTTGTCTTAGGTAGGGCGGATAAATCTCATAAAAATGATTATGATGCCACAGTTTCTCTGTGTACTACACAATGCCCCTATGGTCATTCCTTTGAAAAAGTTCCGTATTGTAAACTCAATTTTTAGATCCTTAATCTGGCATTCTAAGCCTGCTAGAATAAAATTAGAGCAGTTACAGCGTTCAAAAGAAGCTGGTGGATTGGCACTAACCAAACCCTGGCTTTATTACTTAGCCTCACTATTGCAACATATTGCGAGAGTGGTGCGCCCGCCCTGCATTTCAGAAAATCTAATAAACTCTACCCTACCTATTCCCTTATGCAGAAGGTTTGGAATAAGGTTAGGATGATGCAGGGGGTCCAAGGATTCACTAAATATAGCCCCATCTGGGATAACAAATATTTTCCTGAATTAGCGAAATTGCAATATGGCACAAAGTCAAAACAATTTGGTATTTCTCTCATGTCACGCGTTTTTCGGGATGGGAAGTTAAGGTCATTCTCGGAGCTTAGAGAGACCTTTTGACTCCCCTCTAATATGCACTTCTGTTACATGTAACTTCAGCATGCAAGCTCAGAGGGGAATGGACCAATGGTTCTTGGATTCTACCTCCATATTTAACTACTTGATTGCGGTCACCACTTGTAAAGGATTTATCTCCTGCAGCTATGCAGTGCTACTCAACCTTTTTCATGGGGACTCACCTCTTAAGGCGGTGTCTCAGTGAGAACAGGATGTTGGAATTTTTGAAGAGGAGTAGTGGAAGGAAGCCCTACAGGCTGTTCCCCAGTGCTCTTTGAATGTGGCTCAGCGCCTGTCACAGCTATATATACTTCTGAGGGTTCATTATACATCGGCCAGGTTAGTCCGCATGGGGGGGAACTCTGATTCCACCTGTACTAGTTGCAGTAGAGATCATGGGGACTTGATACACCTATTATTAAGATTCCCAAAGCTCCATCTATATTGGAAAAAGGAAATGGGGGGAGTGTGGAACTTTATATGAATCATGCAGCCAAGGAGCTCCCACGACATGTCTGGTTGGTAATATATAGTTTCTAAGAAGCACATATGTTACATAATAGCGTAATGCATAACAGATGAATAAAGTACAGATTGTTTATTTCATACAGATTAATACCATGATAACGACATGACAAAGTAACATGCAAGTTCATTTTGTAAGCATAGATAAAACCCAAGCTCATTGGCGTGTGTCTCCATAGTATAAAAATACAATAAAACCTTGGTTAAATTGATAATATGAATGATGCAACCTAACACAAACTGATTATGGCAGTGGCAAGCCTCCATCCCCAATATGTGTTAAACAACAGAAAAAAGAAAGAAATGGGACTTTGAGTGAGGCAGGTCACTGAATGGATACCTTATTCAAATCATTTATAAAATTATTTATTAATAACAAATCACGTTATAGAGAGTGTCAATCAGTAAATATAGGACACAATGTACTATGATACACTTGTAAGGATATATAATTGTTATACAGAGTATGTTAAAACATAATCAGCATTACAGTTACATAAAAACACTCATCCATTCATAAAAATTCAGTGAATATAATCAATTGCTCATGGTGAGCCAAACTTGTCTAGGCATCAGTTCGATGTAACTCGATGTAACTTGATGCACGTTTCATGGCTCATGCCAATCATCAGGAGTAAAATACTCTGAAATTAAATCAATAATATCTATAAATATAGGATATCTTTTAAACGGAGAACAAGCTCTTAAAATAAAGGTGTGTAACTTACAATACGGCCCAATGGTGGCGCCCAACCTTAAATCCAAGGGAAGACAGGGGACAAGGATGATCATCTCCCCCGGGGCTGAGGTGGGGAGTCCCATCCAAGCCAGAGACAGCAAACAGGTGAAGACCAGGTGACCATGTCACGACCATATGAATCAAGTGTATGTTTAACAGTCCACACTGCTCTGCAGAAGGATAAAAATAAAACCATGTGAAATAAAAGTATTAATTAATAAGATAAGCCTATACCTGTGAGTGAGTGAAGTGATGAGTGGTGGTGATTGCTATAATCATTTGAAGTGTATTAGCTGAAAAACTACAGCCAGAGAAAGCCGGGACTTTATATGAATCATGCAGCCAAGGAGCTACCACGACAGAATGTATCTGATGGGTAATATATAGTTGCTAAGAAGCACATACGTTACATAATAGCGTAATGCATAACAGATAAATAAAGTACAGATCGTTTATTTCATACAGATTAATACCATGATAATGACATGACAAAGTAACATGCAAGTTCATATTGTAAGCATAGATAAAAACCAAACTCATTGGCGTGTGTCTCCATAGTATAAAAATACAGTAAAACCTTGGTTAAATTGATATGCCCCAGTATGTCTAGCATAGCTCGATGCGTTTCGTGGCCACTCATCAGGAGCAGAGAAAAGGCAGAAGTCTATAAAATTATATAAAAAAATGACTATAATATAGGAGTAGTTGTAATGAATCCATCTAGACAAAGAAGATGTAAATTATATAAATATGCATATACACCCAATCGTACTTACAGACCAACAATGAATCTGGGTGCAAGCATAGAGAGCCGGAGACCGGCTGGGAAAGTCATCAGCCCCGGGAGCTGTGGTAGCGTGACCCACGGTAACTAGATGGGAATTGGTCAGCCGGGACCAGCAGTCCCCAGAAATAGAATCCCATATGTGAATTGTGTCAGCGTACCCGTCTATAACAAATATAAATACTATAGTGTATAATAATATATAGAATAGGAATGGGGTGCCTGATATGAAAAAATGCGTTGGTGCTGTGACCAAAAGGAATAAATAGATAAAAGGACTGTGCCAAAAAGTGAAATATAGTGACGAAATAGTGAAAAAATAATAATATGATATATCCCAACAAGGGGGATGAAAGTGAGTACAATCAGACCAAGTACCAAATGCACAAACATGTAGAAAAGTAAGAGAAAAGGGGGGAGAGGAGAACTACCACAGATACCTATGTAAACAGTGAAGTCCATCTGGTGCACTGTGCCCATGGGAGAATAGACCATGGTGAGTGTATGGTCCAGCTGAAAGGAGTATGTATACTCCAAAACAGCTGTAGGTAGACCACCAACGCCATGCTAGGCAGCCAATGGGAAGGGAAGGCACCAACAGCTGAGCAGTGCAACACCGCTCACCAGCCGGCACCAAATCCCTTGTGTAGGATGCCAAGAAGGAATCACAGCGCCGGCACAACCAAGCCACCATCGATGATGCATCATGCACGGCGCTGGGGGCATGACGCCGATGCACTGCGGGACGCCCGCCCAAACACCTGCGACTAAGGGAGAGAGAAGGGAAGGGGAGGACACCCAGAGTGCATCGCAGCTCCCGGGACTTACAACAAGAACAGCCGAACTAACCAACCCAGCGCACTGCAACCAGAGCAAGGGATCCGCAAGGAAAGGGTGCATAGTGTACCCTAAATGTAATTGATGAAAACATTTAAATAAATATATTAATAAATGAATATTATAATAGACACCTGAACTAATACTAGCACTGGATACTACCAAGAAATTTAAAATAAAACATAGGCGCATGATTCCATCACTAATTAATTGATAAAAAAGAAAGGAAAAAGTTGGGACTTTATATGAGGTTTTGAACAAGTAGGACCAAATGCCTCCATCCTTGTTATATGGAAATGGGGGGGGGGGGAGTGTGTGACTTTATATGAATCATGCAGCCAACGAGATACCATGACAGAATGTGTCTGGTGGGTAACTTATAGTTGCTAAGAACCACATGTTACATAACATGTTACATAATAGCGTAATGCATAACAGATAAATAAAGTACAGATTGTTTATTTCATACAGATTAATACCATGATGATAATGATATGACAAAGTAACTTGTAAGTTTCCATATAACAGGGATGGAGGCATTTGTTCCTACTAGTTCAAAGCCTCATATAAAGTCCCAACTTTTTCCTTTCTTTTTTATATATTGGAAAAAGGTCTTATGCCGCGTACACACAAGCGGAATTTCCGACAGAAAGAGTCCGATGGGAGCTTTTCATCATATCTTCCGACCGTGTGTATGCCCCATCGGACTTTTCCTGTCCAAAATTCAGACGGACTTAGATAGAGAACAGGTTCTATATTTTTCTGAAGGAACAAATTACTGTCAGAAAAAACGCTCATCTGTATGCTGTTCCGACGCAAGTACGAGACGGAAGCTATTGGCTACTGGCTATTGAACTTCCGTTTCCTAGTCCTGTCGTACATGTTGTACGTCACCACTTTCTGGACGGTTGGAATTTGGTGTGACCGTGTGTATGCAAGACAACTTGAGTGGAATTCCGTCGGAACTCCATTGGTAAAACCTTCAGAGTTTATTTCGAAGGAAAAAACGGTCGTGTGTACAGGACATTAGAGACTCTTAATAGGGTCTTTCAGGTTAAGATCCCTGCTGACCCTAAACATTGCCTACTGGGTATTCTAGACATACCCCAATAGAGGATGTCCCTAAACAGGCTATTGCTAGAGCTCTCTTCCAGGCCCAAAAAATTATTCTGAGGCACTGAAAATCCACGGAGCCTTCCACATTGCAGGAATGGATCACCCAAATGGGTGACACTATTCGATTAGAGAAGCTCATTCATCAACACAGGGCAAAAGGGACACATTTGATAAATTGTGGACCCCATTATTAGATGTCCCTGGTCTAGCCCCAATAGATCTGGTATATGACTGACTATTCTAGCATTTGATAACACTTTTACCCTGCCTTTCCGAATACCTGGATGGTTGACTGTACAGTTGTACTTTATGTTGACGGGTAATGTTTTCTTTAAGAGCCCTTTCACACTGTGGCACCCTGGGCGTCAGCATTTTAGCGGCGCTATTCGGCCGCTAATGGGGCGGTTTTAACCCCCGCTGGCGGCCGAAAAGGGGTTAAATCCACCCGCAAATGCTGCTGCGGCCATTGTTTTCAATGGGCAGGGGCGCTTTAGGAGCGGTGAGTCCTGCAAAGAAGCTGCAAAGAAGTCCTGCAAAGAAGCTGCTTGCAGGACTTTTTCTGACGCCCTGCCAGCGCAGCGCCCCAGTGTGAAAGCACTCGGGCTTTCACACTGGGTTTGCAGCTGAGACTTCTTTCAGGCGCTTTACAGGCGCTATTTTAGCGCCTGAAAAATGCCTCCAGTGTGAAAGGGGTCTAACTGCATAGGCAAGCGGGTTATCAATCTGGAAATGTTTTGTATATTGTACTGAATTTCTATACGCCGAAATCTACAGATCTAGCGTACTTGTTTTGTTCTGGACCATGTATGTACAGATCTTTTTTTATGCTCAATAAATGCTATTTGTTTGAGAATAAAAAAAAAAAAAAAAGTTTGCATTGATACATGTCCCCCAGGGCAGTATCCAGACCCTTATACACTTTTATGGCCAATTACTTACATAAGCCTTCAAAATCAGAACTTTGGATTTTTGAAGTTTGGCTCCCATAGACTTGAATGGGGTTCGCCATTCAGGTCAGAACTTTTTCTGTGTTCGGGAGTTCTGGTGCGAACCGAACAGGGGGGTGTTCAGCCCATCTCTCCTGGTGACATAGACTCGGTGGGTCAGACAGGGCATCAGATCAGATAAAGAGGCGATGCAGGGTAGACCAGTCGAGGGGGCACTCCACCAGCAGGCTTGAGACAAGAACACACTGTGACAGCTGGAGCTGGGATGAAGGTCAGCCCGAGGTGGGGGCAGTGGCTATTTGTTTGTACTCTTAGAATACTGGTGGGGGTGTGCACTGGACACCTTTGCTGCCATTGTGCTATACGCTGGGTGTCCAGTGTGCCCCTGTGCCTTTATGAATGCGTGGGCTCCCTCCAGGCTTACCTGCCCTCTATCTATCCATTATTATACATGTGCTTCTACTATGGAGGCTCTCATAAATTTATAGAGTTAGGACTGCAGATAAAACTGGGGTGCCATGAAGTAGCTCTGCAGCTTACACATGTATTTCCAAATGTGTGCAAATTAGATCCCTGTTTTTAACGCAAACTATTAGACAGAATAATTTGGTTGGTTGCAGGCTGGTCGGTAAGTCGAGCTGGGAATTTTCTTTGGTTTTGTTTGAAATGAGGTACCGAAGCATCAAATAGGAACATGGTCAAGGGTAAGCCAAGGTCAGGGACCGATGAACAGAAGCATAAACAGGATCCGAGGTCAGGTTAATACCAAGCTAGTTAGGCAATGGATAGCATACAGGATACAAGCAGGGCACAAGGGAACAGCTGTAGACCAGTCAGCATGAATCTGAGCATCCTTTAAATAGGCAGTCTGGTGCCAATGGACACCGTGGACGTGCTTCTGTGTGTGAGCGCACTCCTGCATGCATGTGCAGTACAATCCTGAGCATATGCGCGTGCTTGGATACCATTCCATGGTCAATACCTTGCGCATGTACACATCTGTGCGTCCAGTGTGTCACAGTAGCTTCCTGGCAGAAAGAATAATTGAAGCTGACATTGTTGAACTCTCCTGGCTGTCATACTGATGCTTTGGTTTCAATGCTGTCACTGATCTGAAACAAGTATAGAGATTGGCAATCCTGTTTCAAATAGCCAGCTAGGTGCTGTCCCGGGTGGTAGGGTAGATGCAGTGCCATCTTAAGAGCATTATAGGCCCCCGGGCAATAGAGTGCACTGGGGCCCTACCAACGGCGGTAGTTGAGGGAGGGTGGCAGCAGTGGTACTTGAGGGGGGTGGCAGCGGTGGTACTTAAGGGAGGGTGACAACGATGATGTTGAGGGGGTGGCAGCAGTGATGCTTGAGAGGGGTGGCAACGTTGATGTTGAGGGGGGAGGCAGCAGTGATACTTGAGGGGGAGGGGTAGCAGCGGTGGTACTTGAGGGGGGTGGCAATTGGTGGTACTTGGGGGGTGGCAGCGGTGGTACTTGGGGGGTGGCAGCAGTGGTACTTGGGGAGGTGGCAGCGGTGGTACTTGGGGGGGTGGCAGCGGTGGTACTTGGGGGGGAGGTAGCCGTGGCAGTGGTTGGGCCATCCTCTCCCACCACCACCTGTGCCTCTTACTGATCCTATCCCCCCACCACTGATCTCATCCCTATCCCCCCCATTACTTCTACAACAGAGGTGATGGGGGGGTTGGGGATGAGATCAGTGGTGGGGGGACAGGATCAGTAAGAGGCACAGGTGGTGGAGGTTGGGATCGATTGCTCAGCTCTGCAAAATGTCACCTGATTGACTTACCGTCAATCAATCGATTCCCCTGGGAATTCCGTCACCGCACCTTTTCCCGCCAGGATGTCTTGCCTAATGGGTAGACAATGTTACAGGTACTCCATGCATCCGCAGAGGGGAGAACTCCTCCCCCACCTTCTCTCATTTGGTGTCAGCAGGTCTGCTGAGTTAATTTTTTAGTGTCTGCCCCGCCTCCCTACATTCACTATGTCTCCGGATAGGCGGGGACAGGGAGGTCCACAGTCTCAGCGCTGCCTCTGCCTTCTCCGTCTCCCCTCAGCGGTAGAAAGCCCCCCTCCCTGTGGCGGATGATCAGCAGCCAGAGTGGACTGTGGACACACACTCACACAGTGACAGGACAGTCAGCCAATCAGGTGGGCCCTCACACTGGTGGGCAGTGGACGGGTGTCAGGAAAGAAGCAAGTACCAGTCTCGCCAATATCGCTGCTTTCCTTCGCACATGCACGGTACAGCGGCACTCCGGCGCATCCCTGGGCACAATACAGTGAAACGGCTAATGCGCGTGCACAATTCAGCTAAACGGCTAATGTGTGTGTAGCGCTGGTAGATTTTCCAATCTACTGCTTATACGTAAATTTATTGGGTCATCTGGGCTGTACATAGTTCAGATTTAATTTACTGTTAGATTAGCCTCTGTTCCAGTTTATCTGTGTTGCGTGCAGTTCTACATTCTGCCTGTGGGTGTCGTTGTCACCATGGGTCGGTGTTGGAAAGCAACAAGCTGAAATATATGAGTGCTCTTCTGTCCCGTAGACAACTCGGTGGAGGTAGTCCTCCAGGTTGCATTCTGGGAGAGAGTATTTATGGGACAGACGCCATGTTTCTGGGAGCTTTACCTCGTGGCCCTCCTGGCCTAAAGGTATGTGTTAGTGAGTTCTACCTCGCGGCCCTCTGGCCTGGAGGGTTGCGTTGCGGCAGCCGTGCGGTAAGCCCAGAAGCCTGTCTGGGGCCTGCTATCGCTGGGATGGTCCTGCGCTGTCTGTCCTGCGGGAAGAAGCCGGACAATTGGGATAATCCAGGGGAGGACCCAATTTGGAAGGGACCATGCAAGGCTGGTCTTAAGAAGGGCCTGGTGACTCGATTGGAGGACGCATCTTAAACTAATCTACCGCACAAGTACTGCCAGGTCGGCTTAAAGGTTCTGGTACTGTGTTTGCTGTTCATCGAAAATGACTACATCCTGTGGCAGAGGATCATACAGTTTTGTTCCACTCAAGTCTGTGGCAGAGACTTTTTGTTCATGCTACGTTCCGGCTGCTAGGTTAGTGAGAGAGACCTATCCGGGCGGGCAAAGATTTAATCCTGAACGGAGGATATATTCACCCTTGAGATTTCAATTCCTTAGTGCTACGCCAAAAAAAGGTATTTGAACTTCCCTGCAACTCTTCTTCTACCTCTTTCCTGCTGCTTCTTTCAGTTATCTCCCATTAAAACATTGGAAAAGTACTCAAGTGACTGGTGCCTACATTGTCTGATAATAAGGCTAACGTGGACTCTAAGTTCGGTGTTGGTGAAATTACAGGTAAAAAGGTGACGGTAACAGCCCGTTTAAAGTGCTACATGTGTGTGCAATTCAGCGAAACGGCTAATGCGCCTGCGCGATTCGGCGGAACGACACAACATGAGCCTCCCACTGGCCTATAAAGCCACTCTGTGCCTTGACCAGATTGCTGTTTTGTCTTTCAGCACCCCATGTGTTTCCTGCTTGTATCCTGATTGATTACCTGTTGTGACCCGGACTGACCCTGACCTGCTCTGATCTCTTCCTGCATCTGACCCTCAGCTTGCCTCTCGGACTTCTCCACTTGCTTCCTGTGTTTGACCCTCGGTCTGTCTATGGATATTGCTTCCTGTCTCCAGTGATTGACCCTCAGCCTGCTCCTGGACTTTGCTATTTCCTTCAGTGCTCTACCCCTGGCTTGCTTGCAGACTTTGCCTCCAGTTACCTGTGTTTGACCCTCGGCCTGTTTACCGACTTTGCTATCAATCTTCAATCTTCAGCTGACAGACCTGCTAACAGTCCTTTGCACTAGACTGTTCTTGCCTATCTAAGAGACTCTTAGTAGTCATCAGTGTTTGACCCCCGGCCTGTTGTTGGATTAACTGTTCATCTTCCTTCTTGAGCTTCAGCATCTTCCAGTCCTGCACAGCTGTCTCCCTGCTGGTGACCTTCACCCAAGACCTGCCCAGCCTGCTGGTGACTCGTGGCTCTTTGTGCCCTTTTCCCCTGCCTGTACCATCTTCAGGAGTGGAGTGCGCTTAGTCGCAAGAGGTTACCGCTCTCAGCATCTCGGCTTCGGTGAGTACCCTTATCTGACAGCGGGTCCCTCACACGGGCGAACGAGCGGGTGGTGGGCCCCCCTGAATTGGTGGAACTACAGGGCCCAGTGCTGGGGTCGCAGGTGGGGCCCCCCAGGCATGTGGAACCCCTGGGCAACTGCCCAGCGTGCCCATGCGAAAAGACGGCCCTGGGTAGACGTTAATGCCTTTCCTAGTACTTTGGTCTTTTGGTGGGTTCTTCTTTGGGCCTGGCCCACAAACCCTGTGGTATATAAATATGGGTCAGAGGTCCGGCGAGAGAGTTCCATCTGGGGACAAAGAGTTTTGGGAGTTCCCCATGGAGAGATATAGCTGTAATTGAGGACAGCAAGGGAGAGAGATGGTGAATTATATCTGCGAGGAGCAGAAGGAGATTAACTATGATCATTGGAATGTAAAGTCATCTGAACCTGGGGTAGCCCCGAAGACACCAGAAATGAAGAATGCTTTGGACTTCATCTGCTGGTATGCTGGGGCAACACAAGCCTGTAGTTAGAAGTAGGGACATAGAAAAACCTTGCACTTGCATGTTGAACTTTGGAATGTTCATTTTGCACTTTTTCCAAGTAAAATATTGAAACGTTGTCCTTGCCTGGTCTGAAGTTACTAAAGAGGTGTATCGCAAATAACCGGCACACACATAGTTCATCGAGTGGGTCTTAACACATTAGGGTATGAAGATATCAGTGGAGTGGAGTAGTGTGAAGACACAAGTGGTTACCTAGGGTAATGGAAGTTTAACAAGCAGCCTGTCGGTAGCGTGTACATGTTATAGGTGGAACGCCCTCTAACCGTTAGTGAGATGTTGTTAGCAGTCCTTCCACCAGTGGTCTGAACTGGGGAAGAGAGCTTTGTACTGTGGGGGGAAGATGTACACAGTGCACCCCATATACAGGCACCCCTCCACCTTGCACTCCATGCACTCCGCGCACCCCTCAGCCCTGCACTCCGCACACAGTGCACCCCTCAGCCCTGCACTCTGTGCACCCCTCAGCCCTGAACTCAGCGCACCCTTCAGCCCTGCACTCCACGCACAGTGTACCCCTCAGTCCTGCACGCCACGCACAGTGCACTCCTTAGCCCTGCAATCTGTTCACAGTGCACTCCTCAGCCCTGCACTCCATTTACAGTGCACCCCTCAGCCCTGCACTCTGCCCACCCCTCAGCCCTGCACTCCACACACAGTTCACCCTTCAGCCCTGCACTCCGCGCACCCCTCAGCCCTGCACTCCTCACACAGTGCACCCCTCAGCCCTGTACTCTGTGCACCCCTCAGCCCTGCACTCAGCGCACCCTTCAGCCCTGCACTCCAGGCACAGTGCACCCCTCAGTCCTGCACGCCACGCACAGTGCACCTCTTAGCCCTGCAATCCGTTCACAGTGCACTCCTCAGCCCTGCACTCCAGTCACAGTGCACCCCTCAGCCCTGCACTCTGCTCATCCCTCTGCCCTGCACTCCACACACCCCTCCGCCCTGCACTCCATGCACAGTGCACCCCTCAGCCCTGCACTCCACGCACAGTGCACCCCTCAGCCCTGCATGCCACGCACAGTGTCCCCTTAACCCTGCTCTCCATTCACAGTGCACCCCTCAGCCCTGCACTCCACGTACAGTGCACCCCTCAACCCTGTACTCTGCCCACCCCTCAGCCCTGCACTCCACACACAGTTCACCCTTCAGCCCTGAACTCCGCGCACCCCTCAGCCCTGCACTCCACACACAGTGCACCCTTCAGCCCTGCACTCCACACACCCCTCAGCCCTGCACTCCATGCACAAAGGGCCCCTCAGCCCTGCACTCTGCCCACTCCTCAGCCCTGCACTTCGCAGACCCCACCCTTCACCCCTGCACTATGCACACCACTCAGCCCTGCACACCACGCACCCTTCAGCCCTGCACTCCACGCACTGCGCACCCCTCAGCCCTGCACTCCATGCACCCCTCAGCCATGCACCCCGTGCACCCCTAAGCCCTGCACCACGTGCACCCCTCAGCTCTGCACTCTGCCCACAGCGCACCCCTCAGCCCTGCACTCCACACACAGCACACCCTCAGCCCTGCTCTCTGCGCACCCCTCAGCCCTGCACTCCATGCACCCCTCAGCCCTGCACTCCGTGCACAGCGCACCCCTCAACCCTGAACGCCACGCACAGTGCACTCCTCAGCCCTGCACTCTGTGCACCCCTCAGCCCTGAACTCCACACACCCTCAGCCTTGCGCTCCATGCACATCGCACCCCTCCACTCTGCACTCCATGCACAATACACTACTCAACCCTGCACTCCATTCACAGTGCACCCCTCACCCTGCACTCCACGCACAGTGCACCCATCAGCCCTGCACTTTGCTCACCCCTCTGCCCTGCACTCCATGCACCTCTCTGTCCTGCACTCCATGCACAGTGCACCCCTCAGCCCTGCACTCCACACACAGTGCACCCCTCAGCCCTGCACTTTGCAGATCCCTCCGCCCTTCACTCCACACACAGTGCACCCTTCAGCCCTGCACTCCATGCACACCTCATCCCTGCACCGCACACCCCTCAGCCCTGCACTTTGTGCACCCCTAAGCCCTGCACCCCATGCACCCCTAAGCCCTGCACTTAGCGCACAGCGCACCCCTCAGCCCTGCACTCTGCACACAGTGCACCCCTCAGCCCTGCACACAGCACACTCCTCAGCCCTGCACTCTGTACTAACCCTACACTACTTCTCCCTTGCACACCTGGACTCCTCGGGAGGGTGGAGTTCAGAACCCTGGTCCTGGCTCTGCTATAAGCCCAGGACCCACCTGTACAATCAACAAGCCAGACTTCTGGCTGTTCCCAAAACCCGGTCCCAGGATCCCACCCCGATCGCTATGAAATCTCCAGGCTCCAGGTCCCCAACTGGATTTTACCAACCACAGAGGAAACTAATAAAACAGTTTCCTCCAAAATAAATAATCCTCCTGGAGCCTCTCAACCTGCCTATTTGAAAATCCTGGGCGACTATCACTAGGACAGGGATCCATACTGTCACAACAGCTTTTCTTAGCTTTCAGAGGGAAGGGGTGAGGATCTGATGTCACACATTGAACATCTCACAGAAGAGATCTAGTGTAATCTGAGACATGAGTGGAGGGAAGGGACACACCCCCCTCTACACATTCTCATAGGGAAACATTCACAGCTGAGGCTGTCAAACACAGACTGTGTGCTAGAGCTCCCTTATTCCATCCCCCTTGGTCCTTTGGAGTTGGCACAGTGTGTCAGAAATATCTCATGCAGATAAAGGAAATTGACTGCAGACAGAAAACACATTTGGTGATTTGGCTTGAGGCCAGTACACACTTTTTAGCCCAGGTTCACACTATTGCTATGCGGGAACCAGTGTGATTCCAGTGCCGGTTCCCGCATTGCATCTTCCCCGCAGGCAGTTCACACTGCCTTCTGTGAACCGCTGCTGGTGTCAATACAAAGTTAATGACATTCCCAGATCGGTTGACAGATTCCAATGCACTTTTGTTGTGAGAAAAGGTAACCGCACCTTTTCTGTGTGAATCCAATGTGAGTTCAGCCATACAACTGTATGGCTGAATTTGCATTGCACAGACATCGCATGTGATCTGCACCAGCAATGTGGTGCGAATCACATGCGATGTCTGTGTTCCCCAGCTGAAGGATATGTCTTGTTAATTTTTTAGAGGTTTGCAACCCATTTAAGCAGGTATAGGAATGAAGATATCATACCAAAAATTATAGTTTTTATGTCATTTTAAGTTTTTTAATCAAATAATTTAATTTCAAACATTTTATATATAAAGAACAAACAGTTACAGGTCATTCCTTTTTAACATTTTTTAAAGCTAGATGTAACTAATTCTAATAATCTAATTCTCTATCTAATCTGAAATATATAGATATATATCTACATTTTTTATTATATCTTTTCATGTGACAACATTGAAGAAATTACACTTTGCTACAATGTAAAGTAGTGAGTGTACAGCTTGTAAATTCGCTGTCCCCTTTAATATCTAAACCTCTGGCAACAAAAGTGAGTCCACCCCTAAGTGAAAATGTCTAAATTGCACCCAATTAGCCATTTTCCCTCCCTGGTGTCATGTGACTCGTTAGTGTTACAAGGTCTTAGGTGTGAATGGGGAGCAGGTGTGTTAAATTTGGTGTTATCGCTCGCACTCTCTCATACTGGATACTGGTCACCATGGCACCTCATGGCAAAGAACTATTTGAGGATCTGAAAAAAAAGAATTGTTGCTCTACATAAAGATGTCCTAGGCTATAAGAAGATTGCCAAGACCCTGAAACTGAGCTGCAGCAAGGTGGCCAAGACCCTACAGAGGTTTAACAGGACAGGTTCCACTCAGAACAGGCCTCATCATGGTCGACCAAAGAAGTTGAGTGCATGTGCTCAGCGTCATATCCAGAGGTTGTCTTGTCAAACAATTTGCTGAAGACAAGCAGACTAAGGACTTGGATTACTGGAACTATGTCCTGTGGTCTGATGAGACCAAGATAAACTTATTTGGTTCAGATGGTGTCAAGTGTGTGTGGCGGCAACCAGGTGAGGAGTACAAAGACAAGTGTATCTTGCCTACAGTCAAGCATGGTGGTGGGAGTGTCATGGTCTGCGGCTGCATGAGTGCTGCCAGGGAGTTACAGTTCATTGTGGGAACCATGAATGCCAGCATGTACTGTGACATACTGAAGCAGAGCATGATATCCTCCCTTCAGAGACTGGGCCGCAGGGCAGTATTCCAATATGATAACGACCCCAAACACACCTTCAAGATGACCACTGCATTGATAAGGAAGCTAAGGGTAAGGGTGATGGACTGACCAAGCATGTCTCCAGACCTACACACTATTGAGCATCCGTGGGGCATCCTCAAACGGAGGTGGAGGAGCACAAGGTCTCTAAGATCCACAAGCTCTGTGATGTTGTCATGGAGGACTGGAAGAGGACTCCAATGGAAACCTGTGAAGCTCTGGTGAACTCCATGCCCAAGAGGGTTAAAGCAGTGCTGGAAAATAATGGTGGCCACACAAAATATTGACACTTTTGGCCCAATTTGGACATTTTCACTTAGGGGTGTACTCACTTTTGTTGCCAGCGGTTTAGACATTAATAGCTGTGTGTTGAGTTATTTTGAGGGGACAGCAAATTTACACTGTTATACAAGCTGTGCACTCACTACTTTACATTGTAGCAAAGTGTCATTTCTTCAGTGTTGTCACATGAAAAGATATAATATATTTACAAAAACGTGAGGGTGTACTCACTTTTGTAAAATACTGTACATACACATACACAGTATATAGCAATATGTATATACAGTAGATATATATATACATACACTCACCAGCCACTTTATTAGGTACACCTTCCTAGTACAGGGTTGGACCCCCTTCTGTCTTCAGAACTGTCTTGATTCTTCTTCACCTTCATAGATTCAACAAGGTGTTGGAAACATTCCTCAGAGATTTTGGTCCATATTGACATGATAGCATCACGCAGTTGCTGATTTGTCGACTGCACATCCATGATGCAAATCTCCCGTTTCACCACATCCCAAAGGTGCTCTTATGGATTGAGAACTGGGGACTGTGGAGGCCGTTGGAGTGCAGTGACCTCATTGTCATGTTCAAGAAACCAGTTTAAAATGCTCTGAGCTTTGTGGCATGGTGCATTATCCTGCTGGAAGTAGCCATCAGAAGATGGGTACACTGTAGCCATAAAGGGATGGACAATAGTCAGCAGCAATACTCAGGTAGGCCTTGGCATTTAAACGATGCTCTATTGGTACTAAGGGGCCCAAAGTGTGCCAAGAAAATATCCCCACCCCATTACACCACCAGCCTGAACCGTTAATACAAGGCAGGATGGATCCATGCTTTCATGTTGTTTACGACAAATTCTGACCCTACCATCTGAATGTTGCAGCAGAAATTGAGACTCATTGGACCAGGCAACATCTTTACAATCTTCAATCGTCCAATTTTGGTGAGTCTGTGCAAACTGTAGCCTCAGTTTCCTGTTCTTAGCTAACAGGAGTGGCACCCGTTATGGTCTTCTGTCGCTGTAGCTTATCTGCTTCAAGGTTGGATGTGTTGTGCATTCAGAGATGGTATTCTGCATACCTTGGTTGTAACCAAGAGTTACTGGTGTCTTTCTATCATCTCAAACAAGTTTGTCCATTCTCCTCTGACCTCTGACATCAACAAGGCATTTTCATCCACACAACTGCCGCTCACTGGATATTTTCTCTTGTTAGGACCATGGTTGTGGATGAAAATCCCAGTAGATCAGCAGTTTTTCAAATACTCAGACCAGCCCGTCTGACACCAACAACCATGCCACATTCACAGTCACGTAAATACCCTTTCTTCCCCCTTCTGATGCTTGGTGTGAACTTCAGCAAGTTGTCTTCACCATGTCTAGATGCCTAAATGCATTGAGTTGCTGCCATGTGATTGGTTGATTAACAATTTGTATTACCAAGCAATTGAACATGTACCTAATAAAGTGGGCAGTCAGTATATATCTTTATTGTTGGTTTTCTGTCTGAGGTTAGATTCAACTTGATTGTATGTATTGATAACGCAATCTATATTATTTACAAGGAACATTAAGGGGGTTATTTACTAAAGGCAAATCCACTTTGCTCTACAAGTGCAAAGTGCACTTGTAGTTTGCACTTGTAGTGCAAAGTGGATTTGCCTTTCGTAAATAACCCCCTAAGAATCTTGAGGTCATTTGTATTTTATTTTATTTTTACTAGGAAAATAGTAAATACTCACCACTGACTACAACACAAATCACTGCTGTAATTAAGGGAGTGAATTCCTTGAGTGTCAGATCCATTCCCCCACCGTCATCCCTCCTCTCAGTGGTATAAGTAAAGAAATATGTATTGAACCATTATAGTTTTCCTTAGACCCTTGGTAAACCCAGAATGCAACTCTAGATTGATTTTGTGCTTTGATGTTGACTTAGTGGTTTCTTTGGTTAGGTTAGAATAAGTTATTTTAACTTCACATGAGCTAACCCTTGACATCTTCAAAGAAAAAAAAAAAAGGTTTCGTACTTGCTAGTGTAATTCACAAGGTGATACATTTGAAAATATAGCAGCAAGTCAGGTCTTTATTGGGCAATGAAGCAAAGAAAAGAAGGAAAACATTTAAAGTGGTGTTCCACCCAAAAAATAAAAAATACATGAAAATTCCTAAAAAAATATAAAAAAAAAACATTTGGAAATTTTTTTTTTAACTCACCTCTAAATGCCTGTTGCTGGGGGGTCCCTCATAGTCTGCCTCTTTCAGTGCCTGGGCTGGTGACATCACTTCCCCCTCGGCACAGGAAGGACTCGGCTCTGCTCCCTCCCTCTTGTCAATCACCTGGGACCCATTACAGGTCCCAGGTGACTGAGCGGCCAATCGTGGCGCGGCGCCGCTCGCGCATGCGCAGTCGGTGCCCGGCTGTGAAGCCACAGCCCGGCGCCCACAGTTGCAATGCCGGTGCTGCCGAATGGAGGGGGGGCGAGCGGGGCTTCAATCCCCCGCATCGCTGGACCCAGAGACAGGTAAGTGTCCAATTAAAAGTCAGCAGCTGCAGTATTTATAGCTGCTGACTTTTAATTTTTTTTTTTTAATGGGCCCTCCTCTTTAAAGAATAGGACACAAAACTGCTTATTAAATATACTATCAAAGAGCAAAAAGAGAATAAGGGCAGCAAGCCAGTGCAGAGAAGTGATACCTTACTAGGGCAGTTCATTGTCACATAAATGGGTCAGGCTAAGGCAGCAGTTCAAGTCAAAAAAAGATATAAGTAAACTTTTGTTCTAAAACCCTATGTATTTGTTAATAATTGTGCCAAAACATCATTCATCTGTGACATACTTATCCCTAGTGATAGTCCTTTAGCATAAGTGGTTATTGGCTTCATCTTCCCTTGATAAAAGTTACTTTAATTTCTATGGTTGGGACAAATCTCCCCTTGAATAAAGAATCCTGTATACATATTGTCTACAGACTAGATTTTTGACTGTTAGATACAGATTACAGATAACAGTCTGCTGGAGAAGATTCCAGAAATGTAAAACAATGAAAAACATTAATTTGAGAGTTTCTTTAAAGAATATGTGGTAAGTTTTTTTTTGTGCTTTTTTCCTGCAATTAAATATATTACAAGAGCGCTGGATTGGGATCAGGCCCAGGTAAGTATAAGGAGGGGAAACTGCATACAAAAGTTTTTTCACCTTAAAGTATATGTAATTAGACGCAGACATCACTGAGGACGATTTGTCCGAGAAGCATTTGCTTCTTTGGCAGCAGGGAAGGCATCTGGCCCTGATGGCTTGCCTCTCAAGGAATATGTTAGACATACTGATGTAATAGCTCCAATCCTTGTGCAAATATACTCCAAGGCATTTCGGGAGGGGAGACTGCCACCGTCCATGTATTCTGCTACAGTAGTACTTATACCGAAACCCGTCATATCGCCCAATTTCACTTCTAAACATAAATTAAAAAATACTTAAAAAATCTTAGCTAAAAGACTTAATTCTGCTATCCTGAGTATTATCCATCCTGACCAAACTGGCTTTATGCATGGGAAATCCACCTCTATTAATATCCGCAGAACACAATTAATTGTCCAACTTAGAGAATATCTGCCTGAATCTAGTGTACTGGCCTCTTTAGACACGGCCAAAGCCTTTGATTCAATCGAATGGCCCCTTTTTTTATCAACCACTTTGCAGTCATTTGGCTTTGGTGAAAAAATTAAAAAAATGGGTTTCCATAATAAATGCAAACCGCAACTCCTAGCTTTTGGTCAATGGCTTATTATCTACATCCATTTCACTTCATTGGGTTACACGTCAGGGTTGTTCTCTGTCATTGCTTCTTTTTGCGGTGGCTATAGAGGCCTTGGCTTTGAGGTTCTGGCAGTCTCCTCTCATGAAGGGTATTTCATTGGGTGATAGAACTTATGTAATAGGATTGTATGCAGATGATCTCATTTTGTATCAGCAGGATGCCTCAGGGTCATTGAGTGATGCAATGCAAATCATTGACACCTTTGGTATGTACTCAGGCCCAAAAGTCAACTGGAAAAAGTCTGCTCTGATGCCTCTCCAACCTCAGGTATTTGCAGAGAGTGGCGCTGTAACTTCTCTAAAAATTGTCACCTCTTTTAAATATATGGGAATATTCATTACATTATGTTCGTCTGAGGCATTAAGGATTAATACGGACCCTCTGATGTGTGTAGTTAGGACTAAACTTAACAAATGGACTAAACTACCTTTATCAGTGGCAGGTAGGATTAACCTCATTAAAATGGTCCTCTTACCGAAGTGTCTGCATGCATCTTCCCATATGCCAGTGCCGGTGCCCAGGTTCTATTTTAGAACCCTGGGCACCTTGTTTAACTCTTTTATATGTGTCCAGAATAGAAGGAAGCTTAAATTCTCCACCCTACAAAGGCCTTTAACCGAGGCTGCTATAGCACTTCCGAATATGTAACACTATTTTATAGCAGGACAACTACGCTATTTAACTGATTGGCTGTCACCTGTTTCACCTACAGTAGTGGAGTCATATTTAGCATATGTCCTTAAATTGAATAACTTGTTGATAGCTTTGGAGCCACCAAAGACAGTCCTAGAAAAAGTGCGTTTGCCGATTCTGAATTATGCCAGTGCGGTATGGAGAGAGTCCAAACGCATAGGATTAAGGGACACTGAAGCTGCACTTCCTACTTGACATAACCCCATGTTTTCTGAATTGCTACATTTAACGGACTACTCTTTCTGGGAACAAAAAGGTTTAACTACTCTAGAGGATATCTATGATAGCACTTTTCTTTCGTCCTTTGTTGACTTACAGCAGAAATTTTACCTCCCCCGTACAAACTTTTATAAATATGGTACCTTCAACTCAGGCACGCATTACATGCTCACTTTGGAACTAACATCTAAAAATTTTCTAATTATCTACTCATAGGCCTATTAAAGTCGCAAGGTCCTGGAGGAATCATATTTGAAATCTATACCTATCTTTTTAATGCTACTGTTAGCAAAAACCCACTGACGGTGCAATCCAAATGGCAACAAATCATACCAGATTTAACAGAGGAGGATTGGGAAGAGGCTTGTTCCTCTCATTTACAGGTGTCTTAATAACAAGTTGACACAACTATACATGGTACACCAGTCTTCCGTTACTCTGGTGAGGTTGCATGCTATGCATCGCATACTCACCTATAACTGTACGAGATGTAATCACACAAAAGCTGATTTTGCACATGTAATTTGGGTGTGCCCTGTCATAGCTCATTACTGGAAGCAGGTGATGGATCTTCTGTCCTCAGTATTGTCATTACCTGTTCCCTGTACTCCTAGAGTATGCCTCTTCGGTATTCTGGACGAGGAACAGTGGCAGAGGTATCACAGAGCTCTACTGAAAGAGACATTGTTTCTGGCTAGGAATGCCATTGCACTTAAGTGGATTCAACCCAATCCTCCTTCTGTCCATATGTGGAGAAAAATGGTAAACCAAATACTGCCATATGAAAAACTTGTATATGAACACAGAGGGTACCCAACAAAATATAATGCGATTTGGGATGTGTGGTGTGCATCTGCCCTCACCATTTTAAGTAATTGAGAAACCCATTGACTCAGACATAAAGTATAACAACTGTCAGAATTCGGACCTCTTAATGTTGATTTTTCATACCCAGGGAAATAACAGTGACTCATTGAAAGCTTTTTATAGCTTTTGGTTTCTGATCCAAGCAAAGCTGTATATACATTTTCAAACAACCTGATACATGTCAGTTCAAATGTACTCTATCTGCTCTAGTGCTCATGTTGAGCATTTTGTTGAATTTGCTACTGTGATGCACATTCGTTTTTTTAAAAGTGTATGTAAACCCTCACCTTGTAAAATAACCTATTCAGTTTTAAATAGAAATTAAAGGCAAAACATGTGTGTATAGATGTTTAAAAAACGCTTTAAACTGGGAAAGGGTTTTGAGGAAGAGGCCACGTACTTATACCCAGTGGTGGAGTACAATAGAAGCAAAAATATCTCTTCCATTAGATCTCATTCACTGCCTTCTTGGACAACCTTTCAGGGTAATATTCAAATAGGCCAAAAAAAAGGCCATCCATATCCTGACTGCTGCCAGATGACTTATCCTGCTTCACTGGAGAACCATTGTGATCCCATCTCAAACGCAACTGCTAAATAGTAAACTGCTAAAACTGATATATGGCAATAGAATATCTTACAGAAAAAGTAAGGGAATAACTATGAACTAGCCTACTTTAACCAAAATATGGCACTATTGGGATAGTTTGCCTTATGGTCCACCTGAACCACATCCTATCTCTGGTCTTCTCATGCTGCATTATTCCAGTCTAAATAATTTCCATCATTCTGCTGTTTTGTTTATTACTGGTTTACGTGTTCAACTTTGCTACCTTTCTATTTTTTGGTATCCTATGCTTTTGATCGTTTTTTAGATGCTCTGTAACTGATATTCTGTTGGTCAGTTTTGATCTTGTGCCATACACAAATGTAATTATGTGCTGTGACTTGATAACAGCTACAGTACATGGGATGTATTGTGTACTTGTGATTTTGATAAATAGTCACTTTCTTTGATATGTCTTTTGTCCTTCACTCTGTATTGAACACTCTCATACTATGTTCTACTTCTTCTGTAATTACTTGTTTAGTCTTTCTAATCTTGACAAATTTCTTGAAAAAAACTTTATAAAAAAAATTATAAACAAAAATAAAAAGAGGAGCAGAATGTGTTGCTAACTGGGACCCCAGATTCCAAGGAGTGCTGTGGGGAGGCGGAAAAATCCTGCACTTTAGTATTCTTAGGTCAATTTCAGTCTGAAAAGAAGAATGGGATATGGCGCAATTCAATGACCTTTAGTGTTGTAAAGCTATCTGTATATATAGTTCACAGGTAACTACTAAATCACAAGGCCAAAGGGATGTCAGCATGTCAGGGCAACAGCGAGCAGAAGCGGTCTCCAGGAAGCATGCAAAAAAAGAGAGATACATGGCAGCTTTAGTCTAGTAGCTTGACAAAGATGCGTGCCTGATTCACGATCCTCAGTGCACATGCTCTGAAACCCATCATGATACGTCCATTGACGTCATTGAGCTCAATGCTGCACTCCATGAGTGCTCCAGCCCTCCTTCTGGTTCTGGCTTCCTGGACTCAGCTGAGTTGGCTATACCAACAACGCTGATTCTTACCCCACTAGACAAGGACTAACCAATGCCTGTTTTTATCCTATGAAACGTGAGTGGATTTACACCCCTTCTTTAATTGAATAAATTGCTTACAGTCCACACTTGGATGCGCCTTTTGTGTCTCTCTTTTCTTTTTTTTTGCAATTTCAGGTTTAGAAGTCTTTAACTTTTTTGTTCAGATGTTAATCATCAAAGGCAGCTTTTGTATTCCTCTCAATAATTGTTTCCGTTAAGATTATGAAATGATCATACACAATACATATGCAAACTCATTATTATCTACCACAATCTTTATTATTTTACAAGATTTATATAGAGCCAACAGTTTGCATAGCATTTACCAAAATGGAGGTAGACAGTACAGTTACAATACAATTCAATACAAGAAGGATCAGAGGGTCCTGCTTGTTAGAGCTTACAATCTAAAAACATCAATTACATACTTTGCAAACAGTATACCACTGGAAAAGATTAAATTCAAAATTCAAACCTTGCACACCAATTTCCACACAAATGGTTCACAAATCCATGTAAATCGAAAAACACAAAAATCTTTGTAAACTGACCCCTATGCACAATCCAAATAAACTGGGGTTAATGAACCTACAATGTTCAGTGATCCACAGAACAATTAATTCACCACCACATATACACCACCATGAAGGCACTGCACAGAGGACCTTACAACTGCATCGCCACAGTCATATAATCTTTTTCAGTTTTCAAACGTACTGCAGTCCCGTTAGCGATAACATAAAAAAAATGTTTCACTTCTAAATTAGGTTTCTCTTAACCAATATATGAGAACTGTAACTTATCATGATGTAAAAGAAAGACTTTTTGAGGATCAGTGATGCTTGAAGAGCTTGCAGGTGTTTCCTTGCCATGCTATAGTCCTTAGGGACTTTACCTCATTAAAGAGGAAAAACAAAAAAATATGTTGATTGAATATATTCTGATAACCGTTGTATAGTTTACATAAACAATTTATATTCAAAATCATTGTAAACGTTATAAAGTACGACCCGTGAAATAATGTAAAATACGAGGAACTAATTCAGGAGATGCATTAGACTGCCAAATATTTTGTTTACTATATACTTGGTCAAGTTCAGGAACAGATGCTAATACAAAAATATTTTTTTTCTGATGTTTCACTATCCTGCACCCATTATGTTCTAAAAAGTAAGTAGCTTCTTTTCATGTGTGTTTTGTTTGACACATTACTTGTGGTCATGTGATGATGTCATCAGTGAATCGGGTACATCGGCTTATAAAACCCTGATGAAGACATACTCTCTCAATTGTCATCCTGCTTTCAAAGGCAAAAGATTTCCATACTAAGAACCTTCAAACTGCCAAACTGTCTACTTCAAAGAAGAAAAACTCTAGCCTGCTGTCACAGAACATGCACTGGCAAAAATGTAAGTCTGCTCTTTTTTGCTTGAGTATGATTTAAATATCACACATAACAAGATATTTGAAGATGGCACACATATATTGATGGAGCTTTAAGTTGCTATTATATATATATATATATATATAATATTTTTTACAGCTGAAGTGGAACTATGGACAAAATGTTAAAAATTGCATATATGATGCAGTCTGTCAATAGCCTTAACACAGCATTCTTTGTTTTTCCGAGCCCCCCTATAACATAGTTTTTTTTTTTTTTTTACTTGTTAATCCTGCCAGTAAGTCTGTTATTTTTCAACTTCCTTTAACAGACTAATTTATCCAGCAAGCTTGGCAGTTAGATGGCTGAGACAACCCATTTAACACTGACAATGGTACTTACAAAGGTCAGCTTTTATTAATTTAGTTAAGACCTTTATCCCAAAAGGAAAATTCCATCTAATACCACCCTCTCCAAAGGTGAAAAATGTTGCTATTTAATGGTGGCTTTTTTAATATATTGTATGTTAACAAGGGGAAATGTGTTTTTTTGTGTGTGTTTGTTTCCTTTGTTGTTTTTTTTGTTTCTTTTTTCTTCTTTTTCTTTTTTCTTTTAACAGTATATTTTGAGATGTGTTATAGAATTGTTTGAAGTGATGTAACTGTCATATATGGACACATGATTTATGATTAAGCTGAATCATAAAAATGAATTAAAAATTATAATTATTGAATTATAAAAAAATAAAAAAAATAATAGTGGCTCTTCAACAGACACAGTGGAGAAGTGAGTGTAGCCACCTTAAATAGAAAGTTCCAGTCTGGGCCGGTCCAGTAGGGACTAGCCAAGATTCGAACCATGTATTGACAGGCTAATTGTACTCAAGTTGATCGATCGATCAACTTGGCTACAACCAGCCTGTCAGATTTTTCATGTAATTATTGGCAGAGACTACAGACACTAGCAATAATCGCTGTGTGTTCTCCTGTATGATACGGCTCCTCGCACCCCTTTCCCACTGGGAGAACACAATAGCTCCGCGGGAGGGATTCCCCCATCAACACTGACTGTGTTGATGGGGGAATCGTGCAATTTTCTTTCCTGCATTGTGGTTGCAGGAAAGAAAATTGCACCATCTATGGCCAGCTTAAGACAGGAAGTGTTACTGGCTGATCACCACTTCAAAATAGAGAGAAAAAAAAAGCCTATAAAAAAAGCTACCACATCTAAGGATTGGTAAGCTGCTATGTAATAAATGTTTGTTTGGTTTAGATATGCTTTAACCACTTGCTAACCGGCTCACGCCGATATACGTCAGCAGAATAGTACTGCTGCGCTACCTGTACGTCAGTCTGTAAAAGCAGGAAAGTGGCCCGTGTGCCATGCGCCACAGGAATGTGCCCGCATTTCCCACAGACTCGATGTCGGCCGGCGGCCCGCAATCGCAACACGGAGAGGCAGAACGGGGAACTTCCTATGTAAACAAGGCATTTCCCCATTCTGCCTATAAACATGACAGGGATCTACTGCTCCCAGTGATCAAGAGCAGTGATCTCTGTCATGTTTCAGTAAGCCCATCCCCCTACAGTTAGAACATGCTGAGGGAACACACCTAACCTCTTGATCGCCCCCTAGTGTTAACCCCTTCCCTGCCAGTGTAATTTTTACATTGATCAGTGCATTTTTATAGCACTGATCAATGTCCCCAAAAAGTGTAATTTGGGGTAAGATTTTGCCGCAATGCCGCAGTCCCGCTAAAAATCACAGATTGCCGCCATTATGAGTACAAATAATTTAAAAAAATAAAAGTCCCTAAATCGATCCCGTAGTTTGTAGACGTGATAACTTTTGCACAAACCAATCAATTATTATCGCTATTGCGATTTGTTTTAAGTAGAAGAATATATATCGGCCTAAACAGATGAATACATCTTTTTATATATATATTTTTTGGATATGTATTATAGCTGAAAGTAAAAAAAATTGTTTTTTTTTTTCAAAATTGTCACTATTTTTTGTTTATAAAAAAAAAATAAAAACCACAGAGGTGATCAAATACCACCAAAAGAAAGCTCTATTTGTGGGAAAAAAAGGACGTCAAATTTGTTGGGGTACAGCGTTGCACGACCGCGCAATTGTCAGTTAAAACGACGCAGTGCCGTATCGCAAAAAATGCTCTGGTCATTAAGGGGGTAAAACCTTCCGGGGCTGAAGTGGTTAATGTGTGTTTTGCTCTAATTAACTGGTATTAGTGGAAACTAACGTATAGGCGATAAAGGTGTAAAATAATGCTGGCAATCTTGTAAGATATAATCTCGGTTCTAGACAATTTGAATGATTTCCATAATCATTCTGTATTCAAAACAAAACAAACAAAAAATCATAATTAAAATTGAATAATAATGACAAAAAAATTTGTTATTTTAGCTATAGAATCACCAGTTAAATGAAATGTTATATTGGGGTTTCCAAAACCAGGTAAAACTGATAAGTGAAATAGAAAAGGCTCATTTTTAGGTCCTTTGATTTTGATATTGATCATAATATAATCTAGAATTCTAGTTTTCAATCTCCTTGAAACCCCATGAGCTGAGTCATTGATTTATCAATTGTTTGACAATGTTTTTAAAAAAATAAAGCTACCAATAATATAAAGTGATATTTATTACAAAACTAACAAACTGGGTAGCTGGCTTGATTTGTCCACGGAATGACTCCAAATTTAACCCTGTATTGCTATTTCATTTGCACAGTGCAGTCCTAAGTTGCTATCTACACTAAACAACTAGATAATACTAATTTTGTGCCTTGGTGTTAAAGTATAGTACACTAAGGAATGGAGACAAAGAACTCTTTACACTGTGTTGTTTAGGGATGAGCTCGATGTTCGAATCGAACGTAAGTTCGACTCGAACATCAGGTGTTCCCCCGAATAGCGAATATTATGGGGTGTTCGCAGGAAATTCAAGCAAAACGGAAATGCCCCATAATGCACTGCAGTATGATGATTGGCAAAAGCATGCACTTGACCTGCATGCTTTGGCCAATCACAGCACGCTCTGCTGAGAGAGCCATAATTGGCCAAAGGCAGGGGGCCAATCATGGCTCAGGGAGACCAAGTCCACGCCCCACACTATATAAGGCTGCTTACACAGCGGCCGTGTATCGTGTGTGGATGGAGATAGTTTGAGCTAGATTAGGCAGGCAGGTTAGTTAGTGGCAGTGCATTTGATATATATATATATATATATATATATATATATACTCTGCATTTAGCGTAGACTAGCTATTCAGTGTAGACTCTATATTCAAGCCAGTGCAGGCAGTGGGGACCCCAAAGCACCCTCCCCATGTTGAGGGCATGTGGCATGGTATGGTTCAGGGGGGCCACTCTCTCCTCCCCCCTTTTTCTGTGGCCTACCAGGTTGCATGCTCGGATAAGGGTCTGATATGGATTTTGGGGGGGACCCCCAAGCCATTTTTTTTTAATTTTGCTGCAGGATTTCCCTTAAAACCCATAGCAGACCTGAAGGGCCTGGTAATGGACTGTGGGGGAACCCGCACCATTTTTTCAATGATTTTTTATGTATACTGCCCAGATCCAACAATACATTACAGCCGCGGGCAATTTTGAAATACATTTTTTCCTTTAGAAATGTAATTTTGCTGTGGTACTGTTATAAACATGGGAAAGAGGCGCAACTTTACCAGCAGACCAAGGGGACCCCCCAGGCATGATATTTAAAGGAATATTTAATGTTTATTGTTTCACTTTAAGCATTAATAAAATCACTGCTCCTGAAAAAACAGCAGTTTTAAAAACTTTTTTTTTCATTGATACATGTCCCCTGGGGCAGTAACCGGGTCGTGATTTTTCACGTTCGTGTCCCATAGACTTTAATGGTGTTCGCATGTTCACACAAATTTTTTGTCTGTTCACATTTTCTGGTGCAAACCCAACTGGAGGGTTCGGCTCATCCCTAGTGTTGTTAAAGCAAAAAGGGAGCATATGTATGGATATTTACCACTGGAAAAGTCATTATCAGTGTTGAAAACTGGGCGTACAGCAAAAGTAACCCACATTTTTTAGTAAATTCACCTCCAAAGCTTGTACACATGTCTCTGTGCGCATTGTGGGTACATAGTAAATATTTTGAAGATACAGTTTGCTTGCCTGTGCTAAATTGTGCCAATATACATGAATAAACTTTAGAAAATCAGGCCCAAAGAAAAGAACACACAACTGATATTTTATTTTTGGGTCGATGTTCATGGCTTTTTATATACTGTATTTTTGGAGTATCCTGTATTAAGGAGCAGACTGGTTGTGGATTTTTCCTTAGTAAATAAGGCCCAGTTTATATATTTGCTGTGATAAAATAATTAATGTATAGTTACAAATCTGGGTTAAAAAGGACATATGTCCAGCAAATTCAACCTCAAAGAACAATTAAAATTGCACACTGCACTAACAAAAGGCTTTAGAGAAGAACAAAAAAAAATGTATATAACATTTTGATTTGAATTGAAACATTCCTTCCTGGCTTTTAATGGCAATCTAAGTTACATAGTTAGTCGGGTTAAAAAAAAATCACAAGTTCATCCAGTTTAACCAATAAAGGGGGGGAAAAAAGTGATTATAAGTGATAACCTTAAAGTGGACCTTGCAGTAAAACTGTCTGTCTATCTTGTGAACTCTGACCCATCCCCATGTAAAAAGAAAAAGTGACCTTTAAAAAAAATATTCCAAACTCTTTCAATGCTGTTTGCAGCTGATTTTGCCCCGGCCCCTTTTAGCTCTACTTAACTTACAACCCCCCAATGTGTCCTGGGTATAATTTAAATTGTTTCTCCAAGTGACTACAGCCACCAAATGATCACAAAAGCTTGGAAGACTTACTTGCTTAATTTTGTAGAAACTAAACATAGGATAGATAAGTTATATAAAAAACTGCGCTAAATATTAAAGTCCATAATGAATGACATCAAGGAAAAAATAAGTCAAAAAAAGTGTCCATTAAGAACATAAAGCACAACCACCATGTGCCTATAGATAAATGTGCTCATCCACCGTAGCTGTTGATTCAGCTTACCAGACGGCAAGCTTAAAAAGGCAAGTGGCTATAGCCCAGCCAAGGCCTCTAAGCTTGCTGACGATCCCGGTGTTCAGATGGCGGGGGTTAAATCTCCAGGCTCACTCGCGGTGTCCACATATCCACATATTTCAATGAAAACCCAGGTAGTTTGCTTTCTCATATACTGGAAGGAGGATCTGAGCCATCACTAATCTGAAGGGGAGCGGTCACATGTTGCTCCACGGGGGTTGGCGGCGGCTGATCTCTTCCTGCTGTGTTCAGTGGAGAGGGGAGGGGATAGATAAAGTTATGATCCATGCCTACTAATTCGCAATTCTTCATTTTGCAATTCTGGCAAAATGGGTACAGCACTTTCTTCCTCCTCATTTTGATGACTCCCTTGATCTATTTCAGTGACCCTTGCTAACTGTATTTTTACCTGTCTATATAGCCAGACACTGGCTTTCCCTTCCCTCCCCTCCCCTTCTTTTTACCCCCAACTTTGTCCCCCCTTGCCTCTTTCTTTCTTTCCACTTCTATCTCCGTTATGCTATTGTGAGACATGACATCACTAAGGGCACGTCCACACTGAGCAGCGCCGGGCGTCGGCGGTAAAGCGCCACTATTTTTAGTGGCGCTTTACCATCATTTTAGCGGCACTTTTTGGCCACTAGTGAGGCACTTTTAACCCCTGCTAGTGGGCGAAAAAGGGTTAAAACCGCTTGCATAGCACCGCTGCAGTGGCTCTTTGCCGGCGCTTCGGCAGCGCTGCCCATTGATTTCAATAGGCAGGGGCACTTTAGGAGCAGTGTATACACCGCTCCTAAAGCGCCTCAAATAAGCTGCTTGCAGGACTTTTCTGAGCATCCTGCGAGCGCACTTGGGCTTTCACACTGGAGTGAGAGGAGAGGCGTTTTACAGGAGCTATTTTTAGCTCTATAGCTCCTGTAAAGCGCCTCAGTGTGAAAGTACCCAAAGAGTTTATCCTTATTACTTTAGCATGCAGTCACAATATACTATACTACTTCATGACTATTATTTGTATTATGTCTATTCTTGTTGCCTATCCTGTGCACTGCTGTTTGCATTTGCAATGTATGAAATGTTGTCCTTTTGTACTTTACATGCACTCCAGTCTGTGTAGTGCATTTTATATAACCCTGTTTTGATCCATGTCCTCTGGTGTTTTAAATCAATAAAAACAATGAACAAGAAAAATACTTGCCCTACACCACAATTTCAGGCATGCTTATGCTTACATAGGTGAGGGTGATACCGATGGATATGGGTAAAACCAAGCTTTCCTGGGATCCTAGGAAAGCTGAGGATCTTAAATTTCATGGGAGAACACTCCTACCTAGTGTTGGAGCTCCTTCCTGTGAGATTTGGAATCCTCATTATTCCCAGAACGACTGGAGAGGCCCTATGATGTCAAGAAGAAATGGGAGATACAAAGAGTACAAATAACAAGACCAGCATTTTGATGCAAGACCTATTTTGGCACTTACTTTCTTATGTGGGCCAATGTAACCAGGTGATCATACCTCTCCTTCTAGATTTTTATATTGATTCAGCTCAGTTTGTCTATTGGTATAGCTTAAAGTGATTGTAAAGGAAAAAGTTTTATTTAAAAAAAAATAACAAACATGTCATATTTACCTGCTCTGTGCAGTGGATTTGCACAGAGCAGCCCGCCGATCCTCCTCTTTTTTGGGTCCCCCCGTCAGCGCTCTGGGACCCTCCTCCTTTCCCAGTGCCCCTATAGCAAGCCGCTTGCTGTGGGGGCACTCGTGAGTGCTTGCTCCAGAGCCAGCTCTCTGCATCCATAATACACAGAGAGCATGGCTCATCCCCGCCCCCCACTCCCACCTCACTGGCTGGGATTGACAGCAGCAGGAGTCAATTGGCATCTCAGCCAATCAAGAGGGAGAGACCCGGGAGAGCCTCAGGTCTTGTGCACATCGCTGGATCTACAGTACCTAGCACTGAACTACATAATTCAGAGTAGGCTGTGAAATGCTTCTTTTTCCATTCCACTTTTAATAATGATGTAATAATTTAATATGATTCTAGCTTCATAATCTGTAGATAGGTAGCTCAAATAAGTAGATTAACCTGTTTTTCCATCTCTGTAAAAATGAAATGTGTCACAAATGTTCAGTAAGTCAGATTTGAACTTCTCATAGATAAGATCAAAGTTGTTTAAATTTGCCACCGCTGCAACTTTTGAAATAAAACAATATTTCCAAACATAAAGCAATATAATAACTATGAATGATAAAGAAAATGGTATTTCCACTTATTAAAGATTTCAAAATGTTCTCATGCAATAATTAAATATATCTTAAGCAGCACCGGATCTGTATGGTCAGTAAACTTGGCTGGGAGCCTTGGTGTCCTGGGTTTGGTCCCCTACAAAAATGTTATAAAAATGTCAAACCTGCTGTCACGTACCCTGGTTGGAGGCCAAGCTGATGAGAGGGCTCCCTTTGTTGCTCTGGTCTGGGCACCCCTGAATGTGGTGACAGAGGTACAAGGTTCAAAGAAGCATGGGCACTCGTAGTTTGGTAGCAGGTGACTGCCAGGGTCAGAGACATAGCCAAAGTGAGCCAGGGTCATACATGGTAGGGCAGAAGGAAGAGTAATCAGGTAACAGGCTGAGGTCAGTACCATGAAAGAACGCAGAGTGAGATCCAGTAGTAAGCTGAGGTCAGTACCAGGGAAGCAGGCAGAGAGAAGTCAGAGGCGAGCCAAGGTCAGTATCCAAATTCCACAGAGCAAGGTCAAGAGCAAGTCGGGTCAGCAACGAGAGGTCAGTCAACAAGAGCAGTAGCACAGAAACACAGATCATGGGGAAGCTGGGGAACATCCAGCAATTAACACACATCAGGGCCCCCCTTTAAATAAATAGCTTGCCACCATTACCAGGATTAAGCATGTGCCAATGCACATGGCTACTTGCCTGAGCTTGTCTGTATGTTGGCACATGTGCATGAGTGTATAAGTTTCCTGACACTTGTTGTTTGTGAGGTTGATTTACTAAAGACAAACAGTTCACTTTGCAAGGGAAGTAGGACTTTGCAAGGGAATTTTCCTCAGAGCTTAGTGAATGAGGTGAAGATCTGCTAACTGCCATCATCCAGTCATGTGCAAGCAAAAATACTTTTTTTTCTCCACATGATTGGGCATCTTTGCACAGTGACATTTCACCACATTCATTGGGCTTCAGGATAAATTTATTTTGCAACATACAACTTCCTTTGCAAAGTGCCAAGTTTGTAAAATTTGTGTAAAAGTGTAAAATTTACCTTTAGTAATTGAGTGAGTGACTGGGATAAGGATGTCAGGTTGTAACCTTGATGGGGTAAATATTAGTGTGCATGTTTCAGTGTATTTTATAACGCGACACTGAACAATATTCAATACAAAATAAATTAGTCAAATAAATCTGTAATTACAATTATATTATAGTTCAAGTGTACGTAATGACTCTTTAACTGCATGTGTTTTCAATGGTCCATGATGGAATTTGTGTGTAGTGATGGTATTGAAGGCAGTTATGAGTTATTGCCAGTTCAATGCTTGTTAAAAAGAAACTATTACACTCCCCTTTGTGTTTCCATAAGTGTGCTCAAGAAGGTACCCACTTACATATCTGGTGGGACTGCCCCATCGTGTAGCAATTTTGAACTGAAATTTTCCAAATGGCCTCCACTCTGGTTAACTTCACGCTTGATCCTGACACATCACTGGCATTACTGAATCACAATACTCTAGACTAGACTAGCTAGAGCTCAGTTCCGCCTCATATTGCAACTCATGACAGTGGCTAAACAAACCATTGTGCGTCCCTGGAAGTCCCCCTCTCTTTGTGCCATTGAAACTAAACATAGGGTCACCCAGGCTATGATCCATAGCAAAATCGAAGCAACTATTCAGGATTACATTCCTAAACACCTCAAAATCTGGCAACCATGGGTGGACCATTTTATTTCCTCAGGCTTTGATGAGTCCCTCCTGGTACCCTGAGACAAGATCCTTCATGACTACTGTAACCAGTGCCTTGGGCTGGCCCAGAGCAGTTGACCACCTCCACCCTCTTTACTCTTTCCCCTTTTTTTTTCTGTCTTTCTCTTTCCTCTTCTTCAAATACTTAAGGAATGTGATGTTTTTTTTTTGAGGTTCCCCCTCTATACACTTTCTATCTACCAGTTTTGTATACGTTAGCAATAGTTCCAATATTGGTTCCTCAGTTGTTTGATCCAATATGCTTGGAAGGTCCTGCGCCTTCCATTTATCACACATGATGTATAATTAATGTGCCTTTAGATCTGATATATTGTTGAGCTTTGTACCCGCATGTATGCATTTTGTTCCCTCGATATTGGAATCAGATTTGTACTTTTTCTTAAAGAATAAAAAGTTTGAAAAAAAAAAAAAAAAGAGGAACTATTACATGAAAGCTGTGCCCAACTTAAAGTTAAGTAGAGGGAAAATTATGAATTCCCATTATTGCCTATTGTTTTTCTCAAGACGGATTTGCCATGCCTTACTGATCACTGTTTCTCCACCTGAAAGTGGCCTTCCTGGGAGAGGGCCAGGGATTTTCTTTCTCATCTCAGACCCATTCCTCCATTGACTGATGATTTGATGACTGTTGGGGTAATAAACAGGAAGCAGCAAAAGAAGTGGAGAAAGCACAGATCCACAGAATAGAATATAGCAATGTTTCTCAACTCCAGTCCTCAAGGCGCCCCAACAGGTCATGTTTTCAGGATTTCCCTCAGATGAAACGGCTGTGGTAACTACTAATGCAGTTAATCTGATCAAATCACCTGTGCAAAATACTGGACAGCCTGGAAACATGGCCTGTTGGGGCGCCTTGAGGACTGGAGTTGAGAAACACTGGAATATAGAATAGAATAGAAGATCATTCCACTGCAGGTCATCAGGGACAGCTTCCTCACTAATAGGCTCTCAGAAGAACAGTGAGCTCCATAGAAGTAAAATCACTAACAGAAATGTCAGCGTTAAGGACCGGACTTTAGGATCTTTTGAAAATAGTTGTCTCTAGAGGCAAAAATAGAGGGTATATGCCTTAAGATGATCTCACACTACAGACCCAGAATGACCTAGGAAATACCATGTGTAAAAAAGTGTACTGCAATATCTCATGAGCAATTCAAGACAAAAGGTAGATTTTTTTCAGGGTACTGTCCAGCCACAATTATATTTTCTAGTATAACCCCTATGTTGCAGCAAATCTTCCCTTTATGAGTATAGGTATACTAAAATTGATTCAAATCTCGAATGTAATTGTATTGTACTCCTCGCTTACCTTACTAGACCCCAGAAAAATATGTTTCTGGTACTAATGGTTTCAGGAGCAAAGCTAGACATTCTTTCACCCAGGGCAAAGGCCAACTCCCCCACCACCACACACACACACACACACACACACACACACAAACACACACACACACACACACACACTCACACACCTTGAAATCTCAAGCAGAGATCAGCAGCAGGAAAGGCATATTGAGCAGTGCTGCCTGGGATCCTGCAGACACTGGAGCCTGGACTAGGAGACACCTGGGACTAGGAGACAGCTGGGACTAGGAGACACCTGGGACTGTGCACTCACCAATGGCTTGGGCTCCTTAGACAGGTGCAGCCATCTGTCAGATTGCACTGCATTCGCCCATTCGACACTATCGGAGCATTTATTTCTTTCATGCACCACAATATCTACACAATGTTTTGAGCTGTTGTGAGGTGATCTTCCAGTATCTGAACATTGCCTGCTGTCCCATTGGAGCCAATCCATGTTATAACCCATGCTTTCCCTGATCCTCTGTGATGGGGGATCATGGGGTTTTGGTAAGGGCACATTTCTGCTGATACTGGTGGTGGATTTCACTTAACACTTGAAAACAACAGTTTATTCACTTATATGGACTATTTTTATCATCCACTGGTGTATACCATATTATATCATTTCTCACCATTTGCTGGTGTAGATCATACTGTGTGTTTTTCATTCATCATCTGAAATTCAATATTAATTGTTTATGTTATTTTGATGTTTAATATTAGTTTAATTTTAGGCATTTATATTATTTATTTGCACTGTTGATTTATTTCACAATTATTTCACATATTATTGTATTTTGATTTTTCAATATCAAATATATAGCTTTTGGCTATGTTTTTAGGGGTAGCACAATTTTTTATTTACACACACACACACACACACACACACACACACACACACACACACACACTCGGAGAGAGAAGTTCTCCATCCAAACAGCCCCAAAGAGAGTAGTAAGTGTAATAAATAGACAAATAAGCCATAGGGTTGTAGGGTTGCCTCAGGGTTGTAGGGTTGCCTCAGCTGCACTGAAAATGAATGGAGAGAAGAGAGGGCTCCTCTCCATTCATAAACTGAGATTACAATGTTTCAGTTATGTGAATGGACAGAGTCTGTGATCACTGACTCTGTTCATACATCAAAAGAAGGAGGATGACATGGAGAGGGACAGCAGAACGAAGGGGGACACGGAGGAAAATTGGAGGGGGACAGCAGCAGAACGGCGGGGGACACGGAGGAAAAAAGGAGGGGGACAGCAGAACGGCGGGGGACACAGAGGAAGAAAGGAGGGGGACAGCAGAACGGCGGGGGACACGGAGGAAAAAAGGAGGGGGACAGCAGAACGGCGAGGGACACAGAGGAAGAAAGGAGGGGGACAGCAGAGCGGCGGGGGACACGGAGGAAGAAAGGAGGGGGACAGCAGAACGGAGGGGGACAGCAGCAGAATGGAGGGGGACACGGAGGAAGAAAGGAGTGGGACAGCAGAACGGAGGGGGACTGGAGGAGGATGCGGTGACAGTCAGCGGTGATCATGTGTGGGAGTTACAAGCTGAAGGGGGGGAGAAGCTTGTAACTCCCCCACTCACCGATCACCGCCGACTGTACAGGTATCGGGTGAAGTATCGGCAGCATTTGCCCGAGTACAAGTACTCGGGCAAATGCTTGGTATCGGTGCCGATACCGATACTAGTATCGGTATCGGGACAACCCTAGTAACCACCTTTACTTCAAGCCAAACCCGAACACTTTAGCAGTGCACAGCAATTTTTTTTTTTTTAGTATACACTATAGGATTGTAAAGACCTGGGACACCTTTGGGTGCTCCACGGAGAGTAGTAATGAACAGTGGGTGTGGCCAAATTGCATTGACAGTGGGATGGGCTTAAAGTGGCATGGTTAAATAAAACAAATGCTTTCATGACCTGAGAGTCCCAAGAGTCCTTAAAGAATTCAGTCAGGTTAAAGCCAGACCGCTATTCCTAATCTTCATGGACAGCATGCTGACAGGATTGGTACCACCTGATTGGCAAAAGGCCCACATGGTACCAATATTCAAAAAGGAGCAGAGATTATTCTCCCTTGAGAAGAGACCCTTGAGAGGAGATATGATAGCATTATACAAATATCTCAACGGTGATCCCTGTGTAAGTATGAAACTTTTCAGTCCCAGGGAGTGTAAGTGAACATGGGGCCACGCGATGAGACTGGAAGAGAAGCGGTTTAACCTTAAGCTGCGTAGAAAGTTTTTCACTGTTAGGGCTGTAAGGATGTGGAACTCCCTTCCACAATTGGTGGTGTCGGCAGGAAGTATGGATAGTTTTAAAAGATTCTTGGACGTGCATCTTAGTGAAAATAATATACGGGGATATGGGAAATGATTTTTATACACACACACCTACACAGGTTGAACTGGATGGACTGTTGTCTTTATTCAACCTTACCAACTATGTAACTATATGACCCATACCATAAGCTTAGATAATTAAAAAAAATGCCACTGCAAAAATGTAAACTTAGCCTACCTTAAAAGTGGATAGTGTCAATCAGTAGATTGACACGAACGTGTTAGTAGGGCAGTGGATGGGGTGTGGATAGTGTCAGTAGAGCAGAGGACAGTGTGTGGACAGTTGCAGTAGAGCAGTGGACGGTGTCAGTAGAGCAGAGGATGGTGTGTGGACAGAATCTGTAGAGCAGTGGACAGTGTCAGTAGGACAGTGGATGGTGTCAGGAGCATTGTGGACAGTGTCAGTAGGGCAGGGGACAGTTTCAGTAGGACAGAGGACAGTGTCAGAATTAGAACACTGAGGAGATCCTATGGTGCTTCATAAGCAGACTGTGGGTGTAATAAAGTCTTTAATGACATTGAAACCTTGTCCTTTTTCCACAGACATCCAGTGCAGGTTGGTGAACACACACACTAGATTGAAGTGAGTGTGTTGCATTCACTCTTGCCTTCTGAGACCTCTCTTGGTTCAGCCTCCAGCAATAGTACTCCTCCTGGTACCCTGACTCCATCTTAGTTCACTGTGATTTATTTACCTAACACGGCCTCTCTTCTCTTGGGCACCACCCCCATCTTCTAGTGCTTCTCCCGTGTGGTTCTCCCATCTTCACGTCACCAGGATACTTGACAAACGTCACCAAGGAAACAAGGTAACCAGGGAAACTTCCCGCCTCTTTGCTCAAGTGACTTCCTGGTAGCATCGCCCTAGAGTTTTCTGAGAGAAGTTCTAGAATTGACAGGACTTGTGTTGTGAGGCAAAGTGAGGTGGGCTGGGGATGTTGCTGAAAGTCTGTGTGTTCAGTAATCTGCATATCTGTGCAGGAAGAACATGGCTCCAATATTCCCCAGCGCCTGATCTCCTCAACATCACAAGTGGTATGCTGCTACATAAATCTTTGCTGCAGCTATAGCGCTTGTGATGTGGAGGAGATTGGACCCTGGGGAGCTGCAGGAGGAGAAGATCCGATGATCTTCTCAAAGTGCTGCCAGGGGCACATGCCCCCTCTAGTTTTGAACCTGCATGGTTTGGCTACCTAACCACTTGTTTAAAAGTAATAGGCCAAAAAATATTTACCAGTGTTGAAGTCATGACATAATCGCTATGCTTTAAATTAGTTAGTTTCTCACTAAGCAGTTTAGCAAAGATAAGACTGAAACCCCTAAAATGATAAACAAAAAGAACAAATGAAATCCCATAATACAACCTCTTTAAAACTAAATCTCACTTTTTTAAAGGAAATCCTTGTAGCAAAGAAAAAAAACACTATTTGCTATGTAAGGTACAGCAGTGAAACGTGACCACTACCCTGAAATCAAAGACAAAGTAAAATTAAATACAAAAAGACACAAATAATGATAAAAATAAGCAGCAAAAGGGGATATTACCTAAAGCAACAGAGATCAGATTTAAAGCACATTTTTCTAACTGTTCCTAAATTTTCCCTATGCAAATTGTCAGCTTTCCATATCCTTCCCAACAGCACGTTCAATAAACTAGCACTATGACTGTTTTGTGCCCCCCTCTTTATACTAAAGGCCCTGGCTTATCTAAAATCTCTTTATACGCCGCTCTATGCCTGCTGGTCATGGTTTACAGCCCATTAAGTGAAATATAATTGAAAATAAATATGACCCCAGGTAATATCAGATATAAATTCACTGGGACTGCGAATTTGGAACCTGCAAGATTTTCTGCAATTCTACTGCAACAGTGAATCTGAACCTCATCCCCAACAGCAACACTAATGGTAGCTGACAGAGAGTACAGCCAAAATTTTCACAACTAAGAAATTCCATAGATTTTAGAGGGCAGTCAGATATGCATGCAGGGTACAATTTCCTCAGGTACTACTGTTTTAATACAAAATAAAATAAAAAATTACCTCTTTGGTTAAAGTGTTTTGTGTTTCAGATAACATTTACACCACATAACAAAACACCCTGGAATTCTGCTATGGAATCTCCTGATACATCATTATATTCCACCATGCTTCACAATTGTGATGCAGTTTTTTGTTTTCTCTATATAAATCATGTATACATGCACCCAAAGTTCATGTTTATGGGAAAAATCACACATGTGCCTTGCTAGCACATATCCTCAACCTGATGGCCCAGTGATCATAACAAAATACCTTCATTTTCTAAACTTCTTTCATCAGGCCACAAAGATTTGTGATTACTTTAGGCAGTCAGACTCAGTCAGTGTTGCCTGTAAGAAATGCATCACTAACATTAACTGCCAGCCAACCACCTCATCTATGATATTCCCACATGATAGAACTCAGTGCTGGCCAGGCACTGCACAAGCCATTGAGTGCCAACAATGAGTACATCTACAATTATGGTAGAAGCACAGAATCTGGGAAGCTAGGATTCTTATAAATGAAGAGGGGGGGAATGGGGAAATTGGGACTTTGAATGAGGCTATTATGGCTGGGTAAAGCCATGTGCCTCCATCCCTGTCAACTATGGCGAGACATACACTAAAGCGGCCAGGGCAGCAGAGTGTAGCAAAAGAGGTGGGACTTTATATGAAGCTCGTGGTGACAAAATGAACAAAATGGTGGGAGGTAAAAATTGTTTAATATCGCATAGAAACATATTTAACCAACATAGAATTGCATATACATGAAGATGCACCCGTAACTAGGCGCCAAAATCAATAGTAGCAAAAACTGGTAATAACATGTTTACAATCATGTACAATACTAGTAAAATTTGAGCGGTCCACCAGTGTTCATGCAATGTAAAAGCATTAAAGGGGTAACAACTGCACGGTCAATAGTCCTTGAATCCTTAATAGGTAAAATTGTAAAAACTTTCATATCATAATAGGTGTGTAAATGATTCACAACATCAATTAGCTCGATGTGTTTCGCGGCTTGAAACCGCTCTTCAGGAGCAGATATGTGATTTGTCTGTAATAAAAAATGTGTAGAAACTCAATATCAAAGTTGGGGGAGTATGGGTAAAATTCCACCCAAAAACCCGGGTAGGGCATGTAAACTTACTAGGTATGTACACCAAGACAACTGACATCCAAGTCAGCAGGCCAGCCCAAGGTCAGTAACGGGAGCCGAGAGGGCGCGTACAATAACGGCAACCAACACAGACAGCGAGCACGGCAGACCTGCACTCCCAGGCTCACCTGGTGGGGAAAATGTGGTGAGAAACCTAAAGGTGTGGGGCAATATGAAAAAACAAACCACAAATGTGGATGCAAAGATGAAGAAAGGGGATAGGGGGTGATCTGGAGAGGAAAGGTGGTGAGGGGAAGGGATGATGGGTGGTCAACCAGGGGTGAGGGTGAAAGACCATGGTGGAAGGTCAACACCAAAACACCCCTTGGGGGGGGGGAAGGGAAGTGGTGGGAGAGGCTGGGAAGTGTACCTGAATGTAAAGGGAGGGACGGACAGTCCAACCCAAAAATGTGGAGCCTATCTGGCAGGGAGCCCAATGAGCACTGGAACACGCCGGGGCCGGCGCCCGCATATATGCACCGCCATGGACCCGCCCCCAACGCCACACCACACGCATGTAAGGGGAGGGGCATCCGGACGCCGATGCACAGGCAAGGAGTTGCCCGGCGACTGGTGCCGAACCGATCCCTCCCACCGCTCGCGCAGATGGAAAGCACCCGCCGGAAGGGCAGTGTCACAGACACCGCACATCCGGCGTGCGTGTGTGACGTCGATGCACAGTGGTGGCGTAGCCACTCCCCGAACGTCAAATGACGGGTGGGAGGAGGAGGGCCCCAGTACGCATCGTGGCTCCAGCACTGAAACATCACGGGCAGCCGCAAGACCAGGACCATGCAGTGGCCAGTGCAGAATATATCAGAGCATATTTGGGTATCAAAACACATCATGACATGCTCCAAGTTGTACAACAAAGGATCAAATGATTGTCAGGTTAATCAAGGGGAGAAAAACTATTGAGCCAGTAAGGCTGATTGCAGAAATAAGGTTACAGCAATATACAGGTAGATGTCACCAAGAGCTTCCATCCCTAATGCATATAAATGAAGAGGGGGGAATGGGGAAATTGGGACTTTGAATGAGGCTATTATGGCTGGGTATTTTACCCATACTCCCCCAACTTTGATATTGAGTTTCTACACATTTTTTATTACAGACAAATCACATATCTGCTCCTGAAGAGCGGTTTCAAGTGAAAACAAAACGCGTCGACCTAATTGATGTTGTGAATCATTTACGCACCTATTATGATATGAAAGTTTTTACAATTTTACCTATTAAGGATTCAAGGACTATTGACCGTGCAGTTGTTACCCCTTTAATGCTTTTTCATTGCATGAACACTGGTGGACCTCTCAAATTTTACTAGTATTGTACATGATTGTAAACATGTTATGACCAGTTTTTGCTACTATTGACTTTGGCGCCTAGTTACGGGTGCATCTTTATGTATATGCAATTCTATGTTGGTTAAATATGTTTCTATGCGATATTAAACAATTTTTACCTCCCACCATTTTGTTCATTTTGTCACCACAAGCTTCATATAAAGTCCCACCTCTTTTGCTACACTCTGCTGCCCTGGCCGCTTTAGTGTATGTCCCACCATAGTTGACAGGGATGGAGGCACATGGCTTTACCCAGCCATAATAGCCTCATTCAAAGTCCCAATTTCCCCCTTCCCCCCTCTTCATTTATATGCATTAGGGATGGAAGCTCTTGGTGACATCTACCTGTATATTGCTGTAACCTTATTTCTGCAATCAGCCTTACTGGCTCAATAGTTTTTCTCCCCTTGATTAACTTGACAATCATTTGATCCTTTGTTGTAGGGCTTGGAGCATGTCATGATGTGTTTTGATACCCAATTATGCTTTGATATATTCTGCACCGGCCACTGGATGGTCCTGGTCTTGCGGCTGCCCGCGATGTTTCAGTGCGGGAGCCGCGATGCGTACTGGGGCCCTCCTCCTCCCGCCCGTCGTTTGACGTTCGGGGAGTGGCTACACCACCACTGCGCATCAACATCACACAGGGCATAGAGAGGAGTCAGAGAGGACAGCAGGAGCTAGTACTGCCGGGCAAGTCTTCAGGAGGAAACCACTGGTTTGCAGCCAGGAGGGCTGAAAGCCTGATTGGAAGTCGTTGTTATTAACCACACTGAGCCCAGGGGTGGCTCCACAGCGTGTTTTGACGCAGCTGAACACTGTGTCACACGCTCTAAGGTGAGCGCAACCACTTTGGGGGTCACTGAGGCACATCACGGCATGTTTATGGCACTTTGACTCAGCACGTTGGACCAACTGGATATTTATTTTTGGAACACTTTATGCACAAAACTTCCTTTGGAACTTTTTTCTGAACACTGTTATAGGAAGCTTTGTTGGAGGATTTTTTCACTGATAAGGATTACGTTGTTTATTTAAATATCACCTGTCACTCATATGGATGTATTTGAGTTTTGCAAGTGACACTTTGTATAGGGTATTGCTAAGAGAGCACATTTTTAAAATTTTTTTTCATTTGTTGATCTCATGCAGGGTTATTGATGAATAGGTATTATTGCACTTTTTTGATGAATTGGTTTATTTATTTATGTATGCAGAGTTTATTATAGGTTGAGATAACCTAAATTATTTGCAAATTGCACTTTAAGAGGAATGATAGATAACTTTTTTTTTTTATATATTAATTTTATAGTATATGGTATCACTGTGGTACACATACACATAGGATCATTTATGCTTTGATATATTCTGCACTGGGCACTGGATGGTCCTGGTCTTGCGGCTGCTCGTGATGTTTCAGTGCGGGAGCCGCGATGCGTACTGGGGCCCTCCTCCTCCCGCCCATCGTTTGACGTTCGGGAAGTGGCTACACCACCACTGCTCATCGACGTCACACACGCACGCCGGATGTGCGGCGCCTGTGACGCTGCCCTTCCGGCGGGTGCTTTCCATCTGCGCAAGCGGTGGGAAGGATCGGTTCCGCGCCGGTCGCCGGGCAACTCCTTGCTTGTGAGTCGCCATCCGGATGCCCCTCCCCTTACATGTGTGTGGTGTGGCATTGGGGGCGGGTCCATGGCGGCGCATATATGCGGGCGGCGGCCCCGGCATGTTCCAGTGCTCCTTGGGCTCCCTGCCAGATAGGCTCCACATTTTTGGGTTGGACTGTCCGTCCCTCCCTTTACATTCAGGTACACTTCCCAGCCTCCCCCACCACTTCCCTTCCCCCCCACCGGGTGTTTTGGTGTTGACCTTCCACCATGGTCTTTCACCCTCACCCCTGGTTGACCACCCATCATCCCTTCCCCTCACCCCTCACCACCTTTCCTCTCCAGATCACCCCCTATCCCCTTTCTTCATCTTTGCATCCATATTTGTGGTTTGTTTTTTTCATATTGCCCCACACCTTTAGGTTTTTCACCACATTTTCCCCACCAATGTGAGCCTGAGAGTGCAGGTCTACCGTGCTCGCTGTCTGTGTTGGTTGCCGCTATTGGACGCGCCCTCTCGGCTCCCGTTACTGACCTTGGGCTGGCCTGCTGACCTGGACGTCAGTTGTCTTGGTGTACATACCTAGCAAGTTTACATGCCCTACCCGGGTTTTTGGGTGGAATTTTACCCATACTCCCCCAACTTTGATATTGAGTTTCTACACATTTTTTATTACAGACAAATCACATATCTGCTCCTGAAGAGCAGTTTCAAGCCACGAAACGCGTCGAGTAATTCATGTTGTGAATCATTTACACACCTATTATGATATGAAAGTTTTTACAATTTTACCTACCCTGCCGCTTTAGTGTATGTCTCGCCCAAGCTAGGATTCTTGTCATCATATCAATGGCTCATCAATTAGGATGCTTGCAGCATTTTGGCACATTTTGAAGAGGTGACCAAAATGCTGCAAGCCTCAACAAGGTGGGGAGTACTGATACAATGCATTTCATGTTCTTCCTGGAGCACACACTCCATGGCTTGATAGTTCAGGCATTGCAGGCACAGCAGTAGGAGGAGGACTTGCTGCTGTCTCAGAGCCAGCAAACTTTGTTTACTGCCTTACATCCCTATGAGTAAGAGGCAGTAGGAAATTGAGTAGGAAAACAAGTAGGTAGATGAGTAGGAGGGTTGGAGTACTGGCAGCAAGGAGGAAATGGGACAGGCATCCAGGGGAATTTTCAACCCTCCCAAACCCCAGGTGTTGTACATAAGTGAGGTGAGATTATTGAGGACAGAGTTGTCTGCAGCACCAATGAGGTCTCAGGGTCCTCCGATCTAGGCAATTTGTGGTGAATAGGATCCCTTATGCTCAGTGCCTGTGCAAGGATCCCAAGATTTGGGTCAACAATGAGAGGGACCATTATTTGGTGACCACTCTATTAGATCTCTGATACAAAGGAAATATGGTGACTCTACTGCCACCATCTGAGAGGGAGACTAAAATGCTCCACTTTGAGGAAATGCTATGTGGGAACTTCTTTACCACATTTCCCGATGGTGGCAAGATCCCCTCTGATGACCAATGCGCCTCCAATCCTCTGATCCCAGACAGGAGGAGCTATAATGACAGATACCTCAGCATCACTTTTTAGTTGTTTTTTTTTTTTTCTTAAAACACAGCAGCCAGGCCCGGCTGCAGAAAGCACTGAACCATGTGACGGCTGACTACATTAGCTCCAGTCCTGATGTAATCACTACCAGCCAAAAAAAAGAGCATTGACAAATGCCAAAATCAACATCTCCTACTGCTAAACTGTGCATTGTGACACAAAGTTTGTATCCTATTCCAGTGCTCCAGCACGGAAAAAGTGCCACACAGTGTTTCCACAGATGGACTTCAGGTGCCAAATGTTTAATGTTTACTGCGGCACAAATACTGCTTTGTGTCTTAACATTTACAGTGTATTCCAGTGCCCAGGCACTCAAAAATATGTGTGTCTATATTCACTCAAATAATACACAATAATGTTTATTTCATTTTCAAACCTGCCTCCTCTTTCCATCTTGTTTTGCGACCTTACCAAGCTTCTTAAATAATTTCCAGCCACTGTGAGATATTTGTAACTATTGTCTCTCAAGTAATACACTATAATGTTTATTTTTAGAAAAAAAAAACCTTTCCTCATCCCTCCCTCTTACTTTGTAAACTTATTGTCTCCCAAATAATACATTCTAATTTATATTTCAAGATGAAGCCTGCCTCATTTCTCAATATTATATTGTGACCTAACTAAGCTGCTTACATAGTCCCATCCACTAAATAATTGTTACTATTGTTTTTATTTTTATTTTTATTTTATTTCAGGTACTTATATAGCGCCGTCAATTTACGCAGCGCTTTACATATACATTATACATTCACATCAGTCCCTACCCTCAAGGAGCTTACAATCTAAGGTCCCTAACTCACATTCATACATACTAGGGACAATTTAGACAGGATCCAATTAACCTACCAGCATGTCTTTGGAGTGTGGGAGGAAACCGGAGTACCCGGAGGAAACCCACGCAGGCACAGGGAGAACGTTCAAACTCCAGGCAGGTAGTGTCGTGGTTGGGATTTGAACCAGTGACCCTTCTTACTGCTAGGTGAGAGTGCTACCCACTACACCACTGTGCCGCCCACCAAATAAAGCACTCTAAAGCCCCATAAACACTATCAGATTTTCTGCAGATTTACCAAAACCATATAATATGAGGTCAAACGTTAGGAGTTTCAATTTGTGTGCAATCAGGCAGGCCCTTGCACTACATGGTTTTGGTAAATCTGAAGACAAAAATCAGCAGAAAATCTGATAGTGTGTATGGGGCTTTATGTTCATTTCAAATAAAACCGGTCTTTCCTCTCCATCTTACTTTGCAGCCCTACTAAGCTGTTTACATAATGTCCAGCTACTCTACAATATTTGCAGCTATTGTCCCTCAAGTAAAACACTCTAATGTTTATTTCAAGATAAAGCCTGTCTCATTTCTCCATCTTACATTGCAACCTTACCAAGCTGCTTACATACTGTCCATCCACTATATAATATTTTTGACAATTTCCCTATTTTCTACTGAAACCTGTTTTGTGTCTCTATTTTTCTATCCACCGATCAATTCAGGCCTATTACTACTGGGTTAAAAAATAAGTGTTGCAGCCTAAACTACCTAAAAGCAAATTTTTTAAAAATTAAAATTAATCAGATTAGGTTGCTGTTGCTGTATTTAAGACAAGCTAAACGTAAAAGTTATTAAATCAATTAAAGATCCCTGCACCTTTTTGTGCGGTGCGGTGCGAATTAAGCCCATACAAAATGAATGGGCTCAAACTGCAAGAGAATCGCATGTGATTGGAATAGGAATATGGTACGATTCCTATCTGAATAACATGCGGTGTCCCGCACTGCACAAGTGTGAACCCAGGCTTAAAGCTCCAGTCTTTGAACTCATGCCTTTGGGACAACAGGTAACAGAGGCACTTTGCATGCAGAGCTGTGGAACTATGGGACTGCAGGTAACAAGTCAACCTTGCATGATTCAGGAACTAGTCTGCAAATAGCATGGAATATTCTGTGAGCAATTTACAAAATACATGGCATTTAGTGAATGTCAAGAAGAGAGGGCCAAAAAACTACACTAGTGTTGCTGTCTATGGGAACCACAGCTCTCATAATCATAGTGTACAAGAATTACAGCTGTGCTATCTGTCAGAAACAAAAACATTAATATTATTTCAACTCAGAGGTAACATTTAGTTGAACATCAAGATTTACAAAGGTCACTGTACCAGGAGTTCCACATAATCTTCAGGTTTATTTATTACATATACACATTACTCTAAAAAAAAGCTAATTCTGCTTTATTTACCATTCTGCAGGTTAGCAAAACAATTATTTTTTTGCTACATATCTTATGAAGATAAATGTTTTCGAAACCTCAAATGGTCCAGTGATTCTGGTATTTTCACCATGAATCTACACAGCCTTTTGTGTTGCTATAATCTTGGCCATGTTTCATTTTCAGTGATTCATAATGATAAAGGAACCAGCTCTCTGATTTCATACTTCTTATATGAGGAAATCAAAGTTCAGTCGATCATACACTGGCAAGAAGATTAGGAGAGGTATTCAGAGGGGGATATATAATATGTGTGACACCTACAGTATTTCCTCTGCATGTATGAGTCACAGATGAAACAGGGTTCATGAGTCAACATTTTCTTTATTTTGTTTCTTTAACTTAGAATTAACTGCCAAAAGACTTTTGCTGTGATCTAAAGCAGTGGTTCTCAAACTCAGTCCTCAAGTACCCCCAACAGGCCATGTTTGTAGGTTTTCCTTTATCTTGCACAGGTGCTTTAAATCAGAGTCAATGGTTCGGTATTTTGGGCAGCTATTTTAAAAATGGCCTGTTGGGGTTACTTGCAGACTGAGGTTGAGAACCACTGATCTAAAGGACACTGTGGTTCAAAGCTGGATACAATATGAGAGTACAATCTACTTTAGATATAGCATATACTGTATTATGCAAGGGCCTGCCTAAACAATGTATGTCTTATTTAGGGCTGCAACTAACGATTATTTTAATAATCGATGAGTTGGCCGATTATTGTTTCGATTAATCGTTTAATCGGTTAATAACCTTAAAGTGTGGTGTATAATTTAGTTAATATGTAAAGTTTAAAAAAAGGCAATTTATTCTTAAATACCTCTATGCAGTGGTAAATATAAATAACCAACAATATGGTTAGGGAGCAAAATATCTAATCCACTCTGAGAATAACAGACAGAAGAAATATACTGTACACACTATTAGGAGATATATACCGTATATACTATTAGAGGAGATATTTACTGTATATACTATTAGCAGATATATACTATTAGAGGAGATATACTGTATATACTATTAAAGGATGAATCTGGTAAATATCATCAGACTCAGAGATCAATTTTTTTTTATTAAAAAAACAAACAATGTCTTCCTTCAAAAAAAATGTCATTTTAAGAACGTTCGTTCGATTTTCTAATCGTTAGTGGGGTCAAATCGACGTTCATTTTCAACCATAGTGACAGGTTTTCGTTCAGAAATTACATTCATTTTAAAAAATAGAATGTTAAAAACAAGTGAAAATTTCAAACATTCTTTCATTCAGCGAATGTGCAAAGATTTTTCGTCTGAATATTCTCATCTGAAAATTGATCCGTGTGGCCAACATAAGGCTCGGTACACACCTATGCAGTTTGCTTTTGATCTGTTTCTGAAGTGCTTTTTGCTAAAATTAGCCCTTTATAGTACAAAAAAGCAAATTGCTTCTGTAGGGGGTTCATTTTTTTTACTGTGGAACAGAATATTTACAGTAGCGATTATTTGCTCTTTTTGTACTATAAAGGACTCATTTTAGTTTTTTTAACCCCATTATGTTACTGGCTGATTAATCAATTATGAAAATATTAGTTGATTAATATCATAATCAATTAGTTGTCGATTAATCGATTCGTTGTTTCAGCCCTAGTCTTATTGGAGAGGCCCGCTGTTACTATATACAGGTGCATCTCAAGAAATCAGAAAATTATAAAAAGTTAACTTATCTCACTAATTCAATTCAAAAAGTTAAACATGTATATTATATAGATTCATTACACACAGAGTGTTATATTTCAAGCATTTCTTTCTTTTTATTTTGATGTTTATGTCTTACAGCTAGTGAAAACCCAAAATTCAGTATCTCCGAAAATTTGAATATTGTGAAAAAGTTTAATATTGTAGACTCATTGTGCCACACTCTAATCAGCTAATTAACTTAAAACACCTGTAAAGGTTTCCCGAGCCTTTAAATGATCTCTCTCTTGACAGTTGTCTAGTAGGCAGTCATTGACACCCTCCACAAGGAAGTCACAAAAGGTAATTTCTAAAGAAGCTGGCTGTTCAAAGTGCTGTATCCAAGCATATTAATGGAAAGTTAAGTGCAAGGAAAGAGCGTGGTGGAAAAAGTGTGATAGCAAAAGGTGTACAAGCAACAAGGATGAGAGGTTTGTAAAGCAAAGGCCATTCAAGAATTTGGAGCAGATTCTCAAGGATTGGACTACGGCTGGTGTCAGTGCTTTAAGAGCCACCACACACAGACATATCCAGGACATGGGCTACAGCTGTCGCATTCCTTGTGTCAAGCCACTCCTGAACCAGAGACGTCAGAAGCATCTTACCTGGGCTAAGGAGAAAAAGGACTAGACCGTTGTTCAGTGGTCCAAAGTCCTCTTTTAGATGAAAGTAATTTTTGCATTTCATATGGAAATCAAGGTCCGAGAGTCTGGAGGAAGAGTGGAGAGGCACAGAATCCAAGTTACATAAGGTCCAGTGTGAAGTTTCCACGGTCACTGATGATTTGGGGAGCCATGTCATCTGCTGGTGTTAGTCCACTGTGTTTCATCAAGTCTAAAGTCAGTGCAGCCCTTTACCAGGAAAATCTAGAGCACGTCATGCTTCCCTCTTCTCACCAGCTTTATGGAGATGCTGATTTCATTTCCCAGCATGACATGGCACCTGCCCACACTGTCAAAAATACCTGGTTTAATGATCATGGTATCACTCTGCTTGATTGGACAGCAAACTCGACTGACCTAAACCCCATAGAGAATCTGTGGGGTATTGTCAAGGGGAAGATGAGACACCAGACCCAACAATGCAGACCAGCTGCAGGCCGTTATCAAAGCAACCTGGGCTTTCATAACACCTCAGCAGTGTCACAGTCTGATCAACTCGATACCACACGACATTTATGCAGTAATTCATGCAAAAGGAGCCCTGACCAAGTATTGAGTGCATACTATACTGTACATGGACATACTTTTCAGTAAGCCAACATTTCTGTATTTAAAATCCTTTTTTTTATTGGTCTTATATAATGTAATTTTTATGATACAGAATTTGGGCTTTTTACTAGTTATAAGCCATAATCATCAAAATTAAATGAAAGAAATGCTTGAAATATATCACTCTTTGTGTAATGAATCTATATAATATACGAGTTTCGCTTTTCGAAAATAATTGCTGAAATAAATTAACTTTTTTGATGATATTCAAACTGTTTGAGATGCACCTGTATAAGGTAGTTTGTACAATCAGACTGTAATGTGTGTGACCAACTGAAAGACCCTGCCCCCAGACCACTAATGATGCACTGTGTGTGTGTGTGAATGGACAATGTTGGGAGTGAGCCTGTTCGAGTGCCCCCATAGCAAGAGGCTTGCTATGGGGGCACTTGGCGGGGGGGGGGGTGTAAGACCCAGGACCCAAAAAGAAGAGCAGTAAGTATAACATGTTTGTTATTACCAAAAAAAAAAACAACCTTTATGCCCCGTACACACGAGCGGAATTTCCGGAATTCCGCTCAAGCTTGGCTTGCATACACACGGTTACACAAAAGTTCTCTGAACTTTCGACCGTCAAGAACGTGGTGACGTACAACACTACGACGAGCCGAGAAAATGAGAAAATGAAGTTCAATGCTTCCGAGCATGCGTCGAATTGTTTCCGAGCATGCGTGTTTTTTTGTGCGTCGGAATTGCATACAGACGAACGGAATTTCCAATAGGAACTTTTTCCGACGGAAAAATAGAGAACCTGTTCTCAATCTTTTGCTGACGGAAATTCCACCAGCAAAAGTTCGATGGAGCATACACATGATAGGAATTTCCGACCAAAAACGGACTTTTGCTGGCGGAATTTACACTCGTGTGTACGGGGCATAAGAATTACTTTCATCTGGTGGGTAAGCATCCAATCAGCAAGGAATAAAAGAAGTACCACACCCCAATTGGTCAACAAAACATATAGAACCCCTGTTCAGGTATGGGAAGGGTTCTTTGGGACCCTATCAGTACTCCAAAGACAATACAAGTTTCAGTATTAAAAAAATAGTACCTATAGAAAGACATTAATGCTACAAAACTGTATAAAAATCATATGTAAAGTCCTCTAAATGTATAGGTCCCCCTTATTAAGCTATGAAAACTCATATACTGTACATATTACAAGGCCAACTTAGTGAATACTCAATATGTTTCAAAACACGTTGAGGAACCTGGGCTTCCCCTTAACAACTTTAATATGTAATATGTATGTAAGTTTTCATTATATTAATCAATGCCCTAGTTTTTTAGGATTTTCTTTAGTGTAAAACGCATGTGTCTGGGAGCCAGAAAAGGATCTCTGCAAAGCTGCACATCACATCTGACCTGTTTACTAGGGACAATATTTTTCCACAATTCAATAGAAATGTACTGACATGTGGGCAAGTTATTGACTGTAGATTGATTGCAATCAGGTACTGTGCAGATCATAGTCTTTAGGAAAATATCCAGAGGATGAAACACTACTGTAAGTAATTTCTACATAGGAAGAGCACACAAACTGGAAGATGCTATAAACTGAAGGTATACAGGACCTGTTTGGGGGGAAACACAGGCTGCACAAATAAATGAACCTTTTTTCTTAAGGTAAGTAAGTACCTTGTTAAATATAATCTTTTCCTTCTGACTGGAGTTCAGCTTTAGGTCATACACACCTAGCTTAGCTAAGCTAAGTCTTTCGCCCATATCTTCTAGCTTTTTTGCCTATCTCTGTGGTAATGAGGTTAGATTGTGGGAAGGTTTAGTGTCACATATGACAATGGTCTTTGATACTGAATATGTCTGTGCTGCCAACAGAGTCGTGGGCTCTTGTCAAGGCCTAGAGCTAATGAGTGCACAGCTTTCACATCTGCAACCCACAAAGAGGGTTGGAAATGGGCTGCATGTCATCTCTCATATTGCAGCACTCAGGATTGCTTCACTGGCTACATTGGCAGTTAGGATAGCAGAGGAAATGCCATATTGTTCAGCATTTTTGAACCAGGTACAGGTTAAAGGCCAGGACAAGTGGCAGTTATGGTGTAATCAAGAAACCAGACAGAAGAGCAGAAAACTGTAAGCAGAATTCAAGCTAAGGCCCCTTTCACACGGGACGGATCCGTGTTGATCCGCCCCGTGTTTATCCGCTGCTCAGCGGGGATCGCTCCGTTTTCCCCAGCTGAGCAGGCAGATGACAGGGCGGGACCCGCACACTGTGCAGGGACCGCCCTGTCAGATCTCCGCTCTCCCCTATGGGGGATCGGAGGAATACGGACCGTCTGTCCGTGTTCCTCCGATCCGCTCTGCAGACGGATAGAAAAATAGGATTTTCTTCCGTCCGCAGAATCGGACGAGAGCGGAGGCGGACAACATCGGGTGTCAGCGGATGTACATCCGCTGACACCCGCTATCCCATAGGGATGCATGTATGTCCGTATTTCATCCGAAAACAGATGGATGAAATACGGACATACGGTCCGCACGTGTGAAAGGGGCCAAAAGGGGTTGTAAAGGTAAAAATTTTTTCACCTTAATGCATTCTATGCATTAAGGTGAAAAAACTTCTGACAATACCGCCGCCCCCAGCCCCCCGTTTTACTTACCTGACGCCTCGAAAGTCAGCTTCTCGTTCCCGACATCTATTCCTCCGCTCACCCTGGCCGCTGATTGGCTACAGTGGATGGATTGGAAGCAGCGCAGCCATTGGCTCGCGCTGCTGTCAATCACATCCAATGACGCGGCGCGCTGGGGGGCGGGGCCGAGTGATACAGTGAGCGGCTATAGCCGCCGGCTGTATCACGGGAGCGCGCCCGCAAGCACTAACCACCATGCGAGGGAGCTCGCATTAAGGTGGTTAATGCTTGCGGGGAGGAGCTGAAACAGCCGCCGAGGGACCCCAGAAGACCAGGTTCGGGGCCACTCTGTGCAGAACGAGCTGCACAGTGAAGGTAAGTATAACATGTTTGTTATTTTAAAAAAAAAAAATTTTTACCTTTACAACCCCTTAAGTCATATGTTGAAGAGGCTAATCGGAAATAGATATTAAATGACAGGCTGAGTTTTAATCTTTTAGATCAAAGAAGATACCAGAGGTCAAATATAGTCTTAAGGCAGTTTCACACTGCCACATTGGGGTTTAGCGGCAGTGTGGGTGTAGCATAGTGTACCCGTGTTTTTTGTCCAGGTTACCTGCACTTTTCTATGGATTTCTTTTAGATTGCTCGCATTTGGAGCATGTTCTGACAGTCCTGCATGCTGCATCTTTGGTGCTCTTTCACAAAACTCACCAAAATGTGAAATCTAATAGAAGTCTATGGGAAAGCATGGGTAACATGCATGAAAACCACAGCTATACTGTCCTGCAACCTAGCTGCGGCCAAACCACAGCAAGGCAGTGTGAAACCACCCTTAATTTGAGAAGCAAATCAAGATAAAGTTCATCCAAGCACACATAGAATGGTCTAATATAATAATAACATTAGCCAGTGTGTAGATAGGGCCTCTTGTAGTGTGTAGTGGGGGTACCTCTTTGCGTGTACGCACTCACTAATGCCCAGGACCAGGTGGGGGCCATGGTCATGTGAAGATCAACATTGAGGTGGAACCCGGCTTAGAAGTGAGCTGTACACCTTGTTCAGCTGTGTAACCTTGCACAGATTCCTTCTGAAACACTCTGCCCCGTATCGCTGCACACCTTATCTTCCAGAAAATAGCATTTAGAGGGGTATGCAACTGAGCTTGTGTCCTGCTTCACCAGTCTAGCTTTCCTCTGCCACCTCAGTCCCAGGTCCAGAAAGAGGTCCTGCCGTGCACTAAGCGACCTCATGCATTCACTTAACTCCTTCAGCTTGCCTGTACAATGCAGCTTGGTCCCTGGGGTCTCCATACTGTGGGTTTGATCCCAATTGCTTTTGGGGAAACCGAGGGCTAGAAGGGGAGCCAGAGCAATAACCCCCCTTGCTTCAGAGAAGCCATCACTCATGTCTGGTACCACTCTCCACTGTCTGGCTGCTATTACATTTCCACCAGTCCATGATTACCCATAGCAAATATTTACTTCCCACCAACTTTTCCTCTGAATTAGCCCTTCATAGTGGCCTTCCGTTCCTTCTTCTTCACCTGCATATGTGCTTACAGGGCCTGTTCTTCTAGATACACCATGTACCTCAATGTACTTCTTTGAATAACTTCAGATCAGGCATGAAACAGTTGATAAAACCTTACTGGACAACTTGACAATACAATCCAACAGTGCAAAGACAATTTCTTTCTAACTAACTAGACCCAGGCTGCCCGGTGTGTACCTTCCCAAAGGTGAAAGTCCAAATGAGTACTAGCTCAGGCAAACTTCCCTAGAGTGCACTCCAGATGATGCTGGCAGTTTAATCTTTAGAGTTGGCCTCTCAATTCCTTCCCATGCAGGCCACAGCAAAAAGTGGCCCATCTCCTTCCAGTAGAGTTATTTATTGATAGCACAGGAAGGAGGGCAGAGCACAGAAATACTTGGGGAAAACTCTAAGCCTAGCTTAACCCCTTCCCCTCTGGGCAGCCTGCAGAAACTAACTAACCAACCTGTAAGCACCTGCTTACAAGTGAGCTTGTCAGGACAGTGAAGGGAGGCAGAGGATGTGTTCAGTGTGCCTTCTACAGCTTACATAGTTACATAGTAGGTGAGGTTGAAAAAAGACACACGTCCATCAAGTCCAACCCATGTGTGTGATTATATGTCAGTATTACATTGTATATCCCTGTACGGTTCGGTCGTTCAGGTGCTTATCTAATAGTTTCTTGAAACTATTGATGCTCCCCGCTGAGACCACCGCCTGTGGAAGGGAATTCCACATCCTTGCCGCTCTCACAGTAAAGAACCATCTACGTAGTTTAGGGTTAAACCTCTTTTCTTCTAATTTTAATGAGTGACCACGAGTCTTGTAAAACTCCCTTCTGCGAAAAAGTTTTATCCCTATTGTGGGGTCACCAGTATGGCATTTGTATATTGAAATCATATCCCCTCTCAAGCGTCTCTTCTCCAGAAAGAAAAAGTTCAGTGCTCGCAACCTTTCCTCATAACTAATATCCTCCAGACCCTTTATTAGCTTTGTTGCCCTTCTTTGTACTTGCTCCATTTGCAGTACATCCTTCCTGAGGACTGGTGCCCAGAACTGGACAGCATACTCTAGGTGCGGCCAGACCAGAGTCTTGTAGAGTGGGAGAATTATTGTTTTATCTCTGGAGTTGATCCCCTTTTTAATGCATGCCAATATTCTGTTTGCTTTCTTAGCAGCAGCTTGGCATTGCATGCCATTGCCGAGCCTATCATCTACTAGGACTCCCAGGTCCTTTTCGATCCTAGATTCCCCCAGAGGTTCTCCCCCCAGTGTATAGATTGCATTGATATTTTTACCACCCAAATTCATTATTTTACATTTTTCTACATTGAACCTCATTTGCCATGTAGTTGCCCACCCCATTAATTTGTTCAGATCTTTTTGCAAGGTTTCCACATCCTGTGGAGAAGTTATTGCCCTGTTTTGCGTAGTATCATCTGCAAATACAGAGATTGAACTGTTTACCCCATCCTCTTGGTCGTTTATGAACAAATTAAATAGGATTGGTCCCAGCACAGAACCCTGGGGGACCCCACTACCCACCCCTGACCATTCTGAGTACTCCCCATTTATCACCACCCTCTGAACTCACCCTTGTAGCCAGTTTTCAATCCATGTACTCACCCTATGGTCCATGCCAACGGACCTTATTTTGTAAATGTTTATGGGGAACTGTGTCAAATGCTTTTGCAAAATCCAGATACACCACGTTTAAGGGCCTTCCTTTATCTAGATGGCAACTCACCTCCTCATAGAAGGTTAATAGATTGGTTTGGCAAGAACTATTCTTCATGAATCCATGCTGATTACTGCTAATGATACCGTTCTCATTACTAAAATCTTAATTATAGTCCCTTATGTTCCCCTCCAAGAGTTTACATACTATTGATGTTAGGCTAACTGGTCTGTAATTCCCAGGGATGTATTTTGGGCCCTTTTTAAATATTGGTGCTACATTGGCTTTTCTCCAATCAGCTGGTACCACTCCAGTCAGTAGTCTGTCAGTAAAAATTAGGAACAATGGTCTGGCAATTACTTGACTGAGTTCCCTAAGTATCCTCGGTGCAAGCCATCTGGTCCCGATGATTTATTAATGTTAAGTTTCTCAAGTCTAATTTTAATTCTGTCCTCTGTTAACCATGGAGGTGCTTCCTGTAATGTGTCATGAGGATAAACACTGCAGTTTTGGTTACTGAAGCCCACCGATTCCCTCGTGAAGACTGAGGAGAAGAATAAATTCAATACCTTCGCCATCTCCCCATCCTTTGTAACCAGATGTCCATCCTCATTCTTTATGGGGCCAATATGGTCTGTCCTCCCTTTTTTACTATTTACATACTTAAAGAATTTCTTGGGATTTTTTTGCCCTCCTCCGCTATGTGTCTTTCATGTTCTATCTTAGCCGTCCTTATTGCACCCTTACATTTCTTGTTGCATTCTTTATAAAGTCTGAATGCTGATGATGATCCCTCAACCTTGTATTTTTTGAAGGCCTTCTCCTTTGCTTTTATATGCATTTTTACATTGGCGTTAAGCCATCCAGGACTTTTGATCGCTCTTTTAAATGTATTACCCAATGGGATGCTTTGGCTAAGGCCCTTATTTAATATGCTCTTAAAGCAAACCCATATCTCCTCCATGTTCTTTGTTCCTAAGATTTTATCCAAGTTTATGCCTTCTTGTTTTACCTATTCACACTTCAGTCATTTATGACTGAAGAAATGACTGAGTCATTTATGTATAGGTAAAAATATGAGTGCTAGAAATACTTCCACACAGTGACCAGAGCACACTAAGATGCAAGACACCAGTGGCTATGTAGTCTTTTTGCTGTCATGGTGGGTGAGCCCCCTATCGCTTATATCTCATACTCACTACAAAAAAATAATAAACTGACATCAGCTTTACTATTTGACCCAAAGACATGACTTTTATTATTAGTAGTAAAAATAAACCTGTGGCACAAAATGTCAAACAATTAACTAAACCACTACAACTTGTCCTAATGTCTACTGGAAGCAAATCCAAAAAGGTAGCACCAAGTGCCTGTGCTTGCTACCTTAGTGTAAAACCACAAACATAGCTATGCATTATTTATTAAGCCCTGACTGCTTGATTTTATAAACAAAACAAAAGGGAGACACTGAAACACAACTACCACAATAGTCTGCTAGCATACATGAAACTAAACAAAGCACATCCTTTTACTAGCCTGAATAAAAAGCACGAGTATCCAACCTGATCTCCCCTCCCTCTGATATCTGTGTTTGTCATTACTAACAGGTTATCACAATACAACAACCTCTTGGGAGATGGCCTCCCCCCCTCCAGCAGGTAACTCAGCTGTGTGAGTTTTCCTATGAGCCTGTTAGAGGGGGTTATTTCCCTTCCCCCCACTGAGCTATCAGATTACAGGCAGCTCTGTGCTCTTGCTCTGCAGTGTGTGTGATGTCTGGTCTCCACCCCCTGCCTGCTGGAGAAAAATCCTTTGATCTGTGTGTTATAGATCACCCGAGGCTAGTTTACTGGCTATAGTCTAGTTAACACCATGTGCAGAGATGTGAGTTTTTCTGCACCCGTTTCTGCAAATCACACAAAAAAATTGCTTTCTATGTGCCCTGTCTACACTACAACACTAGTATCATGTGAGTATTTTTTTTGCGCAGAAATCTGCAACATGTTTAACAGTTTTTGATATTTGTTGTAGAGGGGTGTGGTGTGAATTGAGTGACCCAGTGAAATCCGGCACCTCATCCCTTATATTGGTGAAATAGATGGGGATTTTGATTAGGGATTATGATGGTGCCCAAGTACATGGGAGATACAATTTTTACTTAAAAAGTATGGATTTTATTACATAGATATACAACAAAAATGAACAGAGGGTGCATAAAAATAAGCAAAGTAGATATACAGATATGCATACAGGCCAAAGTATCCGTATGCATGGAATAGTCACTGATGCATTTCAAGTCCCTACATGTTTCTCCAATCAATGGCTTCTTCAGGGGATTATATGGTCATCAGTGTTCCGCAATGGCTATAGTAGTACTGAATACATAGTCAAAATTTCAATAATCAAACAATATCAAAAAGTAACAAAATAAGTTGAATGTGACAAAAAAAAGTAAACAAGTCATGTGTCATGGCTCATAACCTCTCCCACCCTGCAGGTCCCACCCAACTTACCAAAGAGACCCCCACAAAGGGTATGCACCTGGGCAGTCCAACAGGCACAGCAATGGGGGTGTTCTATGCAGCCACAGGGGGCATACAGGGTACAGGCTAAATCAGGATTTAGAATAAAGAAAGAAGGTAGTCTATATTATTGGACATGGCACAGTCCAATGTTGTGGGCTAACATAGCCTCATTTGTACTTACATATACTCTGCTATGGAAAAATATGGTTACAGGGGCGCCACAGAGACCAAAATGCAAAGGTTGAGATTATGACTCTGTCATAAGCAAACCACTATGAAGAAGAGAAATGGGATAAAAATAAGAATAAGAGAAGGCAAAAGAAAAATAATAAATCAATAAAGGGGAGGAGAGATAAATAAAAATAAAAATAAATATTGGTATAAAAAAATAGAAACAAAGAGAGATGTAGTATAGGATGGTTCAAATATATAGAGGAGAATAAAAATAAATATATGAATATAAATAAAAATAAAAAATGGAAACAAAATAAAAAATAAAAATGTAAAAAAATATATAGAAAGGGGGGTCCAACAGTACAGGAACGCTAAAGTAAAGCCTGATATGTCAATATATATATATATATGCCGGATTGGGCAGAACAGGATGGAGGGATGGACCAAGGTCAGAATGCCACATCACTAGCACAGCATTCAGCAACCATAATTGGGCATCTGTCCCTATAGGCATCCATGCAGCCACACACACTACCCAACCAAGGCCGCCATGGGCAGCACGATGCAGCCCAGGAGAGAGGGGGTCACCAGGGCAAGAAGGGAAAGGGGGAGAATCAGGGGAGGACAAGGCAGAAGACCTGTGGTAAAATTCCCACCGGTGCACCAAACAGTGTGGGCTATCAACATGAGCCATGGCACACAATAGTAAAGACATAAAATGCAAAAACAATCAATTAGACAGTACATAATAGCAGGTACATATTACAGAATACCTCTAATAGTTATAAAGCCATCAAACAATTAATGGATATATGTAAGAAAGAGTTTATATACTGTATATGCACAAATATATCATAAGATGTATACACTACGTGGTAACATGAATCACCTAATCCAAGATAGTAAGATGGCTTCCATGGTATGAAATGTGGGAGGGGAAAGGAAGACAAGATGAAATAACATATTGATAACTATGTCTACAAGTTACAAGATATTCCGGATTGAGCGTGCATAAACTGCACCAAACATAAATACAGTCTTAAATTATAAAAAAGATTTAAAGCTTATATATTCATTCAAACCTGGGTATCTTGTAGCATCCAAGTTATGGATCCACCGGGTTTCTAATTGTAGTAAAGTACAATCAATGCCACCGCCCCTCACATGTGGAGGTACATGTTCAAGGGCTGTGAATGTGATCATGTTGGAGTGAAAATCGTTGAAGTCCCACATGTCTACTGATGGCAGCAGTCATGAGGCATTTAAAGATAGGAGTGGTGTGATCCTTTATCCGTTTGAAAAAAAAAAGGGGGCTTAGTTTTGCCTACATAGAAACATCCACATAGGCATGTGGCTAAATATACAATGTCAACTGTGTGGCAAGTGACTCTATGCATGATAGCATGAGTCTGGCCGTTTGGAAGAGTTATCTCATGGCCATGAATTTAAAGCGGCATATATCACATCTCTCACAGGCAAAAGTGCCTGTATGGGATGTGTAATCTAGGGCTACAGGGGAATGGTGGCTCCTAACCAAGCGGTCCCTGAGAGATGGTGTTGGTCGATAAGTGATTTCCGGAGAGGGTTTAATGAATTTCTAAATGGTTATATCTGCCATTAACAGAGGCCAAAATTTAGTTAAAACATCCCTCAATTGTGTGTGTTGTCTAGAATACTGGGTAATAACTCTAACTGATTGTCCATTATTAAGAGGCTTAGCAGAAAAAAATGAGACCCTTTCTCTCTTGTTTGCTGGCTTTGTTATACGCTTTTTTCAGGAGGGTATGATTTTACCCCCTAAAAAAAAATACAACGTCCTGTGAGCTTCCACTAACTATAATTGAAATATATGACCAATAATTACTCTTTGAATTAACTGCAAGCGTTAAACATGTCTCATACAGCATGCAAGAATAAACAAATCAAAAATATAATTATAAAATGCTAGTGGGTAAAATACTGTGTAATTATGAATATCCCCTATAAAGTGATATTAGTGCAATGCATAAAAGGCATATACAAACATATCATGTGATAAACAAAACCATTTAAGTAAAGTGACAGTGTGTATTCATGTGAAAAAATATCTGTATGTTTAAAACATAAAAGTCCACAGGATCGTGAATAACAATTGATCCAAAAAAACTCAAAAAGAAAACAAGAAAAGAAATGGAAGTGCTTCTGTGTGCTGTGCAAAATTCAAACTATGTCAATTCATAAGTGCTCCAAAATCCATGTGATTCGGTAAATGTTGTGTAGGTGAACCAATAGCAAGATGCTGTGTTAGGGTTAGAGGGAAGTGCTCTTGATGTTTGCCGATCTCCAACTAAACTGTTTATTTGGTGGTTGTCAGAGCTGGTCCCAGTACTTGCTGTTTTTGTTGAAATACCTGAAGGATAGCACCAATGAAGGGAAGACTCTTAAGGGCCATGGTAAAATGTGGATCAGTACGAGGAACGTCAGTACGCAATTGTTTCACCTCAAGCCATTGTTTACAGTCTAAATGTCCACAGAGCAGTTTATAGATTTTTTTTTGTTGTTTTTTTGAGAAAAGAGTGCTTTAATGGCAGTACTTTATGCCATGAACTTACATGGAATTGGCTCAGGTTCCTTTCCAAATGTTCAGACAAAGTGAGCTTCTCTTGGCTGGGCTGGCTGATGTTTTTGCTCCACCCAGATGACCTTCTCCTTGGCTTATTTTTTCTTCCTCTCATTTTGCTTCACACGTTGCAGGAAACTGTCTCTACTCTTTAAGTGGCAGATTTATGCTTTATACGTACGTGCTTTATACGAACATTGATTCTTTTGGCAAGAATCTTACGTTTGACTTGTTTGTTCACGATCATTCCAAGTGTGGCATTGTAGATCCAGCTAGTCTTGCCATTGTAACAATTGTGTGGCATACCCTTCTGAATTGTGCCTGTACCCTTGATGTCCACAATATCACCCTTCTTGTAGATGCGCATATAGGTTGATAGTGGCACCGAACCATGCTCGCAGAAGGGTCTAGAGAACATGTTCCTCACCTTTTGCCTCTTGTGTTAGTTATTTTTTACTAACAATTGCTCCTTACTGCACGATGGTGGGTCCGGCAGAAAGTGCAGTTTATAGATTTGACTATAGAAGGGTAAACTGACTAGTTCAAACCCGGTAGTGATTCATGCTGATTTGCAGTTGACTAGTATTGGCAAATATAGTATTATATTGCAGCTTACCAATTTCTTTGATGTGATGGTTGCATCCATTTTCTTTTTAGGCTTTCTTTCTTTTGCTTTCATTTGGTGATCCAGTCAGTAAGTCTTTTGTTTTTCAAAATAAACAAGATCTCCAGCAGAATGTATCAGTTACAAAAATGAGACAAACCATTTAACACTAACAGAGGTGCTTAGAATAATCAGCTTTTATTTATTTAAGGTAAAACCTTTATCCTAAAAATGGCAGCCCGTCCAGTGGCGGCCCGTCCATTAGGGGCGCACAGGCACCGCCCCCATCCATGTGTCCAGCCCCCTAATCTACATACAGAGGGCCGGATGCATGGATTGCAATGGGGGGGGTGTTTTTATTTTTAAACACGTAATTAGAGCCAGAGGCACTAATAGGCTTCAAAAAAGGGTGTCACAATAGTGAATGAATAGTCGCTATTTTCGCACTGAATCTTCTCCCCACCAATCAGGAAGCGGGTGGTGAGTCCATTTCCTGATTGGCAAAAACGCAACTGCAATCCTATTGGACGTCTAGGAAGAGGAGTGGGAGGGGAAGGAGAGAGCAGAGCACGGCCGGAGGAGAAGACCGACAGACCCATCAGCCGCCACTGTGACCATAGATGGCTCACCCACAGCGGCTCAGTCATTCTGGCACTCACTAGCTCAAGCAGGGGAGGGAGGGGAGATCGTAGTGTCATCCCGGGCAGGTAGGGACACAGACTGGTAATGCTGCTGTCCAAAGGTGTCCCTTGTGCTCATTCATCCAGAGTGGGGGCACTATATTACAGGAGAGAAAGACAACAAAACAGAAATGAAAAATGCAGCCACCACATCTAATGATTAGTAAGCTGCAATAAAAGTTGCATTTTGGTTTCAGTTTAATACCACTTTAGGGGAAAATGATATATGATCGTACATATGGAAGGTCATGGATTAATGTCAAAACATACAACGTACTAATGTATTTTTCTTGATCTGATCTTTATGCTTTAGTAGAGTTTCTCCTCAACCTCTTCTCCTTTTCAAGGGCTCATAGCAGCCACTTTCTTTTAGAGTGCTACTATTTTGCCCTTTTCCTCCTTACCTCTCCTGAAGGATGCATAGCAGTTGCTTTCTTTTAGTCTTTTAGGTAATGCTCCCTTTTCCATCTTCTCCTCCCTCATGGGCACACAGCAGCATTTCTTTTACATTGCTGCTAATGCCACCTTTTCCTCCTCCTCCTCAAAGATACACGGCAGCCAATTTTTTTGAGTGCTGATAATGCATCTCCTTTCTACTCATTGCACAAAGCAGCTTTTTTTTGAGGAATGTTAATGTGTCCTTTTCCACCTTCTCAAGAGTGCATAGCAGTGCTAATGTGCCATTTAACTTCTTTCGAAAGATTCAGAGCAGCCACTTTTTTTTTACAGTGCTGCTCATATACCCTTTTCCCTATAATCAAAGGCACAGAGGAGCCATTTTCTTTTCTAGGGCTGATCATGTGCTCTTTTCCTCCTCTGTACGAGAGCAATATTCCTTTCTAGTGCTGCTCATATGCCCTTCTCCTCCTCCTTATTTTGCTAATCCTGCTGTAGTGCTGCCAACTGGTTATAAGGAGGAGTCAGCACTATCCCCAAGGTCCACAGACTTTCACAGTTTTCTCTTAGGGCCCTTTTTCTCGTCAAATTTGTTTATTATTTTTTAAATATAACAAAGATTGACAAATTGAGTACATACAAGGATGGTGGCACAATATTCAAATAGAAGTTTCTCTTGAATATACAATTTTTCCTCTGTGATAATATACGTTATACAATCTACATTGATACAATTCTATTGCTCCTACCTTGCCAAATTTCCCATTCCTCATTAGCATTCTTTTCTCCAGTGAAGTAACTATTGAATAATATTAAGCAGCCCTTTATTGATCCTTATCAATAATCTATAATGTCTTCCTTAAATATATTAACACTAAGGTGTACTTTTATCAAACATTGATCATTTATCTAATTTCAGTTCTCAGCAGTTCTCAGAGAAAAATCTTCTCCTCTGGCACCGTGTTTATGAAGCGGAGAACATTTGTTCTCAGAAGGAGATGAGAGGAGTTTTTCCTCTGAGAACACCTGAGATCTGTATAGAAGGCGGAGGGGCTGCCTGTGATCTCCTGATACAGCTGTGTGATTACAGAGCAGCTGAGTTTTAAAAGTGAAACCAAAGTAAAGAGACAGTGTAATTACATGAAAATAATAAGCACTGGTGCTTTTTTTAATTCCGTTTTTTTACACACATTTTGGCACATTCTTTAACCACTTGCTTACTGGGCACCTAAACCCCCCTCCTGCCCAGACCAATTTTCAGCTTTTAGCGCTGTCACTCTTTAAAGCAATTGCACGGTCGTACAACACTGTACCCAAATGAAATTTTTATTAAAAAAAAATACAAAACCGGTTTATATTTTGTTAATAAATTTTGCAAACAGGTAATTTCTCTCCTTCATTGATGTATGCTGATGAGCCTGCACTGATGGGCACTGATAGGCTGCACTAATGGGCACTGATAGGTGGCATTGGTGGGCACTGAGAGGCGGCACTGATGGGTGGCACTGATGGGCGGCATTGAAGGGCATTGATAGGTGGTACTAATAGGTGGCACTGATAGGTGGCACTGATGGGCACTGATGGGTGGCAGTGATGGGCACTGATGGGTGGCACTGATCGGCACTGGTAAGTGACACTGATAGGCAGCACTGCTAGGTGGCATTGATGAGTCACTGATTGGCACCACTGGTGGGCATTGATAGGTGGCACTCGTGGGGATTGATAGGTGGCACTGATTGCTGACACTTATGCACTGATTCGTGGCACTGTGTGGGCACTGGCAGGTGGTGCTGGAAGGCAGTACTGGTGGGCACAGATGAGGCGGCCCATGCATTAAGGGATGCAATAAGGTGAAAAAAACATGAGGGTTGACAACCCCTTTAATGGCACCACAAGCATATCATGCATATCATGCAAATGTTTGTTGAAAAAAAGCAACAAAAAGTGCATCAAAACTGTACCAAAATGCGCACAAAAAAGGCCCAAAAAGCCAAATTGAAAATTTTTTGGGCATGGAGCATTGTGCATTTTTTCAATGCGCATTTTGGCAAGTTGGTAGTGTATTTGTCAAATGACAAAATGTGTAGCAAAATACATGTCTGCTAACTGCATTTTTGGTGCCATCAGTGGCGGTGTGTCCATAAGGGCACATGGGCGCCGCCCCCTCTTTCCAGCCACCCCCTAGCACCAAATGAGAGAGTCATGCATTGCATGACTCTATCTATGGCCGCCGCTGCCACCCCCTATTCAGGTGCCCGACCCCTTTTCGGGCGCCAGGCGCTTGAATTACAGCAGCAGGGTTTTTTCTGAAGCACCTGATTAGAGCCATAGGCTCTAATAGACGTAAAAAAAGGTGACCTGCGAGCGCCATGCTGGGTGCTCGCAGGTCACTCAGCTGTGTTAGAAAAGTGAACGAATATTTGCTTTCCTAACACTAAACTGCCTCTCCGCCAATCAGCTCATGTAGTTTGTTTGCAAGAGACTAACTTTGTACTACAATCCACACCAAAATATTTCAGCCACAGATATCCCCAAGTTTTCACTGCTTCCACCACAACAAAAAAAAGGTGAGTATTGATTGCTTTCTACCGCACAACACCATTTACCATTAAAAAGGAACTTAAAGATCCCGAAGGTAGATACCTGATCCTATGAGGAACACTATTAGATAATGATGTTACGATCGTTTCTTACTATGCACCTAACAAGAACCCATTAGCATTTCTCTCATACTTGCTCTCGGTGGTTGAAACAGATAAACAAGGTACCCTTATAATTGGTGGTGATTCCAACCGAATAATATATCCATTCCTTGACAAATCCCTGGTCCCAACCACTACTCCTAAACCTTCATATCAATGACTCCTGCATCTTTATTCTTTTTTAGACACTTGGCGAGAACATAATCCTACAAAACAATACACTCACTATTCCCATCCCCACAAACAATTTTCCCGTATTGACCACCTTTTTGTTACGGTTTCAACTTCAGCACTCATTATAGACTCTCATATTATACCATGTGCATGGTCGGATCATAACGCTGTCATGACAACTCTCTCATCTCTAGTTCCACGATCCAATCATCGTACTTGGTATATTAATGATAGTTTACTTGCAAATTCTTCATTCCAACAGAGATTGGAAACGGCCATAAAAGATTACCTCATCACCAACAATTCCACTGATACAGATCCCCTGACATGTTGGGAAGCTCTCAAACCCTATATTAGAAGGGTCTGTATTAGCTACACATCTTTCTACCATAAAGAAAAACGACAACTTCATAAAAAACTAGAAGACACTTTTTTTAAAGCTTCAGAAGACTTTCAGACCAAACTCACACAGCCCAACAAACTTGTATATGACAAAGCATGCCTAGAATAAGACCTCTTTCTGATGGAAACAGCTGAAAAAACACTTCATAAATCCAAGCACACCTTTTATATGAAAGCTAATAAACCAAATACATTCCTAGCCTTGGCTTTGTGGAAGACCAACTATACCCCTAAACCTATTCGTCTAAAAATTAACAAAGATTACACCAGTAATCCACTAAAAATTTTAAAAGAATTTAATAAAAAACCAACTGAATTGTACAAAGACCCTAACATCTCAGACCAATCACAACTGACCTCTCTCCTATCCTCAATTCATCTCCCCTCCCTTTCCCCATCTCATCAAGATACTCTTGATAAACCTATTACAGAATTGGAAATACAAAAAGTTATAAAATCACTCAAATCATATAAACGTGTAGGCATAAATGGCCTTTCAGCAACTTACTACAACAGATTTGCATCATTGTTATCACCCCTTATGGTAGAAGCATTTAACTCCCTTCAAAAAGAATATAATTTTCGTACAGAATCACTTACAGCTTCTATATCCATGATCCCAAAACCCAATACAGATGACACATCTTGGTCTAATTATAGACCGATATCAATCCTAAATATCAATATTAAAATATTGTCCAAAATATTATCCTCCAGACTTAACCCAATTATTGTCTCTCTTATACATAGAGATCAAACAGGGTTTATCCCCTCAAGACAAGCAGGCGACAATATTCGTCAAGCTACACTTCTGGCCCACACAGCTCGTTCACGCCATATCCCTGCCTGTTTCCTCTCGTTGGATATACGAAAGACACTCGATTCATTATCATGGCCTTATCTACACTCCATTCTTAATCAATTGGGTTTCGGACCACATTTCTTGAAATGGATAGCTACCTTATATCAACATCTGAAAGCATATATCTCCTACTCAGGATTTAAATCTGATCCTATTAATGTTGAGAGAGGAACCAGGCAGGGATGCCCCCTTTTCCCTCTCCTCTTTGCATTGGCATTTGAACCCCCGGCCCAACTCATTCGATCCAACCCAAATATAAAGGGACTTGAACTTGGTAGATATCACCATAAATTATGTCTGTTTGCAGATGATGTCCTAATATTCCTTACTTCACCTATAACTTCATCGCCAACTCTTCTGAACATCCTTTCCAAATGTGAACAAGTAGCCTTTCAATAAACCCTCACAAATCCAAAGCTCTAAATATATCATTGATGCATGCTATCCAAACCCAACTACTTCACTCCCTACCATTTACCTGGTCTACAACGTTTATCTCCTAATTGGGAATTAACTGTACAGCTAACCCTTTGGAATGGTATGCAACAAATTACCCACCTATGCTTTCACAACTTAAAGTGGTTGTAAACCCTTTACAAACACTTTTTACTACAGGCAAGCCTATAATTAGGCTTACCTGTAGCTACACTGGATATCTCCTAAACCTACACGGTTTAGGAGATATCCCTGTATTTGCATGTGCCAATTGGCACATACTCAGTTAAGCAAACTAAAGCAATGGCACGTACATGCCGTTGCTCCAGTTAGACTGTGCCGTTACCGGTGGCTCCCGCGCGCATGAACGGGAGTGACCTCATTGTGGCCCAGGCCAATCACAGCGCCAGAACTGCGATACCCAGAAGCAACCCCCGGGAGAGATGTCGGTCACCGGAGGGGTGAACGAGGACCGCTGCGGGGGCTTTGATCTCAGGTAAGTAATTCATAATGAGCTAGTATGCTATGCATACTAGCTCAATATGTCTTTGTCTTGCAGGTTTTTTTTTTTTTTTTTTTTTATTAGGGTTTCCAACCACTTTAGTAAACTTCTCAATAATTTGTCAACCATGCCATTGGCCTGGTTAGGTAGAATTACAGTGATAAAAATGTCCATCCTTCCAAAACATCTTTATCTTTTTCGGGTACTTCCTATATCTATACCATCACACTTCTTACGCATCATACAACGTAAAACCTTACATTTTATCTGGGGTAAGATAAAGCCTTGAATACCTAAACATACCCTATATGCTCCTAAAATTCAGGGTGGTTTGGGTGTTCCAGATCTTACAAAATATTATTATGCAGCCCAATGCAATATTATTATGCAGTCCAATGCAGGAACCCACGAGTACTGTATACAGAGCAAGGTAGGAGACGCCCCCTTGTAGGGTTGTTTTGCTTATTTTCCAGGTCAATCTGGTAAGAGTACCTATAAAAGGGGAAGGCTTGTCCCCCCTGTTTGTCTCACGAGTGGAGGTGTTGGTGGTGGATCGTTGCAGATAGCGGACCAAGCGACATCTTGGACCCCAATTGATTTATGCACTTTACACTGACTGTGGGATAGTTATTTTTTTACTTTTTTGATGTTTACAACACAACTACTGCTGGTTGTACTCCATTAATGATAATAGGAGTATTATGATTTTGAACTTTAGCGCTGCCCTACATTGGATGTGTGTGATTATATTGTATACCTATCAGTTGATTGATTAAAGGTAGCAGCTTTCTCTCGCCTTCAATTGGCAATTGCATTGAGTGAGAGGGAGGTGTATTGTAGTTCTCCTATCTCAAATTGATATCCATTTGGGTATTTATTTTATATTTTTATATTTTTTATTCTCTCCATGAGCGCCTGGTCTTAGGAAGGGCCACATGTTGGGAATATTGTATTCTTTCCATAATGTTCAAAGTTATATTACTGCCTGATGGAACTACTGCACTCCTGAATAGTAAACCACATGCCTTGTCAAAACGGCAATTTAAACTCATGCTCTTTGTAACAACAGCAGCAAAACAAGTCATAAGCCTGGAAAACAGATTCACTTAATATATCATCAGTCAAACAAAGAGTTACCCAATCCTTAATTCATGCAAAAACAGAAGCAATCTATCTTTATAATATATGTAAATTCGAAGCCCTGTGGAAACCATGGGTTGAACATTTCCTACCACTGGGCTTTGACACCTCTTTACGACTCCCTTAAGGGCTTAGGATCTATAATCTGTTATATGATTTAATTCATTCATTCATTTTTACCTTCCGAGTCTACTGAACCCCTCTGGAGACATACCCCATTTCTCATCCCAATGTCTCTTTATCATAACATTAACTAAGCTTCTCCTTCTTTTAACACTAGTTATTTTACTATAGTAGGAGTCTTACGGGATAATCTGAAATATTACTCATATTTCCAGATAATACCAAGCCAATTTACAGGAACTTGGCCCTGGAAAACTTATCTATTTCTCCTGATTGCCCTGTAACACTTCTAATTTACCATCTCATACATATTTGAACTATCAGGCTCTTTACTCAAAACCATAGGTACAATATTCTACTGAATTATTTCTATTCTCCATACTCACTACTAAAATAAGTGTATCTTAATTTCAGTCATATATGTTACAAGTAACATTGTATCATCTATTAATTATTACCTTATTTTAATGTTTATTGCTAATGAAACTTCATTATTATTATTTTATGTTCCTTCAAATATTGTATTTCCATGTATGATATTACTCTACATCTGTTGTTTAAACTTATGAAAACATAATAAAAATGTTTGAAACAAAAGTAGCCTTAATTTTTGGAGGGGGAGGGCCGAACTCCTCTTTAACTGAGTATGGTAGAAGATGACTGCACTGTACCTGTACTCTGTGTGCTTCAGCAGTATGACATCTATCTGGGTCAAGTCCTGTCATCTTCTGCCGGCTTTTGTCCCCGCCCATTGTTCCACCCACCCGCCTATCAGACTTGTTCCACAGAGCTCGAGAAGTGCTCTAAAACCCCCTCAGTGCTGTGTATAGGTTGTGAGCAACTAGAAGACACAAAAACTGATCAGAGGCGGCATCAGTACAACTCCTCTGCATGTCACAGTACGGAGCAGGAGAAGCCAGAAGCTCAGAGTGCGCCCCTCCCCCCTTTAGCGTTCCCAAAACGCCCTGCCCATGGGAATGAATGGGCAGCGCTTCCGAAGCACCTGAAAAGCGTTTCGGAACTGCCTCAACACGGGAGAGTAACCCCTTCTTTAGGGTTTAAAGTGCCCCGCTAGCAGCTGAAAAGCGCAACTTAAACAGTGGTAAAGTGCCACTAAAACAAGTGGCGCTTTACCGCAAACACGGCCATGACCTCAGTGTGAAAGGGGTCCTAATGAGTGATTAAGGTCTAGTTCCCATTTGGAGACATATGAGGGGGAACCAGTGTTAGTACTAGTTAAAATTTGATTATAGAGAAACAAAACAAGTCCTCTAGCATGAGGGTCAGAAATACATATGCATTCAAAATGCGACACCTGGGATAGTTGTGAGTTAGAATTGAGATAAGGTTGGAACATTTTTTTGATTTGCACATATCAGAACAGTTCCGATTGAGGAAGTCAAAATGTATCACACAAACTAGGAAACTAATGTATGGAGGAGGCAGATACCAAATTAAATAAATGGGATAAATTACTAGACATGTGCATTCGTTTTCGTCCAAATGCATTTTCGTCCAAATTTCAGGTATTTTCGTTATCGTTTTAACAAACGATAACGAAAGTGCAGAGTCCGAAAAACAAAAGATCCGACATAAACAAATGCTTTATTTTCGTTTTCATTGCTACAACAGTTCGATATAGATAGGAGATTCGACATGATGATGACAATAACAATCTGTGTCCATCAAACCTGTGGTCGAATGTGCCTAACCTTAGCTCTATTAGTCCAAGACTATTCTACATAGAGAGAAAAGATTCGACGTAGAGAGAAAAGATTCAACGTAGAGAGAAAAGATTTGACGTAGGGGAGAAAAGATTCGACGTAGGGGAGAAAAGATAAATAAAAATAATGATGATGATGAATGTTATTGGCTGATTGTAACCAAAGAGGAGGAGCAGTAAAATAGCTAGATCTGAGTAAACACGTACTATGGCTTATGGTGTCTGTTGAAAGTTCTAAGAAGATTCGACGGAGCAGGTAAACTATACGGTGTTGTACAGTTTAGCTGCTCCGTCGAATCTTCTTTGAACATTCGACAGACACCATAAGCCTTCAATGACAAATTCGACCTTAATTTGGATTTCCGGACGAATGCAATTTTTAACGAAAAACAAAATAAATAAAAACGAATTTCGGGAGTAACTACATAAATTTATTTTTCGGACGAAAACGAAATTCCGAAACGAAATATTTCAGTGTGCACATGTCTATAAATTACCTGTAAGCTTTGAGAGAATTAGGAGCAATCCAGGCAGGGTAAAAAGATTTTACCAAAATGTTTAACAAAACAAAAAGAAAAGAGTGGTAAATGAAGAGATTAACCACTTCAGCCCCGGAAGATTTGGCTGCTCAATGACCAAGCCATTTTTGCGATACGACACTGCATTGATTTAACTGACAATTCAGTCGTGCAACGTTGTACCCAAACAAAATTGACGTCCTTTTTTTTTCCCAAAAATAGAGCTTTCTTTTGGTGGTATTTGATCATCTCTGCGTTTTTTATGCTTTGTGCTATAAACAAAAAAAGAGCGACAATTTTGAAAAAAACACAATATTTTGATATTTTGTACTTTCTGCTATAATAAATATCCCCAATTTTTAAAAAAAAAGTTATTTTTTTCCTTAGTTTAGGCCAATATGTATTCTACTAGATATTTTTAGTAATAAAAATCACAAAAGGCGTATATTGATTGGTTTGCGCAAAAGTTATAGCATCTATAAAATTGAGGAAAGATTTATGGCTTTTTAATTATTATTTTTTTTTTTTAATAGTAATGGCAGTGATCAACGATTTTTATCAAGACTGCGACATTATGGCGGATATATCGGACACTTTTGGCACATTTTTGGGACCATTGGCAGTTATACAGCGATCAGTGCTATAAAAAATGCATGGATTACTGTGTAAATGTCACTGGCAGGGAAGGGGTTTACACTTGGGGGCAATCAAGGGGTTAATTTTGTGTCCTGGGGAGTGATTCTAACTGTAGGGGGATGGGACTGCCTGAGTGAGGAGAGCAATCGTTGTTCATACTTAGTATGAACAACAGATCGCTCTCCTCACCCCTGACAGCACAGAGATCTGTCTGTTTACATTGACAGATCTCCGTTCTGTCTCTGTGTGGAGCAATCATGGGTGCCCAGTGGTCATCGCGACCGCCGGGCATGCACATTGGCTCCAGCGCCACACACGTGCCCCCTAGTGGTCAAAAGGCGAACCAACGTAAGGTAATGTTGTTTCGCCCAGGAGAGCCAATATGCTGCAGTACAACTGCGGTGGCTGGTTGGGAAGAGGTTAAAGGCCAAGAGAAGTTTTGAATCTGTCCCAGATGGATAAAGAATGTTTTTTTACAGGATTGCAAATAAAAGTACGATCATTGGTCTTAACCATAACATAGTACATACTGAGTCACAGTCAATAGACTCAATTGCTACCCATAAAGGAATTTCTTTGATCACGTGGTATTTTGGTAAATGTGCAAGGTGTGCAGCATGATAGTAAGCAGAAATATTTGGGAGACCTAAACCTCCACAGCATTAGGGGAGAGTGGTTCGAGGTTTTGTTTTATCCCAAGTAAAGGAGATAATTGTGTGTGTATAAACTGTAAAAAAATAGATGGAACTGGGACAGGTAAGACTCTAAAAAGATATAAAAACTTGGGCAATATAGCCATCTTAATTACATTAATTTTGCCTATCCAGGATAGAGGGATAGAGGACCAGTGTGATAATAATTCAGTAACCTGTTTTAGTAATGGAGGGAAGTTAGGTGAGTATAAGTCGTTTATTTTAGGAGTGAGTTGTATTCCTAGGTATGGAAGTCTATGAGATGTCCAAGAGAAGGAAAGTGAATCTTTAGCAACCTGAAGGTCTGAGGGAGGCAAGGAAATGTTGAGTGCAGTTGATTTTTGATAGTTAACTGTTAAGCCCGAAATGTGTACAAAACGGTTTAGGACAGAGAGAAGATTGGGTGCTGTGATATGGGGAGATGACAAGAAGAATAAGATGTCATCTGAAAAAAGACATACTTTATGATGACATCCAGCTAATTCAATAACTTTTATGTTTGGATCAGATCGAATTAAATGGGCCAAATGAGGAGTGCAAATAGGAGGGGGGAAAGAGGACATCCTTGACGGGTGCCTCTCCTAATAAAGAAAGGGTCTGATTTAAAACCAGCATATTTGATAAATGCATTCGGCTTGTCGTATAAGGATGAAATCCACTTCAGAAAATGCGGTCCAAACCCCCATTTTTGAAGAATATATTAATATATTGTAAGCATGGCCATGAGACAGTGTCGAATGCTTTTCTTATATCAAGAAATAAAAAATGTGCAGGTAGACGCCTGATTTTGGCGACATGGGCGAGACAGAACGGAAGCTCTACGAATATTATCACTTGCTTGACGCGAGGGGATAAACCCAACTTGATCTCGATGAACAAGTTCGGATATTATTTGATTCAAGCAGGTTGCAAGTATTTTAGCTAAAAGTTTAATGTCAATATTAAGAAGTGAAATAGGACAGTAATTTGTTCAAGAGGTTGTATTAGATTTAGATTTGGGAAGCATGGAACTTATGGGCATTAAGGATTCTGTCCCCTCAACAACGTATTGAAGGCCTCAGTTAGGATAGGAGATAATATATCAGAACATTTTTTGTAGTAGAAAGCAGAAAATCTATCTGGGCCAGAACATTTATAAAGTTTTAAAGCCTTAATAGCCGTGATGACTTTTATTGCAGAGATGGGACTCTCGGGTCATTCATGGTGGGTTTGTGAGAGTGTTGGAAGGGGCTAATTTGTTAAAAAAAGGGAATTAGCAGCAGCATGGTCAAAATTATGGTTGGGTGAATATAATTTAGCAAGATTTGAGCAGAATGTGTGTAAAATTTTGACAGGGTTACTTGTGTATGAATCACGGTTTAGTTTGAGCCGCACAGTTGTAGGTTTTTGCAGTGAGCACAAGGTTCGAGCTAATAGGGTATCTGGTTTGTTTGCTTTGAGGTAATAAAGGTGTTGTGATGTATGTATTAATTTATCTGCAGAGTCAGTGAGAAACAGGTTGAATTCTAAGGGAGCTCTATCAAGTTTAGCTTTAGCAGAAGTGGAGGGAGAATTTGGGAATGCAGCATGATGCATTACACAGATTGCAGTCATTTTCTAATTTTTGGTGTAGAAGCTTGCGCTTGTGTTTGAGAAATTATGCTTGCAGGATAAGCGTACCTCGAAATACAGGTTTCTGGGCTTCCCAAAGAGCGAGAGGGGAAATTTCTGCAGAAGTGTTATTAAAGAGAGAGCATGTTTAATATGAAGACAATGGGATGGGTGAGTTAGAATGGAGTCATTAATGCACCAAGACGAATCCTGGGATCTCGGGATAGGGGAGGAGATGGTAGTACAAACTGCACTATGATCGGACCAAGTAAAGGGCGTAATAACTGATGATAGGATCTCTGGGGCCATGCCAACACTTAGGAAGATATGATCTATCCTAGAAAACGATTTGTTTGGATGGGAGTAATATGTAAAGCGTTTAGGAGCTGGATTGAGCTCACGCCAAGAGTCTAACATGTTATGCTTAGAGATAAGTTGCTGAAATGAAAGCTTAGGGGAACAGGATGAGGGAGAAGGGGGAGATTTATCCAAGAAGAGAAAAAGGACTTGGTTCGAGTCTCCACATAATATCACTGTACCTAACTTGTATAAATCAAATACATGAAAAAGATGGGAAAGAAATGATAATGGATGTTTATTAGGAGCATAATATAATACAATGGTTACAGTAACATCAAAAATGTGCCATTAATGTACCTTTGTTGCAGAAAGGAAAACGTTTATGTCAAAGGGCAGCCCTTACCTCAGCCTCCAGTGTCTCCTAAAGTAAATTCCTGGTATTTGGGACGAGAAAACCATTAGAAGGAAGTAGTTCAGCAACTGACCTCATTAACACACCCTGTGCCTGTCCTCCCCTTCCAGGAAATTGCTTCCACTTCCTCTGATGATCCATTGTTTTGTATTTATTGTTCATTTGGCAGAGTGTGCAGGAGATGAGCAATCAGATGTGAAGCAGAGCTGTAGTATTAAAAACAGGAGAAGGGTGTCCCTGGAAGTCTGTAAAGCTCACCATATACTATAAAATCTAATTGTGCAATATCCTTTAGATCTACCATAAGCGATGTAGTGCAAGGGCCTGCCTGATTGGATACAGAGTGATTGGATAGATAGGTATGTCCTCCTATTATACAGTTTTTGTAAAACTAATGGAGATTGTACAGAGATTGTACAATCAAATTGTATAGTGTATAGCCACCTTTATACACCTAAAGTGAAATAGTTGAGCTTCTGTGTCATTAGTTCTTAATGACACCCCAAGCGCAGACGCAAACATGCAGTTTGCCACATGAAAAAATATGTGACAAATGCAGCAATATGCACAGTAAAAAAATGGGCAAACCGCAACATACCAAAATCTCGCATGAGCTACTTTGCCGCATTTGCTGTGCATAGGGCAGCCCATTGAAATCAGTGGACTGCCCTATGCGTATCATGGGAAAATTGCGTAAAAAAAATGTGCACCTTCACTACAAGTGTGAATGGGGTCTAAATGGGGCCTAAATGGGGCCTAAAGTTTACACAAGTATAGTGACAGCTGAATGTCTCCCTACCATGTACTGGTATAAAGCTGGCCATACACTATGCAATCTAATTGTACAATCTCTGTACAAAATCCTTTAGATTAGACTACTAAACCCACCTGAACTATCCATTCAATTTGTATCAAATCAGGCAGACCCTTGCTCTACATAGCTGATGGTAGATCTAAAGAAGATTGTACAATCAGATTGTACAGTGTATGGCCACCCTAAAGGACTAAGTAGAAAGTGGATGAAAATAAAAAAGAGGTAGCATAGTAATGAGGGAGGTGTGGTCCAAAATGGTAAGCGCACTCTACTCTGTGTTTGCAGTAAGGCAAATGGGGCATGATGGGGTATAAGGCTTCCTAAATGGTTACATGATGATACAGGAAATTATGGACTCAGAACAGATTTTATTTAAAAAATTGTGAACAGAAAGGTGTAGATTCAAAGCTGCCATTGACTAGGTAAGTAAGAGGTAAGCACATTGGGGTGGCTTGGGCAGAAAATACATGAATATGTCCCAATGTATGTTATCTGCAGAAATTCTCATACTTTCCTTATTACAGTTCAGCACACACCTGTGTCAATATGTGGGAGTCTAATGGAGGTGTCTAATGGGGACCAAACATTTTATTGTGAGTGAGCTAGCTTATCCAAATGTCCCTTTATTAGCCCTTCTAAGCAATCTGACCAAGGTTCAAAGGCCAGAAAAAAAAAAATTTATTGGTTGATTGTTATGGAAGTGAAATGATTCATTAGTTAGGTGGTTCTGCAAACTACAAATGGTCTGGCTTTACTTTGAACTCATGCTGAACCCCAAAATCATCCTAATTCTGCAATGTTGTTGAAGACATTCCGATACTCGATTTCTTCATACGTATTTATAAAAAAACGAGAGTCATGATGGACACCGAGGGAAAATCTTAACTCTATACATTACTTATTTGTTCTTACACAGTAGACAATAAGTGCAATTTCTGGTTCACTACCTAGTGCTGATCAGTCATGCATCTCACTAGCTTCCCAGGAAGCTATACCGCCTATTCATGAAACTTTCCACACCTACACATTTCATTAAAAATAAAACTCTTTTGAAGATATTGATCTTCTTCTGAACACTCATATTCTTTATACTAAAAAATGAAAAAATGAAAGCTCAGCTAATGAGCACAACGGATTGATGACCTGAGCACAACATGCAAAATTAGAAGAAAATGCTTTATTTTGGCATCTGGGTGGTAGTTTTTTTCTACTTATAATGTAATGGACATGTTATAAACAAAGGTAGGATGTTGGAAACCAGTGCTGGAAACCAGATTACCACTTTCTTCTCAGAAAGCACTTGATTTTATCTTCATTTACTTTAAGTGTTATTGTTGATAGTTGGCATGCTGAGTCATATAGTTTCTTTTAATCTAGAGGTTTTTAAACATATAGAGAAAGTTTGAAGTGATTGTAAAAGTTTTTTTTTTTAAAATAACAAACATTTTATACTTAACATTTCTGATCCTCCTCTCCTCTTCTCAGGTTCCTCATCGGTGTTCCCGCACACCCCTGACTCAGTTCCCCCAATGCAAGACTCTTGTTATGGGGGCACTCATGCAGGCTTGCTTCCAAGCCACTCTCGGTGTTCCCATTAACACACAGATTGTGGCTCAGCCTTCCCCCCTCTCCCTCCTCATTGGCTGTGATTGACAGTAATGTCGATGGCTCCCGTTGCCTCTGAGCCAGTGAGGAGAGAAAAAGAGAGTAACAATGCCCAACTTTGTTCACCACCAATATTGTTGTAGTTGTAGAGGGTTTACCTCTGAAATGTAGTCAATTAAAGTACGTAAACCCAACATTTCATATTCCTGATATGTCTATGCTGTGCCATGCACTTGTAAGAAAACATATCCTGTTCTCTTTGAATTGCTTCCTTTGTGTGAAATACATGGTTATCCTGCCATTCACTCTGCTTTCTTATTAAAAACTGACCACATTAGGCATGAGAGCACAGCGAGGTCAGTTTCCTGGCTGTACTGGGAACTCAGCCTGCGCTCCTCCAATGATCAGACTGGTGCTGAAACGCCCCCCCCCGTACAGCCATTCACTGGTAAGACCACAGTGCTGCTATTTCTCCTTCCCTGACACTTGCAACTGAGAACAGAGGGAATGTGATCACTTATAAAAAAAAGTTTGATTTTTCCAATATCAGTGAGAATCAGAAGAAAGTAAAGCAAACTATTACTTGTAGATGTTTCCAGGATATGTGGCATGTTATGACCATCTTCACAAATGGGTACAAAAAGTATTGGAGGAATACCATTTGGAATTAAGATGCCTTGAATCCAGACACAGAGTAGACATAAAGAGGTTGATTTACCAAAGACAAATAGACAATAAAGTTCATTTTGCCAGGGAATTTTCTCCAGAGCTCAGTAAATGTAGAGACATTTTACGTTGCAAAAATTACCTAAGCATGTGCAAGAGAAAAAAAAACAGCATTTTGCTTGCAGATGATTGGATGATGGAAGTCAGCAGAGATTCACACCATTCACTAAGCTCTGAAGATAATTCCCTTGCAAAGGGCACAGTCTATTTGCCTTTAGTAAATCAACACTTTCCTGTTTTGCCATTACTTTATGTAACACAATTTTGCTGGAAATTACAATGACAATTGAAATGGAGCTACAATCACATTAGTGGTAGAATTGCTAAAGGGGACTGTATCTGTATATATACTGTATATATACTGTATGTTTAAAGCAGAACTTCTCCCTTATTGTGAAGTTCCCTCCTCTCCATTCCCTCCTCCTCATGTAAAGTGCACTTTTTTTTTGTTTGTTTACTTTTTTCTTTAAAAAAATCCTGTCCTGCCACCTAATGCCATCATTCACCTAGGCAAATTGTGGGCTGTATGCCTGCTATTGCTCCTGGGATATGCATGTCACATATCCCAGGAGGCATCGTGCTTCATAGAGAAAAGGGGGGGGGCTTAGCAGCGCGTCATCCTGAGAAAGGAAGGGGATCACCCCATTCAGTACCCACCACAAGGTATACAGGGGTTTTTAAAAAATTGGGGGGGGCAGAGAACCGCTTTAACTTTGTATTAAAACTCGAAACGCAAAAACAATAATTTAATATAACTAGTAATGAAGCATACCATCTTTAAAAGTGGTAATTGCATTAGTTTTATTTCCCTATTTTCATCTGGTAGTGGTGTTAGTAATACAATTCCTTTCTTAGGATGACAACGTTCAGTTACCCTTATGTCTCAGGGCAACAGAAACAAGATAGAGCTACAGAACCCACCCCCTCTCATTTTTTTCCATACCAAAGTGAAGTGTTGCTCTATACTCAGGACAGGAAGCTCATATCAAACATATTTAACCGCTTGCCTACAAGGCACTTACACCCCCTTCCTGCCCAAGCCATTTTCAGCTTTCAACACTGTTGCACTTTGAATGACAATTACGTGGTCATGCTACACTGAATCCAAACACATTTTTTATCATATTCTTCAAACAAAAAGCTTTCTTTTGGTGGTATTTAATCACTGCTGGTTTTTTATTTTTTACAAAAAAAAAAGACCAAAAATTTTGAAAAAAAATGTTTTTTTACTTTTTTTCTGTCAGTAAATTTTGTAACTAAGTAATTTTTTGCCTTTACTGATGTGCGCTGATGAAGCGGCACTAATGGGCACTGATAGGCTGAACTCGTGGGCATTGATGAGGTGGCACTTATGGGCACTGATGAGGCAGAATTTATGGGCACTGATGAGGTGGCACTGATAAGGAGGCACTAATATACTGCACTTATGGGCACTGATAGGTGGCACTGATATGTGGCACTGATGAGCACTGATAGGAGGCACTGATGGGCACACTTGGGTGGCACTTATGGGGCTAATAGGCGGCACTGCTGGGCACTGATAGGCAGCACTGGTGGGCACTGATAGGTGGCACTGGTGGGCACGGATAGGCAGCACGGATAGGTGGCACAGATAGGTGGCACAGTTGGGCACTGATGGGTGACACTGATGGGCATTGATCAACAGCAGTGATGGGCATTGATGGGCAGCACCGATAGGTGGCACTGATTGCCAGCACTGACTGGCATCACTAATGGGCACTGATTGGTGGCACTTGTGGGCAGTGGTGGGCACTGATTGCTGCCACTGGTGGGCACTGTATGCTGGCATTGGTGGGCACTGTTTTGTGACACTGTATTTATTTATTGTAATCAGGGCACTGATGATCAGTGCCCTGATTACATCCCTAGATGTACCCCTGTGAGGAGATGCCGCTGATCAGCTCTCCTCTCCTCACACTCTGTCAGTGTGAGGCAATGAGAGCCGATTACCGGCATCTCCTTGTTTACATGTGACTGGCTGTGATTGGACACAGCCGATCATATGGTTAAAGAGCCACAGATGCAGCTCTTTACAGAGATCAGGGTCGTGCCATGTCCTAGCAACACGGCACGACCACCGCACGCCCCCGCAGGGACGCAAGAGCCGCTGTTCTGGGACGCCGTCATATGACGGCGTTCCAGAACGAGAGCTGCACCGCCCGGCCGTCATTTGATGGTGGGGCGGGCAGCAAGCAGTTAACAAAATGTTTTTGATGGTATATGGATAGTATAAGTAAAAGACCAAATGGGACCATATACGAGAAGTTCATTGTTATGGTTTACGTACACTTTCAACAGGGCATACAGTATATACGCAATACCCAAAACATCATATTTTTTTTATTGCCACCTTTTTATAATCACTTTAAAACAAAGCCACTCTGAGCTATATCATATCACTTCTAGCGAAGGCAAAGGTGAGGCAACTCACTACCAGATGCATTGTGACTGACAACACCAGGAACTAGAGACTACAGAATGTCTTTTTTTTTCAGACAGACAGACCTTAGTGAGATAAGAGGGTCTGCAGTGAGCAAAGCTTAGTTATATAATGAACAAATATGGCTGCCCCCATATGTATATATTCAATCTCTACAAGTGTTTTTAATCAAACTTAGATAATGGTATTTACATTTACCTGATCGTTTTCATATGTTTAGCCAAAAAAATGACTCAGTCATCTTTTTGATCCTTGCAGCCAAGATCATAATTGCTAGATATTGGAAACACTCCAAACCGACATTTTTAACAGATTGTATTAAATAAATTATTAAGCTATTTATGCTAGCCATGGAGAAAGATAATGGTCACCTTTAAATATGATGGATACTGTACATTTTATATTATTTGGGATGCGTAACACTGAAGAAATGACACTTTGGTACAATGTAAAGTGAGTGTACAGCTTGTATAACAGTGTAAATTTGCTGTCCCCTCTAAATAACTTAACACACAGACATTATTGTCTAAACCACTGGCAACAAAAGTGAGTACAAATTGGGCCCAATTAGCCATTTTCCCTCCCCGGTGTCATGTGACTCGTTAGTGTTACAAGGTCTCAGGTGTGAATAGGGAGCAGGTGTGTTAAATTTAGTGTCATCGCTCTCACTCTCTCATACTGGCCACTGGAAGTTCAAAATGGCACCTCATGGCAAAGAACTCTCTGAGGATCTGAAAAAATGAATTTTGCTCTACATAAAGATGGCCTAGGCTATAAGAAGATTGTCAAGACCCTGAAACTGAGCGGCAGCACAGTGGCCAAGACTATACAGTGGTTTAACAGCACAGGTTCCACTCAGAACAGGCCTCGCCATGGACGACCAAAGAAGTTTAGTGCTTGTGCTCAGCATCATATCCAGAGGTTTGAGAAGGGGGAGACACAGGAAGCGCCACCTGAGTGTAGTATATTAAATGCAATTTATTAACAAGGTAAGTAATGCAGGCTTTTCTCTGAGGACAGCTGCCGCCTGTCATCTCATCCTAAGAACTGTCGCTGTATGGACTGTTGAGCTTTTATTGCTCACACACTGCCTGTTGTATTTTTACATGCAAACAAGTGTTTGTGCTTACAGTTTTTCTTTATCAATATAATATCCAGAGGTTGTCTTTGGGAAATAGACATATGAGTGCTGCCAGCATTGCTGCAGAGTTTGAAGGGGTGGGTGGGTAGTCAGTCTAACAGTGCTCAGACCATACGCCACACACTGCATCAAATTGGTCTACATGGCTGTCGTCCCAGAAGGAAGCCTCTTCGAAAGATGATGCACAAGAAAGCCTGCAGTTTGCTGAAGACAAGCAGACTAAGGACATGGAACCATGTCTTGTGGTCTGATGAGACCAAGATAAACATATTTGGTTCAGATGGTGTCAAGGGTGTGTGGTGGCAACCAGGTGAGGAGCACAAAGACAAGTGTGCCTTGCCTACAGTCAAGCATTGTGGTGGGAGTGTCATGGTCTGGGGCTGCATGAGTGCTGCACTGGGGAGCTATAGTTCATCGAGGAAACCATGAATGCCAACATGTACTGTGACATACTGAAGCAGGGCATGATCCCCTCACTGGGCTGCAGGGCAGTATTCCAACATAACGACCCCAAACACACCTCCAAGATGACCACTTCCTTGCTAACGAAGCTGCAGGTAAAGGTGATAGACTGGCCAAGCATGTCTTCAGATCTAAACCCTATTGAGCATCTGTGGGACATCCTCGAATGGAAAGTGGAGGAGCGCAAGGTCTCTAACATTCACCAGCTCTGTGATGTCGTCATCACAGAAGACTCCGGTGGCAACCTGTGAAGCTCTGGTGAACTCCATACCCAAGAGGGTTAAGGCAGTGCTGGAAAATAATGGTGGCCACACAAAATATTGACACTTTGGGCCCAATTTGGACATTTTCACTTAGGGGTGTACTCACTTTTGTTGCCAGCGGTTTAGACATTAATGACCGTGTGTTGAGTTGTGTTGAGTTATTTTGAGGGAACAGCAAATTTCCACTGTTATACAAGCTGTACACTCGCTACTTTACATTGTCACAAAGTATCATTTCTTCAGTATTGTCACATGAAAAGATATATTTAAAATATTTACAAATATCTGAGGGGTGTACTCACTTTTGTGAGATACTGTATATAATAACTCAACACAGTAGGTGCAGGTGCTAAACTCATAGTGTTTGTATCATGAAGGTAAGTATACAAATATGGAGTTACATTTATAATAGGGATGTTTATTTTTAAGGTTAGAGGGAGGGTTGGTGTTAGAGTTTGGGTCACAAATAGAGTTAGCAAAAGGACTGGGATTACATTAGGATTGGGATTACAAGGAGAGTTATCATTAGGGTTACAGTCAGGGTTGGACCGGCCATAGATGGTTCGAATCTCGGCTGGTTCAGCAGGAACTGGCCAAGATTTGAAATATTAATGGGAAAGCTGAATTTACCAAGTTGATCAATATATCAACTTGGGTACAATCAGCTTGCCAGATTTGCTTCTGATTATCGCAAGTGGCTGCTATAGCCGCTAGTAATAATCACATGGCTTCCTCTGCCCACCCCCGTAGGGAGAAGATAACTGCTCGGCAGGAGGGATCCCCCTGTCAACATTGTCTGTGTTGATGTGGAAACTGTGCAAGTTTCTTTCCTGCAACTTATGGTTGCAACAAAATCCTAGGATTTTTTCCGACGGATGTTGGCTCAAACTTGTCTTGCATACACACGGTCACACAAAGTTGTCGGAAAATCCGATCGTTCTGAACGCGGTGACATAAAACACGTACGTCGGGACTATAAACGGGGCAGTGGCCAATAGCTTTCATCTCTTTATTTATTCTGAGCATGCGTGGCACTTTGTCCGTCGGATTTGTGTACACACGATCGGAATTTCCGACAACGGATTTTGTTGTCGGAAAATTTTATATCCTGCACTCAAACTTTGTGTGTCGGAAAATCAGATGGAAAATGTGTGATGGAGCCCACACACAGACGGAATTTCCGACAACAAGGTCCTATCACACATTTTCCGTCGGAAAATCCGACCGTGTGTACGGGGCATTAGTGTTAAGGTTGGGGGTTACACTTAAAGTTAGTAAAAGGGCTGGGGTTACTGAGAAAGTTTGCTTTAGAGTTGGGGTTACAATGAATGTTATGCTTGGGGTTACACAGAGAGGTAGCAATCAGGTTAGGGTTACAGATTATCATTACAGGTATCATTAGGATTTGAGTTACAAAGAGATTTAGCCCAGGTTCACTTTGTTGCAGTGCGGGACAGCGCATGTAATTCGCACAGGAATTGCAGTACATTCCTGTGCGAATTACATGCAGTGTCTCCGAGGTGCGATTTGAGCCGTGGATTTGTATGGCTCAATTTGCACCCCCACCCCCCCCCCAGGCTGGTAGTAAGTTAAGCTTGGTTTTTCCTTTGGATTTATCCTTGGCCTTGTTTGTACCTGTTGTTAGCCTTCCAATGCTTCTTACTGCGAGAGCCAGCTATAGATGGGAGCAAGTGGCGTCTTTTTTGTACCATATGCTTTAATGACTACCAGATCTCTGCCTTATACAAAGTCCCAACTTCTCCCCATTTCTTGCTAGTGCAAATAGGGCATGAGACCCTACCCTACCAGATCTCTACCTCATACAAAGTCCCAACTTCTCCCCATTTCTTGCTAGTGCAAATAGGGCATGAGACCCTACCAGATCTCTGCCTCATACAAAGTCCCAACTTCTCCCCATTTCTTGCTAGTGCTTTAATGACTGTGCCACAGACAGTACAAATGTCAGTATACACATTTTAAAATAAAATTGCATATCATATTTTTTACTACACAGCTAACCTCAAAGTGATATTAAAGTCTTGTTTTTTTGTTATTTTTTTCTAAACAATAAACATGTTATATTTACCTGCTGTGTGTAGTGGTTTTGCACAGAGCAACTTGGATCCTCCCATTCTCTGGTCCCTTCGCCGGCACCTCTGGCCCCTCCATCTTTCTGGAAGCCCACACAGCAAGCAGTTTTCTATGGGGGCACCCAAGCAGGTGCGGTGCAGAACTGCGGCTCCGTGTGTTCATTCACACATGGAGCCATGGTTTGACTCCGTCCCCTCCATCTTCTGATTGGCTCACTGGCTTTGATTGACAGAAGTGTGAGCCAATGGCTGCTGCCAAAAGCCAATAAGTAATGTGAGTTCCCGGACAACCAAGGCTCTCGTGGACATCACTGGATCTAGCTCAGGTATATTAGGTGGGGCTGGGAGGCCTGCTGCACACAGAAGGTTTTTTAGAATGCATTAAGATTAAAAACCTTACGCTTTTACGACCACTTTAACAAAGAATGTGCTTTACTTAGAATGCAGTATATAGTCAGGTGTAAGAAACGTAAAACACAGTGAGGGGAATTTATCAAAACTGGTGCAGTCAGAATCCGGAACAGCTGCACATGGCAACCAATCAGCTTCTATCTTCAACTTTTTCAGCTTTAAAAATGAAATCTATGAGCTGATTGGTTGCCATGCACAGCTGCATAAAATTCTGTCTGCTCTAGTTTTGATAAACTAATAAGCCTAAGGGCTTATTTAGACAGGCACTGAGACAGGTCCTGTTTGCGGAGCCGCTTTTTGCTGCATCTGCGTCCACCAGAGAGCTTCACCTATAGAAGTGGGTGCACAGATCAGAATGGAGACACTGTGCATTTGGATACATGCATCCCTTCCTGCCTGCAGGTCATATTTTAACATTCGACTATGTCCATGCAGCTGCTGTGTCCCAATTGACTTTGACTGGACTGCCTCCACAGGGATGCACAGAACACCAAGTATGCCCACGTGGTACATGGCCATCACACAGGGCATGGACGCATATGCTCCATGTGAATGAGGCCTAATTGTCATGTAAGTCAGATAGCAGGAAAGAGGAGATGTTGAGTAATTAAAAGAGAAGTATGGGAGTTTTATTTTTCTGACTCATATTTACCTAGGTAGATGCTGCATCTGTCCCCCCGCCGGCTCTAAGGCTGAGAAATGAGTAATAAAACACTGCCGATCACTCAGTTCTCAGTGCTCCCTAAACAGAGAGCTGGTGGCTGTCAGTCTCTGGCTCTCTGCCCCCCCCCTCCGGGTGCTTACTGAAACACTGTGCTGTGGAGGGGCCGGGAGTGCCTGGCTCAAGCTTTCGGAGGCTCACTGAGAGGCTGAGCTGGGTGCCAGTCCAGGCATGTGGGCGGATCCCAACCATATGGTTGCGATCTTTCCCCCACCTGGACCAACTTCGTGACATCAGCCAAGAGTGGTATTAAGCCCGCTGTCATCTGAAAATGGGTCACAGGAGTGCAAAACAATCTGCACTGCTGTGATCAACAGGAGAAGTACAACCAAAAAGGCTTTGGCTGTACTTCTCCTTTAATAAATCTATCACACAACCGGTCTCTCTGCTCCTGTTTGGCATTACTTGCGACAATTGATAAATGTCCCCCTCACCTAGTCCAGTATCTCCCTTATATCCCCCTATCAAGGGGCCTTTGCCTCACCAACCACCATTTCCTAGTCAATGGCCTCCTCTACACACACCCCCAGTCCAGGGCCTCCTCTGCACTCCGCTCCTAATCCAAGGCCTCCTCTACAGCCCACCCCAAGTTCAGATCCTCCTCTGCACCCTGATGTCTAAATCCAGGTCCTTTACCATATCAAGCACACTTTTCAAGTCCAGGGCCTTCTCTGCACCCCAAGTCCAGGGCCTCCTGTGTACTCCCCTTCTAGTCCAGAGCCTCCTCTGCACTCTCCTCCTAGTCCAGGACCTCCTCTGCACTCCCCCTCTCCTAATCCAGGGTCCTTGCCACAGCAGACCTTTTCTAGCATATGGCCTTCTCTGCACCCCCCGTCACTCCAGCACCTCCTTTTCACCCTCCCAGTCCAGGGGCGCCTCTGCACCCCCCTCCCAGTCCAGGGCCTCCTTGCACTCCGATCCTAGTCCAAGGCCTCCTCTACAGCCCACTCCAAGTCCAGGACCTCCTCTACACCCCCCAGTCCAGGGCCTCTGGTGTACTCCCCTTCTAGTCCAGGGCCTCGTCTACACTCCCCCTCTCCTAATCCAGGGTCTTTGTCACACCAACCCTTTTCTAGTCCAGGGCCTTCTCTGCACCCCCCCACTCCAGCACCTCATCTGCACCCCCCCAGCCCAGGGCCTCCTCTGCACCACCCCAGTCCAGGGCCTCTTCTGCACCCCCCCAGTGCAGGACCTCCTCTGCATCCCCCAAGTCCAGGGTCTCCTTTGCAACCCCCCCAGGTTAGGGCCTCCTCTGCACCCCCCCATCAGCCTAGGGCCTCCGCTGCTATCTCCAGTTCAGGGCCTCCTCTGAACTCCCCCCTCCCCCAGTCTGGGCCCTCCACCACACCTCCCCTTAGCCCAGGGCCTTCACTGCACCCCCCAGTCCAGGGCCTTCTTTGAAGCCTCTCCTTCTCTGGGATGCCTCACGCAGAAAAGACATAGGCTGTTTGGGCACTGGGCAGGACTAGGAGGGATACTTCACAGCACTCTGCTGGTGGTGCTGCTTGCAAAGGTTGCCTCTGCTCTAGGGTGTCACTGATTCAGCAGAGCAATTCAGTACTAGTGCACCTGTGCGGTCTTCCTCCTATTTTATCCTCCAGTATTTGGCAAACTAAGCAGCTTGACCGGGCTGCAGTGACACCCTTAGAGCAGCTTTTCCCAGTGTGGGTGGGGGCAGCACCCCTGGCGACACTCCCCTAGATGTGTCACCTGGAGCAGGCGTCCCCCCCCTAGTTTTGGCCCTGGGTAATTGATCATAACCTATGACCACAGACATGGGGGTCTCATTCCCAACCACAATTTCACATACAGTATGTGTTTAGATGGCCATAGCTGGATAAAAATGTGTCCGGTTTAACAAGGACTGGCCGAATTTCCATCCATGTGTGGGCATCTCTGTTAGACAGAAGTTTATTGTTTGATCGACTTCTGTTAAACTGGAATGCTGGAAAACTTTTGTTTTTCAGTGGCTGCAGTCAATCAGCAGCAGCTACTGATCAGTGTATTATGACAGCAGAGGAGTCCAACTGTCAGAACACTGGGGCTGATTTACTGAAACTGGAAAGTGCAAAATCTGTTGAAGCTGTGTATGATAACCAATCAACTTCTAACTTCAACTTGTTCAATTAAGCTTTTTAGTAAATCAGCCCCACAATGTCCCAGCAGGAGAGATTCCTTCATCCAACTTGCTTGTATGGATGGAGAAATCTGTTCCTTTTTTTTTCATTTAGGCAGCGAATGATCCATCTTTGGCCAGCTTTACCCTTTTTTCTGTTATTCTTTATAAATTCTTTTGAATTACATGTCTGATTATACTTTTTTCTTGGATGCAGTTTTACTGTTTACTTATATTAAAATAGATAAGACCTCTTTAACCGCTTCAGCCCCGGAAGATTTTACCCCCTCCTGACCAGAGCACTTTTTGCGATTCGGCACTACGTTGCTTTAACTGCCAATTGCACGGCCGTGCGATGTTACACCAAAACATAATTGATGTCCTTTTTTCCCCACAAATAGAGCTTTCTTTTGGTGGTATTTGATCACCTCTGCGGTTTTTCATTTTTGCTCTAAAAACAAAAAAAGAGCGACAATTTTGAAGAAAAGCAATATTTTTTACTTTTTGCTATAATAAATATTCCCAAAAAATATATAAAAATTTTTTTTTTTCCTCGCCGATATGTATTCTTCTACATATTTTTGGTAAAAAAAACACAATAAGCGTATATTGATTGGTTTGCGCAAAAGTTATACAAAATAGGGGATAGATTTATGGCATTTTTATTATTCTTTTTTTTTATTAGTAATGGCAGCGATTTTTATCATGACTGCGACATTATGGCGGACACATCGGACACTTTTGACACTATTTTGGGACCATCGTCATTTATACAGCGATCAGTGCTATAAAAATGCACTAATTACTGTGTAAATGACCCTGGCAGGGAAGGGGATAACCACTAGTGGGCGATGAAGAGGTTATGTGTGTCCTAGGGAGTAATTCTAACTGTGGGGGGGATGGGCTACCACTGATATGACAGCGATCACTGCTCCCGATGACAGGGGCCAGTAGATCCCTGTCATGTCACTAGGCAGAATGGGGGAAATGCCTTGTTTACATAGGCATCTCCCCGTTGTGCCTCTCCGTGACACGATTGCGGGACACAGGCAGACATCGAGTCTGTGGGTCCTGCGGGCAAGGTCACACTGTATGCGGCGGGCATGCGCCCACTAGCCCCGCCAATTAAAGGGGACGTACAGGTACACTCATCTGCTCACCACTGCCATTGTGCCAACGTATATCGGCATGCAGCGGTCGGCAAGTGGTTTATACAGCCTTTCCAAAACAAATCATATTTCATTAATTTAACATGTAATTAACATCATTCTTGACAAATCATTAAAAAAAAATATTGAATCCTTACCAGATTTATGTATTAGGTATACCTAACTGTAAATAATTCTCTATATAATAGTTTTATATGTATATAAATATATATATATATATATATATATATATATATATATATATTTATATATAATTTAATTTATCTGTTTCTCTGTTATATTATTAAACATTTAACTGCTGCAAGCCAGATGGAGTGATTTAAACCATGAAATGTGAAATGAAGAAACCCAGAAAGCTGAGAAATGAAAGTAGCATATGTGGCCTAGTCATAAATCCATCAAGACCTTGGCAAGACTTTAGTGACAATCTGTTAATCTTAAAATGAATCTATCCTGAAACCGAACTGTAGTCAAGGAAAGATCGCAGTACTAGAAATGAAACTACTTGCTTTAGGTCTACAGTAATTACTTCATAAATAACAGACAAATCAGCATTATGATGCACCATGTCTACGGCCTTCTATTTATCAACAGGGCCAGATCAAAAACAAACTGGACCATGGGCAGGTATCAACGTTGGTCCTATTTCCCCATTTACTGTATATGCGCACATAGTGACTTTCAGTCCAAGACATTTGTGCTGAATTGACTATTCTGATTGATCGCAAACACATGTTCCTTGAGTTCAGCCAAAACAAACATGGCTACAAAATCATGCCAGAATGCATTTTGTTTACACATTCCCAGCTGTTAGCATTTACATTTTTATACTGGGCTCCAGACTATGTAAGGCACCAGTACTAATATTGCTGATATAACATACATTATAATGGCCATGTTCACACCTAAAGCTGTATTGAAGTCTCACATCTTCTTATACCCATTTATAGTTCCTCCCACAACATGTTATGATTTGTGACTGAATTTTTATTGGACATGCCCTTGAACAGCTTTACGTGCAAATACTGCTTCTTGTTTTGCTACTCCAGTACTCTAGGCTGGCAAAACTGCCACACCCGCCAACACAAGTATCCTCACACAGACATGTTTTATAGAGGGACATGTTTGAACAAGCCTATTGCAGTGGTGCTCAACCTCAGTCCTCAAGTACTCCCAATGGGCCATGTTTGCAGGCTTTCCTTTATCTTGCACAGCTGCTGTAGCCTCCCTGACGGTATTACCGAGTGTGGCTCGGGGTTAAATTTCAGCACCATTAGTGGTAACCCCGAGCCACACTCGGGATTACATCTCAGGATCCTGATGCTGGTTACTTACCTTGTCCCCAGGATCCTGCGATGTCTGCGGGCTCGTCCTCTGCCCAAAGCCTCTCTGTGCCAGGCTCCGTTCCCTGAGAGCGTTGCGAAGCACGGTGGCGGAGCCTGGGGGCAAATTAAAAAAAATGTTAAAATCATAACACATACAGTACTGTAATCTTACACATTACAGTACTGTATGATATAATTTCACATCCCTTTTGTCCCCAGTGCTTTGGCCCATGCTCTGCATGCAGTTTTATATTATATATACTGTTCTTTCTGCCTGGAAACTTGAGATTGTCCATAGCAACCAAAAAGTGTCCCTTTACGTCAAAAGTGGCTTTAGACCAGCTAGAAGACAGCGATAGTAAATTAGAACACTTGCAGAATTGAGCGATAGTGAATCGTGGGGAAATTTATTTTATTATTATTATATTATTATTATTTTTTTAATTTTTATATGTATTTATTATATTATAATTTATGATTTTGTATTTCAAACTTCATCATACCCGGGATATCTACTAGACTCTTGGTGGACAGATCTAAGTGTGTTATTGCTAAGAATTACAGACCTACAATATAAAACGCCAAATTTCTATGCAAAATAATTGTACCGCTTTGAGACGCAAAAATCTGAAATAATCATACCGCCAGGGAGGTTAAATCAATGGTTTGGTATTTTGGACAGTATTTTATCTAAAAGAAATTCCCAAAACATGGCCTGTTGGGGGTACATGAGGACAGAGGATGCGAACCACTGGCCTATTGGACAGCACAATTATACTAAAGCATTCCATAGATTATGCACTTGCTCTATCCCCCCATCAACACTGAGTGTGTTGATGGGGGAATCCCTCCCGCGGTGCAGAGCACAGCACACGTGGGATAGGGGAATCCTTCCTGCAGCACAGCCTTCCTTGCTGGCAGAACACAATGGTCACTCTGGTGGCTATAACCACTGGTAGTGATCGCATGATAAAAATCCAACAAGCTGGTTGTTCTGAAGTCAATCAATGGATTTCCTTCAGTACAACCAGCCTGCCCATAGATAGATCAAATCTCAGCTAGTCCCTGCTGAACTGGCTGAGATTTGGTCCATCTATGGGCGGCTTTAGACTCCTTGCACAATTGCTGTAACAGCAAAGACTATGAAAATCAAGGTTGTTAGTACAACATCTATATGGCTGCATATAATTATCTGTGACTTCAACTGTAAACAAACATTATAAGGTTTCCATCCCTATTATCTTACAAATATGAATGTGCAAAAATGTACAACTCAACAGCTTCCTCACTTTTCACACTGCTATGTTTCTGAAGCTTGTTGGATTCCCAGCATGGTCATCCTAGCAATTGCCAACCCCTCCTCCCCCAATCACCTACCTAGTCATAGTGGGGGAGATTTACTAAACTGGTGCACACATAATCTGGTGCAGCTGTGCATAGTAACCAATCAGCTTCTAGGTTTTAGCCTAGGTTCACTCTAATGGCCTGCACACACGATCCAAAAATCGGATGGCAGATCGTCCATTTTTTTTTGCATGCTAGTCGCATATCAAAAATGGAGAGGTTACTAAAGTTATGAAAATTCTCGTACGACAGAATAAAAAATTGGATGTGATGTCATGTGTTGTAGTGTATTTCTATGGTATTTTCAGATGACAACTGTACTGATTAAACGAAAATCGTACGATCTGGTATCATACAAGAAAATTATAATTAAAAAATCGGATAATATCGGATGAACTGTCGTGATTGGCTCTCAAAAGCTCTGTACTTACAATCTGATTATTGTACAATCGCTTCGAAAACTGTATTTTTCATCCGATTTTTGGATCGTGTGTACGGGCCATTAGCCCAGGTTCACACTTGTGTGAACGCAGACATGGCATGTGATTCACACCTGCACTGCAGTGCCGATCACATGTGATGTCTGTGCAATGCGAGTTCAGCCATACAGTTATATGGCTGAACTTGCATTGGATTTGCAGGAAAATAGTTCTTGCATGAAATCGGATCACTCATGCGATCTGATTCCTGTGCGAGTTCACAGTTTGCACTGCGATCTGTGAACCTATCTGCGGGTATCATTAACATTGTACTGACACCCGCAGCGGTTCACAGAGGGCAGTGTGAACTGCCTGCTAGAGAGATGTGATGCGGGAACCAGCACTGGAATCCCGCTGGTTCCCGCATTGCATATATGTGAACCCGGGCTGAATGCGGGTTTGAAATTGTGTGAGTTCAGCTGAACTTGCATGATTTTAAAAAGGCATTTCAGTGCGACTTCGGGGGGGGGAGGATTTGAGAGACATCTGTGCGGGGTCATGCACAGATGTCTATTGAAATCGCCCCCAAAGTCGCCAAAAGAGATGCAGGAACTACTTTTGGGAAATGGTGCAGCGCCGCAAAGTCACTATAGCACCGATTTGGACAGTGATGTTGCCGGCAATAGGCTCCAATTTGGCATGTGATTTGACAATGTCAAATCACATGTCAAATCGTCCCAAAGTGAACGTAGGCTTATTGTCAAAGCTTTATTTAAGAAGCTGAATTTAGAAGGTGTTTGGTTACTATGCACAGCTGCACCAGATTCTGTGTGAGCCAGTTTTAGTAAATCTCTCCCAGTATTACACTGACTACCTTTTATTATGCACAGAAATCTGTTACTGCTAGTCAGCAACATGATGAGAGTCTGTGTATCAGTGCCTTGGTATTAAAATGTGCAGTATAAGAAGCAACCAGTTAGATTCCAATTTACTGAAGTCAGTTCAGTGAAAGATGCATTTTGACAGCTGCCTAATGGTTAGTAATAGAATGTAATATATTGCAGCTTACCAACCACTAGATGTGGTGGCTGTATCAGTTTACTTTTTTAGGCTTTTTTCCTCTGTTTTCATTTGGTGATCTACCAGTAACGCGCTTCCTGTATTAGACTGTCCCCACTCTGGATGAAGGAGCACCTTTGGACAGCAGCACTCTCAGTCTAGGGGGAGGGGAGTGTTACATGTATTAGCAGATTTAGGCCTCTTTCACACAAGGGATCCGTATGTCCATTTTTCATCCTTCCGTTTTCGGATGAAAAACGGACATACATGTATCCCTATGGAGCGTCGGATGTCAGCGGTGACATGTCCGCTGACATCCGACCCGCTCCGATCCGAAAAGTGTAACGGAGGAAAACCTTACTTTTCCATCAGTTTTGGGATCGGATCGGGTGACAACGGACACTACGGTCCGTCATCATCCGATCCCCCATAGGGGAGAGCGGCGCTCTGACAGGTCCATCGCTGCACAGAGTGCAGCGATGGACCTGTCATCTTTCTGCTCAGCGGGGATCGGCGGAGCGAGCAAGCGGGTGTTCACGGGGCGGATCCGCCCCGTGTGAAAGAGCCCTTAGACCCACTAACAAATTGAAGCTAAACTTGAGCTCAAGCCAAAAAAGAACAATAATGCAGCTATCATATCTAAGAATTGGTAAGCTGCAATATAATAAAAATTTGCTTTTGGGTTTATTACTTTAAGCCTTGCCTCCTCACCTTCCTGGGAGGTAAAGCATTTCTGTATGGCATTTCAGTAGAGGATGTACACTTGGTAAGGTGAAGCTATGTTTAATTTAATATAGCTTCCAAATGGTTTTATTTGAATGAACCATTCTTTTTATGAAACCAAAGCTCTCTGTTCCTTTAACCTTTTTTAGTTATCTCTCTAGTTATCTCTCTTTCTGCTCTGATATACAGACCTCTATAATGAAAGTGTACTCTTTAACTGTCAACAATATCACACTACACTAATGCCCCGTACACACGGTCGGACTTTGTTCGGACATTCCGACAACAAAATCCATGGATTTTTTCCGACGGATGTTGGCTCAAACTTGTCTTGCATACACACGGTCACACAAAGTTGTCGAAAAATCCGATCGTTCTGAACGCGGTGACGTAAAACACGTACGTCGGGACTATAAACGGGGCAGTGGCCAATAGCTTTCATCTCTTTATTTATTCTGAGCATGTGTGGCACTTTGTCCGTCGGATTTGTGTACACACGATCGGAATTTCCAACAACGGATTTTGTTGTCGGAAAATTTTATCTCCTGCTCTCCAACTTTGTGTGTCGGAAAATCCGATGGAAAATGTCCGATGGAGCCCACACACGGTCGGAATTTCCGACAACACGCTCCGATCGGACATTTTCCATCGGAAAATCCGACCGTGTGTACGGGGCATAACGCTGCTCTTATACTGGAGCAGGCGGGCGTTGATGGTAAAACACAGCCGTTTTGCGGAGGTTTTCGGCCGCTAGCGGGGTTTAAAGGGGTTTTAACCCAAAGGGTTAAAACGACCCGCTACAGCGGCGCTTTGCCGGCGGTTTGGCGCATTTCAATGGGCAGGAGCGGTTTAGGAGTGGTGTATACACCGCTCCATCACCGCTCCAAAGATGCTGCTTGCAGGAGTTTTTTTAAGGTCCTGCCAGTGCATCACCTCAGGGTGAAAGCCCCCGTGCTTTCACACTGAGACTGCAGGGGAGCTGTTTCTCAGGTGCTTTACAGGCGCTATTTTTAGCCCAAAAGTGCCTGAAAAATGCCTCAGTGTGAAAGGGGTCTAAACCTTACAGCAAGCCTCTAATTGACTTTGAAAAAAAACATTATAAAGGTGAAGCATAGGTGTGCACACAGGGGGTGTCAGGTGTGCCAGGGCACACCCTAATCACCTAGTACACATTACCATTATCACTCTGTGTGGCAGCAGGGAGATGTTCCTCTTACCTGCTCTGCCATATGCATTTCTTTCACTATGCCAGCAGGGAGATTAATGTACCAGGGCCATATACTTGTAGACACACACACATACATGTGTGTTTGAGCTTTGGGGTTCACACCCTAATGCAATAGGCTGTACACACCTATGATGTAAAGTCATGGTAGTAACAGGACTTTTGCCTGTACATAATAAAGAGATGTGGGGAATTGGCGCTGCCCTATTGACAGTAAGTATTGCTTAGAGGTCAGAAAAATAAATAAATAAGTGAATATATAGAAATAGTGACAAAAATTGTGTATATGCAAGGAAAGGAATAAATGTGTGTTCCTTAAGTGAATGTCCCCCTATAAATGCACCAAAAATGAATGAAATAATTAATTTATATAGTATAAAATCCTAAAAAGTGAATGTGCACATCTTCTGTATTGTGTAAATAAATATTTCAGTAAGTGGGTTGAGTTTACACTTGCTCCACTTCCAGTGTGAACCTTTGCATATGCAATAAACCAAACAAGACAAAAAAATAATAAAAATAGAAATATAAAAAATGTTTTTTGTTGAAATTAGTGAGTAGCCTCCTTTTTAAAAATATTCGGGGTCCGTGAGAAAGCACACTGTTTGGGGGCTAACGGTAACCGTATGAGGTTACCACATATCCCCAATAAATATGGTGAATAAAGTGCACTGTGTATAAAGTGAAACCAAAGTGCAAAAAACCTCTATGTTACAGTATATTAAATTTCCTCAAATTTCATATATAAAAAGATAGGAGTCCAGACAATTAACACTCATGTTAGAGACAGCGAGTATGAATACACCATCGGTAAAACAGTCCCTATATTGGACTCAGGCAGGAATAAAATGTCTAATATGTAGAGACAGGAACAATTGAGAACATCAGGGTCGGTTGACATGCATTTAAAAATGCTCAAGGGGTGATATGAGGTGACTTCCGTGCAAGAAGAAGCTGGTGACTCCAAGTGCCCCCCCCCCCGTGCTCCCCCACTCACCAGACTCCGTCACCCCCAAGGGGGTATTAGGCAGAGGAGTGGGTGTCTTTGGGTAGCTGCCTCTGATGGTTGTCCCTCTTAGGCTTCACTGCACCATGAGTTTCTTCCGTATAGACCGATAATGAGGGTCCCCTTGTGCTGATCCAGGCCCGGGTACCTCCGCTACTATCCACCTCCGTGCTGCTAAATCTTGAGATTGATTTTCTTTGTTATGCTTATCTCTGTTAACATGCACATGCTATTTTTTTCTTCCTCTGCGCTCCCTTGGATCATGGGTCTTCAAGGTCTATCTTCCCACTGCAGCATTCAGCTAAATTTTGTCAAAATTTAGCTGAATGGTGCAGTGGGAAGATAGACCTTGAAGACCCATGATCCAAGGGAGCGCAGAGGATACGGAGAAGAAACTCATGTGCAGTGGGAAGATAGACCTTGAAGACCCATGATCCAAGGGAGCGCAGAGGATACGGAAGAAACTCATGGTGCAGTGAAGCCTAAGAGGGACAACCATCAGAGGCAGCTACCCAAAGACACCCACTCCTCTGCCTAATATCCCCTTGGGGGTGACGGAGTCTGGTGAGTGGGGGAGCACGGGGGGGAGCACTTGGAGTCACCAGCTTCTTCTTGCACGGAAGTCACCTCATATCACCCCTTGAGCATTTTTAAATGCATGTCAACCGACCCTGCTGTTCTCAATTGTTCCTGTCTCTACATATTAGACATTTTATTCCTGCCTGAGTCCAATATAGGGACTGTTTTACCGATGGTGTATTCATACTCGCTGTCTCTAATATGAGTGTTAATTGTCTGGACTCCTATCTTTTAATATATGAAATTTGAGGAAATTTAATATACTGTAACATAGAGGTTTTTTGCACTTTGGTTTCACTTTATACACAGTGCACTTTATTCACCATATTTATTGGGGATATGTGGTAACCTCATACGGTTACCGTTAGCCCCCAAACAGTGTGCTTTCTCACGGACCCCGAATATTTTTAAAAAGGAGGCTACTCACTAATTTCAACAAAAAATTTTTTTTATATTTCTATTTTTATTATTTTTTTGTCTTGTTTGGTTTATTGCATATGCAAAGGTTCACACTGGAAGTGGAGCAAGTGTAAACTAAACCCACTTACTGAAATATTTATTTACACAATACAGAAGATGTGCACATTCACTTTTTAGGATTTTATACTATATAAATTAATTATTTCATTCATTTTTGGTGCATTTATAGGGGGACATTCACTTAAGGAACACACATTTATTCCTTTCCTTGCATATACACAATTTTTGTCACTATTTCTATATATTCACTTATTTATTTATTTTTCTGACCTCTAAGCAATACTTACTATCAATAGGGCAGCGCCAATTCCCCACATCTCTTTATTACATACTTTCAATTAACTCCTAAATAGGAATTAATTAAGGGGAGGCTGCAGCCCTTTTAATAGCTATTTTCCTAAGCGCGGACTTTTAATCAAGTATCCTTTTGCCTGTACATGTTTGCGAAAAACTACTGATGCTACTTCTATTACTATACTGAGTAAAATTATAAACACAACACTTTTATGTTTGCCCCTCTTTATAATGAGCTGAACGCAAAGATCAACATGTTTTTCTATGTACACAAAAGGCCTCTTTCTCTCAAACATTGTTCACAAATCTGTCTAAATCTGTATTAGTGAGCACTTCTCTTTTGCCAAGATAATCCATCCACCTCACAGGTGTGGCATATCAAGATGCTGATTAGACAGCATGATTATTGCACAGGTGTGCCTTAGGTTGGCCACAATAAAAGGCCACTCTAAAATGTGCAGTTTTATCACACAGCACAATGCCACAGATGTTGCAAGGTTTGAGGAAGCGTGCAATTGGCATGCTGATTGCAGGAATGTCCACCAGAGCTGTTGTGTTTGAATTGAATGCTCATTTCTCTACCATAAGCCGTCTCAAAAGGCGTTTCAGTGAATTTGGCAGTACATCCAACTGGCCTCACAACAGCAGACCACGTGTAACCACGCCAGCCCAGGACCTCCACATCCAGCATCTTTACCTCCAAGATCGTCTGAGACCAGACACCCAGACAGCTGCTGCAACAATCGGTTTGCATAACAAAAGAATTTCTGCACAAGCTGTCAGGAACTGTCTCAGGGAAGCTCATCTACATGGTCGTCAGCCCCATGGGGGTCTCAACCTGACTGCAGTTTGCAGTCGTAAATGTCTTGAGTGGGCAAATACTCACATTCAATGGCGTCCGGCACTTCAGAGAGGTGTTCTCTTCATGGATAAATCCCGGTTTTCACTATACAGGGCAGATGGCAGACAACATGTATGGCGTCCTGTGGGTGAGTGGTTTGCTGATGCCAGTGTTGTGGATCGAGTGGCCCATGGTGGCGGTGGGTTTATGGTATGGGCAGGCGTATGCTATGGACAATGAGCACAGGTGCATTTTATTGATGGCATTGTGAATGCACAGAGATACCGTGACCCGATCCTGAGGCCCATTGTTGTGCCATTCATCCATGACCATCACCTCATGTTGCAGTATGATAATGCATGGCCCCATGTTGCAAGGATCTGTACACAATTCCTGGAAGCTGAAAACATCCCAGTTCTTGCATGGCCAGCATTCTCACCCATTGAGCATGTTTGGGATGCTCTGGATCGGCGTATACGACAGCGTGTTCCAGTTCCTGCCAATATCCAGAAACTTTGCACAGCCATTGAAAAATGGACCAACATTCCACAGGCCACAATCAATAACCTGATCAACTCTATGCGAAGGAGATGTGCTGCACTGCGTGAGGCAAATGGTAATCACACCAGATACTGACTGGTTTTTGGGCCCCCCCAACAAAGTAAAACTTCACATTTTAGAGTGCTTTCACACTGAGGCATTGGGGGCATCCGCGGTAAAGTGCCTCTATTTTTAGCGGCACTTTACCGTTGTTTTAGTGGCGCTATTCGGCAGCGGCACTTTGCGGGCGGTTTTAACCCTTTTTCAGCTGCTAGCGGGGGTTAAGCTAGTGCCCAGCTAGTATCCTAAAAAGGGTTAAAACCATCCCCAAAGTGACGCTACGGTGGCGCTTTGCCGGCAGTTCGGCGGTGCTGCCCATTGAATTCAATAGGCAGGGGCGCTTTAGGAGCGGTGTATACACCGCTCCTACAGGGCTGCAAAGATGCTGCTTGCAGGACTTTTTTCAGAGTCCTGCAAGCACACTGCTCCAGTGTCAAAGCACTCGGGTTTTTACACTGGAGTGAGAGGAGAGGCTCCTTACAGGTGCTATATGGGCGCTATGTTTAGCGTTATAGAGCCTGTAAAGCTCCTCAGTGTGAAAACAGCCTTAGAGTGGCCTTTTATTGTGGCCAGCCTAAGGCACACCTGTGCAATAATGATGCTGTCTTATCGGCATCTTGATATGCCACACCTATGAGGTAGGTGGATTATCTCGGCAAAGGAGAAGTGCTCACTAACACAGATTTAGATAGATTTGTGAACAATATTTGAGAGAAATAGGCCTTTTGTGACAAAAGTCATAGATCTTTGAGTTCAGCTCATGATAAATAGGGGCAAACACAAAAGTGTTGTGTTTAGAATTTTGCTCAGTGTATAATACTACTACTGCTTGTAATAATAATATGTGGTACAAGTTTAGGTTAACTATCGTTGTACTAATACCCTATATACTCGAGTATAAGCCAAGATTTTCAGCCCTTTTTTTTAGGCTGAAAGTGCCCCCCTCGGCTTATACTCGAGTCATCGCCGTCTGCCTACATGATCAGCGTGTCATGCAGACAGATGGCGGCCATTCCACTGTTCAAAAGCCACGCCTCCTCCTTATCTGTGATAGGCAGAACACTCAATTTCCCAGCAGTCAGTGTTCAGCCTATCACGGACATCCTCTCATCCTCGTTGATGTCCGTGATAGGCGAATGTCCGTGATAGGCTGAACACTGACTGCTTGGAAATTGAGTGTTCTGCCTATCACAGACGAGGAGGAGGCACGGCTTTTGAACAGTGGAATGGCCGCCGTATGTTATTATGACACACTGATCGGTGGATGCAGAGCGGCACACGGAGGCTGCAGATTGCCACATGGAGGCTGCAGATCACCACACGGAGCCTGCAGATCGCCACACGGAGGCATGCACAGGACACAGGTAGGCTGCACAGGACACAGGGACACATGCACAGGACACAGGTAGACTGCAGAGGACACAGGGAGGCTGCACAGGACACAGGGACACATGCACAGGACACAGGTAGGCTGCACAGAACACAGGTAGGCTGCACAGGACACAGGTAGGCTGCACAGGACACAGGTAGGCTGCAAAGGACACAGGTAGTCTGCACAGGACACAGGGAGGCTGCACAGGACATAGGTAGGCTGCACAGGACACAGGTAAGCTGCACAGGACACAGGGACACATGCACAGGACACAGGTAGGCTGCACAGGACACAGGGACACATGCACAGGACACAGGTAGGCTGCACAGGACACAGGGAGGCTGCACAGGACACAGGGACACATGCACAGGACTCAGGTAGGCTGCACAGAACACAGGTAGGCTGCACAGGACACAGGTAGGCTGCACAGGACACAGGGAGGCTGCACAGGACACAGGGACACATGCACAGGACACAGGTAGGCTGCACAGAACACAGGTAGGCTGCACAGGACACAGGTAGGCTGTATAGGACACAGGTAGGCTGCACAGGACATAGGTAAGCTGCACAGGACACAGGTAGGTTGTACAGGACACAGGGAGGCTGCACAGGACATAGGTAGGCTGCACAGGACACAGGGAGGCTGCACAGGACACAGGGAGGCTGCACAGGACATAGGTAGGCTGTACAGGACAGGCAGAACACTCAATTTCCCAGCAGTCAGTGTTCAGCCTATCACGGACATCCTCTCATCCTCGTTGATGTCCGTGATAGGCGAATGTCCGTGATAGGCTGAACACTGACTGCTTGGAAATTGAGTGTTCTGCCTATCACAGACGAGGAGGAGGCACGGCTTTTGAACAGTGGAATGGCCGCCGTATGTTATTATGACACACTGATCGGTGGATGCAGAGCGGCACACGGAGGCTGCAGATTGCCACATGGAGGCTGCAGATCACCACACGGAGCCTGCAGATCGCCACACGGAGGCATGCACAGGACACAGGTAGGCTGCACAGGACACAGGGACACATGCACAGGACACAGGTAGACTGCAGAAGACACAGGGAGGCTGCACAGGACACAGGGACACATGCACAGGACACAGGTAGGCTGCACAGAACACAGGTAGGCTGCACAGGACACAGGTAGGCTGCACAGGACACAGGTAGGCTGCACAGGACACAGGGAGGCTGCACAGGACATAGGTAGGCTGCACAGGACACAGGTAAGCTGCACAGGACACAGGGACACATGCACAGGACACAGGTAGGCTGCACAGGACACAGGGACACATGCACAGGACACAGGTAGGCTGCACAGGACACAGGGAGGCTGCACAGGACACAGGGACACATGCACAGGACACAGGTAGGCTGCACAGAACACAGGTAGGCTGCACAGGACACAGGTAGGCTGCACAGGACACAGGGAGGCTGCACAGGACACAGGGACACATGCACAGGACACAGGTAGGCTGCACAGAACACAGGTAGGCTGCACAGGACACAGGTAGGCTGTATAGGACACAGGTAGGCTGCACAGGACATAGGTAAGCTGCACAGGACACAGGTAGGTTGTACAGGACACAGGGAGGCTGCACAGGACATAGGTAGGCTGCACAGGACACAGGGAGGCTGCACAGGACACAGGGAGGCTGCACAGGACACAGGGAGGCTGTACAGGACACAGGGAGGCTGCACAGGACACAGGGAGGCTGCACAGGACATAGGTAGGCTGCACAGGACACAGGTAGGTTGTAGAGGACACAGGGAGGCTGCACAGGACATAGGTAGGCTGTACAGGACACAGGGAGGCATGCAGCTGCAGATGGGCATTGTTGACCCTCTTTTTCCACTTACAGTAGCTGCTGCATTTCTCACCCTCGGCTTATACTCGGGTCAATACGTTTTCCCATTTTTTTGTGGTAAATTAGGGGCCTCAGCTTATATTCGGATCGACCTATGCTCGAGTATATATGGTATTACTATTTGTTTTAATAGTGGTGCCAGAGGGCCTTTAGTACAAATGTCTGTTAATTACAGTATACCAGAAAATCTCTGTATTTATATCCCCCTATTTATTGCTCTTTGATGAGCATGAACTAACTAGGACAGATGCAACTCAGCCGTTTTGTTCTCAGTTATGTCAGTGCTGTATGGGTAACCTATTGCTCGTATTTAATGGAAATAGTAATGGTATTAAGCCTGTAAAAGCCTTATAATCACATGCTGCCATCTGCCTGTCATCGATGCATTCAACAGCTGGATAGAGAATTTATTGAAGAGTGTCAATGTCTGCTTGCTTTTAAATAGGAAAAAAATAATTACACAAACAGAATTACTAAAATAAACATGGAAACGCTAAAGTATATAATATAGATAAATATATACATACAGTAAAACCTTGGATTGCGAACATAATTCATTACAGAAACATGCTTGTAATCCAAAGCACTCGTATATCAAAGCGAATTTCCCCATAAGAAATAATGGAAACTCAGATGATTCGTTCCACAACCGTTTATTCATAAGGCCTTTAGTTTATAGTCCATATAAAAAGATTATAGCAAGGGGATTAGAAGCAAAATCCAGCAGGAGCTACAGAGTATAAAAAAGAAGGGTGCCTCAAAGTGTAGCAATATGGTTACATTTAATGAAGGTACAACAGTTAGCAACTCACATGGTTGATGATTAAAACAGGCACATCTAAATATGCAGGCATCCGGGGTAAAGCTGACCACATAGACCATCCCCCGCACCACCGGCTTTCACCGCTGTCAGTCTGCAATCGTGACCAGGAAGACTACCCTGCAGTAGAGTGATCTGAAAGTGAGGCTTGAACCACTCATGGAGTGCAGCGTGGAAGGGATGACGTTGATGGCGGTGTGGAGGATGGTCTATGTGGACAGCTTTACCCCAGATGCCTGCATACTTAGATGTGCCTCTTGTAATCATCAACCGTGTGAGTTGCTAAATGTTGTACCTTCATTAAATGTAACCATGACGGTACACTTAGAGGCGCCTCTCTTCTCTTTTATACTCAGTTGTGACATGACGCTACTTGTATATCAAGACATCGCTTGTATATCATGTCAAAATTTATTTAAAAATGTTGCTTGTCTTGCAAAACGCTCTCAAACTAAGTTACTCTCAAACCAAGGTTTTACTGTATATTATAAACGGCGTTATAGCACAGGAAGTTTCCCCCTCTAGCCCGTAATATAGCAACTTCAGACATCCCTACCCTTTACAGTTACCAACCTGCACAATTCAGTAGAAATGGACGTATGAATGCCCAGGTCCCAAATAGCATCATATATACAACACAAGATACTAAGTAGGTGTTGCCACTTGTTAACCCTTACCTATAGTAAACTCTTGATTATAAAATGAGGATTCTTAGTTCAAGATGGCCAACTACATCAAAGTGATCCCTCTCTGGCCAGTCCCTACTCTATCTTGCAGATGTGCCAACACATATTTGATAATATTGCCACTGTTAAGAATGTAGGTTGATTTACTAAAGGCAAATAGACTGTGCACTTGGCAAAGCAGTTGCTCCAGAGCTTAGTAAATAAGCAGAAGCTCATCCAATCATCCAATCATGTGCAAGTAAAAATGCTTTTTTATTTTCCATATGATTGGGTATTCTTTGAAAAGTGCCTAATTTTACCTAATTTACTAAGCTTTGGAGCAACTACACTTGCAGAGGGCAACTTTGCAAAGTGCACAGTCTATTTGCCTTTAGTAAATCAACCCCACAGTGCCAATATGGGGTGGACCCAGCTGGATGTATATATATATATATATATATTAGTATTACAGTCTATATCTTTCAGGTTCACGCTGGAATCTCACTTTAAGCCACCAAAAGTGATTAACAAATGCCTGAATGGACTAAAATAATAAAAAGTAAAAAGTAAAATAGCAAGATGCAAAGTGTTAACACAGCAATGTACTTTTGTACACTAAGGCTCTTTCAGACGGAACCACTCCGCTCTGTTCAGTAGGGGATCCGTGAGCAGATTCCCTTCTAAATCAGAGCTGAATGAACCAGATGTCAGTTTTTTACATCTATGACCAATCCTGGCAGACACAAGCGGACTCATTAGAGCTCTATGGACGGGGCTAAATGTGTCTGTTTACATCGAGCTATCTCCGATTGGTCACCTTTTGATTCAGTGATAGGGAAAATGACACAGTCCTTTTCTTTCTTTTTTTCCTCACCTGGATGGACTCGGAGGTAGGTGGGTGTCAATGGGCACAAATCCATTTACATCAGCCTGCCCATAGAGCTGCATGGAGCTTTCAGTCAGGTCTGCTTGAAAAACTGACAGGCGGACCCGATTGGAATGCCAGTCTTAAATGGCCCCACAGATGTTCATAAGGCAGATTAGGCACTGACAATTGTGAGGCATTGAGCAGCACCGCCAATGTACCTAGAAACGAATGAATAGGTAATCTATAGGGAATTGTGTCTGCTGTGTCTGATTGTGTCCCTCCTTATGAGTGGATGTTGGACAGAGTGGGGAAGCACAGTAGAGACTGATGTAAGAAGGTAGAGAGGAGACCACTATCAGTGAAAGTTCAAAATGGTCCCTAAATGTGTCTTTTTTTGGGAGGGCAACACAAGTAACCTGTTTTATCAATATCTATTATCTATTATAACTGATGAAGTGCGACAGTTTTGGACTATACTTAGTTGTATATCCTGCGCAGAGCAGTCAGGAGGGTATTGATGTAATATAATAGTAATATGGGTAACTAGTTGTTCTGCCAACCACAAACATGGTGTGTATGTTCTAGATCACTTCACATCTACAGCTGTGCTCAAAAGTTTGCATATCCTGGCAGAAAGTGTGCAATATTGGCATTATTATTGAAAATATGACTGATCATGCCAAAAAACTCTCTTTTATTTAAAGTGATTATAAAGTCTAATTTTTTTTCCCTATAAAATAACAAACATCTCTGTTGCAGTGGATTTGCACAGGACAACCCAGATCCACCTCTTCTTGGGTCCCTCTTCTGTGCTCCTGGCCCCTCCCTCCTGTTCAGTGCCCCCACAGCAAACAGCATGCTATAGGGGCACCCAAGCAGAGTCACAGCTCCCTGTGTCCATTCAGACACGGAGCCCCGCCCCGGCCCACCCCCTCTTTTCCCTGATTAGCTAGCTAACTTTGATTGACAGCAGTGGCGGCCAATGGCACCTCTGCTGTGTCTCAGCCAATCAGGAGCGATTCTCGGACGGCTGAGACACCCGTGGACATCGCTGGACAGAGATGGGGCTCAGATAAATACTGGGGGGCTGCTGCACACACAACACCACACCAGTTTCCCACTGGTTGATGGAGCAGCAAAGCACAATGCCTATCACACTGAGTTAACCCCTTTCCTTGGTGAACTATAGAGATTTTAAAGAGCTTTCTGAGCTTATAATATCATATCTAGTCTTGCTGCAACTTTGACCATTATTTTATGTCTTATTATTTTTGTTTTTTTATTTAAAGACTTCATGGACTTTAGTGCTAGTATGGAACTTTTGTTTTACTGTTATTTCTGCTGCACACAGAAGGCTTTTTATCTTAAGGCATAGAATGCCTTAAGATAAAAAAAAATCTTCTGCCTTTACAACCACTTTAAGGACAGTGAGCATATGAAGCCATATATTATTTGGCTCCTTTTTTAAATCATAATAACAGAAATCAGCCAAATGGCCCTGACCAAAAGTACACATACCCTGGAATGTTTGGCCTTGGTACAGACATACAAGGTGACACACACAGGGTAAAATGGCAATTAAAGGTTAATTTCCCACATTTGTGGCTTTTTAAATTGCAATTAGTGTTTGTGTATAAATTATCAATGTGTTTTCACGTGAATACACTGAGCAGGCTGGATACTGAGCCACGGAGAGCAGAAAAAACTGTCAAAAGACCTGTATAACAAGGAAATGGCACTTTATTAAGATGGAAAAGGTTATAAAAAGATATCAAAAGCCTTACATTTTCCAGTAAGTATAGTTCAGAAGTGGAAAATTCGTGGATCTCTTAATACCAAACCAAGGTCAGGTAGACCAAAAAAGATTGCAGGTACAACTGCCAGAAGAATTGTTCAGGATACAAAGAAAAACCCACAGATACCTCAGGAGAAATACAGGCTGCTCTGGAATAAGACAGTACTTCTGGCAACTGGACCATGCAGATCACTTTTGTTCAAGTGTCTTTATATTGTGCTTCTTAAAGTGATTGTAGGTTATTTTTTTTTTAAATAACAAACATTCTATATACCTCCACTGTGCAGTTGGTTTTGCACAGAGCAGCCTGGATCCTCCTCTTCTCGGGTCCCTCTTCTGTGCTCCTGGCCCCTCCCTCCTTTGAGTGTCCCTTAACCAGCAGCTTGCTACAGGCGGCACCAAAGCCGAGTTAGACATGGAGCCCCGACCTGAACCTGCCCCCTCTATCCCCTAATTAGCTGACTGACTTTGATTGACAGCCAAGAGAGCCAATGGCACAGCTGCTTTGTCTCAGCCAATCAAGTGGAGTGTCCTGGATTGCTGAGGGGATCGTGGACATCGCTGGAGAGAGAAAGGGCTCAGGTAGGTAATAGGGGGGTGCTGGGGAGGCTGCTACACACAGAAGGCTTTTTTATCTGAATGCATAAAATGCATTTAGATAAAAAAACATTCTGCCTTTACAACTCCTTTAAAAACAATCACACCGTTTTTTTTTCCAGAGCAGCCTGTGGGAAATTAACTTTTTATTGCCATTTTAACCTGTGTGTGTCACCTTGTATGTCTAAACCAAGACCAAACATTCCAGGGTATGTAAATTTGATTAGGGCCAGTTGGGTGATTTCTGTTATCATTATGGTTTAAAAAGGAGCCAAAACAATTATGTAATAACAAATGTCTTCATATATCACTATCCTTAAACAAAAGAGCGTTATTTTGGCATAATCAGGCATATTTTCATCATTAATGCCAAAATTTCACAATTTCTGCCACGTATGCAAAATTTTGAGCACAACTGCAAAACTTAAGTTGAACTCTGAAAAATTAAAAAAGTCCTCCTCATACTGCAAGGGTTGACTGCTCAAGGGGACCGAATACAACAGTTTTCCTTATCTAATTCTCCACTCCTGCAAGCTCCTCTGTGCTGCTAGTCAACTACCTGCAGCCTTATTTCCCTTGCACTCCAGCAATCTAAGGTCCTCTGATGACATCAAGACTGATGCAGGGCCCTGCATTTGACATGGGGACACCGAAGGACAGTTCACCGCCAGCCGTTTCTGCTGTGGAAACGGAGGATCAGCTAAGTAAAAGTGCTCTTAGTGTCCCCTAGACTAAACAAGCAGTTAACCCCTTGCAGTGCTGGCACAGTCCCACTGCAAAGGAGGACTTTCTAGTTTTCCCAGAGTTCAGCTTTTAACAGGCAAGTATGGTCAAATTGTGTTAACATAAGAAGGGGCTATGATTAAATAAAAAGAGTGCATATCACAGAGAGTCCAGAGGCCAGTAGTAGTTAATGCTCAGAGTCCAATGGTCAGGAGTAAATAATAAACAGAGTGCAGAGTTCAGGAATAAGTAAGGACAGAGTGCAGGAGTCAGGAGTAAGTAATGCACAGAGTGCAGAGTTCAGGAATAAGTAAGGACAGAGTGCAGGAGTAAGTAATGCACAGAGTGCAGAGTTCAGGAATAAGTAAAGACAGAGTGCAGGAGTCAGGAGTAAGTAATGCACAGAGTGCAGAGTTCAGGAATAAGTAAAGACAGAGTGCAGGAGTCAGGAGTAAGTGATGCCCAAGTGTGGAGGTCAGGAGTAAGCAAAGGATTAAATTGAGAGATAAAAAGTAAGTAAAGCACCCCACCCCCCATGAATTTTAGTCACCATACTTTGGCATTTTATTGCATCTGCTGTTTTATACCTGAAGAATATTATTAATATCTAATATTTTTGTATCTCAGAGGCATTTCCGGATGAATAGCATTGATAGTCAAACTGACTTAAAACAAAGTGTGAGTTTATTGTCACACAGTTGGCATCATAAATACAATGTAAAAAGTATAATAGTTCAGTTCAGTGTGGGTAAAAATATATGAAATAGAATAAAAAGTTATTAAGCTGTAATAAGCTTATGACAGTTTATGACAGCATGTGACAGCATGTGTGCTTCATGGCTGCTGCCTTCTGTCCATGCTGTCTCGTGTGACATCCAAGAAGAAACAGCAAATTACGTTCTTAGTCTTATCAGACTCTTCATGTGAATATGTCAGTGTCATACCTCCTATAGGGTGTGTGTGTGTGTCTGCCCTTCAATATGGAAGCGTTGGCCTTATATGTTACATGTGAACGTCATAACCTCACACAAACTTAGAACCTTGTATAGCACACATTCATTTCTGCTAACTTCAGCAATATGCTATACAAGAGGAGGTTCTAACTCAGAGTCATATATGGCATTTGATTGACATGCCCACATGTAACACTCCATACTTGAAGTAATGTGCTGATCATGTAATGTCATATAACCAAACATTTACATAATATGAACACATATTACCAATTTTACATTAAGTAACAATATACTAATACTTATTAATATGACTGAGACTACACTAAACTTAACTAAACAGGATATAAACAAATACCAAATGTATTATTTCTCTGGCTAAGTGTTTATTTTTGTCTTCTCAAGACATTCTATACCAAAATACCTTATATGTCATCTTCATACACCAGAAACTTATTACTAACTCAGCTTTAGATGAGGATATATTTTACTGATCATTTGAACAAGGTCATTCACACATACTATTTATTATGACTAATCATAAAAACCAAATATGTTTTGCAAGCTTGCCAGGAAGATAATATGACACCTATAAGTGCCGAATTATGAATTTGGAATAATATTCTAACATTCCCCCCTGAATTATGATTAATCATATTAAATTAATTTAATACATTCAAAACATCATTCATGTCACATGTACACATCCTTGTATCAAATGATCAGACACAATATTCCTCAGAACTGAAGCAGCTAGAAATAACTCTCCTTCTAATCGCTTTTCTCTTCACTTTACTCCTCTTAGATCTATCTATTCAAAATCTTAAAATAATGGTATAGAATTGAAAAAAGTATAACATAATGATGACTCATATCAATAATTATTAGCAATAATAATAATTATTATTAAAATAAATAAATTATGCAATAATATATTTCCATATTTATGCTCAAATAATATTTTAGCTCTTTGGAAATATACTTTACACTCTAAAACCTGTCATAACTTTCCATAGTTCTATTAAGAGTGATATGTTTCTTAAGTTATGAACAAAAGATGTTCTATTAACTAGAATGATTGTGCAGTTGTAACCTAAACATATTCAATATATGAATAAGGAAAAATAAATAAAAATAATAATGATAATCTTAACTTAATATGAACATTAATATCAGAATAATTGGAATATCAAAAAATGTATATGTAGACAAATATTTGAGTCCTAAATTATTTATCTATAGTAGATAAAGTTTCTTCTGATTCATTTTTTTCTTCATGAAATGTCTTTAAAATTTCTTCTTCAAGTTCTGTTAGGTTAGAAAAACCTTGTTGAATAAGATAAAATAGTCATAAATATGAAGTATAAATCTTTTGTCCAATATTCTTCCCGAAAGGATCTCTTCTTTAACTTTGAATTTCCTGATATTCTCTTTGCTGTTTGCGCTTGCGCTCTTTGCGCTTGCTATCCTCCATATTTATTAGATTTTAGATGCCATATCTGTAAAAGAGATGCAGTATCATTATTTAGGCTTAAAATATTTGCATTAAATTCTTATAAATTTTTTCTTTTTTTTTTTTCAACAAATGTTAAAACTTTATGGGACAATAACTTTGTGAATTTGTTAAACAATATGTAAAATAACACTATCTTGTATTTCCTTCAAAGAGAACTTCTGTATGACAATGTACTGTCCTTATGCTGTCTAAGATGGCCTAAACTATAAAACATATGTACTGTGAAGTTTAGGTATGACAGGACACAACACCTGCTTTTGGTCATGATACAAATCCTTGTTTTCACAAACAAAGAAAGGTTTTGTATCACCAAGAGATGACAATAGACTATGCCTTTGTTCTCATCTCTAAAAGATTAGAAATATGCATAACTGTATTCTGTGTTGAAGCTCTTATTCTAGTGTTAAATAAAAGAAAAAAGGTGCCTCTAGGTGCAGAATTAAAACTTTTAATATCCCCAAACAAGATTAAAAACACTTACAGAATCAAGGATAAGAAGAGGCATATCATGAATGTATGAAGCAGGTGATCCAGCATCAGGAGGTTCCACTGTATCACAGCTTTCCAGGCATAATGATATGCAACCACAGAAGGTCCCAGGATAACCAGCAGGTGAACACCCCAGGCTCTGGGAACACTGGTGAAGCAATTGCGTCCTCTGAGTCAGCATGGAGCATGAATCCCGGAAATGACGTCAGCGGGACTACTGATTGATTCCTTCTTCAAGCCAATGACAACAGGTTTGTAGAAGCTGAGCTTCTTACAGTCTATGGGCGGAGCTGTGGGTGGGTCTATGGGCAGTGATAAGGGAAGAAAAACAATGCTGCAGCATCCTAGGAAGTAGTGTGATCCATGGGCATAGAACTGCACAGTAAACATAAAGACAGAGCGGAATGCAGCCCGCACATGAAAAACAGCAAGACAAATACAGCAAGACATTACAAAAGTACATATAAGGAAAGGAACTTGAAATCAATGAAAAAATATATATAAAATGGAAAAAAAACGGTTAAACCGTACATTGCTCCTCAATAGCCTATGCCACTAAAAATTAATCATTTAAAAGACGATTACTGGATCAATATATGGGGATAACAAGCAGAATAAAGTACATAGGTATACATGTGTGAGCATGCATGCGCGCACAAGAAACAACCACAGACGCAAAAAAAATGCATAGATGCAAAAAAAAAACGCATAGATGCAAAAAAATGCATAGATGCAAAATAAAAAAAATTAAAAAATTAAAAACGCACACAACGTCCATTGGTTAAATTATTATGCGCACGCATACACACACATGCACACATCCTATAGGAAAAACAGAATACAATTGGCCAATGGAGGACATACCTAAGGGGAATATGGGCACTGTATAATGAGCATACATATGAAAATGAGGATGTAATGGTGAATGAAGTTCTAAAGTATGACACTGATTTCAAAATCCTCATTTAACCCTCCAGGGGCCAAAACATTCAAAGAGAAAATCCAATACATCTCTCTGTGGCAAAGCTTTCGGAAACGCTCAGCTGGGGGGAGGTCTCTAGGCATCGCCTCAATAACCCAAACCATTAGACCATCAGTGGATTTGTTATGATATTCGAGATAGTGCCTAGGGACACTATGAGTGTCTAATCCATCAGTTATGAAACGGCGATGTTCGCCAAATCGCTTACGTAATGGTCTGATAGTACACCCAACATAAAAAAGGCCCGCATGGGCATGTCAAACAATAGACTACATGGTCAGAAGAGCACGTGTGAAAGCCCTTGATAGGGTATGTTTTACCTTTCACACAAAAATCCTTCTGGCCATGTTTAACAAACCGACAGGTCTTACATAGTAGGTTGCGGCATTGATACATGCCCGAGATGGCTAGATAGGATGGAAGAGAATAACCTGGGGGTAATGGCTTACCCTTAAGTTTACTAGGTGCCACCTTACTTTTAATATTAGGGGCCTTTCTATAGGCAAATTTGGGCTTATTAGATAGGACAGGAAGAAGGTGCTCATCCTGAAGCAGCAAAGGCCAATGCTTCCGCACGATACCCTCCATCTGTCTGTAACGAGAGTGAAATTGGGTAAGAAATCGCAAATCATCATTGTTGTCAGCATGGGTGAGAGGACGTGGTTGGATAGGTGCATCTCTGTAGTGAGAGTAAGCTGTTTGCACAATATCAGCTGGAAATTCTTTGTCAAGAAATTTATCTTCCAAGATCTTACTCTGGATGTCATAGTCACTGCTTCTAGTACAGTTCTTTTTAAGTCTACAGTATTGGCTTTTAGGTATGTTATTAAGCCATTGGGGGTGGTGGCAGCTTTTATAATGAAGAAAAGAGTTTCCCGCCGTTGGCTTAGTAAAATTCCTAGCATGGATCACCTTTCCAGCGAAGAATAGTTCCAAGTCAAGGAAGGCCAACTTTTCCTCATCCATGACAGAGGTAAAGTGCAAACCCATATTATTATTGTTGCAATGTGCAACAAAATCAGAAACTGTAGATGCATTACCATCTCAAATGATGATCACATCATCTATATACCTGCCATAAAAAACGATGTGGGAAGAGAATTTTTAGTGGCATCTGCTATTGAGGAGCAATGTACGGTTTGACCGTTTTGTTCCATATATATATATATATAATTTTTTTTTTTTTTTTTTCATTGATTTCAAGTTCCTTTCCTTATATGTACTGTTGTAATGTCTTGCTGTATTTGTCTTGCTGTTTTTCGTGTGCGGGCTGCATCCCGCTCTGTCTTTATGTTTACTGTGCAGTTCTATGCCCATGGATCACACTGCTTCCTGGGATGCTGCAGCATTGTTTTTCTTCCAGTATCACTGCCCATAGCTCCACCCATAGACTATAAGAAGCTCAGCTTCTACAAACCTGTTGTCATTGGCTTGAAGAAGGAGCCAATCAGTAGTTCTGAAACGCGTCCCATTTTGATGACATATTTGCTGTTTGTGGTCCATGCTGGTTGTTGTCCCCTCCCGCTGATGTCATTTCCGGGATTCATGCTCCACGCTGACTCAGACGACGCAATTGCTTCACCAGTGTTCCCAGAGCCTGGGGTGTTCACCTGTTGGTTATCCTGGGACCTTCTGCTGCTGCATATCGTTATCCCTGGAAAGCTGTGATACACTGGGACCTCCTAATGCCAGATCACCTGCTTCATACATCCATGTTATGCCTCTTCTTATCCTTGATTCTGTGTTTTTAATCTTGTTTGGGGATATTAAAAGTTTTAATTCTGCACTTAGAGGCGCCTTTTTTATTTTATTTGTTTTCTATTAGAGATTGCTTCCCTCTTTGAGTACAGCCCTAAGTGTTTGAAGACCACTTCATCCATCCAATAAAGACACTATCTGCCTGGTCCTGACATTCTGAGCGCCCTTGACATATGCTTTATCTTATTCTAATGTTAGACTGTTTTGCAGTAACAAGTACTGGTTCTATGTCCTTCTCTGTTCTTATGCTGGAAACCTGAGATAAAGACTTCTCAGACACAGCTGTATAAACATGTACTAGTGTACATTCCTGAAGATGTCTTCCTTTTACATCTATCTGAATGTGTTGGGATGATAAAAAATGCTTCAAAGCAAACCTCTATTGTACTTAATGCTGGAGCATGCTGCAAATCTTTTTTCAACACTCCAAAGACATTTTTGTTATTTGGACCCCATTGGTCAACTATATTACCTTCATTCCTCAAAAGGTTACATAGTGGATTAACTTTTTCTGCAAAACAGTGTACAAATTCTTTGCAATTCCTTGACTAATTTGCACGAGAAGGTATTTCACTTGACTTTTCATCAGCTGAACTTTTGTCGTGTTTAATTTTAGACCTTCAGCTTGTAACATCATAAACAACTCAGACAAAAGAGCCATATGTTCATCGATAGTACTCAGAATCGATAGTACTCAGCAGAATCGTATCCACAAGCTGACAAATACATTGTGACCTAGAAAATTTTGAAAGTATTTTTGCTATAGTTTCATGAACTATACCATCACCAATACCTAAGCCAGGTATTAATCGAGTGAACGTACAAGTCTCTTTTCTGAATGTGAATGTGAGTTTGTACTGACAGCTATTCATTAAAGGAATGGAAAAATGACTAATAGCGATTTCTAGTACAGAGAACACTTTGTCCTAAGCATTCAGATTTAACTTTATATTAGATTTATCAGGAAGAACTGGGTTATTTGTGATGTGTTTATTCAGTGTCCTTAAGTCAACTGATAAAGAATATGAATTATCAGCTTTTTTGATAGGCCAAATACAGTTATTTACCACTGATTTAGCTTTCTTTACAATTCCAAGTTGTACAAACTCTTGAATAATGGCAGAAAGTGGACCAATTGATTCTAGTGGTAACTCATACTGATTAAGGGGTTCTAGATCTTTTCCCTCAATATTCAATTCGGTATTTTTCAAAGTTCCAATGTCATTTTTGAACTTTGACCACAAACTTGGAAAACGTTGTACCACTTCCTTTAAAGCACAATTACCATCAACATCAGGACACTTTTGTTCTGTAGACATATTGGTAACGGAACCAACATTACTGTATACAGAGGGATAAATAAGCACTGATTTGGGCCTAGATGGATCTTTCCAAATACTTTTATTAGCCAAATCAATCACCCACTTTTATTTATTGATTACATCAATGCCGAGTACATTCTCTGCTTCGTGACAGATCCAAATGTTAATATTAGTTTTCACTAATCCAGGTACTTCAAATGTTGCATTAGATACCTGTCTAGCAGTGGAATTACCTGTATTATTAAAACCCTCTATATTACACAAACGAGAATTGGGTTTCACAGATATGTTTTCTTTGATAAGGCTAATCTCAGATCCACTGTCAATGAGACAATTAATATATATATTTTTTTTTTAACAGAAGATTTTATTGAACAAATCAGCATTACAATACAATAAATTAGTACAGTCAATGCGATGAGAATAGTGACAACAGGATCTACCTTCAGTCAAAAGCCACTATTTAGCAGATATTCCAGTTATGCAAATGTCAGAAGTTTCACCTAACGATACTCCTTATGGCATTAAAGCGTAGTAACCTCTTAGGTAGTATAAAGTAGGTAACCAATATACAGTCAAACCTAGTAGGGATGGGGGCGTCGCCTGACGAGGCATGTGAGCAGACCTGCTGCACGGAGCTCCCGCTGATGATCCTGCCTAATATCCTCTCCTCACCATAGTTTTCGCCCGTTCTTGCCCCAGAGAGCTGCCTGATACCTCCTGGAGACATCCGGTGCTGTTGGCTGACCGATTGGAGCTGATGATGACCTGGGGGGACCGAATGGAGGCCGAGGCCTGGGAGTCCCAAGCTGACCAAAATGGCGCCGGCCAGTCTCAGCCTCCTAAAGCACAGCGCGGCCTGAAAAAGAAATCCGAACAGGGGGGTAAGTCCAGCAAACTCCCTAAAAACAAGGAGCAATCCAGGGATATGCTTTATTATGCTCAAAAGCTGGCCGGGCGTTCTGATTCCCCTCTGCATGGCTCCCCCCAGCCCTTATACACCTCTGAGTTGACTAACAGGGAGGATACAAGCATGCTAGATAACACAGTGCCATTAGATCTGCAGCAGGATCTCATGTCTGATCCATCTGACTCCCCTACAGAGGACAATGTTCAGCCTTCTCTGAGTGAAATCCTGCATGCTGTGCACAAATGCACTGCTTCAGTTGATGATTTGAAGGAGAAATTTGGAGGCCTGAAAGAAACAGTGTCCCTTATGCGCCAAGATCTGCAAAAGATCAGGGAAAGAACCACAGCAGTGGAGGGCCGGGTGAGCGACGTGGAGGACCAGTTGCCCCCCCTTCACAGAGATGTCAGGATGGCCACTCAAAATGCCTTTCAAGCCCTTAGCAAAACTGACCAAATCGAGAACCGTCTGCGACGCAATAATGTGCGCATAGCGGGACTCCCTGAAAAAGTGGAAGGACGTGACCCCACAACCTTTATTGAGGAATGGCTACAGGAAGTCTTTGGTAAAGAAGCTTTCTCTCCCATCTACGCAGTAGAAAGGACCCATAGAGTACCCCCACGCCCTCTCCCCCTGGGAACCCCCCATCAGTGTTTGCCAGGCTCCTGAATTACAAGGACCGGGAGGTGATACTGAGACTGGCCAGGGAAAAAGGCAACATTAAACACAACGGCACTAAAATCTCATTCTACCCGGATTTCTCCGCCGAAGTACAACGCAGGCGATCAAAATTTGCAGATGTTAAAAAGAGGCTACAAAGGCTGCAATTATCCTATGCAATGATGTTCCCAGCCAAGCTGAGAGTGACGGCCAACGGACAGAACCACTTTTTTGAAAATGCGCAAGATGTTGCAACATGGCTAGATCAAAATGAGCAAGCTCTGCGCCGCCAGGGCCGGGATGATGGAGCCGGATAAACCAGATATGGCAGAAGAAACGCAGGGGAAAGCAGGGCGTCCATTTTTCCCTTTTATGTTTACCAGTCTGAAGAGGAACTATAATAGTTGCTTACACAGCGAGTGACTACCGCAGAAATACCGTTATATCTTTTACAACCAGTTATTTTTACTTGAAGCACAGACCCTCACAGGGGACGATACTGTGCAGAGTGAGTAGAAGTTGCTTGACGTCATGGGTTACATGGCTACTGTTCCAAAGCCCTGTTGGCGTTAATATTCAGGACAGATCACATACCCTACAGTCTCAGGACAGTTCTGGATGTGTGCGCCACGGCGTGGTGGGATCCAGGGCCCTCAACACAGTTTGTTTCTACTTTTGTTTTGTTTTTCAATGTTTTGCCGCGCAGTTGCGCGAGAGTATCCACCCTTCACGAACACCGAGCTTCCATTGGGACAACCTTTTATTGAAAAAATGCTTTTTGATGCAACAAACTCTAATGCTCTTGGGCAACCATATAACCAGAACAGCTCTGACACCCAGAAGATTCTCCTCTCAATGTATTTTTGAATACTTGCAATGGTATCCACACCCATAGTTTCATGGAATGTGCGCGGAGTAAATGACCCTTTAAAAAGGACCATGATCTCCTCTGGTTTGCGCAAATTCCATCCGGCCATTATTGCCCTTCAGGAGACACACCTCCTGGGGGACAATGTGAGCTGCTTGCAGTATGCCTGGGTGGGCAAGTCCTATCATTCCACTCACACTGCTTATTCTCGTGGGGTGAGTGTACTGATACACAAAGCTCTGACATACCAGGAACTGGACTCGCTAGTGGATAGTGCTGGTAGATTTGTATTCATTTATTGTAAGTTGTATACCTTAACATTGATTATAGCCTTTATATATATTCCACCCCCGTTTTCACGGGAGGTGCTGCAACTGTTGCTGATGTACCTGGCGGGCAAGCCTGATGTCCCACTGCTGATCATGGGAGATTTTAACTGCTACCTAAACCCTAAATTGGATAGGCATCCCCCAGTCCCTTCTCCTAGGGGTGGTAGGGGTACAGCACTCAGTCGCCTAATTATGGAATTAGGTTGGACCGATTTTTAGCGCATACGTAACCCTAATGTAAAGCAGTTTTCATGCTTCTCTAAAACTCACAGATCCCTGTCCCGTATAGACCTTAGTATAGGCACCCCTAATTTGCTAGAATATGTTTCTAAGATAGAGTACTTCCCTCGTGGAGTATCTGACCATTCACCTGTGGCTGTATGGCTGATTGCCCAACCCCCAACCTCATTACCTAGGGCGCCATGGAAACTCAACGCCTTTTGGCTGAAACTGTTCAATTCCCCAGAACGAATTCCCAATCAAATAGAAATATTCTTTAACTCTCATAAACATTTAAGAGGTAAAATTCAAACCTGGGAAGCCTTTAAGGCCTACCTTAGGGGAGTGTTTATTGCTGAAATAGCCATGGTCAAAAGAAATTCCTCAGCACTATTGGAGCAGGTTGGGGATCAGGTGCGTCAGCTGGAGCTTGCCTATGTTACCGACCCTACAGAGTCTGCGAGGGAGGTGTGGATTTCGGCCCAGGATTCACTGGACCGCTTGAGAACCTCCGCCGCAGAACGCAAAAGGTTCTTTAGCAAGCAGGCATTTTATGAAGAAGGGGAAAAAACGGGACGTTTATTGGCAAAAATAGCCAGGTCGCAGCAGTTGTCTCCAGCGGTTGGGGCGATTCGCACGGCCGGTGGAAAGGTGGTCAATGGCCCCGATCAAGTTTTATCAGAGCTAGCATCCTTCTACAAGGATCTTTATGGAGCGAGGGATGATTACACAGATAACGAGCTAGGGGCATACCTTTCAGGGATTGATCTGCCCTCTCTGTCTGAGGAAGCTAGGCAATCACTGGAAGCTCCCCTGACATTGGAAGAGTTACAACATGCGGCATGCTCCTTTCCTACATGCAAGGCTCCAGGAGAGGATGGCATCCCCATGGAAGTTTTTGCCCAGTATGGCGAGTGGATAATGCCACACCTGCTGGAAGTGTTCAATGACTCGCTTAAAGAAGGCAGTTTGCCAACCTCCATGAATAGAGCTAATATAATTTTACTACTGAAGCCTGGAAAGGATCCGGTTGACCCAGGCTCATACAGGCCTATTTCACTACTGCAAAGTGATGTTAAAATCCTGGCTAAGGCCCTGGCGCTTAGGGTCAACCGGATCCTTGACTCCATAATACATCCCGATCAGGCTGGGTTTATGCCGCAAAAATCCACTGCCACCAACCTTAGACGCCTATTTTTAAATATGCAGCTGCAGTCAGATAATGAAGGGAGCAGGGCTCTGCTTTCCCTAGACGCCAACAAGGCGTTTGACAGTGTGGGCTGGAGATACCTATGGGCGGTACTATCAAAGTTTGGGTTTGGAAATCATTTTATAGCATGGGTTAAACTGTTGTATGCCTCCCCAAAGGCGACTATCAGGATGTCAGGTAGGATGTCTCATGCGTTTGCTCTGAGCAGGGGCACAAGGCAGGGATGCCCCCTGTCTCCCCTGCTCTTTGCCATTGCCATTGAGCCACTGGCGGCTATAGTGAGGGCCAGTCAGGGGATCACAGGCTATAAATATTGGAACCTCCACGAAAAGATTATGCTGTATGCTGACGACATGATGCTTTTCCTGGGGGACACCACAATGTCTTTGGCGGAAGTGACAAAAATCATTACTGGGTTCGGCCACTTTTCTGGCCTGACAATTAACTGGTCTAAATCGGCTCTGATGTTGCTGGACGAGGGGGGAGTGGTGAATTTACCAGATTCCTGCTCGGTTCCGGTAACGTCATCATTTAAATATCTAGGCATACAAATTTCACCTAAACTAGCAGAATATTGCCCCTTAAACATACATCCCCTGCTATCCAGATTTAGGGACAAAATTAATACATGGAACAGGCTCAAACTGTGGCTGGCGGGTAAGGCAAATTTAATAAAAATGATCCTAATGCCGCAGCTACTCTATTTCTTACACAACTCCCCAGTAGTAATACACTTAAAGATTTTTAGGGTGGTTAACACTCTTTTCCGGAGATTACTGTGGAATGCAGGCACACCTAGAATCAAGCTGGAACAATTACAAAACCCTAAGGACAGCGGAGGGCTGGCAGTGCCCAACCCTTGGCTGTACTATATAGCAGCTCAGCTGCAACATTTGGTTGGATCCATGGCCCGGGACCCTGCTGGCTCATCGGCGCAGTTAATGCTGATTGGGACAGGAGCGGAAACAGTCCCGCTAGGCCTTGAGGCTCAGTTGTTTCACAATTCCAATAAACTGACACCCACTCTTACTCTAATACAGAAAATCTGGAACAAGGGAAGGCAGCTGCAGGAAGTGACAGGTTTCACGGAATACAGCCCAATATGGGGGAATCTTTCGTACGTCGAGTTAGCAAAGTTGCAACAGGGTCCCAAATGGCGTTCATTTGGTGTTATCCTTTTATCCCATATATTTAGAAATGGCAAGTTACTGACGTTTTCAGAGCTACAAAGTAAATATAACCTACCAAATACTATGTACTATTCCTATATCCAGCTCAAACATGCGGTGGACACACAGGGAAAAGCTGCTCCCTGGACTCTGTCAACCACCCCTATTTTTCATTTGATACAGTCCAGCACAGAAACTAAAGGATTCATCTCATATTGCTATCAAATGCTATTGATGCAACTGTCGAAAGCGCACCCGACTAGGGCACCGTCCCTATGGGAGCAGGACATAGGCCCAATTACGGGAGATCAATGGGAAGAAATTCTGCAATCCACTAATATATGTTCTCTCAATGTGGCCCAAAAGGTATCCCAACTATATATTGTACTTAGAGTGCATTACACCCCACTTAAACTTTACAATATGGGTAGGAGGCCTGATCCTATATGTAGTAGATGTGAGCGACATCAAGGTGATCTCATTCATCTACTGTGGAGATGTCCAAAACTCCATAGGTATTGGAGTGAGGTTATGGGAACACTTAATCAAGTTCCAGACTAACATTCCCCTTGACCCAATTCACTGTATTTTAGGAGTCCTAGAAGATATTGTCCCGGAAGAGATGACTAGAATAGCACTCACTAGGGCACTGTTTCAGGCACGCAAACTTATATTGCTTGGCTGGATATCGACCTCGCCGCCTTCAGTGAAATCTTGGATAACGCATATGGGTAACACCTTGATTATGGAAAAATACATTTACCAACATAGAGGCAGCTCCAATAGATTTGAGAGGATTTGGGCACCATGGTTAGATACCCCTGGACTAAGTCCTAAGGAGCTGGTAATGTCCAGACTGTTACAATGCCCTGGGGGGGGGGGCCCATGAGGTTCTTTAAACAATTATTGACCGTAGAGTGGTAGAGCATCGAAATGTTATAGGATTTTTGGTAATAAATGATGATTGGAATGTACTATTCACTTGAATGTATGTTGTTGCATGATGCTTGTACAATGGAAGCTATGTAAACTTGTTCAATGAACACCTTTCTGATTTAAAAAAAAAAAAAAAAAACCTTGTAGGGATGGCGGGGGGGTGCGGGGGAAGAGGGGGGGGGGGACCGAGGGAGGGGGGAAGGAAGGGGATGAGGGGGGATGAGCATCAGAAGAATGGACATGAGATGTAGGATGTCCTCTAATATGTTTCACTTCTTGGTTATGGGGATGGGGGTTTAGGATCCCCGGAGGCGTCCAGCCAAGAGGACCAGATTTTATCAAACTTTCCTGGGCATTGCCTACTTTCATACGTCAGTCTATAAAGGGGGAGTGCCGTATTCACCGACCTTCTCCACGAGGCCAGAGTAGGAGGCTCCACTAGTTTCCATCCCAATAATATTTCATGCCTGGCATAGTATAATGCAAAGGTTAGACACAGTTTACTATATCTATCTCCCCCCACTTCCTCCAAATGACTAAGCAGTAGTACCTGGGGATCCACCGGCAAGTGTGAGCCTATGACCTTGCTCAATGTGGAGGCCACTGTTGACCAGAAGGGGCGAAGTTTGGGACAGGACAAGACCATGTGCCAGAAAGTACCCTCCTCCTGCCTACATCTCTGACAGTTGGGATCTCTTTGATGGTAAATGCGCGCCAGTCTCTGTGGGGTGAAATACGCTCTGTGTAGGAACTTAAATTGTATGAACCTATCTTTTGTAGCTATCATTGAGGGAATGTAGGAGATTAAACACTCCTTCCATTCCTCCTCGTTCAAAGAGGGAATATCAACCCTCCACTTTTCCCAGGTTTTGGTTAATTTGGCATCATACTCCACTGTAAGGTAAAGATATAATGTTGAGAGGGGCTTCCCCATCACACTGGAAGTCAATGGAGTTCGGTTCCAGAATGAGGGGGGCAGGGAACTGAGCTTCAAAGGTGTGTTTCAGCTGCCAGTACCTGAATTGGAAGGAGGGCGGAATAGCGAAGGATTGCCTCAGGGCTTGGAAAGACATAAGTCTACCCTCTTTGACTATATGTTTTAATGTGAGAATTCCCTTTTTTGCCCAAAGCGAGGGGTCCGGTATGCTGTAAAAGTGGGGGAGCATAGGGTTACCCCATAGGGGCATGTGAGGTGAGATGAGATTGGGCTTCCCATATATTTTTCTAGCCTCCTGCCATACCTTCACGGTAGTTTGCATCAGCGTTGTCATGGACGGACTGGCTCTAAGTCCACGAAACGGGAGATTGCTCAGGGCCCCATAGGAACCCAAAATAGCTGCCTCCAGAGTGACCGCTAGATTCTGTATGGGCTGGGAGAACCACCACCGAATCGTGACCAGAACAGCTGCCCAATAAGAGATTTGAAAATTCGGTAACGCCAATCCCCCCCCCCCCCCCGAAAGTGGGAGATATAAAATCTGTTTGGACACCCTAGGTGGCCTCCCAGCCCAGACAAAGTGTATCAGCAGACTCTCCAATCTTAGAAAGAAAGTCCTAGGGATGTGTATGGGTGTATTACGGAAGAAGTAGAGATACTTGGGAAGAAAGATCATTTTTAGCAAATTGACTCTGCCAACAGGGGTCAATGGAAGGGAATGCAAAGCAGCACATCTAGCCGTAAGCTGTGTCATGAGTGGTCGCAAATTGTTATCCATGTAGTCTTGGACTTTGCCGCTAACCTGGATCCCCAAATATTTGAAGTCATCTACCCATTTGAGCTGCGGGTGTGGCACCCTAGGGATCGAAGGGTGGAGCGGGAAAAGAACCGACTTGTCCCAATTAATGCATATCCCCGAGTACCCACCGAACCGGTTAATCAGGTCCAGTGCAGTCTGTAAAGAGGACGACGCATCCGCTAAATAGAGCAGAGCATCGTCCGCGTATAACGATAATTTCTCCTCAATTGGACCTACCTGGAGACCCTTCACACCCGGATCATCCCTCAGCAATATAGCCAGGGGCTCCATTGCCAGAGCAAATAGACCCGGGGAGAGAGGACATCCCTGTCGCGTGCCACGAAACAATCTAAACTTACCCGATAGGCATCCATTGGTACGTATTCTAGCTGAGGGGCCATGATATAACATGCGGAGCCAGTTCGTAAAACCCGGGCCAAACCCGAATCGCGAGAGCACCTCCCATAGGTAACCCCACTCGATGGAGTCGAAAGCCTTCTCCGCTTCGAGTGAGGCCACCATTCCTTTAGTCGCCTCATCTGCTCTATCTATGTGGGTATAAAGGCGTCTGATATTAATATCAGTTCCTCTCCCGGGCATGAAGCCTGTTTGATCCCTGTGGATGAGGGCAGTAATGACCAAATTAAGCCTGTTGGCCAACACTTTCGCTAGTACCTTTGCATCGACGTTTAGAAGGGATATGGGGCGATACGAGGAGCATAGCGTGGGGTCCTTCCCTGGCTTAGGGATCACCACTATAATCACTTCGCTCATTGTGTCTGGGAGTTTTTCAAGATGCCCCGACGCAGAGAAGAGGTCCTGTAATTTATCAACTAGTTCTGTTGCGTATTGTTTGTAAAACTCCACTGGGATGCCATCAGGACCCGGTGTTTTCCCTGTCTGCATTGATTTAAGTGCCTGGAATATTTCCAGAGACGTAATTGGGGCGTCGAGCTTGTCGCGGTACGTAGCTGTAAGGGTTGGGATATCAATATCATTTAAGTATGCTACTAGATCTTCTCTTCTATAGTCTACCCTGGAGCTGTAGAGGGATTCATAGAATTCTGCAAAACAGCCATTTATCCCTTCTGGTGTATGGATCAGCTGTCCCGATAGGTCTTTAATACATGAGATACTCATCCCACCAGCCTGTTCCCTGGAGAGCCAGGCCAACAGACGGCCTAACCTCTCTCCCTGCTCAAAAATCCGCTGGGACTGAGCCAACATTTTCTTCTGGGTGAGAGAGGTACGAAGACGCACCACCTCCTTCGTCATAAGTTGTAGATGCGAATAGTGCACAGGGTCTCGGGTACGAACAAAAAGAGCCTCCGCACTGCCCGCATCCCTCTCAGCCTTAATCAAATCTGCCCTACGCTCTCGTCGGACTCTGGCAATGATGGTCTGGTACTGCCCCTGCGTTGTGGCCTTAAAGACATCCCACACTACTGTGGGGTCTGCCGAGCCCACGTTTACTGCCCAAAAGTCAAGCAATTCTGTCCTAAATTGGGAATCTACTGCGGTGTCTGAGATCCAAAATCTGGAGAGCCTCCATACCCCTCCCACTGGGCCTAGGGAGAGATCCAACGACAACAGCAAGGGTGCGTGATCAGAAATTCCCCTAGGGAGTATTTGTATGTCTGTGACCCATGGGAGGACCTGGCTCCCTGCAAAGACCAAGTCTATACGGGAAAACATTCTGTGAGAGGCCGAGTGGCATGTGTATGCCCTGGTCAGGGGGTGACGCCACCTCCAGACATCAGTCAAGCCAGAGGTATCTGCCCACTCAGCCAACCCAGAGCAATGATGTCCCGCAGGAGTTAGCCTGTCAAAATCCGGGTCAAGGACCAGATTAAAATCACAGAGTATAACAGTATTGTCAGATGCAAAGTCGGCTATCTTGCTAGTGATCTGATTGAGCACCATCAAGGAAGCCGGGGGAGGCAAATACAAGCCCACAATGGTCCACGTTAAAGAATATATTTTGGCATGAATAATAACATATTGACCATCAGGGTCGAGGGCCAAATCCAAGAGCCGAAAGGGGAGTGACTTCAATACCAGAATAGTAACACCCCTAGAGAAAGTGGAGTGCGTAGAATGGTAGTGGTGGCCCACCCAAGGTTTTTTTAGGGCCAGAACCCTACGTCCTGTTAAGTGTGTTTCTTGGAGTACACATATATGTGGGTTATAAGATTTAATAAATTGGAACACCAGGGAACGCTTGACCGGAGAATTCAGTCCCCTGGTGTTCCAGGAGATAATGTTAAGAGAGGACATGTCTGCCAAGAATAATAATGATGTTAGGATCAGTGCAGATCACAGCTCTCGGACTGGACCCCGGGACCCGAAACGGACACATCTGGAAACAATGCAATGCTGATGAGTTAATTTTTTTGGTACAAACATCAAACAAAAACAAATAAACCCAACTAAAAACAGATAAAGGATACCAGTATCTAAAGTAAATGGAACAAGCCCCGTTAGGGGAACTTTCCCCACCCCCCACCCAACCCAACTCCCTAAAACGGAGGCGGGTTTCAATTCCAAACTTATTCAGCTCGCCGGCTGCAACAGGGGGTCTGTGGAAGAGGCAAGCCCACCCCCCGAGACTTCACACGGGGGGGAAGCAGCAGTTCAAGCGGCTTTACACATGTGAGATCTCCGCTGTGTGATGCAGCAGGCTGTGAGGACGTGGAAAGTCAGACGTAAGGAAGTGTCCCATAATGCGATCTCACAGTAGTTTCGATCCATCTTGTAGTAGAAGATACAGAACAAAGACTCCAACTCTCCTCGTGGAGTCAAGGTGTAAAGGAACTTCATTTTTCAACAGTCTCTTGACCAAGTTCTTTGGCAGGGGCATTAACTTAACATTTCCCTGATAAAGATAACCAGTGTTCCCCCCACAGATCCGCACACTCCATGGATTGAACTGGGCATAACCTGTGTAACATAACAAAATCATCCATGTAGTAGTTTGTGTGATAACTCAGACCCAGATCTAAACTGTGGAGAGGAACCAATGAAAAGGGTCATGCAGCACATACCAGAAGGACCATTAGCGATTCTGTGGCAGCGTGTCCAGCCAGGCAGAGGCCTCTCTCGGTGTGGTAAAGAAGCGAGTTGTCTCGCCGTCCTGAACTCTCAGGTGAGCAGGGAAGAGTACACTGTAACGAATGTTGCGTGATCGCAAAGCCGCTTCAACTTGGTCAAAAGATTTCCTGAGTTTCTGGGTCTCGACCGAGTAGTCGGGGAAGATCATCAACTTGGTATTCTGGAATCTGAGGTCCCCAACAGATCTAGAGGCACGGAGAACTTCATCTCTGTCTCTGAAGTTGAGGAGAGGGAGAATGAAGGTGCGGGGAAGGGATCCAGGAGGCCCCGGCCTAGGCGGGATGCGGTGTGCTCTCTCAACCACGTAGTAAGGTGACCATCGGGTAGAAGGTCACGCAGCAGACCCTCTATGAAGGAGGTAGGATTATTCCCCTCAGCCCCCTCTGGTAGACCAACAATGTGGAGATTATTGCGCCGATTCCTATTCTCCGCGTCTTCGGCTCTGTATTCAAGGGCCTTTACCTTGGTTTGAAGCATACGGAGCGATGCTCCATGTTCCGCAATGGAGTCTTCAGTGGTACTCAGCCTTTGCTCCGTTTCAGTGACTCGCGACCTGATTTTGTCTATATCTTGGCGGATTAGACCTATGTCCAGCTGAACGGCTTCAATCTTTGTTGTTAACGTGGATTGACAAGTAGCAATAGCCGCCATGACATCGGCCAGCCAGGGGGGCCGAGAGTCATCCGACTCCATAATGTTCGTCCGCGAGGCTCTATGGGGACTGCACTTATTAAGAGCCTCCGGGGGGGGCAGGTGGGCATCTGAGGTGAGTCCGACTGTGGCGGAAAGGTCAACCTCTTACCCCCTTTGCTGTATTTTGCGCTGGAGTTCCTGCGCTTCATTCAGGTGCCTGGGCCTAGATCTGGATAGTGGTCAATAACTGGCCATGGGAGCCTTCCTGCTGGGTCAGGGGTAGTCAGGCGAAAGGTATGGTGCAGCGTGTGGCCCCTCAACAATCCCCCCTCACCTGAAACTGTATAGAGCAGGATCCGTCCACCACAGGCCTCCACTGGATGTCAGGGGATCTTCAGTCCAGCCACTCTCCTCCACAAGGAAAATGTCAGGGGTGGAAGTGCCCAAGGGTTCCCCCACTGCCCAGGCAGCTGTCCCCAGCCGTTTCGGGGACACTTCCTCCAGGCCACGGGGTTCGGGCCCCCCTCGCGCCGGTCCGATGGCTCCAAATGCCCAGGAAAGGCCACGGTCTCGACCTAGTAAAACGTGGGGGGGGGGGAGAGTCTTCAGGCCCCAAGCACAGCCTAAGAACGGTCCAGGGTCATCTCTCCCACCCCCATCCAAGGTCCCCAGCAGCCGATGAGCCTCCGCAGCAGAGCCGATCACAGAAAGGAGCTCCTGGTCCACAGCGCGGCCCACCAGGAAAGGCTATTCGTCCGAGGTAGGCCCGGATTTGTCCGAGGTAGGCCCGGAGCGTCAGCGGGATGCTGATCGCGGCCCTTGGACAGCAAATTCTCCTCTCCCCTCAGCAGACAGGTCTTCCCCAGTTCCCCCTCGGTCAGCAGGGATAATTTTGTAGGGTGATTAGTGCCGATGGATCCGGATATATGTTACGGATCTGCGGAGCTTCCTACAAAAGCCGCCGCTTACAACGCCATCTTGGCCACGCCCCACAATTAATATTTTTACCATTCAGCAAACCTTGTATATATGGCCTACCATTCTCGTCCAAAATAATTGGTGCTACATATTGTAATGGCAGAGAAATTGAATCCCAATGTGATTCTATTTTTTGGCAATGGCAATAAACCCTCTCTTTCAGTGACAGTGTTGTCTGAACTGCTGTTAACCACTTGCCTACAGGGCACTTTCACCCCCTTCCTGCCCAGACCAATTTTCAGCTTTCTGCGCTCTCACAATTTGAAAGACAATTACTCAGTCATGCAACACTGTACCCAAATTAAATTTGCGTACTTTTTTTCACACAAATAGAGCTTTCTTTTGGTGGTATTTAATCACTAGTGGGTTTTTTGTTTTTTGTGCTATAAATAAAAAAAGACTGAAAATTTGGTGAAAAAATGCCTTTTTCTTTGTTTCTGTCATACAATTTTGCAAATTAGTAATACTTCTTCATAAATTTTGGCCAAAATTTATACGGCTACATATCTTTGGTAAAAATAACACTAATTAGTGTATATTATTTGGTTTTTGTGAAAGTTATAGAGTCTACAAGCTATGGTGCAAATCATTGAAAATGGATCACTCCTGATCACACCTGATGTACTGAAGTCCTATCTCATTTCTTGAGACACTAACAAGCCAGGAAAGTACAAATACCCACAAAATGACCCCATTTTGGAAAGCAGACACCCAAACGTATAATTTATGAGGCATAATGAGTCTTTTGAACTGTTCATTATTTTCCAGACGTTTTTGTAAAATGTGGGAAAAAAATGAAAACGCATTTTTTCCCCACAAAGTTGTACATTTTTAAGATATTTCCAACACATAGCATGTACATAGCAAAAATTACACCCCAAAATACATTCTGCTACTCCTCCTGAGTCCTAAGTATGGCAATACCACATGTGTGAGACTTTTACACAGCCTGGCCACATACAGAGGCCCGCCAGTGATGTAGCACCTTCAGGCATTCTTCAAGCATAAATTACACATCTCATTTCCCAAACACCTATTACACTTTTGAAGGCCCTGGAGCCCCAGGACAATGGAAACGCCCACAAAATGACCCCATTTTGGAAAGCAGACACCCCAACGTATAATCTATGAGGCATAATGAGTCTTTTGAACGGTTCATTTTTTCCAGAAGTTTTTGGAAAATGTGGAAAAAAAATTAAAAAGCATTTTTTTTTCCACAAAGTTGTCCCGTTTTTCAACATATTTTCAACCCATAGCATGTACATAGCAAAAATGACACCCTAAAATACATTCTTCTACTCCTCCTGAGTATGGCGATACCACATGTGTGAGACTTTTACACAGCCTGACCACATACAGAGGCCCACCATTGAAGCAGCACCTTCAGGAGTTCTACAAGCATAAATTACACATCTAATTTCCTGACAACCTATTATTTTTTAAGGCCCTTATATTTCTAACATATAACATTTACATATCTAAAAATAAATTCTATCAAGGAAAGGGTAAAAAAAAAACTATTACCTGTGGTTTTAGTAGTGTCCCCAGAGGAGAGAATTGGTGCAGGCATCAGGCAGCAAGCAGGGATGTGCTTAGCAACAATAGTAATTATCCAGACAGCAGGCAGGAATATTGTCTATAGTCAGCACAAGGATTACGTCAGCACAGCCAAAGCATTTGTCCATAGAAATTGTCCAGGCAGAGACAGCCAGCAGAGCCATAATATTGGTCCTGGTACACCGTTACCTCCCTGCACTCATTATTGTACCACTCTCCAGCCCTTCATAAACATACTGCCTCTTGCTACAGCTAATTATTTCCATAGTCCAGGTAGCAGGCAGAGGTGTGGTCCGTTTAGGCTGCCGGCAGGGGGATGGCAGCAGTAAGTTAGCAGCAGGCTGAGGGCCGCAATCAGGTAAGACCTGTGCACAGGGGCACAGGGGTAGAGGCTTCGATCCACCCAAATCTCTATGAAGCCTCTGGACTCCAGACCCTAATCCAGAAATTACGAAACCTGAAGACAACAAAAAAATTGTTTTCTCCATCCGGAAAAACATTTCTGGAGCCCCTCACATGTGAGACCTCTGTATCCTACAGTAGCAGGGCAACAGATCAGTCCAAGCAGTAGGCAAAAGCATAGTCCATAAAACAGGCCAGGGTCAGATGACGTACAAACAGTCCAAGCGGTAGGCAGAAGCATAGTTGATAAAACAGGTCAGGGTCAGTTCACATGGAAGCAGTCCAAGCAGTAGGCAGAAGCGTAGTTGGTAAAACAGGCCAGGGTCAGTTCACATGTAAGCAGTCCAAACAGTTGGCAGAGGCATAGTCAAAAAACAGGCCAGGGTCAGTTCACATAGAAGGCAGTGGCATGGTTATTTGAGGAAGCATGGGAAATGGTCAGCACAAATGATGAAAATGGGGAAATGGTTAAGAATATGGACTAATATTTTAGGGATGTGTGATATAGTCTGAAGCATTCACCAATGCAAAGGCCGGGTTTTTTTTTGTATAATTGTATTTTTATTGATTTTCAAAAATTTAAGTACAAAGTTTTAGCAAAACGAGCATTACATTGTCAATGCCTGTGCATTATACAGCAATCATTATAGAAAAAAGAAAAACAAAGTATAAAGTAACAAATATAGGTGACAAAAAGTGTTCACAGTAACAAAACACATAGATATATTAGGTCAATTCCCTATGGTGTGAAAATAAGCGTATTATTGGAGGGAGTCTGGATCCTTGAGATCAGTTCAGGCCATATACACAGGTAGTATAGAGTTGACTTAAGATTAGGGTGAGCCTGGTGTCATGGGGGTCCCATACTCCGAAAGATCCCATGGTTCTCATATTTCAGTGAACTTGGAAACACAATCGTGTACCGAGGCTGTCAAAAACTCCATTGTCCGAATCTCAGCCACCAAGAGTAGTAATCTGGACCGTGGGGGAGGGGTATTGGATAGCCAGAATAACGGAATAAGTCTTCTGGCAGCTAGTAATATGTAGGATATTAATTTGTTTGTCTTTTTAGATATCCCTGATGGAGGTAGGCCCAATAGATAGGTCAAGGGATCCATCGGAAGGGACACCCCCGTCACCTTTTGTATAAGAAAATGTACATCACACCAAAAAGGTTGAATCAAAGAGCACTGCCAAAAAATGTGGAACAGTGAGCCTATTTCAGTTCCACATCGCCAACAATGTTGCGAGACTGAAGGGTCATACTTATGAATTACATCGGGTGTTCTGTACCAGAACATGAGAATTTTAATGGTTGTCTCTCTCTGGGTGGCACATTTGGAAGATTTAAATGTAGAGGACCAGATTCTATCCCACATCTGTATTGTAACAGGACGGCCCACTAGATGAGACCACTTGCGCATATAAAAATGTAATGTCTCTGTGATAGGAGACGACTCATGGAGGATACTATATATGCAGGAAATTAAATGTAATTGATGGGGGCCTTGGGCACATAGATATTCAAAAGTAGTTGGTTTATCTAGAATTAGGGATGGTGATTTAGAATGAAAGAAATGTCTAATTTGCATATAGAAGTGGAAGAGATGTGGTGTAAGGCCAAATTTCTCACTTAAAGTGTTAAAGGTATGTAGTTTCCTTGTTATGGGATGTATAAGGTTCCTGAGCTGAAAGAGGTGAACGTTCACCCATGGGAATATCCTGCCCAAGGACATACTATCCGGAATGAGAGGGTTAAATAATACGTTTATAAGAGGGGAGCAGGGAGACATAAGGGAAAAGCGTTTAAGGCATTTACGCCATATATTTAGAGTCAGTATCATTGGTCCAGTACACTGACGTTTATATATAGGATCCAGAGCAGGGGGAGCGCCCCATACCAAGGATCCCGGGTGGACCGGGTAAAGTACTCCCTTTTCAATAGCAGACCATTGGTTTGGTGCATGTAAGGAAGACCAAGAGGTAATGGCCCTCAGGTGTGTAGCATAATAATATTTAGTGATGTCAGGAGCTCCTAAGCCTCCTCTGGATCTAATGGCAAACAACACTGAGCTTGCTATACGGTGCGCTCCGCCATTCCATATAAACTTCAGGAAAGTTCTGTGAAGTGCTTTTAATTGTGTGGCAGGTACAGCTACTGGAAGGGTTTCAAAATAATAGAGTAATCTAGGCAGTATAGACATTTTCAAAACATTAATTCTGCCTAATAGAGACAGGGGGTATTTGGTCCAGTTCGACAGAGATTTATTACTATCTAGTATCAGGGGAGGGAAGTTTGTATCATATAGGGAGGTATAAGAAGGGGTAAGTAATACACCTAAATATTTAAGAGAGGTGTTACACCATTTATATGGGGAAAGATTCTTTAAGTTGAGATATTAATGGCGATGGAATGTGTATAGGAAGGGCTTCAGTTTTAGAAGTGTTGATTTTGTACCCGGAGATAGCACTAAAAGAGTTCAGTACTTTATGTAGTGAGGGAAGGGATATTAGCGGGTTAGTGATTGTAAGCAAAATGTCGTCTGCAAATAACGATAATTTATATTCCCCCTGTCTCATCATCACCCCACTGACATCCGGGTGAACCCGAATATACTCAGCCAGGGGTTCTAGGCATAGAATAAAAAGCAATGGCGAGAGGGGGCAACCCTGTCGAGTTCCGTTTGTCATGGGAAAGCCAGGAGACAGGAAAGACGACATTTGTACCTGCGCAGAGACATTGGAATACAAGGCTTCTAGGGCTGTTAAAAAAAGGGCCAACAAAACCATATATCTTTAGGGTGGCGAACATGTAGGGCCAACTTAGCCTGTCAAAAGCTTTTTGTGCGTCTAAGCTCAGGATCAGTGCCGGTCGGGAGGTTCTGTCCAAGAGATCTATCAGATCTATTGTACGCCGGGTGTTATCTCCCGCATGTCTCCCAAGGACGAATCCTACCTGATCCCTGTGTATCAGTTTGGGGATGAATACAGAAAGTCTGGTAGCAAGAATTTTAGTAAAAATCTTGTAGTCCGAGTTTAAGAGGGCTATGGGCCTATAGTTATCCGGGAGAGAGGGATCCTTTCCAGGTTTAGGAATAACTGATATGAAAGAATGGGAGAACTGTGAATGAGGGGGAGTACCTTTGAGAAAGGATGCATATAAAGCTAGCATATGAGGAGATAAAATATCAATAAAAGATTTATAGTATGAATAAGGCAACCCGTCCGGGCCAGGGGCTTTGTGTAATGGGAGATTTTTAATTATAGCAGAGAGTTCTTCAGCTGTAACTGCTACATTTAAGCTTTCTAAATCCGTTGTAGATAGTTTCGGTAGCTTTATATTGGAAAAAAAAGACTCAAAATTTTCCTGGGTGAATTCAAATTGATTCTCCGGATTCAAGCAATTGTACAATTTATTGTAAAAGCTGCCAAAAATTTTGGACATCTCACGAGGACAATGAGTTCTAGAACCGTCTGGTCGTATAAGAAAATCGGGCAAGGAGTTAAACGGACGAGGGCATAACTTATTGACTAGCATTCTGTGAGGTTTATTGGAGAATTCATAAAATTTTTGCTTCGTCCATAACATGGATCTAGCTGTTTTGTTAAGTTTTGTTGATCTAATTTGTTCTCTAAGTTGAATGACTTTGCAAAGTTTTGGCACTGTGGGACCACCCAAAAGTCTCCGCTCAGCAGTTACCAGAGCAGACATTAGGGACTGTAATAGGTTATTTCTATCTCTCTTCAGTCGAGAACCTTCAGCAATACATGTGCCTCGGAAAACAGCCTTATGTGCTTCCCACAGTGTGGAAATCCGAGACACAGATCCAGTGTTGAGTAAGAAATACTCACTCAAGCTATTTGCTAGAGTGGAGCGGGAGATTTCAGACTGCAAGAGATGATCATTGAAACGCCAATGACAGGATTTGGTATAGGTCTGGGATAACATTAAATCCAGCATAATGGGTGCGTGGTCTGACCATGTAATGGGAGAAATATCTGAATCAACTAAATAAGGGATAAGTGGGGCTGAAATAAAGAAATGATCTAGACGGGAATACATATTATGAGCTGATGAGTAGAACGTAAATTGTTTAGCAGAAGGGTGTTTTATCCTCCATGAGTCGAAAAGTCTATGTGACCTAATACATTTACGGAAGGCGTTAGCCTGAGACAATACTCTTTTAGATGGGGTAGGACTAAAAAGTGTTTGTCTGTCTCTAGTGGGTGACATGACCAGATTGAAGTCCCCACCAACTATCATAAAAGGTTGTGAGCAATATTGGGGGGTATCAAAGAGTTTGTCAAGGAAATCAATCCGGCCCGTGTTCGGGGCATACAAATTAACCAGTGTAAAGGAGGTAGACATGTATTCACACTCTAGAACAAGAAATCTCCCGTGAGGGTCTGCATGGGACTTCCGAACTTTAATAGGACATGTTTTTCTGATCAGAATTGCCACTCCTGCCCTGCCCGTAGAGTCAGAGGCAAGGTAGGAAGTAGGGAAGAACCTTGAGGCAAATTTGAACGATCCCCCTGTCCTAAAATGGGTCTCCTGGATCATCACCACATCTGCGCCTGAGGCCCTGAAATCTTTCAGGGCCATCCAGCGCTTACTAATGGAGCCCAATCCCTTTACATTGTAGGACATAATTTTTAAAGCCATGGTTGTGGTCTATGTAGGAATGCCGATATAAACACCGCTAACACTATAAACATTAGAGTATTTAAAGAAAGAAAATACATATGTTGCATTTTACGGGTATTAGTAATGGTGAGCAACCTCCCATCTCTAACTATTGAGATAGAAACACCAAGGTATATCTCTCTCAAAGTGAGGTAATAATGACCATGGGGTTTCGATCTGTGAAACACAGCAGTGGATATAGTTGAAAAAATTAAAAAGGAAAAACAACAAAAAAAAAATTAAAATAAAAAACAAAAAAGCAAAAAAGAGTTCAAAACTCTGTGTACCTGAGAAATAAAAATCTCTCAGGAAGCCCTGGATGTAGACCAGGGCCTGGTAGGGGCGTGAACGGACTCCCATCTGGCGACTCTGTCTGAGGGGATGAGATGGGTCTGCTGCTCACCTTGTGTAATTGGTTGCTAATGGAACAAAGTAGGACAACATTCATTAAAGGAGTAAGAAGAAAACAAAAACCTGTAAAACCTTAAAGAAAAAGCAAGGTTAACAAATAAAACAGGTACTTTGAACACTTAAAATTTCAAAACCTTTTGTGAATGCATCTCATGGGATGAGAAAGGATCTTCCCCCGAAGATAAACGGGGTAGGATCAGACGAAAACCGGTAGGACCAGTTCAGCAACATCGTTTCGTCGGGAAAGAAAAAGAAAACTCCAGAGGAAACGGAAATGCACAAAAAAAAATTGAGAAAATAGAACCAAAAGGGAAAATCCAGAAAAGTTCAAGGGGGTTGTTTAGAAGATCGCAGACGTTGAGGGGTGGAAAGATGCTTCTTAGATTTGCCCCGGACAGGGGTCCAGATGCGAGTAGGAGTAGTCGGAGGTAGACGGATTTGTGTGGCCGGTGGGATCATGTCCTCTTCCGGGAGGGGGGGGAGCCCCAAATTTTTCAGGAAGGCTTCTGCTTCTTGCAATTCACGTAGCGAGTATTGGGTGCCCTCTTTGGATACAGTTAAACGGAAAGGAAATCCCCAGTAATACGGAATCTTGAGTTGTTGCAGATGTGAGGTCAGGGGACGTAAGTTCCTACGTTTAGCAAGGGTGATGGGGGAGAGGTCGCTGAAGATTTGCAATTTAGCACCTTTGAACATTATTTGGGATCTATTGCGAGTCGCCATGGTCAGTGCTTCCTTACTTTCAAAAAAATGAAAACGTACCACGACATCTCTTGGCCTAGCTCCAGCCGGAGGTTTTGGGCCTAAAGATCGATGGGCCCTATCCAGGCGCCAATCTATATCTACCACCGAGGGGGCTAGAGAATTGAAAAGGCTCAGGAGGTAGGCTCGGAGTTCAGAGTCACCCACTGTCTCGGGTATCCCTCTGAATCGAAGGTTTTGTCTTCTTTCTCTATTTTCCAAGTCCTCCTGTTGTATTTGTAGTTGAGATACAGAAAGGCATAAAGTATGGTTTTCTTCCTCAATCGTTTGCACGTAGTTTATCATTTCGTCGAATTTGTTCTCTAGAGTGTCTGTGCGGTCACCAATTTGGGTTATTTCCCCCCTCAATTCGGCAGCCAGTTTGCTTACCTCGGCCGAGACATTGGACGTAATCTGTTGAAGTAAAAGTTGTAGCTTGGAATCCAGGATTTCAGGGGTAAGAGTCGCATTTAAGGATAGCAAAGTGGGCGCTGGTATCTGCGAGTTGGTTAGAGAGGGGTTTGTAGCATCTTCCGAGTCTAAAGAAGGATCCAGCAGGGCAAAAGGATTTACGAAAGGATTAGAGGAGATAGGTTGTGATCTGGTAACAAAACGTTCCATGTTTGGTTCTTCTCGTGGTGCAATCAGTGATTTGTAGTATTGTTGCTGTTGGCCGACTTTACCCATGAGGTATGCAGAGGATTTAGTGGTCAAACTTGCAGGCTTACCTCCGACTCTGTGTATAGCTACTGTTGTTGTACGGAGGTCTCGGTGAGCAGGCTAGGACCCTGAGATTATTTAAGCTGCATCCTTTTCATATATAGTAGCAAGCTTCATCTGGGACCTCAAAACCCCTTGTTTGTTCCTCTCCTCCTCCCTATCATTTTACTGGGAGAGAGGAGACAGTGTTCACAATCCCCAGCACTCTGTGTGAGCCTGTGTAGCCTAAGGGGTGGGATGATTGCTACTAGGAGCAGATTGGAGTCCCAATATGGCCGCCGGCTTCCAGAGGTAGGCCGAAGCCGCGGACTATCCTAAGGGATGGCCGCCGGGGACGTGCACACGGCCGCCCCGGGTCTCCAGAGCCTCCCCGGGGGTATGGGGACGGAGGAACAGGTAGGCCTTAGTCTCCTGGGGACTCGGTTGGGGGAGATTTTGCGGGATGCCTTACTTACAGTGTCCCGGGAGAGCGTCCGTACTCCAGGCCGCGGTCCGTGTCTGGATGGTAGGCCGGGATTTGCTTAGATCGACCGCCGGACTAAACCAGGCAATCCCTCTTCATCTACAGGGCAATCCGCCTGCCCCTCATAGACTATATCATCCGCCAGGCCGCTTGATTTGTCCCTCCACCTCTCCAGAGGAACAGGGCGGAGAGCCTGTCCGTAGGCCCCAAGATGGCAAAGGGGGATATGGAGAGGATCTGGTCGACAGGACGCAAAAAATATACTCCCAGGATCAATTGGCAATGGTCTGGGAATAAAACCTGCTGTTTGTGGCTGTGATGGGATGAGCAGGGACAGAGGATGGCTCCAGATTATTGCAGGCTGTGAGGAGCTTAGCTCACACACGTCTTTCCAGCAGCACGTCCGGACACGCCCCCTCAAAGGCCGGGTTTGGAAGGACACTGGGGACAATGGTAGCTGGTATCTCTTCGAAATCCTTTATTGCTGCATACTCAACATCTTTTTTGGTGTCTTCGACCTGCTTCAGATGGTGGAATGTGGTCCGGGAAGTGGTGTTCATGAAGTCAGCTAACAGCATCAGAGCGAAGGTTTTCTGGGGGGGGGTCTTTGATGGTAAATGAGGGACTTGACAACTTCTTCTATGAGTTTTAGGAAGTGGTCAGGGCTTTCAGTGGATTTGGTGTAAATTATGTAGGCATTATAAATGGCCAAATGAATTAGAGTGCTACTTTCTTGTACCACAAACGGGACCTCCTTATTGCTAAATAAGGCTGAAGCATTTGGTCGTTGAAATCCAACCCCCCATGTACAGATTGTAATCTTGTACACATTTTGGCTTTACAATGGGACCTTGTCTTCTCTGAACTTCAACTGTAGCATCGTCATGGATGGTGGACATCATGTACACATTCCTGGTATCCTTCCACCTCAAGGCCAGCACTTTGTTGCATCTCAAAGTTGCTCTTTCTCCCCTTCACAATTTCTTATTTACTATGGCTTGTGGGAAGCCCTTCCTATTCTTTCTGGAGGTTCCACAGGCCAGGGTTGTGTAAGGTATAGGTGTGTGAAAAGGGGCAGGCTGGTGTAGAAGTTATGCAGTTATATGTGGTAACCTTTCTTCAGCAGTGGGTATGCCAGGTCCCAAGCAATTTTACCAGTTGTGCCCAAGTAGGCCAGGCACTCAGGGGGATGGAGCTGGGAATCTCTTCCTTCGTATATGCGGAACGCATACAGATATCCCGTGACTCTCTCACAAAGCTTATAAAATTTTACTCCGTATTTGGCCCTTTTGCTAGGAATGTATTGTTTTATTCCTAGCTGGCCTGAAAAGGGTACCAGGGACTTATCTACACATATATGCTTATCGGGGACATAGAGTTCTGCAAATCGTTGGGAAAAGAAATTAATGAGTGGGCAAATTTTATATAATTTATCGTAATTTGGATGATTGCGGGGAGGGCACTGGGTGTTGTCACTGAAATAAAGAAAGCGTATTATCATCTTGTATGGGGATATGGACATTACAGAAGAATAAATGGGCATGTGGTGGATGGGGTTGGTGGACCAATAGGCATGTCCTTCTTTTTTTTTGTAAGCCCCATGTTTATGGTGAGGCCCGTAAACACTTTGAACTCCTCCAGAGTCAAATCCTTCAACTCAAATGGACAGGCGTATGAAGATTGGGGGTTGTTGGCAATATGCTGCTTGGCATATAAATTGGTCTGGTCCACGATGAGTTGCAGCAAAGTGTTGGGCAAAAATAAATGAAAACAATCAATTTCAGAAAAATTTTGGGTATTGGCCTGCACACCTGGCTTTGCAGTGAAAGGGGGAATTCTTGCTGATCCTGAGTCAGAGGGCAGCCATGTTGGATTGGCAAGACCATCTGGGAGATAAGTAGCGGCCCTGGCCCTTGGGGGACGTGGCACTCCAGTGCTGGTAGTTGGAGTTCCTGTGCTGGCATTTGGGCATGATGCTGTGTCAGTGCTGGTACTGGGCATTTCTTGTGGCCTTTCGCTGGCGGCAGCTCTGGTACTGGGCCTTTGGTTTTGGGGTCTATCGCTGGCAGCAGCGCTGGTACTGGGCCTGGGAATTTGATCCTGGGGTATATTGTTGGTGGCTGCCTGGTTTCCAGAGTGCTGTGCTCTTTTAGGAGGGATCCATTCTTCCTCTGATTCATTTGTCGATCCACTACTATCGATCGGTTCAAATGCTGAATTTGATTCACAATTGGAATTGGCATTTGAATCTCATGAGAACTCCCCACTGCTTTCATCAGTCATGGAGAGGATCTGGAATGCCTCCTCACTTGCATAGAATCTTTTGGACATTTTTTCTGATGGGCTGTGCGATGGGTGACAAATGACGGTCACTGATGGGCGACAGGTGATGGGTGACAGGTGACGATCACTAATGGGTGACAGGTGATGGGTGACGGTCACTGATGGGTGACAGGTGATGTGTGACAGTCACTGGTGGGTAGCAGGTGACGTGCGACGGTCACTGGTGGGTGACAGGTGACATGTGACGGTCACTGGTGGGTGACAGGTGATGGATGACAGTCACTGATGGCAGTCTCTGATGGTGACTGGTGCACTTTATGGGACCGATAGGTGACAGATGAGAGTCACGGATGGGTCACTGATGACGGTCACTGATGGCGGTCACTGATGACGGTCACTGGCGATGGTCACTGATGGGTGACAGGTGCACCACTGACGGAAGTCTCTGATGGTGACAGGTGCACTTTGTGGGCACTGATGGGTGACAGGTGCACTTTGTGGGCACTGATGAGTGACAGGTGCACTTTGTGGGCACTGATGGGTGACATGTGCACTTTTATAAGCACTGATGTGGTGACTGATGTGACTGTTGGGTGACAGCTGTAATGGGGGGGGAGCGATGTGACAGGTCCTCTTTTATTTGTTGTGTTGGTGCAGTACAGTACAAACACAGATCGTAACTCACTGCTCCTGGCTCTTCTCTCCTCACACTGGAAACGGTGTGTGGGGAGAGAAGAGCCGGTAACAGCTAGTAACTGGTCTTTGTTTACATTTAGTGATTGGCTGTAAATGGATCACAGCCGATCATGTGGTAAACAGCCAGCAGCCATTGGCTGTTTACCCTTGTCAGTGACGAGCAGTATTCCTCGGAACACGCCGCCACCAACGTGACCGCACTGCGTGCTCCCGATTGCGCGCATGCGCGGTCTAAAGTGGGGAATACCCATTTGTGATCAGCCATGACGTAATCGCAGCCGATCACATAATGAACAGCCATGCCCAATGGCTGTTCACCCCTGTCGGTGACAGGCTGTGTCCCGGGGACACGGCGACACCGACAGAGCAGGGCTGCGTGCCCGCGATCGCGCACCTGCCCTGTGTGAATCAGCCACCATCATATGACGGCGGCCCAGAACAAGAGCCACACCGCTCCGCCGTCATATGATGGTGGGCGGGTGGCAACAGGTTAACAGTCAAATTACTGATCTATTTGACTTCAGTGGCATAAGGCAATTCAGTCAAAATTTTATCTTGACATGAAAAAACAGGTGGGTCAAGGTATTTAAATTTTTTTATGAAAGCTGTTTTTAAACCTGGGTCATTGTCACTATCTACTCCAAATATAATTTCATAAACCTTGAAAAATTTTATTTTAAACCCAAATGGATCTTCTTCTACAGTAGTCTGTAATAGATCTAACATTTCTATGGTCTGTATTTGCTCACCGTTCATACATAGCAATAATTGTCGCAGTCTATCTGTCGCGTCATTTTGTCTTTCCTGACCTTCGTCATCAATAACAGGTGAATTAATTCGCTTAGCGAAATTGACAGGAACCCACAACTGAAATATGTAATTGCGTTGATCATTTGACACGATCCGCAAACATTTCAGATAAATCCCAATTGGAAAATACAGTTGCCTCAAAATCATAAATAGGAAAATATTTTAAAACTTTCATAAGTTGGTCATGTATTTGCAACTTTAGTTTTGCAGTTTTACATAATAAGTTTTTATGTTTAATTTCTTTTTCATCAGTAGCATCAACATTCTCCATATCCGAACTTTCTGGAATATAAGAGGGTTGTAGAGCTGACTTGGATTCAGTCTTTTTGTCATCTGTAGTTATTACAGCAATTTGTCTACTGACATATTGTAACTCTGGCAAAATCATTTTTTTAGGTCCTAATTGTTCTTCAAGATTCTCTATGTATTTACAAAAAATCTCACAGTTTGGACAATTAAGAGAATCTTGGGACACATTTTCATGTATTCCTTTGTTCTGTATATTGTTAGTTTCTGTCTGCTTTAGTGTACACACATTTTTGGCAGGTAAAATATTAATAATCATCTTATTAAATATTCTCACTAAGTTTAAGATATTAGATATCTTTTTACGCTGTTTGTTAATAGTAAATTTTTTTTGTCTATCTGCACATTGGCTTGAAAACATTCATTGTACATATATGCCCACAAATGACTGTCATTTGGCTATAAAGACACATCTTTAAACTCTAGCTTGCTGTCTCTAGCTATTTCATCAATAAATTCCATACCTCCTTTACTCACCATATTTAGAAGAATTTCTCGTCTTCAACCGTCTGTTACTGGACTGTTGTCCACATCTAAAGCAACACAAACGCCTCTTGGTTGATAGGTTCTAAACTGTTTTTTTTCTCGAGACTTGAATATTCTCAAAACTGTGCTAATCTCTCCCCCCTCAGAAAGGAGCGAGATTTCCGTAAAAATTGAGTAATGAGGTCAGTGTCTGGCTCACCAAAATGAAGAATATTATTAATATCTAATATTTTTGTATCTCAGAGGCGTTTCCGGGTGAATAGCATTGATAGTCAAACTGACTTAAAACGTGAGTTTATTGTCACACAGTTGGCATCATAAATACAATGTAAAAAGTATAATAGTTCAGTTCAGTGCGAGTAAAAATATATGAAATAGAATAAAAAGTTATTAAGCTGTAATAAGCTTATGAAAGCATGTGTGCTTCATGGCTGCTGCCTTCTGTCCATGCTGTCTCGTGTGACGTCCAAGAAGAAACAGCAAATGACGTTCTTAGTCTTCTGGCAGAATTCAGCTGTCCCAACTTATCAGACTCTTCGTGTGAATATGTCAGTGTCATACCTCTTATAGGGTGTGTGTTTGTGTGTCTGCCCTTCAATATGGAAGCGTTGGCCTTATATGTTACATGTGAACGTCATAACCTCACACAAACTTAGAACCTTGTATAGCACACATTCATTTCTGCTAACTTCAGCAATATGCTATACAAGAGGAGGTTCTACCTCAGAGTCATATATGGCATTTGATTGACATGCCCACATGTAACAATCCATACTTGAAGTAATGTGCTGATCATATAATGTCATATAACCAAACATCTACATAATATGAACACATATTACCAACTTTACATTAAGTAACTATATACTAGTACCTATTAATATGACTGCGACTACACTAAACTTAACTTAACAGGATATAAACAAATACCGTATGTATTATTCATCTGGCTACGTAGATACGTGTCTATTTTTATCTTCTCATGACATTCTATACCAAGATACCTTATATGTCATCTTCATACACCAGAAACTTATTACTAACTCAGCTTTAGATGAGGATATATTTTACTGAACATTTGATCAAGGGCATTCACACATACTATTTATTATAACTAATCATAAAAAACAAATATGTTTTGCAAGCTTGCCATGAATATAATATAACACCTATAAGTGCCGAATTATGAATTTGGAATAATATTCTAACAGTACCCCAGTACCCCTGTTCCTGATGTCATGGCTGCCTGTGTTGTTTTTGTTCTATAAGTCACTTAAGCTGCAATTGTTAGAACACATGGGCAACAAATGGGCAACAATTGGGTAACTCAACCAATAAATGAGCAACAAACTGCCAATCATAACAATACGTAGGCATATGATGGAGGTATGAGGAGTTAGATGGACAGGTCAGGTATAAGGAGGTAGGTGGATAGGTCACAGGAGAGGGGCAGAGAGAGCTAGGTCACAAATAAGGAATATATGAGTGATTGGGGTTTAATAGAGGAACAGAAGGAGGATTGGAGTGATGTAGAGGTACAAAGGGAGGATTGAGGTATAACAGAGGGACGGACGGAGGATTGTTGTACAGTAAAAGAACATAAGTTGGAGTGGAGTTTAACCACTTCAGCCCAGGAAGATTTTACCAAAAGGTATAGCGTCTACAAACTATGGGAAAGATTTATGGCATTTTTATTATTATTATTTTTTATACTAGTAATGGTGGTGATATGCGTTTCTTAGTCGTTTTGTGACATTGCGATGGACAGATTGGACACTTTTGACACATTTTTGGGACCTTTGGCATTTACACAGCAATCAGTGCTATAAATTTGCACTGATTACTGTGTAAATGTCACTGGCAGGGAAGGGGTTAACACTAGGGGGTGATCAAGGGCTTAAATGTGTGTTCCCTCAGTGTGTTCTAACTGTGTGGGGATAGGACTGACTAGGGGAGGAGATATATTGTTGTTCCTACTTAGTAGGAACACACGATCTGTCTCCTCTCCCCTGACAGCACAGGGATTGGTGTGTTTACACACACCAATCCCTGCGCTGGCTCTCGTGCATGCGATCATGTCCACTGGCTACGCGCATCGCGTCCCCTGCTGTGCAACGGCGCCTCCAGCGGCGCGCCCTCAGGCAGCCATTCTGCAGCAGTAAAAGTACGTGAGCCGGTCGGGAACCGATTAACTGAAGGACAAAAGGAGGACTGGATCAATAGGGGGGCAAAAGGAGGCTTGAAATACAATATAGGGGCGGGGGATTAGGGAAGAATAGACAGATAGTTTGGAGCCATGCCAATGTCACATTTTACAGTTAAACACCTTCACAATAGTAGCTTGGTTTGTATTTCATAGAACACTAGTAACTTGTTACTTAGATAATACTATTTATAGTATATATCATATATGCTTTTTCTTGTTTCATATTTCTTGCACACGTGACAGTTCTTGTTTAACTTTATTACTTTAATGGGGTTCTGTTCCAAACGTAGTCACATGCAGTTCATGCAGTATAATTTAATCAAAATTTAATCACGGAAATATGAATGATGACACGTAATCACCTCCTTTACTGACCTTTTACAAATCTGGAGTAAATCATAAGTTCACTCGTACATGATGCACCTGCCTGGCTATGATGTGTGAGGAAATTATCTGTACAATTAAGAAAACTCCAAATGCAACAGAAATGGTTATTGCTTTCACACATGACATCACAGTCACACTCCAACCTGTTTCCATGCCCCAGTCCTCCTTTCCTGTTCAACCATCTGCTCTCTCCTGGCAGTGACATCACTATGTATACAAACATTCAGGCCAAAGATAATACTATTTCAACCGGAGATGCGCTACAAACATTTTACAATGGAAACTGTAGAGCGATTAACAGGGGACACCTTTAATCTGGAGGCAGCCTCCTGAAAATGGCGAACACTGGGGACATCCTCTAGAAATCGGGGACATCCAGTCAGCCTAAAATACAGGAGGGAATCCAATAAAGCTGCCATACCGTTTTTCTGGCATTAATCCCTCTTGTTAATGTATTGTGCCAAATTTATGAAGCAATTGCAACACTTTTAGTTCTGACAGCAACTTGTGCACCATATTCAGATAGTTCTAAAATTTGCCACTTTTACATTGTGTCGCATACAATAAAACTGGAGCTAATTAAAACCAACTCTCTTTTGCCATACAGGAAAAAAAACTGACATATTTTGCAAAAGTGTCTCACGAGCATTCTAAAAGTGGAGTAGAATAGGCCAAAGACAGGTACAGGTTCTAGACAAGTACGTGAATTTGACACATTCTTTGCCACTTTTAGTATGCATGAGAGACACTTTCGCAAAATCTATCTATGCCAGTCTTTCTGAATTCCAGGGACAGTATATGCATTCTAACCTGGTATCATGGTAGAAATTTTAACCGCTTGCCAACCAGCGTACGTCGGCACAATGGCACGGCTGCGCAAATGGGCGTACCTGTACGTCCCCTTTAAATCACGGGCTAGTGGGCGCGCACACGCCCGCCGTGTGTCGAGTGAGCATGCCCGCGGGTCCCGTGCACTCGATGTCCGCCGGTGGCCTGAGATCGTGGCATGGAGAGGCAGAACGGGGAGATGCTTATGTAAACAAGGCATTTCCCTGTTCTGCCTAGTAACATGACAGGGATCTACTACTCCCAGTGATCGGGAGCAGTGATCTCTGTCATGTTCTAGTGAGCCCATCCCCCCTACAGTTAGAACACAGTGAGGTAACACAGTTAACCCCTTGATTGCTCCCTAGTGTTTAACCCCTTCCCTGCCAGTGTCATTTACACAGTAATCAGTGCATTTTTATAGCACTGATCGCTGTATAAATGTCAATGGTCCCAAAATAGCGTCAAAAGTGTCTGATGTGTCCGTCGCAATGTCGCAGTCATGATAACAATTGCAGATCACCACCATTACTAATAAAAAGAAAAAATAATAATAAAAATGCCATAAATCTATCCCCTATTTTGTAGACGCTATAAATTTTGCACAAATCAATCAATATACGCTTATTACGTTTTTTTTTACCAAAAATATGTAGAAGAATACATATTGGCCTAAACTGAGGAAGAAATTAGGTTTTTTTAATATATTTTTTGGGGATATTTATTATAGCAAAAAGTTAAAAATATTGCTTTTTTTTCAAAATTGTCGCTCTTTCTTTGTTTATAGCGCAATAAAATAAAAACTGCAGAGGTGATCAAATACCACCAAAAGAAAGCTCTATTTGTGGAAAAAAGGACGTCAATTTTGTTTGGGTGCAACGTTGCACGCCCACGCAATTGTCAGTTAAAGCGACGCAGTGCCGAATCGCAAAAAATGCTCTGGTCAGGAAGGGGGTAAAATCTTCCGGGGCTGAAGTGGTTAAGACCAATTTACTAAAGATGTTGAAAATCCAAATACAATAAATTGTTTACATATTCACTCTAATTATCCAATCTTGTGAATAGCAAACTCCTGTTTACATATCTATACATGATTAGATGATTGATGTAAATATTCACACAATTTATTGTACGTAGATTTTCAAGTGCGTTCCACTGTATTTCCTCTTGTCACATTCAGTCTAAAAATTATATGCATCTTTATTTTTCTAAGTGTATTGAATGGTTTCAAACATTTTTTTCATCGTTGATATAGAGTTAAATAACTTGCTAATAAAATACCTAACAAGCGATGCAATTTTATAAATATATGTTAATTCCATGTGCTGCTTTTCTTGTATGGAAGTATAATAAACAATGGAGGAGTACTGTGTATATGATGAAACAGGCAGGTGTTAATGCTGTGGTTTTCAGTTTCTCAAATTACTGTTCACACTGCTCCAGCTCATTTCCTATGCTTTGTACAACTGTTGTCTTACATGCAGTACAATACTTCCTGTGGATCCCATCCATATTATACTAAACTAAATTCAACAATTTGGTACATAGATGGCCACAGATTAATCTTTTTTTTTTTTGACTAGCCAGAGGGCAGATTGAAAAAAATATGAACAAATTGCCTCATCCACGCAAGCAAGGTGAATGGAGGAATCTTCCCCATTGCGCTATTGTATTCTGACAGCGGGGACTCCTCTGCTGTCAGAATACACTGATCAGTGCTGCAGCTGTTGATCGAATGAAAATTTTCCAACATTCCCAGTCAACATATGTGAATACTGAGATCAACTTCTGTTGAGCGAGAACAGCCATAGGTTGGTCAAAATTCTGCCAGTCCCTGCTGCACTGGATCATGTCCATAGTGCAGACTACATGGGTGGCAGACATAAGGAGAGGTTTGCCTCTAAATATGTTGCTCCATTATTTCATTCATTAGCTACTGCCTGCTAGATATTACTATACACCATCTGGCATAGGTACCCTGGTTGTCTGTTGATGCCTCTTAGTTGATGGGGTTGATTCCACATGGCCACAAGCCCTGTTTTCAGACATTCTTGAACCTAAAAGCATGGTGTATAAAAATAGGCTATAAGAGGTGTGTTGGGATTATCTAACAAGCACAAAATTACATTTCAGTTATAAGCTTTACTTTAATAAATCCTATTTTTTTCCCTTTTATTGGTTGAACTAGATGGATTTTTTTTTCAACCAGACTAACTATAAAATTCATTTGTCAATGAAGAGTGTCCATGGTTGTTAAGGAAGCATTGGGTTTCAGCACCCATCCACAATTCTAAACAGGAGACAGACTGTGCAACAAATTTATTACAAGGTTACAGCTTGAGATATAGATTCCTCCCTCAGCTGCTCTAAAGTATCACTGTGACAGAAGGAAACCTGATGCTGACTACTTCTTAATTGTTAGACTAGGATTACACACGTGGTTGCCACTATCACACCTCTGAAAAGTAATCCTTAGTAGGATTGCTTTTCATCAGTGTTTTATAGGCAGTGAGGAGGCAATATGTCGCCCACCTCGCTGCCTCTTTTAACCCTGTAAATGGTCCATCATGTCAACTACACTGCACTGTAGTTGACATGATGGACCTGCCAAATGTGACAGGGGGTACAGTTCTTGTGGCAGCATGTGTACACCCCCTATCTACTGCCTTTGCAACTTAAGCTGAAGTGGGGGGGGGTTTGTAAAAACACAGCTCAACTGCAATGTTTTGTCCCCTTTCACCAACTGCAAGTGTAAAAGAGCCCTAAACACTTAACACAGTGGCTAAGTGGTTAGCACTTCTGCCTAAAACCACTAGACTCATTGGTTCGAATTCCAACCACAGCACTACCTATCTGGAGTGTGCATGTTCTCAAGGACATGCTGGTAGGTTAATTGGCTCATGTCTAAATTGGCCCTAGTATGTGTATGGATAAATGTGAGCTAGAGACCTTAGATTGTAAGCTTCCTGAGGGCAGGGACAGATGTGAATGTTTGATATATATGTAAAGCGCTGCATAAATAGATGGTGCTAAATACAGTAAGTAGCTGTAATAAATAAAAATAATTCACTTGTCTCAGAACTTTGCAAACTGTCACAACTGGCTGCCAAGGAACACAAAACAAGTGCCCAGTCTGGAAATACAGTGTAAACCTATCATAGAGACTTTGCTATATACAGTATCTCACAAAGGTGAGTACACCCCTCACGTTTTTGTAAATATTTTATTATATCTTTTTTATGGGACAACACTAAAGAAATTACACTTTGCTATAATGTAAAGTAGTGAGTGTACAGCTTGTATAACTGTGTAAATTTGCAGTCCCCTCAAAATAACTCAACACACAGCCATTAATGTCTAAACCGCAGACAACAAAAGTTAGTACACCCCTAAGTGAAAATGTCCAAATTGGGTCCAATTTGCCTTTTTCCCTCCCCGGTGTCATGTGACTCGTTAGTGTTACAAGGTCTCAGGTGTGAATAGAGAGTAGGTGTGTTACATTTGGTGTTATCGCTCTTACTTTCTCATACTGGTCACTGGAAGTTCAACATGGCACCTCATGGCAAAGAACTCTCCGAGGACCTGAAAAAAAGAATATCTGCTCTACATAAAGATGGTCTAGGCTATAAGAAGATTGCCAAGACCCTGAAAGGGAGCTGCAGCACAGTGGCCAAAACCATACAGCGGTTTAACAGGACAGGTTCCACTCAGAACAGGTCTCGCCATGGCCGACCAAAGAAGTTGTGCACGTGCTCAGCGTCATATCCAGAGGTTGTCTTTGGGAAATGGAGGTATTAGTGCTGCCAGCATTACTGCAGAGGTTGAAGGGGTCAGCTTGTCAGTGCTCAGACCATACGCCACAAACTGCATCAAATTGGTCTGCATGGCTGTCATCCCAGAAGGAAGCCTCTTCTAAAGATGATGCACAAGAAAACCCGTAAACAGTTTGCTGAAGACAAGCAGACTAAGGACATGGATTACTGAAACCATGTCCTGTGGTCTAAAGAGACCAAGATAAACTTATTTGGTTCAGATGGTGTCAAGCGTGTGTGGTGGCAACCAGATGAGGAGTACAAAGACAAATGTGTCTTGCCTACAGTCAAGCATGGTGGTGGGAGTGTCATGGTCTGGGGCTGCATGAGAGCTGCCGGCACTGGGGAGCTAAGTTTATTGAGGGAACCATGAGTGCCAACATGTACTGTGACATTAAACGAGATGATGTGGGATCCTCCACTCAAAAAGGGGCTTAAACCAGAGTGCTTATGTCTCATTACCTCCAGGAAGAGAAGAGCCCCAGGTGCTGGCTAAATGCTGATGCAAGTAAAAGAGAACAAGAAGACCTGGACAGCCACACACCGGAATGGATAAATCCGTCTTTTTATTCAAAATACAGGATCATGGGGTACACAAAACACGACTGTGGGGTGGTACACAAATAGCTGACGCGTTTCGCACTTACACCAAGTGCTTACTCATAGCTATGAGTAAGCACTTGGTGTAAGTGCAAAACGCGTCAGCTATTTTTGTACCACCCCACAGTCATGTTTTGTGTACCTCATGATCCTGTATTTTGAATAAAAAGACAGATTTATCCATTCCGGTGTGCGGCTGTCCAGGTCTTCTTGTTCTCTTCTATATGTACTGTGACATACTGAAGCAGAGCATGATCCCCTCCCTTCAGAGACTGGGCCGCAGTGCAGTATTCCAACATGATATTGATCCCAAACATGCCTCCAAAATGACCACTGCCTTGCTAAAGAAGCTGAGGGTAAAGGTGATGGACTGGCAAATCATTTCTCCAGGCCTAAACCCTATTAAGCATCTGTGGGGCATCCTCAAATGGAAGGTGGAGGAGCACAAGGTCTCTAACATCCACAAGCTCCGTGATGTTGTCATGGAGGAGTGGAAGAGGACTCTAGTGGCAACCTGTGAAGCTCTGGTGAACTCCATGCCCAAGAGGGTTAAGGCAGTGCTGGAAAAAAATGGTGGCCACACAAAATATTGACACTTTGGGCCCAATTTGGATATTTTCACTTAGGGGTGTACGCACTTTTGTTGCCAGCAGTTTAGACAATAATGGCTGTATGTTGAGTTATTTTGAGAGGAAAGCAAATTTACACTGGTATACAAGCTGTACACTCACTACTTTATATTGTAGCAAAGTGTAATTTCTTCAGTGTTGTCTCATGAAAAAATATAATAAAATATTTACAAAAATGTGAGGGGGGTATTCACTTTTGTGAGATACTGTATGAGACAGCCTAATTTATGGTTAATTGTGTCATTAATTTTCTTGAAAAAAGTAATATATTTTGAAAATGGTGGCTTGTTGTAAATTCCAAAAACACCTGACTAGGCCTAAGTACTAGATAGGGGAACTGAAACATAGAACTGTGTGTATATAGCACTTCTAATGTGTATATATACACTGAAATCCGTGCTGAACAACCAATCATAAAAAACTGAAAATTAATATTAAAAAAATATATAAAATATATTCTTATGCAATTATAAGTGAATAAGGTAAAACATTTTATAATGTGTCAAATGTAATCACATGCAGCAGATAGTGCTAAATAAAGTCCATCAAAGATGCAAAATAAAGTGTCCCATATGTGACACGCGTGTTGACACAGGGTCAAGTGTCTTCCTAAGCGGCCAGCGGGGAGATAGTGGTTGTGCGGCTTTGGGAGTGATTTTATTCACTACTGCCTGATATAGCCAATGTTTTTTTAATAAACTTCCATATCTAAATGATATAAGCACTACTGAAGTTTTTTCCCTGATTTTTTAATGCGGGTATTTCTTTTTATTACATTCAGCTGTCAGGGGAGAACCCCTGCTGACAGCTGATGACTCATCGGTTGTTAAGGACGTGACGGCCGCCTGCTCCCTAACAACCATGACAGTTAATGGTTGTTAAGGATGCCTGTGGCCTCACGCTCCCTAAGAACGTGGCATTTACTACTGTTAATAAATACGCTGGCTACCGCCAGGCATTGTATTTCCGCATGTTTTCACTACTTAAATACCGCATGACTTCATAAAAATCTCATGCAATATGTTAGTAGCATTTTTTTAGTGAATGCAAAAAAACTTTTTGAAAAACGCTATAAGGTATTTTACAGAAGATTTTAAAGAAGCAAATATTGCTTTCTGAATAGAGCCCACTGTGTCTTCAATCTTATTATTATTATTTTTATTATTATTATAATACAGGATTTATATAGCGCCAACAGTTTATGCAGCGCTTTACAATGTACAATTGCAATATAGTTTAATACAGAAGGAATAGGAGGGCCCTACTCATGGAGCTTACAATCTAAATGGAGGGGGAAGTGGTACAAAAGGCAATAGCTGCGGGGGAATAATCTGATCGAGGTGACTCTGGTACAGTTCTTAGGTGGAGCCTGAATTAGTGAGTTTTCAGGGACCACCTAAAGGTGGACAGGGTAGGGACTGACCGGACATACTGGGACAGGAAGTTCCAGAGGATGGGAGAGGCTCCGGAGAAGTCCTGCAGGCGAGCATGGGAGGAGGTAACAAGGGAGCTAAAGAGCAGGAGGTTTTGGGAGGAGCGGAAGGACAGTTTGGTTGATATCTACAGATGAGGTTGGTGATGTAGCTGGAGGCGATGTTGTGGATGGCCTTGTATGTTGTGGTTAGTATTTTGAATTTTATACGGTGGGGTAGGGGAAGCCAGTGAAGGGATTGGCAGATAGGAGCAGCAGTCACGGATCGGTTACTTGCTAATTTTTCAAAAGTGTAGCTCATTTCTTTTAAGTTTTAAAAATAACAAATCTACCTAGTAAATATGTGACTATGTGAATTATTTTGGAGTGTAAAATATCACCAAACACAAGGGAGTTGATCTACTAATGACAAATAGATTGTTTACTTTGCAAGTGAAGCTGCATTTTCCAAAGGGATTTTCCCAGAACTTAGCAAATAAGGTAAACAACTTCTAACTTCCTACTCCCAATTATGTGCAAGCAAAAATGCTGTTTTTATTTTTTGTTTTTTTTTTTTCCGATTGCGTATTCATTGCAAAGTGAAATTTCACCACTATGCTCCTGGGCAAATTCTCTTGCCAAGTGAACAGCTTTTTTGCATTTATTAAATCAACCCCATCAGTCCAATAAAAGAAATGAAAAGGTAATTTCACACAGCTTTCTAAATTCAATGCAGGGTGGAGAGTAATGGAATCCACGAAAGGTTGGTACTATGTTCAGTTGTCTCATAGCTCCTGTGGACCAGGGGTAGGAAACCGTAGCCTTCCTGGCGGTTTTCCCGAGTGTGGCTCGGGGTTAAAATTCAGTACCATTAGCGGTAACCCCGAGCCACACTCGGGATCGCATTGCAGGATCCTGGGGCGGCGTTACTTACCTTGTCCCCGGGATACTGCGATGTCACCCGCAGTGTCCGAGGGCTCCGTCCTCCTCCGAAGCCTTTCCATGCCAGGCTCCGTTCCCTGCGAGCGGCACGACGCACGGGGGCGGAGCCTGGCGGCAAATTCAAAAAAATGTCAAAATCATAACACATACAGTACTGTAATCTTACAGATTACAGTACTGTATGAAATGATTTCACATCCCTTTTGTCCCCAGTGCTTTGTCCCATGCCCTGCATGCAATTTTACATGATATACACTGTTCTTTCTGCCTGGAAACTGGAGATTGTCCATAGCAACCAAAAAGTGTCCCTTTACGTCAAAAGTGGCTTTAGACCAGCTAGAAAACAGCGATAGTAAATTAGAACACTTGCAGAATTGAGCGATAGTGAAATGTGGGGAAATTTATTTTATTACTATTTTTTTTTTTTTTTTTTAATTATTTATTTTTATTTATTATATTATAATTTATGTTTTTGTGTTTCAAACTTTATCATACCCGGGATATCTACTAGACTCTGGTTTGGACAGATTTAAGTGTGTTATTGTTAAGATTTACAGACCTACAATATAAAACGCCAAATTTCCATGCAAAATAATGGTACCGCTTTCAGCACCTAAAATCCGAAATAATCATACCGCCAGGGAGGTTAAAGAGGTGGAGATCTACCTGAACAACATGGGGTAAGTCAAGGATCGGCAGGCACAGTGTTGCCCAGTGTCGCCTCCTCACATCTGATTTAAACCCCCAATTGCCATACTACCGTGTCGTAATCACATGCATTGCACGGCAATCATGAGTTTAAATCAAGTGAGGAAGCAACATAGCGCCTCATCACCAACTGACAAACACACTCGGAACGCTTTTCAGGGGAACAGCATGGCCTCCTGCACTTGTATTGCACATATAATGGATAGCTACACTAAATGTATTTTGGTGGAAATATATACACCAGAACCATTGGTCTAGCCAATCAACACATAATTAGAACACTATTTGTTTTGCACATAATAGATGTTTTAATTTTCTAATTACATTATAATTAGATTCACAATTAATGACTTCACTCTTGTTTCAAAATATACACAGATAACATTCAGGTATTCCTATACACGTAACTGTTCAATTCACATAGCACACAGCAGCCGTCAGATAACAGCGCATCACTTGCATAAGGATGGGCGTGTCATTAGACCGGAGCGCCTATGACGGCATTGCGCCACGTTCTCCACTATACCGAGGTGTGATGCGCATGCGCCCGACGACTGCCTAGCTTGCGCTCCACCGAGGCGGAAGATGACGCCATTTGCGTCACGGGGAGCGACCATCCGGATGTACACATTCTCTGGGGAATATCCGGATGATCTTTCTCTAGTTTACATTCTCTGTTCACGTTTTTTACTACACATACTAATCTAGATACTTCTTATTGAGAAATCTTTGGGAATTTTGTGGCGAATTGATTTATTTATTTATATTTTCTTAACATCCATAAAGAAGTGCTGGAACGCACATTGGGCATTAGAAAGAGGCCTGGAACGCACGCGGGGCCGCCAGTTTTTCCACAACGTTTCATTGGGAAACCCCACTTCATTGCATGGTGGCAATACAAGCGTTATTGACTCAGGTGACATATGTCTCTCTGAGTCCAACAGTTCCGGTAAGCCTGCATTGCTTCCATACGGAGGATCCATTTATTACATATCACTTCCTTTAGTTTGATATCCACGGGGTGTATAACCCCATTACCTGTGCGGGACTTTCAGTTTGTTTTTATATTTTATTTTTATATTTTATATGCAATAGATGCTTATTGGAGTTCCTTCTCAATATGGAATACATGGTGTTAGGAACAACTGTTTGATATCTCTTTGAAATCTGTAAAAATCATCATCTTAATCAGCGCTACACTATATACACCTGCATTATTGACAAATTTCCTTGTTTGTTGTGTGAGCTGCTATTGTACAGAGTGAGCGCAGTGTTTTTGGAGATTTTTTACTTGTAAATGAGCCCTTAGTTGCATTCATCAACGGCACCCTTAGTGCTCGTTCCCATGTAAATTTGGCGGGGGGGGGGTGGTAAAACCCTGCGGTTGAGTCGCAGTTGTGCCTCCCTAATCTCTACCTCCTTTAGTTGCTGAGGCAGCAGCCAAAGGTGTACACATGCCACAGCAGGAATTAAGCCCCCTGTTGCTTTTGGTGGGTGCTACCGCCTGACAATTGTGTCTGAGTCAAATAGGGGGACTTTACACGTGCCCTGCAAGTGCATGCTTCTGAGGGGTCCAGGGGGTTAAAGCAAGTGGTGAGAAAGCAACACAACACTGCCTGCTTTACCCCTTGTTTGCTGTACTGCACGCGGTTGCAGAGCACTTGCAGAGAGGCCTCATTCACTTGAAATGGGTGTACACCCTTGGCCACTGTCTTAACTATGGGGTTCTACCACCCCTCAAAATGCAAATGTTACTGAACCCTTACTGTTCTGAGCCCCCTTTAAGGCTGCGTTCACACTGATGTGATGCGATTTACCTGCACTGCTGGTGCAGCGCAGTGCATCTACAGCTTTTCTGGGTTAGCCTTGCTTTACCATGTACTTCTATTATATCCTGCAGGTGTGGTGCATTTTCTGAAAGTGCACCAAAACTCCTGCATTCAGAAGTTTTGGTGTGCTTTCAGAAAGTGCACCAAACTGGCAGGATATAATAGAAGTCTATGGCTAAGTGCAAAAAAACCGACAGGATAGCTGCAGGTACACAGCACTGCACCATGGTGTGGGTAAACCACAGCCCATCAGTGTGAAAGCAGCCCTATACTATTATGCCCAGTGTATTGCTTCACACTGACCTGAAGATCTCTTCTTTCCTGCTGCTGGAACCACTCTACTACAGCTCCAACTTTACAAGTAGTCCCTCTGCATTGCACTCTGTTTTATGCTCTGGGATGACGGGTCTTCAAGCCCAGACCGTGATCTACATGTCACCTGGCCGCGATCTACTGGTTGCTCCATTCCACTAACAGATTTTTTCAATGGAATAGTTGAACGAAGTCTGAGTTGTATAAACGGTTTAGATTCAAAACTGCTCTAAGTATTGTATAGTATTAGAACAAGCATAGGTTGGAATATCTTTATTTTAGAAACAACAAGGTAATAGAGAATATGATGTTGTTTAGCACAGTCATTTGGGTCATACCTCCCAATTTTTCAAGATGGGAACGAGGGATGCCTATTAGTAAAAGTATGTAGGCATAGGACACACCCCATGCCACACCCACTTAAAGGAGAATTATACAAAAAAAGTTGAACCCACGAGTTCTTTTTTTTATTTTACCACTAATATTCCTTTATAATGGCTTTTGAAATTTACAGATGCAGCAATTTAGAAACCGGATGAAAGGTTTAGCATTAGAAAACACTTTTTGAAAGATAAAAATTGCATTTTATTTACAACTATATAGATCAGACCAAAATGAGGGAAAAATGAGGAGGAAAGAGGGACAGAGGGAATTTGTTCCAAATCAGGGACAGTCCCTCAAAATCAGGGACAGTTGGGAACTATGATTTAGGTTGAAGGTTTGTTTATTAGGCATTTGAACTAATCAGAAAACACTATAAATAATACTGTAATGAATATGAGTATAAATGGAAAAGACATTGTACAGATAGTATGTACACAGTAATATTTGTACATTAGAACAACAAAATATGTTTTTAGGGAAATGTCTATGGAATGCATAAAACTCTTTCTCTTTTTTCTGCTTGTTTGCTTGGCTTCTTATGAATTGGCCATTTTTATTATATATTCACATTCTTTAAGACTGAGCAAACACTGAAATATTTCAAGGACTGTTCAAGCGAACAGTACATATTTATCCACTGCTCTTTCAATCGGCAGATTGCAATGTCCAGTGGGAATATAATTGATTTATAACTTTTTTTTGTATATTATATTAATAATTAACTTTATATAAATAATAACTTTCCTATCTAGTCCTAGTACCATAACTATTTAAGAGGAAATACAAACATTTTAAACAAAGGATAAATCTGCTCAACCTGATAGAACGTCAGTGCTGGATTAATTTGCACATTTTTGTTAAAACTTTTTTCGTTGAATATTTTTCTAACTTGTTTTTACTTAAAGGAAATTTTTACAGGCTTTGTATATGTTTATTTATTTGATAAGGCCAGGACTAAAAAAAAATTAATAAATATAAAATGTTGCCTATTATTAATATGTAGTCCTCTATGAAGTCAGCAGGAGGAGCTCTAGTCTCTTTGTTACACGTGAAGCATTGTATCACTCCCAGCTATGGTAATAGAAGTCAATCACTTAGAGAACTCAATGAGTCATCATAGCAGTAAAACATTCCTTATCAGAAGGCTTAATCTGAGTTTTCAGTAAAACAGAGCTATAGTGCATTAAATGTTTATCTGAAAAAAAAATACAATATACATATTTATGTGTATACATTAAAACAGATATAAAACAGTTTTCTTATGATAAAACAGCAAAAAGTAACATTGATTCAAAACCATTATAGTTGCCCTTTAAAGAGAACATCTAAGCACATCCCTTCTTCAGTCATCTCGACTAGCCATGTCTTGTTTTAGACTGTGTTCAAAGTGGTTCTAAAGGTAGGTCTGGTGCAAAGGTTCTCCGCATTTAGGTAAAACACATTCTGTGTGCAGCTCCCCCCTTCCAGCCCCCTCTTATACTTACCTGAGCCCAAACTTGATCCAGTGCTGTGCCCAACAGCAGCAGCTCTCTCTGCTTGCTCTCTCCTCACTGGAAATCGAAGCAGCAGTGGGAGTCATTGGCTCCTGCTACTGTCGATCACAGCAGTGAGGAGAGAGTGGAGGCAAGGCTTCGCTGTGTGTTAATGGAAGCAAGTCTACACGAGTGCCCCCAGTGGCGTAACTAAAACCTTCAGGGCCCCGATGACCCCTGGACAGCGCTTTTCCTAGGGGGATGTCTGATAAGAGGAGGAGCCGCGAGAGCCGCTGAGGGACCTCAGAAGTCGGTGTTTGGGGCCACTCTGTGCAAAACTAACTGCACAATGAAGGTATGACATGTTTGTTATTTAAAAAAAAACCTTTACAATCACTTTAAGGGGTTAAAACAGGTGGTCAGGAGGCAACATATTGCCTCTTTATCGGCTGTCAAATGCCTCTGAAAAGTGATCTGAGCATGGATCGCTTTTCAGAGGAACAGCATTTTGTTGCTGGTACTTTGAACGAGCAAGAAAAAAAAATCAGTCCTGATTGTACACATATAGGGTGTCAGGATTAAACGTGCATACATAAAATGTGCATACATACATCTAAACATTAGCGGCTGGTGCTCAAAATTTTTTGGGGGGCGCAAACATTTTTTGAAAAAAAATCATCAAATGCAGCCACTGTGCCCATCAATTGCAGCCACTGTGCCATCAATTGCAGCCACTGTGCCACTTAAATGCTGCCAGTGTGCCATCAAACGCAGCCACTGTGCCAAACGCTGCCACTGTGCCCATCAAACGCAGCCACTGTGCCCATCAAACGCTGCCACTGTGCCCATCAAACGCTGCCACTGTGCCACTTAAATGCTGCCAGTGTGCCATCAAACTCAGCCACTGTACCATCAATTGCTGCCACTGTGCCCATCAAATGCTGCCACTGTGCCACTTAAATGCTGCCAGTGTGCCATCAAACGCAGCCACTGTGCCATCAATTGCAGCCACTGTGCCAAACGCTGCCACTATGCCCACCAAACGCTGCCAGTGTGCCCATCAAACGCTGCCAGTGTGCCCATCAAACGCTGCCAATGTGCCCATTAAATGCTGCCAGTGTGCCCATCAAATGCTGCCACTGTGCCATCAAACGCTGCCACTGTGCCCATTAAATGCTGCCAGTGTTCCATCAAATGCAGCCACTGTGCCAAACGCTGCCACTGTGCCCATCAAACGCAGCCAGTGTGCCCATCAAATGCTGCCCGTGTGCCCATCAAATGCTGCCAGTGTGCCCATTAAATGCTGCCAGTGTGCCCTTGAATGCCCCCAGTGTGACCCCTGACCGCTCATCGGCACTTACCCTGTCTTGGTGGGGCAGCGGGTGACTGCGATGAGTGGGGTCCTCCATGCGTCTCCTGCTGTCCACATCTCCAGTCCTCTCCTCCTGATAGGCGTCCAATAGCGGCGCCTGTCGTTTCAGCCAATCAGGTGACGGGTAACAGACCCGAGCACCTGATTGGTGGAGAGGCAGTTTAGCGTTAGGAAAGCGAATAGTCATTCGCTTTCCTAACACAGCTGAGTGGCCTGTGAGGTCACCTTTTTTGATGCCTATTAGAGCCTATGGCTCTAATCCGGTGCTTCAAAAACACCCTCCGCCGCTGTAATTCAGGTTCCCTGTGCCCAAAAGGGGCTGGGTGCCTGAATAGGGGATGGCAGCGGCGGCCATAGATAGATTCATTCAATGCATGAATCTATCAATTGGTGATAGAGGGGTGGCTGGAGAGAGGGGGCGGTGCCCTGCGCCCTTAATGCAAGGGCCACCACTGCATCTAAACACACACACACACATACACAAACACACAGATAATATACACACACATATACTGTATATACACACACAAACACATATACATATATAAATACACACATAAACACATACATGAACACACATATAAACACACATAAGAACACACACTTACAGAAAGCCTTTTTAAAAAACGGAAGTGCTTTACCTTACCTCTTCCTGACGGGTACTGCACTGTAGGGGGAGACAAAGAGCACAGCACACACTGTACTTTCACTTTAGAACAGTGTGACAAGCTCCCTGCACAGTGCCGATTACAGTTCGGCCGCCGATCGGGGAGATTGATCTCAGCCGCTCCTCCTATCAAGATAAACAGGGGGGCCCTTGAGGGCCCCCTGCAGCATGGGGCCCAGTCGCCATGGCGACCTCAGCGACCCCTATACATCCGCCACTGAGTGCCCCCATAGCAAGCTACATGGTACTCAGAAGGGGGGAGGAACCAGGAGTGTCGACAGAGCACCTCCGAAGGTGAGTTTAGGGCTGCTCTGTGCAAAACCATTGCACAGAGCAGGTAAGTATAACATGTTTATTATTTAAAACAATAAAATGTATTTTAGAATCACTGTACTCTGCCCCTCCAATGCTCACTGGAGTGCCAGGCTGTAGAGGTGGCAGAAGCAGCTGGCTCAGGCCCTCAGCGGTGCACTGAGAGGCTGAGCCAGCTGCCAGAGTCCTCTCAGAGTCTGGAGTAGCTCCGTGACTTCACCCGACAGCAGGCTTTAGCTCACTTTTGGCTGAGCTACAGGAGTCACAGGAGTGCAAAAGTAAATGCACTTCTGTGACCCACATGACAATCTTTGGCCATACTCTTTTAACTTTGAACCAGTTTAATAAACAGCAAGTTACAGTTACTTCCTGTCTAATCATTTGGCCGATTACTTATTCTGTAAATCTCTACAATGTGTACGGAATCACTTCTTGCCCCTTAGATATCATTCACATGGACACTGAGGCTTGTATACCATGAATGGGCCATTTTTTTCAGTGTTTCTAGACTCCAGCGGGTTGATTTACTAAAGGTAAATCCACTTTGCACTGCAAGTGCAGTTGCTGTAGATCTGAGGGGAAGCTCTGCTGATTTCTAGCATCCAATCATGTACAAGCAAAAGTTCAGTTTTTATTTTCCCCCTCAGATCTACAGCGACTGCACTTCCAAGTGCACTTGCAGTGCACTTGTAGTGCAAAGTGGATTTGCTTTTAGTAAATAACCCCCTCCCCCGTATTGTCTGCAGGCAACCCATTCAAGTCTATTTGGATGCAATGGCTGCACAAACACGGCCACTCATACTAATGTGAAAGACATGCTGGTGAGTGGCCCAAACACAAACAGTGTGTATTTGGGGCCAATTGTCTACACATGCATGCTTGTCACATTAGAACAAATGGCTGTATCCATGTAGCTGCTGTTTCCAATACACTTGAAGGTACTGCCTGCACACAGCACCTGCATCCTAGAGATTCTCAAAAGAGTGGTTACATGTACCTCAGCGCCTGTGTAAACAAAGTCTTAAAGTGATTGTAAACGATCACCTTGTACAACAAGCCATTCAGTTTCAATTAGAAATGAAAGGCAAAAGATTTTTGAACAGATATAAAAAAAAAATTATAAATACCTTTTTTCCATTTTTTATAAGTGATCACATTCCCTCTGTTCTCAGCTGCATAAGAGCTGGGGGAGGAGAAGCAGCAGGACACTGAGCTTCCCAGTGACAGGCTGTGCCGGGTGGGGGTGTCAGGACAAGTCTGATCATTGGAGGAGAGCACACTGAGTGCCCAGCATAGCTAGACAACTGACCACAGTGTGCTGTCCTGCATAGTGTGCTCAGTTTTCAATAGGAAAGCAGAGGGACTGGTAGCAACACCAGGGATTTCACACAAAGGAAGCAATACAAAGAGAACAAGATACTTTTTTCATACAAGTACATGGTACAGCAGGCTCATATCAGGAATATGAAATGTTGGGGTAACAAACACTTTAAACAGTGGCATCAAAGTCTAAGCCTGAATGAGCTTTCTTTCAAGGCCATTTTCAAAGCAGGATAAATGAATGCATCGATAATTCAATCTTTTGTTTGATTTTTCCTTCCTTGTTACTGTTCAATTTTATTCCTTAATTCTGTAAAAAGAATAAAGACTATTTTAAAGGTTGCTGCTTCTCTTTGAGTGTGTGTATAGAATGTATTTTTAAAATCTACCACAATAGCAACTTCTCTGTACCATAACTGCAGCTGCTAAATGATGTCGTCTGTTGCAGCTCTTTCGGTGGTGGATCTAAATATGGCCATTGCGAGTAACATTTTTTAACTGCATTCATCTTCTCAGGCCACTTTTATAAAATGGATCAATTAGCATGAAATTGTACTTCAAATAGGCCTAAATTGCAGGAGCTGCCATGCAGACCAATGTCTGCAGATAGCAAGCATCACCAAAAAGACAGTAGATTTTCCTTTGGTACATTACCTTAACACTTTTCATTGATGTAATATATGTACTGTTTAGTGGTTAGTTTACTCAAGGTGTACTGGGGAAAGATAATGGTGGTTGTGGCCAGATCATGTTTAAAGGAGAAGTACAGTCAAATCTCGTTTGTCTGTACTTCTCCTGTGAATCACAAGAGTGCAGTTCGTTCTGCACTCCTGTGACCCGTTTTCAGCAGACAGCCCAGTTTTCAGCTGAAGCCCACTGTCAGGTGATGTCACAAAGCCGGTTCAGGTTTGGGCAAGATCGCAACAATGGAATCTGGATCCGCCCACATGCCTGGATTGGCACCTGGCTCAGCCTCTCACTGAGCCGCTGAGAGCCTGAGCCCCCTCCACAGCCCATCGCTCCAGTGAGGGAGGGGGGGGCAGAGCAGAGAGCTGCTGATTGACAGTAACCAGCTCTCTGCTCACGGATCTCTGAGAACCAAGCACTTGGTGGTGTTTGATCACTCGGTTATCAGTGTTAGAACCGGCGGGGGATAGTTGCATCATCGGAGCAATGCTGCATCCACCTAGGTAAGTATGATTCAGAAAAACAAAACTAACCCCATACTTCTCTTTTAAAAGAGGGAGCACTGAAATTTGATCCATGTATGGCTAGCTTTAGTCCTTATACTCAGAAAATGCTCCTTAAAGCATTTCTTCGTCCTCTTTGAAAAAAATGAAGAGTAAGCTTCTTCAAATTCTGTAGCTGCTGACTTTTGACCTCCCTGGCGGTATGATTATTTCAGATTTTTGCGTCTCAAAGCGGTACAATTATTTTGCATAGAAATTTGGCATTTTATATTGCAGGCCTGTAATTCTTAGCAATAACACACTTAAATCTGTCCACCAAGAGTCTAGTAGATATCCCGGGTATGATGAAGTTTGAAACACAAAATCATAAATTATAATATAATAAATAAATATAAATAAGTAAAAAAATAATAAAATAATAATAAAATAAATTTCCCCACGATTCACTATCGCTCAATTCTGCAAGTGTTCTAATTTACCATCGCTGTTTTCTAGCTGGTCTAAAGCCACTTTTGACGTAAAGGGACACTTTTTGGTTGCTATGGACAATCTCAAGTTTCCAGGCAGAAAGAACAGTATATATAATATAAAACTGCATGCAGGGCATTGGACAAAGCATTGGGGACAAAAGGGATGTGAAATGATTTCATACAGTACTGTAATCTGTAAGATTACAGTACTGTATGTGTTATGATTTTTACAGTTTTTTGAATTTGCCGCCAGGCTCTGCCCCCATACATCATGACGATCGCAGGGAATGAAGCCTGGCATGGAGAGGCTTCGGGAGGAGGACACAGCCCGCAGACACAGCGGGGGACATCGCAGGGTCCTGGGGGCAAGGTAAGTATACCACACCAGGATCCTGTAATGCAATCCCGAGTGTGGCTCGGGGTTACCGCTAATGGTGCTGAAAATTAACCCCGAGCCACACTTGGGAATACCATCAGGGAGGCTACCAAAAGGACACTAAACCATCCAGCGGTCCCACGCCATCCTCACCCAGGCCGGTTTTTCACCTGTCGTCGGGTCCCTGGCGCCAGCATGTTTACTGTGGGCAGCCGGCTGTGATTCCTTGTGGCTTCTCAGCCAGCTGCCCACTGGGAATGCACAAGATGCGCTACTCTTTTTGAATAATCCCCAGTCCTCTGGGACCTTTGACATGTCCCAGAAGGTTGTGGGCAGGTGTGGTAGGAGAATTTGTGATCCAACAGTGATCCAACCAGAAGTTTTAGCGGGTACCTGGCATTCCCCTTTAGGCATTAATTACTATGCCACAATTACAATTACAGACACACTTAAACCTCAGGACAAAATGTATTTAAGAAACTAAAACTAATCCATTGTTTACGGTATGTTTTTGGATACAGAATATAGTCAAAGATCTAATACTATGCCTGAGCCCAACAGTTGTTAGAGATATCAAAACTGCATAGCATCCAGCAGCTGCTGAAAAAAATGCTACCGTCAAGGATATGCAATTTAAAGCATAGTGTATAAAGTGCAGCAGTCAGGAATATAATATACATGCATCCTTGGCTCTAAATGTGCTGAATACATAATTAGTAAGAGATGTGTCAACTTGTCCACTCTAATGTAAGCTTTCGTGATTTTTTAATAACAATTCAATGCAGAACTCTTAAGATGCAAACTTAACCTGGTTAACTATAGTGGATATAAACTCTTTTGTGTGACTTCTACCTATAGGTAAGCCTAGAATAAGGCTTACCTATAGGTAATGGAAATATCTCCTAAACATGCGCCGTTTAGGTGATATTTCACTTGTAGTGCACTGATGTTGTCATCGGTGCATGCGCTGCGAAGAAACGGACCTCCATGCCGTTTCTTCCCCAGTGTGTGCTGTGACTGATGGCTCCCACGCGCATGCGTGGGAGTGACTTTATGCGGCTCCGGCCAATCACAGAGCCGAAGTTCATGGCCCTGAAAGGAAGAGGGGCGAAGATGGACAGGGCCTGCACAGGGGACAGTGCAGGCTTAGTTTTCAGGTAAGTGTCACATGATGAGCTAGTATGCAATGCATACTAGCCATTGTGCTTTTAATTTGAAGGGTTTGCAGGGAGCAAAAGAGGAAGTAAAACCCATCAGGGTTTACTTCCTCTTTAATTAATCAAACAGACATGTTGTGTGACAGTGGAAAGAAATCTATAGAGAGTGTATATAGAGCAGGGGTCAGGAATTTACCATATACAACATAGTGTATATAGTATAGTGCAGCAATCAGGACATTGTAGACCCAGATGGTTCTGAATGGCTACATGCAGCCTTGGCTCAAAATATTGAGACATGGTAAATACACAATTAGTAAGAAATGTGTTACCTTGCCCATCAGTTATAATATAACACTGAGGTAAGCTTTTGTGATTTTTTAAAAAACAGTTCAATGCAGAACTAGTAAGGTGCATACTACTTAATCATATCAATGAATAGAACAGACACGTTGCGTGACAAACCCTACAGTTTCAATCGTACAGTTTTAATCAAACCCTACAGTTTTAATCACTTCAATCACCTTAAATTCTGTTAATGACAATCTTGTGTTTGCCCACAAATATATTGTAATTGATATGTTTCACTAAACAGATTTGATTATTGTATGACTCATTCACAAGTATAATGCTATCACAATTACACATTGCAGACGCCAGAAAAATAGTTTAAAGAACGTGGCGTCTAGAAGCAAAAAATCTATACAAAGACAACTACACATATTTGTTAGAAAACAACAGGCAAAAAACCCCCCAAAAAACAATGGGGTCATTTCAATAACATTTACCGCATGCGATAACACGGTCACGTGACTCATTTGCATACATTATTGCATGGGGTAAAAAAGTCAAATTCACAAAAAAAAAATGATTATGTGGTATTTACCACAAAATTAAAAATGTGCTGGTAAATATCGCCCAAAAAAATGTAATTAGCTCTTAAGTCCAATTCACAAATGGAACAGAGAGTAAAGAAAATGTAATATTTATCACCAGGGTTTTGCTGACATTATCACATGCGGTATTTGTCAGAAACAGCCTGGGGGTCCCCCCCTAATAGCTGGTTGCTAAGGAGTGGGCCGGGAAGTCGGCTGCCTTGTCCTTAACAAACGGAAGACTCATCATATCATAATAAATGTAAAGAAAACATGCCGTCAATTAAAAATGATGAAAAATAAAAACCCAGCATGTGGTCCCCCCCATTGCATACCAGGCCCCTTGGGTCTGGTATGAATTTTAAGGGAAACCCTACGCCAATTTTTTATAAAAAAACGGCATGCGGTCCCCCCCAAAATCCATACCAAACCCTTATCTGAGCATGCAGCCCGGCAGGTCAGGAAAGGGAGGGGACGAGCGAGTGTCCCCCCCTCCTGAACCATACCAGGTCACATGCCCTAAACATGGGGGGGTGCTTTAGGGTGGGGGGGGCTCAAAAGCACCTTGGAGTCAATTCATTAAGAGATAAATGCCACATGAATTGATGAGTTAAAATAACTCATGCAGTATTTATCTCAAATGTAGTCAATTCACTAAAAAGACATGCGTTATTTACCGAATGTGTTAAATATTTAAATTTTGCATTATTTTTGCAGATTTTCCACATTTTTTTTTTTTTTGCAGGCAAACACTGCACCAGAGGACACACAACTATATTGTGAAATTATGAAAACATTCTAGGGTGATTCATTCACAATACAGTCTCCCTGATAAAATGTAACAATTTATTTTCATTCCTGAGCTCAGAGGAGAACATTTTCACACAAATACATTGTATATTTTTCATTTCCTGGCCAGTGCAGAGTTCCTCGAAATGTTATTTTGTATGTTTTTAAAAACTGCCAGCAAACTTGAGGTGATAAAAAATGAGTGTGTGTGTTTTTTAGTGAATTAACTTTAATGATTTCTCTCATTTTTTTTGCTGTATTTATCTCACCATTTTAACAACATTTTAATGTTTTAAATTTTAATGAATTGACTCCATAGTCCCAAAATTTCTACAAGTGTACCACTATAAAATTATTTTTTTGCTGGCATTTTTTGTGTTACCTGTGGGATATCAAGTGGGATGTGCTCCCTGGGGCCGACACCTGGAAGATTTATGATCAAAAGAACACACTCATAAGGCTTGGAGCGACGCTGCTTGTTTTGTTCTAACAAAATTATATATTTATTATACTATTTATTTTTAAATAAAACATGCTCTGCTGATATTAGCCTTACTAAACCTGTAAATATATTTTCCTGACAGACTCCATGGCAGCCTACGTATGGGTTAATCCCGCCTCTCATACCTCATAGGACCCCACTCCCATAAATCTTTGCTTCTAGTCAGAGACTGTGTTCCTTTTTTGTCCTCCTCCTAGGACCAAGGTGTATCTCTTACCTTATGAAGTTTGTTGATCCAGTCCTGGTGGTTTGCACGTGTTTGGTGATGGCGGTGTCTTATTGAAGTCCAGCTTCCCCAGCTATTAGCAGGGCGGACATGGGGGTTCACTTCGATGCCTGGAAGAGCTTATTAAACTGGCCATTGGCTGGGAAGCGGCAACTCGGCCAATCGTCCCAGCTATTAGCTGGAGGCCTCCTCTATCAAAACCCCGGATCTCGTTGGGGTGGTAATGTATGCCCTCCTGTTTTTTTTCCAAAATATGGCAGCCTGTTGTGTGTGTTGTTTTGTCTTTAGCTCGTTTTCTAGTGGCCATGGCGGCTGGGACGCATCTGCGTTCCAGTCCGCCGCTTCCCCGCTCCGACTGCGCAGCTGCGAAGTCTCGATTGAGATCGAGGCTTGGTTCGCGCCTGCGCAGTCTGGGTGAGATGGCGGCGATTGCGCATGCGCGCGAGCGCCGTGGAGCGGCGTCGGTCACAGCGTAGGGACGCTGTGGCCGCGATGACGTCATCACAGGCGGCAGATTCAAATAGCTGTCAGATACAGCTATTATTTGGGTTGCTCTCTTGCTCAGGCAGCAGCTTCCCTGTGTCCATTTCTCTGGCTTCCAAGGTAAGGAGCTTTGCTGTACCTTCCTGTATCTGGGTCTTGTTTGCCAAATATGGGAAAAGAGATAGAGAAAGTAAAATCTTTATTTATTAGTTTTTCTTATTGAATTGTTTGCAGTCTTTTGTTCTGTCGCCATGGATGTGTCACCGCCCCCTAGTGGCCAACCCTTACACCGCAGGTAGGATGAAGTATTTTTATTTTTCATTCTGCCTGTTTTGTTTGGGGTATTATTTAGGAGCAAAGTATTCTTTTCTCCCCTTCAGCCCTTCTAGGTCTGAACCACACCTATCAGCACATAAAGAAAAAGACCAGTCTAGGTCTCAACATCACCAGCCCACGTCTGGTTCTAGACATACTAGGTTATCCTCCAGACACCGCAAAGAGGGGTCAAGATCCAAGTCCAGTCATCATTCCCCCCGCCATTCCAGCCGCTCTGAGAGAAAAGCTTGCTGGGGATGTAAAACTCAAGTCCCAGAGGGTAAATCTCTCTGCGAGTTATGCTATTCTAGAGCCACAAAGGAAAGAGGAGCTGAGGACCAGCAAGTAGAAGCTCTGGTCAGGAAAGTGGTCCAAGAATCTCTTAACAAAACAGATTTTGACCGGGCAGTAATTCCTCCTTCTGTTATAGCTCCAGTTGTTGAAGAAACTGAGCCCGAAGTTTCGGGTCCTTCTCAACATAGTCTCTCTTTCAGTGGTTCCTCAGACAGTGAGGCAGAGATAATTGAGCCTGGTGCAGGTTTTGACTTCTCCCTGGTTCCACAGTTGGTCAGAGTGATTAAAGACGCATTGAGATGGGAAGAACCAGTAAGGCACCCTCTAAACAGAGGAAATACTTTAAGCATCTTAAGAAGGATTGCCCAAATTTCCCCTTCCTGGGTGAACTGGGTGAAATTATCTTGGATGAATGGGGTAAGGTTGAAACAAAAAACTCTTTCATTTCCAAGATAGCAAAGATGTATCCTTTCAAGAGTGATGAAGTAAAACATCTTGAATCAGCCCTCCTTGTCGATGCAGCTCTCATGAGGCTGGTGAGACATGTTACGCTCCCTCTAGAGGATACCGTCTCTTTCAAGGATGGTTTGGAGAGGAAGATTGATACGGACTTAAAACTTATTTATATCACGGCGGGGATGGCTTGTAAACCGGCCCTGGCCCTCGCAGCTTTGTCCAAAGCTATGGAGTCTTGGACGGATGATGTGGGTGCAGCTTTAGGAAGTGTGTCTGAAGACTTATTCAAGAGCTCTCCAGTACATGAGCTGAAGCTGGCATTGGTCTTCCTGGGGGAAGCATCCATTGACATCAGTCGTCTTGTGGCACGTGTCATGCTCTCGTCAGTTACAGCAAAACGTGCCCTATGGTTACGCCCATGGGTTGCAGACCCTGCCTCTAAACAAGCTTGGTGCAGGATTCCATTCGAAGGCTCCTCACTCTTTGGAAATAAACTTGATTCTGCCATCTCCCGTGCTACTGGGGACAAGTCAGGATTCTTACCCCAGGACCGTCATATCCTTAACCAAAGAAGAGCTCAACCCAGGCAAGAGCCAGAGCGCACTAGAGATGCTCGCCGCTACAGACCTGGCCGTGAGTTTAGAAAAAACTGGAGGAGAGGCCAGCCTTCCGGCCAAAAATCCTCAAAGTCAGCCCAGGCGGTGCAAGTAGGGGCTCGTTTACTCCGATATCAGCACGTCTGGGCAGCCTCGATTCAAGATTACTGGACCGTCAAAACGGTCTCCTCAGGTCACACTTGGGTTTTCATCAATCCACCCATACACCGGTTTGTGCCTACGGTCCTTCCGCACTCAGAAGAGAAAAGACAAATTCTTCTATCTTATACAGATTCAATGATTGCCCAGGGGGCCGTCATTCAAGTTCCATCAGAAGAAAGATTTCTTGGGATTTATTCCCCCCTTTTCATGGTCCTCAAAAAGAATGGCTCTTGGAGACCAGTAATCGACTTGACACATCTAAACTCCTTCATCAAGAAGGAAAAATTCAAGATGGAAACCCTGCTGGCAATCCGACAAACAGTACAACCAGGAGATTGGCTGGTCTCCATAGACCTGAAAGACGCCTACTTTCATGTGCCGATCGCAAAAGAATTCTAGAGGTATCTCCGATTTGCAGTAGGCCAGAGGCATCTCCAATTCACATGTCTCCCATTCGGGCTCACAACATCGCCTCGAGTGTTTTCAAAGCTCTTATTGGCTGTGGTAGCTCTAATCCGGGTCAAAGGCATTCGGTTACATCATTATTTAGACGACCTACTCCTACTGTCTCAAGACAGGGAACAGATGTTGTCTCATTGGGATCAAGTCATATCTACTCTGACAGAGTTCGGTTGGCTATTGAACAGAGAGAAAAGTCACCTAGTTCCGACACAGGCTCTAGTATTCCTCGGAGCCCTATTCAACACAGTGGAGAGCACCATTTCTCTGTCTCTGGAGAAAATTCCGTTAATTCGAGAGAGAATTCGCCTAGCGTTGTCAGCAACTCTCCTCAGGGCCTCTCAGTGTCTCAAAATAATCGGCACTATGGTAGCCACAGCCCCCATGGTGAGGTGGGCGCAATGGAAAATGCGGCCCTTTCAGAAGGGGTTTCTCCAAGCTTTTCTCCATCTGATATCAGGAGCCTCAGTCCTCCTGAGACTGGACAACACGACCGCAGTGTCATACATCAAGAGACAGGGGGGCACCCGCAGTCTCTCCTTACTGAGGGAAGTAAGCCCGATTATGTCCTGGGCACAGACGAACTTAACAAATCTATCCGCTGTTTATCTCCCGGGAATTCAAAATGTCCAGGCGGACTTCCTTTCAAGAGTCACCCTGGACAACAACGAGTGGTCCCTCCACACCGAAGTTTTCAATTGGCTCCTGTCTCTAGGGATGATGCCGGAAGTAGATCTGTTCGCATCCCCATGCAATTTCAAGCTGGGGAAATATTACACGAGGTGTCGTTGTCCCCAAGCCTTCGGAGTGGATGCCTTGACGGACCAGTGGAAGTTCCACAGGGCTTATGCCTTTCCCCCAGTTCCAGTCATTCTTCGTTTTCTTTTGAGGCTCAGGTGGGAGGATGTCGAGGTACTGGCAATTGTTCCGTTCTGGCCCAACAGGCCATGGTTTCCTCTCCTGATGCAGCTCAGTTACCGAGAGCTGGTCCCTCTCCCGTCCAGACCAGATCTCCTGCTGCAGGGAGCGTCTCTTCACCCTTGCCCATCCCAGCTCCATCTGATGGCTTGGTGGTTGAGAGGAGAAGGTTGGAAGCACTAGGTTGTCCAAGTACAGCTATTGCTACATTGTTGAATGCCAGAAGAGCGGGCACCAACAGAGTTTATCAGAGGATTTGGGCGAAGTTTGCGGACTATGTGATTTCCACCAATGGTTCCTTTGGTAATCCAAGGATTCAGGACATTCTAGGTTTTCTACAAACTGGCCTGGATCTGTCCCTATCGGTGAGTTCCTTGCGGGTCCGGGTTTCTGCAATCTCAGCCTTCACAGGCGTATCATGGGCCAGACACCCCCTTACTAGGCAGTTCTTCAAGGGAGAAATAAGACTTAGGCCTCAGAAAAGACCAAGATTCTCTAAATGGGATGTTCCTCTCGTCTTGGATTTCTTCTCAGAAAAGGAGATACGGCATATGGATCAATCATCGATTAGAGAGCTTTCTCTCAAAGTGGTCTTTCTAGTGGCCATAACATCGGCCAAGAGGGTTTCCGAAATTGGTTCCCCAGGATGCAAAGAACCTTTCCTTACCTTCTTCCCAGATCGAGTTGTCTTGATCCCCATGTTAGGATCGAATCCAAAAGTAACAACCATCTTCCATGAAAATCAGGAGATTGTCCTCCCTACTTTCAGGTCTACTGAGGACTCTAATGTTCACCCTCTAGATGTTGGGGAGATTCTAAAGCAATACCTAGAAGCCACAGCTTCTTTTCGCCAGTCTGATCATCTGTTTGTTCTCTTTCATGGCAAAAACAAGGGATCACGGGCTTCCTCTAGAACCATCGCAGCATGGATCGTTCAGGCTATCCAATGGGCTTACAGGTCTAAGGGTTTGGCTCCTCCGGAGGCGGTAACCGCTCATTCTACCAGGAGCGTCTCTACATCGTGGGCAGTATCCCGGCATGTGTCTCCGGAAGTAATCTGTAAAGTGGCCTCATGGTCATCAATTAACACATTTATGACACACTATTGTGTAGAACCGGCTTCTTTGTCTTCGGTTAACTTTGGTTTGCACGTATTATCTGTTGATGGTGCCAATTAAACCTTTTTTTCTTTCTCCAGCAATTACCCACCCGGGTGTGTATGGCTAGTTATTTCCCATACGTAGGCTGCCATGGAGTCTGTCAGGAAAACGGAAAATTTATATCAAATACTTACCGTAATTTTCCTTTCCTGATGGACTCCATGGCAGCAGGAGTTCCCTCCCATTTGCTGGAGTAGGTTAAGTTACGGAACACAGTCTCTGACTAGAAGCAAAGATTTATGGGAGTGGGGTCCTATGAGGTATGAGAGGCGGTATTAACCCATATGTAGGCTGCCATGGAGTCCATCAGGAAAGGAAAATTACGGTAAGTATTTGATATAAATTTTCCGTTATACATCTAAAAAAAAAAAAAAAAAAAAAATTAAAAAAAAAACAGTGGAGTGCAACAGACCTCCAGTTTACAGTTATAAAAATGGAAAATTGTATCAAATACTGGTACTTACCGTAATTTTCCTTTCCTGATGCCAATACATGGCAGCATACTTTTGATATAGCTCTGCCCCTATATCCACCCACAGGACCTGTTTAGCTCTATAACTGAGAGCTACCTCCCCCATTCTCCGTATAAAGCACAAAGATCAGGAGGGTTCATATGCTGCCATGTATTGGCATCAGGAAAGGAAAATTACGGTAAGTATTTGATACAATTTTCCATTTTCCTGATGCCAACATGGCAGCATACATATGATACTATACATAATGAGCTTTTGCAAGGGAGGGTTTAATTTGCAAACTTAGTCTTTATTTGACAATAGACATAGAAGCTTGGATAGTTTTACTCCCAAACTCTACTGTAGTAAGAGCTGCTGGATCCACCCTGTAGTGTTTTAAGAATGTATGATGTGATGACCAGCTAGCCGCTTTGCAGACTGTCTCCAGAGACACTCCTGCCCTAGAAGAAGACATTGCCCTGATTCAGTGAGCTCTAACCACCTCTGGAGGTTCCTTCCCAGCCGCTCTATATGCCCTATATATTTTTTACTATCCAGGCCGAGATGGTTCTGGCCTGAAGCCTCTTTCCCCTTAAATTTTCCGGTAGGTATGATAAAAAGTCTGTCCGAACATCTGACTGCAGAAGTAGCCTGGAAATAGGCTTTGAGGACTTTTGCATGTCCAACTCACGCAAATCAGCATCTCATTCTGCTGGGAAGGCTGGAAGCACCCATTCACTGGAGAGGTGAAATATTGATGACAGATTGATCCAATGGTCTCAGTACAACCCTGTCTGAGAAGAACATGGTATAAGGTTTGGCTGCCCCCAATGCTTGGAGCTCCAACATCCTTCCCCCTGAAGTTATGGCTTTTAGGAATGCCGTTTTTAAGGTGATATCCCATGTGAACAGTCTTCCGTCGGAGCACAAAGGGGGTTTGCTAGAAAATTGAGCACTACTGCCAAGTCCCATTGAGGGAACCTATTTCTCTTAGGAGGGCATAGTCTAAGTATCGCTCTCATAAAGTGCTCCACCAGCAGGTTTGCTGCCCATTTCTTTTGGGTAAAAGCCAAGATGGCTGAAATTTGCATCTTAAGCAAACTTAGGCTGAGCCCCAAATCCAATCTGGATTGCAGGAAAGACAGGATTTGGGATATATTTGGGTCACTAGGGTCAAACTGACGTCCAGCTGCAAAGCTTGCGCACCTATTCCATATTCTGGAGTAGATGGCATTGGTTGACCCCTTTCTGGAACTCTGTAAAGTTCTAATAACCTCTGAAGAACATTCTAACTCTTGTAAGCCCTGCCTTGCAATTTGCTGCCACTAAGGCCAGTCATGATGGTTGCGGATGTAGGATATTTCCGGAGATGAGCAGTCACCGGCAGAGTGATCGGTGGGCATACGCTGAGATCCATTGCCAGAGAGAATCATGGTCTGCAAGGCCAGTAAGGTAATACTGTGATGACTGTCAAATTCTCTGTCAACAATCTCCTCAGGAATTTCAGGATTAAAAAAATTGGAGAGAAGCCATAGGCCAGTTGCACAACCCAATTATGGGTCAAGAATATAGGAGATGGTGATTGCGCTGTGATAAACAAAGGGGGAAGGGAAGTGGATGGGACTAACTAAAGTGCATGTATATACCAGATGACCTAAATGCATGAGCCAAACACATATAAGGGCTTTAAATACTAAAAAGAAGTAGTATATGTATAATGATACATATAAGGATACATGTAAACACATATAAGGACTCTTAAATACTAGAACAAAATAGTATATATATAATGATAAATGAAAGCAATGCTGGCATCAATGAGAAGTGCAAACAAGAAATTCAGGATAAGTGTGTATACCAATATCAAATGGGTGCATAAGCCAAGGAAGCTTTAGGCTCATAAATATTGAATGGATAAAAGTGCTGACATAAGTGAAAAACACTGCAAAATGGTAACACAAAAAAAACTTAAATACAAATAATGAAACATAAAATGAGTCCCAACAAGTATGGGTTAGTATCACACTAGCACATAAGTAGCAGCTTGAAAGAGCTGTAAGTGACAAGTCCACCAAGGTGAAACAATATCTATCCCACCACCAAATAAAACACTCCCAAATGAAAAACAGTTCCGATAGTGGAAGGGGAGGGGGGGGGGTTCTTCAGTGAGGGCACCTCCGTGTTCTTAAGCCGCTTACCTTACTGCTGTAAGGTATACAGCTTATGTTGCAAATAGCCAGCAAGCATTGGAATCCAGTTGTACAGTGGATGACGATGGTTAAATGTACGAGGTGGGATATAAAAAGACAAAAACGGACAGCATATAGTATAATTCTGTGACGTCCAGAGTGGAGGGGTAGCAAGACACAGAGAAGGGGGAGTTACACTCACTTGTTTGAAATTAGTGTGGGCATCAACCCACAAGCACCGAGCTCGTATACCCCAAGCATTATCTTCAGTCCTCAATCTGTCCCAGCTCCCAACTCCTCAATGCTCATCAGGTAAAATAAGTGTGTACGATGTAAAAGAAGAGAACGCACATAGCATGATCCCGTATATAAAGTCAATTTATTATGTAGAAAACCAATCCAATAAACTTACATTTAAAAACGGCTGAAGTGCAAAACATCCACAAGCGCCAAGCTCGTCTCAAACTGCTGGTCTGTGGCAGCGTCCCGTGCAATTATGGGTCAAGTCATCCGTCCCCATCCGCTAATGCATGGGGGTAGCGTGAGAGGGACTGGCTCACCTTGCAGTTGGTTGATGAGGCAAAAAGATCCAGTTTTGGACACCCCCACTCGTGGATGATCTGTTTGAACACTTCGGGGTGAAGGAACCATTCCTTGGGATTCTTGAATTGTCTGAATAGGCGATCCGCTTCCAAGTTTTGACAGCCTGGAAGATATATGGCCCTCAGATTTGGGAGATATTGTTGTGCCAATGTCATGATCAGTTCCACTTCTCTCAAGAGGGGTTGGCTGTGCGTCCCGCCTTGTCGCTGTATGTAGGACACTGCTGCCGTGTTGTCCAGATGAAGCAGGACTATGCGAACCTGTATGTGAGGCAGCAAGATGGTCAATGCCATGAATGCTACTCAAAGTTCCAGAATATTGGAAACTAGGCCCTGAGTGGGAAATTCCCCTCTGCCCTGGATCTTGAGTTGTACACAGGTGGCACCCCCTCCTGCTGCGCTGGCATCTGTGGTAACAATGATTCATGGCCGCGGCCACAATGGACGATGCTGCTTAGCATTTCTTGTTTCGTTTACCACCAGAGGCTCTGGCGCATCCGGCTGGTGATCCTGATTGGCTGGGCTCTCTTCCACTGCATCAGGAAGCCTTGTTGGAAAACTGAGTTTCCAGTGAGCCCAGGGGATCCTCGGGATAAATGAAGCCATCATCCCGAGAAGACTCATGCACTGGGATGCTGACATTACTGGTGCAGCCAATGCCTGTTGGAACTTCTCCCTAATTTTGGGGAGTTTCTGAAGTGGCAAAGAAACTGTGGCCTCCTAAGTATTGAATTGGGCCCCTATGTAGACCATATTCTGTGTAGGCTCCAGCTGGCTCTGGTAATGCCTGTCCCCAACGCATATCCAAGGAACTGCTGGTATAACTGAAGAATTGGGACATGCTGGTAGGCATCCTGCAAGTTCACTGAAATCCTTCAGTCTCCTGGATAAATAACCTGGATTATGGTATGGAGAGACTCCATCTTATGTCTCTCTATCTGGATAAATTGATTCAGCCTCTTGAGGTCATTATGGAGGCTGCCGTTTGATCAGCCAATAATGGCCTTGCCCCACTATGGACTAAATCCGCTGATTTTGGCAGTGGTCTTGCCAGAACTGGGCCACTTTGAACAGCCTGGCTCCAACTGCCTCCTGGGCGGGCCTGGTGTTAAAAGGGCCTCTGGGTATCTGAGGGCGCTGCAGGGGCCTTAGCTCTCTGCGATCTTATGAAGGTTGATTGTGTACCCCTCAAACCCCTTCTGGAGTTCTTGCATGGGCAAAAGCCTCTGAAATCCCAGTACCTGTTTAGCGCTCCTCTGGATGGTTGCCCCCTCTGGCGTCTGGACCATCAATCTTGGGGCAGAAGACTTTTTTTTCCCTCCCGTAAGCATGGAGATGGCACTCTCCAGTTTTTGGCCAAAAAGTGCCTTCCCATCAAAAAGAAATTTACAGCAATTCTGCTTTGAGGATGGGTTGGCAGCCCAGGGTTTTAGCCACAGCGCTCTTTTGGCTGTGACTGAGCTGAGCATTTTCTCTGGAGGATCATCGAATGATGTCTATAGCTGCCTCACCTACGAAGTCCACCGAGAGTTTTATCTCTTCAAGAGCCTTGATAATTTTTTCTTTTTGGCAGCTGGTTTTTGATCGCATACTCCAAGTTCTGCGCCGACACTCTCATAGCGCTTGCTACTGATGGTAAAGCCACAGCAGACTTACAGGCACCACCTACCACAAGGTAGGACTTTCTTAAGTCCATGTCAATGTGTCTATCAAGGATACAGCGAAAGGCGGAAGAGTCTTCCATTGGAAGTGTCACATTCTTGGCCAGTCTGGTGACTGCCACATCCACCATTGGTGGGTTAGATAAAGGAGCCGCATCCTCCTCCGTGAGTGGATACAACTTCTGCAACCTATGGGTTGAGGAGGATTTTCTCTCCTTTTGCCATTCCTCCTGAAACAGGCCTCTTATTTCTGTCATAAAAGGAAAGGTATCTACCTGTTTCTTTAGGTTCCTCTTATGGAACCCAAAGGCTTGGTCACACTTGCAGCAGGCTCTGCTATTGCACTAAAAAACGATCTGTGCATATATCACTTTTCAAAGGCATTTGATATTATCACATAGAGGGGACAAGTGTTCCCGCTATGCGATTTTCAAGAGAAATTTGCACGCAAGGTTGCAACTCACATGGGGGCGGGCCATTCACTTTGCTGCCCTACGCATGCAAAAAGAAGTCCCTGCTCCTTCTTTAGGGGTGACAAGCTTCGAACAATATTTTTAAAGGCGCGTTCTCCCACTTGACAATCACAACAGAATCGCATCATTTGGGGTGCCCTGAAAGGATTGCAACACAATTTAAAATCAGATTGTATGGTGTGTGATAACAGGCTTTTTCCTTCTTTGGAGGAGGTTCCGGATCCTCCCACTCCAGTGCAGCTTTTACTGCCTTAATGAATGGTGGTATCATCGCAAAATCAAAGCCTGAACCAAGGAGGACGTGATATTTACTCCCTCTGTCTGGAAGGTTGGCTGTAATACTGGGTCTGGGGAATCAGCCCCCCTAATCCGCTGGGCTGGAGTCACCCTTGAAGTGCCTAGTACCTCTCTAGTTACAGAGGGTTGAATGGCTTGGTTTAGACCGGGTACAGGGCCCACACTGTTCGTCCACTTCTGTTCCTGGTTGCCCGAGATGACCGGACTACTTTCTTAAGCAAGGTTGACACCTGCTGACTCTCGTACTCCTGGTCTCTGGCAAGCTGCCTGAAGCAGTTACTGCAAAGTAGCTTTCCTGGCATAGGGTGGTCATCTCCACAAGACCAACATTTGCCTTTTGGGTGCTGAGCCTTCGGAGGAGAAATGGTGTGCTTTCTCTTAAGCGTACATTTGCGCCCTTTGTACTGGGGTGCCAGGACTGGAGGAGTCACTTTCTGCCCTGTAAAAATCCTGACGATGCAGAGGGCCTCTGGACCTCCTAGAGCAGGAGTGTGAGAGGCCGGGGCTGCAATAGACAAGAATAGATAATAGACAAGAAGGCACACTCATCAGGGCATAACCCACTCTTTTTCTCGCATCTTCTTACTTACCCAAAGTTGGCCCTTACCTGGTATTGCGGTGGTCTTAGTTATGTGGTGTGGTGTTCATGCTGGTGTAGGAACCGAAAGGTGCAAAGGGGACTGCATGGCAACAGAGAGAACTAAGGGAAGCGAGAGAGGGAAAAAAATTATATATATATATATATATATATATATATATATATATATATATATATATACCACTTTTTTTTTTTGGCAAAGAGAAACAAATTTAACCGCTTGCTGACCAGCCGCCGTCATTATACGGTGGAGGTTGGCACGATCCCACGAGCCGCCGTAGCTGTACGTCGGCTCCTTTAAGTGGAACAGCAGGTGTGCATTGTGGGGGTGCCAACCACCACGGCCATGTGTGATTGCAGGCACGAGAGGCAGAACAGGGATGTGTGTGTGTAAACACACACATCCCTGTTCTGTGAGGAGAGGAGAGGCAGATTGTGAGTTCCTACTAGCTAGCAATCACGATCTGTCATCTCCTATAGTCAGTCCCCTCCCCCCACAGTTAGAACACACACTAGGGAACATAGTTAACCCCTTGATTGCCCCTTAGTGTTAACCCCTTCCCTGCCAGTGACATTTACACAGTAATCAGTGCAGTGTTTTATAGCACTGATTGCTGTATAATTGTCAATCGTCCCTAAAATGTGTCAAAAGTGTCCGATGTGTCTGCCATAATGTCGCAGTCCCAATAAAAATTGCAGATCGCCGCCATTACTAGTAAAAAAAAAAAAAAAAAAATAATAAAGATGCCATAAATCTATCTCCTATTTTGTAGACGCTATAACTTTTGTGTAAACCAATCACCATTTTGCGATTTTTATTACCAAAAATATGTAAAAGAATACATATCGGCCTAAACTGAGGAAAAAATTAGCAAAAAGTATAAAATATTGTGTTTTTTTCAAAATTGGCACTCTTTTTTTGTTTATAGCGCAAAAAATAAAAACCGCAGAGATGATCAAATACCACCAAAAGAAAGCTCTATTTGTGGGAAAAAAAGGACATCAATTTTGTTTGTGTACAGCGTCGTACAACTGCGCAATTGTCAGTTAAAGCGACACAGTGCCGTATCGCAAAAAATGGCCTGGTCATTGAGCAGCCAAATTTTCCGGGGCTGAAGTGGTTAAATAAAATAAATCTGGGTAAACCCCCCCATCCCCTAGTAATACATTCTTGCTTTGCTCCCCCTCCCTTCTATCCCCAATACTAAAATAGCAAGACTTACCTGTCATTGACTGTTTCTCAGAATGAGATGCTGCCTCTCTGGATGCCTGGATCGCAAAGGCATCCATTACCTGGCCATTTGTGGCCTTTAAATAGAGCACCTGAGAGAGAGATTTAAGCCGCGTACACACGATCGGATTTTCCGACGGAAAATGTGTGATGACAGGCTGTTGGCAGAAAATCTGACCATTTGTACACTTCATCGGACAATTGTTGTTGGATTTTCCGCAGATAAATGTTGGATGACAGGCTAAATTTTTCCGCGGACAAATGTCTGTTGTCAGATTTTCCAAGCGCGTGTACACAAGTCCGTCAGGCAAAAGTCCAAAGTACAAACACACATGCTCAAAAGAAAGGATGAGCTGGACGCAGTCGGTCTTGTAAACTAGCGTTCATAATGCAGAATTAACATTCGTGACGTGGCAAATTATGAAATCTCAAAATGCAGCGCACATTCTCTTCTTCTTTAATGGGATAATATAGAAGCTGCTTTGCTGGTGATACTGATGGAGTTATTGCAAACAGATTTTCAAAGGCTTTTTTTCTAATGATATCAAGAATAATATTATTATGCTTGTTATTTTTATTTATTTTATTTTTTTTGGTGCAAGTTACCAAAACATCATTATTCTGTATTTTTTAAGATCAAAGATACAACTATGTTGGTGTCCTTTGTTAATTTTACATTGTATTTCTTAAAATATAACTGTCTACTCCCAAACTGTCATTTGAAGTAAAACACATAGCCAAGTATTATTCTGCACAATTTTTTTATTGTGCATTAAAAAAAGAAAACAAATAAAATTAGACATGCTATCTGCCAATAGAAATTAACCAAAAAGTGCATTCGATGCATCCTTAAATATAGAAAATATACCAAATCAAATCATTATTCAACCAAAAAGTAAAATAAAAGCCTCATGCATGTGTCCTGCTTCTTAATATAGGGGGTCAACAGTGCCAAGAGTTGGTGAAAGCAGGGGTCCGTCACGCGGAGATAATTCTGAAAACCATCTGGATTATTCTCCTGGAGCTCCCGCAGCAAAGGCAAATGACATAATTGGTCACGATTAATAAAGCAACCAATTTTTGGTCCAAGAAATCCTCCTCCTCCTGTTCCTGGACTGGACTTGGGTCAAAGCAATAACTCCAAGGCCAATAATAAATAACACGTTATCTCCTCCGATTCTGCAACATGGCTGGTTGACGAACAGCCGTTCAGAAACAAACTGAAAAGTGCGAAAATGAAAAGTGCGAAATGAAAAGTGTGAAATGAAAAGCACGAATCAACACTCACCAAACTTCTACTAACACGAAATTAGCAGATGGAGCACAAAGGGTTGTTCCTGACAATTGAACTTCTTCTTTTTTGGCTCGTAGTATGTCTAGTACGTCACTACATTCGTGTTTGTTGGCCGACAATCGTGTACCATTTGTATGCAAGACAAAATACAGGCACATGCCTTCGGACAAAAGTCCAAGGCTTTGTCTGCAGAAAATCCGATCGAAAGCCCTCCATAGCCTCTGTTCTAATCAAAAAAGGGCTAGTACAATTGGAGGGAAGCCAATGCTCTTCCACACAAAAGGACACTTTTAAGCTGGCTACACATCATTCAATCCTTTGTAGATTTTTTTCTCTCAGATTTACCAAAACCACACAATACGAAGTCAAACTTTAAGAGCCTCAATTTGTATGCAATCAGGCAATTGTATGCAATCAGAAAAAGAAAAAATATATTTTATAGAAATTGACAGATCTGGAAAGAGTTCCATAGGAGAGAAGACATCATGGATCCGGACCCCACAGCAGGCATGACACAAGAGGGATATAGTCTCTGATTAGAGAACACCTCGGCCCCAAAAGACCACCAGAAGGGGCTCCCCACCTTGTTGGTGCATTTAGCAGCCTAAGATGTGGGACTGCATGCTGGGAGAGGCTGAACCCAGACAGACTCCGACATAGTCGGCAGGTAAGAGCTCCTGAATGTAACGGTCTGTAGGTGTTGATCTTTGAGGACAAAAAGGAGAATGGGGAAGGTAGCTCTCAGTGAGACTTTTATAGAGCTAAACAGGTCCTGTGGGTGGATATTGGGGCGGAGCTATATCATATGTATGCTGCCATGTTGGCATCAGGAAAGTGTATTATTTTGTTGCAAATCACAAAATCAAAAAAAAAGAAAAATAAATACAGATACAAAGGGATTTACTATAGACAAAATGGCTGTTCACCTTTCAAAGGAATTTTCCAAAGAGCTAGTTATCCAATCATGTGTAGGTAAAATAAAAAGAAAGTATTTTTGCTTGCACATGACTGGATGATCAAAATCAGCAGAGCTTCATCTTATTCACTAGACTCTTGAGAAAATTCCCTTGCAAAGTGTTTTCAAACAGTTTATTTGCCTTTAGTAAACCAACCCTGTTGACAGCCTCCTGTAACTTAAATCTGGGAATTTCATAAGCGCTCTGGTGAGAACTCCAAGAAAGTTATGCAAACTATAGAATGCCTTTTGTATTTAAAATGTATTTAAAAATGGATTCTGGTGTTAAGTGCAGATAAGCAAAATAGTGCAATTTTTTTTTACATTGACAGAAACACCTGATCTATTGATTGGAATGCTTGACTTCAATTGACTTCAATTACCCTCCTGTTAGTCAATGACCTTGGTAGTTTAGCCCATTTGTTCAGAAAAGATATGGAAATATAAAATGTTTTATATGTTTGTTCAACATGCTGGTCTTTATGTACAGTATTTTTATGACTTGAATAGCAGATCTCTCTACTTGGAATATGAGCATATAATAGTACAGGTGTGTCCAGGGTGTCTAAATAATATATAAAAAAAAAGTTTAAAAAAGCATTTCAGAGTAAGCTCTTGTAAGTTTTAGTTGGAATGTTTTAACCATTTAAAAAACACTGCATTTATTTCTATCTATGTCATAAGCATGCTTTAAAATGCATTTCACAAATTGCTAGGGTCACTTAGTAAATCAAACCATAAAAGGGCCAAAATGCCAACAGTCTACTCTTTCCAGCACACTACCTTACCTGATTTTTGCCAGTGTTTGAACTATGTGAGTAGAAATAAAAAAAACTCATCATCATCAGCTTGCATGGCAAGGGTATAAGCTAGCTACACCAATTAATGCTTGCTTAATAATTTTGAAGACTTCAACATCTCATGAACGCTACCATACACTATCAAAAGTGCCTCTGTTTAACCACTCACCATTTTACTTATATGTTTAGTATTGTTGTCATGTTCTATGGTACCCATTTATAAATATTTCATATGGTGCTGTTCAATGTTTCTTCCTTTATCGCATTGCTGAATTCCTTGAATACTAAGAATTTATTTTACAAAAGAGTGCCACTGTCATACAATCCTTTGATTTTTTTTTCCTTCTACTAATGAGTTATGCTCACCCTATATTTAAAATGAACATACACACATACGCATGCATTTAGACATGCTTATGCGCATTTATGCAAGTTTCTACAGTATGTAAATGCTCCTCTTTTTTTATGCCCCTAAATTCAGAAAAAATGTAAATCTAAAAAACACAAAATTCCTATAGTGAGGGAAAAAAGTATTTGATCCCCTGCTGATTTTGTACATTTGACCACTGACAAAGAAAGGATCAGTCTATAATTTTAATGGTAAGTTTATTTTAACGGTGAGAGACAGAACAACAAAAATATCCAGAAAAAAACGCATTTCAAAAAATGTATAAATTGATTTGCATTTTAATGAGCGAAAAAAGTATTTGACCCCTTTGCAAAACACGACTTAGTACTTGGTGGCAAAACCTTTGTTGGCAATCACAGAGGTCAGAAGTTTCTTGTAGTTGGCCACCAGGTTTGCACACATCTCAGGAGGCATTTTGTCCCACTCCTATTTGCAGATCCTCTCCAAGTCATTAAGGTTTTAAAGCTGACATTTGATAACTCAAACCTTCAGCTCCCTCCACTTATTTTCTATGGGATTAAGGTCTGGAGACTGGCTAGGCCACTCCAGGACCTTAATGTGCTTCTTCTTCAGCCACTCCTTTGTTGTCTTGGCCATGTGTTTTGGGTCATTGTCACGCTGGAATATGCATCCATGACCCATTTTTAATGCCCTGGCTGAGGGAATATTTGACGGTACATGGCCCTGTCCATTGTCCCTTTGATGTGGCCGGTGAAGTTGTCCTGTCCCCTTAGTAGAAAAACAACCCCAAAGCATAATGTTTCCACCTCCATGTTTGATGTTGGGGATGGTGTTCTTGGGGTCAGAGGCAGCATTCCTCTTCCTCCAAACTTGGCAAGTTGAGTTGATGCCAAAGAGCTTGATTTTGGTCTCATCTGATCACAACACTTTGACCAAGTTCTCCTCTGAATCATTCAGATGTTCATTAGCAAACTTGAGATCATTGATTCTCCCATGTAGTTCTGGGCTGATTCCTTACCGTTCTCATGATCATTGAAACTCCATGAGGTGAGATCTTGCATGGAGCCCCAGACCGAGGGAGATTTAAATTTATTTTGTGTCTCTTCTATTTGTGAATAATCGCACCAACTGTTGTCACCCTCTCACCAAGATTCTTGGTGATGGTCTTGTAGCCCATTCCAGCCTTGTGTAGGTCTACAATCTTGGCCCTGATATCCTTGGACAGCTCTTTGGTCTTGGCCATGGTGGAGAGATTGGAATCTGATTGATTGATTGCTTCTGTGGACAGGTGTCTTTTATAAAGGGAACAAGCTGGGATTAGGAGCACTCCCTTTAAGGGAGTGCTCCTAATCTCAGCTCGTTCCTTGTATAGAAGACACCCGGGAGCCAGAAATCTTACTGATTGATAAGGGATCAAATACTTATATCACTCATTAAAATGCAAATCAATTTATAACTTTTTTATTGTTATTCTGTCTCCCACTGTTAAAATAAACCTACCATTAAAATTATAGACTGATCACTTCTTTGCCAGTGGGCAAGCGTACAAAATCAGCAGGAGATCAAATACTTTTTTCGCTTACTGTAGACACATTGGGGGAGATTTACTAAAACTGGTAAGCACAGAATCTGGTTCAGCTGTGCATAGTAACCAATCAGCTTCTGGGTTTTAGCCCTTATTCACACTGAACACGGCTTTGAATTTCATCTGAACTCGCACGATTTCAAAGCCGCATTTCAGTCAAACTTTGGGGGAGACTTGAAAAACATCTGTGTGGGTTCATGCACAGATGTCTATTGAAATTGCCCCCGGAGTAACCAAAAGTAGCGCAAGATCTACTTTTGGAAATCGGTGTCACACCAGATGGAATGTTCCCATTGCTGGCAATAGGCTCCGATTTGATCTGTCAAATCGCGCCAATGTGAACGGGGGGCTTATTGTCAAAGCCTAGATGAACAAGCTGAAGTTAGAAGCTGATTGGTCACTATGCACAGCTGCACCAGATTGTGTGTGCACCAGTTTTAGTAAGTCTCCCCCATTGGATGAAAAGAAGCTGTGTTCAGAGACATAAAAATTTAAACAAAAAATGCTTCAAAAATCAACACTTTTTCTACCCCTGTGCAATAAGAGAGTTAACCTCCACATATGGAAAGGCTTCTTCACAGTAGGAGCTGTGAAAATGTGGAGTAGACTCCCTCAAGAACTAGTTGGATAGATTCCTAAATGTTCAAAATAAAAGTGGATACTAACATATTTTAGGTAACCCCGGGGGTAGTTGATACAGGGAATATCTGGTTACCTCCTGGGGGATCAGCATTTATTCCCCTGCTGCAGAGAATTGGACCATGCTTTATTGTTTTTTTTTGCCTTCCTCTGGATCAACTGCAGGTATCAGATTATGTATATGAAGGTTTTCCATTTGTTTTGTTTTGTTTTTTTTTTTTTTCTACTGGTAGAACTAGATGGATTTGTGTCTTTTTTTCAACCTGACTAGCTATATGACTATGAGATCTTGGAGAGATGTTCCCTCATTCCCTCTTCTGATGACAACAGACTCATCAGACAGGAAGTTGTGGAAAATTTGCAATTGGGACCGAAACAACTATAAAAATCTACATTAAAAAAAAATTGATTTGACATACATGTATCTGGCCTTTTATCTACTAATGTGTAATCTAGATCAAAGTTTGTATACTGCATACCCTGAATAGACTTTTTTTTTTCTAAAATTGCATTGCATAAGGTACAGATAGGCGGGGTACTAAAAATGGTTTCATCAATGATTTACTGACACTTTTAAAGTAGGTGTGGATTTTATTACTAAACTACTTTTTCTTTAACCACACATTTTCATATGTTACTTTTACTGTAGAACAAATTCTTTGTTCCTCTCCCACACTTAACTTCAAAGACATACCAATTTCTTTCCTGTTCTTTTAGATATCTGCTGATATGTGTGTTTACATAAGTAACTGTGGTTACAGAAACATTCCAGACACGCTCGTATATTCAAGAGGCAAACATACAAAAATACAGAATACAAATTGGAGAAAAACAGGATTCCTGTAAATGAAATATGGCACTGTAACCTGACTACATTTATTGTGCTTGAGCAGTAAACCATGTAGAAATGAAAACAATTATGGCAAATCTCCCTGAAATGACGTTAAGAGTGCAACTTCACTCCTCTGCCCTTTGCCCCCCATCCCTGAAGCCACACCACAACTTTATACATACCTATTTTTCTGCAGTCTTCTGGCTGGTTTCTTAAAGGATAACTAAACCTTCCTTTTTTTTTTAAAACAAACATGTCACACTTATCTCCTCTGACCAGTTGGTTTTGCACAGAGTGGCCCCGATCCTCCTCTTCTGGGGACCCTCAGCGGCGCTCCTGGCTCCTCCTCTTCTTGAGTGCCCCGTTGGAGAAGAGCTTTTCCTCGGGGCACCCGTGAGGGCACGCTCCCGTGTCCTGCTGCTGCGTTCATTGACACAGACAGCAGGACTTGGCCCCTGCCCCCCCGGCTCCCGCGTCATTGGATTTGATTGACAGCAGAAAAAAATCCAATAGCTGCGCTGCTATCAATCTATCCAATCAGGACCCGAGACACTGTCTGGAGCTTCATCAGTTTAGGCCAATATATATTCTTCTTCATATATATTCTTCTACATATTTTGGGTAAAAAATTGATTGGTTTGCGCAAAAGTTATAGCATCTGCAAACTATGGGAAAGATTTATGGCATTTTTATGCCATTTTTATTTTTTATTTATTTTTTACTAGTAATGGCGGTGACCTGCGATTTTTAGCAGTACTGTGACATTGCAAGGAACAGATCGGAGACTTTTGACACTTTTTTTGGGACCACTGGCATTTATACAGAGATCAGTGCAATAAAAATGCACTGATTACTGTGTAAATGTCACTGGCAGGGAAAGGGTTAACAATAGAATGCATTAAGGTGAAAAACACCAAAGGTTTGCAACCCCTTTAATGTCTGTGGCCTTCTTCTTCCTCTTCTTGTTGATGGCGGGTCAGCGTGGTGCTCGCTTGGTAATAAACCCAAAAGAAAACATGTATTATATTGCATCTTACCATTGCTTAGGTGTGATGGTTGTGTTTATTTCCTTTTCTTGGCTATCTTTCTTCTATATTCATCTAGTGATCTGGCCAGTAAGTCTGTTTTTTTTTTCAAAAGAACAAGCTATCATGCAGATGTAGCTGTTAGAGGTTTGAGATAATTTAAACACTGGCAGGAGTGCCTACAATGATCAGTATTTATTTATTTATATATGGAAAACCTTTATCCCAATAAAGGAAAAACAAAATGTTTGCTATAACTGCTTATAAAGTATTAGTTGGAGTTTAGCTTCAATTTGTACCTGAATATTCTAGCACAACTAGGACTCTCCTTCCAGACTTACAATGCTGCTGTCCAAAGTGGGAGCACTCTAATACAGGAGGTGTGTTACTGGCCAGATCATCAGGAGAAAACAGAGGAAAAGGCCTAAAAAAGAAAACAAATGCAGCCACCACATCTAATGATTGGAAAACTACAATAAATTTCATTTTTGGTGTTAGGCTTAACCGCTTCAGCCCCAGAAGATTTTACCCCCTTAACTGACAATTGCACGGTCGTTCGACGCTGCACCCAAACAAAATTTGCGTCCTTTTTTTCCCACAAATAGAGTTTTCTTTTGGTGGTATTTGATCACCTCTGCGGTTTTTATTTTTTGCGCTATAAACAAAAAAAAATTGAAGAAAAAAATATTTTTTACTTTTTTGCTATAATAAATATCCCCAAAATTTTTTTTAAAAAACAAATTTCTTCATTAGTTTAGGCCAATATATAGACTTCTACATATTTTTGGTAAAAAAAAACCCACAATAAGCGTATATTGATTGGTTTGCGCAAAAGTTATTGTCTGCAAACTATAGGAAAGATTTATGGCATTTTTATTATTTTTCTACTAGTAATGGGAGTGATCTGTGATTTTTAGCGGTGCTATGACATTGCGACGGACAGATTGGAGACTTTTGATACTCTTTTGGGACCATTGGCATTTATACAGCGATCAGTGCTATAAAAAATGCACTGATTACTGTGTAAATGTCACTGGCAGGGAAGGGGTTAACACTAGGGGGCGATCAAGGGGTAAATTGTGTGTTCTAACTGTATGGGGATAGGATTGACTAGGAGAGGAGCCACATTGTTTTTCCTACTTAGTAGGAACAAACGATAGGGCTCCTCTCCTCTGACAGCACAGATCGCGCGCACTGGCGCTAGTGCACGCGATCGCGAGTGGCCATCAGTGATCGTACCCGCCGGGCGCGTGCATCAGGTCCCCCGCCATGCAGCGGGTGCAAGCGCTCCCTCTGGTGGCTGAAAAAGGGTAGGATGTACCCATACAGGATTTCGCCCAGGAGGGCCATTTTGCTGCAGTATATCTGCGTGACGCAGTTGGCAAGAGGTTAATACGGGGTTTGGTTTTGAGTTTAAAGGGGTTGTAAACCCGCATGTTTTTTCACCTTACTGCATCGTATGCAGTAAGGTGAAAAAACTTCTGACAGTGACTGGCCCCCCAGCCCCCCCCCCCCACGTTTTACTCACCTGAGCCCTTCGTTCCCTCGGCGGAGATGCGCCAATGCTGGACTCAGAACCTCACCTGCAAGGTAACACCCCGGGAGAGTGCTTCTCCCAGGGGGTTTACCGATGTGAGAAGGAGCCGCAAGAGCCAGGGGACCCACTTTCACACTCACAGCGCCCAGACGACGGCGGTAAAGCATTGCTATCTTTAGCGGCACTTTATCGTCATTTTAGCGGCGCTTTTTGGGACTTTGCTGGCGCTTTTAACCATTTTTCACCCACTAACGGGGGTTAAAAGCACCCCGCTAGCGGCCGATAAAGGGTTAAAAATGGTTAAAAGCTCCGGCAAAGTGCCGCTGCTTGAATTCAATGGGCAGGGGCGCTTTAGGAGCGGTGTATACAAAGCGCCTCAAAGAACCTGCTAGCAGGACTTTTTTTGATGTCCTGCCAGCGCACCGCTCCAGTGTGAAAGCCCTCAGGCTTTCACATTGGAGTGACAGGAGAGACGTTTTACAGGTGCTATTTTTAGCGCTATAGCGCCTGTAAAACGCCTCAGTGTGAAAGGGGTCTAAGATTCTCTAACAAACCTCTGAGGGCTTCACAGAACAGCTGTATTTATACTAAGATTAAATTGCACACAGGTGGACTCTAATTACTATTTAGGTGACTTCTGAAGGCAATTAGTTCCACTATATTTTAGTTAGGGGTATTAGAGTAGAGGGGGCTGAATACAAATGCACGCCACACTTTTCACATATTTATTTGTAAAAAGAATTGAAAAACATTTAACATTTTCCTTCCACTTCACAATTATGTGCCACTTTGTGTTGGTCTATCACATAAAAATCCCAATAAAATACATTAAATTTTTTGGTTGTAACGTGACAAAATGTGCAAAATTTCAAGGGGTATGAATACTTTTTCAAGGCACTGTAAGTATAAGGCTCCATTCACAATACACGCATGACAAGTTGTAGCCATTCTGTGCAATGGCATCTGTTCAAATCAGTGTGACTTAACTACTTGACCTCTGGAAGGCTTACCCCCCTTTATCACCAGGCCATTTTTTGCAACAATTTGTGCAACAATGTACCCAAATAAAATTTTTGTCCTTTTTTGCCCCCTAATGGAGCTTTCTTTTGGTGGTGTTTGATCACCTCTGTGGTTTTTATTTTTTGTGGTATAAACGAAAAAAGATTGACAATTTTGTTAATCAAAATCAAAGTAAGCGTATATTGATTGGTTTGTTATAGCGTCTACAAACTATTTTGTTTTGTTTTTTTTCGATTTTTTTACTAATGCTGGTGATCAACAAATTATGGCCGCACTGCAATATTGCAGCAGGCAAATCGGACACCTAACTGACACTTTTGAGACTTTTTGGGCACCACTAACACTAATACAGTGACCAGTGCTAAAAAATAGATGTGATCAAAGGGTTAACCGTGTGCCTTGGTTGTGTTTACTCACTGTGGGGGAGGTGCTTTGGCCTCGGGAAGGCAAAGATCCGTGTTCCTGCTTAGCAGAAACACAGGATCAATTCCTTTCCTTCTGACAGAACAACAATCTGCCTTGTTTACAGATTGTCAGTCTGTCTGTGTCCTGAGTAATCTGCGGTACCCGCCGCTGGGTTCCCGCTGTGTATAATCACAGCGGGAGCAGGTCGCCCGCAGCACATGCATGCCCCAGACCTTGAAGCGTCAGATTACATACTGGGTACGTGATCTGGTGCAGCGGTGGGCTGTTGTTAAGTGGTTAAAGTACTATTTTGGTGTGACTTTTGATGCGACTTGGATCCATTGAATGTAAAGTCAAATCAAAGTCGCACCGAAAAATCGCATTAAAATCACACTCCAAAGCCACACTGGAGATTGTGCGACTTTAGAGACACGCTAATGTAAATGAAACCTTAACCTGTTTGTCATTTTTTTTAAAAGAGTATTTACAATTACTTTAAATAACAGTGTTTGGCCAGTTAGTACTGTTACACTGGGAATCTATAGAGCCGTGTAAGCTCCAACTCCAGCAACCTATAGCTTATGCAAGTCTTCCATTCACTCCCAGCAGCTAAATGTAGGGGTGGTGGAGGGAACATCAACATTGTAATAGCAATACAAACAACAGGTATATTTGACAATCCAATATAAGCTTACTTGAAGAATCTATTTTCATTTGAGTTCTGCCTGTCTGCAGAGCTTCTTCTCTGCTGTTTACTTTCAATTTCTAATGACTACATATCCCATAGTACCTTGCTGCCTGCGTTCAGTGATTCCTGTACTGATTTCTCCTCCTGAAATGCAGCACTTCTGTAGTTCAGAAGGCAGGCCCTCTCAAAGTGTGACACAGCAGTGCCTAGTCACAGAGCATAGTGAATACATATCACAGAATTCGAGGAAGTAAATCTGTAGAGACGTTCACAAACTACGTTTTTTCTAACTTTAATATCATTCAGAGTAATAGGAGTAGGCTAAAAAGAATTAAAGTACAATGCGTAAATAAGGATATGTTTTACCATTTTGACTGCAGACATGATTTCAGCTTTGTGTCATCTAATTGTATAAACTTTCTGTTTCTTCTGTAAAAAAATGATAATTCATTTTCCAGCTGTGACTTCAGAACAACATCAGAATAGTCAGACCAGGCCGTACCTTGGTGTGCGTGTAAAGGAACCAGTCAAAGAACTTCTGAAAAGAAAAAGAGGGACTGCCAGTGGAACTAACACTACGACCCCCCAGGTATTATGGTTTATGGCATAATATGAGCTTTAAAGTGTCACTGAACCCACATCATAGAAAACTATCAATAAATTCTGTGTTATATGCTGTTTATATTCACTCAGTTATTATGGGATTTGTTTTCTGTAAAAAAACCTGGTTGATCCTGCTGCTCTCTATCTCCACCTTCTGTTCATGTCCCCAATTCAGCTAGGGATTTTGCAGAGGAGTGTTGGCAACTCTGCACATGCTCAGTTTTCAGTGAGTTCTCCCTATTACATCTGTGCAGCACATGTGACTGTAGAGTCACATATGTGGGTGTATACACAATAGTAAATGACAGTCCACTTCCTCCCTCCTCCTCCATGCCCACTAACCAGCTGAACACAATGGGGGCAGGATATTACATGTAAATTGATGGGGGCTTCCCCCCCTTTTATTCTAAGACACAGGCTGGGGAGGTGTGACAGTCTGTGACTGGCAGAAATCCGCCCACACCATGATATTGCGAAAACATAATAAAGATTTGATTTCAAATATCTATTTGTATGCCAATTTAAAACAGTTTATTGATATTATTTATTTTTACTCTGTATCCCAAAGACTGTTTTTCTTATTTTGAACATGTGACCAGCAGCAGAGGACTAGAAGCTCCTCCTGCTTATGTTTCTCTGCAGACAGGCTGGGAAAGAGCTGGGTCATGTGACAGCTGTATATCAATTGGGAAAAAGGTACTTAGATTTTTTTTTTTATTAGAATAATTACAGTGCCATCATCCACATACAGAAATAGAAGGGGTAATGTAAATTAAACAATGTGTGTTTAGTATCACTTTAAAGTTATAATTTTTCATATAATAAACTAGCAAAATATGTTCATTCATTGAGCAGATCATTTGGAATGGTATATTTATGAAAGTGTCCTTAGTTATGCAGTTTAGGTAGTGTTTTATGGGTAGTGTTTTAGGTAAGATTTCAGAGTATTAGTAATACATTTTTTGGCCATGGTATAACTGGTGCCACATCCAAAATATGTATAAAGTCAAAAAAGGGGGAAAATGGGAGAAGAATGAATAGATATGGCAGACTTTTAGGCACCCAAATTACTAGATTAAAAGAATACAAATTTTAATGATACGAACATCTTAAAGCAATATTAAATAAATTCACACATTCATGTACAACATATATTATATGAAAGTCATCCAAGGAATATGTCACCCTATAGCTACAAATATTGAATAGGTGTATATAGAACCTCCAACCATATGAATGATAATAGTTCAGCTAATGGTGAAGCCATTTCCACACTCACTCGTAGCGATGAGCCGAACACACACCCGGTTCATTTCGCACCAGAACATAGTGAACAGGCAAAAAAATTGGAAGAACACACGAACACCGTTAAAGTCTATGGGACACAAACATGAAAAATCAATTTTAAAAGGCTTATGTTCAAGTTATTATCATAAAAAGTGTTTGGGGACCTGGGTCCTGCCCCAGGGGACATGTATCAATGCAAAAATGTTTTTTTAAAAACGGACGTCTTTTCGGGAGCAGTGATTTTTTTAATGCTTAAAGTGAACCAATAAAAATGAAATATTCCTTTAAATATCATGCCTGGGGGGGTGTCTATAGTATGCATGTAAAGTGGTGCATTTTTCCCCTGTTTAGAACAGTACCACAGCAAATGACATTTTTAAAGGAAAAATTGTCATTCAAAACTGATTGCGGCTGTAATGAATTGTTGGGTCTCCGCAATATAGATAAAACTCATTGAAAAAAAGGGCATGGGTCCCCCCCAATCCATTACCAGGTCCTTTGGGTCTGATATGAATATTAAGGGGAACCCCGAACCAAAATTAAAAAAAAAAATTGCGTGAGGGTCCCCCCAAAATCCATACCAGGCCCTTCAGGTCTGATATGGAAATTAAAGGGAACCCTGCGCCAAATTTTTTAAAAAATGGCATCCCCGTGGCTTCCCCATGGTGTCAGAGGGGGTGGAGTCGCCTGTTTACATCACTGGGTGGCCCCGCCCTCAGCTATATAACAGATGTCACCCAGAAGAAGCGTCACTCAGTGGGAGCCTCCCATGGAGGCGGAACGGTTGTGGTTTTTTTTTTCGATCCGTTGGATGGCGTGAATTTAGGGCATGTGGCCTGGTACGGTTTAGGAGGGGGGGCGCTCTCTCGTCCCCCTCTTTTCCTGCGGCCTGCAAGGTTGCATGCTCAGATAAGTGTTTGGTATGGATTTTGGCGGGGATCCCTTCACCATTTTTTTTTTATTTTGGCGCAGGATTCCCCTTAATTTCTATACCAGATCAAGTCTGGTATGGATTTTGGGGGGACCCCTATGCCATTTTTTAAAATTTGGCACAGGGTTCCCCTTAATTTCCATACCAAACCCAAAGGGCCTGGTGTGGATTTTGGGGGGACCCCCAAACAATTTTTTTTTTTTAATTTTGGTTCGGGGTTCCCCTTAATATTCACACCAGACCCAAAGTGCCTGGTAATGGACTGGGGGGGGGACCCATGCCCTTTTGTTCAATGAGTTTTATCTATATTGCCAAGACCTGACAAATCATTACAGCCGCGATCAGTTTTAAATGACAATTTTTCCTTTAGAAATGTCATTTTGCTGTGGTACTGTTCTAAACACGGAAAAAATGTGCCACTTTACAGGCATACTATAGACACCCCCCCAGGCACGATATTTAAAGGAATATTCCATTTTTACTTTAAATATTCCAGTTTCACTTTAAACATTAAAAAAAAATCACTGCTCCCGAACAAAAACGGATGTTTTATAAAAAAAAATTGCATTGATACATGTCTCCTGGGGCAGGACCCGGGTCCCTAAACACTTTTTATGGCAATAACTTGCATATAAGCCTTTAAAATTAGCACTTTTGATTTTGCATGTTAGTGTCCCGACCCAAAGACATTAATGGTGTTTCGGCGGCTTTCAAATTTGAACACCGCATATTGTTTGGTGTTTTCAGAACATCCAAACAACCAAAATTCTGCCCGAACTTATGCTGGGGCCGAACCGTTCGCCCATCCCTACTCATACGCATTTCTCAAAATCAGGTTTCGCTTCTTCAGAAGATTGGATGAGGTTTTATAATCTATATACAAAACAGAACAAACTAAGTCATACAATTTAACATGCATCTTTTTGAAGGCATATAGCAATTAAGGGGTCAAAAAGCATTGTTACATACAATGGGGTTGATTTACTCAAACTGTTAAGTGCAAAATCTGGTGCAGCTGTGCATGGTAGCTAATCAGCTTCAAACTTCAGCTTATTCAATAAAGCTTTGACAAAAAAATAATAATCTGTAAACTGACTATGCAGAGCTGCACCAAATTTTGCCACTCCGTTTCCCCCGAGATTGACATCACTTCCTCCCCTGTGCCGGTGGTGCGCTCCAAACTAGATTGCAATACTCTTATGCCCCGTACACGATCCGATCATTCTGAACGCGGTGACGTAAAACACGTACGTCGGGACTATAAATGGGGCAGTAGCCAATAGCTTTCATCTCTTTATTTATTCTGAGCATGCGTGGCACTTTGTGCGTCGGATTTGTGTACACACGATCGGAAATTCTGACAACGGATTTTGTTGTCGGAAAATTTTATAGCCTGCTCTCAAACTTTGTGTGTCGGAACATCCAATGGAAAAAGTCAGATGGAGCCCACACACGGTCGGAATTTCCGACAACACGCTCCGATCGCACATTTTCCGTCGGAAAATCCGACCGTGTGTACGGGGCATTAAGCGTCCTGGCTCTGGTTTGTTGTCTCTGGCTGCTACAGCATCCACACACAGACACAGTGGCTGCTGTCTGGTACACAGCGGGAACCTGGGACTGCGGTTTTTAACATGTGAGTTGCCAATTTAAGAGCTTGTTGGTCTGCTGCACTTAGATGGTACTTCCCTCTTTCTGCTTGCATTCTGTTTCTAGAGTTCACTTCTAGCTCTTGGATAACAGCCACAAGTTTGAAGCAGACCTTAAGAGTGTTTCCCTTGGACTACACCATGTACTTTAATTGCATTTAAATTGGACTTTCAGTACAAAAACATAGCCCTATGGCCCTTTATGCGCCATAAATACCTTTTCACTTTAATTTGTAAGTGTATACCGTATATGTTTCTCTTAAGATATGGTTTCATTATTTGTTTAATACCACTCTCTTTTTTATAATTAAATATATATCAATCGGATATGAAAGAATTAGTTTACTTATAGAATTTATTTTTGATGTGTGTTTGCAGGTGACATCAACTTTCCAGACTTATCCATCCTACACACCAGTAGGTAATTTATAAACAACAAAAAAAATGTGTATAGCTTTTTATGTGCTTTTCTATGTTAAATGAAAAATACAGAATGTTATTTCCAAATACAGGAGCTCACACTTACCATCTTCACAGGCTAACATTCTTACTGCTGCCCACAAATTAATATAATGATGCTCTGTGAGATCTATTATATCATCAGGGTTGCATTAAGACCGTCATGTAATGCTGTAATTAGTAAGGCAAAATTTTGTCAGTTGCTTAATAGGGAGGTACTTGGTACTATCTATTAGCTTTGCCCTATCATGGTGCAGTAAATAGCTTAAAGCAGTAAACGGCATCCTTAACAACCGATGAGTCATTAGCTGTCAATGGACTTCCCCACTGACAGCTGAATAAAAATAAAACATTGCCGGCAATAAAAAAAAAATGGAAAAAAAAATAGTGTCAGGTCCCCCCCAGTCCATACAAGGCCCTTTGGCCCCTCAGATCCTGCCCCCCCATGTGAATGAGTATACCCATACTCATTCACCAAAAAACTGTCAAAAAGTAATAAAAAATCAGTATCCCCCCGATGTAGATCCATTGTCAATCACGCACCCGCAGCACCGTTGGACCCAAAAAAGAACAAAATCATTCCGCTGTCAACTAAGGCAAACCGCTGAATACCTGGCTGGTGGTTTGACAGTTCTTATATAGGTAAGGGGCGGAGTCACCTGTCAATTCCACCAGGTGGCACTGCCTCCCTTGTGATGTCACAAACCGGTGCATGCTTCCGGTCCTTCGGGTCTGGTATGGATTTTAAAGGGAACCCCATGCCATTTCTTAAAAACGTTTTTTTATATTATTGGCAATTGTATTATATTGATGGCAATTTAAATGACATTTCATTATTTATTTATTTTTTAGAAATGTTTTGCTGCAGCATGTTCTATACATGCTGCAAATGTGCCACTTTACAGGCAGACTAAGGGGATCCCACAGGCACTATTATTTTTTTTTTTTTGCATTGGTACATGTCTCCCAGGGCAGTACCCATACCCCATACCCTTTTTATGGCCAATTACTTGCATATAAACCTTAAAAATTGTGACTTTTGATTTTGCAAGTTTGGGTCCCATAGACTTTAATAGGGTTTGCCATTTGGGTCAGAACTTTTTCTCTGTTCAGCAGTTCTGGTCAAACCGAACAGGGGGGTGTTCGGCTCATCTCTACTCCTCCACTGTGCCTTTGGAGAAACAGCATAGCCAACCTTGAACAGCAGCATTGTCAACCTGTGAAGAGGGTAGTGTTAGAACGGCTAATAGGTTTGATGGACTTGTCACAAGTAAAAAACACATCAAAGCCAAACTGCAGCTCAGCTAATGCTTATTAAGTCGTTACTGCAACATTTTGTTCTACTATTGGGATAAAGGTTTTAGATTAAAATGTGACCCCTGTCAGTGTAAAATGGTTTGTCTAAGCCCTCTGTCACTTTTGCAAGACAGCTTGTCTATCAAAGGAAAAGAAAAAAAACAGATCTACTGGCAGGATCAATAGGTAATACAACTAAAACTATGTTATGAGGCATTCAGAAAAAATGAAAAGGTGCTGCGTTAATGTTAGTGACAGACTGCATCATATATGTAATTTTTTTATTTTGGCCATAGCCAACTTGAAGGATGTTTCCAGAATCCAACATGCAGTGAATGCCTACAAGTACCTGAAAATGACTTTCAAACTTATCAGACTTGAGATTTATGCCGCGTACACACGGTCGGACTTTCCGGCATACTTGGTCCGGCGGACCAGAGTGTGCCGGACAATCCGCCCGTGTGTAGGCGCCGGCGGACTTTTCCGGCGGACTTTTTCCCAAAAGCCCACCGGACCTAGATTTGAAAAAAGTTTTAAATCTTTCCGCCGGACTCAGTTTCGGGCGGAAAGTCCGCTCGTGTGTGTGCTGGTCCGACGGAAAGCCCGCTCGTGTGTATGCTGGTCCGACGGACCAGATACGACACGAGGGCAGGGTATTGCATCTCGCGCTCGCTGCAATAGGAAAAACAAATTTTCCTATTGCGGCGAGCGCGGGTCATACCAGGCCCTTAGGTCTGGTATGGATTATAAAGGGAACCCCCTACGCCGAAAAAATGGCGTGGGGTCCCCCCTAAAATCCATACCAGACCCCGATCCGAGCACGCAGCCTGGCCGGTCAGGAAAGGGGGTGGGGACGAGCGAGCGCCCCCCCCTCCTGAACCGTACCAGGCCGCATGCCCTCAACATGGGGGGGTGGGTGCTTTGGGGGAGGGGGGCGCCCTGCGGGGCCCCCCACCCCAAAGCACCTTGTCCCCATGTTGATGAGGACAAGGGCCTCTTCCCGACAACCCTGGCCGTTGGTTGTCGGGGTCTGCGGGCGGGGGGCTTATCGGAATCTGGGAGCCCCCTTTAATAAGGGGGCCCCCAGATCCCGGCCCCCCACCCTATGTGAATGAGTATGGGGTACATGGTACCCCTACCCATTCACCTAGGGAAAAAGTGTAATAAAACACACTACACAGGTTTTTAAAATATTTTATTAAACAGCTCCGGGGGGGGAGATCTTCCTCCGGCTTCGGGGGTCCCTGCGCTTCATCTTATCCCGGCGTCCGGTTGGTTCTTCTCCCGGTGTTCCAGTTCTTCGGCCGGCTCCTCTGCTGTCTTCAGGTAGCTCTCTTGCCAGCAGAGGTCCAGACTCCTGGGCTTCTGGGCTTCTGGGCTTCTTCTCTTCTCTTCTCTTCTCCAGATGTTGACACGACGCTCTCTCCGGCTAGACTGCTCTCCGAGGGCTGCATTGTGACTTATATAGGCGGAGACCCCGCCCCCTTTTGATGTCACAGTCCCTGGGCATGCTGGGACTGTGACGTTTTAGGGGGCGTGGTCAACATCACCCAGTGACCACGCCCCCTAAAACGTCACAGTCCCAGCATGCCCAGGGACTGTGACATCAAAAGGGGGCGGGGTCTCCGCCTATATAAGTCACAACGCAGCCCTCGGAGAGCAGTCCAGCCGGAGAGAGCGTTGTGTCAACATCTGGAGAAGAGAAGAAGCCCAGAAGCCCAGAAGCCCAGGAGTCCGGACCTCTGCTGGCAAGAGAGCTACCTGAAGACAGCAGAGGAGCCGGCCGAAGAACTGGAACACCGGGAGAAGAACCAACCGGACGCCGGGATAAGATGAAGCGCAGGGACCCCCGAAGCCGGAGGAAGATCTCCCCCCCCGGAGCTGTTTAATAAAATATTTTAAAAACCTGTGTAGTGTGTTTTATTACACTTTTTCCCTAGGTGAATGGGTAGGGGTACCATGTACCCCATACTCATTCACATAGGGTGGGGGGCCGGGATCTGGGGGCCCCCTTATTAAAGGGGGCTCCCAGATTCCGATAAGCCCCCGCCCGCAGACCCCGACAACCAACGGCCAGGGTTGTCGGGAAGAGGCCCTTGTCCTCATCAACATGGGGACAAGGTGCTTTGGGGTGGGGGGCCCCGCAGGGCGCCCCCCTCCCCCAAAGCACCCACCCCCCATGTTGAGGGCATGCGGCCTGGTACGGTTCAGGAGGGGGGGGGCGCTCGCTCGTCCCCACCCCCTTTCCTGACCGGCCAGGCTGCGTGCTCAGATCGGGGGTCTGGTATGGATTTTAGGGGGGACCCCATGCCGTTTTTTCGGCGTAGGGGGTTCCCTTTATAATCCATACCAGACCTAAGGGCCTGGTATGCCCCGTGACGGGGCTCGCAAGGTGTCAATCTCGCCGATAAAAGCGGCAAGATTGACATCCTTTTCTAGTCCCATCGCACCTGAGTCACGTTCAAAATGAACGGACTTGTCCGTGTGTGGGCAAGTCCATTCATTCTGAAAGTCCGCCGTAACTCCGGCGAAAGTCCGTCGGAAAAACGGGCGGACTTAGCCCGCCGGAAAGTCCGGTCGTGTGTGGGCAAGTCCGTCCGTTTTAAAGTCCGGCGCACCTGGCGGACAAAGTCCGTCGGAAAGTGTGCCGGACCAAGTAGGATAGAAAGTCCGACCGTGTGTACGCGGCATTAGTGTAGATATTTTACAGGGCCAATACCTATGTGCTTAAAGTGGTTGTAAACTTCAGACATGAAATATGAACAAAGCATATCTTTCTATAGTGTGTACTTGTCTCAATCCAGAGCACTAAGTGTCATTTATGTCCATTGTCTCATTCATCTGCTAACAGTATGAGTCACTTCTGACAAGTTTTCCTGACACCTAAAGAGAAAAATGGTGACAGCGGAGGGAGCTCTAGGTGATTGACAGCCTCACCTCTGTTTATGTGTGCTGTGTGGAGGGGGGTGTGTCCCTTCCCTCCAATTAGCTCTCACTGATGTAACTTCAGCTCCCTGCCCCCTGTTTTTCAGAGCTGAGAGATCCTGTGTAAATTCTACACTTTGAATGGATGTAGGGAAAAGACTGCTGTAGATAAACAGGTACAACTTACGTAGAAGGATTTGTTTCATCTCGGTTTATCACCTGAGGCCAGTCACTTCACTGGGTATATGTAAGGGTTTACAACCACTTTAGCCACTTAAAGGTCGGAAGATTTCCCCCCTTAATAACCAGGTAATTTTTTGCGATACGGCACTGTGTCGCTTTAATGTGCGACGCTGTATCCAAACAAAATTGACATCCTTTTTTTCCCCACAAATAGAGCTTTCTTTTGGTGGTATTTGATCACATCTGCGTTTTTTTTTTTTTTTGGCGCTATAAACAAAAAAAGCAACAATTTTGAAAAAAAAAACAATATTTTTTTACATTTTGCTATAATAAATATCCCCCCCAAAAAATAAAAAAAAAATTTCTTCAGCAGTTTAGGCCAATATGTATCCTTCTACATATTTTTGGTAATAAAAAACACAATAAGCGTATATATTGATTAGCAGGACTGCGACATTGCGGTGGACAGATCTGACACTTTTGACACTTTTTTGGGATCAATGACATTTATGCAGCGAATAGTACTTAAAAAATTCACTGATTACTGTATAAATGACACTGGCAGGGAAGGGGTTAACACTAGGTTGATCTAGGGGTTAAATGTGTTCCCTGGGAGGTGTTTCTAACTGTGGGGGGAGGGGACTGACTGGAGGAGGAGAGAGATAGCTGTTCCTGATCACTAGCAACAGCAGATTTCTCTCTCCTCCCCTGACAGAACGGGGATCTGTTTGTTTACATAGACAGATCCCCGTTCTGGCTCTCTGTGGAGCGATCGTGGGTGGCCGGTGGACATCACGGCCTGGCGACCATGCGCATCATTTCTCCCACGCGCCTGCTATAGATGTAAAATGAACCGACATACAGCTATGGTAATTCGTGGGAACGAGCTGACCTGCCAGAGTATAATGACGGTGGCTGGTCGGCAAGTGGTCAATCAATATTTGCTGGGATCAATTTTTAATATGTTGTAGAAACATCCATAACTATGACATTTTATTGTTTTCATGTTTTTTAGCAGTCTCGAGTGCCACTGACGTGTCTTATGTTGATCTGGATGCTACAACAACAGCATTGCCAATCCACGATGAAAGCATTTTGTACACTGGATTGATTTCACAACCACCCTCTTTTCAACCTTTAACTCAATGGACAGCATGCCCAGAGTACATTTCACATGAAAGTGTTAGCTGTCCTTATACAACAGATATGTATGTTCAACCAATGTGTCAAGGTTATACTGTGGTTGGTCCCCCTTCTGTATTAACATATACTTCACAGCCTCTTCTAACAAATTTTACAGTAAGTACGCTATAACTTTTTATAATTTCCTAGGAAACAGGTTTACAATGATGTATAACTGATTTTTGATTAATGATTCATTGTGGTTTTATAAAAGATGAACAGTTATCTTCATGGCGGGTAAAAAATATTTTATTTATTTATCACTTCAGTTTAAAACTAGATTGCTTTTCGCAGATCATGTTACTCTGTAACTGTAATTGTCAGTGACTACATTTGATTGTTGGTCACTTTCACAATGATAGTCATCTGAAGATTGCAGAAGTGTAGTGACAAGTGTCTACGTAAAGGAAAGTTGACATTTGAGAAATAAGAATTTTGCTTTTTGCTGACCTCTGCTTCTCCAGATGAGAGTTGATTAGCTTTCAAGGTGATGTTTTGGCTCTATTAATTCATGGAATTAATTTACTAAAGTAATCAAAGGTGATCACTTAAGCTAGCCATAGATGGTGCGATTTTCTTTCCTGCAATCACGGGCGCCTCAAACTGTCTTTATTGCAAGCCTATCTCCTCACTAAAGTAGATCTAAACCCTAATGCCTCGTACACACGATCAGACTTTCCGACAACAAAACTGTGGAATTTTGTTTGAAGGTTGTTGGCTCCAACTTGTCTTGCATACACACGGTCACACAAATGTTGCCCAACAATTACGAACATAGTGACGTACATGACGTACAGTGAGCCGATAAAAAGGAAGTTCAATAGTCATGTAATATCTCCATTACGAATGCTAGTTTTACAAGACCGAGCGCTTCCGGCTCGTACTTGATTCCAAGCATGTATGGACTTTTGTGCGATGAACTTGTGTACACACGATCAGAAAGCCTGACAGCAAAAATCTCTTGGCGGAAAATTTGAGAACCTGCTAGCCAACATTTCCGAAAGTCCGGACTTTTCGCCAACAAGCTCACATTCAACATTTGTTGTCAGAAAATGTGGCCGTGTGTACGGGGCATAACTCTAACATTTAGTTTTTAGACTTTTTTTTTCCATCCTTTGTCGCATATCAGTACTGTTGATGTTCTTTAGCCCAATTCAGCCACACTTGTCTGCATGCAATTGCTCTAGCATCGGCTCATGGCTTGCACATTATTTCTTAGAACTGGTTTGTTGATAGAGATAATAATGACCTTGCCTGTGCAATGTGTACTGCTATGGCTACTTTTAGTCTTCATCAGGGGTGTATTACCATTGGTAACAATGCAGGAGCACAACTGGGAGAGAGTTGTCACTACATAACAGGAAATGCCCGAACAAGGACTTTTATGCCATGATCAGTGACAATATTTTAATGAAAGCTGCAGATTTAAATACTGTAGAATGAATCCACCTTTTGGAATGACATCAACATGCTAAAGCTTTTATGAGATTTTAGTGATTAGGTTTAGATCTAATTTAACTTCCTTCAGGTGTATATCAAGGAAACTGCAACAAAAAACATCTAGTTATGGCCAGAGTCAGTATGTCATGAAGGGTAAATGTGACAAATTCAATCCCGTTACATAGTTTGTGTGTTTTTTAATTCTTACTTGTGGTATTATTATAAAATATGTTTTCTTTGCAGGCACGAAACAGCACTCAGTGTGTTGCTACTCAGTTAGAATATGCTGATCAGCAAACTTCATTGACTTACTTCCCATGGGCTCAGCCAATTCCAACACTGCCAACAGCAACTCACTCTATACCCTACCAAGCAACAGCAACCACAATCCAAAGCCCACAGTTTGTCCCAATACCAATTTCTTTACCAGATCCTGTGCCAGAAGAACTGAATGACTCGAGGCAAGCCATCAACAATGTGCCCATTGAAAAATTATTACATGGAGAAGAAGGGAGTGACTCATATGTTCTTAATCATACTTTGTCTATTGAAGGGCTTTAATTGTGTATTCAGTGAAATTATTTTTCTGTATTAAATAGCTTTTGGTTTGACATTTTCTGATCTAACTTTTATTAAGGTAACATAAATTATTTTTACTATCCATTACCTAAAGGGTCAGTCTGTCCAAAAGTGGTATTTCAGATTTTGGTTGATTTTGGACAGTCAAACCACCTGGCCATTTACAATATTGCTTAGAAATTATATGTGCTCTTTTGGTGAGATACTTACACTTGAGTCCCTCAGTTGGCACACATACTGTTACCTTTGGGCGGTTACCATTCTCCTTCTAGGAATTTTTTTTAATGACATTATATTTTGGGGAATGCAAAAACTACTAGTATAAAGGTGGAATGGAATAGAATTAGGAATCGCAGTAGTGATATCTAACTGTTGGAATATTCAAAGACATAAAAATACAACTACAAATATCACTTTTTAATGGACTGACCACGTAAAGCTTAAAAAAATATAAGAAAGGTCAGTTCTCTACAGGGGAAGAGCTGTTTTTTGCTCTGTTGCAACAATGCATCCTCTATTAAGACTCTTCACCACTCGACACATCCAGGAGTGCACATTGCTGGGAGGGGCAGGCGCCCTGCGCGGAGTTTGGGAGGGGGGCAGGTTGTTAGCAGGCAGAAGAGTATAATTATCCTATGCCCTGTGCTGCCACTACACCCTGCATCAAAAGAGACTGGCAGATGCGCCCTTCCTGATTGCCGAACTTCTCTCTGAGGCAGCAGTCATGTCCCTTTTAGAAAGGGAGAATGCCCTCTCCCTCGGCTCTCTCCCTGGGTTCCTGTTAGTGTGGCTGGCTGAGTCGGAGCATTCACAGCAAGAGCTCCAGTACTGGTCGGCGGAACTAGAAGAGAAGTTTACACTGCAGGCTCAATCACTGCTTCCTGCCCAGCACACCACAGAGCTCTCCCCGAGTGAGGATCTGAGACAGATGGCAAACTGCACCTTCTCCCCATGAGTCCCGAACTTCTCTGCCTTCCATCCTGTACTATGTTGTCTGTAAACCTGCCCTGCACCTTGCATTGCAGGTTTACTAAGCGAGAGAATACATTTTTTGAATAGGTTAGGATTATACTGGGACTTCTAAAGTGATACATAGATGTATTCCAAATACACATCTTTTTTAATAAGAGATAATGTGTATGTGGAATACATCTACTGTATGTATCACCTCAGAAGTCCCAGTAAATTCCTAACCTATTAAAAAATCTAAGTATAAACAGCAATCAATGTGATTGCATAATAGAGCCAACTCCAGGAAAGTTAAAAAAAATTGCATCCTTTCGGTGTACTGTATGTGTTTAGGGGGAGGGGGGGGCAGCCTCTTTCACTTACCTTACTCTATGTTCCAGCCGGCTCCAGTGCTCTCTTCCTCCACACAAAGCCTTGACATCAACCACATTCCATAGAGGGACATTAACCCTGTATGTTGTGATGAGGAGGCTGGAGTGTGACCACAGCCAGTAACTTACATAGAAGCTGAAGGGGACAAGTCACAGTGAAGGGAGCCTGCTGGAGCAAAGAATAAGATAAAGCTGGCTACACACAGATTGAAATTTGTCTACTTCAGCAAGGAACATCTGAATTTCAATCTGAGTGTAGCTCCCCCTGTTAGAAGCCAATCATTAGATCAGATTCTGTTGAACAGGACTGCTGGAAAACCTTGTTCAATCAGCAGCTTGCACTAAACAGTATATTCTTACAGTATGTGTGTGTGTGTGTGTGTGTTGGGGGGGGGGGGGGGGTCTCCACTGTAAGAATACAATGTGCCTGCATATTCCTGTATCTACATCACTCTTGTAGATGCAAGGACCTGCCAGCATCAGCCAGCAATTTGAGCAAAAAACTGTGCATGTGTACCAGCTTAAATGATAAATTCATATTTTAGAATATGTTACATGTTACACCAGTATTCAGGGTGTAACATGTAACATGTTCTAGTTGTTCCCCTCTCCTCTTCCGTGTCCCCAGGGATTTACACCTTTATTACATATGATAATGTCAGAGCAGACACTTGGGTCAGGCAGGAACATAAATGGGTGGCTTTATGTATATACAGTATCTCACAAAAGTGAGTACACCCCTCACATTTTTGTAAATATTTTGTTATATCTTTTCATGTGACAACACTGAAGAAATGACACTTTGCTACAATGTAAAGTAGTGAGTGTACAGCTTGTATAACAGTGTAAATTTGCTGTCCCCTCAAAATAACTCAACACAAAGCCATTAATGTCTAAGCCGCTGGCAACAAAAGTGAGTACACCCCCAAATGAAAATGTCCAAATTGGGCCCAATTAGCCATTTTCCTTCCCCGGTGTCATGTGACTTGTTAATGTTACAAGATCTCAGGTGTAAATGGGGAGCAGGTATGTTAAATTTGGTGTTATCGCTCTCACTCTTTCATACTGGTCACTGGAAGTTCAACATGGCACCTCATGGCAAAGAACTCTCTGAGGATCTGAAAAAAAGAATTGTTGCTCTACATAAAGATGGCCTAGGTTATAAGAAGATTGCCAAGACCCTGAAACTAAGCTGCAGCATGGTGGCCAAGACCATACAGCGGTTCAACAGGACAGGTTCCACTCAGAACAGGCTTCACCATCGTCGATCAAAGAAGTTGAGTGCACGTGCTCAGTGTCAAAACTAGAGGCTATCTTTGGGAAATAGACGTATGAGTGCTGCCAGCATTGCTGCAGAGGTTGAAGGGGTGAGAGGTCAGCCTGTCAGTGCTCAGACCATATGCTGCACACTGCATTAAATTGGTCTGCATTGCTGTTGTCCCAGAAGGTAGCCTCTTCTACAGATGATGCACAAGAAAGCCCACAAACAGTTTGCTAAAGACAAGCAGACTAAGGACATGAATTACTGGAACCATGTCCTGTGGTCTGATGAGACAAAGATAAACTTATTTGGTTCAGATGGTGTCAAGTGTGTGTGGCGACAACCAAGTGAGGAGTACAAAGACAAGTGCGTCTTGCCTACAGTCAAGCATGGTGGTTGGAGTGTCATAGTCTGGGGCTGCATGAGTGCTGCCGGCACTGGGAAGCTACAGTTCATTGAGGGAACCATGAATGCCAAAATGTACTGTGACATACTGAAGCAGAGCATGATCCCCTCCCTTCAGAGACTGGGCCGCAGGGCATTATTCCAACATGATAATGACCCCAAACACACCTCCAAGACGACCACTGCCTTGCTAAAGAAGCTGAGGGTAAAGGTGATGGACTGGCCAAGCATGTCTCCAGACCTGAATCCTATTGAGCATCTGTCGAGCATCCTCAAACCGAAGGGGCGCAAGGTCTCTAACATCCACAGTGGCGTCTCCAGCTTTCATATTTGGGGGGGGCACATGGGGGACAGGGACAAAAGTAGGGGGGCAACTATAAATTGCATATATTCAGATATATATATATCTATATATATATATATATATATAGATATATATATATATATATCTATCTATATATATAGATAGATATATATATATATACCGGTATATATATATATAGATATACAGATATATAGATATATATATAGATATATAGATATGTATAGATATATAAATATATACTGGGGCCCTTTACTACGACCCCACAACGGCCCTTTCACATGTTCTGCAGTGAGCTCCCTTCCTACTGTATTGGGGTCCCCCAGGGTGGCAGAAAACAAGATATATATGTCACCAACATACCAAGAAAATATAAGGATCCAAAGCAGTGGGAGAACTATCAGGGTTGCAAAGGTTGTCTTGCCTCCAGGCCCTGGTGTTCTGCCACTGTGGGGTTTCCCAGCCTCCTCTTGCTGTCTTGCCCCTGCTATTGACTGCTCTGGTCTGGCATCTCTTGGAATTTACAGGCTGGTTCTCCTGTCCTAAGGATGGGAGAAATCAGTCTGTTTTTTCACTAACTGAGAGTCCTGGTGGAGTCCTTCCTGCAACTCGCTCTTCTCCCTGCCAATGAGGATGCAGGGGAAAGAGCAGATTGGGCGGCCGTGGTTGTGTGAGCGCTCGCATTATGCAGTGTCGGCAAGCAGAGGGAGGGGGGAGGAATCACCCACAGGAGCTGACTGGGGACTCTCTCCCTCTTAGACATTGATTTTTTGTAAAAAAAAAAAAAAAAGAAATTTTATTGGGTGGGGGGGCACAGCATAATGTTGGGGGGTCAGGGCCCCCTCTGGCCCCCCCTAGGGACGCCATTGACATCCACCAGCTATGTGATATTGTCATGGAGAAGTGGAAGAGGACTCCAGTGGCAACCTGTGAAGCTCTGGTAAACTCCATGCTCCAAGAGAATTAGGGCAGTGCTGAAAAATAATGGTGGCCACACAAAATATTGACACTTTGGGCCCAATTTGGACATTTTCACTTAGGGGTGTACTCACTTTTGTTGCCAGCGCTTAGACATTAATGTCTGTGTGTTGAATTATTTTGATGAGACAGCAAATTTACACTGTTATACAAGCTGTACACCCACTACTTTACATTGTAGCAAAGTGTCATTTCTTCAGTGTTGTCACATGAAAAGATAGAATAAAATATTTACAAAAATGTGAGGGGTGTACTCACTTTTGTGAGATACTGTATGTGAGTGTTTGTGTATACTGTATACATGAAATGCCTCATAGGGGATACTGCAGTGCACTGGGGTGCATATATTCCTTATCTCTGCATGTAGTTTACCCACTCTTGACTCCTGCACATTGTATATTACATAAACCAGACCTCTACACCCTGTACTTTATCCACTCCTTACTGCTGCACTCTGTGCATTATTTTTGCTCCTGACCTTTGCACTTTGTAATTTATCTAATCTTGATTTCTGCACACTATACATAGGTATAATGACCAGGTGTGGATAAGATGATTGGACATGCATAAAACGGGGTGGGGGTGGGGGGTGCACCATGGTATGTTTGCCCTGGGCGTTGGGTGACCTTGTCTCAGCATTGATCCTGCACTATGTGTTTTGGCTCATTCCTCCAAGTCCCTGCATTGTCGAGTAAAGACATAGGGCTGGAGGAGGGAACCACAGCACACAGGCAAGGGGAGGAGGGGTACTGGTATGTTATATAGACATCAGAAGTGCAGACTGCTGAAGAGGCTACAGCTTTGGAATAGAGTAATGATAGGCAACTGGAGAGGTAAGTATAGTAGCCCTAGTAATTGTAGGGAACTGGCATTTCAATGCAAATAACAGGGTCACTTTAGGGGTTCTTTCACACTGATTGGTTTTTGGTCAGTTAATCAGTTAAAAAAAAGTGGAAGATTCTGCAGTTTTGCAACGGAGCAGCATGAAAGCAGACAAAAACGCAACTGAAACATAACTGACCTGTGTGAAGAGTTCTATAGGATTTAGAGGGATATTTATCATGCATTTTCTCCTGCCTTTTTTAACAGAAAAACTGATCAGTGTGAAAGAACTCTAAACAGACATAGTGGCATTTACTTTAATGCCCTGTACACACGATTGGATTTTCAAAAGTGCGATCGGATTGTGTTGTTGGAAATTCCGATCGTGTGTGGGCTCCATCGGACTTTTTCCGTCGGAATTTCCGACACACAAAGTTTGAGAGCAGGATATAAAATTTTCCGACAACAAAATCAGATTGTTTAAATTCCGATCGTGTGTACACAAATTCGACACACAAAGTGCCACGCATGCTTAGAATAAATTAAGAGACGAAAGCTATTGGCTACTGCCCCGTTTATAGTCCCGACGTACGAGTTTTACATAACCGTGTTCAGAACGATCGGAAGTTCCGACAACTTTGTGCGACCGTGTGTATGCAAGACAAGTTTGGCCCAAAATCCGTCAAAAAATCTGATGGATTTTGTTGTCGGAATGTCCGATCAATGTCCAATCAATGTCCGATCGTGTGTACAGGGCATAAAGCTCCAAATGTACTATTGGGGTAGAAAAAATGGCTAAATAGTTAATACAAAAGCACATGATGTAAACAGCACTGAACTGGTGTATGTAAACACAATACAATATTCTAAAACAATCAATACAATACAATTCTTATGGATTTGAATCACAAACAGTGAAAAAAAAAGTCCATATTTTCAGGAAAATTTTGAAATGCGGTAAAAAAAAGTCTGCTTCCGATGATATGCCATCAAGTGAAAAAAAAAATAATTCTAGTGTTCTCACTGTGCTCTCTGTCCACCTTTAGAAATACACAATCATATGACATGAGGGACCTTAGATTATAAGCAGTCACTCTGTCTATCACTGCTAAGCCAGGTAATCCTCTCTAGAATGTTTAGTAGCAGACATATGATGTGTCGTGCTCAACCTTACCATACTAGTTTCATCCTTGTAACATCATCAGGAGCTTGAACAGGAGAAAGCAAATCACATTAAATACCAGCTTTGACTAATGCTTTATATTGCCATATTCCTGTAAGTAGTACTAACCCTCTTGTATTTTATTGTATTGTAACTGTATTGTCTCCCTTTTATATAGTAAAGTGCTGCGTAAACTGTTGGCACTAAATAAATCCTGTATAAGAATAATAATAATAGTAATAATAATATTCTCTAGGATACATAACCCCTACCATAGTCAGGACCTGGATCTGAACTTGCAACCTCTGCTAAGTCTGGTAGAATCTCCTCCTGAAATACTGGGCAGCTCCTTCTCTGATTCCTTAGCCAACGTTACCTTGTTTCTCTTGAACTTTGAACTCTTTGCTCCTCCCATGAACTTCCTATTTAACCAATGCCTTTGCACTTATTGTTTGCCAGATTATTGTGCTCTCTCCAGCCAATATCTTGCTCTTGTCGCTCCTGCTTCTGACATATCTCCACTACCACTTGTTATTGACCTTTGGCTTGTTCCTCGATTGTATTTCCGCTTGTTTCCAACCTGCAACCACTTGTTATCGACCTTTGGCTTGTTTACTGACTACACTTCTGCTTGATCCCTTCCTGCCATATCTGCTACTGGACCCTAGCTTGCTCACTTCCTGGTGGGGAAATCCTGAGGATTGTGACCTGGCTTTAACATGACGCAAAAACCCATCTCCACCATCAGGAGCTCTAGTGAATACCAATATTGCTTAGACCCTGCACCGGTGAGGCCACATCATCCACCAGGGTGACCTGCTTCTACACTTATCCAACTGGTTGGTGGGAGCCTCTCTACTGCTATAGCTACTGGTCTCTGAGCCTGACCCCTATCCATGACCACCATGCTAGTTGAATTGTCTTTTGCAGCGCTCAGGGATCAGACAGCACTGTTTGTTTTTTTATGCATTTCTCTGATTTCTAGGATTGCATATATGGAGGTTTTCTAATTATTATTTTTTTTATATTGGTTGAGCTAGATGGACTTGTGTCTTTTTGCAGTCTATCTAACTGTGTAATTTAATATTATGGGATATAAATTGGAACTAATAAAACATACTAAGAAAAAGTAAGAAAAAGTAAATTAATACATAGTCAAGAAGTGTAGGTAAATATGTTTAATTTACCATACTCTGTATATACTGTATGTGTGTGTATATATATATATATATATATATATATATATATATATATATATATATATATATTTCAGATGCATCACAGATAATAGCACTGATATGCTGGGGCACATAAAACAAGTGAAATGAAATAATTATTGACAATTCTCACTCCTTGCTTATTTAGCTGCTTCACTGGACACAAATAAGTACAGTGTAATAGTTCTTGCCAGAATTTTTTTAAACCACCACTCTGTACACAGTTCTAATACAACAGTGCAAGCAGGATTCGGTACAGTATATATCTGAGACCTTATGCAAACATTCAGACTTATTCCAGACTTATTCAGTGAGGCAAGACTCAATGTAAACATTACAGTTAAAGTGTTTATTAACCCGAAAAAAAAAAAAAAAAAAAAAAGATTTTCTGGTACCTTAAAGCAGATTAAACAGCACAGTGCTTGTGCCGTGTAATCTGCCCCTCTCTAAACTATAACCCCCCCCCAATCTGGCACTTCCTGTATCCCCTAAATAAACCACGAAAATCAGGGCAGCTCCGCCATGATCACCGTGGTTTAATTGCGGCTTTCGTCATAGGCTGCTGTCTCCTCTGCTCTCCTCTCTCCCCCCTCACCCCCTCTATCCTGCGTGTCAGCTTGTGTCTGTGTCTCCATCTCCGCCACCCACCCCCTGCTGCTTCTAGTAAAATTAAAAATCTTTTTTCCACACTGCCAGCAGCTCTTTCATATCCTGGCAGAGCACACTGTACGTTTCTTTTAGAAAAACTAGCGCTGTAAATAGCGTTTTAGCACTATCTTCAGGCCGGTCACGTGACTCTCAGCCGGTTTCTGCAGGAGAGACTGAGCGGCCATGTGATCCCACTGTCAGATTGTGTGTGACTTACCTCCTTTAGTTGTATACAGCAGGTTTCTGTGTCTGTGATATCACTCCTCCTCCTGGCTGAATTTCAGAGTTTTCTGACTTTCTGTTTCCTTCCTTTTCTAGTCCTGATACTACATCTCCCATGATCATTTGAGCCACTGCAGTTTCAGGGTGGGCTATGGGAGTCACTTGTATCAGTGACTGTGGGTATTTCTGGGCCTTTATGTGGATGGTGAAAGGTGTAAATATGTCATACCTCCTCCTGTGTCATTCCTGTCTTGCAACATGACAAAGAATAATGGCTTACTGCAAGACTATAGAGGAAGGGCTATGGGAGGTTATTATGAACGTATTTCCTTCATATTTAAATAAATCACTTCACAGAGAGCAGGGCTCTGGGAGGGGATGGTATCTGAGGGGTGGGTCTCCCTGTTCACACTGGTCAGCATATTTAACTGGGCAGGACTGAATTCTAATTGTGATCCATTCAATCCTGCCCAGCAGCCACAGCACAGCTCGTATTAGAACAGGCTGTGTATGAAGGGTTTCCTTCCTGAATAATGCTGTGATCTGAGAGGCGGGACTTGGAAAGTTTGGACTCTTCTGTAGGGGTGACTGTGTGGGACTAAATGCTAATTAGGATGTATTCAATCCCATCCACCATTAGAGCTGTAAAGGAAATTACATCATTTGCAGAGTCTGAAAGACTACAAAGGGGAGTGTTATAGACTGTAGCTGCTGCAGGAAGGGGCTGTGGAACGGACAGAGTCTTTCAGAAGGATATACAGAGTGCCACATGATACAAAGCCACAACTAAACCCTGAATATCAGGGGATCTGCAGATAACTGAGCAAAATGCTACAGATCTATGCTGGGATTGATCATTCCGTTAAGTTCTAGTGAAAAGAAAGTTGGAATTCAGCTTTAAACTCAGTTATTTTATAATGAATATCACCACATGTTTTTTGTCTATACCATCCAAACACAGCAAGCAGCACAGCCTATGCAATTCTTAACTGTAGCTAAAACTAAAAACAAAAAATGAATATATTGCAGCTTACCAGCCCTTTCATGAGGTGGTTGCAATAATTTTTTCATTCTTTTTCCCTTTATTTTCACCTGGTAACAGAGTGAATGATGCACATTTCTGTCCTCATCTCTTTATCTCTATTAAAATGGGAGCAGGACAATTGGGAGTTTACAGAAGATAGCTAGGAAGAAAAAGAAGTTTCAATGCATCGCACAGGAAGTGGCAAGGACACTGGAATTCTTTCAGGATTAATAGGCATTGTCTGTTCTTGCAGAAAATGTTCTTGGCCTGAAAAAAAAAAGCACATGGAGTCACCAAATCTAAGGTCTGGTAAACTGTGTGTTATAAGGTTTGGATATGCGTTAGGTACCAAGAAGTTTGACTGTTCCTCATACACAATGTACACTTTGCAGCGACATACATAAAGGTTTGTTTTTGCTTTGTCTTTGTGTTGTTGTTTCATTTTATTGGTGCTTGTAGCTTTTGCGGGTGGTGTATAGGTTAGATTTTAATATAATATCTGATATTCAATTCATTCTTTAGTGCATCCACTGTTCTAACAATTAAGTAGAAGCCACTATTTAACACAAAGAGCGCTCTGGAAAATCTGCTAAGGTTCCAAGGTGATTCTCGCTCACCAGGTTTTTAGTCTTTGGCAATGCAGCAGAAATGCTATTCTGATTTCATGAGAGCAAGTCACCACAAGCATGCCTGTCTCAGGACTGTACACACACAGATTAACTAGAGGTTAAGCACATATTTTTTATGGTTGATACTATTTGCAAATGAACATATCATTGTACCTCACAGACAGGAAAACAGTTCTTTAGAAATCAATATAAATTTTTGTAATGTTTATTGCAACTGTCAAGGTGCATTTTTCCCAATATTAGTAAATGATTTAGACTTGTCACCACAGTAATACATATCTAGCTATACCCATAATAAACAGAGTGATAATCATTCTACAACACAGTGAATAATGAAGATATCAAGGTTATACAAAAAAATCCAAAAAAAAATGATACACCGTGAAATGTATTAATCTGTGCATCCCCAAGGTGAGCATGAAAAAGAAAAGTCTCAAACAATGGTTTCAAATGTTCTTGGAAAGGAATCCAGGAATAGCCAAGGTGACACCCAAAGAAAGATCAGCACCGGAGGCTTACTGGAATTCCAGTGACCACCCTTATTCAGGGTGGTCAAAGCTCACTCTGCGCATGCATGGCCGAACGTCGGCCATTGTGGTTACTGGAGGAGGATTTGTCTTCGTTTCTGGCGTTTTTTACATGCTTTCTCACAAGTTTTAATCATGTAAGTGCAATACTTTACAATAATTTAAGGCGTTTTTCAATATTACACTACATTGAGTTCTTACTTTTTACATGCCACGGTCTGCTGAGAGCGAGTTGGAACTCATTTGATTCCTGGATACATTCCAATTGTTATAAAGAGGTTCCTGTGTATGTGTTTGTTCCTTCCATGAGACTCATCCTCGCTGTCTGATCGAGCGAGCTTTGACCACCCTGAATAAGGTGGTCACTGGCATTCTAGTAAACCTCTGGTGTGGATCTTTCTTTGGGTGTCACCTTGGTTATGCCTGGATTCCTTTCCAAGCACATTTGAAACATTGTTTGGGGCTTTTCTTTTTCATACTCACCTTGGAGGTGCACAGATTAATACATTTCACGGTGTACATTTTTTTAAAAACTTTTTTGTATAACCTTGATATCATCACTATTTATGTTGTATGATGATTATCCTTTATGGTTATAGCATAATATATATAATGCACTTTTGTTTGATTATGTTTGGATATACCTGGTATCATAGGTATAAGTGTTCAGCAGCAAATATTTGTCTAATTCACTAGTGCAGATATTTATTTTTTTCATTATACCCATAATATACTTGCTTATAGTAATTCAGAATGCTAAAAATGCAAATGCCCTCTAGCGAATCCCCCTCTTCCTTAAAATAAACTAAAGTGGTATAAAACCCAAAACCAAAAATGTAATATTTACTGTAGTTTACCAATCATTAGATGTGGTGGCTGCATTCGTTTTCTTTCTTGGCATTTTTTCCCTCCGTTTTCACCTGGTGATCTGGCCCGTAACACACTTTCTGTATTATGCCCCCACCCTGGATGAAGGAGCAACAGATACATCTTTGGACAGCAGCATTGTCAGTCTGGGGGGAGGGGAGTGTTAGGTGGACTAGCAGATTTAGATACACTAAACACATTGAAGCCAAATTCCAGTTAACCCCTTTAAACAGTTACGGTAACATTTTTTTTTTCTTTTGGGATAAAGGTTTTACATAAATAAATAAAACCTGATTGTTGTAAACACCTCTGTCAGTGATAAAAGGTTTGTCTCAACCCTCTAACTACTTACAGACTTACTGGCCATATCACCAGGTGAAAATAAAAGAAAGAAACCCTAAAAAAGAAAACTATGCAGCCATTACATTGGAATTGGTAAGCTACAATAGAATAAATGTTCCCTTTTGGGTTTTATACCACATAATGTAAATGCCTAAATGACTTACCTGAATTCTTGATTATGTGACGCAATGGGTCCCAAGTTTTCTCTCCTCTGGATCAAAGAGTGGGGGCGGGGGGGGGGGGTTGTTCCTTCTTTGCATGCCCACGTCATGCCTGATGACATGGAAAATTCTCATTGGATGTTCATTGGCAAGCTCCTGAAGACCCCAGCACCAACATGACAACTTCTTTTCTTCTGAAAGAGGTGCTGTAAAGGGGTCTTGAAAAAGCACATTGAAGTCAGGTAAAAAGGAGTTTAGATTTTTTTATTTGTGTATGGGTAGGTTGGTCGATGGTAGGGATAGGAGAACAGAATTTGCCTGGAGATGGGCTTTAATTAATAATATAAACACAATATGTTCAGGATAAACAACAATGAGGAACCAGCCAAATTGCACTGGCAGGGAGGGCAACAATTAGAAAAGTATTATTATACACAAGAATCTTTCGGCTTATTTTAACTATGCAGAAATCCAATCCAATGTTGTTTTATTTTTTTTAAACATGTATGTGCATGATTATATGCTCAAAGAAGCTCAGATCCTGCTACATTGTTAAACCCCCATAATCAAGCCAAATTGCATATGCAAATTGGCACACTTTTCTCCCTTACTATCAGGCATTGCTTCCATTAGGTTGTAAAGCTGTAGGAAAGTTCAGAATGCAATGTACTTGTATAATGTTTAAATGTATATGCATGTATGCACAATTTGAAAAGCCATGGTCCACTATAGTCAGTGCACAACCAACATCAGTTTAACAAACTTAACTAGAAAAAAAAATTCTAGAAATAGTACATTTTGTGAATGAATGCCAAATAAAGCTTTTGGTCATATTGCACAATGATTATTATACAGGATATCATATAAATATATCATGATTATTATACAGGATATCATATAAATATTTAGATACCATACAGCATAAAAACTTACAAGAAAAACTTGCAAGAATATCTTTTCACTATCTGAAGTTGAGCATATTCCTGTTTTAACAATTTTGCTTTATCAAAGACTTTTGCTAGAAATGATTTAGAATAACTTCCTGGGTGATGACCCATAACAAGCTAAATTTCAAAAGTCTTCTACCCGTGCACAGTTGCATTTTCCATATGAACAGGTACATTCTTGTGCAGGGATGGACTAGTGTGAGAATTATTGCTGGTAGTACTAGTGATTTATGGCCCACTTGCTGGGAAAGTTAACCCAAGAAACACTAAAATCAGCCAATCACTGTTTAGATGTAGTGGCTGTTAAGAACATTTTCAACCAGTACAGAAAATACCTGTTGGCAGTGTGGGAGCTTTTAGGGTAACAAAGGTCGTACTTTGGACCGTGCCGTGGCGTTCCGCCACTGTGGGGGGGGCCCCGGAGGGCAGAAGGTTGGCGTTCTGTGTTTCAAAAACCCATCACTTTTCTCATGTCCATGACAGAAGAGTGCTATGGCTGTGCTGTAGTCTAGGCTCTGCCTGACAGCTGCTACTACTCGTGCGGCAGGGAGCGGGTCCGGCGGTGGCAGTGTGGAAGCCCTGATCTCCGGCTAGGAAAATAGTATCAGAGATGGCTAACCTGAGTGGAAGAGGACGTGGTGTCCCATCCCAGGGCTCAGGCTGATGTTTAGTATGCAGATTCTTCCTCCTCCTCCTCCTCCCTGCACTTCACTGCAAGCCAGTAATCCACAGGTAAAGTTAACATACCTAGTGAACATCGGGGTTGTGGCAGAGAGAAGGCGAGCAGGACGGGAATAGGGCGGCTGTGAAGGGGGTTGTGCACTCCGCTTCTCCTAACACCGATATGACTGGAACAGGCAGGGATCAATGGCAGCCATCACTATTCAAGGCTCTCTGTAGGGGGCATTCTGGAGTCATGATCTTAGACAGTCCCCCCTTTACATCCTCTGAAGTGCCCCCTTAGTGCCTCCAGAATACTCCTTATATCTTCTGCCAGAGTTCCCCCTTAGTACCTCCACAGTGCCCCTTACATCCTCCAGGGTGCAACTTTACATCCTCCAGGGTACCCCTTTACATCCTCTTCCAGATTGAGTCCTTACAGTAGTACTAACGGCGGTACTAAGGGGGCACTCTGGAGGATGTAAGGGGGCACTCTGGAGGATGTAAGGGGACACTCTAAAGGATATAAGGGGACACTCTGAAGGATGTAAGGGGACACTTTGGCAAAGGATGTAAGGGCCATTCTGGAGGATGTAAGGAGGCACTCTAAAGAATCTAAGGGGGACACTGGAGGTACTAAGATAGTATCACCAGATTGCCACACTTAGATCCTTCAGAGTGCCCCCTTTCATTCTCCAAGTGCCACCTTAATACTGCTAAGGAGGCACTCTGGAGAATGTAAGTGGACACTCTGGAGGATGTAAGAGGGCACTCTGGAGGCACTGATGTAAGGGGGCACTCTGGAGGATGTAAGGGGGCTCTCTGGAATATGTTAGTGAGCACTGTGGAAGATGTAAGAGGGCACTCTGGAGGCATAGATGTAAGGGAGCACTTTGCAGAAACTAATGTAAGGGGGGAACTCTGGAGAATGTAGGGGGGCACTTTGGAGACACTGATGTAAGGGGGCACTCTAGAGGATGTAAGGGGACACTCTTGAGGCACAGATGTAAGGGGGCACTCTCAAGGCACAGATGTAAGGGGGGCGCTCTAAAGGATGTAAGGGGGCTCTGATGTAGGAGAAAAGTAAAAAAATGTGCTCCATCAGTAAATTTTTCATGCTTTCTCATGGGGTAAAGGACCCTGGGATCAGTGAAAAGGGCCCCAGGCCCCGGGGGGGGGGGGTCAGGTGAGCTCTTCATGTTTTTTTGCACCGGGGCCCTGAAGGTTCTAGTTATGCCTCTACCTGTTGGTCATGCCAGAAGTGTGTTGTCCTTGTTACTTCTTGTGAGCTAAAAAAAAAAGCAAAAATACAAATCCCACCAATGCTCCATGTAATGTGTATAAACAAAGGCAGACAAGATTGAAGACCTGTAAACAAAGGCAGACAAGATTGAAGACCTGTCTGTGTGGCAACCATGGTTCCTCTATATACGTATACAATGGAGAAATGAGTATAGACATGAAGGGACAGGAAGTGTGTTATGTGCAGTATAACCAGATAGAACTAAAGGGAAAAGGCCTGAAAAAGAAAACTAATCTAAGGAATAATATGCAATATATTACATGTTTGTTTTTAGGTTTATAAAAACTTGAAGGCCTCATTCACACCTAAGCAGGAAACACACATTTCTGCCTGCATTTTCAGAAAGGCATGAAATATGCAGCAAAACGCTCATCACACTTGCAATTATTTCTTAATGGCACCCCAAAAGCATATGGCAGTCTGACATTTTGTGACAAAATGCATAAAAAATTCCACAAAACATGCAACGCTCAGTGTCAAAAAAGGGGCTTTGTTGCATTTGTCGTGTGTAGAGGAGCCCATTCAAGAATAAGCTGCCCTATGCTGTTGTATGACATTGTCAGGAACCATGAATCAAGGTGAGTGCAGTAAAAATCACACTTTTTAATAAAATGGTAAAATGGTACAAACAGAGCAAACGTAGTCAAAACATAACCAGGGTTCGGTACCCAGAGCGGGTAGTTGGAACAAGCCAGTGAAACAGCAATCCAGAGATCAGCGTAGTAGAGGCAGTAAACAGGATCAGGAACCAGAAGGGAAGTCAGCCAGGCAAAAGTCTTTAACAGGAAAAAACAGCAGAGAGTATCCGGATATGTTGACCAGGCGAAGGCACAGGAGATCTAATCTAGGCAGTTTAAATAGCCAGCAGGGCTAGCTTACGAGCATGAAATGAAGACCAGGTGAGTCACTGTGGAATTAAGAGTACTGGCAATTAACCAACAGCTGAGCACAGAGCTCTGAGAAGGAAGAAGAAGGAAGGTCTGAGCCCACCCCTGACAGTACCCGGTCCTCAACGACCCACACCCCTTGGAGGACCACCATGTTTGAGGGGAAAAGGTCTATGGAAAGCATGGAGGAGGGCAGGAGCGTGTACACCCAAGGATGAGACCCAAGAGCGTTATTCCGGACCGTACTCTTTCCAATGAACCAGGTACTGTATGCGCCCACGAAACCTATGGGAATCAATGATAGATTGTATTTCATACTCCTCAACCTGAACTGGGTGAGGACGTGGTACTGAGGCGGTGAAGCGGTTGCATACCAAAAGTTTTAATAAGGAGACATGAAATATATTTGAAATACGCATATTAGAAGGAGGGTCTAAATCGTAAGCCACTGGGTTGATCCTACGGAGAATACAGAAAGGCCCAAAAAACTGTGGTGCCAGTTTCAGTGAGGGAACACAGAGTCGGAGGTTGCGAGATGACAGCCAGAGCCTGTCTGGCTGCTTTCCGCCTTCCTCACCCTACCTGGGTTGTTGGGAATTCTTCCAATAATTGTGATTCCTCGTAAGCCATGCATGAGCACTTGGGCTCCCTGCTTTGGCATGCCGGGTGACCGGGGACTCCCGGTGGGATCAAGTAAAGGGTTTTTAGAGGACCTCAGGTTCAAGAGACATTGTACAGCACAGTGTGATTGGTAATTATACATCAAGGTGTTTGCTACTATTTTTACGTTTATGTGTATGAATTCCATTATATGTAACTTTCCTTACAGCGAATAAATCCTCTGAAGAAGACCCGGTGGAGTCGAAACACATTAGGACCATCAACATTTTTTGCACTTTAATGTTGTGTACCATTGTGTTTAGATACATTTGTGTTGTTGTTTTTACATCTCCTGTACCACAACTCAAATTTTAACGGTTATTGTTAATTTCCTTTTTGATCATCGTTGTCATCAATAAAATTTGAATAATTTTAAATCCCACGTAGCATTTTTTCTACCCATCTGCTGCCTAGAAAACCCCTTTTGGGGGACACTTCCCTTTTTGTATCTATAAGATACTCTTATGCCAATTACCAAAGGGTAGTTAGTAATATTTGACACAATAGGTAAACGATATGTTGGCATGTTTCAAACCATAACATACACAACTCAGAAACTTACAAAGTTCAACTTTGATAAAGTGAAGGCAATATCAGACATGAGTATGTCCAAACTGTGTTGATATTGCTTTGCATCAGATGGGGTGATGTCACCCCTGTAAAAGCCAAATTTTGAAGATGCACACAAATTATGATTCAAACTGGGGATTTCCCTCCTGATCCCATGCCTAATGTCAACATGTGCTAACTCCCATGGGGGATCAATGGACGTGTTTTGGGGGTGCAACCCCTTCCTTTCATCTACTTGAGTTGCGAGGAAGGGGTTGCACCCACAAAACAAGCACATTGATATCCCGTGATGGCAGATAGCACATGTTGACACACCATGTGCATCTTAAAAATTTGGCTTTTAAAATACTTTAAAACATATTCTGCCTAAAACAACAATGATGTTCTTCATTTTTTGTTGAGCCACTGAAGTGCCAAACAGTATGTTGTCTACCGGGTGCTCGGGTTCGGCACATCACGGATCTTGTGGACAGATTACTGGGAGGGGCTGGGGAAAACCCAGTTGTCATGGTGCACGTTGGCACCAAAGGCAAAGTCAGAGGCAGTTGGAGTGTCCTAAAGAACGATTTTAGGGACTTAGGAGCTAAATTGAGAAAAAGTACCTTCAAGGTAGTATTCTCAGGAATACTACAGGTACATCGAGCCACACCAGAGAGGAAGAGGGAGATTAGGGAAGTAAGCAAGTGGCTGAAGAGCTGGTGTAGTAAGGAGGGGTTTGGGTTCCTGGAGGACTGGGCCGACTTCTCAGTCGATAACCGGTACTATAGAAGGGACGGACTGCACCTTTCTGAGGAGGGTGCAGATCTGCTGGGAATGAAGATGGCCAAAAAGTTAGAGGGGTTTTTAAACTAGGTGATGGGGGGAGGGTCCAGAGGTAGAGATAGTCAGCGTGGAAGATAGGGTAGTATTGGGGTATTAGTGGTAGGTTAACCAAAGCACAAAAACACAAGGTAAGTATAGTAGCAAGTCCTAGTTGCAATCTCGAAACACCCAATACAAGGACAATATGCAACCGGTCTAAACTATGTGGCATGTTCACCAATGCCAGGAGCATGGTGGACAAGATGGGTGAACTAGAGATACTGTTGTACGAGGAGGATTTGGATTTTGTGGGAATTTCAGAGACCTGGTTCAACAGCTCTCATGATTGGCTGGCAATCATTCAAGGGTATACCCTTTACCGCAAGGATAGAGAGGGTAAAAAAGGGGGAGGGGTATGCCTATATATCAAGAATAATGTACAATTGAATATGAGAGATGACATCACTGAGGGAGCTAGGGAGGAGGTGGAATCCTTATGGGTAGAGCTCCAAAGGGATGAAGCTACGGGGAAAATAATACTGGGAGTGTGCTATAGGCCCTCTAACCTGAGGGAGGAAGTGGAGACAGATCTCCTATCACAATTTGGATTAGCAGCAAGGATGGGAAGTGTTATCATAATGGGGGATTTTAATTATCCAGACATAGACTGGGCGGAGGGAACTGCGCATTCATTTAAGGCTCGCCAGTTCCTTAATGTCTTGAAGGACAATTTTATGGGTCAGATGGTAGACGCACCAACTAGAAATAAAACATTACTGGATCTACTGATTACCAACAATACAGACCTGATCACGGATGTGGAAATACAGGGCAATTTAGGTAACAGTTATCACAGGTCAATTAGTTTCAGTATAAATCACACAAATAGGAAACATAAAGGGAATACAAAGACACTGAATTTCAAAAGAGCCAACTTCCCTAAACTACAAACCTTGCTAAAAGGCATAAATTGGGATAAAATATTAGGAACAAAGAATTTGGAGGAGAGATGGGTTTGCTTTAAGAGCATATTAAATAATTATTTATTAGCCAATGTATCTCATTGGGTAATAAATTTAAAAGAGCGAACAAAAGCCTTGGATGGCTTAACTCCAATGTAAAAATGCATATAAAAGCAAAGGAGAAGGCCTTCAAAAAATACCAGGTTGAGGGATCATCATCAGCATTCAGACTTTATAAAGAATGCAACAAGAAATGTAAGGGTGCAATTAGGATGGCTAAGATAGAACATGAAAGACACATAGCGGAGGAGAGCAAAAAAAATCCCAAGAAATTCTTTAAGTATGTAAACAGTAAAAAAGGGAGGACAGACCATATTGGCCCCATAAAGAATGAGGAAGGACATCTGGTTACAAAGGATGGGGAGATGGCGAAGGTATTGAATTTATTCTTCTCCTCAGTCTTCACGAGTGAATCGGGGGGCTTCAGTAACCAAAACTGCAGTGTTTATCCTCATGACACAACACAGGAAGCACCTCCATGGTTAACAGAGGACAGAATTAAAATTAGACTTGAGAAACTTAACATTAATAAATCACTGGGACCAGATGGCTTGCATCCGAGGGTACTTAGGGAACTCAGTCAAGTGATTGCCAGACCGTTGTTCCTAATTTTTACAGACAATCTACTGACTGGAATGGTACCAGCTGATTGGAGAAAAGCCAATGTAGCACCAATATTTAAAAAGGGCCCAAAATACATCCCTGGGAATTACAGACCAGTTAGCCTAACATCAATAGTATGTAAACTCTTGGAGGGGATGATAAGGGACTATATACAAGATTTTAGTAATAAGAACGGTATCATTAGCAGTAATCAGCATGGATTCATGAAGAATCATTCTTGCCAAACCAATCTACTAACCTTCTATGAGGAGGTGAGTTGCCATCTAGATAAAGGAAGGCCCGTAGACGTGGTGTATCTGGATTTTGCAAAAGCATTTGACACAGTTCCCCATAAACGTTTACTGTACAAAATAAGGTCCGTTGGCATGGACCATAGGGTGAGTACATGGATTGAAAACTGGCTACAAGGGCGAGTTCAGAGGGTGGTGATAAATGGGGAGTACTCGGAATGGTCAGGGGTGGGTAGTGGGGTTCCCCAGGGTTCTGTGCTGGGACCAATCCTATTTAATTTGTTCATAAACGAACTGGAGGATGGGATAAACAGTTCAATCTCTGTATTTGCTGACGATACTAAGCTAAGCAGGGCAATAACTTCTCCGCAGGATGTGGAAACCTTGCAAAAAGATCTGAACAAATTCATGGGGTGGGCAACTACATGGCAAATGAGGTTCAATGTAGAAAAATGTAAAATAATGCATTTGGGTGGCAAAAATATGAATGCAATCTATACACTGGGGGGAGAACCTCTTGGGGAATCTAGGATGGAAAAGGACCTGGGGGTCCTAGTAGATGATAGGTTTAGCAATGGCATGCAATGCCAAGCTGCTGCTAACAAAGCAAACAGAATATTGGCATGCATTAAAAAGGGGATCAACTCCAGAGATAAAACGATAATTCTCCCGCTCTACAAGACTCTGGTCCGGCCGCACCTGGAGTATGCTGTCCAGTTCTGGGCACCAGTCCTCAGGAAGGATGTACTGGAAATGGAGCGAGTACAAAGAAGGGCAACAAAGCTAATAAAAGGTCTGGAGGATCTTAGTTATGAGGAAAGGTTGCAAGCACTGAACTTATTCTCTCTGGAGAAGAGACGCTTGAGAGGGGATATGATTTTGATATACAAATACCGTACTGGTGACCCTACAATAGAAATAAAACTTTTTCGCAGAAGAGAGTTTAACAAGACTCGTGGCCACTCATTAAAATTAGAAGAAAAGAGGTATAACCTTAAACTACGTAGAGGGTTCTTTACTGTAAGAGTGGCAAGGATGTGGAATTCCCTTCCACAGGTGGTGGTCTCAGCAGGGAGCATCGATAGCTTCAAGAAACTATTAGATAAGCACCTGAATGACCGCAACATACAGGGATATATAATGTAATACTGACACATAAACACACACATAGGTTGGACTTGATGGACTTGTGTCTTTTTTCAACCTCACCTACTATGTAACTATGTAACTATGTGTTCCTTTATATTTTCTAAATCATGATTGCACCCCATTATCTCCCTGATGAGGATCTGAGCACTTTCACTTGTGAAATGAAATTCTTCTTCCACAACATCCACATCACCTAAAATAAAAAAAACACACCATGTATTATAAATATACAGGCATACATCTATTGCCTGAAGCTGTGGTCTCAGACACTCACCTGTTGTGGTGACAATTTTGCCCACTTCATAAACGTCTTCCTCCTCATCCTCTGCTTTTGGTTTTGGGATTCGTGGTGTCCTCAGATGTCCCGAATCTTTTTTCCCCTATGTGAATAAAAAATAGGTATACTTAGCACACAGATATTTGAGTGCAGAAATAGGAATATGAAACATTGCTTGGAAGTGTCGTACAATTGTCTGTTTTGGCAGAGTTCCAAGCTGAAGAAAATTTTATTTCCTTTCTAAAGCTGGAATACTTCCCTTTTTTGTTAAAGTATCACACATGTAGTATCCACTGGAGCACCTGTGTGGGACACCCTAAAAAGTTTGTTCTGGTATCCCACACTAGTGCTCCTGCATCCAGATGTGTAAACAGCTGCTGAGTGTCCTTTTCTTACGCTGAATCAAGGATGCATTTCATTCTAGTTACAAACCCCTCTAGACAACAAACTTATTTTAATACAAACAGACCTGAACAAATGTAGTTAACGTGTATCGGCCAAAAACATTTTATAAGTGGGCGAACGAATGATGTTTCTTATGACCGAATACTGTGCCCATGAACATGAAAGTTGCCATTTTAAACTCCACAACAGTATAAAGAAAAGCACATGGAGCAGCATGCAAGTAATAATAATAATAAGAACACACGATTACTTACTTTTTTGAAGAACTCTCTTGATTCTTCTGTACCGATCCTGCTCCCTCAATTTGAGGTCTGACCATCATTTCAGTTTCCTCAATTGCTCCTTGGATCGTCGTAACCCAAAATTCCTGTGCAGACTCTTCACAACTTTAGTCATGATCTTGGCCTTTCTCAACATTTGGGTTTGGGTAAGGTCCTTGCTTCCCATCATAGTCGGCCCTCTTCAAGATGTCCACCATCTCCACCATCTCTGTAAAGGACATATTTGAGGCCTTAAATCTCCTCCGGGATCGGGACATTGATGGCTCTGGCCTTTTGTCGTTGCTGCTCTCCTCTGCATGCACCTGTTGTCTCTCCGCCATGTGCTCTCCCACTGCGCCATAAGAGAAGGGGCAAAGAAAATACTAGAAAGAACGTCAGGGGCAGGTGGAGTTTCATGCATGCGCAGTATATATAAAGCGTAACATGTATGCGCCGTATGTACGATCTGTGAGCGGAGGATGAGGTAATGGAAGCGATGATCATTATAATGAAGGTACAATTTTAACTTGGTGCATCAGTGGCCTATACTGCTTATAGATTGAGGCCTATATTAGGGCAAGATTGGGAGAGTTTCGTCTGACATTAGGAAAAAAATATACAGCATTGTGTAAAACAAAGATTCAATAGCAGCCAACACAGCTGTAGACTAGAAACGATATGTATAAGGGTGTAAATGTGTAGCGCTATTAAAATCAATAAAAATATATAAATATTTATATGTATAACTCTTAAAGTTATATGAAAATTAGTGTGTAACACATATATATATCCCTCTGATGAAGACACGTGATCCCTGTGTCGAAGACGCGTAGGGGAGAGGCCAGGACGGAGAGACCAACACAGACTTCACACGAGCGCTGTCCCATCATAGCATACCACACCATACATCCAGTGGAATTTTATCTGGGCATTTTAAAGCTGTCATAGAATGGTGCACTGACGCACCAGTGCCATGTGAGTACCCCAGTGTGGGGAGCGTTTTTATACAATAAAAAAGTACTTGACTATATTATACTATATAGTTTCTTTTTCATTTATATATGAAGCCACATTGTTTCCAGCTGGAGGAGTGCATCTGATACTGAGCCCGGGGTGGCTCCAAAGTGTGTTTTGACTCAGGGTAGCAGCTGGGTCACACGCACTGAGGTGAGCACATTAGCTTAAGGGGGCCACGGAGGTGCACCGGAGCATGGTTTGCAGCACTCAGGATGTCTTCGGCATGATGATTGATTGATATCACAGCTGGATACCACTTGCACGCATTGATTTGTTATCACTGTTGGACATTAATTGCACGCACAGATTTGGAGCGCTATATAGAACTTTTTTCACTTGTTCTTTTTCATTATTTATTAATATAGGCAGGATGACTTATATGGAGCACTGAGCACTTTTTTGTGATTTATCAAGGCACCTTATATGTATTTTAGGGAATAATAAGCACTTGCTTACTTATACGCTTTATTGTTTGATTCAAATATTAATTTTCACATTTTAAGTAATTGCATTTTATGTATAATATTATTGCACTATTTGACATGCACATAGTTGGATATATATTTTTGGGTTACTCAAGTGCAGCGCATGTTTTTTAAATTAACACATATAAAGCAAACAGCAAAATAAAATATGTGTGTAACTGTTTTAGAGTTATATAAAAATTAGTGTATAACACATATTAAGTGAACACCACAATAAATGGTAAATCAGACAATAAAAATGTCTAAAATTGAATATATCAATAAAAAGTGACTACACAAATGGATAAGTGATATATCCCTAAGGGGTGTGCGAAAGAGGTGAAACAAAATTACTAAAACGGTAAATAATAAACAACGTGATTTGAGCGCATGCGCGGCAGCTTCCAAGATGGCCACCAGCACCTGAAGCTCCGCGCCACCGCAGCCTTCTCTGTTCCCCGTGAGCTGACAGAGCGCTCATCCGGCATCATCAACGGCACTGCAGGGTAGGGGAAACCCCCGGGAAGCCTCCTATGTCATCGGGCACCGCCAGAAGAAACCTCACTGGCCAGATGACGGCCGCGAACGGACCCCTCAGCTATGCCAAGATGGCCGCCGCACATCCGAACCGCAGCATGGCTGCTACTGCTGAGGATTCAATAGCAGACCAGGACCTCCTCTCCCCACATACTCCAGGTACTGTGCACAGCCCGCAACCCCAGAATCACTCACCAGCTTCCACAGAATCACTCCTCCTAAGCCTGCAATCTGGATTACCATCCACCCCCATGATGGATCCTCAGACAGGCCTCCTGTTGCCGGTCAGTGAAGCACAGGAGGCGGCCCCGACCCCCACAGATTTCCCCTCCATGATGGAAGCTTTTGCTCACATGCTTTCAAAAAGCCTAGCTCACGCTGACATGCAACAGTTTGGCCTCAGATTAGACTATATTGAACAAAAAGCTGACCAAGCTGGGGCTCGCATTAACCAGAATACGGCACGTATTCAAGAAATGCGGGATCAACTCGAGACGGCTTTTGTGAAAATAGACGATCTCGAAAACAGATCGAGACGTTACAACTTCAGGGTACGGAGGCTCCCGGAAGCTGAACAAGAGGTACAGTCCGCGGTCAAAGACCTTATCAATGATCTCATCCCAGGGATACCTGATTACCGCCTAGAGCTGGATAGGGCTCACAGAGCACTACAACCCCCACGCAAAGATGGCCTCCCAAGAGACATAATTGTTAAACCACATTTTTACGCAGTGAAGGAGGAGGTTATGCGGAAAGCCAGAAACATAAAGGAATTAACTATTCATGGACATAAAATTCAGATTTTTGCTGATCTGTCCCCCTACACGGTCCAAAGGAGGAGATCCCTTAAACCATTGCTACTATTGCTGCAAGAGAGAGATATTCCCTACAGGTGGTCATTTCCTCTGCGACTTAACTTCACATATAAAGGCAGAAATTGTGCCTTTTCCACCTTTCCTGAAGGCGAACATCTTCTTCTACAATTGGGACTAATCAATCAAAATCCTTCCTCATCTCAGACAAGCAAAGGGACCCCTTCCTCCTCCAAGAGACCCCCTCCGGCAAGTCCCCTTCAACCTACCTGGATGAAACAAGGCCCCAAGAGATCAAAGGAAAATCTCCCGACGTGACTCATATCCCTTTGATGGTGGTTTGAGGCCTAACAGAAGTTGGTTTGAGGCCAATTCCAGCCTTTCCGATACCGGGGAAAATTCATCCCGGTTCTTTTTTGTTCTTTTTCACTGATCCTCTCTAGAGACTCTTTTGGTTGCTATGGAGGACTGTTAGCATGGCTAACACTAGATGGAGCCTGACACTTATCTCTTTTGTATCTGACTGTTTTTACCATCCTGGGCTCCCAGGGCAAAGTTTATGGGTCCTTTTTTCTTTTCTTTTTTTTTCTCTTTTAATTGGTTTGTTTGATTTTTGTCCGGCTCAGGGGCGCTGGGAGGATCAAGGGGGGTTCCCAGGGAAGAAATACCCACGATCGAGCCCGGATGGGCTTGCGCGACCTAGGCTCCCGTCACTAGTGAGGGGGAGCCTGGCTCGCCTAATTCCTCAGTGTCTTATAGCATGTAATTTTTTTTTTCTTTACCATCCAGTTTATAAAGGTTATTTATTCATTTTGATCGCTCTGTCACAGGTTTTTGGTGGACTCATTGTAGTCCTCAATCAATAGGGTTAGAGGGGCTGGGGCTGTGGTGGACCCAATGCGCTGCTCCTAGTTCCCAAGAGAACTTTTGCGTCCCTTGGGATCTTAGTTGCACCCCTTTTCTTGGTTTGCTCCAGTCCAACTGGATGCAAGGGAGGGACTGACCTTTCACTCCCTCCCTTAGGGTCGTTAGGGGTATGAGACCCCATTCAATTTTTTTACAATCTACTGTGATAGGTATGATCTCATGGTTGTTTACATTGCAATGTTCACCATTTTTTCTTCTTTTTCATCTTTCTCTATTCTATTTCATCTCTTTTTCCCACCCCTCTCCCTCTACTTGTCCATTCTCGATTGTAGGCTCTTCAGGAATTAAAGGGAATCTCTGGCTCACCTTCCCAGGCCGGAGCAATCCAGATATTGCAGCTGCAGGCTCACACACTACTCTTGATTCTCCAGGAGACGGTAAGGCTCAGATACTCCAAATAGTTCTCTCCCCTCTGGATTATGGCTAACACCTCTGAGCAAAAGCATCCCCTTAGAATTTTCTCACACAACACGCAAGGCCTTAACTCTCAGGTTAAACGTAGAAAGATTTTCCAGACATATAAATCCATGCATGCTGATGTCCTTCTGCTGCAAGAAACACATTTCCCGGCTAGCTATAAACCCTCATTCATACACCAACATTACCCCCAATTTTTCCTGGCTTCCACTGAAAACAAAACCAAGGGAGCAGCGATCTGCTTCGCTAAACATATAAATGTTTCTCAACCAGAGACGGTAGTTGATCCGGAGGGCCGCTTCTTGCTAGTCTCGGGCAACATAGATGGCGAAAACTACACATTCGTTTCCTATTATGCACCCAATAATGGTCAAAGACAATTCTTTGATTCGATGCTCAAAAAACTTCATATCCACCTGAAAGGTACTGTGTTTATGGGAGGAGACTCAAACATAGCCTTTGACTCTGGCCTTGACAGACTTGCAAATGGACATTCTAGACCCAAACACCCAACTAAACAAAGTATAAAGATAGCAGCTCTACTGTTCGAGGAGGGTTTAATAGATATTTGGAGGGAAGCTAATCCACACAAAAAAGACTATACTCACTTTTCCGCCCCCCACAACTCATACGCCAGGATAGACCACATCTTTTCAGGCTCTCGTACGATCCCCCTTATCATGAACTCTAGAATTTTGGATTCCCCTTTGTCAGACCACGCGATAGTTTTGGTAGTTTCCCAGAGAGTGGGACCCACAAAAGGACCTCCTAGATGGAGACTACAGGAGTCACTCCTCAGTGATCCTATACTTTACGCTGAAACTGAAAAAGCCATTAAAGACTATTTCAGCATCAACCAAACGGGGGATGTCTCAAGCGTCTGGGCAGCTCACAAAGCAGTCCTCCGCAGACACTTCATTAGTTTATCTTCCCACCTAAAAGCAGATCACAATGCGGAAGTCCATAAACTAACAGCTGAATATCGTACTGCAGCGAGGGCACACAAACACCTTCTTACAGCTGAGTCTCTGAACAAACTAGACCAATCCCGTACCCTCCTCAATCTTGCTCTGACCTCGGCGGCAGAAAAGCACCTAAGATGGACTGGAGCCAGATTCTACCAACAATCCGATCGAATGGGGTCTAGACTAGCGACCAAACTTACACCTAAAGCAGGCACGTTAGCTTTTCCTAAAATTAAAACCCTTGCAGGTGACTTGACCCAAAACCCGTCGAAGATTATGGAGGCCTTTTCTCAATTTTACACTAAGCTGTACAGAGCAACTGACCACACCCCACATCCACAACATGACGGCTTCTTAGACAATCTTCCACTACCTAAAATATCTACAGAACATAGAGAACTGATGGAAGAACCTTTTTCAGTGGAGGAAGTACTAGATACGATCCGATCCCTAAAGAAGGGTTCAGCCCCAGGACCGGACGGTTTTTCTACGGGCTGTTACAAAAAATTTGCCCCATCACTAGCCCCTCATCTTACTAAATTTTTTAATTCCCTTAGGGATGGAGCCCCCCCTGGACCATGAGCTTAATACAGCTTTTATAACTGTAATACCGAAGCCTGGGAAAGATTCTAGTGAAATAGTCAACTACAGGCCTATATCGCTTATTAATAATGATATTAAAATCTTTACAAAGATCTTGGTGAATAGGGTAGCAAGCTTTATTCCAACTTATATTCATAAGGATCAGGTTGGCTTCATCCCGGGGAGACAGGGACCAGACCAAATCCGTAGAACAATCAACGTTATCTCCCTTCTCAAGTCAGGGTGGGACGGGGGACCCCATCAAAAAGGTTTCCTCCTTTCCATCGATCTACATAAAGCATTTGACTCCGTACACTGGGCCTACATGACTGATTTACTTCATAGATGGGGTTTGGCCCCTGTTTTCTGAACACATTTAAATCCCTGTACTCTAATCCCTCAGCCCAGATCAGGCTCTTAGGGAGATACTCAGAGAAATTCACAATTGGGAGGGGGACCAGACAAGGCTGTCCACTATCTCCTCTCCTGTTTGTGATCGACATCGAGACCTTGGCGATCGCGGTCAGGACGAATCCAGATGTTAGAGGTGTGCGATGTGGAGATCAGGAGCATAAGTGTGCACTTTACGCAGACGACCTCCTCCTCTATATCACTTCCCCCCTCACCTCCACCCCTGTGATCTACAAAATATTACAGAATTTTGGCATGGTCTCTGGCCTAAAGGTCAATTTATCTAAATCGATAGCCATAAATATTTCGGTCCCGCAAGAAATTATAAATCAACTATCCACCAACTTTTCGTTTGCTTGGGCTCAAACAGAGATTCTGTACCTAGGTATTAAGATAACCCCAGATATATCCAACCTTTACAGCGCTAATTACCCCCCTTTGTTCAAAAAGTGCAGAGGGGATCTGGAAAGATGGGCTAGATGTGGTCTGTCCTGGCTGGGTAAGATTCACGCGGTAAAGATGACTCTTCTCCCGCGCCTCCTTTATCTATTTCACTCGCTCCCTATCCCGATTAGGAAACAAACCCTCCACAAATTTCAATCTGAAATTCTCCGCTTTGTGTGGGGCCATAAGGGTTATAGATGTTCATCCAGCATTCTCTACCGTCTGAAGAGTCAAGAGGGGCTAGGACTGCTGGATTTATGGAGCTACTTTCAAGCGGCTCAACTTTCGCAAATATCGGTAGTCTTCACAAAAGGCCCAAAACCTAGCTGGGTGTCTGCGGAACGTCAGGCCACCCCACTAAACACTATAGATTTCCTTCTTTGGTGTGACCCTAAAGTTAGACCAGCCATCATGTCCCCAACCCTCTCTCATTCCATTGCCCTTGGCACAGGCCTTTTTAAAAATCACAACCTGATTTCTCCTATGAGGCCGCTATCACATTTGTTCCACAATGCAGACTTTCCCCCGGGGATGGTCATTAAGGCGTTCAAATGGTGGACGGACAAAGGCCTCTATAGAATAGGACACTTTCTTTTTCATAAGGACCCGATCACTCTGTCCCATTGTAGAAAAGAATTAGAAATGCCAGATTCGGAGAGATTCAGATTCTCTCAAATTTCCCACTATCTACAATTAATTTGGTCACGTAACTCTGACTGTTCCTCATTGACTCCATATGAACAATGGTGTGCCAACACAATAATCCAGAGGGGAGGAATATCGCTAATATACACAGCCTTAAAAACTAATGCGTCCGCTCTTTAAAGGAATGGTCGACCGGATTCCTCAGATCTTCTAAAGGTATTCTAAACATCTCCCTGATAGAAGCTAGTGTTAAAGTTATAACTCGTTGGTATTATGTCCCTGCTCGCCTGTCAGTCATTTTTCTGGGGTCCTCTCCTCTATGCTTCAGGGGGTGCGAGCTACAGGGCACAATGTTTCATACATGGTGGTCATGTCCGCGAATTAGATCATACTGGCAGAAAGTGTTCCGGATTATTAGCACCGTATCACGAAAAGTAATCACTCCAGACCCCATTACTGCCCTGCCTAATGGGAGGATTAGGGATATTTCTAAATTAACACAGAAACTGATATTCTTCATCCTCTTAGGGGCTAAAGTTTCTATCGCTAAATGTTGGAAAAAATCTAGAGTTTCGATTCTCGGATTTAAGAGGAAGGTATCTTGGATTATGGCGCAGGAACGAATTGTAGCCAAACTGAATGAACTGAATGAACCTCTGAATGACAAAAGTAGTCACTTTCTTGATATATGGGAACCTTGGGCCAGATACTGCGGGATCCCTCTGTTCCCAGGCATGTTTCTGGAGCCTGAGACTGGAGGGACTACACAGTGAGGCTGCTCTCTATCCTCCCACTCCCTTCCTCTTTTCACACCTTTCTCTCTTTCTCTGATAGAGACTCCCTTGTCTCCCATGTTGGCTTTTATTAACCAGTTAGTACCATGTTGCCTACTGATACAAGCGGTTCTGGATCAGTTAGACTTTTCTCTGTTATTCCCCGAACTCAGTTTTGGTTTTGACTACTTCCACAAAATCCAAAACCTGAATACCGGATCATTGGAATTAAGATTTTGCAAGTCTATGGAGGGGCAGTTTTCTTTTTTTTTTTCTTTATAAGAGAAGCCTCAGGGTCTCAACAGGAGGGAGACCCAACCGGACCGTTAGGCGCCTCCACAGATTGCTCCTACAGGGGTGGAGTTCCGCATGACCTATGATGACAACTATCAATGGGTATATACCCGTTTCTATCAGTGGGTTTGAAATAAGTACTGTATACAAACTGTTGACTACGCCTCTCTATGACCAGATCCAAAAAGTGTATCTTAGTTTTGCTGGATTTATAAGGGCTATACCCCTATTGTTAGTATTAAGGGCAGAGAAAAAATTACTTAAATCCTCAGAGGTGCCCGTCTATAGGAGGAGGATGTCGTCTATGTACCAGGCCCACAGTATTAACTGTGGGTTATCCATGGCATAGACAACATCCTCCTCCCACTTGGCCATGAATAGATTGGCCAAGCTCAGAGCGAACTTGGCGCCCATAGCCACCCCCTTTTGCTGTAAGTAAAAACGACCATCAAACCAAAAATAGTTATGTTGTGTGGCAAACTCTAATATTTCCATAATAAATTCTACTTGTGATGTAACGAGAGAAGCATCTCTATTCAAGAATTCATGTACAGCCTCTATTCCCATCTCATGTGGAATGCAAGTATATAAAGAAGCCACATCAGCAGTAGCCATAATCAAGTCTCTGTGAAAGGAGACAGCAGATAATAATTTAATAACATCTTTGGTATCTTTAAGGTAAGATGGCATATTCTGCACTGATGGCTGGAGAAAGAAATCAATATACTTTCCGATCCTGGAAGTAACAGAATCTATCCCACTGATAATGGGACATCCAGGGGGATGGATGGGATCTTTATGGACTTTGGGTAAATAATAAATAACGGGAATTCGAGGAGCCAAAGGAACTAGAAATGACTTTTCTTTATGGTTTAAAATAAGTGATTCAAAACCTTTAGAGACAAGACTATTTAATTTTCACTTAAACTTAAGTATGGGATCGTTGGGTAACTCTTTATATGTGTCGTGATCGCTCAGAATGTGATACATTTCTCCCATATAGTCTGTTTTGTCCAACAAGACTATGCCTCCAACTTTATCCGCGGGGCGAATAACTAGGTTCTTGTTATCACACAAGGACCTAAGGCCCACTTGGGGCAAGAAATTGTGAAAATTACGTTTTGGTGGAATTTTGACGAGATCTTGTAACACTAAATCTCTAAACATATGTATAGCTGGAGGAAGTTGGGTAGGAGGATTGAAAAGAGAGGAATTTGATAACCCTGAATGGACAGTACCAGATGTAACTGCCCTAGCAATGCTCCTTGTTGGATTAGAAGTGATATACCATTGTACATTAATTTTCCTAATATACTTGTGTATAAATAAACATGCAAGCTCAATAAACGTGTTAAATTTATTGAGCTTGCAAGGATTGGCGAATTTAAGACCTTTGTTTAGGACAATTTTTTCATCCTGAGTCAGTGTAATTCTGTTCAGATTGAACACCCCTTGGCAGGTTATGTGCGCTTTCTCTTTCCTTCTCTGGCACCTCCTCCCTCCTCTGGACCCTCTCTTAGTTCTGGACCCCTTTTTATGCCTTGGGGGTCCTCGTGAAAACCCTGTGGGGAACGGGGGTTGAAATTAGATTGTTGATGTCTATAAGGAGATGGTTCATATCCAACACTGGGAAAGGGGTAAACTCTTTCATTGTAATGGTCCTGAAGTGGAGAATATCTATTATACATGTATACTGGTGGATGTTTAAATTGGGAGGGATAAGAATATTTGGAATGGTTTGTTGGTCCATAATATGGAACTGGAGATCCTCTATAATAGGATATATCTTGCTCATGGTAACGATAGTCACCATGGTTAGGATATTTACCTCTATGTCCCCCTCCACCTCTCCTATTGGAGTTATGAGCTCTCCCCCTCTGTGTGTTTCTTGGGGTATGTGCATTTAGGGGCCGACCTCTTTGAGATTGGGGTTGGGGACCCTCACCTTGCGGTTGATTTCTATTGTTAGATGGTTTGAGGTGAACAGGATGATCAGTCAGGGGGGCTACAGCACTCCCACTTGGGGTGCTGGTTTCCATAGATGGATCTGAAGTAGATGGTTTTTGCCAAAAGAATACCCTACCCAACTTATAAACTCCTACATCATGCGAATACTTTTTGTGTTTTTTTGTTCTCTGATCTTTATCCTCTTTGATAAGATGCGCTTGGAGATTGGAAGACAAGGAGTTGTATTCGACTGAGTTTTTATACATCAGTAGCCCATCCTTCAACTGCCTGATTTCCCGATCCAAAGCGGAGAGGCGATCACGTTTCCTAGTGATAAGGAAACTTAGAAGATCAATACCAGCATAATTAAAAAATTTATACCAGGATTCAAGATCTCCATCCCCATGTTGTAGATGGATATCCCACCTAAGACTACATGGGACCATACTCTCTGTCATATATTGTTCCAGAAAGACTAGGTCCCATTGAAGATGGAGTTCTGACACCATGATGTTCTTCAGTCTTAGGAAAAGCCCTCCAATTTCCGTGTTGTTGCCTGTGGCAACAAACACGCCTTCTGTGTTAACTTTTCGTGATGCACGATATTCAAAAACATCCATCGTAAAAGATGGAATTAAGCACACTGCAGCCGTATAAAGTCTAAGTACAAAGTGAAACCAAAAAGGAAAAAAATATACAGCGCTGTGTAAAAAAAAGATTCAATAGCAGCCAACACAGCTGTAGACTAGAAGCGATATGTATAAAGGTGTAAATGTGTAGCGTTATTAAATTCAATAAAAATATATAAATATATATATATGTATCACTCTTAAAGTTATATGAAAATTACTGTGTAACACATATACAGTAAACAGCTAAATAAAATATGTATATAACTGTTTTAGAGTTATATAAAAATTAGTGTACAGCACATATTAAGTGAACACCACAATACATGGTAAATCAGACAATAAAAATGTATAAAATTGAATATATCAATAAAAAGTGTGTGAAAGAGGTGAAACAAAATTACTAAAATGGTGAATAATAAACAACGTGATTTGTAAAAAACAAGATCCAGAAAAAGACTGTCAGGTATAATTGTAGTAAAAGGTTGTAGTAAAAGGTTCCATCCAAGGATGGAAGAGAAAGCCACCACCACATTACCTATTGATGTCTGAAAACATCCGTGCCAAACCATTGCCTAGATCCAGGACCTGTTATGCTTGTCAAGTTCGATGCTTTTATCAAGCTACCTGATTTCAAAGCCTTGGTGACTTGGGCGGTATAGGCCTCTCCAAGTCATGATTATCCGGTAAGCCTCCCTCTTTCACAGGTGGTGGCTTTCTCTTTCCATCCTTGGAGTTTCTATGAAGTGTCAGTCTTTGTTGGACTTTTACCCCATTGTGGTTTGGATCACCCTTCATATTTGGACTATGTGACCTTTTACTACAATTATATCTATCAGCCTTTTTCTGGATCTTGTTTTTTAGAAATCACGTTGTTTATTATTTACCATTTTAGTAATTTTGTTTCACCTCTTTCGCACACTCCTTAGGGATATATCACTTATCCATTTGTGTAGTCACTTTTTATTGATATATTCAATTTTATACATTTTTATTGTCTGATTTACCATGTATTGTGGTGTTCACTTAATATGTGTTATACACTAATTTTTATATAACTCTAAAACAGTTATACACATATTTTATTTTGCTGTTTACTTTATATGTGTTACACAGTAATTTTCATATAACTTTAAGAGCTATACATATATATATTTATATATTTTTATTGAATTTAATAGCGCTACACATTTACACTCTTATACATCGTCTGACATTAGGGTTTGTCTTGTGTTGTGTCTTGCAGAGAAAATGGATCCCTTCAATGATAGGGAATTTCTAGGAATATTCATTGATATTTTCAGGGAGCTGCCCTGTCTGTTTTTTAATAATCAAAGAGGCAGGCAGGGCTGGAGAAACTGCTTGAATTTGTGAAGCCGATGATCCCCACGGCAGACATCAAGTATTTAACATCTAAAATTGGTGGCATAAGGAGCACTTATAATAGGGAGCTCAAGAAGGTCCAGGATTCCCTGAGATCAGTAGCAGCAGATGACATTTATGTACCCAGGCTGTGGTACTATGACAGACTGCATTTTCTGTTAGACCAGAGGGAACCCAGGCCAGCACTCTCCAGTCTTCCTTCAAGGCTTCCTTCCCCCCCAGCTGAGGCTTCCGACGACCAACCTGGGCCTTCCAGGCAGCAACATGTGGAGGAGCCCAGATTGAGTCAGGTATAGCATTCTTAAAAATATTTCTGGTTGTCAAACTAATGATGTTAAATAGATGTTAGTTTTGATCATTAATTTATGATTTCACAAAGTGTTTTACATATCAATAGACAGTAGTAGCCACAAATGATTGGGACAAGAATGAAAAATGCTGGGATCTGAATGATAGTCTTTTCTATTTATTAACATTCAATTTGCAACAGTCATGAGATGAAAATTGTGTGTGATTGATGAACCAAAAACTAAAACTATGTCCCTTTTTCATACACAGGAAAGCCTCAGCCAGGCCGTGGAAAGTGGCAGCCAGGAGGTGGCGGGGGTAAGTGGCAGATAAAAATATTCAGCGCTGACTAAACAAACGGAAAATACAAAATTAAATGCTAGCAGACACAAAGGTAAATTCAACAACACCTAAATTCCATAAATAAAAAACAAACAGTGCTGCGCAAATAAAATGTCCTTCAAAAAATGCATCAGATGGAACAAACGGAGCAGATGGAGTGAAAAGGCAGGGTCACCAGTGCACACTCAAGACAATATGGGGTTAAGTCACAACGTGATTGTGATCCCTTCACCACATATAGATGGCCCCTCACCTGAAGCATTCGACCTAAGACAGGTCATAAAGCATAAATATCATCAAACAGGTAAGCCGATCCAAATGGTGACAGCACAGATTCAGTGTTCCGCACTCCTCAGATAATAGGCAGTAGTATATGCAAGAAATAATAACACATATAGTGCTCTCTGCTTGTATGTTTATTTAAAAGATAAGATAAAATATATTGCACTTACAATAACCAGCACTCAGATCCGAGTGCCGGCTCAGCAGCGTACAATCGTGTTGATAAGGCTGATGGCCGCGGGTGACGTCATGCGCTCCTAGCCCCCGTACGCGTTACGTCCGTGGGCGGGACTTCTTCAGCGTGGGGCGGGGTACGCATAGACGGCCCGCTTTGTTTATATATAGAGTGCCATGGTGACACTAAACCACCAATCACAGGACGAACTCAGCAATCCCGGGACGGAATGGAAATAGCACGTCACACAGGATGCAGGGCATAATCGGCTCACATACAAGATGAAGAGCCGATTAGTACATTGTACTTAATTGCGAATATACATATCAGGGGTATTTTATATAGGCTAAATAGATATGTACCTAAAAATAATCCCAGAACATGCAAGTCCTCGTATATAATAAAATGAAAGGTGGCTAATAGATTACCTAATACAGCCTGCAGTAGCAGGCCAAAATAGCATGCAAAATCACATATGCAAAAAAATATTAAGAAAATATTATTAAAAAATTACAATTAAAAAATATTATTAAAAAATAATGACATCAGACCGCAGCCATCACCTTGACAAAATCGCATACACATAATCAATTAAATCAAAAAAAAAAGAACCAAAAATTTAATTAAAAAAATAAAAACAACAACATCAGAAAAAGAACCAAAGAGATTAAAGGCAAATTATCTGTTAGAAATAAAACAATTTATATCAAAATCCACGTTCATTCCCGCTGGGGATAGGACCTTAGTCTCGTAGATCCAGAAAGATTCTCTACGGCTCAATTTTCTGATATATTGGCCACCTCTCCAATTACGAGGAACTTTTTCAATTCCCCAAAATTTGAGGCATTTTGGGTCCCTATGGTGACACAGGCGGAAATGCCTAGACACACTGTGGGTTTTTACCCCCCATTTTTTAATAATATTTTCTTAATATTTTTTTGCATATGCGATTTTGCATGCTATTTTGGCCTGCTACTGCAGGCTGTATTAGGTAATCTATTAGCCACCTTTCATTTTATTATATACGAGGACTTGCATGTTCTGGGATTATTTTTAGGTAAATATCTCTTTAGCCTATATAAAATACCCCTGATATGTATATTCACAATTAAGTACAATGTACTAATCGGCTCTTCATCTTGTATGTGAGCCGATTATGCCCTGCATCCTGTGTGACGTGCTATTTCCATTCCGTCCCGGGATTGCTGAGTTCGTCCTGTGATTGGTGGTTTAGTGTCACCATGACACTATATATAAACAAAGTGGGCCGTCTATGCGTACCCCACCCATGGACGTAACACGTACGGGGGCTAGGAGCGCATTACGTCACCCGCGGCCATCAGCCTTATCGACACGATTGTACGCTGCTGAGCCGGTACTCGGATCTGAGTGCCGGTTATTGTAAGTGCAATATATTTTAACCCCATATTGTCTTGAGTGTGCACTGGTGACCCTGCCTTTTCACTCCATCTGCTCCGTTTGTTCCATCTGATGCATTTTTTGAAGGACATTTTATTTGGGGGTAAGTGGCAGCCAGGAGGTGGCGGGCGTAAATGGCAGCCAGGAGGTGGGTGGGCCCAGTAGCCTGCCCAAATCCCAGGTCCCTCCCCTCGGCCTTCCACAAAATTGTGCCAGGAAGAGGAGTAACCTGGAGGAGGCAGCACTTGGCCTATTTATGAAGGCTACTGCGGCCCTCAGAAACCCCCCCAGTGTTCAAGAGGACTATGCCTACATGTCAGCCTGCAAAATGCAGGAAATGGAGGAGGGCCAATGCCTCTTATTTGAGGAAGTTATGTTAAAAGCCCTAAATAAAGAGTTGAGGGGCGAACTCACAAGCCAAATCCACGTTTGTGAGTTGAACAATGGTCCTCCTCCTCCTCCACCTCCTGCCACAACTCCAACAGAACCACAGCCTGGAAGGAAGCGTGGAAGGAAGACAAGAGAGTGATGGCCTGGGTTCAGTCTGGTCTGACAAAAGACGCAGGCTGTGTATGACCACAGCCTGGGGACAAATATGTCATCTGCTGCTGTTCCTGATCTCTTGTAGTCCTGGACCGGATTGTGCTCACTATTATAAGGACTCCTCAGGCCACCAATTTTGACTGTAAATTAATTGATGTGTGCCCTGGGGTAAAAAGGCTTTGCAAATTTCATCAGTTTCTCCAGTGTTGCCTTCCTCTTTATTTTGTTATGACCCAGAATAAATGGCTATTTATTTTTCACAGATACTTGCCTATGTGTTTAACTTAAAAAAGGACAGTTTGTTTGTGAGTAGGCAGGTACATTTCCTAAATACAATGTCAAATAAACAATGGACACCAACACAAACTAACCTCCTTGAGGTTAAAAAATACAAGATAATAATGGTGTTGTGGTAACTTGACACAAAAAACGAGAAATAATATTATGGAGAGCACTATAAAAAACAAAAAAAATTGTAGATCTTGATAAAAAAAAAAAAAAATATATATATATATATATATATATATATATATATATATATATATATATATATATATATATAAACAAAAATTAGAAACATTATTATGGAGATCTGACGAAAAAAGAAATAATATTATTTAGGAGATCACGAGAAACAATAAAGAAATCAATTAGTCAGAACCCTGTGTGAATATGAGCAGCAAAACAACTTCATTATTCTAGCATTATAAAGAAGAAGAGAATGCGCTGCATTAAATTATTTAAAAAATTGCAGCGTGACAAATGTGCTATCTCCATAATGAATGTTAGTTTTACCAGACCGAGCGCTTCCATCTCATAATTTATTTTGAGCATGCGTGGCACTTTGTGAGTCGGAATTGTGTACACACGATCGGAATTTACGAGAACGGATTTTGTTGTCGGAAAATTTGAGATCCAGATCTCAAATTTTGTGCTACGGAAATTCCGACGGAAAATGTCCAATGGAGCCTACACACGGTCAGAATTTACGACAAAAGGCTCCCATCGAACATTTTCCGTTGGAAAATTCGACCGTGTGTACGAGGCATAACTCTGAGCACACACAGAACAAGCAGCTAGGAAGGAGGCCACATCAGCACGTAGACTAGTCCACCAGAATTGTTGGGAAATAGCCCAAATTAGTTGATTCTTCCCTGGGTGGCCAGCAGCCTTGAGAGATTGGTAAGTCTGGGGCACGGCAGTGCGGAGACTCTCAGGGACAAAGCAGTGGTCACAAGGTTTCTTAAGAGGAGAATGGACCTGAACGGCAAGGATTCTGTTACCCAAAGGTTAAGTGAGACTGGTATGAACCATAGCCAGAATACGATCGGGAGGAATCACAGGTACAGGAATCGACTCCATCTTGGAAGCAGAGGAAAACTGTTGCGACAGTGATTCAGTCCTTACATTCTTAGTAGCAGGTAGGAATGAGACTATGTAATTGAAGCTTGACAAGAAAAGAGCCCATCCTGCCCTTCTGGGAGAGAGGCGTTTAGCCTCAGACAAGAATGTGAGATTCTTATGGTTAGTCAGAATAAGAACCGGCACAGTGGTACCTTCAAGGAGATGTCTCCATTCTTTAAGGGCTAAAATGATTGCTAACAACTCTCTGTCCCCAATCTCATAATTGCATTCCACAGGAGACAATTTCTTGGAAAAGTAACCACAAGGATGCATAGCGCTCTCAGAGGTAGGACGTTGAGACTGTAGAACATCAAACTCCAGTCTCAGATGCATCAACCTCAAAGATGAAAGGTACCATAGGACCATGTACCATGTACCAACAGAGGAGCAGAAACAAAGGCAGCCTTGAGACTCTCAAAGGCATTAATGGAATCTGGAGACCAATTCTATGGGTTACTGTCCTTTCTGGTCATATCGGTCCGGGGTTTGACCAAAGACGAGAAGTTACCAGAAGTTACGAATAAACTTCTGATAATAATTGGCAAAGCCAAGAAAACGTTGCAATTGACGTAAACCCACGGGTCGGGGCCACTGTAGAACTGCCAAAAGTTTCTCTGGGTCCATCGAAAAACCAGCAGTGTAAATGACAAAACCCAGGAATTTAACCTGTTCACAATGAAACTCGCACTTCTCTAATTTACAATACAGGTTATTATCTCTCAGCCTCTGAAGCACACAGAAGGCATCTCTCTAGGGACTTGGAAAATATGATGGTATCATCGAGATAAACCACCACACATAGCTGCAACAAATAAGAAAAAAAGGGGGGTTGAATCGCGCTAAAACAGATTGGTGATCATACACATCATCACCAAACCAAATATTTAGAACTAAGTGAAGAGTTCCCCTTTAGTGTATACATAATATACAAAACACATGTCAAATGAATAATCAATCCAAAAATAAAATGTTCAAAGTGATAATAAAAAGTCCATGTATAAACATAAATCACCCAAGTGATATGAAAGTATCTTAAAAAAGTTCCAAAAAACATAAATTCTTGCTGTGAGAAGAAAAAAGCGTGCTTGCTCCACCACCGTGAAATCAGACTGGCCGCTTACCAGAAACTCATGATCCCCCGTTATAGAGGATCAGAGAAAGCTGTTTGTTAATACTGCTTCGAACCACGACCAATGGATCAGAGACCTTATACCGAGATGGGACATCAAAGACTGCAGGGTCAGGCTAAAGATGTTCACACTGATAGGTACTCAGACATCAGCCCACAGCATTGCAGATATGGTCATAGAAGGAAAAAAGTCTCCAGACTACACTACATGCCTACTATTGTCTACTAACATGTGAGTTTAACTTTTTACTTATCCAATAAAGTCAATGATTTTACACTATATGGAGCCTTTTTTTCTTTCTATGACCGTATCTCCAATGCTGTGGGCTGATGTCTGAGTACCTGTCAGTGTGAACATCTTTAGCCTGACCCTGCAGTCTTTGATGTCCCATCTTGGTATAAGGTCTCTGATCCATTGGTCATGGTTCAAAGCAGTATTAACAAACAGCTTTCTCTGATCCTCTGTAACGGGGGATCATGAGTTTCTGGTAAGCGGCCAGTCTGATTTCACGGTGGTGGAGCAAGCACGCTTTTTTCTTCTCACAGCAAAGAATTTATGTTTTTTGGAACTTTTTTAATACTTTCATATCACTTGGGTGATTTATTTTTTATACATGGACTTTTTATTATCACTTTGAACATTTTATTTTTGGATTGATTATTCATTTGACATGTGTTTTGTATATTATGTATACACTAAAGGGGAACTCTTCACTTAGTTCTAAATATTTGGTTTGGTGATGATGTGTATGATCACCAATCTGTTTTAGCGCGATTCAACCCCCCTTTTTTTCTTATTTAATTTCACTGTGTTTGTGTTACATAGATGAATCGCGGCTATAATTGTTATTGTTTATGTATTTCACTGTAGCGCAGTTATTCCCCTCATTTTTCTTATAGCTGCAACAAATCTCAGAGGACATTGTTGATAAATTCCTGGAAAACTCCCGGGGCATTGCAAAGACCAAACGGAATTACAAGGTATTCGTAATGGCCTGTTCTGGTATTAAACACAGTTTTCCATTCATCGCCCTCCTTGATCCTCATGACATTGTATGGCCCTCTCAAATCAAGCTTCATTGCTCCCTTGAGGTGGTCAAATAACTCTGTAATCAATGGAATAGGATAAGCATTCTTAATCGTGAAGTGATTGAGACCCCTATAATCAATACAAGGTTTATGGATGAATCCTCAAGAAAGTGCGTCTGCAACATACTCCCCCGTGGCTTTATCCTCCGAGACAGACAAAGTGTAAGCCTGGCCACGAGGGGGTATGGCATCAGGTTGAAGTTCAATTGCACAATCATATGACCGGTGTGGAGGCAAACTACTGAATTGACATTTGCGGAAAACATTGCTAAATTTGCAATACTCCTCGGGCAGGGAGGAGAGTGAAGAGATGCACAAGACCTTAGCCACTCTCTGAAAACATGTATTCCTACATTGTGGCGACCAGGAAAGAACCTCAGAAGGAAGCCAATCAAAAGAGGAGTTGTGTCTCTGTAACCAAGGATAACCAATAACCACCGAGAAATGAGGTGAGGAAATGACTTGGAATTGGATTATCTTATGGTGAAGAGCCCCTATGGCCATGGTCAATGGAGCAGTCTCATGAGTCACATGGGCAGGCTGTAGAAGTCTCCTATCAATAGCCTCAATTGCAAGTGGAGTGGCACGAAGCTGCAGCGGATTTGAGTGCTTAGACACAAAGGCAGTCGATTAGAGCCTGTATCTCGATGGATGACTCAAACCAAGAAACAGTAACCAGAACCAGGGGCTTATCCTTTTGGATAACTGGGGACATAACAACGCCAACCAAGGTCTGTTCCCTACAGGACCTCAGATACAAGCGTTTCCCAGATGGGTAGGACAAAACTTCAGGAAGTGACCTGCCTGGCCACAATAAAGGCACAATCTATCCCTCCTCCTAAAGGCCCTCTCGTCCACAGAGAGATGTGTGAAGCCCAACTGCATGGGTTCTACTTCACTGGCAGACTCGGTACCAGGAGGCATGGGAGGTGAGGGAGGCAAGGGTGGGACTGCAATGCTCAGAGCCAAACATACAGGAGGCTTCCACGAGTGCTCCTTAAAGGAAGGTCTCTCTCAGAGTCTGAAGCCAATGAGAATGGCAAACGTGATCAACTTCTCCAGCTCAGTGGTTATGTCTAGAGCTGCTATCTCATCTTTGATGGTATCCGAGAGACCATGAGAAAAATCAACCAAGAGGGACTCATTGTTCCAAGCAACCTCTGCTACCAGAGTATGGAATTCAATGGTGTAATCGGCAACAGTTGAGGGCGGCACAGTGGTGTAGTTGGTAGCATTCTCGCCTAGCAGTATAAAGGGTCGCTGGTTCGAATCCCAACCATGACACTACCTGCCTGAAGTTTGCATGTTCTCACTGTGCCTGCGTGGGTTTCCTCCCACACTCCAAAGACATGCTGGTAGGTTAATTGGCTTCTGTCCAAAATTGGCCCTAGTATATGAATGTGAGTTGGGGACCTTGGATTGTGGGCGCCTTGAGGGTAGGGACCGATGTATGTGTGAAGCGCTGCGTAAATTGATGGCACTATATGGGTACCTTAAATAAATAGGGATAATTGTAGACCCGCACCCACACTTACTCAGGATGGACTGGTGTCTTTATTCAACCTTACTAACTATGTAACAGTTATTGTACTTTGTTTGATGGACATGAGGCTCTTGGCAGCAGAAGTGGAGCATGTGGGAACATCAAATACCCTTTTAAAGGAAGCCATAAACTCTGGGTAACTCAGGACGACAGGGTTTTGTGTTTCCCATAGAGGGTTTGCCCAGGCCAAGGCTCTCTCAGAAAGCAAAGAAATCACAAAGCCTACTTTGCTTCTGTTGGTGGGAAACGCCTGTGGTGGCATCTCAAAGTATATCCCAACCTGGTTGAGAAACCCTCTGTATTGAACTGGATCGCTCTCAAATCGCTGGGGAAGTGGAGTGGAATCAGACATACCTCTTATAGAGGGAATATTCGAGGCGGGTGCCTGCACAGAGACTGGAGCAGCAGCAGGAAAGGCCTGCAACACATTGTACATGGAACAGTCTTAGTGGGAGGATCCAAGTGATCAGTGCGTATCAGGAGCGTCCATAACGATATGGCAAATTGATCCATGCAGTGATCCTGCTCATCCAATCTGGACAAAATATCACCAATAAGTGGATTCCCTGCATCTTCTGAATTCATGGCTTTCGCCTACTGTCAGGAAACATGAATCGGACTGAGACAGATGTGCAGTAAAAATCACACTTATATAATAGTAAAATAAAATGGTAAAATGATAAAAACAGAGCAAATGTAGTCAAAACATAGCCAGGGTTTCAGTAACCAGAGCGGGTAGTCGAAATAACCCAGTGAAACAGAAATCCAGAGATCAGTGTAGTAGAGGCAGTAAACAGGATCAAGAACCAGAAGAAAAGTCAGCCAAGCAAAAGCCTTAACAGGAAAACACAGCAGAGAGTATCCGGATATATTGACCAGGCGAAGGCACAGGAGATCTGATCCAGCAGTTTAAATAGCCAGCAGGGCTAGCTGACAAGCAGGAAATGGAGACCAGGTGAGTCACTGTGGAATGAAGAGTACTGGTAATTAACCGACAGCTGAGCACAGAGTTGTGAGAAGGAAGGGCTGAGCCCAGTCCTGACAGACATATGCATAAAAAAACACATTAAAAAAAGTGATGCATCGCATTGTACATGTTTGAATGCAGCCTAAAAGCCCACTTCAACCAAAACGTTTTGTTTTTATCTTTGAATAGAGAGAAGGGCTAGAACAGATGATTAAGGAGAATTTTGTGTTGCATTTCAAAAATTTTATGTCTTCATAGAGGCAATTCTTGTTTTTCTTTCTGTTCTATGTGATACATGTCTCCTGGCCAGGAAGTGAATGGAAATCTCTCTACAAAGGGCATGGACCACATTTACATTTTGTCTGTGGTTCTAAACCTTCCTCACGCTACCAGAAAATTTATTTTTACTGCTTCATGTGCCCCCATTTGGGTTATTTCCCTGTCATTTCTGTTCTATCTGACATTAAAGAAATAGACAGGAAGTGGAGAGATTTTCCCTAGCTTTCTGTTCTGTCTGACACCTGTGACCTGTGACCGTGTGTACGGGGCATTAGACTTTGTTGGGGGAGATTTACTAAAACTTATGCACACAGAATCTGGTGCAGATGTGCAGAATAACCAATCAGCTTCTAAATTCCACTTGTTCAATTAAGCTTTGACAAGAAAACCTAGAAGCTGATTGGTTAATTTGCACAGCTGCACCAAATTCTATGTGTACCAATTTAAATAAATCTCCCCCACTCTGGGTCCCCTACTGTGGGTCTTCTTGGGACTGTAAAGCCGAAAATCGTATGGTAAGTTTCATACGACGCCCGATCATCCGATTGTCTGACTGTTAGTATAGTCCTTTCTGACTTTTCGGACCAAAAAATCCTAATGTGCAGGCTATATAATTTTTGTTGTACTTGAACAGAACGTCCGAATTTCAGGTAGTGTGTACAGAAATCGTCACACAAAAATCGAAAATACAAACACACATGATCGGAAACAAAGATCAACCCGACGAATTTGGTCACATAAAATAGCAATCGTATTTAAGAAAGAACATTTGGGGGGTGTGGCCTGACCTGGAACGAAGATGGCTGCTTAGCTTAGAAGCTCCTGCCACCTCACAACCTGAACTCAATTTACCGGAGGCATATTCGACCCAAACTTGCCTGAACAAATGGGGACTGCCTCGAGGAACACATCTGCCTCCCGATCCTGTTCGCCAGGGAACAACCGGAGACTACAGGCCATAATATCCCAGACATGTTCTGCTCCGGCAGGGGAAACATGGCGTCTTCCCGCCACGGGAACTCACATACAGTGACTCTCTCGCACTTGGGATCACCACCTGTCACTCTCCCTCCTATTTCAGCAACCGGGAATGACCAGGAGCCACAACCACAACCTCACCTTAACATCCACGACCTGAGAGCGATTGCAGCGGACATAAAGGACACACTCTCAGCGGCAATATCGGAACTGCGCCTTGACATACATTCCCTCACAGATGGAGTGCAGGCTGCTGAAAAGATGGCGGAGTGCCAGGAGATACAGATCCGCAAGACCACGCATCAAGTCGACACCCATACCCTCCAAATGCATGATATACAAAGGCACCTCGAAGACCTCGATAATAGAGGCAGGCGCCATAACCTAAGAATAAAAGGAATCCCAGAAGTGATTGAAGGAGCCCAAATACCGCCATCCATCACAGGACTGTTCAATGGCCTTTTGAACAGACCCCTACAGACCCCTATCGAAATGGAGAGCATCCATCGAGCCCTGAGACCCAGAGGAAGGGACACTGATCCCCCAAGGGTCATAATCTGCTGCCTAGTCGATTTCAAAATTAAGGAAGAGATTCTCAGACAGGCCAGAGGCAAATCACAAATCGTGAAGGGAAAACTGTCCAGATTTACCAAGATCTATCAGGTATAACACTTCAACATTGCAGAGATCTGAGACCCTTGCTGGACACTCTCCGCTCTAAGAACATTCCATACAAATGGAAATTTCCTTTCTGCCTCTCCGCTTCCACACAGGGTCGTACGGCACTTCTGAAGGTGCCTGAAGATCTCCACCACTTTTGCGAAACCCTCAATATCCCATTGGTGGACGTGCCGAATTGGTATGCCGATTTTCGCCGTTCAGCTATGAGGAGAGAACACCAGCATGAGGAGCCCATGGAGACGCAAGGCACAAGATACAGAAGGAGACGTTCTCCCTCAACTCCAACACAGTGCAATCCCCGTCATGACTTCAGCTCATCCGACTCTCCTAGTGCAAGGAGAGCCTGAAGGGACCGCTAAGCCTCCCTACAGGTACTCAGTATTACGTAGTAGCTGGTTCGCCGCATTCAGTCATGTTCATGACACACTTTTTTATTTAAGTTTTGGACTTACGGTTTAACTGTTTTCTAATATAAAAGCTCAGATACTGTGAGCCGCCTCGGACATCCACAACACCCTCACGATATACCTAACTACAGCATGGAATTACCCCCACACACTGAGGCTAAGGAGATGGACAGTAAATTACATGTGAACATTGTCTTAACACCACCAAATTGCTTTAAACTACAAACCCCAAAATGCACAGCGAGCGGCTTCCGGATATACGCTATGGACACTAGTCACATGTCACCGGACTTCCTTTTACAGCCACATTCTACTTGAGACAAACGACGGGATACAGACTGCACATCACCAGTTAACACAGGTATCAACTGCTTACCCATCCACCGGACCAAGGACCTGGACACAGTGAGACCACCCTTCCTAGCCGGATTTGAACTATTAAGGACCACATGGCTGAAGTTTTTCACCTCGTCCGTACAGGAACAGTGTATCGGAACTCACTGCCGACTTGGACATCTCACAGACCAATCTCCCACACAACAGGGGCATCTTTAAACACAAGAATGAACTTCTACTCAGTGGGCTATGACACTGCTGACTGCCCTCCTGATTTTGGTCTCATGTAATAGGTACGGTGCCAAAATACCTGTCTACACTCGTACATAGGTACATGGGTCAATGCCTTTCGACCCACAACTGTTCTTCTCACCAATACTCCCATTTGATAGCCTATATTAACTACAGACCTATTCCTGAATAGGCCAGTACTGCTTAGCCGGAAACTAACTTTCCACCTTAGTTATATCAATAAGATTGAATACAACTCCGATCTACACTCACAGGTATCCATCTATGCTTCCCGATTTGATGTTACACTTTTAGATGTTTTGGTTCTTTATTTTAATGCTTTTTTAATTATAATAGTTCAAAATATATATCTTTGCTATTTGACATTATCTCTATGTGGTCCCACAATTTCATATCATACAAACGATTATCACTAGATAAGCTGCACTTTGGCTTTTACACAGATTGCCTCACTAAAGATAGAGGACATTCCCGGTTCTCCAACTTAAGCACACTCACGATACACTGGCTTACTAATATTGCACTGCCACATGAAGGGTGGTGTACACTTTAGCCTACCTAAATTCACCTATTGCCCTATAATACAGGGGATTTATCCCCCTTATATCCCGACTGTACCTCATCTAGTGAAACACCCATTGATAATACACACACCCTCCCTAATATTTCCTTTCAATGGTCAGAGAGTGGCAGGTGTCTAGTGACACTAGTTACTCTCAAAACAACAAACACTCTCTTGTGACAGGTTATTGCCATCCCCTACACAGTGGTGGAATAGGGTGCAATTCTGCAGTTTGCGGAGTGCACGGTATTTCTACTCTGTACCCTACCGATTTTCGATTGTCATTGAGGCGGGAGATTTATATCCTAGTCGCCTCATCAGTTGTTCAATAGGGTTTAATTACCCAAACCACAGCTCACCCTAACTATAACAGAACCCTCACTCCTACCCCCCTACCCCATTGCCCTTGACTTTTCTCTACGCATCCATTTCTGACAGAAACAATGGAGCCCACCCACATAACAAATGACAAGGCTCAATCTCACACTCAAATCAAATTATGTTCCATAAACATATGCGGACTTAACACACCCAAAAAACGGACACAATTACTCTCTTCCTTACTTAAGTCGAAAACTCATATTGTAAATAAAATAAAGTCAGCGCAAAAAATCCAATATTTAAAAATACAAGCAGCTGAACACTGAAGGTAAACATAAAAAAACTCAAAGTACATAAGATGAATAAAGCAGTGCAGCGCTATACCCAGAAGTTCAAATATTACTAATCAAAGTCCCTTTAAATTTAAATCCAAAAGTGGATAGAGAAAAGGTCTCCTCTGTAGTGGTCTAAGTGCTCATGACAGTCCATGCAGTGCTATACATCCAGGATTCCACCACCAGCTAGCCAAACCGCTCACCTCAGCATATGGACCCCTGAGCTAACAGACCGGTCAAAACAGTATTTACCACTCTCAGTGGATAAAGATGGAGACTTGCATGGGCAGATGGTCACACGATATAAAGGCAGCACTCAGTAATTGATGATCATGTTCACATGCAATAAAAATAAGAGTACATAGTGCACACTGTGTGGCTAAGAAGATCACATTTATTAAAAGTCAAGTACTCACATACACAGCACTACACCCTAGTGCTGGGATAAAAGGTAAAATGGCATCAAAGGATAACGTCAAGTAGTAATGGTGGCTGTAGTGATGTCCAAGGAACTCCCGATGTCCAAGGAACGCACCAAACACTGTACAGGTGGCCTTTTTTCATAAAACGCTCCAACAATTGCAAACCTTCTACTCGGGTACCCTAATAGTTGGTGGTGATTTCAATGTGGCCCTTAATCCATCCTTCGACACGTCTAATGGTCTATCATCTCTGACATATAAGGCCCTACGTGCGATAAAGACTCAACTCAAGGAACTATTGCTCCATGATACTTGGTGCACATTATATCCTACTGACAAGGATTTCACATTTTTCTCCACGCCTCACTCCAAATATTCCAGACTGGACCACTTTTTTATCTCCCAAAATGACCTATCCTTTCTAACCAAAGCGACTATTGAACCAATGATTTTGTCAGATCACAACCCCATAACAATGACCATACAAATTCCCTATGCGTGGGCAGCCTCACACATTTGGCGCCTTGATAGCTCCCTACTCACTGACTCAGAAATAACGCAGTCCATATCTCAAAACCTAGCTCAATACTTCTCAGAAAAGGCACAAGGAGATTCCCCTCCAGAGGTAATTTGGGCTGCACACAAATGTGTAATTAGGGGTACCCTCATTTCCCTGGCGGCTAAAAGAAATAAACCTAAAAAAGCAAAAATAGTGGAACTAATTAACCGTATTTACACTTTAGAACAAAAACATAAAGCTTCTTTGGCTAAAGAGGCACTGGCGGAACTGACAAGCACCAGAGAAGAACTTTTAGAAGAACTACACAAAACTTTAAAACGAAAATACACATTATCTCAAACATGCTTCTACAAATTCGGCAATAAATCAGGAAAGCTACTAGCCAGAGCCTTACAAGCTAAAAAAGCTGCGCAAGCTATTCATACGATCAAAGACACCTCAGGTACGGCAATAGTAGAATCGGAAGAAATAACTGACCAATTTGTACAATATTTTTCTAAATTATACAACATATCTACTCCCCAACTACCCACCACCCCAGCCAATCGCAAAACAGCTATTCAAGAATTTCTTCGCCAATACTCTCCCTCACTCATCACAGCTGAAGAAGCCACCAGTCTAGACCTACCATTAACAATGGAAGAGACCTTAAATGCACTAAAACAGTTAAAACCTGGTAAGAGCCCCAGTCCGGACGGTCTGACGGTCAGCTATTACAAATCCTTTCCTGACATCCTTATCCCCCAACTAGTGAAAGCCTTCAACAACCTTACACCAGCCAGCATAGCCAGCAAAGATATCCTTGAGGCACATATCACCCTTATCCACAAACCAGGCAAGGATGCTACTTCGGTTTCCAACTATCGCCCCATTTCCCTACTAAATGTAGACGTCAAACTATATGCCAAATCCTTAGCCAATCGAATTCTACCCTTAATCCCCAGGCTGGTGTCAATAGACCAAGTGGGTTTTGTCCCTAGCAGAGAAGCTAGGGACAACACTATCAAGGCTTTGAATATCCACCATTGGCTTTCTACGTCCTCTACACAAGGCTTCTTTCTATCTTTGGACGCGGAGAAGGAGTTCCACAGGGTGGTTTGGGATTTTATGGCTGCAACCCTACATGCTGTGGGCATACCTCCACACCTACTCCAAATGATTCTGGTGCTGTACTCAAGTCCCACAGCCAGGATTAGAGTAAATGGCTGCCTGTCAAGCGCCTTCTCCGTCTCCAATGGCAGACAGGGATGCCCATTATCCTCTTTAATTTTTATCCTCACCATGGAACCCCTACTATGTAAACTCAGAGAGAACCTGGATATCAAAGGCCTAAACATAAACCACAAACAATACAAGGTAGCAGTTTACGCGGATGACATTCTACTTTTCCTTACAGAGCCGATTAATACTATTCCTAATCTTCTAAAAGACTTTGCTCTTTTTAAATTCCTCTCTAACTTACACATCAACTTTTCCAAGTCAAAAGCTTTGAACATTACCTTATCTGACACCATGATTACACAATGCAAACATAATTTTCCCTTTTGCTGGGAACCCCACAACATCACATACCTTGGTATAAAAATCCCCAATAAACTGACTGACCTCTACATAACGAACTTTCAACCTATCCTCCAAGCCATACAAGGCGACCTACAAAAATGGCATGCGGGACCGTTTTCTTGGTTTGGGAGAACTGCAATTTTGAAAATGAACATATTACCTAGACTACTTTATCTGTTTCAAGCTATCCCCATAAAACTACCACTCTCATTCTTTGCTACATACAAACGGATGTGTAGGACACTAATTTGGACTTCTAAAACACCCAGGCTAAGTTGGGCCAGACTTACTCTACCCAAATCTCTGGGAGGACTAGGCCTACCAGACATCCAAAAATATCATTGGGCTTGCCACCTAACAAGAATTGCCGACTGGCATTTACATCTCCACAACAAAAACTGGATACAGCTGGAACAGGCATTTATAACAATCCCACTATGTCACTTGCCTTGGATCAACCCTCACAAGATTCCAAAAGACATTAAATTACACCCTCTAATTGATGCTACACTATTGAATTTCAAGGCGGCATGCAAACACTTACAACTACAACCCACACCTGGACCCATGACTCCTTTAGAAGACAACCCGGACTTTGAACTGGGTTTGTCTCTACACACCCCAATGACAGACCCACAAAGACCCCGACCTCAAATACGACAATTTTTTTACAATGAACAACTCATGACACACCAAGCCATGTCTTCCAAATTCCCAGACCACTACATCCCTGTCTACAAATACCTGCAAATCCGACATTTCGTCCAAAGCTGTACTCCCACCGCTTCTATACACAGGGAACCTTCACATTTCAAACACTTATACAACAGTGAGGGACCCCAGCGACACCTGATTTCGAGTATATATGCCATGCTATTTTCGACACACAAACTTAAGGAAGACAAAATAGTACGACAATGGGAAACTGAACTACAGTTAGAATTGACTTCTGAAGACTGGGCACACATCTATAATCACATTCATAAGGGCTCGATTAATGTTTCAACGCAAGAAAACAGATATAAAATTTTCACAAAATGGTACAAGACCCCGGACAAAATCCACAAATTTTATCCCAACCTTCACCCAACATGCTGGAGATGTAACACAGCAGACGGCACGTTCCTCCACATTTGGTGGACATGCCCACTCATCCAACCCCACTGGACTGAAATTCACAGCCTAATCTCCCAAATTACGACTTATACGCCAGACTTCACGCCAGCTCAATTCCTACTACACCACACTTCTATCCCACAATCGCAGTATAAAAAATCTCTCATGCTCCATCTTATTAATGCTGCGAACCAATGCATTGGAGACAGAGCTCTCCCCCCACGATCACAGAATGGATACAAAGAGTTAATAGAGTGGCCGAAATGGAAAACCTCATACACCAAGCCAATGACACCACATCAAAATACAGCAAAATTTGGGCTTGCTGGTTACACTATGCTGAGTCACAAGCTATGACTGCTCCTCCCATCGACCCCTCCACAGTGAATTAGAACAACATGAACCAATCAGCATACAAGATACCCTTGACCTCCACCCTTTGCCCCTTCCCACCCCTTCTCCAACCCCCCCCCATCGCCCACAGTGCTTCCCACACTCAATCTCCAATCTTCCAATGACCAACGCGACATCTACCCTGCATGAAGGCTCACTGGACCTTCACATAAATAGACTTACACCAATCATGGAGTGCAAAAGGTAGCAAGACTTCCAAAGTCCTGGACCTTCTATACTGTGATACCTCCCTATACACCACTTGGGCTTTTTCTGCATGATACAGTATACCGTTCCAACATGCACACTAAATGTACACCTATATACCCCTCCCCGGACACAGATAGATCCCCTTAGGGGTGTCCGGAGGTAAGGGATTACAATGGTCGGTTAATGTTCAATACACACAATCATATCACATACTCTAACCCTTCATTCTTATACCCCAAATTCCAGAGAGAATAAATATAACCAACCTTAGATCTACATTCAGTCAAATTATTCCCAACCTATTGATTTCAAAAGGAATTAAGAGTAACAAAAGTTGTCTATGAAGCTTTAACCCTGCACCTTTTTAAAGGTATGGCATAAATTGAAACAACATATCTGTTATTGCTTCTTATATCATATTATAATTGTAAACCTGATTATACTCACTGTATTTGTTATATGTACTTCTGAGTTGATATCTGTATACCTGTTAAAATTCAATAAAATATCTTTAAAAAAAAAAAAGAAAGAACATTTGTCTCGTGGCAAATTAAATTTCAAACTACAGTGCACATTATCATCTTGTTTAATGTGATAATAATGAAGCTGCTGCTGGTGATGCTGATGTCTTTTTAAAAACGTGCTCTGTTGTGATGTGAAAGATTTGGCCATTATTCATGTTGCATGATTGTTATTTGAGTTACCACAACACCATTATCCATGATTTATTAATAGAAAAAAGAAAATTATTTTGGTATCCCTTGTTTTTTTTTAACTTTTCTCATACACCTATAACATCTATGTAACTGCCTACTTCAAATATGCCATTTATAAAAAAAAAAAAACATAGGCAACTGATGTGCTCAACAATTTTATTTTTTGGTGAAAATAAAAAGAACATAAATCAACTCAGAGATCCTCTATGTCAGCCATCAAAACATATCTTGCTGTAACAAAAAGTGCATTCCATGCTCTAATTTACAAACAAAAACATAAGAATCTAAAACGTAAAAAGAACACATCATAGATTAATATAACTTATAAATGTGCGCAGTGATAGTCTTGAGACCATGCTGGTTGGTGGGGATCACGTGCATGATATTGCCACTGAGTGCCATGCTGCTGTGGTGGCTGTGGAGGTGGAAGCTGGTAGTCCGACAGGTGGGTGTGCTGGTGGTTTTCGCCTTTGACCCCCTTATTTAGCACCTGTAGTAGGAGGACCTCAGCCATGTGACATTGGTCCTCTGACATCTGGCGCAATTTGTTGGCTGTTAGAAAGCCAAAAGAATCTGCCTCATCTGGGTTTCTTTGGAGGGCTGTAGCAGCATCCTCCAGGTTTTTGGTTTTCCATGTTCTTTTGGCAGGAGGTAGTGTGGGGATAAGCTGCTCTGACACAATGGTTCCAGTCAGCTCCTTCACATTGACACTTTCCTGTGTATGAAAATGTGACATCATGATAATGTTATTTTCAATTTGGTCATCAATAAAACAAGACTTTTTTTCTAGGTGTTGCAAATTGAATGTGTATAATTGAAAAGACTATCATTGCGGTCACAGCATTTTTAGGTTCCCTTTAAATCTGTTATTTGAGTACTGTATTTTGAGATGGAATGTACTTTGTCATACCTCCCAACTTTTTGAGATGGGAACAAGGGACACCTATTACAAAAAGTATGTAGGCATAGAACACACCCCCTGCCAAACCCCCTTAAAGGAGAATTATACCAGAAAAAGGATTAGTTAAACCCACAAGTGCTTTTTTTTACCATTACTATATCTTTATACTGGCTTTTGAAATTTACAAATGCAGCAATTTAGAAATTGGATGAAAGGTTTAGCACTGGGAAACACTTTTTGAAAGACAAATAGTGCATTTTATATACAACTATATAGGTCAGACCAAAATGAGGGACAAATGAGGAGGAAAGAGGGACAGAGGGACATTGTTCCAAATCAGGGACAGTCCCTCGAAATCAGGGACAGTTGGGAGCTATGCTTTGTTAAGGCTGAAATATTAGCTCAATAATGTTTAGTTATCAGCATTGTATTCTTTTGGAGACACTATGTTCTTCAATAGGGATGGGCCAAACACAACCCCATTCGGTTCGCACCAGAACATACGAACAGGCAAAAAACTTGTTCAAACACGTGAACACCATTAAAGTCTATGGGACACGAACATGAAAAATCAAAAGTGCTAATTTTAAAGGCTTATGTGCATGGTATTTTCTTAAAAAGTGTTTGGGGACCTGGGTCCTGCCCCAGGGGACATGTATCAATGCAAAAAAAGTTTTAAAAACGGCATTTTTTTCGGGAGCAGTGATTTTAATAATGCTTAAAGTGAAACAATAAAAGTGTAATATTCCTTTAAATTTTGTACCTGGGGGTGTCTATAGTATGTCTGTAAAGTGGCGCATGTTTCCCGTGTTTATAACAGTCTGACAGCAAAATGACATTTCTAAACGAAAAAAAGTCATTTAAAACTATTGCGGCTATTAATGAATTGTCGGTCCGGCAATAAACATAAACATTCATTGATAAAAACGGCATGGGATTCCCTACAGGGGAACCCTGAACCAAAATTAAAAAAAAAATGCGTCTGGTATGCACCTGGTATGGATATTAAGGGGAACCTCGCGCCAAAATTTAAAAAAAAATGGCATGGGGTCCCCCTCCAAATCCATACCAGACCATTCAGATCTGGTATGGATTTTAAGGGGAACCCTGCACCAAAATTTTTAAAAAAATGGCGTGGGGTCCCCCCAAAAATCCATACCAGACCCTTATCCAACCATGCAACCTGGCAGGCCGCAGGAAAAGAGGGGGGATGAGAGAGCATTGTACATTAGACATTGTACCCATACCATTTCACAAAAAAGTGTGAAAATGGTAAAAAAAAAAACAACACACACCGTGGGAGAACTTTATTAAAAAATAAAAAAATAAAACTGTCCCACGTAGTCCATTCACCTCCGCCAACGGACCACAAAAAAATAAAAAAGATCTGCCATCTGCCTCCATGGGAGGCACATGCCATATGACGCGTCCTCTCTGGTGACAGCTCTTTTAAAACTGTGGGCGGAACCACACGGTGTCATCGCCAGGTGACCCCGCCCCCCTCTGATGCACGGGGACATCCCTATGCATCCCTACGGGGGAAGTCATGGAGATGTCCCCGTGCATCAGAGGGGGCGAGGTCACCCCGTGGTCCCACCCACAGTTTTAAAAGCGCTGTCACCTGCGAGGACGCGTCATATGGTGTGTGCCTCCCATGGAGGCAGATCTTTTTTTTTTTTTTTTTTTTCGGTCCGTCGGCAGAGGTGAATGGACTACATCGGACAGCTTTAATTTTTTATGTTTTAATAAAGGACTTCTCCCATGTTGTGTGTTGTTTTTTTTTTTACCATTTGCACACTTTTTTTGTCAAATGGTACGGGTACAATGTACCCGTTACCATTTCAAACAGGGGGGGTGGCAGGATCTGGGGGTCCCCTTGTTAAAGGGGGCTTCCAGATTCCGATAAGCCCCCTGCCCGCAGACCCCCACAACCACCGGGCAAGGGTTGTGGCGATGAGGCCCTTCTCCCCGTCAACATGGGGACAAGGTGCTTTGGGGGGCTACCCCAAAGCACCCTCCCAATGTTGAGGTCATGTGGCCTGGTAAGGTTCAGGAGGGGGGGCGTCTCTCACCCCCCTCTTTTCCTGCGGCCTGCAAGGTTGGGTGCTCAGATAAGGGGCTTGTATGCATTTTTAGGGGGACCCCATGCCATTTTTTTCTAAATTTTGGCGCGGGGTTCCCCTTCACATCCATGCCAGATGTGAAGGGCCTGGTATGGAATTTAGGGGGAACCCCATGCATTTTTTTTTTAATTTTGGTTCGGGGTTCCCCTGTAGGGGAATCCCATGCCGTTTTTATCAATTAACTTTTATGTGTATTGCCAGACCGACAATTCATTATAGCCACGAATAGACTTTTTTCCTTTGAAATGTCATTTTGCTGTCAGACTGTTATAAACACGGGAAACATACTCCACTTTACAGGAATACTATAGACACCCCCCAGGTATGAAATTTAAAGGAATATTACACTTTTATTGTTTCACTTTAAGCATGATTAAAATCACTGCTCCCGAAAAAACAGCCATTTTTAAAACTTTTTTTTGCATTGATACATGCATGTCCCCAAACACTTTTTATGACAATAACTTGCATATTAACCTTTAAAATTAGCACTTTTGATTTCTCCCATAGACTTTTAAAGGGTGTTCTGCGGCTTTCGAATTTGCCGCGAACACCCAAATTGTTCGCTATTCGGTGAACGGGCGAATAGCCAATGTTCGAGTCGAGCTCATGTTCGACCCGAACATAAAGCCCATCCCTCTTCTTCAATGCTATTAGGGATGAGCTTCATGTTCGAGTCGAACCCATGTTCGACTCGAACATTGTCTGTTCGCCCGTTCGCCGAATTGCGAACGATATGGGCCGTTCGCGCCAAATTCGTGTGGTGCGTCACGGCCCATAATTCACTGCGGCATCGCAGTGCATTGCTGGCTGATGATTGGCCAAGCATACACTATGACCCGCATGCTTGGCCAATCACAGCGCCTTCTGTAGAGAGAGCTGTAATTGGCCAAAGCCAGGGTGGCTTTGGCCAATTATGGCTCAGGGGGTTTAGTACACGCCCCACACTATATAAGGCCGCCTGCACGGCAGCCCTGTGTAGTGTGTTCCGGTGTTGAGAGACAGAGACAGAGAGACAGTGTCATTTGATTTAATTTAGATAAATTAGGCAGGACAGTCAGTCAGTTAGCTGCACTTACAGTGTATTGTGTATACATATGCATCCCAGGTGTTGTATATATATATATATATATATATATATATATATATATATATATATATGCACTGTATTCAGTTTAGCTAGATCCGTTCCTGTTATTATCTTCTTACTGACAGGCAGGCTTGTGTTGTTACAGTATTTACAGCTACCTGAAGAAAATTGCTGGTGTTCTTCTGATCCTATTAGTACCAAGGTCAGGATGTTAGACTATTTACAGTTAGTGTAGTGCGTCCTCTGAACAGTGTTCAGCTAAAGCTACAAGTTAGTTTAGTGTGACCTCTGCACAGTGTTCAGCTAAAGCTACAAGTTAGTGTAGTGCACAGTGTTCAGCTAAAGCTACAAGTTGGTGTAGTGAGTCCTCCTGACAGTGTTCAGCTAAAGCTACAAGTTAGTGTAGTGCGTCTTCCTCACAGTGTTCAGCTAAGGCTACAAGTTAGTGTAGTGCGACCTCTGCACAGTGTTCAGCTAAAGCTACAAGTTAGTGTAGTGCGTCCTCCTCACAGTGTTCAGCTAAAGCTACAAGTTAGTGTAGTGCGTCCTCCTCACAGTGTTCAGCTAAAGCTACAAGTTAGTGTAGTGCGACCTCTGCACAGTGTTCAGCTAAAGCTACAAGTTAGTGTAGTGCGTCCTCTGAACAGTGTTCAGCTAAAGCTACAAGTTAGTGTAGTGCACAGTGTTCAGCTAAAGCTACAAGTTAGTGTAGTGCGACCTCTGCACAGTGTTCATCTAAAGCTACCGGTAGAAGATTGGTGGTGTTCTCATACTACAGGCAGGCAGTTGATTTTGCTAGCTGCAGTATCAGTATATAGCTTAGTGCAGCTACATCTCACTGCAGGCCATTACTATGTCTGGAAGGCCAACAAGGAGAGGCAGACAGTCACAAGCCAATAAAAGAGGGCAAGCAGGCTCTGTGTCTAGAGGCAACAGTGCTGGTCGTGGAGACGGTGCATCCTCATCAGCACGTGGCCGTGGGACACGCTTGGCCTTTTTTTCGGCAGCTGGACGTGTTGAGCCACAACATGCGGAAGACTTGGTCGAGTGGATGACCAAGCTGTCCTCATCCTCCTCATCCTCTCTCACCCATGCTCAGGGTACTTTGTCTGGCAAAGCAGCTGCCAACGCGCCTCTTCCCTCGGCTCAATGGCATCAGTGACTCCTTCCATAGCCACACCATGTCCTCCTGAGGAGTCCCTTGAACTGTTTGACCACAGTGTTGGGTACATGCTCCAGGAGGATGCCCAGCGTTTAGAAGGCTCGGATGATGATACTGAGCTAGATGAAGGCAGTAACATGAGCACGGACAGAGGGGGTGCCCAAGAAGGACAGCAATCTGTCTAGATTGGATTCCTCAAGCTGTTCCAATATGTCAACATCAAAATTCAAATTAAAATTATGCTCAACAGATGTAGTCTGTGATGGAGTGGGTTTATCAGTATGGAAAATCTGAGTAGCCTCAGGATGTTTGGTTTTTTGGATGTCAAAAAATCTTTTAAGTGTAAGCTGTCTTATGTATTTGTTCAGATCTTTGAACAACACATAAGGATCTGGCTTAGTAATTGGCGCAAAATTGAGGCCCCTACCAAGTAATGTGATCTCTGCCGGGGAAAGAACCTGTTTTGAAAGATTGAAAATCTTTATAGTTTCTGAAGTTTGGGATGGCTCTTTCCTCTGCTTGCGTCGTTGCCCTCTGCAGCCTCTCCACCGTGTTTTCTTTTTAGTGGAGCTGCTGGAGAGGGGTTCATTTTAAAAAAGGATCACTGGCCACAGTGCAGTGGCCCATGTCCAACAATATTTGAGATCCAAAGCTGAGGGGATTCTGTTTGGAGATGGAACATGTAGGTGTGGGGTTTTGTTGAGTGGAAGATGTGAAATTGGATCTAGAGACATCTAAAGTGTTTATTAAAGATATAGAAGCACTGGCTATATTATTATCAAGTTCCACACCAAGTGGAGACTGTGATGTTGTGTTTACATCCAAGTGAGAGGAAATCACCGAATGCTTATTCGACAATTTCCTACGATGAATTTGTTGGGAAACTTGGTACTCTGATGTACTGAGTGGTACGAGTGATGGAATAGTCACTCTATTTCTATTGTAGAATTTGAGTAAGTCTCTGCATAGTTTGCTCTGTCCTATATTAGTGTCTTCCTGTCGTTTGTTGTCATGATGGCCTTTTTTGGTGTTTTTATGAGGAATGCTGGATCTATGTACTTTGCTTAAGTGAGGCAGCTTGGGAATGGATGATAAAGAACAAAATGGGGGGTGGGGGGTGAGTTTGGGCAATGATAGAAGCGATGGGATTTTGGAGGTATTGTGAGGTATCGGTAATGGGAGTAGAGATGGAATATTCATTGTCCTCTGGGAATGAGATAGAGGTGCCTGCCGTGAATGCAAAGGCTACAAGTTAGTGTAGTGCGTCCTCTGAACAGTGTTCAGTTAAAGCTACAAGTTAGTGTAGTGCACAGTGTTCAGTTAAAGCTACAAGTTAGTGTAGTGCGTCCTCCTCACAGTGTTCAGCTAAAGCTACAAGTTAGTGTAGTGCGTCCTCTGAACAGTGTTCAGCTAAAGCTACAATGTAGTGTAGTGCGACCTCTGCACAGTGTTCCGCTAAAGCTACAAGTTAGTGTAGTGCGTCCTCTGAACAGTGTTCAGCTAAAGCTACCTGTAGAAGGTTGGTGGTGTTTTCCTGATCCTATCACTACCGCAGGCAGCTACATTATTTTAACGTTAGTGTAGTGCGTTATCTGCACAGTGTTCAGCTAAAGCTATCTGTATAAGGTTGGTGGTGTTTTCCTGATCCTATCACTACCGCAGGCAGCTACATTATTTACACGTTAGTGTAGTGCGACCTCTGCACAGTGTTCAGCTAAAGCTACCTGTAGAAGGTTTGTGGTGTTTTCCTGATCCTATCACTACCGCAGGCAGCTACATTATGTTAACATCAGTGTAGTGCGTCCTCTTCACAGTGTTCAGCTAAAGATACCTGTAGAAGGTTGGTGGTGTTTTCCTGATCCTATCACTACCGCAGGCAGCTAGATTATTTTAACGTTAGTGTAGTGCGTCCTCTTCACAGTGTTCAGCTAAAGCTACCTGTAAAAGGTTGGTGGTGTTTTTCTGATCCGATCACTACCGCAGGCAGCTACATTATTTTAACATTAGTGTAGTGCGTCCTCTGCACAGTGTTCAGCTAAAGCTATCTGTAGAAGGTTGGTGGTGTTTTCCTGATCCTATCACTACCGCAGGCAGCTACATTATTTTAATGTTAGTGTAGTGCGTCCTCTGCACAGTGTTCAGCTAAAGCTATCTGTAGAAGGTTGGTGGTGTTTTCCTGATCCTATCACTACCGCAGGCAGCTACATTATTTACACGTTAGTGTAGTGCGTCCTCTGCACAGTGTTCAGCTAAGGCTACCTGTAGAAGGTTGGTGGTGTTTTCCTGATCCTATCACTACCGCAGGCAGCTACATTATTTTAAAGTTAGTGTAGTGAGTTATCTGCACAGTGTTCAGCTAAAGCTATCTGTAGAAGGTTGGTGGTGTTTTCCTGATCCTAACACTACCGCAGGCAGCTACATTATTTTAAAGTTAGTGTAGTGAGTTATCTGCACAGTGTTCAGCTAAAGCTATCTGTAGAAGGTTGGTGGTGTTTTCCTGATCCTAACACTACCGCAGGCAGCTACATTATTTTAACGTTAGTGTAGTGCGTCCTCTGCACAGTGTTCAGCTAAAGCTATCTGTAGAAGGTTGGTGGTGTTTTCCTGATCCTATCACTACCGCAGGCAGCTACATTATTTTAATGTTAGTGTAGTGCATCCACTTCACAGTGTTCAGCTAAAGCTACTTGTAGAAGGTTGGTGGTGTTTTCCTGATCCTATCACTACCGCAGGCAGCTACATTATTTTAAAGTTAGTGTAGTGAGTTATCTGCACAGTGTTCAGCTAAAGCTATCTGTAGAAGGTTGGTGGTGTTTTCCTGATCCTAACACTACCGCAGGCAGCTACATTATTTTAACGTTAGTGTAGTGCGTCCTCTGCACAGTGTTCAGCTAAAGCTATCTGTAGAAGGTTGGTGGTGTTTTCCTGATCCTATCACTACCGCAGGCAGCTACATTATTTACACGTTAGTGTAGTGCGACCTCTGCACAGTGTTCAGCTAAAGCTACCTGTAGAAGGTTGGTGGTGTTTTCCTGATCCTATCACTACCGCAGGCAGCTACATTATTTGCACGTTAGTGTAGTGCGTCCTCGCACAGTGTTCAGCTAAAGCTACAAGTTAGTGTAGTGCGACCTCTGCACAGTGTTCATCTAAAGCTACCGGTAGAAGATTGGTGGTGTTCTCATACTACAGGCAGGCAGTTGATTTTGCTAGCTGCAGTATCAGTATATATATATATATATATATATATATATATATATATATATATATCCCAGCTTAGTGCAGCTACATCTCACTGCAGGCCATTAGTATGTCTGGAAGGCCAACAAGGAGAGGCAGACGGTCACAAGCCAATAAAAGAGGGCAAGCAGGCTCTGTGTCTAGAGGCAACAGTGCTGGTCGTGGAGACGGTGCATTCTCATTAGCACGTGGCCGTGGGACACGCTTGGCCTTTTTTTCAGCAGCTGGCCGTGTTGAGCCGCAACATGCGGAAGACTTGGTCGAGTGGATGACCAAGCCGTCCTCATCCTCCTCATCCTCTCTCACCCATGCTCAGGGTACTTTGTCTGGCAAAGCAGCTGCCAACGCGCCTCTTCCCTCGGCTCAATGGCATCAGTGACTCCTTCCATAGCCACACCATGTCCTCCTGAGGAGTCCCTTGAACTGTTTGACCACCGTGTTGGGTACATGCTCCAGGAAGATGCCCAGCGTTTAGAAGGCTTGGATGATGATACTGAGCTAGATGAAGGCAGTAACGTGAGCACGGACAGAGGGGGTGCCCAAGAAGGACAGCAATCTGTCTAGATTGGATTCCTCAAGCTGTTCCAATATGTCAACATCAAAATTCAAATTAAAATTATGCTCAACAGATGTAGTCTGTGATGGAGTGGGTTTATCAGTATGGAAAATCTGAGTAGCCTCAGGATGTTTGGTTTTTTGGAAGTCAAAAAATCTTTTAAGTGTAAGCTGTCTTATGTATTTGTTCAGATCTTTGAACAACACATAAGGATCTGGCTTAGTAATTGGCGCAAAATTGAGGCCCCTACCAAGTAATGTGATCTTTGCCGGGGAAAGAACCTGTTTTGAAAGATTGAAAATCTTTATAGTTTCTGAAGTTTGGGATGGCTCTTTCCTCTGCTTGCGTCGTTGCCCTTTGCAGCCTCTCCATCATGTTTTCTTTTTAGTGGAGCTGCTGGAGAGGGTTTCATTGCTAAAAAAGGATCACTGGCCACAGTGCAGTGGCCCATGTCCACCAATATTTGAGATCCAAAGCTGAGGGGATTCTGTTTGGAGATGGAACATGTAGGTGTGGGGTTTTGTTGAGTGGAAGATGTGAAATTGGATCTAGAGACATCTAAAGTGTTTATTAAAGATATAGAAGCACTGGCTATATTATTATCAAGTTCCACACCCAGTGGAGACTGTGATGTTGTGTTTACATCCAAGTGAGAGGAAATCGCCGAATGCTTATTCGACAAGTTCCTAGGATGAATTTGTTGGGAAACTTGGTACTCTGATGTACTGAGTGGTACGAGTGATGGAATAGTCACTCTATTTCTATTGTAGAATTTGAGTAAGTCTCTGCATAATTTGCTCTGTTCTATATTAGTGTCTTCCTGTCGTTTGTTGTCATGATGGCCTTTTTTCGTGTTTTTATGAGGAATGCTGGATCTATGTACTTTGCTTAAGTGAGGCAGCTTGGGAATGGATGATAAAGAACAAGATGGGGGGTGGGGGGTGAGTTTGGGCAATGATAGAAGCGATGGGTTTTTGGAGGTATTGTGAGGTATCGGTAATGGGAGTAGAGATGGAATATTCATGGTCCTCTGAGAATGGGATAGAGGTGCCTGCCGTGAATGCAGGGAGGATCAGTGAGGTGTGGAGGATTTAATCTCCATGTGAAAACTTTATTATACGTATAGTCGTTAAGATCTCGCCGAAATTTACCTAACTTGATTTTCAAAAGATCATTGTCAAGTTTTTGCGTATTCTTTTTGAGAATATCCAACCAAGATGGGGGAACTTGTTGACCCATTTCAAAAATCTCCCTAGATAACATTAGTGCTTGGTCAGAGAGTTTTTCATATTTGGCCATTCTATGTCTGATTAGAATATCCATCCACTTAGTGGTCCCAAATTCAGAAATATTGAACCATTCCTTGGCTTCCTCAGGCCCAAGAAAGGAACAATCTTTAATTATCCTTAAACCCCTAGGTGAGATCCTATTTTCCAGGTATTTGTTCAGAAAATATTTATCCCACCATTGAAGGCTGGTGGAATGCATCAGGCGTTCAAGTTTCTTGAATTTCCTGCACAGGACATATCTGTTATTCTTACTAAGTACTGCATCAACATTAAGCAATGAAGGTGGTAAATGGGTGTATAATTCATTCATTATCCCCCCCCCCTCCTTTTTTCCCCCTTTTTCCTTCTGCCCCTCTCATTCCACATCTGTAATCATTTTCCCTACCTTGCTAGAGTCATAGCATATGCTCATTATGCTCTGGTTTGTTGTATACATGGTCTATATTCCCTATTCATTTATTTATCATGACCGTCATTGTTTTTATCATTGTTTTTATTATCACGCCTGTCTATATCCATATACTGCCGTCTGCATACAATCCCCCTGCAGAAGTATAGTGTATACATTTTTACAATATTAACTCTTTTATTGTTTTTTTATAATATAAGCATAACAATTTAGAATCCCCATTTTTATTTTCCTAGTGCCTTTCCTCCCCCCTTTTTTCCTTATTATATAATAATTGTTTCTTTTCCATTTCATCCCCCATACAGTTTTTATTAGTTCATGTCATTGTCAGTGGAGCTTTCTTTGTTGGGAGTGCGTAATGATACGCAATCTCCACCAGATGGCTCCCTCCACTGAGCACATATAAGGCTTCTGTGAGCCTCTATCCCCAATGCTTGAGGAAGGCGCGCGCCTGTGCTATACAGTGCGCATGCACCGAAACATCGTCGCACCATTAGTGACGTCACTATGCCGGAGGCCCGCTTTCCATCTTACACACGGGCCAAGCCTCGTTCTCATCCGAGGGACGGAATACACACATCCTGCAGGATGGGATTGTCTCCCCACTCCCCCCTGGATTCGAGCTAACTGGCAGGCATACGCGCAGTGACAACATTTATAGAGGGATTTGTGCTCCAATCACTTTTCTTTCATGTAAGTGGATTAATTAGTTTTTGTAATAAAGCTTTTAAACTGATTCTGACCTGGAGGCGCATCTCTTCTGTTTTATTATAAATGTTTGGAGCCTGCTTCATGCTTCCATGGACAGCTGCCCTGGAATACAGACTGTTTTTTAAGCCCATACAAAACGGAAAATTGTATACTCACCTTTCCGTAATTTTCCTTTCCTGTCGCATCTTCATGGCAGCATACACTTTGGGTTGTGACTCCGCCCCTACAACCTGATAGGACCACATAGCTATAAATTGATGAGTAGGCACCTGCCCCAGTATTCTCTGTATATATAAATCACCTCAGAAGGGTGGGCGATTGTATGCTGCCATGAAGATGCGACAGGAAAGGAAAATTACGGAAAGGTGAGTATACAATTTTCCGTTTTCCTGTCGCATCATGGCAGCATACACTTTGGGGAGTAACTCGCCAGACTGGGTGGGAATGCAAAGTAAGTTTATTGACAAGAAATAGAAGAGTTGGCCTGTATAACGGCCTTCCCGAAATCTACTGTTGATAGGCGTGCAGCATCCACTTTATAATGGGATATAAAGGTGTTTCTGGAGGACCAGGTGGCCGCTCTACAAATGGTTTCCGCTGAGACTCTACAGTAAGCTGTCCATTAGGTAGCCACTGCCCTGGTAGAATGCACCCTTAAGCCCTCCAGAATCTGCAAGGTGCTCAAGTTGTAGGCCCTCTTGATAATTTTTACCAACCATGAGGTGATGGTACGGGCAGATGCCGCTTGGCCTCTTCTAAACCCGTGTGGGATGATTAGGAGGTTTTCAGACTTTCTGAAAGGCTTGGTTACTGAGAGGTACTGCAAAATGTTGCCCTTGACATCCAGTGGATGAGGAGCGCCCTGATCTGTGACAAGGGTCGGAAGATCAATCTCCTGATTAAAGTGGAATGAAGAAGAGACCTTCAGGATAAATCGATCCAAAGGCTTCAGGGTTAGCCTGTCCGGGTAGATCATCAGGTACGGCTCTTTAGCTAGCAGGGCTTGCATCTCTGAGACTCTCTTTGCTGACGTTATAGTAATTAGAAATGAGACCTTTAGTGTCAGATCCCAAAGGGAGATGTTTTCAAGTGGAAAGAATGGCTCTTTGGATAAGACTTCCAAGACAGTTGAGAGATCCCATGTCAGAAATAAAGGCTTCCTAGGAGGCCTTAGTTTTAGATTTTTAGACAGGCCCTTTGGAATTGAATAACAAGTGGATTAAGGGCCCACTTAACGCCTGTCAAGGCAGAGATGGCAGGCACTTGCACCTTTAGGGTGCTGGACCCAAGACCTTTTTCCAGTCCTGACTGGAGGAACTCGAGCACTTGCACCACTGATGGAGAAGAAGAGTCCCAACCTTGCTCCTGGGCAAAGGAAATAAACTTTTCCCAGATCCTTCTGTAGGTGTTATTTGTGGAAGACTTCCTAGCCTGGAGTAGAGTATCCACTACCTTCTGAGAGCAGCCTTGGTCTAGGAATCTAGACCTCTCAGCCTCCAGGCCGTTAGATGTAGCTTCTTCGGGCTCGGGTGAAGTGGTGAAGTAGCTGGCCCTGAGCCAGTAAGTCTGCCGATACCGGGAGGGGAAGTGGGTCCGCTGTGTTCAGCTGTAGGAGGGTAGTGAACCAAGGCCTCCGTGGCCAAAAGGGAATCACAGCCAGCACTAGAGCTGCAGAATGCTTGAGCCTCAGAAGAAACTTGGCTATGAGAGGAGTTGGTGGAAAAATGTAGCCTAAGCGGAAGTTCCAGGGGTGTTGGAGACAATCCGTTCCCTCCGCTGAGGGAAAGGGTATCCTCGACAAAAATCTCTGACACTTCGTGTTCGCTGGCATTGCCGCGAGGTCCATGTCCGGAGGACCCAAGGTCTGGGATATGAGGGTGAATGCTTGGGAGCTCAGGGACCACTCGTTGTTGGAAATGAATGTTCTGCTGAGTGAATCCGCTAGGAGATTCTGAACGCCTGGAATATAAGCTCCCCTCAGATCTAGAAGGTTCAGTTGGGCCCATTGCATCACCGGGCAGACCTCCTGCATGCAGGAGATGCTCCTGGTACCCCCCTGCCTGTTGATGTAGGCTACTGCCACTCTGTTGTCCATCTTTATGAGAACTTGTTTCCCTCTCAGAAAGGTGCTGAATGCCAAGAGGGCCTGAAAGGCTGCCTTCATCTCTAGTACATTCGAGACAGAGTCCTGGGTTTTGAAATGCCAGCGGCCCTGAGCCGCATAATGTAGATAGTGCACTCCCCAGCCCTCCAGGCTGGCATCCGAAGTTACTACTTCCTGATGGGGGGTGACTATCTGTTTGCACCTCCTGAGGTTGCAAGGACGTGTCCACAACTGCAGAGATAGACTGGCCTCCTCTGAGATGTAAATCAGTTGGGACATGGACAAACCGTCCCACTGGCGCAGGAAGGAGGTTTGAAGGGGTCTGGTATTCCATTGCGCCCACTGGACCATTGGAATGGTTGCCGATAGAGAACCCAGAAGTCTGAGGCATGCTCTGGCTGGTAAGAATGGTGCTGAGATTGATTTTTTACTTTCTGGATTAATAGAGGTATTTTTTCCAGTGGCAGCTCCACTGTATTTGCTCGGGTATCCAGTTCGGCCCCTAGGAAGACCATCCTTTGGGTAGGCTGGGTGTTGCTTTTTCCCCAATTTATTATCCATCCCAAACTTTTTAGTGTGGAAACTAGGATCTCGCGATGTTTCCCGGCTGTTTGAGAGGAGGAGAATGTCATCCAGGTAGTGGTGGACCCTTAGACCTTTTCCTCTTAAGGAGGCTATCTCTGGTAATAAGACCTTTGTGAATGTTCTGGGGGCTGTCGAGATCCCGAAGGGAATACTCTGAAACTGAAAGCACCCGTGACCCACCGAGAATCGCAGGAATCTTTGGAATGCAGCATGAATTGGAATATGCAGGTAGGCGTCCTGGAGGTCTATGGAAAGCATCCAGTCTCCCAAGTTTATGGCCTGGAGGATAGACTCTAAGCTTTCCATCCTGAATGATTCCACCCGGATGGATCTGTTGAGATTCTTTAAATCTAGAACCGGACGTAAATCCCCCAATTTCTTTTTGATGAGGAATAGCGGAGAATAAAATCCCTTGCCCCTCTGTGCTGGCGGAACCTTTACTATCGCCCGTTTTTGGAGAAGATCCTGAACATAATTCAGCAGTGACAACCTTTTTTCCCGAGATGGAGGAAGGTGGGTCGGACAAAATTGATCCTTTGGGGGTCGATTTTTGAAGGACCACCTGTGGCTGAAACTGATGGTGGCCAGAGTCCAGGTATCCTTTATTGTCTCCGCCCAGGCCAGCTTGAATCTGGAGAGTCTTGCTCCCACTACCGCTGGCTGGATGGACGCACCTTCAAAAGGACTTCTGATCACTGGAAGCGGGAGTCTTGGGCTTTTGAAACTTCATGAAAGATGACTGAGGATTTTTCCAGCTCCTTCGCTACTCTTTCCCAGGTCTGTACGCTTTTGCGTCTCTATACCTCTCCGGAAGGTTTCGCTTAAAGGGAGGAGTCCAATTTCGTCCCAAAGAGGTTCTCCCCGTCAAACGGGATGTGACACCAATTGGACTTGGAGGCGGGATCCGCCGTCCAGGGCTTCAGCCATAGCGCTCTTCTGGCCGTTACCGAGGCCAGCATAGACTTCGATGCAGACCTAATTGTATCGACGGAGGCCTCTGCCACAAAGTCGCCCACCAAGCTTAGTTCTTGCAAAGCTTTAACTATTTTTTCCTGGTCTGCATCCTCCAATACGAGCTTCTCAGTGTTTGTGGACCAGCTAGAGATGGCTCTTCCCACCGCTGCGAGCGCTATCGCAGGCCTGCAGGCGCCTCCTGCCGACAGGTAGGCCCTCTTAAGGTCCGTGTCGATTTTCCTATCGAGCACTTCCATAAATGTCGGGAGTGTAACATGCCTGGCTAGGCACATCAAAGATGCATCCAACACAGGAGGAGACACCAGGGGGGTTACTTTAGGCTCCTTGAGCGGATACAGTTTAAGAAGTCTGTTATTCAGACTAGATTTATTTTCGGGTCTTTGCCATTCCTCCTTAATCAGGTCATCCAGTTCCTCTATAAACGGGAAGGCCTCTGGATCCTTCTTAAGGTGAGGGAAATATTTCCTTTGTTTTTGCTGAACCTCCTGGGGTTCCTCCCAGCTTATTGCCTCCTTGACCGACTTGACAAACGGCTCTATTAGAGAGAAGTCAAAGCCGGCAGATACCTCCAATCCCTCATTATCGGACAGAGAGTCTTGCTCTCTTGATGTACTGGCCTGAGCGGGAGAGGCACTGTGGGTAGAAAAATCTGCTTCCGCCGTCAAGGCCTGCGGAGCTGAAATTCCAGCAGATTCTCCAGTATCCGAGACTCTTTCTTTGGTGGCCTCCTCTAGGCATTTTTGACAGGCCAGTTTATCTGGGAGGGCCACCGCACCGCAAATCCAGCAGGCGTTCCCGGAGTGACGGGAGTGGCGCGCGGGAGACGGGGGTCTGCGCGAAGGAGATTTTCTATGGTGGGAGCGACTGTGGCTTGAGTATGATCTAGACCAGTTCCTTCTGTGACTCCCTCTGTGTCCCGAGCGGCTTCTCCTGCGTTATGAACGGCTCCGTCTGTGTCTGGAGCGACTTCTTCTATGCGAGGTCTCTCTTTGTCTTGAAGCAGACGTTCCTGAGGACCTGATAGGGCTGACCAATTTAGGTAGCATTAGTAGTGCTCTCTTTTTCAATCTTCACTACTTACCATGTCTTCCCCCCCTTACCTATTAGGCTGGTGGTGATCTGCTGGGGCAGCGGTCTCCATAGTGGAGGAGTGGTGAAACCTGCAGATACAGTAAGATTTAAGACATGCAGAAGAGATTAAGGCAGAGGATAGTTAGACCAATAGAAAGGGTACCTACCTTTGTAGAACGTTTTTTAAAAAAAAAAAACATCTCAAGTCAGTCACACAGCAAAAGCAGTGAAAAACTGACACTGGGGCTTTTTAAATCTGCCGCCATTAGCGCCGTGCGCTCGCGCATGCGCAGTAGCGCCGTGAGACACCCGGCGCCATCTTGAAACCTGGCATAGGCAGAGAAATGCCCTGAAACTGCGCACTGCGCATGCGCGAGAACGCCGAGGACGCTTGGCGATCACAGGGAAGGATATGGGAGGACAACAGAGCCCAGAAACCAAGTAGGTGGGAGAGAGTGGGGGGGAGACCGCTGCACACAACTAAGCCTATTTAAGGCTTATATCTTTGAGGCCAAGATGAGTCTTCCGAGGCCATTCCACCAGCAAGCCTATTTAAGGCTTATATGGGCTGCTGACACGTCAAGCCTGTTTAAGGCTTATATTATGGTCAGCAAAGGAAAATGAAAAAGGGTGCCCCTGAGATCACCAGAGTGGGGCTCCTTCCATCTAGCTTGTTTAGAGGCTGTACAGGAAGGACTTCCACCCAGAAGAGGCTAGAACCTGGCTGGGGCGAAGCGATAAGGGGTGCTGATCCGTGCGGTCCTGACAGGTGAGGAAAAATAAGAGAATACTGGGGCAGGTGCCTACTCATCAATTTATAGCTATGTGGTCCTATCAGGTTGTGGGGGCGGAGTCACAACCCAAAGTGTATGCTGCCATGATGCGACAGGAAAAGGTTTTTTTATTCATCTTTCATCCCATTGGGTCATTGTTTATCAATCATTCATTCATTCTTTTAGAGGACATTTGTTTTGCAACCATTGCATTAACAGCAACAGCGCTAATTATACATAGGTTTGCTCCAGTGATGAGGAGGGAGGGGATGATGAGGTCACTGACGCAACATGGGTGCCTGATAGGAGAGAGGAGGAGGCACATCACCAATGAGGCAGGATGCCCTCTAGGGGCCAGCCTAAGGGCAGCACACTGACTGCATCACACCGCAAAGCTCCACATGTGCAGGGCGCTGCTGTCTCTGTGCGTTATTCCAAAAGTTCTTTGGTGTGGGCCTTTTTTGAGATGAGTGCATCAGATCGCACCGCTGCTATTTGCAACATATGTCTCAAGCGTATCTCGCGTGGCCAAAACATCTGCCGCTTGGGCACCACATGCTTGACCAGACATATGTTGACCTGCCATGCAGTTCGTTGGCAAGCGTATCTAAAAGACCCACACCAAAGAATAATGCGGACCTCTCCTTGCTCCTCATCACCTGAGATCTCCAACCCCAATATACCTTCAGTCCTCTCTGAGACCTGCACTGAGAGGAATGAAGGTGTAGAATTAGGTGTGTCACAGCCAAGTATTTGTGGGCAATATGCTTTCGGTACACCAACGTGAGACTGTACCAGGCAAATTTCCCTGCCCCAGCTGCTGCACCACCAAAGAAGTTCGCTCCCAGCCATCCACATGCCCAGCGGTTGAATGCTAGCTTGGCAAAATTGCTAGCATTTCAACTGCTACCTTTTCAGTTGGTAGACTCTGCCCCCTTCCGTGAGTTTGTGGAATGTGCGGTTCCTCAGTGGCAGGTATCCAAACGCCACTTTTTCTCACAGAAAGCGATTCCGGCTCTCTACCGGAATGTGGAAGGCAATGTCCATGCCTCGCTGGACAGGGCGGTCAGTGGTAAGGTGCATATTACCGCTGACTCATGGTCCAGCAGGAATGGACAGGGATGTTACCTAAGTTTCACAGCGCATTGGGTGACTCTGCTGGCAGCTGGGAAGGATGCAGGACAAGGTGCAGTAGTGTTGGAGGTTGTTCCACCACCACGCCTCCAAAATGCCACTACTAATGATTCTGACACACCTCTCTCCTCCACCCCCTCCTCTTCTTCTTCCTCCATGGCCTCTTCCTGTGCTTTGTCCTCGGAACCAGCGGTGCTCCATAGGCATTCAAGGGGCTACTCAAGTATGCAGGCCAAAAGATGCCATGCGGTGCTTGAGCTGGTGTGCTTGGGGGACAGGAGCCACACTGGGGCAAAGGTTCTGTCAGCTCTGCAGGGGCAGGTTAAGAGGTGGTTGACGCCACGCCAACTTAAGGCAGGAATGGTGGTTTGTGACAATGGCACCAACCTCCTCTCCGCCCTCCGACAGGGACAAATGACCCATGTGCCCTGTTTGGCTCACGTCCTTAACTTGGTGGTGCAGCGGTTCTTGGGCAGGTAGCCGGGCTTACAGGATGTCCTGAGGCAGGCCAGGAAAGTCTGTGTATATTTCCGCCGGTCATATAATGCCAGTGCTCGGCTGGCAGACCTCCAAAAGGAATTTAACCTGCCCAAGAAGCGCCTAATCTATGACATGCCCACCAGGTGGAACTCAACGTTGGCCATGCTGCAGTGGCTGCACATGCAGCAGAGGGCTATCTATGAGTACCTGTGTGACTATGGCACCAGGACAGAGTCAGGGGAGCTTGGTTTTTTCCCCACGCCAGTGGGCCACGATCAGGGATGCATGCACTGTCCTGTCACCATTTGAGGAGGCCACGAGGATGGTGAGCAGTGACAGTGCATGCATCAGTGACACTGTCCCCCTTGTCCAGCTGTTGGAGCACACACTGCATGGAATAATGGACAGGGCACTTGAGGCAGAACAGAGGCAGGAAGGGGAGGACTTCCTTAGCTCTCAAGGCCCCCTTTATCCAGACAGTGTTCCTGTGTGCCCGCCGATCGCACAGGAAGAGGACGAGGAGGAGGAGGAGGATTGTGTCAGTATGGAGGTGGAGCCTGGTACTCAGCATCAGCAGCAGTCTTTAAGGGATCATTTAGAGTCCCAAGAAACACATGGACTTGTAAGTGGCTGGGAAGAGGTGGCTGCGGATCATGTCGTCCTTAGTGACCCAGAGGACTCCGGACCGAATGCCTCAGCAAACCTACGCTGCAAGGCCTCCCTTATCCTGCAAAGCCTGTGGAAGGATCCTTGTATTCGTGGTATCAAGGAGGGGGATCGTTACTGGCTGGCAACCCTCCTTGATCCACGTTACAAGGGTAAGGTTGCGGACCTTACCTTGCTATCGCAGAGGGAGCAGAGGATGAAACACCTTCGGGGGGGCTTGCAGAAAGGTCTGTGCAACGCGTTCCCAGAGCCTGGGAGGTTACAAACTGGTCAACGTATTGCTGAGGCTTCGGTCAGTCAAAGAAGGAGTGGTGGAGAAGATGACCGTCTGACCGATGCGTTCAGACAATTTTTTAGTCCGCAGCCCCAAGGTATGATCGGTTCCAGCAACCATCGCCAGCATCTGTTTTACATGGTGCAGGAATACCTAGGGGCAAGATTTGACTTGGACACCTTTCCTACCAAAAATCCTCTGGGTTACTGGGTCTTGAGGATGGATTACTGGCCAGAGCTTGCACAGTATGTAATTGAGCTACTGGCTTGTCCTGCTTCCAGCGTTCTTTTGGAACGCACATTCAGTGCTGCTGGAGGCTTTATAACCGATCACAGGGTGCGTCTGTCCACCGACTCGGTCGATCGACTGACCTTCATAAAAATGAATCAGTCTTGGATCACCACCAGCTACCAAGCACCTGATGCTGATGTAACCGAATACATTTTTTTGAAATGTCAGATCCCTTCAAAGACTGCCTATGCTGATGCTGAGTGACTATCCTGTTATACTGAGTAATTATCTACTTCCTCCTCAATGATCATGATGATAGCTTGTAAGAACATTTTTGGTTCTGGGCACTGCCAGTCCTGCCACCAACGCCTAAGGCCCAATTTTTCAGCCCCTGTTTAACAGGGGCGTGTAATTACAATTTTTGATGCAATTCTTTGCAGCAGGGCTAGTTCCTGCACTCCAACTAGAGTATCTGTGAGGGGTTGCAGTGTTGTGGCACCAGCACCAGTGCCTAAGGCCCAATCTTTCAGCCCCTGTTTAACAGGGGCGTGTAATTACAATTTTTGATGCAATTCTTTGCAGCAGGGCTAGTTCCTGCGCTCCAACTAGAGTATCTGTGAGGGGTTGCAGTGTTGTGGCACCAGTGCCTAAGGCCCAATTTTTCAGCTCCTGTTTAACAGGGGCATGTAATTACTATTTTTGATGCAATTCTTTGCAGCAGGGCTAGTTCCTGCGCTCCAACTAGAGTATCTGTGAGGGGTTCCAGTGTTGTGGCACCAGCACCAGTGCCTAAGGCCCAATTTTTCAGCCCCTGTCCAACAGGGACATGTAATTAGAATTCTTGATCTAATATTTCACAGCAGGGCCCGTTTATGCGCCCACCAAGAGTATCTGTGAGGACTTACAGTGTTGTGGCACTAGCACCACCACCACCACCACCACCTAAGGCCCAATTTTTCTGCCTCTGTTCAACAGGGGCATGTAATTACAATTCTTGATCTAATATTTCACAGCAGGGCCCTGTGAGGGCTTACAGTGCTGTGGCCACAACAACACCTAAGGCCCAAATTTCTGCTGAGTATACAGGGCAGGCCCCTACTTTCAAACATCCAACTTACAAACGACTCCTACTTGCAAACGGAAGGAGACAACAGGAAGTGAGATGAAATCTACCCCTAGGAAGGGAAATTCTCTCCTGTAAGAGTTAATATGGGAAAAACTTTTCTCCTTTCCACTGATGCTTTATCATGAATCCTTGTTTCACAAAAAAAAACAAATTTTCAAAAAACATTTGTCATTGGGACAAAAAGTGAGGTGAAATCTTCTGAAGAGGAGCACAGACAGCAAAACAAATGTCACTGGGGTGATAACCCTTCCCTAGGTTTTCCAAAAAGCTTAAAATAGATTTTTTGGCTGGAGCTAAACATGTACCAGTTCAAAATTACAAACAGATTCTACTTAACAACAAACCTACAGTCCTTGTCTTGCTTGCACCGCCTGTATACTGCTGTTCAGAGTATATAGGGCCTGGGGGCCCCACACCTTTCCTTTTTTAATTTGGGTGCGGGGTTCTCCTTAATATCCATACAAGACCTAAAGGGCCTGGTAATGGACTTTGGGGTACCCATGCCGTTTGTCTCACTGATTTTCATCCATATTGCTAGGACCCGACATTACATTAAAGCCGCAAGCAGTTTTAAATGACTTTTTTTCCTTTAAAAATGACATTTTGTGCAGGGACTGTTCTAAGCACGGGAAACACGCGCCACTTTACAGGAATACTATAGACACCCCCCAGGTACAATATTTAAAGGAATATTTCACTTTTTTTTTTACTTTAAGCATCATTAAAATCACTGCTCCCAAAGCCCTTTTTAAAAGTTTTTTTTGCATTGATACATGTCCCCTGGGCAGGACCCGGGTCCCCAAACCCTTTTTAGGACAATACCATGCAAATTAGCCTTTAAAATGAGCACTTTTGATTTTGAACGTTCGAGTCCCATAGACGTCAATGGGGTTCTAACGTTCGTGCGAATTTTCGGTCCGTTCGCAGGTTCTGGTGCGAACCGAACCGATGGGTGTTCGGCTCATCCCTAAATGCTATACCAGTGTCAAGGTTGACTCCTCCACATCTTCCTCTTGGGATTCAGGACATGGGCCCTCAGAGGAGGTCTATGGCAGAGTTGACAGGGATGCTCTGGGGTCACACTGCTCAGTCAGAAAGCGCAAAGTACCAGAGCCTTGGCACATACACATCGTCTGCTGCTCCTGAATTCTCTGACTCCTTAATTTTATTGAGCTTCCTTTTGAAGGTGCTGCGGAGATTCGCAATTTTGTTGTGCACATACCTGGTGTCTGCATTGGGGCAAAAGCTTTTGCATAAATCAGCAAGTTTTTCCAATGCTTCATTTCTTTTTTGTTTATTGGAGTATTCTTTGCTTTTGATTCTCCACAAACACAGCATCTACCTGTATTGATCGATAAAATGTGGCAGAAAATCAGGTGATGTAAATTTGTCAATCATGACGCCTGCAAGACACAACACAAGACAAAACATAGTGCAAGGTCATCTGGCTTCCCCATAAGCCGTCCCCAATATAAGCAGTATAGGCCACAAAACACCTATCTATGCCTTAATATAAGCAGTATAGGCCACAAAGCACCTATCTATGCCCCAATAGAAGCAGTATAGGCCACTAAACACCTATCTATGCCCCAATAGAAGCAGTATAGGTCACTAAACATCTATCTATGCCCCGATAGAAGCAGTATAGGCCACAAAACACCTATCTATGCCCAAATAGAAGCAGTACAGGCCACTAAATACCTATCTATGCCCCATTATAAGCAGTATAGGCCACTAAACACCTATCTATGCCCCAATATAAGCAGTATAGGCCACAAAACATCTATCTATACCCCAATATAAGCAGTATAGGTCAATAAAAACACCTATATATGCCCCAATATAAGCAGTATAGGACACTAAAACACCTATCTATGCCCCAATAGAAGCAGTATAGGCCACAAAACACCTATCTATGCCCCAATATAAAGTTGTACCTTTGTTTGCTACTGTGCGTCGATAGTGCATTGCCGATCGATCATCCTCCACTCACAGATCTTTCCTACAGTGTTTAATCGAACAATCACTCAGGCTTTACACAGTACACATGCATCAAATTCCGCCCCAAGTTGCTTGATGACGCTGGGGCATGAACGAGCCTCATATTAATCTGCATGCGACACACAGACTCGTGAGTCGCCGGAACATTTGTGGAGGATATGACAGAATCGGTTAGTTCCAGTCAGCACCGCAGTGGTGGAGCTGTTTGGAAAGCTAAAGCCACACCTATGAGCAAGGGCGATGTGGTGGAGATGGTGGCCATACTTGAAAAAAAAGACTAATTGCAAGTTGGAGAATTATGAAAGGCCCAACACCAGAAAAGACCTAATTCTGTAGAAGATGATTACAGTTCTAAAAAATATACATGGTGTGGACCGATCCAAGGACCAAAAAAGGAAAGGATGGTCAGATCTGAAGCATCGGGAACCAGACCAGGTAGATCACATCCATCATATCCCTAAAAAAAGTAATAATAGTTGTGTCTAAACAATGTGTATATGTGTAAATTAGGTGTATATATATGTTATTTGTAAAAGTAGCTAGAGAGAATTATATCTAAGCTCATAAACTGCTTTTTATGACTTTTTCGTTAAAAAAGATTAAGCTAAATCTAAAGCATATTTGAAGAATATTATTTGTTAATGTTTTGCTAAATTAATTCAGATTTGTTCCATATTGTCTTTTTGTACTTTAAACAGGAAAAAAAAATTGCAGCTCCAACAAAGCCAATGCAAGAGAACAAGGGAATCTAGCATCCCTCGGCCACCAACACTGGAGGAAACAAATTAAGTGCTCCCAGATGACATCCCACATTCCCAACAAACAGGTAAATGCAAACTTTAACACCTAAATCATTAATCCACAGACAGGGGTGTTGCTAGGTGGAAAAAAACCCAGGGGCTTCAGTCCGAAGGCAAATTTGATAACCCCCTTCCACATTTTAAAGAAAATCCAGCTCACCAGTGCCCATCAATGCATCCTTGCCAGTACAGCCACGGAGAGAGGAGAAACAAAGCAGAGAAGAAGGTGCTTCTAAGTGCAGTAATAAAACACTTTAATGACAAGAAAGGGTTAAAAACACTTACAAGATGGAAGTGGAAAAACAGGCATATCAATGAATCCCTAACATCCAGCGGGATGCCTTCTGGGAGTAAGACAGCTGCAGTTGGAAGTTCCAGCTGCGACGGTAAATACTGTCTCTCTGATCCAAGATGGAGGGCTGTGCTGTCAGGACCAGCATGGAATCCAGGCAACTGGAAGTGATGTCAGAGTGGGCGGTACATGTTTCGGGGCATGCCCAGTCTTTCCTTCTTCAAACCAATGGAGTAATGCAAAGGGAATGGGTTTATATGAGAGTCAAGGGCGGGAAATGGGCAGAGAGTGGGCGGGAATGAGAACGACTGCCATATCGTTAGATGGTAGTATGCAATGGAATAAAATGCTGTAAAATACAGTAAAATAAAGTAAAAAAACTTACTGCAGTAAAGGTAAAGGTACACAAGACATAAACACTGACTGCAAAAGGACTGCAACAAGTAGAACATAGATACATCAAATACCAATATTTAGACAGAGTGTAGACACTCATATGGGATGCAAGGTGTGCAGCATGGGGCTACAAGTATCCTCCCACATCCACCTGTAATCTGTGCCTGGCTGCTGACCTCCTTCCAGGGCTGGTACACAACTTGTGTACTGTACAAAATAGAGGGGATAGGACTTTATAGGTGCAATTAGTACTATTACATAATGTAATTGTATCTATAAAGTCCCATCCCCTCTATTTTGTACCTTCTATGTTTTTTATGGGGACATTGGTGCTTTAATATAGCATTACCTTGATTCTGGGGTTGACCACTTACCACAAACCTGTGTACTGTATGTCAGTGCCCCAGACCCATCACTAGTGCAGGACATCCAGGTACAGGCCCACTGCAGTCACCAGCACCTGCATGATATGTCCCCACTGTCCCACTTCTCCAAGCAAACTTATAAAGCTTCACCTAGGCTCCTCCTTGGCTATTGGGAGTGTTGTGGATCATGAGCAGGGGATGAATTACATATTGTGTTGAAACTTTTAGACAAACAAGGCCTATTGGCTAATAAGTGGCCACACATTTATAATTGGGTATGAGGGGGGTAAGCTGCAGGAGGTTTGTAAAGAAAGGGGGGTAGAAGTGGCGCTGTGGTGGAGTGTCTCTCTCCCCTACGTAGATCGCAAGAAATAACAAATAAAATATACCCCAGATGAGAACAATAGTAGATTATAAGGGGTAAACTCAATATGTAAATAACCTGTGTCCTTGTGCAACAGTCTGGTGTGCCACTGTTTAAATAGCCTCGTCTGTTAGCCTAGCCTCGTGGCTCGTATAAAAACAAAGACAAAATATAAAGTGTGATCCCAATATGTAAATGACCCTTGTCCTGGTGCAACAATCTGGTGTGCTACTGTTTAAATAGCCTCCGTGTGACTCATTAGATCAGGATACAAAAATAATAATACCATGAATAAGTGAACCACAGTGCCTATGTTTAGACATATGTGATAACATAAAAAACTAGTGTCCTTTTAATGCTTTTCTTAAGTGATACACTCTTATAACAATTGATGAATTATGCCAAAAAACTGTGTGCACAAATAGTCCATAAATAGTCCATATGCCGTTGTAATGTAATAGCAAAATATTGACAGATGAAAAAAAAAAAAATAAAGCGACAGGTGCTCTTCATAAGCTGTGCTCTGTGCTTCTTATAGGTGCCCTATAGGTAATGTACTCACTGAAACCATTCACCCCAAGCAGGGGTATTGCTCTTTCACAGTATCTGCCACTGTGTAGCAAACAAAAGACCTGTGTCAGCTGATTGTTTCCGCATTTGCGGTGTAAGATATGAGTTCTCCTTCTACTTTCCCTTTGTAGCTCCCACATGCAGAAAAGAGACATCTCCATAGTGTATTACCATTTAAATAATAGGATTTATTTATAAAAGTGAAAAGGTACTCACATATAGTGCAGTAATACAGAGTTTTGAAAAAACAGGAATCTGGGATGGTTTGCGTTCCATGGCTCGAAATCGGAAGTGATGTAAAGTAATACAAAAAAATAGGCCTAAAAAAATTTGCCATCACAAACACATAGAATGTAAGTTGTATAAAGAAAAAAACTACCTTGATATAGTCCTTCTGCACCACTTTAATAATCGCTGAGCACATCTCCGGAATGATGACTCCCAGAGCTTGGAGGGAGATCCCAGTCGTGAACTTGAGATCCTGAAGGCTTCTCCTCGTTGCAAGATACTGTAAGGTTGCAATTAGCCTTTGTTCAGGAGTTATTGAAACATACATGCATCCTGCTTACGGATATAGGGGGACACCAATGCTAAAAGGCGGTTAAAATAGGGATCTGTCATCCGGAGATAATTTTGAAAAACATCTAGGTTATTTTCCTAAAGCTCCTGCAGCAAGGGCATGTGGGAAAATTGAAATTTTTGGACCAGGATCTCCTCTTTTTCTTTTTTTGCAAAGCACTCGGGTCAGAGCAATTACTCTAGCCCAACAATAGTGATAGTAGCATTATCTGCCATCATAGTTGGTCCTCGAACGTTATATCGTAATTTAGCGATTCTTTGGTAACGAAAAGACTGCTGAATGGATTAGCGGAAGGGGCCCAGGGGGGTCACGCACACAAAATCACTTCCTCTTTATATTTTAGTCGTAGTACTACGTTAGCCTTTGTCGTCTGAAAAATTTTGGATGGTCAATACCATATCTAACATCACGGACACGCGCTTTCGACAAAATACTGACATTTTGTCGTCCAAAATTCGAAGCGTGTGTACAACGCTTAAGTGAGAGTTGCAAGATTGTGGACTACCAGAAATTATTTCTGTTGCACAGAGAGAGATGGGATGTAATTAAACGTCAGATAAATCTACAAGGAGAGTACAGTCTCCCAAATTTATTAATAGTAGAACTGATTGGAGATTCTCCATCTTGAACTCCAAGTTTATGTGCTTGTTGAGTTTTTATTCAAGTTTAGCACCGGGCACAGATTGCCTGATTTTCTTTTTGTTACCGTGAACAGAGGTGAACAGAGGTGAACAGAATCCTCTTTTCCTCTGGGCACTTGAAACCTTTGCTATCGGTTCTTTTTTTAAAAATTTGTGATCGGAAGGTGGACTTCCACCAATGTCACACCAATATAGATATTATGGTCTAAGGATCCTGAATATTTTCTTTCCAGGTGTGTGTACAGAGCTTCAATCTGGCTCCTACTGGTACACTGAATGAGTGCACCCTTAAAGGGGACTTTTTGCTGTTCTCCCAGGACAGGTGCCTTCAAAGTTTAGAGCTTCAACAATGAAGATTGGGTACTTCTCCAGTTCACTTTTGTAATCTTTTCCTGGATTGTAAGATTTTGCCTCTTCATATCTATCTGGAAGTTGCCTCCTGTACACTGGCCTTTTCTGATTCTTCTGATTTTATCACCCAGCATCTATTAGGGCTGGTAACCTGTGATGTTTTGTAGACGGGGGGCAATGATAATAAGATGATCTTGATCAGTGTTGCTAGGGATGTCTGCACCCGAATGACGACTTGTTTTGGCCTTTAGGGGGCTTTTTTTCGTCATGAGGCCCTTGCAGGGCTATAGGCCACTTACTCCAAGCAGACTTGACATGCTAGTTGTCAGACAATGCCTTTACACCACAAATGCAGCAACTATTAGGGCTGGTAACCTGTGATGTTTTTTATACAGGGAGCAATGATAATAAGAGGCGAGATGATGACCTTGCTCAACATTGCCTAGGATGTCTGTGCCTAGATGGTGACTTGTCTTGTTCTTTAGAGGGCACTCTTTGTCTTGGGATCCTTACAGGGCTGTAGCTATTGCAACAGCATTGGGACCAGAGGCTCTCTTTTTCTCTATGTCTCACTACTTACATAATCCCTTACAGGCAATAGGTGATCCAACTGGGTAACGTTCTCTATAGAGACCGGGTAAAGCAACAGAAGGAAAAATAAATACAGCATAAAACATTGCACCCAGAGCAAGCATAGAGAATGAATCTGAAACCAGAAGAGCACATGTGAATGCCAAAAAAAGGGAAAACATACCTGCAAACAATGACCACATTAGCATCCAGCATGCATGAGTAGAGAACACTGCCATGTGTTGCCCAAAAATGCCTTAACCCATTTAAAACTGACACCCCTAGCCATTAGTGATGACATCAGTGCCTGAGCATGCCCAAATTGCAGTCTGGGGCTCCCAGCATCATTTTGGAAAAGGGCAAGCCAGGAAACTTCCTGCCATCTAGGCTCAGATGTACTTGTGCTGCTGCAGCCATCTGGAATTGGCAAACATCCACAACACAGACGGGGCAGGAAAGCACTGACAAAACAGAGAAAAGGTAAAAGCATTTAGAAAGCTTGTTTAAAGGTTTCTTTGACAGGCCTGCTCCAAACATATAGCTCATTTAGAGGCTGTAGAGAAAGGACTTCTACATTGGAGAGGCTGAACCATGTCATCCAGACCACCAGAATAGGGCTCTAACCATAAAGCTCAATTAGAGGCTGTACAGGAAGGACTTCCACCCAGGTGAGGCTGAACCGGGCTGGGGCAACAAGCAGTAAGGGATACCTTGCAACTTTGGTCCTGATCAGGTGAGGACAAAAGGGAGAATGCTGCGAGCCATTCTGTCTTTGATTTATAGCTAACCAGTTCTATCAAGTTGCAGGGATGGAGCCACAACCCATTGTAAGCTGCCATGATCTGCCAGGAAAAACATTCAAAGAGCTCGCTGGTTCAGGTTAGACTGTTCACAACAGACGAGACTTCCCTACAGTGGGTACCCAGCAGTTTACCAGAAAAAAAACCTGCACCAATGGAAGGAGCACCAGACCAAATTATAAGTGTCCAAATTAATATACTGATTTGCACTAAAAAATAGCCAACAAATTTCATGGGCCAAAAAACACTCTTCCTTCATCAAGACTTCATTTAAAATAGGAGACTTGAATAGATTCAAAATAGGGCTTTCCTCTGTGAAGCTATGTAGGTAAGGTAATTGCTTGACTAGGAGAGTTACAATTCAGCAGCATTTTTGTGAGCAATCAAGATAAAAAAGATTATCATTTGGACTGGTGCTGCTTCCATTGTTGCATGTTTCTTTCTGGTAACAAGCTTTCTATAAGGACCTTTGACTTTTAAATTCCATAAGGTATACTATTGTGATTGGTTATTATATTTTCTATACCTAATAAATGGTGCACCTTTACATTCCGGAAGTGGCCCATGACCAATAGGCAGAGATTGTTAATAATGAAAATAATTATTCTAAAATGAATCAATACATTTCTTAAGGAATACAGTATGTAAAAATGTAGGTAGCTGCATTAAGGCAGAACTTAAAGTGATAATAACGTTTTGTTTTTGTTTTTTTATAAAAAAGAGGTTATACTTACCTGCTCTGTGCACAGTGGTCCCTTATCTTTTTGGCAGCCCCCACCTATGCTGTCCACTACTTCCTCCTCCGGGTTTCTCCTTAGCAAGCTATCTGCTATGGAGGCACCCATGTGTGCTCCCAAGCTGGATGGCGTGCATCCATAGACACACACAGGGCCAGTAAGTCTGTCAAGGTCTGGAGTCAGGTGCAGAAACCAGTAGCTATAGCAGTGGAGGGGCACCCACCGATCAGCTGGATAAGTACAGAGGCAGTTCACCCTGGAGGATGACACAGTGTGGAATCTAAATACTAACCGGTGTTCACCGAAGCTCCTGATGGTGGAGAAGGATTTTGCTGTGTATCAGTACCAGGTCACAGTACTCAGGATTGCCCACCAGGAGGTGAGCCAGCCACGGTCAAGTAGCAGATATAGCAGGGGATAAGCAGGAGCATAGTCAGTAAACAAGTCAAAGGTCAGTAATGAGTGTTTACAGGTGGAGCCCAAGCAGAAGCATAGTCAAGGAACAAGCCAAAAGTTGGTAACGAGTGGTAGTAAAGATACGGACAGCAGCAGGAGTGACGAGAGTGAAATATGGGCTGGAGGGAGCCCAATAATCTGGCAAACAGGAAGTGCATAGACATGGCTTAAATCAGGAGGTTTATGTGAGAAGCAAAAAGTTCAAGGTTCAAGACAAAAAGGGTTTAAGGCAAGATCATTCAATGAATTATCTAGCATCCAGGGGCGGACTGACCATTTGGTCACTCGGTCGCCGACCGAGGGCCCGACGTCAGGAGGGGCCCCATGAGGGGCTCAGTCAGCAGCGGAAAAAATCCGCCCGCTGCACCGCACGAAAACCCCGTCCTCCCGGATTATAACAGCTCCCGGCGCTGCGGCCAGCCCACTGCCCGAGCACTCGAGCAGACCTCGGCTTAGGCTGAGAGAGGCTCTGTCAGCAGGGAGGGGCGGGGCAGGGAGCTCCACTGACGCTCTGACCCTGCCCTGCCCCGCCCCTCCTCATGCAGTCTGAGTCTGTTCCTAATTAGAGCGTCTCTCCTGCACTTCTGAGAGCTCTGCTCTGGACCACAAAGATCACCGCCCCTACCGACGAAAGCTCAGCCCCCTACCGACAAAAGCTCCGCCCCTGGACTTCTGAGAGCGGGAGGTGAGCCCGACTGGTCAGGTAGGTCCTTCTGCCTACCGTATATACACAGCCTGTAGACCCCTTTTTTTCCCTAAACCATCCCTGGAAATGTTGTTTACCCACCTGTATAGCTGTGCATTGATGAAAGTTTAAATTTTAAAACTGGCTACCTGGTCATCTCCTATAGTCGCATCCCCAGTCTCTGGTTATCTCCTGTAGTCGCATCCCCAATCTCTGGTTATTTCCTGTAGTCGCATTCGCAGTCTGGTCATTTCCTGTAGTCGCATTCGCAGTCTGGTCATTTCCTGTAGTCGCATCCCCAGTCCCTGGTTATCTCCTGTAGTCGCATCCCCAGTCTCTGGTTATTTCCTGTAGTCGCATTCGCAGTCTGGTCATTTCCTGTAGTCGCATTCGCAGTCTGGTCATTTCCTGTAGTCACATTCGCAGTCTGGTCATTTCCTGTAGTCGCATTCGCAGTCTCTGGTTATCTCCTGTAGTCACATTCGCAGTCTCTGGTTATCTCCTGTAGTCGCATTCGCAGTCTGGTCATTTCCTGTAGTCGCATTCACAATCTGGTTATCTCCCTTTAGTCACATTCGCAGTCTCTGGTTATTTCCTGTAGTCACATTCGCAGTCTGGTTATTTGCTGTAGTCGCATTCTCAGTCTCTGGTTATCTCCTGTAGTCGCATCCCCAGTCTCTGGTTATCTCCTGTAGTCGCATTCGCAATCTGGTTATCTCCTGTAGTCGCATTCGCAATCTGGTTATCTCCTGTAGTTGCATTCGCAATCTGGTTATCTCCTGTAGTCGCATTCGCAATCTGGTTATCTCCTGTAGTCGCATTCGCAGTCTCTGGTTATTTCCTGTAGTCGCATTCGCAACCTGGTTATCTCCCTTTAGTCGCATTTGCAGTCTCTGGTTATTTCCTGTAGTCACATTCGCAGTCTGGTTATTTCCTGTAGTCGCATTCGCAGTCTCTGGTTATTTCCTGTAGTCACATTCGCAGTCTGGTTATTTCCTGTAGTCGCATTCACAGTCTGGTTATTTCCTGTAGTCGCATTCGCAGTCTCTGGTTATCTCCTGTAGTCACATTCGCAGTCTGGTCATCTCCTATAGTCGCATTCACAGTCTGGTTATTTCCTGTAGTCGCATTCTCAGTCTCTGGTTATTTCCTGTAGTCGCATCCCCAGTCTCTGGTTATCTCCTGTAGTCGCATCCCCAGTCTCTGGTCATCTCCTGTAGTCGCATCCCCAGTCTCTGGTCATCTCCTGTAGTCGCATCCCCAGTCTCTGGTTATTTTCTGTAGTCGCATTCGCAGTCTGGTTATTTCCTGTAGTCGCATTCGCAGTCTCTGGTTATTTCCTGTAGTCGCATCCCCAGTCTCTGGTTATTTCCTGTAGTCGCATTCGCAGTCTGGTTATTTCCTGTAGTCGCATTCGCAGTCTCTGGTTGTCTCCTGTAGTCGCATCCCCAGTTTCTGGTTATTTCCTGTAGTCGCATTTGCAGTCTGGTCATTTCCTGTAGTCGCATTCGCAGTCTGGTCATTTCCTGTAGTCGCATTTGCAGTCCGGTCATTTCCTGTAGTCGCATTCGCAGTCTCTGGTTATCTCCTGTAGTCACATTCGCAGTCTCTGGTTATTTCCTGTAGTTGCATTCGCAGTCTGGTTATCTCCTATAGTCGCATTCGTAGTCTCTGGTCATCTCCTGTAGTTGCATTCGCAGTCTCTGGTTATCTCCTGTAGTCGCATTCGCAATCTGGTTATCTCCTGTAGTCGCATTTGCAATCTGGTTATCTCCTGTAGTCGCATTCGCAGTCTCTGGTTATTTCCTGTAGTCGCATTCGCAATCTGGTTATCTCCCTTTAGTCGCATTCGCAGTCTCTGGTTATTTCCTGTAGTCACATTCGCAGTCTGGTTATTTCCTGTAGTCGCATTCACAGTCTGGTTATTTCCTGTAGTCGCATTCGCAGTCTCTGGTTATCTCCTGTAGTCACATTCGCAGTCTGGTTATTTCCTGTAGTCGCATTCGCAGTCTGGTTATTTCCTGTAGTCGCATTCGCAGTCTCTGGTTGTCTCCTGTAGTCGCATCCCCAGTCTCTGGTTATTTCCTGTAGTCGCATTCGCAGTCTGGTTATTTCCTGTAGTCGCATTCGCAGTCTGGTTATCTCCTGTAGTCGCATCCCCAGTCTCTGGTTATCTCCTGTAGTTGCATTCGCAGTCTCTGGTTATTTCCTGTAGTCACATTAGCAGTCTCTGGTCATCTCCTGTAGTCATTTATGATATCTATGGCTATGCATATTTATTGAATCCATATTGAGTACTATATTTGATTGGCTGTTTGCTTCTGCTTAAGCCTGGCACACACACACAATCGCACATGATGATGACTTCATCATCATGTGCATGATTGTGATTGTGCGTGTGTGCCAAGCAGAAGCAGCCAAATATAGTGCACAATATGGATTAAATAAATAGTGGGAAGAATGTTCCTTACATTGGTGATCAGTGAGAAGAATGTCACTTACATTGGTGGTCAGTGAGAAGAATGTTCCTTACATTGGTGGTCAGTGGGAAGAATGTTCCTTACATTGGTGGTCAGTGAGAAGAATGTTCCTTACATTGGTGGTCAGTGAGAAGAATGTTCCTTACATTGGTGGTCAGTGAGAAGAATGTTCCTTACATTGGTGGTCAGTGAGAAGAATGTTCCTTACATTGGTGGTCAGTGGGAAGAATGTTCCTTACATTGGTGGTCAGTGAGAAGGATGTTCCTTACATTGGTGGTCAGTGAGAAGAATGTTCCTTACATTGGTGGTCAGTGAGAAGAATGTTCCTTACATTGGTGGTCAGTGAGAAGAATGTTCCTTACATTGGTGGTCAGTGGGAAGAATGTTCCTTACATTGGTGGTCAGTGGGAAGAATGTTCCTTACATTGGTGGTCAGTGGGAAGAATGTTCCTTACATTGGTGGTCAGTGAGAAGAATGTTCCTTACATTGGTGGTCAGTGGGAAGAATGCTCCTTACATTGGTGATCAGTGAAAATTATATAAAGTTAATAAAAATAATTAAAAAAAAAAATGTAAAGCACCCCCATGATCCCCGCACATGCTCTATATGAAAAGCTTTATGTAGGATGAGCACATGTATGTAAACATGTGTCTATAGACGCAAATGCTGGACACAGGAGCCCACCTGCAAGGTAACCCCCCCGGGAGAGAGCTTCTCCTAGGGAGTTATCTGATGTGAGGAGGAGCCTCGAGAGCCACCCCCAGATGTCGAGGTTCGGGGCCACTCTGTGCGAAACGAGCTGCACAGTGAAGGTAAGTATGATATGTTTGTTACTTAAAAAAAAAAAAACGAGCCTTTACAATCACTTTAATTTTGGAAAGGTACCGTTGTTGCACTTTCTTTAATGTAATTCTGTGACGAACGCATGTAGTGTGGGCAGTGCAAAATGTAGGTGGGAATTTGTGTGGGTGTGGCTTGAGTGTGGGTGGGAACACATGAGCGGGGACAGGGGGCCCCAGGATCTCCTATTGCCCGGGGGCCCCATGAGTTGTCAGTCCGCCTCTGCTAGCATCCCAGGTGGCTCAGCAAGAAGAGACATCACCAGACACAGCAGAGTTCAGGGGCTCAGACCCAGGTCCTGACAAAGCCATGCCCCCGCTCCTTCCTCATAGGAGCTTGACTGACAGCAGCAGGAGCCCCTTGGCATCTCCTGTGAGAGTAGGAAGAGAGAGGAGCAGTGCTGGAGCAATGGGAGGAATCAGGTGTTTAGGGATTGGGAGGAGGGCAGAAAAGATAATAGGGAGTTTTTACCTCAATGCAGAGAAAGGATTAAGATAAAAAAATATAAGACTTTAGAACCCCTTTAACACACACTTTTTAGGAACAAGTAGTACAGTCTCTAATACTCATAAAAGACCCCAAAACAATTACCAAGGCTGGCATCTTGCCAGTTCATTTAGTCGTGTAAAAGGTTGCATCATCTGCATTCAGCTGGAACTTTACATAAGACTGAGTAAGGACTGGTTGACACTTGTGAGGAGGCCGGTGTTTTTCTGGGCTAGAAAAATCCAGATCTCCACTAGGGCACATCAAAAACAAGGTACTCAAAGAACAAAAGGCATGCCCCCCACGGCCTGTACAAAAAAACAAATCGTTTATATGTATGAACTAGTGTAAATGAGCCATTAGGTCTTTCTTTTCTGTTAAAGGGTGGCTATGCAACAGCTTTTTTTATTAAGCGTTTCCGAAAGACAAATAAACATAAGAGCAAATAACAAGAAATGTCAGTTCCAATACAATTACTTGTGCCGTACTTTCAACCACAATAGATTCCACGAGCAGAAAACAATACAAATATGAATGCAGCAAAATTATTTAAAATGCAAATGCAAGTAACATTTGTCTGGGACTAGCAGTTCTGATATAAATAGGATAAAGTTGTCTAATTTAAGGTGTCATAAAAAAAAGCTTCTAACAACGAGAACCTTAAACCTTAAGAAAGGGTCAAAATAAAGGAAAAAAAAAAGGGGGGGGGGGACAGGAGGGGACACAGATACAGTAATATCCTACCAAAGACAGAAGTGATCTGTCTTTGGTCAGTGATCAGGTGCCCAGGGAGTGCGTGTCAAAACCAACACATAATTGGGAACACTGAATCAAATGAAGTGAAATTCAAATCATATCCCCCTTCCTTTCGGAAGAAAGGAGGTGATGACAAATTTGCCTGTAATTCCAATGCGTAATAGAGGAAAGCGCAAGGTTACTCAGCAATCTGTTGTAAGGCAGTATCTGACACATTGTGAGACTAATAGGGGTGTTGAGTCACCTACAAATGAGAATATTTTCTAACCCAAACCCGGCGGAAAGTCTAACATTTTGAAAAGCGGTGTTAGCGGACCAGAGGATGTGGAAATATTGCATGATTGAGAGACTTTGTGGAAAAAATGTTCAGTGTGGCACCAATTATTGGATGTTGTTTAAGATCTGGTGAACATTTAGATAAGGGGATCCAAAGGTAAAAATCTCAGCGGTACCTTGGTTAAACTCTCCTCCAATGGTATCCAATCTTTATGAGCCGAATGGCAATGCCAGTCAACAATTCTAGCCAGATGTGTAGCATAGTAATAGTACCTAAAGTTCAGGAAACCCAAACCTCCTATGACCTTAATGCCGCGTACACACGAGCGGACTTTACGGTAGACTTTGTCTGACTTTTCGACCGACTTTACGAACGAACGGACTTGCCTACACATGATCAACCAAAGTCCGACGGATTCGTACGTGATGACGTATGACCAGACTAAAACAAGGAAGTTCATAGCCAGTAGCCAATAGCTGCCCTAGTGTCAGTTTTTGTCGGTCGGACTAGCATACAGATGAGCAGACTTTTCGACCGGACTCGAGTCCATCGGACAGATTTGAAACATGTTTCAAATCTAAGTCCGTCAAACTTTTGAGAAAAAAAAGTCCGCTGGAGCCCACACACGATCGAATTGTCAGACGGACTCAGGTTCGCCGGACCAAGTATGCCATAAAGTCCGATCGTGTGTATGCGGCATAAGTTTCTTTTCTTTTTTTTTATTTTCAAAAAGTTTTTATTGAGATATAAAAACCAAACATATTGACAAAAAAAAAGAACATTTGTAAGGACATTTTACAAAATATTTTGTGAGCAAGGTAACAGTCTAGGGGTTATACATACCAGGGTGAGATATCTAAAGGAGATGTATGGAGCACAACCGGGCAAAAGTTATCAACAAAAGAAGATACCTGGAGGGATCTGCTTACATTACATGTTTACAGTAAACCCCTATGTTTGCAGGAGGAAGCGAGGGGGAACAACTGGAAGTGGGAGGGGTGATTGGGGTAGAGTAAAAGGGGAGGGAGGTATAATAGGTTGTATTAACTTTGTCTTTAAAGTAAGAAGGTGGGGGGGGCTCCATGACTGAAATGGGGGGCAGTTTGGGGTGAGTTTCTTCACACTGTTAGTAGAGATAAATGGAGTGGTCGGTTAGGTAGCCTGTGGAGAGACTCGTGTTGCAGGCCGAGTCTGGATGGAGCTAACGACCATTGGTTGTGGGTTTTCCATCGGGAGGGTTCGTGTCCCCTAGATTTGAGGATAGAGTTCTGTAATGAGAACGTGAATTGATTGAGGTTGGCTAGTTCTTCTGGAGAGAGTGCTGAAAGCATGAAGGTTTGCCATCTGGAAAAGAAGTGAGAGCAAGATTTGTCATGTTTGAAATCGGTGTTGAGTCTATCCTTAAATAGTAGGAGAAGGAGCTCTCATTTGATTTGAGTGATGGTAAGAGAATGAGATGAAGTCCAGTGTTTCAATATAGTTCTCCTTGCAATTAGGAGACAGATCAAAGACCAGTCCTTTTGAGAGGGGGCCCATTGGAGATTCCACTGGTATTCGTATTGGTAGTTTGAGACTATGGCAGCAGTTGGGGGTCCCAGTGACCAAAGATGAGGAGCAGCGGGTCCGTAGGTAACTTTAGTAGGGTAACTTCAAAAATGTAAGATAGGACCTGGTCCCAGAAGATGGATATGGAGGAGCAAGACCAGAAGCGATGTGTCAGGGATGGCCTTGGCTGGTGGCAGAGGGGGCAGAAGGCTTTGCTCTGTTCTGTTTTGGAGGATAAGAAAGGTATGTAGGCTCGATGTGTGATCTTTAGTTGGGTTTCTCTCCATATTTCATTGGGGGACAGATGTTGTACTTTGTTAAGGCCTTGTAGAATTTTGTGCACCAAGTCCGGATCCGGGAAATCTTCTTTCCAGTTGGCTACAGATGAGGAAGTCAAAGGGCAAATGGTCTCTCGTAGAAGAGGTTGGTAGATGTCAGAAATGTTATAGGAGCCGTCTAGGATCATTTGGTCCGTAATGTTAGGTTTAAACCTCTTGTTTTTCTCTTTGCATGTGGCCTTTAAGAATGCGATGCATTGACCATAGTGGAAAGCATGAGCTTGGGGAAGAGAGAAAGATTCCGCAATAGTTGAGAAGAGAAGAGGATGTCCTGTTTTCGTGTCACATAGGGAAGAAAATTTTGTGAGGCCTTTTTCCTGCCAGACGATGAAGGGTTTGTGGTCCAGTCCAGGGGGGAAGCTAGGATTCCCTTGAATTGGTAGGTGGCTAGATATGAAAGGAGACAGCTTGAGGAGTTTCCGGACTTCTCTCCAGGCTATAGCTGTGTCTCTCTGGAGGAGGTTGTGTTGGTACGGAGGGGGGACTGATTTCCATTTGCAGTGGAGGAGGGCCACTAAAGAGTAGGGGTAAGCCATTTCAGTTTCCATGTGATAGTTGGAATAGCGGAAGGATCTTGTTATCCAGTCCAGGCTAGTTCTTAATAAACATAAATAATTAAAAAAGACTGCGCTAGAAACAATGACATGTGATGTAACTAAACAAACATGATTGAGTATATGAATAAATACAATTCATCGATTGTGAAAAATAATAAAACACCAAAAATCTAATGAAAGTAAGTTAAAATAAAAGTGACTGAAAAATGAAAGTCCCAAATAAAGTTGAAAAAAGTGACTAAACAGTCAAAAAAACAGACAGTCCTTGGAGCCAAGGCAGATACAATCGGTGATCGTAGATAACACCCAGTGAGGAATCCTCCACCTATTAAGATGTGCGCTTACCAGAGGTAAGCTGTAAATCAGCTTATTAGTGAACATCCACTTAGGGGAAATCAGCTCCTCAGGTCTCCTCACAGGGAAGGGGGCAGACAGGATCTCTCAATGTGATGGATTCAATCCGCATAACGGGAGGACCCAGAAGGATAAAACAAATTCTCCATAGTGTAAAACTTGTAGAAGTAGATGACAATAATCCAGAGATTTCTTGTATCCCAAACTGCTATTTAATCCAAGCTTTTAACAATCCAGCAGAGTGTAGTGTCTCCTGGGGGGAGATCCGGGTGTCACCCAGCACAGGCTCCGGGCTCCTTGTCCTCTGATCCGGGCTCCTTGTCCTCTGATCCGGGCTCCTTGTCCTCTGATCCGGGCTCCTTGTCCTCTGATATCACTCTGGGTGGGGGGGACTTCAAAGAGAACTCCAGATCAGCGAGGACTGGCAGTGATCAGGGCTCACAGTCCATGAGGTCCCCCCCACCCAGAGTGATATCAGAGGACAAGGAGCCCGGATCAGAGGACAAGGAGCCCGGATCAGAGGACAAGGAGCCCGGAGCCTGTGCTGGGTGACACCCGGATCTCCCCCCAGGAGACACTACACTCTGCTGGATTGTTAAAAGCTTGAATTAAATAGCAGTTTGGGATACAAGAAATCTCTGGATTATTGTCATCTACTTCTACAAGTTTTACACTATGGAGAATTTGTTTTATCCTTCTGGGTCCTCCCGTTATGCGGATTGAATCCATCACATTGAGAGATCCTGTCTGCCCCCTTCCCTGTGAGGAGACCTGAGGAGCTGATTTCCCCTAAGTGGATGTTCACTAATAAGCTGATTTACAGCTTACCTCTGGTAAGCGCACATCTTAATAGGTGGAGGATTCCTCACTGGGTGTTATCTACGATCACCGATTGTATCTGCCTTGGCTCCAAGGACTGTCTGTTTTTTTGACTGTTTAGTCACTTTTTTCAACTTTATTTGGGACTTTCATTTTTCAGTCACTTTTATTTTTACTTACTTTCATTAGATTTTTGGTGTTTTATTATTTTTCACACTCGATGAATTGTATTTATTCATATACTCAATCATGTTTGTTTAGTTACATCACATGTCATTGTTTCTAGCGCAGTCTTTTTTAATTATTTTTGTCTAGTATGTGCACGCCTCACATTAGGACTGCAGCTTTTTAAGTTATATAACTGAGTTTTTCATTGCATAGAGTAGCGCGGTAATTTTTGGTATTTTCTTAATAAACATGCCAAGTTATAAGTCCTAACATTTGGGAGACTAATTCCCCCTTCACGTCTGGGAAGATGCAATGTTTTTAAGGCTATACGTGGTCTTTTGTTTTGCCATAGGAATTTTAAAATGGCTGAATTTAGACGTTTGATATCTTTGTGTTGCAAAAGTAGAGGAATAGTTTGCATCGGGTATAGCAATCTTGCAAAACTAACCATTTTTACTTGATGACATCTTCCCAGGAGCGAGAGGGGCAGATCCATCCAGTTAGCTAGTTCCTGATATATTTTAGTGATCAGTGGGGGGGTAATTGAGGTGGTATAAAGAGGAGGGTAGTTTCCCTATTTTGATTCCTAGATGGGTGATGTGGGATTTGGCTACTGAAAAGATGGAATGCTGGGTCCAGGGTGGATTGGAGGGGATGCCTATAGGAAGGATTTTGCTCTTGCTATAATTGTTACATAGGCACGAGCAGGATCTAAATTCATCGAAAATCTTTTTGATAGTGGGCATGTCGGAGGAGGGGTCAGATGAAAATATAAGGACATCATCCGCAAGGAGGGAGGTGCATAGGTCGTGTTTACCAATTTTGATGCCATGTAGTGAGGCTGATTGAGCTAGATATCTGGATAAAGATTCAAGTGCAATGTTGAAAAGGAGCAGGGACAGTGGACAGCCTTGTCGTGTACCTTTGTGGAGGCGGAAGTTCTCTGTGAGTAGGCCTGCCACCACTAGCTTAGCTGCAGGGGCTGTATACATGGTGTTGATGAGATGGCAGAAGGGGCCTGTGAATCCTATTTTTGACATGGCCAAGGAGAGCCAATAGAAGCTGACATTATCGAAGGCTTTCTCCGCATCTAATGTGATAATGGCTTAGTCTCTGCTTGGGTTATGTTTAGCGTGTTCTAAGGCCAACATGACTTTGCGTATGTTCAGGGTGGCGGTCCTGCCTGTTACAAAGCCAGATTGGGCAGGGTGAATCAGTGAGGGGATGATAGCAGCGAGTCTAGTGGCAATGATCTTAGATAAGATTTTGACATCCAGATTCAGCAGTGAAATTTGTCTATAGGAGCCTGGGTCATGGGGGTCTTTACCTTTCTTAGAGAGTAATTTAATAATGGCCTGATTTCCCGTGTGAAGGTATGATCTGCCTGACCAAATACCATTGTATACCGTGTGGAGAGTGGGTTCTATGATATTTTGTAGGGTTTTGTAGAATTCTCTAGTGAATCCGTCAGGGCCAGGGCCCTTGGAGGGAGTTAGGTTGTGGATGGTGGTTGAGATTTTGGAGGGAGAGATGGGGGCATTGAGGGTTTCTAGTTGTAAGGGAGTTATTTTGGGCATGTCAATTTTCTGTAGAAAGGAATGTGCTATTTGTTTATCTATGGGATCAGGGGTGTATAAAGCTGAGTAGTATTTGAGCATGGTGTTGTTTATTGTTTGCGGTATGGAGTGTATGTTGCCGGTGGTGTCTCGTAGAGAGGTGATATGGGTCGGGCGGAAGGGGCCCTTGCAGAGTCTGGCTAAAAGTTTGCCTGCTTTATTTCCGAATTTATGAAGAGTGGCATCCAAGTGTGCTTTTTTAGTTAATTCGGGGGTGTCTGCCCATGAATCGAAAGCCCTCTTGGCTTCCTGCCATTCGTTTCTACTGTCAGAGGAGTCCTTGGTGATCAGGGAGCGTTGTGCCTGATGTAGTCATGCGCTGGCTAATTTGTAGTTTGTTAAAGTGTTCTGTTTAAGGAAGGTGGCATAGGAGATGATCCGTCCCCTAAGGTATGCTTTTCCGGCATCCCAGAAGAGATTCGGTTCACTAATGTGGGGTGTGTTTGCCGTGGAGTATTCAGACCAAGCTTTCTCCATGAACTGTTGGAAATCAGTGTTATTGTGTAGGTAGGAAGGGAAGCGCCAGATTTTGGGGTGGGGAGGTAGATCTAGTTTAGGGAGTGTCACCTCGTTAGAGGCGTGGTCAGAGATGGCAATGTCATGTATGGTTGCCCCGGACAGCATAGGGACTAGGTTGTCGGAACCAATGAAGTAGTCGATCCTGGTGAGGACCTGGTGGAGGGTAGAATAAAAGGTGAATTCTCAGTCAACTGGGTGTGAGAGAAGCCAAAGGTCTTGGAGGTGAAGGGATTCCATAGAGGATGTGAAATGCGTAGGGGTGGTAGGATCGGATCCTGCCCTGGGGCGTTTGGGTGGTGATCTGTCATCAGACTGATGGAGAATGTCATTGAAGTCTCCTGCAATTAAGTGTGGAAGGTGTGTGTTGCTAAGTAGCCATGTAGAGAGTTCGTAAACATTAGAGATAACTAGGTCCTTGGAACCTATTTGGATATGTGCTGATAGAAGACGTCCCTGGGTGTCTGCTTTTATGGAGAGGACTATACAGGGGAGATTTTTGTTTATCAGCAGAACTGCTTTACGCCCAACAGCATCTGAGCCTGTGACCATGCCCACCTATAGTTTTTTCATACGGTGGAAGTCTTGGGATAATAAGTGAGATTCCTGGAGTAGGGCGATGTCAGTTTTAAGTCTTTTAAGATGTCTGGGGATCTTCATTCTCTTGTTAGGGGATTTAAGGCCTTTTACGTTCCAGGAGACTATTTTCATATTGGGGGGGTGGTGAGAGGGATTTGGGCCGCTGTTGTAGATTTATCACTGTGTAGGTGGTCATGTGAAGTAGTTTTTATGTCAGGAGGATAGGTTCTGGTCTCGTGGTAGTAGTGTAGTGGAGGGGAGTCTGGGGTAGTGCATGGGCCCCGGGGCTTTTGGAGAAGGGGGGGAGTAGAGGTAGGAGGGGGAAACTTGAAAAAAGAACATAAGAAGAACATAACAATCAATCGTGTGAACTTCTCTTTTTTCCACATGGGGACACTGTGTAGATCAGCTCCCAATACAAGACCCTATTAGAGTGGCATATGAGCACCCAATTTAGCGAGAAGAGTATGCTCGGCTGCCTCGGGTCATGTATGGGGGAAGACAAAAATGGGAGGGGGTACACAGTGTGGCCAGGAGGAGAGGTAGAGCAAGCAAAAGCATTTTTATAAAGGAAAGAGTATTATTTGCTTAACATCATAACATGAAACATAGTAGTTATTATACGGTCACCTAGAAACAGAATGGTGGTTACAAAACAGGTAGAGCTGGTAGAGAAAAAAAAAAGAATAAAAAAGGAGTGCCTTTGAGATGTAAGACACAAAGAAAAAACTGATAATGTCAGACTGTGCAGTGCTGCATTATATGCGCCCTTGAAGGAGAGATTGACAAAGACATATTATGTGACTCCCTTTCAGCGAGGGGTGATGCAGTGGTATTCTGGGGCCAAAGGCCTGAAGCATTTAGGGTAGTCCTATCGCGGGCTTCTTTGGTCCAGGGAGTGGTTGAAAGGAGCAGCCTTGGAAGGGGTGTGGGGGTGCAAGTCTGCATGCAGAGACCAAAAGAAGGCTTCCGCATCAGAGGCGTCTTGGAAAGATAATTGTTCTCCATTTGGGGTCTTGAGGCGGAGGGTGGTCGGGAACGCCAGTGTGAATTTTATTTGCTGTTTATAGAGTTCTGTGCACACCTGCTGGAATGCTTTCCATTTCTTAGATACCTCGATTGAGTAATCAGCAAATATCAGGACCCTTATTCCATCAATTTGGAGAGCAGGTTTGTCTGAATTTTTGTAGGATGAAGGTTTTGTCTGAATAGTTCAGATATTTAGCGATTATTGGCTGGGGTGATTTGCGCTCAGTGTTATAAGATCCTATGCGATGGGCTCGTTCCACTGTACAGGGGCCTGGAAGGCCTAGTGCTTCAGGGATGCGCCTGGTGCAGAATTCAGAGAGAGCCTGCGTTTGGAGAGATTCTGGGACACCCACGAATCGCAGGTTGCTCCTTCTGGACCTATTCTCTAAATCGTCCAATTTTTGGATGATGTATTGATTGGTCTTATCCTGCATTTGTTCAGTGGCCTGAGCCTGGTAGAGCTCCTCTTCCACACCGGATAAACGGTGCTCTAAATCATTTAATCTGGTGGTATGCTCTCCTAGCTGGGCCTTGATTTGTTTCATCCCCGCATTCACTGCTTTCTCCACAGAGGCAGCAATCATGGGGGAGAGCAGCCACAGCCTGTGCTATGCGTTCCGTACTGTTGTCTCCTGTGGTTTGTGGAGCAAAGGCCTGTGGAGAGATGGCATGTGGAGCGGAGGTGTGTGGGAAAAAGGCATGAAGGGATGAGGCATGCAAGGAGGCTTGAGGGGCCAAGCAGCCGCTTACCTCCATTTTGGCCGGCTGTGATTCAACAGGAGGCTCCGTGTAGGCCGAAGCCGGGGCCTCGATTTGTGGCTGGACAGGCGGCGCCATCAGGGCCGTGTGCGATCGGGTGCCGGTTTTCTCCACAAGCCGGTCCATATGTAGGCGGCAGTCACTCGGAGGATCCTGTGGATGTTTGGGCGGCTCAGGCTGACTTTTCAGGCCGATTTAGGGTCGTTGTGCGGGAGCCGAGGAGAGGAGCAGCTACTCCATTTGGCGCCGGAACCGGAATTTCCAAAGAACAGATTGTAGCTGTTTAAAAAATTGGTAGGGATGTTGATTGGCAGTGTGTGGAAAAAGTACAGCAACCTTGGAAGTATTGTCATTTTAATGATGGCAGCTCTACCAAACTAAAAGAAAGGTTTGAGTTACCACTGGGAGTGGTCCTGTTCAACCTGGTGTACAAGAGGATTGAAGTTATGGGGATATTAAGGAGCATTGGGTACCCATTTAAATGAACTTTTCTATTGTACCCTTACCACCACATTTGGAGGGAGGGTAAGGTTCATGGCCTCTGATTTAGTATAGTTAATTTGGAGATTGGAAATATATCCATAATTGGTAATAGCTTGTAGCAAATTAGGAATAGAAGTGTGCAGTTGTGTTAAGAAAAATAAAAGGTCATCCCTATATGCAGTATAAATTTTATTGCGTACTTTGAAAACAGTGCAAATGAACGGTTCTAAAGTTAATATGAATAGCAAGGGTGATAGTGGGCATCCCTGTCTAGTACCATTTTTAATTGGTACTGGATCCAACAGGGTGCTATTGATCTTCAGCTGAGCTATTGGATTGTGATATAAAGAAGAATACCAAGTAAGCATGTGAGATTTGGGAAAAGGTGGCTAGCAAGAAGTCCCACGACTCCCTGTCAATAGCGTTCTGTGTTGGTTGAACCTTCAAAATTATCTTGATGGCAACTAGGGATGAGCCGAATACCCCCCTGTTCGTTTCGTACCAGAACATGCGAACAGGCAAAACATTTGTTCGAACACCGTTAAAGTCTATGGGACTCGAACATGAATAATCAAAAGTGCTAATTTTAAAGACTTATATGCAAGTTATTGTCATAAAAAGTGTTTGGGGACCTGGGTCCTGCCCCAGGGGACATGTATCAATGCAAAAAACAGTTTTAAATTTTTTTTCGGGAGCAGTGATTTTTATAATGCTTAAAGTGAAACAATAAAAGTGTAATATTCCTTTAAATTTCGTACCTGGGGGGTGTCTATAGTATGCCTGTAAAGTGGCGCATGTTTCCCGTGTTTAGAACAGTCTGACAGCAAACTAACATTTCGAAAGGAATAAAAGTTATTTAACCACTTCCCTACCCGCCCATAGTCATATGACGTCCACAGATGGGATCTCCCATCCTGGGTGGACGTCATATGACGTCCTGGGATTCTCGGCCGTCTAGGGGGCGCACGCGCGCCGCCGGGAGCGCGCGCGCGCACCCGCCGCGTTCCTCGGGACCCGGTGCGTGTGCCCGGCGGCCGCGATGTCCGCCGGGCACCCGCGATTGCCCGTTAACCGGGCCGGCATGTGGATCTGTGTGTGTAAACACACAGATCCACAGCCTGTCAGCTCTGAGGAGAGCGATCTGTGTTCCCAGAACGGAGGAACACAGATCGGTCTCCTCCCCTAGTGCGTCCCCTCCCCCTTCAGTTAGAATCATTCCCTAGGAAACATATTAACCCCTCCCCGCCCCCTAGTGGTTAACCCCTTCACTGCCTGTCACGTTTACACAGTAATCAATGCAATTTTATAGCATTGATCGCTGTATAAATGTGATTGGTCCCAAAAATGTGTCAAAAGTGTCCGATGTGTCCGCCACAATGTTGCAGTCACCAAAAAAAATCGCGATCGCCGCTAAAAAAAATAAAAAAATATTTTTTAAAAAAAAATGCCATAAATCTATCCTGTATTTTGTAGACGCTATAACTTTTGCGCAAACCAATCAATATACGGTTATTGCGATTTTTTTTACCAAAAATATGTAGAAGAATACGTATCGGCCAAAACTGAGGAAAAAATGTGTTTTTTAAAAAAAAAATTGGGATATTTATTATAGCAAAAAGTAAAAAATATTGTGTTTTTTTTCAAAATTGTCGCACTTCTTTTGTTTATAGCGCAAAAAATAAAAACCGCAGAGGCGATCAAATACCACCAAAAAAAAGCTCTATTTGTGGTGAAAAAAAAGACGTCAATTTCTTTTGGGTACAACGTCACACGACCGCGCAATTGACGTTTAAAGTGCGACAGCGCTGAAAACTAAAAATTGGCCTGGGAAGGAAGGGGGTGAAATTGCCCGGTATTGAACCGGTTAAAACTACTCGCAGCTATAATGAATTGTCGGTCCAGCAATACACATAAGAATTCATTGATAAAAACAACATGGGGTTCCCCCACAGGGGAACCCCGAACCAAAATTAAGAAAAAAAAATGCGTAGGAGTTCCCCGAAATTCCATACCAGGCCCTTCAGGTCTGGTATGGATATTAAGGGGAACCGCGCGCCAAAATTTTTAAAAAAATGGCATGGGGATCCCCCTAAAAATCCATACCAGATCCTTATCTGAGCACACAACCTGGCAGGCCGCAGAAAAAGAGGGGGGGCGAGAGAGCGCCCCCCCTCCTGAACCATACAGGCCACATGCCCTCAACATTGGGAGGGTGCTTTGGGGTAGCCCCCCAAAGCACCTTGTCCCCATGTTGATGGGGACAAGGGCCTCATCCCCACAACCCTTGGCCGGTGGTTGTGGGGGTCTGTGGGCTGGGGGCTTATCGGAATCTGGAAGCCATCTTTAACAAGGGGACCCCCAGATCCCACCCCCCATGTGAAATGGTAATGGGGAACAAAAGTACCCTTACCATTTCACAAAAAAAGTGTCAAAAATGTTAAAAATGACAGTTTTTGACAATTCCTTTATTTAAAGTCTTCTTCTTTCCATCTTCTTCAGGTCTTCTTCCTTCTTCCTTTTTTCTTCTTTTGGTTTCTTCCTCCATCTTCCTCTTCCTCTGGTTCTTCCTCTGATCCTCTGCTTCTTGCTCTGGTGTTCTCGTCCAGCATCTTCCTCAGCGGCGTCTTCTTCCCTGCTTCATTCTTTAGCCGCTCTGCATTCATGGGAGGCTCCCGCTGTGTGACGCTTCTCTTCTTCTGACACTTCTTATATAACGGAGGGCAGGGCCACCCGGTGACCTTGCCCCCTCTGACGCACGGGGACTTGACGGGGACTTCCCTATGGCTTTCCCCATGATGTCAGAGGGAGGCGGGGTCACCCGTTACGTAACCGGGTGACCCCGCCGGGTATGGAATTTAGGGGGACTCCCACGCCATTTTTTTTTAAATTTTGGTTCGGGGTTCCCCTGTAGGGAAATCCCATGCCATTTTTATCAATGAACTTTTATGTGTATTGTCGGACCGACAATTCATTAATAGCCGCGAGTAGTTTTAAGTGACTTTTTTTCCTTTGAAATGTCATTTTGCTGTCAGACTGTTCTAAACAGGGTAAACATGCTCCCCTTTACAGGCATACTATAGACGCCACCCAGGTATGAAATTTAAAGGAATATTACACTTTGATTGTTTCACTTTAAGCATTATTAAAATCACTGCTTTTTAAAACTTCTTTTTGCAATGATACATGTCCCCTGGGGCAGGACCTGGGTCCCCAAACACTTTTTATGACAATACCATGCATATAAGCCTTTAAAATTAGCACTTTTGATTTCCCCCATAGACTTTTAAAGGGTGTTCCGTGGCTTTTGAATTTGCCGCGAACACCCCAAATTGTTCGCTGTTCGGCTAACTGGCGAACAGCTGATGTTCGAGTCGAACATGAGTTCGACTCGAACTCGAAGCTCATCACTAATGACAACGATAGATTAAATTTAAGGTAGGGTTGCACCGATACAGGTAACAGTATCAGTGTTGATACTAAGGATTTGCAAGAGTATCGGTACTCATGTAAATGCTCAGATACCTGAAACCGATACCGGAAGTGACACCAGCTTGGGGACAGACAGTGGCATCGCTAGGGGGGTGCAGGCCACACCATGGGTGGCTGTCCAAGGCAGCTACAGCGGCTTGGCTGCTCCTTGAGCCCACACCACTCACCCAGCCTCTCTGCAGCTGCCAGCCACCCATTCAATTCACTGCACAGCTGTCGGGGCCGGGGGGCAGAGACTAGGTCAGCTGACAGTGAAGGGGAGGAGCTGGAGAGGAGACTCCATTGCCACGTGTCGGGATCGCTGTCACTACAGGTACAGACATCACGAACTGCAGAACAAGTGAATGCTGCTTTGTCGGACATTACATAGAGATAACTGTGATAGGAGGATGCTTTGGTCACTGTGTCTCTCTCTCTCTTACACTTCACTTTACCTTCTGTTATCCTCTGTTCACATTGTAAGAGAGAGAGACAGTTCTTGGACCCAACAAGGTGTCTTGCATTTACCTCTTCCCGTCCGCAGCCCCTTTATGGAGGTCCTCTGATGGGAAGAGTGAGATCTGGGTCATTGCTGCAGCTGCAGCAATAATCAGGATATCATTCTTTAGCCCCAGTGATTCTGTGCTAGATAAAAGTATTCCTGGCAGCTAACAAGCCGCTGGCTCTTTGTTTACCTGGCCGTTAGTGGCCAGTGAAGCAACTGATCTGTCTCTGATTGGCTGCACTGGAGGCCAGAGGAGAGATTTGGGGTCCAATAGACCCCAGATCTCTCCATAAAGAGGACCTGTCACAGCCCATGCTATTACAAGGGATGCTGTTCAGCCTTGTAATAGCAATAAAGTTGATAAAAAAAAGTTAAAGGTACAGTGTGAAAAAAAAAAATAAGATAACAAAAAAAATGTAAAAAATAGGTATCGATAATTGGTATCGACGAGTACTTGAGGAAAAGTATCAGTACTCGTACTCGGTCTTAAAAACTAGTATTGATGCATTCCTATTTTAAGGCCTTCATCACATTGTCCCTGGCTTCACTTCCTGGCATAAAACCAACCTGTTCAGGACCTATCAGCTTGAGAGAAAGGGTCGCAGATGATTAGCTTAAGTTTTAGCAAGCAATTTCAGGTCTATATTGAGCAGAGAGATAAGCCTATAACTAAACTGTTGGATCCTCGCTAGGTTTGGGGAGCATAGAAACATGTGCCAACAGGAACGTGTTCAGAACCCATCAAAAAATTCTGAGTTTGCAGGAGGGGAAAGAAGAGGATGTTAGCGAAAGTTTTATAGCAGTGGGCAGTAAAGCCATCAGGTCTTTAACTGCTGTTAATAGCTCCTTTGAGGTTATCAGACTTTCTAAAGAATCTACATCTGTGTTAGACAAAATGGGCATGCCGCTTTGTACCAAATAGTCATGGATTATTTGTGACCTAACTCCCTGTAGATCAGGTGGCTTATACATCTGAGGGATATTATAAATCTTGGAGTAAAAATGTTGAAAGGTTGTGGCAATTATATCTGTTCGATATTCTAGTGTACCTCCCTCCAATTTGATTGACAAGATATTGGTAGACATGGTGGCCTCTTTCAAAGCCCTAAATACTTACCTCCTTTATCGCCATGTTCGTAAATAAATTCCATTCCTAAAGAAAAGGTCTTGCTTTGACTTTAGCTCGAGTAAGTTTTGAAGCTCTTGACAAGCCTCTAAGAGCTCTGATGATGTTTGTGTCCCTATTGAGAATTTGTGGTGTATTTCCAACTGCACTATCTTGGTGGCCAAGATTGTGATCTGCCTTTCGGATTCTCATTTGCACTGAGCCCCTAATTTAATGAATTCTCCCCTAAAGACACGTTTATGAGCCTCCCAAATTGTTAGAGGAGAAAAGTTTCTGTAATATTTTGGGTAAAATAATTAAGAATGGCGTCTGTCACTTTTTGGAGCGAACCAGTGTCGGTAAGAAGAGCTGAGTTTAGTCTCCACAAGATTTGGCATGAATTTTGGACTATTCTAAGGTGAGTGGGATAGCAGCGTGAACCGAAAAAGTTTGTATACCAATACGAGCTTCAAGCCGGTAGATCGTTCTGTGTAATGAAAACATAATAGATGCAGGAGTACTTAAAGTGGGGTGCAGAATAGTACATAAAATCCCTACCCATTGGGTTCACTGTAAGCTACAAGTCCACAAGAGTCAGAGAATGAAGTAAGGTTTTGAGACGATTTAAGATGTGGTATGTCATGCTGGACTTCCCTGATCAAGTATCTTGAACATGGTTCAGGGTAACAATAAAATCTCCACCCTAGACAATGCATCCAGAGGCAAAGCTTTTAAGTTCCTTAATGATTAGCTTACAAAGCAAAATGTGGGTGGAATTAGGGAAATAGGTATGGATCCCCAGGTACCTGTCAGGGAAGACGTCTGCAGAGTACAACTGTTGTTTCCAGGCGCATACCTGTGCGCAGGCGTCAACCAAGAATGTCCAGAATGACTGCGGGCGCTTCTGGTGACGCGCAGATGTGCGTGCGCCAATGCGACCATGCGTTGGCGCGTGCGTGCACCTGTTACCAGAACTGGTGCCAGTCGGTCTATTTAAACGGAGCTTCAACACTGGCTGGTTGCTGCTTGGTCTACAGCGTTCCTGAATCCTGTTTGTTTGACTTCTGCTACCAATCCGTCTTGTTCCCTACTACCGCTGCCTGCTTCCTGCCCTGACCCTTTGGCTTCCCACGGACTATTCTCTGTCTCCAGTTCCTGTTACCTAGCACCTGTTGACGAACCTGCTTGTGGCCCGACTACGCCTCCACCTGCTGTTTATGCCTGATTTGCCCGTCTGTTACCAAGACCTGCCTGTGACCCGACTACGCTTCTGCCTGCCACTTCTGCCTGATCTGCCTGTCTGCTGTCTACCCGGTTTGTCTGACCCTGCTTCTGGCTGTCCGGCCTGCTTCAAGCTCCTGCTTCCTGGGGGTGCATCTCTGCCCATCTCCTGCCAAGTCCGCCAGCTATCTGCCACCTCGCCTGCCTGCTACCTGCTGTGTTCCGGCTACCTGCTGCGAGTTCCTGGCTTCTGCTGATACAGACTTCTGGACTGATCATAGGCACTCTTACCCCACCGTGCTCCCGAGCCTGCTGTCTCACTATTAGGGGCTCTCGAGCCAGAGCTGTACGAGAGGCCTTCCTCTACACGTCAGGCTCACCCACCACGTACGTGACAGTACCAAACAGTCATGACTGAGTCTGCAGGTGGAACCTCTCTCGTATCTGGAGTCTGCCAGAGCATCCCAGGCTTGAAACAAGCAATCAAGACCCTGCAGGAAAAGTTTGTTCAGCTTGAAGAACGTGTGTGGGTCCTGCCTCATCCTGCCATTCCTGAGGCAGCATCTTCTGAAATTGTGTCAACCCGGACAGTGTCCAGTACTGATTCTGCTACAGTGATGACATCCCCCGAGCCACAGGTGCCTTGTCACGAACGGTTCTCCGGCGACCGGTCCAGGTTTAGAGCATTCCGCAATGCCTGTCAGCTCTATTTTTCACTTCAACCACGGACTTTCTCTACTGAGACTACCAAGGTGGGGTTCATCATATCTTTGCTCCAGGGTGAACCCCAAACCTGGGCTCATCATCTGTTGGAAGTAAGGGATGCACAACTTGATACCATGTCCTCCTTCTCCCAGGCTATGTCCCGATTGTATGAGGACCCTCAACAAACTGCTACTGCCGAGTCTTCTCTCCATGTACTCCAGCAAGGCCGCAGAGCGGTCGAGGACTATGTTAGGGACTTCAGATGCTGGAGTGCAGACACAGGTTGGAACAACGCAGCATTGCGGCATCAGTTCCACCTGGGATTAGCGGAGGACCTGAAGGATGAGTTAGCTCGTGTGGGGGTGCCGAGTTCACTAGAGGACTTAATTTCCGTATCCATTCAGATCGACCATCGTCTCTGAGAACGCAGGCAAGAAAAGTCTACTGGTCCATCTCAACCTATATGGATGATACCTAAAGTCCCGGTTCGGGCCCAGCCAACATCTGTTAAGTTACCTTCATCCAAACCGACAACAGCAACGTTCACACGACTTGGCCTGATCCGCCCGTCACTCTCCTTTGAAGAACGGTTACGATGCTGTCGGGGAAATCTCTGCCTCAACTGTGGAGGGGCCGGCCATTAAGTATGTAATTGCCCAACTAAAGGACGTAGATGTTTCACCGCTTCTTCAGTTACCCAGTCAGTCCTGCCAGCAACTTCCGCTCAACTGGTGCTTCCCATCACCTTCCAGCTCCCAGGCAGAAGCGTGTCTACAACAGCAATTGTGGACTCCGGGGCCTGCAGTTGCTTCATCGACTTGGCATTTGCAGGTCAGCAACATACTCCTCTTCTACCCAAGGAGCAGGGACTTACTGTATTTCTGGTTGATGGCTCCTGTGTTAAGTCTGGACTGGTGACTAAGGAAACCCCTCCATTGTTGACTTTGACCCCTACCAATCACAAGGAACTTTTACATCTAGACGCAATTTCTTCGCCTCTGTTTCCTGTCATTCTGGGCCTACCATGGCTGCAGGCCCATAACCCGCTGATTGATTGGAGCTCTGGCAGCATCAAGTACCAGTCATCCTACTGTCAGGAGCACTGTCTATCTGAGCCCATCATGTCACCCACTGCGCTACTTTGTATGGACATTGATACTGAACTTTACCAAAGGGTGCCCGAGGCCTACCATGAATATCTGGATGTTTTCAGTAAGCGGGGGGCAGACACCCTACCTCCACACAGAGCCTACGATTGCCCCATCGAACTTCTGTCAGGGGCTGCAATTCTGCTGGGTCAGATCTTCCCTCTGTCTGAAAAGGAACTAGGTGCTCTGAAGGAGTACATTGACGAAAGTCTTCAAAAGGGGTTCATCCGCCCCTCTACTTCACCCGTTGGGGAGGGGATATTCTTTGTGGAGAAGAAGGACCATTCTCTACGGCCGTGCGTAGATTATCGCAAACTAAATAAAATCACGGTGAAGAACCCTTATCCCCTTCCCCTGGTTCCAGAACTTTTCCAAAGACTTCGCTCTGCTTCTATCTTCACCAAACTGGACTTGAGAGGAACCTACAACCTTATCCGCATACGGAAGGGAGATGAGTGGAAGACTGCCTTTCACACACGTTTTGGCCATTACGAGTACCTTGTCATGCCATTTGGTCTGTGTAATGCGCCAGCTATGCTTCAGCACTTTATTAATGACGTCTTTAAGGACTATCTAGACATCTTTGTTATCGTTTACTTAGACGACATACTAGTGTTCTACACTTCTCTTGCAAGTCATCGCGAACATGTCAAGAATGTTCTCTGCCGCCTCTGCTTACATGGACTCTATGCCAAGCCAGAGAAGTGTGAGTTTGAACAGTATCTAATTCTTGGGATTAATCATCTGTACCAGTGGGATTGAGATGGATCCCCAGAAAGTCTAGCAATCCTGAACTGGCCAGCCCCCACTGATAATAAAGGAATCCAGCGATTCATCAGGTTTGCTAATTTTTACCGCAGATTCATCAAGAACTTTTTGGCTATCATCACACCCACCACACAACTTACCAAACAGGGTGTCCGTTTCCACTGGTCCCCTGAAGCCCAGGTTGCCTTCGAGACTTATAAAAGACTGTTTACCTCTGCTCCTGTTCTAAGCCATCCAGATCCAGCGCTTCCCTACATTCTGGAGGTAGACGCTTCTGAGAGTGCTGTCGGAGGGGTTCTGTCCCAGCGCCAAGGTCTATGAATCTGATTCACCCTGTAGCCTTTTTCTCTCGGAAGCTCGCCCCTGCTGAGAAAAACTACGATGTCGGCGATCGTGAACTTCTTGCCATAAAAGCCGCCCCCGAGGAATGGAGGTATTTGCTAGAGGGGGCAGCACACCCAGTATTGATATATATGGATCATAAGATCCTTGAGTATTTACGGACTGCTAAAAGGCTGAAACCTCGCCAGGCCCATTGGGCACTTTTCTTGTCAAGGTTCCTGTTTCATATAACCTACAGACCTGGGTCTAAGAATGTCAAGCCTGACGCGCTGTTGCGCATGTTTGAAGATCCTAAGAACTTGCTGGCGTCAGACACCATTTTGCCAGCAGGAAACTTCCTACTACTACAGACTGACTTGGTGTCTCAATTAAAACAAGCTTCCACAGTTACCCCTGCTATCATAGGGGATACCCTTCAGGCAAGGGAGGGTCTTCTTTGGAAGGGGGACCGAGTTTTTGTTCCGGAAGGAGTTCAGTTGGTGGTGTTGGGTTTTTGCCATGATCATCCCTTAGCGGGGCATTTTGGGATTCGCAAGACAACGGAGCTGGTGCAACGCACTTTTTGGTGGCCTAATCTGGAAAAAGACTGTAAAAGCTATGTAAGTGCATGCACAACCTGTATCCGGAGTAAAAGCACCCAAAACAGGGCATGGGGCTTGCTCAGACCTCTGCCCGTGCCCGACAGGCCTTGGTCCATGATTTCTATGGACTTTATAGTGGAATAACCACCTTCTGAAGATTGTACGGTTATTGTGGATCGCCTGTTCAAGATGGCCCACTTCTTACCCTTAAGGGGTACACCATCTGCTGCAGAGACGGCTCGAGTGTTCATCAGGGAAGTTGTGAGACTCCATGGGGTACCTGTTGATATCGTATCCGACCGAGGGGTCCAATTTACATCCAGGTTCTGGAAATCACTCTGTGAGACCCTGAAGATCAAACTCTCTATGTCATCCGCATACCACCCACAGTCTAACGGACAGACCGAATGGACTAACCAAACTTTGGAGCAATATATCTGTTGCTTCACATCTTTTTCTAAGATGACTGGGTGTCTCTCCTACTATTAGCCGAGTTTGCTTATAATAACTCTTGTCATTTAGCCACTAAACAGTCTCCGTTCTTTGCAAACTATGGCTTCCATCCCACCTTCTTGCCTGACCTTGTCTCCGAGCCCTCAGTTCCAGAATACAGTAGACTTCTTCAGTTGTAACAATAAAATGTTGCAAGAAGCTGTAACCAAGGCGCAGGAAGATAATAAGAAGGCTTTCGACAGAAGGAGAAGGGGAGAACTGATCCTGCAGCCTGGTGATCAGGTGTGGTTAGCCACAACCAATCTGAGGTTGGCTTGCCCGTCAAAGAAGCTTGCTCCAAAGTTTCTGGGACCGTTCCCTGTAAAGAGGAATATTAACAATGTTTCCTATGAACTGTCTTTACTGGATTCCTATAGGATACATCCAGTGTTCCATGTATCTTTATTAAAACCGACAGTGCCGGATCCCTCTCCTAATCGGGGGTCTAGACCGCCTGAACCAGTGATCGTTAATGGGGACGAGGAGTTTGAGGTGGAAGCAATTGTAGACTGCAGGAGGAGAAGGGGTTGTCTGCAATATCTGATTAAGTGGAAGGGCTATGGGCCAGAGGAAAACTCCTGGGAACCTGAGCAGGATGTGCACGCTATGGACTTGGTCCTCGCCTTCTTCCGCAGCCACCCTCAGAAGAAGAACCAACTGGGCATCCAGAGGCTGCCAGTAAGGGGGGGGCAGTGTCAGGGAAGACATCTGCAGAGTACAACTGTTGTTACCAGGTGCATACCTGTGCGCAGGCGCCAACCAAGTATGTCCAGAATGACTGCGTACGCTTCTGCGGACGTGCATGCGCGTGCGCAAACGCGACCGCGTGTTGGCAAGTGCGTGCGTGCACGCACCTGTTACCAGAACTGGCGCCAGTCGGTCTATTTAAACGGAGCTTCAACACTGGCTGGTTGGTGCTTGGTCTACAGCGTTACCTGAATCCTGATTCCTGTCTGTTTGACTTCTGCTACCAATCTGGCTTGTTCCCTACTACCGCTGCCTGCTTTCTGCCCTGACCCTTTGGCTTCCCATGGACTATTCTCTGTCTCCAGTTCCTGTTACCTAGCACCTGTTGCCGAACCTGCTTGTGACCCGACTACGCCTCCACCTGCTGTTTATGCCTGATTTGCCCGTCTGTTACCAAGACCTGCCTGTGACCCGACTACGCTTCTGCCTGCCACTTCTGCCTGATCTGCCTGTCTGCTGTCTACCCGGTTTGTCTGACCCTGCTTCTGGCTGTCCGGCCTGCTTCAAGCTCCTGATTCCTGTGGCGCATCTCTGCCCATCTCCTGCCAAGTCCGCCTATTATCTGCCATCTCGCCTGCTACCTGCTGTGTTCCGGCTACCTGCTGCGAGTTCCTGGCTTTTGCTGATACAGACTTCTGGACTGATCATAGGCACTCTTACCCCACCGTGCTCCTGAGCCTGCTGTCTCACTATCAGGGGCTCTCTAGCCTGAGCTGTACGAGAGGCCTTCCTCTACACCTCAGGCTCACCCACCAGGTACATGACAGTACCTTTAAGAAATAAGAATCTACCCTCCAAGTCTGCAAGTTGCTGAGTGACCTTTAAACCTGCGGATTTACCAATAAAATATAAAAACAACCTCAGCAGTGCTCCATCACTTAACATCACTAAATTACATGCATGTAAATGTCCTCCAACATATATATATATCCAAAGGAGAGGAACGTGTAAAAACCTCTTGAATATATCTAAAGGAGATATACAAGATGGCACAAGTAGTATTGTACCCACCCTGTGGGGTTTTATTGTCCTCATCTATCTGCCACTAGAAATTAGATTCATGATTAAGGATGAGCTTCGAGTTCGAGTTGAACTCATGTTCGACTCGAACATCGGCTGTTCGCAAGTTCGCTGAACAGTGAACAATTTGGGGTGTTCGCGGCAAATTCAAAAGCCGCGGAACACCCTTTAAAAGTCTATGGGAGAAATCAAAAGTGCTAATTTTAAAGGCTTATATGCATGGTATTGTCATAAAAAGTGTTTGGGGACCTGGGTCCTGCCCCAGGGGACATGTATCAATGCAAAAAAAAGTTTTAAAAATGGCCGTTTTTTCGGGAGCAGTGATTTTAATAATGCTTAAAGTGAAACAATAAAAGTGTAATATCCCTTTAAATTTCGTACCTGGGGGGTGTCTATAGTATGCCTGTAAAGGGGCGCATGTTCCCATGTTTAGAACAGTCTAACAGCAAAATGACATTTCAAAGGAAAAAAGTCATTTAAAACTACTCGCGGCTATTAATGCATTGCCGGTCCGACAATACACATAGAAGTTCATTGATAAAAACGGCATGGGAATTCCTCACAGGCGAACCCCAAACCAAAATTAAAAAAAAAATGATGTGGGGGTCCCCCTAAATTCCATACCAGGCCCTTCAGGTCTGATATGGATATTAAGGGGAACCCCGGCCAAAATTTAAAAAAAAAATGACGTGGGGGTCCCCCTAAATTCCATACCAGGCCCTTCAGGTCTCGTATGGATTTTAAGGGGAACCCCATGCCAAAATAAAAAAAAAAAAACGGCGTGGGGGTCCCCCCAAAAATCCATACCAGACCCTTATCCGAGCACACAACCTGACAGGCCGCAGGAAAAGAGGGGGGGACGAGAGAGCCCCCCCTCCTGAACCGTACCAGGCCACATGCCCTCAACATTGGGAGGGTGCATTGGGGTAGCCCCCCAAAACACCTTGTCCCCATGTTGATGAGGACAAGGGCCTCATCTCCAAACCCTGGCCGGTGGTTGTGGGGGTCTGCGGGCGGGGGGCTTATCGGAATCTGGAAGCCCCCTTTAACAAGGGGACCCCCAGATCCCGGCCCCCCCCGTGCGAAATGTTAATGGGGTACTTACCCCTACCATTTCACTAAAAAACTGTCAAAAATGTTAAAAATGACAAGAGACAGTTTTTGACAATTCCTTTATTTAAATACTTCTTCTTTCTTCCACCCGGTGACCCCACCCCCCTCTGACGCACGGGGACATGACAGGACTTCCTTGTGGCATTCCCCGTGACATCACAGGGAAGTCCCGTCAAGTCACCGTGGGTCAGAGGGGGGCAGGGTCACCGGGTGGCCCCGCCCCCCATTATTTAAGAACCATCAGAAGAGGCAAAGCGTCACACAGCGGGAGCCTCCCTCCATGCCACCATGGATGCGGAGTGGCCCGTAGAAGAAGATGAAGAAGAGAAGAATATGAAGAAGAGAAGAAGATGAAGAAGAGAAGAAGATGAAGAAGAGATGAAGAGAAGAGCGGGAGCCTCCCTCCATGTCTTGGATGTGGAGCGGCCCGAGGAGAAGAAGGGAAGAAGAGGATGATGCTGGACGAGAACAGTGGAGGAAGAACCAGAAGAGCCAGAAGAACCAGAAGAAGAAGAAGAAGATGAAGGAAGATAGAAGAAAGAAAAAGCATTTAAATAAAGGAATTGTCAAAAACTGTCTCTTGTCTTTTTTAACATTTTTGACAGTTTTTTTGTGAAATGGTAAGGGTACCCCTTACCATTTCCCACAGGGGGGAGTGCCAGGATCTGGGGGTCCTCTTGTTAAAGGGGGCTTCCAGATTCCGATAAGCCCCCCGCCCGCAGACCCCCACAACCACCGGCCAGGGTTTTGGAGATGAGGCCCTTGTCCTCATCAACATGGGGACAAGGTGTTTTCGGGGGCTACCCCAAAGCACCCTCCCAATGTTGAGGGCATGTGGCCTGGTACAGTTCAGGAGGGGGGCGCTCTCTCGTCCCCCCCTCTTTTCCTGTGGCCTGCCAGGTTGTGTGCTCGGATAAGGGTCTGGTGTGGATTTTTGGGGGGACCTCACGCTGTTTTTTTTTATTTCGCGCGGGGTTCCCCTTAAAATCTATATCAGACCTGAAGGACCTGGTATGGAATTTAGGTGGACCCCCACGTCATTTTTTTAAAAAATTTTGGCCGGGGTTCCCCTTAATATCGATACCAGACCTGAAGGGCCTGGTATGGAATTTAGAGGGACCCCCCACGTCATTTTTTTTTTTAATTTTGGTTCGGGGCTCCCCTTGGGGAATTCCCATGTCGTTTTTATCAATGAACTTCTATGTGTATTGGCAATAACCGCGAGTAGTTTTAAATGACTTTTTTCCTTTGAAATGTCATTTTGCTGTCACACTGTTCTAAACACGGGAAAAATGTGCCCCTTTACAGGCATACTATAGATACCCCCCAGGTATGAAATTTAAAGGGATATTACACTTTTATTGTTTCACTTTAAGCATTATTAAAATCACTGCTTCCGAAAAAACGGCCATTTTTAAAACTTTTTTTTGCATTGATCCTTGTCCCCTGGGGCAGGACCCGGGTCCCCAAACACTTTTTATGACAATAACTTGCATATAAGCCTTTAAAATTAGCACTTTTGATTATTCATGTTTGTGTCCTATAGACTTTAACTGTGTTCGCGTGTTCGAATGAACTTTTTTGCCTGTTCGCATGTCCTGGTGCAAACCGAACAGGGGGGTGTTCGGCTCATCCCTATTCATGATCCAGCCAAGTGTGAAAGAAAGAGCCTCTATAGGTACTCTCCTTAAGTAGGTCCTCCATACTTTCGGGTGTTATAACACAAGCTACAATACTCGCCAAAATAAAACAGCACCATAGCGTAATCCTGTGCATAAAAGTTTATTGCAGACCTTCCCTCTTTTAAAATTGCACTTACAGACATGCAGACAAACTAAGCATTTGATCATGTAAATCTCAGGCAGAATACCACCAGATGTCCCGATCTGGCAATACACTCAGCAGTGCCCGCTACCTCTATTACCTCCGGCAGGCGTACTCATGTCCCTGGTTGCCGTGTGGTCCCACCCTGGTGTGCTTTGGGTGGGGTGGGGCCACACAGCGGGGTATACCAGTATTTGTAAGCAGCCCTCCGCTGCACTTGACCATTCATTGTCCACAAAGTCTGATCATTGCAGCTTACGTTACAACCACCAGAGATGTGTGCAGTTCCAATCTATGCTTATAAGGACTGCTATATTATATATCTGAGGATAATCATCCTGGAACAGTCAAAAATACAAAATCACGGGGGGCGTGGTTAACCGCCGAGTAAGATGGACATCTGAACCCTCAGCTCCTGCACCAACCGAACGATTTATACAGACATCGCCGCTCATACAGCTCCTACAGACCCCTAAATACACAGAGACACTGCCACAGAGACCAGCAATGTCTCAGCCGAATCGCAAGAGGAAAGAATACAGGCAAATACAAAGAAACTGACAGATTACTTTACACTGCAGCTAAATACAGAAATCCAAGATGGCGCCCGCGACCCTGCACAGGATTCATCTGCCTACACAGACCTCCCTGACGTAGATGACACTGAAATAATGCCTCCTCCACACTCCCCAGAGTCATCGCTTCAATATACATCCTCCTCAGCCTGCAACAGCCCAGCAAAAGCGAGGGTGCGAATGGATTCAGCAGAAAACGGCACTGAAGTAAGCCCTGCATCTCTCACTGCCTCACCTCAGCCATCAGCTATAGCAGCTTTCCCCACCTCAGATCAACCTGTTCTACACACTACCATGAAGGAGATGCTCATCTCACTGCAGAGCTCCCTGCACATTGAAATAGCATCCATGTTTAAACAATTCTCCTCTCATGTACACATTATGGGGAATAAAATTCACCATATTGAAAAACACATGAATGACCTGACTACAACTGTGAATGACCTTGTAGATGCGCAAGATCATACCCATGTTGATCAACAATGGATGAAATCCAAGATGGCGGACCTCGAAGACAGGTCTCGACGTAATAACGTCAAATTAAGAGGCATACCCAAAACTGTCCTGCCACATGACCTCAATTCATACGCCAGAAAGATGATCTCCACTGTCTTACCAGACCTGTGACCAATGGAGACTATCATAGATCACATTCATCGCATTCCCAAACCAGCACATCTAGCGGCAAACATACCCAGAGATGTACTAATGAGGATTAATTTCTTCCACACTAAGGATCAACTCCTATTCAAAACCAGACATCTGGGCAAACTTCCTGCACCATTCAATAAACTGCTGTTTGCAGACTTGTCGCAATACACACGACAACTCCGAAGACAACTGAACACCATAACCAAACTGCTAAATAACCACAAAATCCCATACCAATGGGAATTCCCAACAAAAATCATTATCACCAAAAACGGAACCAAACATGTCATCACCACAGTCCAGGAAGGAATAAAACTCCTCAAACAATGGGGCATTATCCCGGAAGCACCTGAGATACCAATAAATACCCATAGAGGTCCAACACAAACCTCAAGTCTCAAGCAACCTCATAATGCACGATGAAGTGACCCTGACAGGCGATACCAAGTAACACATAATTACCATACCATCCGGTCAGATGCCTTGTTCGTGCAGCTTAAACCACAAACTCTACCCCACTCAGTTAACACAGCCTAGTGTTGTCAGGCTGTTTGCAGCAGTTGTTCAGTTATACTTACGCATAGTTCTGCTTATATTGAAAAACATTGTTTAACCTACCTTCTTCTTCTCCTTCCTACCTCATTCTCAACTTGTTCCCCCTGAGAGCTACTACTGAAGAAATACCAAAACTCACTCCATGTAATCTTCCAGGACCACACAGCCACCTCCTCCAACCGTGATTACCACTTATTTTGTTTGACACCACCACAAACCACACAAGATGCCAACATTCCTTTCAATTAACGTCAAAGGACTCAATCACCCAGCCAAGAGAACCTCCATGTGGAAAACGGCTATAGATTCTAAATGTGACATCCTTTGTCTCCAAGAGACTCACTTCAAAATCTCAGCTGAACCCTAAAAAATCCTAAAAAATAAAAAAAGAAGCACTGTGGGAGCGAGGCTCTCTGAAAACACTATAGATATTGGCAACTGATAAAACGATAAAATCACAAGATAGAGCTACCATCATACCGAACAGAAGCCGTTTTTATCTCTAGGTATGATCACGAGGGGGGTTTTTGTTCGGCAGCTCGTTCAGGGTACACCATCAATTTACCTACATTTTCAAAGCCTCAGGCCGAATAAGAAAAATGGGGTCATGATAGCAGTAAAAAATTCCCTCACTTTCACGCTTCACAATAGCTTGACCGATGAGGAGGGGAGATATCTGGCGTTGGACTGTACCTTGGATAAAACCAGATATACCATTGTCAATATCTACACACCCAACACTGGCCAAATTAGATTTTTATCCAAACTTTTAAAAAAACTCGAATAGTTTCGCCAAGGAAATTTTATTGTATGCGGTGACTTCAACATAGTTCCTGACACAGAATTAGACTCCTCAACCTGAACATCCAGACCCTCATCCCCTATGAACACCTTCATAAGAAACAATAACCTATACGATGTTTGGAGATGTCACCATACCTCAGAACGAGACTGCTCCTTCTTTTCCCACAGACACAATTCATATACCCGGATTGACTATTTTCTTGTTGACAAATGGACCCTTACCAAAACCACAGATTCCTCCATTGGAACAATCACATGGTCGGACCTGGAAGAATTTTTTGAACTAAATAAAGGATCGACTTCGAACAACACCATCCTCTGGAATGCCCAAAAGGCGTTTGTTAGAGGAATTATTATACAGCTTAGTGCAAGAGAAAAGAGGAGGAGATCACAGCGTCTAGATACTATCATCTCTAATATTAATTTATTGGATAAACAGAATCAATCCACTCCAGACCCTACAATAAAAGAAAAATTAGTTCTCCTTAGACAAGAACTTACTGTAGGAACATTCTTTTAGAATCCCACACCAAAATCCAAACGAAATTTAAAGCAAACCACTACACTACAGGCAATAAAGCAGGGAAAGCACTCGCACTTAGAATAAAAGGGCGCCACATCAAATCAAAGATACCACACCTCTTCCACCCAGCTACAAAACAAAAACTCATTAACCTGCAAGCTATTGCAGATGCATTCAGTCACTACTACCAATCACTATACAACCTGAAAGAAGACACTAACACCAACCAACGATCCATAGTAGATATCAACACATTCTTACAGGAAATTAAACTTCCGAAACTTTCACAACATCATGAGCTAAACAAACCATTCACCCACCTAGAGATTCTAAATATCATATCTGCATTACCATCCAACAAATCACCCGGACCGGATGGTCTAACTAGCGAATATTACAAACAATTTAGTACCACCTTAGCACCCCACTTCTCTCAAGTATGCAATGACGCTGCCTCCTCCTCTTCTCTCCCCAATGAAATGCTTAATGCTTTAATAATCACTTTACCGAAGCCAGGGAAAGAACCTCACCCCAAAACTTCCGCCCAATCTCACTTCTTAATATAGATACAAAGATTTACGCCAAAAGCATAGCCACTAGACTATTACAAATCATGCCCAAATTAATACACCCAGATCAATCTGGCTTCACAAAAGGCAGACAATCACATGACGCAACCAGACGACTTACTAACATAATTCACCATGCTGAGACCAACAGAACGCCTTCTCTGCTCCTATCTTTGGACGCAGAGAAGGCATTCGACAGAGTCAACTGGGACTACCTACAAGCAACGCTCCACAAATTTGGCTTCCAGGGACCTATCCTGTCAGCAATACTGGCTTTATACTCATCTCCTTTGGCCCAAGTATACACAGAAGGTATGATCTCAAAACCATTTCAGATTACTAATGGTACCCGCCAGGGATGCCCCCTTTCGCCACTTATTTTCAACCTAATTATGGAACCTCTGGCGGAGCACATTAGACTTAATAGAAATATCACTTGTTTCAAAATCGGACACATAGAACATAAAATTAACTTGTTTGCTGTATCGTTATAATGATGCTCACCAATCCAATCTCTTCCCTGGCTTCGGTCCAAGATGTACTAATGAGATTCAGCTGTATTTCGTATTATAAGGTTAATGCAACCAAATCCTACATATTAGACTTAGGTCTAGACGCAGTAACCAGCAATATCTTATGCAATCGATATATATACCTGTGGGCAGAAACAGGTATATCTTATTTAGGCATCACACTCACTAAATCAATGAAAGGACTATTCAACAGTAACTACCTAGATACTAAACAAATGTTACTACAGGAAACCACTAAATTAGCCAAGTTTGAAATCACATGGTCAGGTAGGCTAGCAGCCTTTAAAATGCTCATACTGCCTAAAATACTTTACACATTTCGCACACTTCCTATTCCACTATCCAATTCCTACCTAAACTCTCTGCAATCTATAATTAGTCGCTATATTTGGCAAAATAAAAAACAGAGAACCAGCCACTCTAAAATCATCAAACACAGACTAGTAGGAGGAATGGGCTATCCAGACATAAAAGATTACTACCTAGCCACTATTCTCTCTCAACTCCAAGAATGGACTCAAACTCACCAAAATACACTATGGGGCAATATTGAAAACAATGCCACACCCGGACCAAACCTTGCATGCTGGCTGTTTAGTACATCTGCGTTGACCACGAATATGCATCTCTACTTTCCAACCATTCAATCGTCAGTCAAAGCCTGGGAAATCCTCTACAACACTAAATGGTCATCACTAACCACTAAACCTATACATGTTCCAATACAAACACTACGTCTACTATCTCCTGATCTAAACATCCCCAACTGACTACTCTCACAGGCGTCATCCACTGAAGAACTTAGAAACGCAATTCAACATAAACCATTTACATTAATCCAATTCACCCACAAAGCACCCACATCAGACTTTCTTACCTACCTGCGTATTCAATCATGCTTATCCAGACACCCAAATATAGAAGGATCCCTACCAAACAAACTCTGGAGCTTCTATTTCTCACAAGAATCCAAATCTAAGGGCATCTCTCTTATCTACAAGAGGTAGAGGAGTCTAGGAAGCAATGTCATCTTGACTGCGTGAATTCTCCCTAGCCAGGAAATTCCGCCCTTTGCCCAGTTGCCTAAGTCTGCCTCGAGCTTACGGTATGTGTGAGGGAAGTTGGCCGAATAAAGTAGTTCCATTTTAGCTGTGAGCTTGATTCCTAAATAGTCGATAGAAGTGTCACTCCATTTAAATTCAAAGGCACTCTGGAGGGAAGACACCATGTTTGATTTGAGGGAGATGTTCAAGGCTGAAGATTTTGAGTAGTTTACCTTTAACCCTGAGATCCATGAAAACTCCTTCAGGAGTCTACACAGGTTTGGGAGGGAAGTGGTTGGGGAAGTGATGAATAGGAGCATATCATCAGCAAATAGCCCGCATTTGTGGACTTGGTCGCCGCATGCCACCCCCTTCGAATGTTGGGATTAGATCTGACTGCAATTGCTAGGGTTTCGATCGCGATAGCGAAAATTAAAGGGGAGAGAGGGCAACCCTGCCTAGTGCCTCTTGCGATAGGAAGAGGTTTAGAGTATTGGCCTTGTAAATGAATTACCACTCATGGAGTGTAATATAGTGATCTGAGGGTCCCTAGAAAACTGGGCCCAAATCCCCACTTCTCCAGTAAGGAGAAAAGGTAGGGCCATTCGATGGAGTCGAAGGCCTTGTGAAGGTCCAGCGAAAGGAGCATTCCTTCCTGTTTCGGTCCACCTTCCCAGTTTGATTGGAGAATAGAAACTATATCTATTGCTCTCCTGATTTGGTCCGGGCCTTGTCTGCCCGGTATAAAACCGACCTGGTCCTTGTGTACGTAAAGATTAATAAATGATGAGAGACGATTGGCAAGGATTTTGGTAAGAATTTTGAGGTCATTATTAATCAGAGAGATAGGCCTGTAATTTTCCACTTCTTCGTGATTTTTGTTGGGTTTGGGGATTACCAAGATAAATGCAGTATTCAGTTGAGTGTCCAGTGGGGAGCCTAATTTTATGAAATTAAAAAATTTAGCCAAATAGGGAGCTAAAATTTCACCGAATTCTTTGTAGTAGGGGACCGAAAGACCATCTGGCCCTGGGGCTGAGCCGGACTTAAGGCCTTTAATAACCTCCCTAACCTCTTCCGCTGTAAAGGCTCCTTCCATTAAATCTTTGTAATCTTAGAAGATAGAGGGAGGTTGCAAGTTCTGCAGGAATGCATTGGTTAAGGGGTCTTTCTCTGTTTGGGGAGGTTTATAAAGATTTGCATAAAAGTCGTGAAAGGAGGACATTATTTTGTTCGGATTAGCTGTTGGGGGTTGTCCCGCTATCCTTAGTTTAGGGAAGGAAAGAGAGCGGAACTTAGGGGTAAGTTTAGAGGCTAACATTGAGCCAAATCTATCTTTGTGACAATAAAATTTAGCTCCGCTCCATCTAATGTTTTTCTCTGCTTTGGCCGTTAAAGCTAGATTCAGCTCTAGTCTGGTCGCGTCTATCCTTTCTAAAATAGTCCTGTTCGGGTGTTTTTGTGTTCTGCTTTTAGGGAAAGGAAGGATTTTTCAAGACGATGAATATCAATCATGTGCTCCTTTTTATACTGGGTCGCAATCCTGATTAGAACGCCTCTAATGGTAGCCTTATGGGCAGCCCATAAGGTCTCTGGGGAGATGTTGTCGATGTCATTTAGGAGAAAGTATTCTTTAATGGAGTTTGCTATCTCCTTAATATGGCTTGGATCAGAGAGAAGGGACTCATTTAATCGCCAAAAGGAGCCTCCTCTCCCTGAGAGCACATTTCTCAGGGTGAGGAGGACCAGTGAATGGTCTGACCATGCTGTATCTATTATTGCGGCTTTTTAGGACAGGGGTATGAGACAAGACGGAATGAGTAAGTGGTCGATTCTAGCATATGATTGGTGGGGGGAGGAGAAGTGTGTGTAGTCCCTACCGTTGGGGTTCAGTTCCCTCCAGATGTCAATAAGTCCATGTAAGTGGAGGAGTTTGGCTATTCTGGGGCTTAATTTCATGGGGCGTGTGAGCTGATCCTTGGGGGGCTTAGTTTTGTCCAAACCTTGATCAAACGCCACGTTTGAGTCACCTCCCAAAATGACCTTCCCTTCCATTAGCGGCTCTAGTGTAGTAAAGAGTCCCTGGAAAAAGGAAGCTTGACCCTTATTCGGGGCATAATACGAAACAAACGTGTATAAGACTCCTTCCAGGGTACCCTTCACCAAAATGAATCTACCCTCTGGGTCTTTATAGTCAGAGATATGGGAGAATTTGCTGTTTTTGGAAAATAGAATTGCCACCCCCTTGGTTTTGTTAGGGGCATTCGCTAAGAAAAAGGATGGGAAATCGGATCGGAAAGTGTGTCTCTTGAAGAAGCACTACATCAAGTCTTAAAGATTTGTAGTGGTCAAGAGCTAGTCTCCTTTTCCTAGGGGAGTTCAGGCCCTGAACATTATGGGAAGCCACCTTAAGATCATTTCCATTCATATTCGAGTCAGTCATAAGAACAGAGGGGAGGGAGGCCAACGATCAAGCAGTCACTTACCATTGGAAGTCTTCTATAGCTTGCCTGGAAAGGAAAGTAGCGGAGATCTTCTGAGTCTATCCCGGGGAAGTGCAGGGCCCCCCCCGCACCGGACGGCTAGAAAAAAGAAGAGGGATGAGCAGGAAAGGAAAGTAGAAAAGGACAAACAAACATACAAAAACAAAGATAGCGACATGGGTCCCCTAGTTTGACCCTTGGGGTATTGCGGAGTAATGTCCGCAATAGTCCCAATTTTAACCTTCAGTCCACCCGAGAGGCCGACTGAAGTCCCAAATCCAAAGGACACTAACGGTTCTTCGGAAATGAGTGGAGGCGCAAGGGAACCACTCCGGACCCTAGCTATGTCGAGCAAATACAGAAAAATTTACACACTAATATGAAAAACTCTAGTAAGGTTCAAACAGCACTATGTTCTCGGCTCTTAATGCCAAGTTAACTATGTAAACACAATTATACTGTAAACGTTAAACAACTCTCCCCTCCCTCCGAACCTCCCCCTCCCCCTACCCACATTCTGGCTGGGTGGGCCCCTTAAAATGCCCAGGTTCCAAGGGATGGGGGTGATAGGACCCCTAAATGCAGATTGTATCCTAAAACGATGTGGGTCATTTGTAGCTAGAAACACAGGTGACCCCAACATATACTAGAGCGGGGCATAATACAGTAGTCCCAAGAAATCTAGATCGAGTTCAGCCCTCCTAAATGGGAAAAATCCTTATCACTCAAAGAGGGCTATTGTCGTGAGAATCCAGACTTCTGCGGGAGGGCATCCGAATCCACTTAACAGTTCCAGTATAAGGAGGAATGTGAATACTCAGATGATAGACGGTTTCTCCCCTCCACCCATAGAGGGGGTTTGCGTCAGGGGAAACTGTAGTGAAAAAGTATGTGGAGAAGCGTGTCCTGGGTAGTGGGCTCAGTAAGCCATTTGTTCAAGAGGGGGTTTGGAGCTCCAGCTCCGACAACTGTAGGGACAACAACCCCAAAGAAAGAGTCCCTGAGGGGACAAAGAAAAGTGACGGTACCAGCCGACCCTCACGGTGGTCTACCATCCTTGCTCCTCTTGGAAGTTCTCTTATTCCATAAGGGGGACACAGGGCTGCCGCAGGGGGACGCTTGGTCGAACCTGATGAGGATGCAGAAAAGTCCATTGGCACCTCCTGGGAAATAAACTTGAGGGACAGTAACAGTCTTTCACCTTCTGGGAGACTGGAGAATGAATAGGACTTGCCCTGAGATGTAAATTTAACAGCAAAAGGAAATGACCAGTGGTATTTGATGTCCCGTTGTGAAAGGAATAAGAAGGGGTTTTAGAGTTCTGCGTCTTTGAATGGTTGAAGGAGCTAAATCAGCAAATATCTGGATATGGTGCCCCCTGTGTTGCAGCTTGGGGTTCTGACGAGATTGTCGCATGACCCCCTCTTTGACCGCAAAAAAGTGCGGCTTCACAATTATGTCTCTGGGTGAGCCGTCTTGTCTGGGGGGTCCGAGAGCCCTGTGTGCCCTGTCTAATTCGAGGCGTTGAGGGGGGATATTAGGTATAAGATCAGATATAATGTCCTGTACTGTGGATGGGATATCTGTGAAGGTTTCTGGGAGGTCTCTGATTCTAAAATTATACCTCCTGGACCTGTTCTCGAGTTCGTCAATCCTGGAAAGGGCCACATCCAGCTGTTCTTGAATAGTCTGGAGGTGGGCTGCATTTTGGTTTGTTCTGGAGACTGTGCTCTCGACTTTATCCTCTATGGCTTCTATTCTCGAGCCTAAACTCGACAGATCTGCTTTAATGGTATTGGTGATCTGTTGTACTGTGCTGGCCAGACCTTTCTCCAATAAAGAGGAGAATTTAGCAAACATGTCTTCCTGCATCAATGTGAATTCAGTGACTGAGAAGCTTGAGGACTGGTTTGCAGCCCCTAGGAGTTGGGCCTGTACTGATAAGGCCTGGGGAGCTACATCCTGGTGTGTATGGCTCACGGGGCCTGTGGAGGCCTTAACAGAGGCCTGGTGCTTCAGGGAGCCTTGATAGGGATTCTGAGGCAGGATTGGGGGCCCCTGTGCTGCCTGGGCATAAGTTAGTGTCGGGGGGGTTAATACCGGCCTGTGTTCTGGAGCCTTTGTAAGCTGGGCTGCATGTGGCTGAGAGACGTCCGTGCTGGCGGCCATCTTGATACACCCGTCCATTCCCGCTGTCTCGAATTGCGGGCCGAGTTCACGTCTCACCGGGGGACCGGACATCTCCGCTGGTTCCCCCGGAGGTCCCAGGCTCAGATGGAGTGGCGTTGGAGCTCCTGGCTCAAGCAGCCATATTGGAGCTCTCGCGCATGCGCACTGTGACCACCATTTCTGTTTTATACATTGTAACCTGTGTAATACTGTTCTTTAATGCTTTTAAATACTTGGTGCAAGATATACTGTAAATCTGTATTACGTTATTGTCAACTTGCAAGCAAAAAAAGTAATAAAAATCTATTTTGAAAAAAAAAAAAATCACTGTACATTTATTTACCATAGTTCATATAATGCTCATGATCCCTACAAATAAAATTGATTAAATCTAACCATACTCTTCCTTATATACCATAAAACAAGAACGGAAGGATAAGAATGTATCTGAGAAGAAGAGGGAGGGTCTCATTTTTAATTGACGACCTATTCCTAATTTGGGAGGGGGCGGAAAATTCCTTACATGAGTTTTTGACTGAACTAAACACCAATGAAAACAATATCAAATTAGAGTGTCAATGGAGCAAAGAGCAAATCCAATATTTAGATGTGAGTGTCTTTAGACAAGGAGACTATCTGGGTGCCAAAGTATACTTCAGACCCAAAGATCGCAACAGTTATCTCCCTTTACAAAGCAGACATCACCCCCTATGACTGCAAAACATACCTAAAGGCCAGATTATGAGGGTAAGGAGGAATTGTTCATCTGAATCAGATTTTGTTTTACAATCTAGGATAATAAAAGAGAGATTTGTCCAAAAAGGCTATAACGCCCAGTGGATAGATGGGATTATAGTTAGAAAGTTAGGACGTTAGAGATACACCACGGTAATCCTGTTTGGCTGATAAGGAAAGAGTGAAAAACTCGAGTCAAGAATGGGGTTTAATTCAAACTTCCAGTCTCAATACAGGGAAGTTGAGATCATATTCAAGAGACACTGGCATGTCTTATGTATGGACAAAGTATTAAACCAGTTGCTCCCAGTCAATTCCTTCTTTATCTACAGAGGGTCTGAGTTTTGGTGATAGAGTAGTGAAGAAAGTTTTAGATCCACCACCCAAACCCAAGATGTCTTTGGATAGAGCAGGTTTCTTTGCATGTAGAAAGTGTAAGGCATGTCGGGGGGGGGGGGGGGGGGGATAGAGTGAGGGAATAGAGCTGGACATACAGTATTTCACAAAAGTGAGTACACCCCTCACATTTTGTAAATATTTTATTATACCTTTTTTTTTTTTTAATGATTTTTATTGAGTTTTACATGTTATACACGAATACAGCATTACACTATTGAGCTTTACAATAATACATAAATAAAATAGTACAGGGGTCTTGTTTAGACAATTTAACCTTGAAAGTACTATAAAACAGTGGTCCCGCAAGGGTGTATTAACTTCTTTGGTGTAGACATAACTGAGTAACACGGTATCCATAGTTGGATAAGATGTATAACTAGAAAAGTATAAAGTATATAAAGAAATAACGTAAAAGAATAAAAGGTGCAGGTAGGGAAGGAGGAAGGGGAAGGGGGGAAATTTGTCTACAATCCAACCACCATGCGAACATAGTGTATGTAGTTAGAGTAAAATGATTTAGTTACCTTTAAACCATGTTGTCCAGATTTTCCAATTTTTATCAAACTTTTCTTTCTGACCATTCTTAATGGCTATCAGGGATTCATACACATAATGGGTCTGAGTGTTTATGAGAACTTCCGATACATTTGGAGCTCTGTCTGCCTTCCAATGTTTGGCTATTAATGTTCTAGCTGCTAGAAAAATGTGGGTGATCACAATTCTAAATTCAGGAGGGAAGGTTTCAATACCCACATTTAAGATTGCTAAGCTTGGTTTGGGACAGGTCAGAATCCTGGTGACACTTGAGATAGACCGGAAGACGGAGTTCCAAAAACTAGTTAAGTGCTTACAGGACCAGAACATATGTAGTAGGTTGCCTATGGAGCCACAGTTCTTCCAGCATAGTGGAGAGCTATGGCTCCCAAACTTTGAAATCCTATAAGGTGTAAGGTACCATGAGAGTGCAATTTTCTGGGAGAGTTCCCAGTGGTTAACGCATCTAGAAGCTTTATAAAGTGATCGAAATGCTTATTGCCGCTGCGAGTTTGTAATGTGCACGTCTAGATCTGATTCCCATTTCTGGTAAGGCTGGGCTTTAATGAAATCTAGTTTATGTTGGAAAAGATTATAGAACAAAGAGATACCTTTGGGTGGGGTGGGTTTCGTGGTGAGATATCTCCACACTTCTCCAGGGAGATATATGTGATATGATTTGATAGAGCGCAGAAGGTGGGCTATTTGATTATATTTATATTGGTCGGCAGAACAAAGGTTGTATTGGTTCCGAAGTGCAGTGAAGGGAATAAGGGAATTATTGGAGTGTAAGTCAGTGATTGTTTTAATGCCTTTGTCGTGCCAGTCTCCAATATTGAGATTCGGGATGGCATGAGAAAGGATTGTTATAGGTATAGGAATGTCCTTTTGTTTGGATATCGGAGTTGGGACCTTGCATAGGTCTCTCCATGCTAATAGTGATGCTTGGATAGTGAATGGAAGATTGTGAAGAGGGTGGGGTTTCCAGACGTCTAAAAGTAGAAAAAACTCCAGATTATTGGAAGGGGTCAGAGTTAGTTCAATGCCGCACCACAAAGCTTCAGGTACCGGGTCGAACCACTCTTTAAGTTGTGTGAGAACAGCTGCTCGGTAATAGTCCCTAATGTCCACCAATCCCATACCACCTGCCATTCTATGCTTGATCAGAAGGGTTTTAGAGCATCTTGGTCTCTTAGATTGCCAGATATATCTAAAAAAGTAAGGTGTTTAAGGCTCTGATATGTGTGTTGTGTAATGGGACTGCTAACGTTCGAAATATGTAAAGTATTTGGGGTAGAATCAACATTTTAAATGAGGCAAGGCGAACTGTCCAAGTTAATTCTATATTGGCCAGTCTATGTGTTTCTTTGGTGAGTTTAGTAATTAAGGATGAGTAGTTGGCTTCCGTTATGGTTATGTGGGTTTGTGGTCAGTATTAGGCCTAGGTAGGTAGTACTCGTTTTGCTCCATGTATAGGGAAAGGATGCGTGTAGTTGGGACTTTAAGGATGGGGTTATTCCTAAGTCTAGTATGATTGATTTCGTAAAGTTAACTTTGTAATATGAGATTCTAGTGAACTCATTTAGGGTGTCGTGTGTGTGTCTCAGTGATATGTTAGTCAAGGAAAGGAATAGAATAATATCGTCCGCAAATAAGTTTATGTTATGTGATTGTCCTTGAATGGAGAAGCCTGAGATTTTAGGGTGCGTTCTAACTCTTTCTGCAAGGGGTTCAATAAGTAGGTTGAAGATTGAGGGAGAAAGGGGGCAGCCCTGCCTAGTACCATTAGATATGGTAAAGGTATCCGATAGTAAATTAGAGGTGAACACTTGTGCACAGGGGGAAGAGTACAAGGCCAGTATATCAGATAGGATGGGGCCAGTAAAGCCAAATTTTTGTAGTGTATGACTCATATAGCCCCAGTGTATCCTGTCGAATGCCTTCTCCGCATCCAAAGAGAGGAGCAGAGAAGGCATCCGACAGGATCGAGCGTATTGCATAATGTTAATGACCCTTCTTGTGGCATCAGCCGGTTGCCTTCCCGCCGTGAAACCAGATTGATCGATTGATCGGGTTTTATAAGGGAGGGGAGGATGGGAAGTAATCTATGGGCTAATATTTTCGCATAAAGCTTAACATCAGTGTTAAGTAGTGATATTGGTCTAAAGTTGGCCAGGGACGTGGGCTCTTTACCGGGTTTTGGAATAGTTACCACATAAGCCTTAAGCATTTCTGGGGGAAATGAGGCAGAGGACACCGCAGCAGAGTAAACCGCTTGTAGGGTTGGAATCAGTGTGGATTGGAATGTCTTGTAATAGGCCCATTAGGCAGGCCATCTGGGCCTGGAGACTTACCCAAAGGGAGTGTGCGTATCCCTTTCTGGATCTCAGACTCTGTTATAGGGGCATTAAGGGCCTCAAGTTGTGTTTGGGAGAGAGAAGGAAGATTAATTTGTGACAAGAAAGCCTGAATGCTCTCCTCTGTTGGTTGTGGTGTGTCAGGGTCTTTATCTAAGTTATATAGTGTTGAGTAATATTCAGAAAATGAAATTGCTATTTCTTTAGGGTTGTATATTTTGTGTTTACCTATAGGGTGTATCAGGAAGGGGATTTTAGATTTGGTCCTGGCTGTTTTGAGCCTCTGGGCTAAGAATTTGCCTGCTCGATTGCCTGAAGAATAATGGGACAATTTTAGAGATTGTATGTGTTTGTCATATCTATATAATAGGTTCAGCTTTTGTGTCCTCTGCCTCTTCTCCCTTGCACATATCTGAAGCATCAACCCCCTAACAAAAGCCTTATGGGCGCACCACAGCACCGCCGGGTCAGATACAGAGTTGGTATTTACATCAAAAAATTCAGATAAGTTCTTATTGATATTCCTAACATGTTGTGGTGTTTGGAAGATACGTGAGTTAGCTCTCCAGATATACACTGGACTTGGAGTGTGCCCCTCCACCACAGTGATGGACACAGGAGCATGGTCAGACCATGTTATGTCATGTATGGTGGAGGAGGACACAGCTTGTAATAATATCTTATCTACCATTATCAGATCTATTCTAGAATAGGAATTGTGTCTAGCAGAATGAAAGGTATAGTCCTTTTCGTTGGCATGTTGGCATCTCCATACGTCATAGATGTTTTCTGAGTGTAGCAGGGGTTGAAGTGAAAGAGGAGGTCATTTGGCCTTGGAGGTGGTATCCAAAGAGTAGTCGGGTGATATATTATGGTCTCCACAAATAACCAGGGATCCTTTTTGGATAGTAGAGATTTTGCGGTAAAGTTTCCTGAGAAAGTGGAGTTGGTGAGAATTTGGCGCATATAGATTAGCAATTGTATATGGTTTGTTATTAAGTTCTCCCAAAAGTATGAGATATCTTCCAGCTGGGTCCACGTACGTTTCTGATAGGTTGAAGGCTACGGAGTCTCTGATAGCGATAAGGACTCCTTTTTGTTTTGAGGGAGCTGAGGCAAAAAACATATGGGGACATTTTTTGTGTTGAAAGTAGGGGGTGTTGCCGGCTACAAAGTGTGTTTCTTGGAGACATAAGACATCTGCCTGGAGTTTTATTGCCTCGTTCCAAACCGAGGCTCTTTTGGACGGGTAGTTGAGGCCGTTTACGTTAAATGAGACTATTTTAAGCTCCATTTATGTAGTATAAGGGTAGATGTTTACAGTACCTTAGTCCCAGTAGAACAGTCCTTCTTGATTTGAGGTATCGGCAGTTATTGAAATGACTTGGGTTGCACAAATCCGTGTGTAGTGAAGATGTTCACCCGGAGGTCAGACCAGTAGAGGGAAAGAGAGGTTGAAGTAGGGGAAAAAATAAAAGTTAATTGTAAAAAAATCAAGTATTGCAATAAGATGTCGAAGTCAAACTTGCATCTGAGGGCAGAACAGTTGCCTATATCTCAGAGGGGGAAAAATCTTAGCTGCATACTCCAGACTTTATCAGGAACCTTGGTAAGGTGAAATGGGTTTAATCTTTGTATTTGGGTGCTTTTGTGTTATTTTGTTTGGTGCTTTTCTTTTTGGACACCGTTTGCCAGTCGTACTGAGTGTTGAGTTTCGCAGGGGGTGAGGGGCCCACTGAGGAGTGGTCAGGTAGTATATCCAATGATCGGAGTAGCTTGAGCCCCCCTTCCACATCTGTGACTACCGTGGTGTTGCTGTCATGGGTAACTGTTAGTTTAACAGGGTATCCCCACCGGTATAGGATATTATGATTATGAAGGGCCTTGGTCACCGGCCGTAAGGCTTTTCGCTTTTGCATGGTGAATTGTGAGAGATCTGTAAATAATTGGATATGTGCAAATCTTTCTGGGGGTTGTTGGTTTTTGCGGAAAGCAGACATAAGTTGTTCCTTAGTTTGATAAAAATGTACTCGCATCAGCACATCTCTGGGTATGTTATCTGGGAGATGTGACAGCTTTGGGAGCCTGTGGATGCGATCGATGTAGATTTCATTCTCTGAAATGGTGGGTAGGAAGGTTTTGATTCGATCCTGTGCATATTGCTGGAGTTGTGGAGGAAGAACAGTTTCAGGAACCCCCCTAATCTTAAGGTTGTTCCTTCTTGACCTGTCTTCAAGGTCGGCGACCTTTGACCTAAGCCATGTGATCTCTTGAGACTGGTCATTATGGGCATCAATTAGGGTGTTGTGGGATGCTGCAAAGTCCCCCATTTTATCCTCTATATGGTTGACTCTCCCTCCCAGGGCTCCTAGTTCAGATTTGAAGTTGTTTACACACTGCATCATATCTGTGTGCATGGTGCTGCGAAGGGAGACAAGCATGTCTTTTAGTGTGGTGTCAGATGCAGGCTTACCCGTTGTGGGGAATGCTGTGAACGTGTCCACCAGCTCTCTTGTGTCCTCCATAGAGTCCGGGTTCATGCTTCCTTGCTGGATGTCCTCTGCCAGACGAGGTTTTGACTTTGCTGGGCTGCGGGACATAGGTGTAGAGGCTCCCGGAGAGCTGTGCGTTGGGCCTGCTTGTGAGCCTGGGCTTGACATCGCAGACCACGAGCTGCCTGTGGGGGAGAGGATGGAGAGGATCACGGTCTTACGGCTGGAAGAAATACGGTAATTTCTTCAGCTGTGCTGTGTCTTTCCGCTTGCGAGTAATCTCACTGTGTCGGCAGAGCTTTTAGGCTCGTAGTGGTTGTGAGCAGGGTAGCGGTGTCGTCCCCAAAAACTTTGGTTCCTTTAGCTGGAGTGGAGCTGTAGGATTACACGTCCATTCGGCTGCACGGTAGCCACGCCCCCCCTTTTATTATACCTTTTCATGTGACAACACTGAAGAAATGACACTTTGCTACAATGTAAAGTAGTGAGTGTACAGCTTGTATAACAGTGTACATTTGCTGTCCCCTCAAAATAATGCAACACACAGCCATTAATGTCTAAACCGCTGGCAACAAAAGTGAGTACACCCCTTAGTGAAAATGTCAAAATTGGGCCCAAAGTGTGTGTGGCCATTTTGTGTGGCCACCAATATTTTCCAGCACTGCCTTAACCATCTTTGGCATGGAGTTCACCAGAGCTTCACAGGTTACCACTGGCATCCTCTTCTACTCCTACATGATGACATCACAGAGCTGGTGGATGTTAGAGACCTTGCGCTCCTCCTCCTTCTGTTTGAGGATGCCCCACAGATGCTCAATAGGGTTTAGGTCTGGAGATATGCTTGGCCAGTCCATCCCCTTTACCCTCAGCATCTTTAGCAAGGCAGTGGCCGTCTTGGATTTGTGTTTGGGGTCTTTATCATGTTGGAATACTGCCCTGCTGCCCAGTCTTCCGAAGGGAGGGAATCATGCTCTGCTTCAGTATGTCACAGTACATTTTGGCATTCATGGTTCCCTCAATGAACTGTAGCTCCCCAGTGCCGGCAGCACTCATGCAGCCCAAGACCATGACACTCCACCACCGTGCTTGACTGTAGGCAAGACACAGTTGTCTTTGTACTCCTCATCTGGTTTTCGCCACCCATGCTTGACACCATCTGAACCAAATACGTTTATCTTGGTCTCATCAGACCACAGGACATGGTTCCAGTAATCCATGTCCTTAGTCTGCTTGTCTTCAGCATACTGTTTGCGGGCCTTCTTGTGCATCATCTTTAGAAAAGACTTCCTTCTGGGATGACAGCCATGCAGACCAATTTGATGCAGTGTGCAGCGTATGGTCTGGGCACTGACAGGCTGACCCCCCACCCCTTCAACCTCTGCAGCAATGCTGGCAGCACTCATACATCTATTTCCCAAAGACAACCTCTGGATATGACCCTGAGCATGTGCACTCAACCTCTTTGGTTGACCATGACGAAGCCTGTTCTGAGTGGAACCTGTGCTGTTAAACCGCTGTATGGTCTTGGCCACCGTGCTGCAGCTCAGTTTCAGGGTCTTGGCTAGGGATGAGCTTCAAGTTCGAGTCGAACTCATGTTTGACTCGAACATCGGCTGTTCGCTAGTTCGCCGAACAGCGAACAATTTGGGGTGTTCATGGCAAATTCGAAAGCCGGGGAACACCCTTTAAAAGTCTTTGGGAGAAATGAAATCAAAAGTGCTCATTTTAAAGGCTTATATGCATGGTATTGTCATAAAAAGTGTTTGGGGACCTGGGTCCTGCCTCAGGGGACATGGATCAATGCAAAAAAAAGTTTTAAAAAAGTCAGTTTTTTCGGGAGCAGTGATTTTAATAATGCTTAAAGTGAAACAATAAAAGTGTAATATTCCTTTAAATTTCATACCTGGGGGGTGTCTATAGTATGCCTGTAAAGGGGCGCATGTTTCCCATGTTTAGAACAGTCTGACAGCAAAATGGCATTTCAAAGGAAAAAAAGTCATTTAAAACTACTCGCGGCTATTAATGCATTGCCGGTCCGACAATACACATAAAAGTTCATTGATAAAAACTGCATGGGAATTCCCCACAGGGGAACCCCGAACCAAAAAAAAAAAATGGCATGGGGGTCCCCCTAAATTCCATACCAGGCCCTTCAGGTCTGTTATGGATATTAAGGGGAACCCCGGCCAAAACTAAAAAAAAAAAAATGGCGTGGGGTCCCCCTCAAAATCTATACCAGACCCTTTAGGTCTGGTATGGATTTTAAGGGGAACCCCATGCCACAATTAAAAAAAAATGGCGTGGGCTCCCCCCAAAAATCTATACCAGACCCTTATCCGAGCACGCAACCTGGCAGGCTGCAGGAAAAGAGGGCGGGACGAGAGAGCGCCCCCCTCCTGAACCGTACCAGGCCACACGCGCTCAACATTGGGAGGCCCCCAAAGCACCTTGTCCCCATGTTGATAGGGACAAGGGCCTCATCCCCACAACCCTTGCCCGGTGGTTGTGGGGGTCTGCGGGCAGGGGCTTATCGGATTCTGGAAGCCCCCTTTAACGAGGGGACCCCCAGATCCCGGTCCCGCCTGTGTGAAATGGTAAGGGGGTACAAATGTTACAAATGACAAGAGACAGTTTTTGACAATTCCTTTATTTAAATGCTTCTTCTTTCTTCTATCTTCTTTCTTCTATCTTCTATCTTCCTTCGGTTTCTTCCTCCATCTTCTTCTGGTTCTTCTGGTTCTTCTGGTTCTTCCTCCGGTGTTCTTGTCTGGCATCTTCCTCCACGGCGTCTTCTTCCCTTCTTCTTCTTGGGCATCCACCATGATGGGAGGCATCTTGGGCATCCACCATGATGGGAGGCTCCCACTGTGTGACGCTTCTTGTCTTCTGTAGGTTCTTAAATAACGGAGGGCGAGGCCATGAGGTGCCCTGTTGAACTTCCAGTGACCAGTATGAGAAAGTGAGAGAGTGAGAGCCATAACACAAAATTTAACACACCTGTTCTCCATTCACACCTGAGACCTTGTAACACTAACGAGTCACATGACACTGGGGAGGGAAAACGGCTAATTGGGCCCAATGTGGACATTTTCACTTAGGGGTCTTCTAACTATTGTCTGTGGGGCATCCTCAAACAGAAGGAGGAGGAGCGCAAGGTCTCTAACATCCACCAGCTCTGAGATGTCATCAAGGAGGATTAGAAGAGGATGCCAGTGGTAACCTGTGAAGCTCTGGTGAACTCCATGCCAAAGATGGTTAAGGCAGTGCTGGAAAATATTGGTGGCCACACAAAATGGCCACACACACTTTGGGCCCAATTTTGACATTTTCACTAAGGGGTGTACTCACTTTTGTTGCCAGCGGTTTAGACATTAATGGCTGTGTGTTGAGTTATTTTGAGGGGACAGCAAATTTACACTTTTATACAAGCTGTAAAATCACTACTTTACATTGTAGCAAAGTGTCATTTCTTCAGTGTTGTCACATGAAAAGATATAATAAAATGTTTACAAAAATGTGAGGGGTGTACTTTTGTGAGATATTGTAGATTGCTTCAATCGTGACTATTAGGGATATTTGGTATTCAGCCCACTCTAATAGCATTTCCCATCTACAATATGTAATTAGAGGTGTTTGATTTTATTTTTTAGTCATTATTTTATGGATAACTGTTTATTATTATTGTTGTGGGTTTATGTAAGCGTGTATTTAAATGTAATCAATTTTATTTGATAAGGTCATGAGTATTATTTGAACTATGGTAAATAAATGTACAATGATTTTGTATTTATAACTGTTGCAGGGTGATTATCCTTGGATGTAGAATATAGCAATCCTTATAAGCATAGATTGGAACTGCAGATTGGAACTGCACACATCTCTGGCCGTTGTAACATAATTGCAATGATTGGACCTTGTGGACAATGAATTGTTAAGTGCAGTGGAGGGCTGCTTACAAATACTGATACGCCGGCCCGTGTGGCCTCACCCTCAGACGAAGCATCAGGGCGGGACCACACGGTGAGGTAAAGCTAAAACAGCTTTACCCGCTCCATATACGGGCATCCAATTCTTTCCAGACCTCTCCAAATATACACTTCAACTAAGGAGACAACTGAATCCAGTCACTAAGGGCCTTCAAAACCACAAAATACAATACAAATGGAGGTACCCAGCAACGCTACTAATCGCAAAAAACAGGAAATCCCACATTATCAGTGATCTCAACAAGGGGATGCACCTCTTCCACACCTGGGGAATCATCCAGGAACCCCCCAAATCACCTCCGCCACACCGTGGCGCAACCATCCCCCGATGCAACCTTGACGAAAACCACAGCTAAGCAAGGCTTACCCACATCATCAAGATGGGCCAAAATGAACCATTACTGCTCCCCCGGGCTCTGATGGAGTAAATACTCTGTCTTTCTTAGCTTCTTTGCTTATGACTGTTCTTACCCCCAAAAAGAGGTTATAGCTGTATTCTGCTCCACCTCTAAAAACCGCTTTGAGTTTATCTAGTGTTTTCTCAACTAACAGATTCGCTAACCAGTTTTTCTACTGTCTATATGACTAACTTATTGCTCTCTCTGCAGCTCTAGCATCCAGTTTGCAGACAGGTACACAGTCCACCGCTCATCTCATATACCGTCATATAACCTCCAAACCCTGAACCACAGCAGCTAACTGTAATGCCCTGTACACACGGTCGGATTTTCTGACAGAAAATGTTTGATGGGAGCTTTTTGTCAGATATTAAGATCGTGTGTAGGCTCCATCGGAGATTTTCCATCGGAATTTCTGTCACACAAAATTTGAGATCTGGATCTCAAATTTTCCGACAACAAAATCCGTTCTTGTAAATTCCTATCATGTGTACACAATTCTGATGCACAAAGTTCCACGCATGCTCAGAATCAAGTACGAGACGGAAGCGGTCTGGTAAAACTAGCGTTCGTAATGGAGATAGCACATTCATCATGCTGCAAATTTTTACATCTTTTAACGCAGCGTATTCTCTTCTTCTTTATATTGCTAGAATAATGAAGTTGTTTTGCTGCTCATATTCACACAGAGTTCTGACAACCTGATTTCTTTATTATTTCTCGTGATTTCATGAATAATTGTTATTTTTTTTTTTCATCAGATCTCCATAATCATGTTTAGAGTTTTTGGTTAGAGTGTTTATTTTTTTGTTTTTATAGTGATCTCCATAATTTTTCTTTCGTTTTGTGTGTCAAGTTACCACAACACCATTATTATCTTGTATTTTTTAACCTCAAGAAGGTTGGTTTGGTGTTGGTGTCCCTTGTTAAGTTGACATTGTATTTTGGAAATGTACCTGCCTACTCACAAACTGTCTTTTTAAATAAAACACATCGGCAAGTATTTGTGAAAAATAAATAGCCATTTATTATGGGTCATAACAAAATAAAGAGGAAGGCAACGCTGGAGAAACTGGTGAAATTTGCGAAGCCTTTGTACCCCAGGGTACACATCAATTATTTTACAGTCAAAATTGGTGGCCTGGGGAGTCCTTATAATAGTGGGCACAATCCGGTCCAGGACTACAAGAGATCAGTAACAGCAACAGATGACATATCTGTCCCCAGGCTGTGTTCCTACAATGGCCTGCATCTTTTTTCAGACCACACCAAACCCAGGCCATCACTCTCATGTCTTCCTTCCACACTTCCTTCCAAGCTTGCTTCCAGGCTGTGGCTCTGGTGTTGTAGCTGTGGCAGGAGGTGGAGGAGGAGGAGGAGGAGGACCATGATTGAACTCACAAACATGGCTTTGGCTTGTGAGTTTGCCCCTCAAACCCTTATATAGGGCTTGTAACATAACTTCCTCACGTAAGAGGCGTTGGCCCTCCTCCATTTCCAACATTTTGCAGGCTGCCATGCAGGCATAGTTCTCTAGAATATTGGGGGGGGTTCTGAGGGCCGCAGTAGCCTTCCAAAATAGGCCAAGTGCTGCCTCCTCCAGGTTACTCCTCTTCCTGTGACTTTTTAGTGGAAGGCGGAGGGGAGGGGCCTGGGATTTGGGCAGGCTACAGGGCCCGGCCACCTTCTGGGCTGCCACTTACCCCCGTCACCTCCTGGCTGCCACTTTCCACGGCCTCCTCCTGGCTGAGACTTTCCTGTGTATGAAAAAGGAACATAGTTTTAGTTTTTTGTTCATCAATCTTATTTTAAGCTCATGACTGTTGCAAATTGAATGTTAATAAATAGAAAATACTATCATTCTGACCCCAGCATTTTTCATTCTTGTCCCAATCATTTTTGGCCACTACTGTCTATTGATATGTAAAACAATTTGTAAAATCAGAAATTACTGATCAATAATAACATCTAGTTAACATCATTAATGATTTGACTAGAAATATGAACAACGCTATACCTGGCTCAAGCTGGGTTCCTCCACATCTTCTTCCTGGCTGGTAGGCCCAGGTTGGATGTCGGAAGCCTCAGCTGAGATGGAAGGAAGCCTTGAAGGAAGATTGGAGAGTGCTGGCCTGGGTTCAGTCTGGCCTGCCAGAAAATGCAGTCTGTCATAGTACCACAGCCTGGGAACATAAATGTCATCTGCTACAGCTCCTGATCTCTGGGAATCCTGGACTCTCTTGTGCTCCCTATTATAAGTGCTCCTCATTCCACCAATTAGGGCCTTTAAATAGGGGATGTCTGTCGTGGGGATCACCGGCGTCACAAATTCCAGCAATTGATCCAGTGCTGCCATCCTCTTTGTTTTATTGTTATAAAAGAGGTGGTTTACCTGCCACAGACATGGCAGCTCCCTGTACGTATCAATGAATATGGGGATAAAGTCATCATCAATGAATAGATCCATTTTCTCTGCAAGACACAACACAAGACAAACCCTAATGTCAGGCTAAACTCTCCTAATCTTGTCCCAATATAGGCCTCAATCTATAAGCAGTATAGGCTACTGATGCACCTAGTTAAAATTGTACCTTCGTTCAAACAATCCACACCTCCAATACACCTTCCTCCTCTCACAGATCGTACGTACGATGCACGCGTGTTATGCTTTATATACACTGCGCATGTGTGAAACTCCGCCCGCCTCAGATGTTCTTACTAGTATATTCCCCCCCCTTCTCTTTCTGCGCAGTGGGAGAGCACATGGCGGAGAAAGAGCAAGTGCCTGAGAGTATCAGCAACGACTAGGAAAGCCCGGAGCCACAAACGTCCCGATCCCGGAGGATATTGAAGGCCTCAAATATGGCCTTTATAGAGATGGTGCAGACAGTGGACATCTTCAAGAGGGCCGACTATGATGGAAAGCATGGACCGTACCCAAACCCAAATGTGAGAAAGGCCAAGATCATGCCTAAAGTTGTGAAAAGTTTGCAGAAGAATTTTGGGGTACGGCGATCCAAGGATCAACTGAGAAAACGATGGTAAGACCTGAAATGGAGGGAGCAGGATCAGTACAGAGGAATCAAGAGAGTGCTGCAAAAAAGTAAGTATTTTGTCATGTGTTCCTATTCTGCTTATTACGTTCGTGCTGCTCCATATGCTTTTCTTTACTGTTGTACAGTATAAAATGGCAAGTTTCACACACATGGGCACAATAATCATTTGTAGTAAACATTGTTTGTTCGCCCACTAATACGATGTTTTTTGCAGATGCAGGTTAACTACATTTAGTCATACCTATTTGTCTTAAAAGAAGTTTAGTACATTGTTGTCTAGATGGGTTTGTAACTAGAATGACTTGATTCAGTGTAAGGAGAGAGAAAATTGAGTACTGTCCGTGATACTTTTTTTATTTGCACTAACATACAATTTTTCAGGACAAGCTTTCGGGGTATGTCCCCTTCTTCAAGGTCCAAGCAGTACTGATTCACAAATTTTTAAGCAGAATGTTAAAGAAGTGTAAGGAGAGGACACTCAGCAGATGTTTACACATCTGGACGCAGGAGCACTAGTGTGGGACACCAGAACAAACCTTTTTAGGGTGTCCCACACAGGTGCTCCATTGGATACTAGGGGTGTCTCCATGTGTGAAAAATGTACAAAAAAGGTAACTATTCCAGCTTTAGAAAGGGAAAAAAAATGTCTTCAGCTTTGAACACGCCAAAACTGACAATTGTATGACACTTCCAATCAATGTTTCATATTCCTATTTCTTGCATCAAATATCTGTGTGCTAAGTATACCTTTATTTTATTCACATAGGGGAGAAAAGACTCAGGACATCTGAGGTCACCAGGGACCCCCAACCTCCTAAAGAAGGGGAAATCCAAAAACAACAACCAGAGGATGTGGAGGAAGGAGAGGTTTATAAAGTGGGCCAAATAGTGACCGGTGAGTGTCTGAGACCACAGCTTCAGGTAATAGATGTATGCCTGCATATTTCTAAAACATGGTGTGTTTTTTTTCTTTTAGGTGATGTGGATGTTGTGGAAGAAGAATCTCATTTCATAAGTGCACACAACTTCATAGGGGAGATTATGGTGTGCAATCTGGATTTACAGAAGATCAAGGAAGACATCAATGATGTTGAAAAAAGACTCAAAAACATCATAGATGCTTTAGGCAGAATCGAAAACACACCAACATTTCTAAAATTGTTTCTCTTTTTCTAACTTTTTACCAAAATTTTGAAAGCCACATTTTGAAGATGCACACTAGGGGGTTGATTTACTAAAGGCAAATCCACTCTGCACTACAAGTGCACTTGAAAATGCACTTGGAATTGCAAGTTGCTGTAAATCTGAGGGGAAGATCTGAAATCAGAGGAAGCTCTGCTGATTTTATCATCCAATCATGTACAAGCAAAAATGCTGTTTTTTTATTTTCCTTGCCTGTCCCCCTTAGATCTACAGCGACTGCACTTCCAAGTGCACTTGTAGTGCAAAGTGGATTAGCCTTTAGTAAATAAACCCCAGTGTGTCAACATGTGCTATCTGCCATCACGGAATATCTTGGTACGTGTTTTGGGGGTGCAAACCCTTCCTCGCAACCATGGTAGCTGAGAGAAAGGGGTTGCACCCCCAAAACACGTCCATTGATCCCCCATGATGGGAGCTAGCACATGGTGACATTAGGCATGGAATTAGGAGGGAAATCCCCAATTTGACTGTCAATTGGGGATTGACAGTCTTCAAAATTTGGCTTTTACAGGGGTGACATCACCCCATCTGATGAAGGTAATGTCAACACAGTTTGGACATACTAATGTCTGATATTGCTTTCACTTTGTCAAAGTTTAACTTTGGAAGTTCCTGAGTTGTGTATTGTTTTATGGTTTTAAACATGCCTGTTTGAACACAAAAAATGTGTACTGTCCAAAAAAAAAAAAAAACCCTTTTCTAACACACATGTGAATGTGCACAGAGTAAAAAAGTTTTGTACTCAACAATGTGTGGCTTCTTCTTTCAATGCTCAATATAATTTTTTGGACTAAGTTGGTGTTTACACTGAAATGGGGGTTATTTACTACAGGCAAATCCACTTTGCACTACAAGTGCATTTTCAGTGCAGTTTCAAGTGCACTTTTGCAGTGCACTTACAGTGCAAAATGGATTTTCCTTTAGTAAATAACTCCCACAGTGCTTTATAATTTGCCACAATCACGCCATTTTCATGACTCCCCAAAATTCATTCATGGTGCTGAAAATGATGAATATTTTTCTCAGTAATGCATTACATACATTAACAACAAAAACAAGGTGTGTGTAGCAGACCCACAACATAATAATAGTTCGCTGAAGAAGAGATTGTCACCTCATGTATCAAATAAATTACATTTGCACTATTGAAGAAAATGGCCAAAAAGAAAAGCCCATTGGAGAACCTAGGAGACAGCTAAAAGAAACACAACCAGTAAATCAAAGGAAATATTATTTCAGTTTAAGTTAAAAAATTTTTGAAAATATGTTTCTTAAACAGTTTCTGGAATATCAATGGCCCCTCTACCCGCAAAGTACTGGACATACTTCTGTCTTACTTCGTGGGAGCTTTGGGGGGGCAAGCTAGGACGGCCAGCTTCAAGCGCCATCAGGGTTTCTTGTTGAAGTCCGGCCTCAGGCCCAACTGAGGCCACATAGTTTATTAAATTTCTCCTTAAAAAGTTGTGTAGAATGCAGCATGCAAGGATTATATGGTTAAGTTTATATTCCGCCATGTTGATTGGCATAAGAAATAGGCGGAACCAACTGGCCATTATCCCAAAAGCGTTCTCCGCCACTCTTCTGGCTCTAGCCAGACGGTAGATATAAACCTGGAAAAAATTGGAATTGCGCTGAAAAGGAACTAATAACCATGTGGGTGATCACAAATCTACAATATATCCCTATATGTATATTATGCAAATGGGAAAAGTGATACAAATAATAACAAAGTGACAGTTCACCAAATATATGATAACTTGATGTAAAATAATAAAATTAGTAAGCATAAGTCCATGTGTGTAAAAACTGAATCACCAATGTGATAGGTGAAAAAAAGTCCATAAAAAAGTGTAATTCCTGCAAAATGTAGACAAGAGTGCTCGATCCACCACCACAGGTAAACAGATGTCCGCTTACCAGAGACTCGTGATTCCCCACTACAGAGGATCAGAGAAAGCTTGAAGGGATAATATCCGGATCACAGCCGATAAACCAGGGGCCTTGGAATGTATTGCCACAACCAAGATCTTGTTACCGTGGTGAAGATGCTCAAGCTGTTACGTATTAGGACACCAACCCGCAATAAGATGGATGCACCATGTAAAATAAAGGCTCGTATAGTGTAAAACTGTTAACCTTTATTTAAAATAAATATAACAATAGTTGCACTCACATGATGGTAGTACTGAGTAAGCACCTAAAAAGTGTCTGGAGCGCTGGCCAGTAAGCTCACAGACCAACCCGTCCTGCTGGAAACCGCAACAGTGATGAGAGGTGACGCAAATGCGTCGCTCCGCCCTACGTGGCGTTTCGTAATGGAGTTACACTCTTGTCTACATTTAGCAGGAATTACACTTTTTTTCACTTATCACATTGGTGATTCAGTTGTTACACACATGGACTTATGCTTACTAATTTTATTATTTTACATCAAGTTATCATATATTTGGTGAACTGTCACTTTGTAATTATTTGTATCACTTTGCCCATTTGCATAATATACATATAGGGATATATTGTAGATTGGTGATCACCCACGTGGTTATTAGTTCCTTTTCAGCGCGATTGCAATTTTTTCCAATTTTATTTCACTGTGTTTGTGTTGTATAGAGGAATTGCAGCTTTTTTAGTTTATTTAACAGTTTGTTTTGTTTGTTTGTATATTTCACTAGAGCGCAGTCTCTTCCCCCCTTTTTCCCGGTAGTTATAAACCCTCTAGTCCGGAGTGAGGGTCCTCATGGCTTCAAAACGGTCGGCTGGTCAGAACGAACTAACAGAAAGCACTGAAAAACAGAATGGCTGGAGCTGAAAATCAGAAACGAGCAGGCAAGAATGCACTGAGAATCAAATACGTAATTTAAGTACGAGCCCACAAGCACAAACTGAAGAGCAGTAATGATTGGAAAAGCACGAGGCTGAAAAGCATGAATTGTTTGTCACCAAACTTTTACTAACATGAGATTAGCAGGAGCCCAAAGGGTGGCGGACTTGGTATTGAACTTCCCTTTTCTAGTGCCGTTGTACGTGTTGTACGTCACCGAGTTCTTGACGTTCGGAATTTCCGACAACATTGTGTGACCGTGTGTATGCAAGACAAGTTTGAGCCAACATCCGTTGGAAAAAATCCCATGGATTTTGTTGTCGGAATGTGCGATCGTGTGTACGCGGCATAAGTGTTAGCTCTTCCATACCACTAACTCTAAACCCAAAAAATGCCACTCAATATTCTGTCCCTAAATGTTAATGGGCTAAATCACCCAACTAAACGGCACTCACTTTGGAAAACCACCGAAGATCTTCAAAGTGACATTCTCTGTGTCCAGGAGACCCACTTACTGCCAGCGGACTCATCCCTATGCAAAAACAACCAGTTTCCCCACATCTACATTGCCTCTCACACCACTAAATCGAAAGGGGTCGTGACAGCTATCAGAGACACCGTGGATTTCCACCCATCCAATCTGTTACTAGACCTGGAAGGTTGCTATATAATCCTAGTATGTACCATCAAACAAGTAATGTACACATTTATCAATGTCTACGCCCCAAACTCCCACCAGATGAAGTTTCTCCATAGAGTACTATTCATAGCCCAACCCATCTAGAAGGGCCACCTTGTAATATGTGGTCCCTGGTCCCTGTAACCTGGTCCCCGACATCCTTATGGATACTACCTCTGCAGCAAAACGATGTGAATCACCCCTGGGAAAGTTTATCTCTACACATGATCTATTTGATGTCTGGAGGTGTCACCATGGTTCTTAAAGAGACTTTACCTATTTATCCCCCAGGCACAACTCGTACTCGAGAATAGATCTGTTTCTAAAAGACAAATGGTTATTGCAAAAACTATGTGCGTCTGCAATCCACACCACAACATGGTCAGACCACGCCCCAATCTCAATAACTATTGAGGACTCCAGACACCATCGTAACACATATCTCTGGAGGGCAAACAATTATATGCTACAACATGCTGACTATGCACCAGAGATTTCAGATCAAATTGCATTATTCTTCTCACTCAACACAGGCTCAGTGTCCGACCCTAATGTGGTGTGGAGTGCACACAAAGCTTTTATGCGAGGAGTATTAATGAAACTAAGCTCTTCTCATAAAAAGAAGAGGACGCAGCGCCTTGATGCGATCACATCTCAGATAGTGGCCCTAGAATTACAACAAAAAGCCAACCCCAGTCCCCACAGACAGCCCAACTGATGTCCCTGAGACAGGAACTTAAAACACTACTCCTTCATTACTTTGACCTCCTTCAACGCAAGTTGAAAGCCACTGCATATTCCACTTCAACAAATCAGGGAAGAGATTAGCACAACGCATCAAAGGTAACAGATCTAAGACCAAAATACACTATACCACCCTCACAAAAAAGACTTATTGACAAACCCTCAAGACATTGCAAACGCTTTCAGCGACTATTACAGCGACCTATACAACCTAAAAAAGGACCCTCTGACCCCGCAACCCTTCAATGATGACATTAACCAATTTTTCCAACGTTTCAATCTTCTATCTCTGACTGAAAATCAGCTGTCAGGCTTAAATATTCCGTTTACAAAATGGGAAATTTTTGCAACGATCAATTTACTTCCCTCAGGGAAAGCGCCAGGACCTGATGGACTGACGGGAGAATATTATAACCATTTCTCTGATCATCTAATCCCACACCTTAAAGACATATTCAATAGCGCTGCCTCCTCTTCTAAGTTCCCAAATAAACTCTGAATGCATTAATAATAATGCTACCGAAAACCAGGTAAGGAGCCGAATGCACCCCAAAATTTCCTTCCAATATCACTACTCAATCTAGATCTAAAAATGTACGCTAAAACTATAGCAGCAAGATTGCTGGACATTATGCCCACCCTGATTCACAGAGACCAGAGACCCTTTTACTAAAAGCAGACAGGCACCAGATGCCACTAGAAGAATGATTAACCTGATCCACCATGCAGAATCCAGCGGAACGCCATCTCTGCTTCTATCTTTGGATGCAGAGAAGGCATTCGACAGGGTACACTGGTCATACCTCAAAATGGTACTCCAAAAATTTGGATTCAGAGATTACATCCTTAGTGCCAACATTGCACTGTACTCCACCCCATCGGCCCAGGTGTTCACGGCGGATATGGTTTTCTGACAATTTCCCATAACAAATGGCACATGTCAAGGCTGTAAACAACAGTTTGCTGTGCTTAGGGTTGATCAAATTCATGTAAATATGCAGAACACACAAAACATTCATAAAGTCCCATTAGGTGATGAAACAAAGTGCTTGAATTAATATCTCCTGTGCAGTGGTGCTCAGACTGGGTTCCCCACATAGATGTACACTCACCCTGGATGTTGACCAACTATAGCTAGTCTCTTAAGCATGTGAGGATACCCTTAAGGAGCCTGTTGGGATGACTTGTCATGCAAGAATGTAACTCATAGGGATGGATGGAAATGATAAAGGAAAACCTTCATTGCGCAATGCCATTTGAGTACACAAATTAAAATAATTACACTCACATTTATAAGTGTCTTATAGTCCTGGCAGGCAATTACTTAGGGTAATTGGCCCTGATAAGGGAAGCCCCCACTCGCGGCGTTCTGCCCGATCCCCGGGTAGTTTTGTATGGGCGGAAGTGATGCAATGACGCAGTGTAACCTTCAACGTTTTGGCCTACCACAAAGCCATCATCGGAAAGTAGTCAATCCGCCATGTTTGTTGTGGGCATATATACCCTTACTTTGAATCTGATTGGTTAGTTAAATATAACACCTGCTACATACTCGGGGAGCGTACAATCTATGTTAGACAATGTGTATAAACTGACATTGATATCTACAATGATTGTATAAATTTATGCATCCATATGGCATGAAAATAAAAGTAAAAAAGTGAAAAATAAGGAAGGTGGGATGGGGAAAAAATACAAGGCCCTCTGCTGGTCATAGGCAATAAGTGTAAACTCTTGCTCGATCACATTTAAAGAGGCCATCTAGTGGAATAATATGATATTACTTTACATAAAAATTATTGCGGCGCTGAAAAGTTCAAAATGAAATTAAAGAGTGGGAGGAATCCAATCACCAAATATATTGTGCAGATGTAGAAAGAGTCACTTGTCACCACGTGGTAATGTAGTCTGCTTACCAGAAGGTGTTAAGGATTAGGCATAAATGATAAATTCTCAGAAGCATCCAGCAAATCTTGCCTAAGGCAGGCTGAGATCCGTGCGCTGATTGCTGCAGCCGTTTGTTCCTATCATTGATGCATGCTGTTTTAAGCTTCAACTGTAAGTTACTACAATAAAAGTTTTTTTTATCTATCATTACGGGCTTCACTATGGGTCCTTCATTTTCTTTTCTCGGACATATGATGACTACATGCCTGAAAGCCTAATTCTGAAGTGACTATTGGGAGATGTTTATATGTGAAGGAAATCTCACGGATGTTGTGGTCTGATGAGGGGTTCCAGTGGGCTGGATTTGCTGGATGCTATTGTGAATTTATCATCTATGCCTAATCCTTAACACCTTCTGGTAAGCAGACTACATTACCACGTGGTGACGAGTGACTCTTTCTACATCTGCTCAATATTTTTGGTGATTGGATTCCTCCCACTCTTCAATTTCATTTTGAACTTTTCAGCGCCGCAATAATTTTTATGCATGTGACTTTTTGTTTGTTATCTACAAACTTTGCTGGCCGCTTGCTTTTTACAGTTCAGCGCAAATTTTTACTTGTTTTTTGGCATGATATTACTTTAAACTAAAAGTGATAAAGATGGATGTTGCAGGACAAATTACTAGGTGAGTATCAGTGAAACAATATTAAATATAAAACGTGATATAATAAATATGGTATATAAAGTCCTCAATGAATAGGTTGGGTGAAATTAGTGACTCATATGACCATTAAAAAATTAATTAAATAATAAAATATTAGAAAGGTAGGAGTGGAAAAATTATAAATGTAAGATGACTAACTGGTCATATATAAAAAAACATTCCATTGGAATACTAATATTTCGAAGTGGAAAAAATTGAGTCAATAAAATTAAGTTCATTAAAATAAATGATTGCACTAAGGGAATTTAATAATGATAAAATCGTAGGAGGTGACCTCTGACATAATAATAGTAATCTGTGATGAAACAGTTTAAATCTAATTCTACATTTAACCCTAGTGGTGTCAAAGTTTGTAATTCAAAGATCAATTTAGTTTCATTCTGGGATATTTTCTGGATCATTTTGGCACCCCTTCAGGGTCTGTTGATGGTGTCAATTGCATAAAATGATAAACCAGTTGTATCTTTATTATGTGCCATCATAAAGTGGTTAGACACACTATGTTTAGGAAATCCACTGCGGATATTTGTTATATGTTCGCTAACTCTTTTGATTATCATCCTGGAGGTCCTACCTACGTACTGGTAGCCACATGTACTCTCCAGGACATAGGTTACATGTCTAGTACCGCACGTTATGAATGGTTTGATGGAGTATTCTTTATGAGTTTGATGAAAGGTGAAAGATGTCCTTTTCCTAGGAGCCCTCTGTATACTTCTACAGGGTCCAGAAATGCCACATCTATAAAACCCTTCTAAGTTAAACATGGTAGTAGCTAGTTTCTTAGGGGGATTAGGTATGTTTTTTACTATTATTGTTCTTAACCCTGGTGCCCTTCGATATATAAATCTGGGTTTGCTTGGCAGTACTTTGTGTAAAATAGGATCCTTCTGTAAAATAGGCCAGTATTTTTTAATGCTTTGTTCCAGGAATTTAAATTATTTATTGAAACCTGTGATGAAAGTGATATCATACTCCTTTCTGTTCTCTTTTTTGTTGTTAGTAGTGCCTGTCTGTCCATATCTCCCACCTGTTCTCTTATTTTTAATAATATATCGTGGGGATAACCTTTATCTGTTTAATCAGGATATCCATTTGTTCTATAAAATTTTGATATAGAGTGTAGTTTCTTTTTATACATACAAATTGACCTTTAGGGATGGCCATTTTCCACCTAGGGTGATGGCAACTCCTAGTTGGAATATAGCCATTTCTGTCCGTGCTTTTAAAATATGTTTTGGTATTTAGCTTGCCCTCTGCTTTAATGATATGCAGGTCCAAAAAAATCTATGTTTTGTTGATGAGCTTTTACCGTAAATTTCATGCCATAGACATTTTTGTTGATGTGGTCAATGAATGCTGCTAGAGTTGACTGTTTCTTTCCACACCAGCAAAATATTGTCTATATATCTGCAGTATATCTGCAACTCTGGCCAAAGATTGCCTAAATTGTCTCTTCTTCCCATTTGTTGAGAAAAAAATTTGCAACACCAGAGTTGCAGATATACCGCAGATATATAAACGATATTTTGCTGGTGTAGAAAGGAACAGAGTCAGCTCTAGCAGCATTCATTGACCACATCAACAAAAATGTCTAGGGCATATAGTGTGTCTAACCACTTTAGGATGGCACATAATGAAGATCCAGCTGGTTTATCATTTTTTGCAATTGACACCATCAATAGAACCTGGAGGGGTGCCAATATGACCCAGAAGATATCCTAGAATGAAACTAAATCGATCTTTGAATTACAAACCTTGACACCACTAGGGTTAAATGTAGAACTAGATTTAAACTGTTTCATCACAGATTACTAATGTCAGAGGTCACCTCCTACGATTTTATCATTAATAAATTCCCTTAGTGCAATCATTTATTTTAATGAACTCAATTTTATTGACTTAATTTTTTCCACTTCAAATCATTAGTATTCGAATGGAATGTTTTTTATATATGACCAGTTAGTCATCTTACATTTATATTTTTTCCACTCCTACCTTTCTAATATTTTAATATTTAATACATTTTTTAATGGTCATATGAGTCACTAATTTCACCCAACCTATTCATTGACCACTTTATATACCATATTTATTATATTATATTTATTATATTATTTTATATTTAATATTGTATCACTGATACTCATCTAGTAATTTGTATTGCAACATCCACCTTTATCACTTTTAATTTAATGTAATATCATATTATTCCACTAGATGGCCCCTTTAAATGTGATCGAGCAAGAGTTTGCAGTTATTGCCTATGACCAGCAGAGGACCTTGTATTTTTTCCCATCCCACCTTCCTTGTTTTTCACTTTTCACTTTTTTTACTTTTATTTTCATCCCATATGGATGCATATATTTATACAATCATTGTTTGTAGATATCAATGTCAGTTTAGTCCTTATACACATTGTCTAAAATAGATTGTACGCTCCCCAATTATGTAGCGGGTGTTATATTTAACTAACCAATCACATTCGAAGTAAGGGTATATATGCCCACAACAAACATGGCGGATTGACTACTTCCTGATGATGGCTTTGTGATAGGCAGAAACATTGAAGGTTACACTGCGTTAACGCATCACTTCCGCCCATGCAAAACTACCGGAATTGAGCAGAATGCCGTGAGCGGCGGCTTCCCTTATCAGGGCCAATTATCCTTAATAATGGCCTGCTATACACACCGATTGCCAGGACTATAAGGCACTTATAAATGTGAGTGGAATTATTTTAATTTGTGTACTCAATAAACCCGTTTTAATGGCAATGTGCAATGAAGGTTTTCCTTTGTCATTTCCATCCATCCCTATGAGGTACATTCTTGCATGAGAAGTCATCCCAACAGGCTCCCTAGGGGTATCCCCACATGCTTAAGAGACCATACTAGCGATAGTTGGTCAACATCCAGGGTGAGTGTACATCTATGTTGGGCACCCAGTCTGAGCACCATTGCACAGGAGATGTTAATTCAAGCACGAGCACTTTGTTTCATCAGTTAATGGAACTTTATTAATGTTTTGTGTGTTCTGTATGTTTACATAAATTTGATCAACCCTAAGCGCAGCAAACTGTTGTTTACATTCGTTTTTTACTTTTCTGCTACTTGCTTTTTAGTGAGTTGTTACTGCAGCTGGAGTTTGATGATCAGTTTTTTTATCCAAAGTCGCTAAGGTTTTTATTTTCTCTGTTACACGTCAAGGCTGCCCACTATCCCCTCTAATTTTCAACCTACTCACGGAACCTCTAGCGGAACACATCAGATCACATCCCTCCATCTCAGTACATCTCGCAGAATCAGCCTCTTCGCAGATTATGTGATACTATTCCTTACAAACCTGGCTTCCTCCCGCGCAGAAGTACAAACATTTCTGAAGTGATTTAGCAAGGTCTCATATTATAAAGTGAATACGACCAAATCATTTATTCTTGACCTAAAGCTTGACGCCACAACCAAGAACTTACTCCAACTGCAACACCCATTCACATGGGCAGAAAAGGACATCTCATACCTAGGGGTACAATTAACAAGTTCAGTTAAAAACCTCTACTCCACCAACTTTAAACCCCTTCTTTATAAAATTAAAACAGAATCCCAGCAAATAGCGAAACATGAACTTTCCTGGTCAGGGAGGCTTGCAGCCTTTAAAAAGACATGTCTCCCAAAAATATTGTACCTATTCCGAACCCTTCCAATTCCCATCTCCACATCATTTTTCAGATCCCTCCAAACAATCTTTAACAAATTTCTCTGCAAAAGTAAAAGACCCAGATGTGCACACTCAAAACTCATAAAACACAAACTAGTGGGTGGTACAGGGTCCATAGACTTTGAAGACTATTACATAGCAGCTATTCTTGCCCAACTACCTGAATGGTTTCAACCCCAACCAAACACTCTATGGGGTCAAATAGAAAACTACAAACCTAAAGAACTGGACATTAAGTACCCCTCTAAGAACCATCGTTCCGTCCACCATTTCTCCAACCATGAAAGCTTCAGTCCAAGCATGGAAAAACATGATAATCCTCTCTGATTACTCCCCCATTACACCACCCAACCAAATTCCATTAGAATCTCTCCACCACATAACACCAGATCTAACGTTGACACGCTGGACCCACAACGGGATCCACTTTCTACAAAACTTGTTACAAGGAAAACAGCCCAAACCCTTTTCCCTACTACAAAAAGAATTCGACCTTCCCTCATCAGAATACTTCACGTTTATAAGAATACACCACTGCCTGCGCACACTACCCCTTCTCCTTTACGCCATACCCCCAACGTCCTGGGAAATCCTAACAAACCCTACATCCAAAACAAAAGGCATCTCTCATTTTTATAACCTCCTTCACCAAAAGAACACTTTCACTAAAATGCCCCCACATATCCAATGGGAAACAGATCTAGCGCACTACTACCCAAACAAACAATGGCAAAGCGTCTTACGAACCGTATATAGAGCCACAAAATGTTCAGCCCTTTGGGAACTCACACAGAAAATATTGCTTTGATTTAACACCTGCTAAAATAAAAGGTGACATGTTTCATATATTCTGGACATGCCATTATGTCCAGAACTACTGGGAAAATATTTGCAAAATCATCTCAGACATAACCAACAACACAATACACCCCTCATCCGAACTTGCAGTACTGAACTTAAACATCGAGAAAATTCCCAAGCCCTTCAGACATGTAACAACTCACATACTTTTGGCCACCAGACTAAGTATAACAAGACTGTGGAAGACTGACAAGATCCCAACCATTGCAAACACTATCGACCTAGTGAACCTACACTTCAGCTATGAGACAATAATGGCTGCCAGCAATGGTCAGGCCAGCCAGACTCGAGAAGCATGGAAACCCTGGGCACAGTGGTCTAGAGCTGTGAAATTCATGTAACACTCACAGCTCATCTTTACTTCTTTCTTGACTGAGTAATATGAATAGTCCATTCAGGTTTTGTTTTATATACAGTAAATAAGTACATAGTACGTTTTATCATACAATGTTACAAGAGTTAACACCCATACTAAGTATATGCACAATGGGTATTCTCTCCTCTTGGGACACAAAAGTGCTCCCATTTGGGGTGTCCGAGCAGGAGAGAAGATCCATGACATTGTCAGTTAGCAGTATTACAATCAAGGCTTATGAGTCATATATGGCTCGATCCCTAAGCTAATCTGTTAGTTCACAATTTGTTTCTCATGTTCAAATTACAAGTTCAACAACGCCGTTGCACAACGTACAATGTCCACATTTTTATCTGTGTTTACCTATGAAAATGTATCAATAAAAACCGATTGAAGAAAAAAATAAAGCAAAATGCAATAAAGCAAGTTGTAAGTCAATATCATGGTAGTAAATATATGAAACAAACCATTTTAAGGTTTTAAGATTATCCAATCCCACAGAAGGGCCTGGGATTCAGAGTGGCCTTAAGTCCACAATATCCACAGAAGAGCAGCTTACAAAAGTGATAACCAGACTTAAATTAGGCCTGTGGTAAAATGCAGTAGTCTGCAATAGGGCAAATAACAGCAGTTCCAGTATCCTGATATCCTGGGAAAGGGCGCAAATCAGGGAGCACCAGGAGTAAATCAAACCTTTCTGGTAAAGGGAGCACAAGGCCATCGGGTTTGGTTGCGAAACCTGGATTCTCTAGAAGGGAATGGTGAACAGCTTGCACCAGAACCCGTTTGCTTGCCATATCTTCCTTTTTTTCACTGGTGGTTTGGCAGGAGATGAATGAGGTGTGTGGGTAGGACTGTGTACTTTAATCGGCAATCTGAACTCTGTCTACCAATCAGGCAGATCAGTGAATGGTAGGTGTAGATCCTTACAGAAATTAGGAATTTAATTCAGCATCTGCAGGAGAAATTGTTTTGCATTGAACGTGGCTTGAAGGGCGAAAGAAAAATGGCATTGTTGAGATGATAACCTTTTCTCTGAGCAAGTTCATAGCCTTCTGTTTTGCAATGTAATAGGAGAAAGATCTTGGTAACAATTGTGCTGTCGTTGAAGATAATTACATTGTGCCTTATTAAGAATCTCTTAATAAGCTCTGGAGGCGGCATATAATGTCCCATGGAGGAGCTGAGTCGGGTGGTTTCATTCTGCCTTGTGAGCCCATACAAACTCATTCAGTGAACCTACAGTTTTTTTCCAGCAGATTAAAGATTGATTGCAGGGCTGAGAGAAGTTGGTCAGGGTTGACAGATTTGGAAACACCCCGCACCCTAATATTGTTCCTCATGACTCTATTGTCGAGGTCTTCTAGGTGTCTATTTATGGCGATCAGGTGAGAGCTAGGAGGTCAGCCTTCAGATCAGTGATAGCTGAGAAGAAGGTTTTCTGAATGTTTGCAGCTTTTGTGGTCATATCTGCCAGCGTGAGCGAATTATCTAAATTCCCCAAATCTCTTACCGGGTCCTCAGAGACAGACTGGGAGCTTTCACTGAACTCGTCCTCTCCTCGTGTCAGTGCCATCTTGCTTGGGGTGCCACGACCTGGATTTTGTTTTGAAGATTTCCTGTATGCTGTGGATGCTGGACAGGTGGTGCGAACATGTCCCTGGGAAGTGCTCATTTAGGGCAAAGAGGTAGCCAGCAGGTGTTACGTACCTGGGATGTGAGCCTGACGTGTAGAGGAAGGCCTCTTGTACAACTCCGGTTCGCGGCCCACTGGTAGTGATACAGCAGCCACAGCAGCACGGTGGGGTATGAGTGCCTGTAAACAGTTCAATAGTCCATGTAGTAGCGGTGATCAGCAGGCAGATAGTAGATGAGCTGACATGATGCTTGACTGGTGGCAGGCTGGGATAAACCACAGAGCAGTACCAGATGCAGGCTTGCAGGGCTGGGAGCTGTAGCAGGCTGGATGAGCGAGATGCAAGGTCAGACAGGCCGGGTCGGTAATAATCAGGCAGATCAGGCATAGACGGTAGGCAGAAGAGAGGTCAGGTCACAAGCCAAGTAGTACCGGAAGATCAGCAGACAGAATCAGCAGGCAGGATCAGAGTCTATGGGAAGCCGGGATCAGAACAGGCAGCAGGCAATCACAGGTAACAACAAGCTGGATCAGAATCAGAGGTCACACAGGAAACAGGATACAACACAGGAGCTGCAGACCAAACAGCAATGAACCTCTGTAGGAGCCCTGTTTAAATAGCCCGCCTGACTTCAGTATTAGTGACAGGTGTGTGTCTTAAAGTGCTAGTAAGCATGCGTGCACGCCGGGCACTTACATGGAAAGCCTGTCTTCCCTGACATTGCCCCCTCCCTACGGGCAACCTCCGAGTGCCCAACCAGTTCCTCTTTTGCGGGTTCCTGCGGAAGAAGGCACGGATCAAGTCTGTGGCATGTACATTTCGTGCCGGTTCCCAGGAATTTTCCTCTGGACCATAACCCTTCCACTTGATTAAATATTGTGTCTGCCCCCTTCTTTTCCTGCAGTCTAAAACAGCCTCGACCTCAAATTCCTCATCCCCATCAATAATAATAGGTGCTTGGGGACCTATGATCCGGAAATGGATCTAGCACAACAGGCTTTAGCAAGGATACATGAAACACTGGGTGGATTTTAAAAGACTCAGGTAAGGTTAATTCAAAAGAAACATCATTAATTTTTCTCCTTACCGGAAATGGTCCTACGAACCTTGGTGCCAGCTTCCTTGAAGGACATAGCATCTTCAAATTTGTTGTTGAAAGCCATACTTGATCTCCTGGTTGTAAGATCAGTTCCCCCCTTCTTTTCTTGTCAAATGATTTCTTGCTGTCCTCCTGCGCTTTCGCAATGGTTTCCTGTAACAACATATTATTGCGAGAGAAAAAGTCCACAGTATCCTGTACGGCTGGAACGGAAGATTCTGTGACAAGATTAGGTAAGAAGGTGGGATGGAATCCATAATTAGCAAAGAACGGAGATTGCTTGGTGGCAGAATGGGTGGCATTATTATAGGCAAATTCCGCCAGTGGTAATAATGATACCCAATCATTCTGGACAAAAGAAGTAAAACAACAGATGTATTGTTCTAGGGTTTGATTAGTCCTCTCCGTCTGCCCATTAGTTTGTGGGTGGTAAGCAGAAGAGAATGAGAGTTCAATCTGTAGGGTCTCGCACAAGGCTTTCCAAAATCTGGATGTGAACTGGACACCACGATCAGACACAATATTTGCGGGGACTCCATGGAGTCTGACAATTTCTTTTATAAACACCCGAGCGGTTTCTGCAGCCGATGGTGTACTCTTTAGAGGAATTAAATGAGCCATCTTATTAAAGCGATCCACTACCACAAAGATAGCGGTACATTCTTCAGAAGGTGGAAGTTCAACTATAAAATCCATAGCAATCATCTTCCACTGTCTGTCAGGTATAGGCAAAGGTCTGATTAATCCCCAAGCTTTGTTACGGGAACTTTTACTCCAGGTGCAGGTGGTGCATGCATTTACATAGGCTCTGCAGTCTTTCTCCAAACCTGGCCACCAAAATGAGCGTTGTACAAGTTAGACAGTCTTATGAACCCCAAAATGGCCTGCCAAAGGGTGGTCATGACAAACCCCCAAGATCATTGCTCGAACCTTTTTAGGTACAAAAATCTGCTTACCCCTCCACAATAGCCCATTCTTTGCTTGTAGTGTGACCCCTGGAGGACTGGGTGTTTCTGCAGAAGCTTGCTGTAACTGAGACATAAGATCAGTGTGTAATAGTAGGAAATTTCCAGCTGGTAAAATGGTGTCTGGTATTAGGATGTCTCTTGGATCTTCGAACATGTGCGACAACGCATCAGGCTTAGTGTTCTTTGATCCGGGCCTGTACGTAATATGGAATGAGAATCTTGAGAAAAAGAGTGCCCAGTGAGCTTGGCGTGGTTTGAGGTGTTTAGCGGATCGCAGATATTCAAGATTCTTATGATCCGTGTAGATCAGAATTGGATGGGCCGCTCCCTCCAACAAGTACCTCCATTCCTCCAACGCGGCCTTGATCTCCAAAAGTTCCCGATCCCCTACATCGTAGTTTCTTTCAGCTGACGTGAGTTTGTGTGAAAAGAATGCCACTGGATGGGTCACTTCTTTGAGGCCTTGACGTTGTGATAGAATGGCCCCAACTGCACTTTCTGAAGCATTCACCTCCACAATATAGGGCAAGGTAGAGTCTGGGTGACTTAAGACAGGAGCAATGGTAAACCGTCTCTTCAAAATTTCAAAAGCAGCTTGAGCCTCAGAAGTCCAACAGAAACGGATACCTTGTTTGGTCAGCTGTGTAATAGGGTGAATGATAGCAGAAAAGTTCTTGATAAACTTGCGATAAAAAAAAGCCCACGAATCGTTGTATTCCCTTCTTGTCTGTGGGGGCTGGCCAATCTAGTATCGCTGAGACTTTCTGTGGGTCCATCTTGATCCCTTCGGTCGAAATGATCAGACCTAAGAACTGGATGCTCCGTTGCTCAAAGTCGCATTTCTCGGCTTTGGCATAAAGTCCATATTTGCGGAGCCGGCACAATACGCTTTTAACATGCCCTCGGTGCACCTCTAATGATACAGAGAATATCAAGATGTCATCAAGGTAGACAACCACAAAAATATCCAGAAAGTCTTTGAAAATGTCGTTAACAAAGTACTGGAAGGTGGCAGGGGCATTACAAAGGCCAAAGGGCATAACTAGATATTCAAAGTGCCCAAATCGGGTACGGACGGCAGTTTTCCATTCATCCCCTTCTCATGTGCGAACCAGGTTATAGGCCCCTCTTACATCCAGCTTAGTAAAAATGCTTGCTGATTTGAGTCTTTGGAACAGTTCAGGGGCTAGAGGAAGGGGGTAGCGATTTTTCACTGTTATTTTATTTAGCTCACGATAGTCCACACATGGTCTCAGGGAATGATCCTTCTTTTCTATGAAAAATATACCGGCACCGGCCGGTGAAGTAGAGGGACGGATGAATCCTTTCTGCAGATTCTCATCAATATAGTCCTTTAGAACTCCTGATTCCCACTCAGATAAAGGGAAGATGCGCCCAAATGGAATCTCTGCCCCAGGAAGGAGCTCGATGGGGCAGTCATAAGGTCTGTGTGGAGGAAGGGTGTCTGCTCCTCGTTTACTGAAAACGTCCAGGTATTCGTGGTAAGAATTCGGAACTACTTGACATAATTCAGGGTCTGCGTCCATACACAGCAGGGTAGCAGGTGATGGTGGTGAAGTTTCCAAACAGTGTCTCTGGCAATATGCTGACTGGAACTTGACACTTCCAGATTTCCAGTCTATCTGTGGATTGTGGGCCTGTAGCCAGGGTAGGCCCAGGATGATGGGAAATAAGGGCGAAGAAATTGCGTCTAAACGCAGCAGCTCTCGGTGGTTGGTGGAGGAGATGGTCAGCATTGGTGGGGTCTCCTTGGTTACCAGTCCAGATTTAATACGAGACCCATCGGCCAGGAATACAGTGAGTCCCTGTCCTCTGGTTTGTAGAGGAATGTGTTGCTGAGCTGCGAAGGACTGGTTGATGAAACAGCTACACGCTCCAGAATCAATAATAGCGGTCACTGATATGGTTCTTCCTGGTAGTTGGAAGGAAACAGGCAGAGCGATATGAGCTGAGCTGGCAGACAAGGCAGGCAGGGGTGACTGCTTGAGTGAAGAAAGGGAAAGGCACTTACGCAGCTTGGCAGGACAGGTATGTACTAAGTGACCGGCTTCTCCACAGTACAGGCAAAGGTTATTTACTCGTCGGCGTTGGCGTTCTTCTGGAGTCAAAGAAGAGCGAATCAGGCCCAATTGCATGGGTTTAGGCACCTCTGGAGTGGGGAAAGTGGAATTTCCAGGAGTCGGGTTAGGAGAAGCAGGGATCTTAGGTAACATCCAGGTTGGACGGAAGTGCTGTGTGGTTCTTTCAGACCTGCGTTCTCGTAGGCGGCGGTCAATCTGAATGGACAGAGTGATTAGGGCTTCCAGAGAGCTTGGCACCCCGACCCGAGCGAGCTCATCTTTCAGGCTTTCCGAGAGACCCAGATGAAATTGATGACGCAGGGCTGCGTCATTCCAGCTAGTGTCTGCACTCCAGCGTCTAAAGTCAGTGACATAGTCCTCTGCCGCTCTATGGCCTTGCTGGAGTGTATGAAGAGCGGCTTCAGCAGTGGTGGTACGTTGTGGGTCATCATAAATCAGCGCCATGGCATCAAAGAACATTTGCATGGTGTTTAGTTGTGCGTTGTTCTCTTCTAACAGCTGGTTAGCCCAAGACTGTGGTTCCCCTTGGAGGAGGCAAATAATGAATCTCACCTTGGTGGTTTCCAGGGAAAAAGTCTGTGGCTGGAGAGCAAAGTAGAGCTGACAGACATTGCGAAAGACTCTAAATTTACTCCGATCACCGGAAAACCTCTCAGGAGTAGGTACACGTGGCTCAGGGGGTAACACCATTATTGTATGGCTGGCTAAAGCCCCAGCTTGGGTGATGGAGGAGGCAGGATCAGATGCAGGAGCTGTGGTTGCTGGATTGGACAGGGACTGTACCCGCTCTTCGAGATGCATGTATCCTTCTTGCAGCGACTTAACCGCCTGTGTAAGAGCAGCAAGGTGCTGACATATTTCATTTACTGGAGAGGGTCCTCTTGCAGGCTCAGACATGGCTGTTTGGTACTGTTACGTACCTGGGATGTGAGCCTGACGTGTAGAGGAAGGCCTCTTGTACAACTCCAGCTCGCGGACCACTGGTAGTGATACAGCAGTCACAGGAGCACGGTGGGGTATGAGTGCCTGTAAACAGTTCAATAGTCCGTGTAGTAGCGGTGATCAGCAGGCAGATAGTAGATGAGCTGACACGATGCTTGACTGGTGGCAGGCTGGGATAAACCACAGAGCAGTACCAGATGCAGGCTTGCAGGGCTGGGAGCTGTAGCAGGCTGGATGAGTGAGATGCAGGGTCAGACAGGCCGGGTCGGTAATAATCAGGCAGATCAGGCATAGACGGTAGGCAGAAGAGAGGTCAGGTCACAAGCCAAGTAGTACCGGAAGATCAGCAGACAGAATCAGCAGGCAGGATCAGAGTCTATGGGAAGCCGGGATCAGAACAGGCAGCAGGCAATCACAGGTAACAACAAGCTGGATCAGAATCAGAGGTCACACAGGAAACAGGATACAACACAGGAGCTGCAGACCAAACAGCAATGAACCTCTGTAGGAGCCCTGTTTAAATAGCCCACCTGACTTCAGTATTAGTGACAGGTGTGTGTCTTAAAGTGCTAGTACGCATGCGTGCACGCCGGGCGCTTACATGGAAAGCCTGTCTTCCCTGACAGCAGGTATGCTGAAAGGCCGAGGGTCTCCCAGAGCTCTGGACTCAGGTAGCCACCTCTGCCGTGCGCCAAGCCACTCCCCCCAAGTCTGCAACAGCTTTCTTATGCACTGGTAAAGGGTGCTTATCCCACCAAGATAAAGCTTACTTGCTGAATTCCTCTGCTGCTACTGACTACTGAAAAACACCAGCTTGGCCAAAAAGGGTCCCATTACCAGACTGAATAAGCGGTGTTTCCCATAAACAAGAAACCAACCTGTATTATAATAATTCACTGTCTCCTGTGCTGCAACCAAATCACACTACTGCCAACTGTAGTCCAAGACAGACATCCATGTGGGGAAGCCTTCCCACACCTGCAGGATATGCAGCATGTCACCCCTTTAAATCTATGTATTCTGTGTTTATTTATATTACTATAATAATATTAAGCATCAAATGAGTATGCCATGAACTCCCATTTCAAGTGTGCTTTATATAGTGCACAGTAGGGATGAGCCGAACACCCCTGGTTCGGTTCGCAAAAGAATTTGCGAACAGGCAAAAAATTTGTGCGGACACCGTTAAAGTCTATGGGACATGAACATGAAAAATCAAAAGTGCTAATTTTTAAGGCTTATATGCAGGTTATTGTCATAAAAAGTGTTTGGGGACCTGGGTCCTGCCCCAGGGGACATGTATCAATGCAAAAAAGAGGAGCAGTGATTTTAAAAATGATTAATGTGAAACAATAAAAATGAAATATTCATTTAAATATCATACCTGAGGGGTGTCCTTAGTATTCCTGTAAATTAGCAAATTTTTCCTGTGATTAGAACAGTACCACAGCAAAATTACATATCTAAAGGGAAAAAAAGTAATTTAAAACTGCTCGCGGCTGTAATGTATTGTCAGATCCTGGCAATATAGAGAAAAATCATTGAAAAAAGGCATGGGTTACCCCCCAAAATCCATACCAGGCCCTTCAGGTCTGTTATGGATATTAAGGGAAACCCTGCTCCAAAATGTAAAAAAAAATAGTGTAGGGGTCCCCCAAAAATCCATACCAGACCCTTATCTGAGCACACAACATGGCATGCCGCAGGAAAAGGGGGGGATGAGAGAGCGCCACCCCTCCTGAACCGTACCAGGCCACATGCCCTCAACATGGGGAGGATGCTTTTGGGTCCCCCCAAAGCACCTTGTCCACATGTTGATGGAGACAAGGGCCTCATCCCCACAACCCTTGCCTGGTGGTTGTGGGGATCTGTGGGTGGGGGGCTTATCGGAATCTGGAATATGTGAATGGGTATCAGGTACATTGTACCCCTGCACATTCACCAAAAAAAGTGTAAAAATGGTAAAAATGACTGGAAACAGTTTGGGACAAGTCTTTTTATTAACTTGATGTAACTCCATCTTCGATTACAGCGTCTGACGACCTGAGAACCTGGGGATGAGGCCCTTGTCCCCATCAATATGCAGACAAGGTGCTTTTGGGGGGGCCCCAAAGCATCCTGCCCATGTTGAGGGCATGTGGCCTTGTACAGTTCAGGAGAGGGGGCGCTCTCTTGTCCCCCTTTTCCTGCAGCCTGCTAGGTTGCGTGCTCAGATAAGGGTCTGGTATGGATTTTGGGTGGGACCCTACGCCTTTTTTTTTTTTTCAATTTTGGCACAGGGTTCCCCTTAATATCCTGGTATCGAATTTGGGGGGACCTTCAAGCATTTTTCTTATTAATTTTGGCACAGGGTGCCCCTTAATATCCATACCAGGCCCAAAGGGCCTAGTAATGGACTGGGGGGGGACCATGCCGTTTTTTTCATTGATTTTTATCTATATTGCCGGGATCTGGGATTCATAAAACTATGTACGGCTGCCATGTAAGCAGCCTTACATAGTGTGGGGCGTGGACTCAGCCCCCTGAACCATGACTGGCCAAAGGCACCCTGCCTTTGGCCAATCATCAAAACAAAACATAAAATTGACACTCTAACTGCATCCACATAGGCCAAGCTAAAGGGATATCTTTCACATTAATAAGTCCCTATTGCAGCGAGCCATACCGTCACCCCAGGGATACAAAAGTAATTAACCATAGGAGTGTATTCCTCTGAATTGGTTAAGCATACAAAAAAAGGTGGGAACAAAAAGAAATTTCCAAAAAAATCTTCAAAGAGGAAATAGCCGGTATTAAAAGTAACAAATAATGTTTATTTTGAGAACTTCACATAACACTAGCAATTAATAAATATAACAGTACTACTAACCTTCACCATGTACATCTAAAAAATAGACAATCTTAAGGACACAGGTGGCCACCACAATCGGACATACAGGCCTCACAGACACAACACTCAGTTAATTTCTCAAAGTTGGATCCTATTAATGAAGGAGATAATGGTAGTGCGGTAGTTTCACGGAACAGTTAAAGCTGAATATAATAGAATGCACATAGTCCATACATATGGCCTCGAAGTTAGGAGACTTGCAGGGTTAATGATACCCACTTGACAACACAGAGAGCATTGAGTTCATCCAGGGTTAAATTCATATAAATTAAATATTCAGTGAGAATGGGATAATTCCCTTTAAGAGATGACAGGCAGGGGGCGCATGTGCAGAGCCTGACATGGAGGACGCTTCCCTTTAGAGCTCCGCACTCCCCGATGCAACATCGGGACCTGCATAAGCATCCACAACAGTTTACCGGCTCGTTCCTTTGGGGATCGCTCCACAAGACACCCCAGTACTACCCGGAATGGTGCTGACGGGTCGCCAAGGCAAAAACAAGCCTAAACCTATCAAAGAAGCGCTAGCCCGCACCTCCTCTAAGATGGCGCCGAAGGCCCTGGCTAGGGATGAGCCGAACACCCCCCTGTTCGGTTCGCACCAGAACATGCGAACAGGAAAAAAGTTCGTTCGAACATGCGAACACCGTTAAAGTCTATGGGACACGAACATGAATAATCAAAAGTGCTAATTTTAAAGGCTTATATGAAAGTTATTGTCATAAAAAGTGTTTGGGGACCTGGGTCCTGCCCCAGGGGACATGGATCAATGCAAAAAAAAGTTTTAAAAACGGCCGTTTTTTCAGGAGCAGTGATTTTAATAATGCTTAAAGTCAAACAATAAAAGTGTAATATCCCTTTAAATTTCGTACCTGGGGGGTGTCTATAGTATGCCTGTAAAGGGGCGCATGTTTCCTGTGTTTAGAACAGTCTGACAGCAAAATGACATTTTGAAGGAAAAAACTCATTTAAAACTACCCGCGGCTATTGCATTGCCGACAATACACATAGAAGTTCATTGATAAAAACGGCATGGGAATTCCCCAAAGGGGAACCCCGAACCAAAATTAAAAAAAAAAAATGACGTGGGAGTCCTCCTAAATTCCATACCAGGCCCTTCAGGTCTGGTATGGATATTAAGGGGAACCCCGGCCAAAATAAAAAAAAAAAAATGACGTGGGGTTCCCCCTAAATTCCATACCAGACCCTTCAGGTCTGGTATGGATTTTAAGGGGAACCCCGCGCCAAAAAAAAAAAAAAAAACGGCGTGGGGTCCCCCCAAAAATCCATACCAGACCCTTATCCGAGCACGCAACCTGGCAGGCCGCAGGAAAAGAGGGGGGGACGAGAGTGCGGCCCCCCCTCCCTCCTGAACCGTACCAGGCCACATGCCCTCAACATTGGGAGGGTGCTTTGGGGTAGCCCCCCAAAACACCTTGTCCCCATGTTGATGAGGACAAGGGCCTCATCCCCACAACCCTGGCCGGTGGTTGTGGGGGTCTGCGGGCGGGGGGCTTATCGGAATCTGGAAGCCCCCTTTAACAAGGTGACCCCCAGATCCCGGCCCCCCCCTGTGTGAAATGGTAAGGGGGTACATAAGTACCCCTACCATTTCACGAAGAAAGTGTCAAAAATGTTAAAAATGACAAGAGACAGTTTTTGACAATTCCTTTATTTAAATGCTTCTTCTTTCTTCTATCTTCCTTCATCTTCTGGTTCTTCTGGTTCTTCTGGCTCTTCTGGTTCTTCCTCCGGCGTTCTCGTCCAGCATCTCCTCCGCGGCGTCTTCTGTCTTCTTCTCCTCGGGCCGCTCCGCACCCATGGCATGGGGGGGAGGCTCCCGCTCTTCTCTTCTTCTTTTCTTCTCTTCTTCTCTTCTTCATTTTCTTCTCCGGGCCACTCCGCAATCCATGCTGGCATGGAGGGAGGCTCCCGCTGTGTGACGGCGCTCCTCGTCTGACAGTTCTTAAATAACGGGGGGGCGGGGCCACCCGGTGACCCCGCCCCCCTCTGACGCACGGTGACTTGACGGGACTTCCCTGTGGCATTCCCCGTGACGTCACAGGGAAGTCCCGTCAAGTCACCGTGCGTCAGAGGGGGCGGGGTCACCGGGTGGCCCCGCCCCCCCGTTATTTAAGAACTGTCAGACGAGGAGCGCCGTCACACAGCGGGAGCCTCCCTCCATGCCAGCATGGATTGCGGAGCGGCCCGGAGAAGAAAAGAAGAAGAGAAGAAGAGAAGAAAAGAAGAAGAGAAGAGCGGGAGCCTCCCCCCCATGCCATGGGTGCGGAGCGGCCCGAGGAGAAGAAGATAGAAGATGCCGCGGAGGAGATGCTGGACGAGAACGCCGGAGGAAGAACCAGAAGAGCCAGAAGAACCAGAAGAACCAGAAGATGAAGGAAGATAGAAGAAAGAAGAAGCATTTAAATAAAGGAATTGTCAAAAACTGTCTCTTGTCATTTTTAACATTTTTGACACTTTTTTTGTGAAATGGTAGGGGTACTTATGTACCCCCTTACCATTTCACACAGGGGGGGGCCGGGATCTGGGGGTCACCTTGTTAAAGGGGGCTTCCAGATTCCGATAAGCCCCCCGCCCGCAGACCCCCACAACCACCGGCCAGGGTTGTGGGGATGAGGCCCTTGTCCTCATCAACATGGGGACAAGGTGGTTTGGGGGGCTACCCCAAAGCACCCTCCCAATGTTGAGGGCATGTGGCCTGGTACGGTTCAGGAGGGAGGGGGGCCGCACTCTCGTCCCCCCCTCTTTTCCTGCGGCCTGCCAGGTTGCGTGCTCGGATAAGGGTCTGGTATGGATTTTTGGGGGGACCCCACGGCGTTTTTTTTTTTTTTTTTGGCGCGGGGTTCCCCTTAAAATCCATACCAGACCTGAAGGGTCTGGTATGGAATTTAGGGGGAACCCCACGTCATTTTTTTTTTTTAATTTTGGCCGGGGTTCCCCTTAATATCCATACCAGACCTGAAGGGCCTGGTATGGAATTTAGGGGGACTCCCATGTCATTTTTTTTTTTTAATTTTGGTTCAGGGGTTCCCCTTTGGGGAATTCCCATGCCGTTTTTATCAATGAACTTCTATGTGTATTGTCGGCAATGCAATAGCTGCGGGTAGTTTTAAATGAGTTTTTTCCTTCAAAATGTCATTTTGCTGTCAGACTGTTCTAAACACAGGAAACATGCGCCCCTTTACAGGCACACTATAGACACCCCCCAGGTACGAAATTTAAAGGGATATTACACTTTTATTGATTGACTTTAAGCATTATTAAAATCACTGCTCCTGAAAAAACGGCCGTTTTTAAAACTTTTTTTTGCATTGATCCATGTCCCCTGGGGCAGGACCCAGGTCCCCAAACACTTTTTATGACAATAACTTGCATATTAGCCTTTAAAATTAGCACTTTTGATTTCTCCCATAGACTTTTAAAGGGTGTTCCGCGGCATTCGAATTTGCCGCGAACACCCCAAATTGTTCGCTGTTCGGTGAACTTGCGAACAGCCAATGTTCGAGTCGAACATTTGTTCGACTCGAACTCGAAGCTCATCCCTAGCCCTGGCTAAGCAGCACGCAGCATTACAGGCCGGACCGGAGCAGGCAGATAGTGGAGAAGAAGAGGAAGCAGACTACAATCCTGGTGGCTCTCCATCCCTGCCTCCTTCAGGTATGTCCCAAAGTGACTTTATTAAGCTACATCCAATCAAATTACTAATAGACTATCTCGTGAGATACGAGAGATAGGCCAGCGAACAGCAGACCTTGAGACAAGGGTGGACGACGTGGAGCTCACCCTGAATGAGCATGCTCAGGAACAGGCTGCACTCTGTGAAGAAAATGCCACACTCCTATCCCGCTTAGAGGATGCGGAAAATCGCTCCCACAGGTCCAACCTGAGATTCCGCGGAATCCCTGAGGCGATTCATGATATTCAATCGTTCACTACCGCATTGTTCCAAGAACTCGCACCAGCCATCCCCATTGAATGGTTGGAGTTCAATAGAATATATAGGGCTCTCACCCATCGCCAAACTGACGGGCCACCACGTGATATCATCATCAAGCTGCACTTTTTTCATACGAAGGAGCAGCTACTTACTGCAGCCCGTAATAAAGACTCACTCCTGTTCCAGGGTCATGCTTACCAACTTTTCACTGACCTGGCACCTCTCATCATAGCTAAATGCCGCGCTATGAAGCCGCAGCTTCAGATTCTGCTGCAACACCAGCTTAAATATACCTGGCGGTTTCCTTTTGCTTTACAATTTTCTTATCAGGGTCAGCAACATCCCCAGTCTCTGCAACATCTTCTGGAAACCCTCCACCTAACACCTCCGCCCCAGCAATCAGAGACTATGTTGCCATGCACGCCAGCCCGTTCAGCTGCCCACCCATACCCAGCTACACCAAAACGCAATTTGCCGGGACCATCTTCGATCCGCAAAGGAACCCCCTCACGGATCCCAGGAAATAACTTCACCAGCCCAAGATCCTGCCCACCACGCTGATTTAACAAAAGCTGTTATTTGTTTCTTTGTCTTTGATTTTTTCCCAGGTTTTCGGTTGCCCATGAAGAAGCCGACCATTTACTGACTTTCCTCACACCGAGACCTAAGGGACTACATCCTGGTATATACTTTTTATTCCCAACAAGTTCAACAGCCTTCCAGGATGTCTCACAGATCTGGACGCTTTACTTTTTGTTTTCTTTTATTCTATATGTTTAAATTTTTTCTCTCAGCTTGGTATAAGTTCCAGCCACTATGACTGATGCTCCCAGCATCTCTGTTCTATTTAATCCTAGTTCATAGCAGCACTGTTCATACATGCACTGTCTACACCCTGGTTGTTCCCTCAATACAGGATGTAGACTGCTATTCTGGAATTACGCTTTACATATCCCCTATCCATTCTTCTTCCCCATCCTTCCCATTTCCCCTTCCCCAACCCCTCCCTCTCCTCCCCTCCCCTCCCTTCTTCCCTCCCCCCTCCCCCCCCTCCCACCCCCCACTCCTCATCCCCTCCCTCCCCCTTCCCCTTTCCACCCCCCTTCCTCTCCTCCTTTCCTCCCCTCTTCCCCCTTCCCCATATATCCATCCTTCCCACCCCCATCCATTCCCAGCCCTCCTTATCCCCTTTCCCAACCCATCCCAACTCAAAACTTCTCCTATTGCAAATTTATTGTTAAATTACTTATTTCTTCTGTTAATAAGACTGGACAAGACAGTTAATGTTGTTTACATTTTAAACCTGAGTTCATTGTTTTATCTTTGTTGTGCTTCTCCCATTTGCAGCGGGGAGCTGTCACTGCTCCCCCTTTCTGAGGTGCACCCACCCTTCGGTTAGCCCCCTAGCCGTATGGTCTGTGCGCTGCTTAGTCGGGCGATACAGATTCACCCTTCCAGCAATTGCTATTTAATGATTTGCCCTACACGACAAACATTCTATCCCCCCCTCTCTTTTCTCTCTTCTACCTCTACTCCTTTTCTTACATTTTATGGTCGGCTGGTTCGTATGGCTCCCACGTCCTATAGTAACAGGCAACCCCACTCTTACCCATGGCCCCCCTAAATATACTCTCCCTTAATGTTAAGGGTCTTAATTCTCCCAATAAAAGGTTAAGGCCTTTCAGACCTTTGTGTCCCTGAAGGCTAGCATTGTTGCCCTCTAAGAAACCCATTTTACAAACCAAAATACCCCCAAATTCTACAGCTCTCAGTAGCCTCAAGTAGTTACTGCCTCCGCTGTGACAAAGCAAAGAGGAGTTCTGTTAGCCTTCCACCGCACTCTACCATTTACCTCAATATCTGAAGTCAAAGATCCTGAGGGGCGCTACATAGTCTCGGTTGGCCTACTGCAGGATATAGAAACATTTGTTTCCTACTATGCCCCCAAAACTAACCCGAACCCCTTCTTCTCGCATCTCCTGCAGATAATAAAAACACATTGCAAAGGCACACTTTTTATGTGTGGAGACTCTAATCTGGTACTCCATCCACACTTAGACAAATCTCCTTACTCTCCAGAACACTATTCTCCCTCCACCCAACTTTGCAAACAGCTTCAACAGGCTTTCCTTATCGACACTTGGAGGGAATGCAACCCCTTAAAGAAGAACTATATGTTCTATTCCTACCTGCACAAATCCTTTTCTAGGATCGATCATATACTAATCCCGATAGCATCCTCACCGATTTTACTTCAGTCTAACATCCACCCCGTCACCTGGTCAGACCACTGTGCAGTGATCACCACAGTCTCTTCATTGATACCACAGGCAAGAGACAAAACTTGGTGTATGTATGAAACGCACCTAACTAACCAATCCTACTGTTTGGACATTCAATTAGCCCTTAAAGATTACCTCCTACACAATTCCACACCAGATATATCCCGACTCTCCTCTGGGAGGCACATAAACCAGTAATCAGAGGCAAATGTATTTCGGTAGCCACACACCTTAAAAAAGACAAAAAACTTAGATTGCAACAACTAGAATTGGATTTTCAATCCCACTTTCTTCAGTTTCAGGCTTCCCCAACCGAATCCCATAGACTCATATTAGAAAAAACAAAAGTTGAACTGGACCTCCTTTTGGCCGAGTCAGCAGATAAAGCTATACGAAGGTCTAATCACACACTATATACCAAAGCCAACAAACCTGACACTTTTTTGGCTCTACGCCTTTGTCGACCGGAGTGTTCCTTTAACCCCATTAGACTCAAGCTGGCAAATAGCATCCATACAAGTAACCCAACTAGAGTACTTTCAGAATTTCGCAAGAGGCTTGATAAACTCTATGAAGCAAAGACATCCTTCTCTCTGAACCAAGCAGAGACATTGTTCCAAAACTTGACAATTCCAGAATTGTCAGATGCCAGCCGTGAGTCGATGGAACTCACGGTTACGGTCGAGGAAATCCTTATAGCCATAAAAACACTTAAACCCCAGAAGCGTTGTGGTCCTGATGGCCTCCCTAGCACATATTACAAAAAAATTGCAGATATATTGCCCCCCCTCCTTCCTAATTCTTTTAATCCCCTCCTCAAACAACAATCTTTTGGTGGAGACACATTGCCTGCTATAATCTCAATGATCCCTAAGCCTAATACAGATAATACCCTTTGGTCAAATTATAGGCCTATACCCCTATTAAATGTGGATATAAAGGTCCTGGCCAAAATCCTAGCATTGCGACTCAACCCAATCATAGGAAGCTTGATTCACAAAGACCAAGTGGGCTTTATACCTAAGCGACAAGCCAGCGACAATATTAGTCGGGTCATATTACTACAACATCTAGCCAGATCACGCAAAATACCTATGTATTTCCTATCTCTTGATACGGTCTCCTGGTCTTACCTGCACTATATCCTGCAGCGCTGGGGTTTTGGCCCAAACTTTTTACAATGGATAGGCGCCCTATACACCCAACCCCAAGCATATGTAAAGTACTCTGGGTTTCGCTCCACATCCTTCCCAATTCAAAGGGGACAAGACAAGGTTGCCCCTTGTCCCCATTGCTTTTTTCTCTCGCGATTGAGCCCCTTGCAGCCTTGATCAGAGCAAACCCATATATCCGAGGTCTGGAGATAGCCTCCACGTCTCATAAATTATGTCTTTTTGGGGACGACGCACTATTATTCATTACCTCACTGCATATTACCCTCCCAAACCTTATACAACTTCTGGACAAATTTGCTCTGGTCACAGGCTTAGAGGTCAATCAATCTAAATCCAAGGCCCTCAATGTATCCCTAACGCAGAGGGAGCTTAACCTCCTTCAAGAGAATTTCCCCTTTCTATGGTCCACCTCATCTATACCATATCTAGGAATAAAATTGACTAGTAATCCAGCCCATCTATTCCACACAAATTATCTCCCAATGTTGAAACATCTGTCTTCGCTACTTAATACCTGGCAACCCCTATGTGTCTCCTGGCTTGGGCGGATAGCAGCAGTGAAAATGTCACTACTTCCTAAGCTTTTGTATCTTTATAGAGTCCTCCCGATAGCGATTCCTCCCTACTTTCACCGAGTTATACAGAACCATATATTCAAATATATTTGTGGATCTATAAAACCCAGGGTCTCTCGATCCGTTTTGCTTCGCAACAAACTTAACGGAGGCCTAGTAATGCCAAATTTTCTGCAATACTTTCATGCAGCCCAACTAGCCCAAATCATACTTTATCATGCAAAAGACGACTTACTATGGCTACCTGCCTCGGCTCGCGGCCCCTTCACCAATCCTGCGACTTGGACCCGCATGCTCCAGGCATCATTTCTTGTCTCTATTCCCATCTCACATCCTCTCCTACTACACTTCCATTATATACTCAGCAATGGATCCAAGATTTAGCTATACACATAGATACAGAAGACTGGGCAAATATCTGGGCTAATACTAAAATTTCATCCCAAAATATAGTCGCATTAGAAGCAAACTATAAGGTCCTTATGTGGTGGTAGTTGGTCCCAGTCAGGATTGCCAAATTCCTACCATCATACCCGCCAGACTGTTTCCGGGGGTGTGGCAAAAGAGGCACACATTCTCATATATGGTGGACATGCCCGATTGTACAAAACTTCTGGGTGACTATATTTCAAATGGCCTCTACCCTGCTACGGGAACATCTTGACTTGGATCCATCTTTTGCCTTACTAAACTATTCACCCCAAGACTACACCAGATCCCAGTTACGTCTTCTCCTCCAGCTCACCACTACGGCCAAGCAAACAATAGCTAGAGCTTGGAAAACCCCAACTTTAAACATAGCTGAAGTAAAAAATAGGGTCACACAGGCCATGATTCATAGTAAAATTAAAGCCACTATCCTTGATAGGATTCCCCAGCACCTCAAAATCTGGCGCCCCTGGATAGACCACTTTTTACCCCCTGATTTTGACAAACACCTTTTAGTACCGTAACCCACCCTCCTGCTAAAATTGACTCTGCAGACGTGTGTGCTCCGTACGAGCCAGCTGACCGCCCCTATCCCTCTTTTCCTCTTTTTCTTTTCTTTACTCTCTACCTGCTCTTAACACCCATTACACTTTCCAATCCCCCTCTTATCCCAAAAGCCTACCACTGGTAACGTTATTAAATGATGAATGTCGTTTAGCTGATACCATGTCCCCCCTACTACGGAGTACTTTTTTAAAATAACCTTACTGTAATTGAGGGCTCAGCCCCCCACTGACAAAGCAAGCAGTGACCTCAACCTGCATGTGTAAGTTCTTTTTGTTAATCTATACAACTTATTGACTCCCTTAATTTTGCCATACTTATCCACCAAAATGTACTCTGTATATTGTAACTTTCTATGAGCTAAACCTAGCTGTCTGTATCTGATATTTGTCTGTTGTCAATAAACTTTTTGAAAAGAGATGACAGGCAATGTGTATAGTCCTAATGGTGCATAGGTTTCTCCCGGGATTAAATTCAAGTAAACAGGACACTCAATGAACACGGGTTCTCTCTGGGGAATAACACAATGTATATACAGTATACCGCTTATTTAATGATAACAGCTAAGGACAGGCTAGTGGATTCGATCCACTGTAGGTGAGTGTATAAATATTTAAATCACTTTGCAAATAGAGCAGATACATCTCACTGCTTTCACCGTCATGCTGAATCAGTCTTGTGCAAGTCCTGGATCAGAGACAGATGGTACAGTCATCTCAATGCTAGGTCCAAGCCACCGAGCATAGGAGGGACACTTCCTGCAATAATCAGTGTGTCCGGAAGGTACACAGTGCTGTCTATAGTTGCGATTTTGCTGCCGGTGTCTTGTCGAATACAGTCCCCTATCCAGAAGTGTCCGCCCTGTACTGCGCAGGCGCAGTACGGAGGACAAACGAGACGCCGAAAGTCTCCGAAGTTCAACAGCTGATCGTCAGCTGTACATGGCACCTGCGCATTTATTCTTACCCTATGTCCAGGATCATTCCCTACTATCCAAGTGGACATAGAGTTAGAATAAATAGTTGCCGAGCGCAGCGAGGCCGTGCCCGAAGCGTGGCGAGCGAAGCGAGCCCGCGAGGGGCCCTCTTACACAGCCATCGCTAACAGGTGCCCGAGCGCCGTGTACAGCTGATGGTCAGCTGATCAACTTCGGACATTTTCGTCATCTCCTGCTGCACCGTACTGCGCAGGCGCTGCGCCTGCGCAGTACGGGGCGGACACTATCTGATAGGAGGACACTATATGTCAGAACACCGGGTTGTTCTCCGAGGTCTCGCGGTATTTGCAGAGTCTCCAGCGAGGAGCGGAGCGGCGTCTGGAGGTTCGACTGGTGGGTGGATAGGCCGTGTCCTCGCATCACAGAACGTGATGGCATCATGCTGATGGCATCATGGCCAATCATGGCTGTTACAGCAGAGCGCGCTGTGATTGGCCAAAGCATGTAGGTCAGGTGCATGCTTTGGCCAATCAGCAGCAGTCAATGCACTGTGATCTCGCAGTGCATTTACGGTCTCGCCATTCATTATGGCACGTTCCGCGGACGCTGAAATTTTCTGTGTACGCCCTATAATGTTTGGTATTCAGCGAATGGGCACCCCTAGTGCACAATAACAATCACTAATTAATCTGACAGGGCATTTATATACTGTACACAAGTGAAAAAACAGTGAATGAAGTCCATTGTCTTCAGTCTATAAATGTTGGCCAGCCAACACCCTAAGCCTACAAATGTGATAAAAGCACATGTATATTTAGCAAGAATGATCATTATCAGCAAATACCTAGGTGGGATCCAACATATTTAATGTATGCTGAGCTCTGAATTTTTTGAAAGATAGCAAGTGACCTTATACCTAACCACTAACTTCTTTATGTAGGACACACCCCACATGGCTTTATGCAACTGTGCAAAACCACCGCACAGAGTGGGTAAGTATAACATGTTTGTTATTTAAAAAAAAGAAAGGAAGCTTTAATACTACTTTAAGCCAAATTAATACTAAAATGGGTCATCTGATTGTATTTTACAGGTATTATAGAAAATGATAGCTCTTTGCTCTATTTTAGTGTATGCATAACCTAAACTTTCTAGTGTTGGATAAAATGCTTACATTTCTGTCAGTTTTTTTTTTCAGTCTGGTTCCCGTTGGGGAGATTTCCCTTTACTTTCTTTCCTGGAGACGCAATAGGAAATGAGGGCAAATCTCTACAAAAGTGAAGATAATTACCCTTTTAGGCAATTGTCACATGAACAGGTATTGCTATTGAAGATTTCCCTTCACCTTCTATTCTGGTGACAACTGTAAAGTTTTGAATTTCTCATGACTTTTTTCTCAAAGACAATGGCCATGCACAAGACAAATAGAGAAGGTGAAGCACCTCAGCAGCAATACAGACAGCAATAAAAACTCAACAGTCATTCTAGTCCTTCTAAAGCCACAAAAACATTTTGGTGGTACATACACTATAAATCTTAACTCCAGTCAAAATTTTTACATTTGTTTTGGACAGACTTATGCTGATACTGTATGCATTAGGGTACAATTGAACAGGAGAACATAAGAAAATTGTGGTCTAAAGAGGCAACGTGATATCAGGGTAAAAGTATTCTTACCTGTAGGCTAGACAATGCAATAGCCTTATCTGGTGGTCCAATTATCTCAGAGAACACTTAAGTACCAATACATGGTCAAGCATGACTCACAAGGTACAGGCGACATTCCCCTTTAAGCAGAACTCCACAGCAAACAAGGACAGTGGAAACAATAGCAAAATATATACTTTATGGTGTTTTCATCACCCATGAAGATCTTGATGAACTGATGCACCATGATGCTCTCATTACCTACGAATGTCCTGATGAATTCACTGGCACATAGCAACATTATTGGATTAGCTCTCAAAGTTGGGCCTTGAGAGCAACTGATAGTAGAAATTGCAAATATTTACTTTAGCTGCACAGTTTCCAACAGATATGCATTTCTCTCAGGGGCACCAGACTAGCCATTCGCCACTCAGCCACTAATGTGTGGGGTAATCAGCTAACAAACAGTAATCCATGGCTTGGGGGGGATTCTCTAGCACACTCAACTCACCGAGCCCTGTACACTGATTATAACCATAAATCAACATTGACAGGGAGCCAAATAATATTTTTTCTCATACAAGGTGTGCAAGGGCACTTTCCACCATTTACTTGCCATTAAGTAATGCCTCTGTCATGAGTCATAATTATTGGAAATTCCCACCAGGGTGTAGGGAAGGAGGTGTCACTCACTGATGCAAAGGCTTTGGGGGTGTCACCCACTTATTAAAAAGGCTTTGGGGGTGTCACCCATTGATGCAAAGGGGATGTCACTCACTAATGCAAAGGCTTTGGGCACTTCAGTGATGATTACTTCAGAACTGCTCTCTCTTGCTTCACCTGGTAAATGCATAGAAGGCTGGATCTGTTGCCAAACTCTTTGCTCTTTGGGCTCCAATGTTGCTCTAATGAATAGTTCCACATGACGTCAGAAAGGTATGAAGAGACTGTGTCTTCAGGACCCCAAATCTCTAGCTTTTTCTCAAGTCCACAGGATACCTCTTATGGCTATTCTCTGTTGGGGACTTCTTCTCCTGAACCAGATGCTGCTATTGGCTACACCAGGTTGTACACACCCTCTTGCAAAAAATCACATCTGGTGGCCACAGGAACTAACAGTCATTTCACTAGATCCAAGTTTGTTCCGCTGATTAAAAAACTTGTTATGCACCCTGGTACCCAGAACATGCAATGACCTGTGCGTCAAAGATCCCAGGCTGTCCAACAATTAATGGAATAAATTACAACTTGATCTGTAGTTAACCATGAATGATAAAGAAATAGATTTGGGCCTCATCCAAACAATACATACAAAGCTAATAGAAATAACCAGAGAACTCCCAGTATCCTAAAATGACAGACTATATCGACCACAAAAAGGAGACATATTAGATAAAAATAAACAAGTTAGATAAACATGGTCCATACAGTGGTATAATATTGACCACACAGACAACACCATATCATACCACTGTATGGACCATGTTTATCTAACTAACTATTTTTATTTGTATTTTTTTTATACCCATTCCCCTGTTGAGGTCTCACTCAAATCTTTTAATAATTTTCCAAATAAAATAATGTTTTTATCTAATTTGTCTACTTTTTGTGGCTGATATAGTGCGTCATTGTAGGATACTGGGGGTTCTCCGGTTATTTATATTAGTTCTGTAGGTAACCATCACAGGAATACTTCTCTGCTCTGATACCTTAAACCTTTTAGTCTGCCACCTCATCATCCACACCTCTTCATCACTGAAGCCAACTTCTTCCTCCCCCTCTGCAGTCTGCTTCTCCTCCAGTGGTGATCACTGGTGCTTTCAAGTTCCTCCTGAGTACCCTGTGTCAGGTCACCTTGAGGCTAGGTGACAGATGCACACCGTTGGGATCAGGAGTGCACTGCAAGGCAGTGGACCCTACGGCTGACTGCTGCGGATGGGAGTCCGGGTATAAGGAAGGCAGGACCGCTGGAACACCAACACGGATCCCACCGGGGTTAGAGCGTAGGATTCCCTGGGGCGCGGAGTCTAAGAGCCAGCAGGTGTTCACCAGAGCCTCTAGTGGTGAGGATGGACTGGGCTGCAACTGGCTCCAGGTCACGACCCCCAGGGTCCCCCAGCTAACACCCACAGTAGGCAACAGCAAGATAGGAATAGTAAAGGAATAAGCCAAGGTCAGGGCCACAAGCAGACAAGGACAACAGAGTACACGCCAAGGTTCAGGGTCACAGGCAAACAGGGATAGTCGGGGACACGCCAAAGGTCAGGGTCACAAGCAGACAGGAATAGTATAGAACACGCCAAGGTCGGTAACAGAAATAAACGTAGAGCACACGGCAGGCAGGAACAGGAAGCCAAACACACAAAGGTTGATCAGCAGGGCTGACTTGTAGTGCAGAGGTTAATATAGAGTTCTCTGATAGGAGCTGGGGTGGAGCCATGCTAGAGGAGAGTTAATAAAAGCAGTCAGGTGAGAGACAGCTGGTCTTTGGAGATGAACACATGGAGACAGGTAAGCTGACAAACAACCTCTATTGCATAACCATGACACCCAGTACGGGAATTTTACCATATGTAAGGGATATTATGTGCAAGTATCCGGAGGCAGCAGGGATGACCCACTGCTGGGGTCTGGAAGCTTGCTGGATGCGCTTAAGGGGGTGCAACACTTGGAGCTTGCAGTTCCACAAGGCAACAAAAATCCCAATGCTGGGATCCCATGGACCAGATGAAGGCTTACCACTGGAGTCCTTAACCCATACTGGTACCCTGATGCCAGGGTATCCCATTGCAACTGGACATTTTACATCAAAGTTATTAATAGTGAAACTAAACCCCATCTGACAACAGCAAACAGTATACAAGGCAAACATGAAAATAAAGGTGAACAGTAACCAAGTGACAGAAAACCTAACTAGCAAACCTAACCATCATACATTATATACAAACAAAAAGAAAGCACAGAATAATTTTTATTTTATTTATTTCAGGTACTTATATAGCGCTGTCAATTTACGCAGCGCTTTACATATTCATTGTACATTCACATCAGTCCCTACCCTCAAGGAGCTTACAATCTAAGGTCCCTAACTCACACTCATACATACTAGGGACAATTTAGACAGGATCCAATTAATCTACCAGCATGTCTTTGGAGTGTGGGAGGAAACCGGAGTACCCGGAGGAAACCCACGCAGGCACAGGGAGAACATGCAAACTCCAGGCAGGTAGTGTCGTGGTTGGGATTCGAACCAGCAACGCTTCTTACTGCTAGGCGAGAGTGCTACCCACTAGACCACTGTGCCGCCCCACTGTAAAACCAGAGGTGCAAGGACCAGTCAAGAAGGGTGAGCTAGAATTGAGATCAGGAACAAGGGGAGCAGATGAGAGGTAACAGGGTACAGGATCATGGCAGGAATCAGGATCAGGATAAATAAGCAAGTAAGTATCTGGCTAATGATCAAAACACTGAAGCAAACATGGGAGGGATTATATGCCTTCCCAACAGCCAACATTAGGTGAAGCCTAATTACTGGGACCTGCTGGCTGCTGGGACACACCTGCTGGTGGCCACCAGAATTGTGCCCTTTAGCTCTGGGAAACACAGTCTCACCAGCAGGTGCTCCAGGTCACCATACTTAAGTGCATACTGACCTCTTACATTTTGGTCCATCTATCTGGTAAGCCTATTTATCCATTTCTGGTGATAGTGGCGGTGATAGACACATGTAGAAGTCTCACTTCTATTTCTGCATTTTACACTTGGTTGATGGACATTTGAAGTTACTTTTAGGTTAAACATCCTATTTTGTCACATTTTATCGATGGACTATACAACCATGAATAACAGATGCAAATAATAAGGATGGATAACTGCACACCATGAGAAGATAAAACTCCAACTTCTTTATTAAATTGATTAAAATCCTTAGACAACAGCACAGCTACACAGAAGAACTAGGTTGGTGCGTTTCACACCTATAGACACTTAATCATAATCATGGTTAGAATTAAGCGCCTGTAGTGGCACTCAACTGGAAAAAAAGGTAACTCTCATCCCTTCTACTACCACATGTGTACTTCTTGGACGAAACAAAGGGATTTGCATGGAAGGATTATTGTACTGAGGACACCATATTTTGGTGATGCTTTCATCAACAGGGACTAATAACCTGCTCAGGATTAGGGGAAGGTGGATGGAGCCAAATATGGGGTCATTCTAGAAGAAAGCCTGTTTCATTCTCCCAGGGAACTAAGAGTTGAACGTTTACCTTCCAGCAGGAAAATCACCACAAATGCATGCTTATAGTGGGGTGATTTTAACTCATAAATATCTTAAGCTGGCGATACACCAGTAGACCATTGTTTGAAAATTTTAGTTTTGGAAATGTTCATGTACCTTTTTACTGGTTAATGTGGTCAAACAAATGTTCTTTTTTCAATCTTAGTGACAAGATCATTTGAAGGAGCAGGATAAAAAAATGTTTTCAAACTAACAAATTTCTAAATGAAAATATGTTTTTTGTTTGTGGAAAATTCATACATGTTGTAAGAAAAGAGGTTTAATATGTTTGGAATTCCATTCAAATAACAGATCTGAATGCAATTTTAAGGGCTTTCAAAAATAAATTATCTGATTCAATGATGGCAAGTATGAACATTCTTTTTTTTTTTTAAATAGATTTTTATTGAATTTTACAGTTTGACAATAATATAATTTACATTTGCAGTAAGTCTGAATGCATTATATCATGACTTAATCAACTAATAACATTAGTACACATATTTTAAATAGAAAACAGGTACTGAGTGAATACAACAATAGTGTATTTTAGTAACCATAGGTAGAAAGGGGGTGAGTAGGGAAAAGGGGGTATAAGGTGAGGGAAGGGGGAGGGGGGAGGGGTTTGAGAACATCATGCTGATTGTATTGATTGTATTTGCATTAAAGCGTCAATACAGATGTATACAGATTCAGAAGGAAAATTATTCAATTCTGTTCTCATACCAGTTTCACCATTGCAGCCACCTGTTTTGAATGTTGGGGTGTGAGGTAAGACCCCTTGATCCTATGAGTTCGTAGATGCAATGTGAGTGTACTAGATTGATCATGTCTAGTATATTTGGGATGTTTGGTGTTTTCCAATTTCTAGTTATAAGTAATCTGGTTGCAAGGAGGATGTGAGTGAGGATTGTTTTAAATGTGTGTGGAATTGTTTCTGGGATCATATTGAGAACAGCTAGTTGCGGCATAAGAATTATGTTGAAGCGGCCTATTTCTTGTATCAGGTGTGCTACATCTTCCCATAGAGTTGTTATTTCTGGGCAATGTCATAAAATGTGCATTAGAGTGCCTGTGTGGTTGCAGTTTCTCCAGTAGAGAGATGTGGTATTGATTTGGAACTTAGCCAGTCTAAGTGGCGTCAAGTACCATCTGAGTGTGATTTTGTTTGTTAGTTCCCATAAAGAAGTGCATTGTGTGGCTTAATAGAACGATTTTAGTGCCTGTTGCCATTTTTGGTCTAAGTATTGCATTTGAGTGTCTATTTCCCAGTCTTTAAATGGTTTGGATTTGTAGAAGGTATTTTTTTCTTGTAGTGTGGAGTAGATAATAGAAATACCTTTGGAGTTGGACTCCTGTGAGAAATAGAAGTTCCATAACTTGACAGGTAATGTCCCTTCTATTTTTGTATGTGTGGATAAGCATGTTTAAATTCGATGGTAAGTGAGAAAGTCTGAGGTAGGTTCTTTGTAGATGGTTTGGATTAAGGAAAATGGCTTATGTTTGATTATGTTTCTAAGTTCCGCAGTGTAGGACGCGTGTGTTAGTAGCCAGTTAGGGATGGTTAAATCAGGAGATAGTAGATGGAGAGTTTGCAAGGGTACTTGTATATGTTTTGTGGTGAGTGAGGGCCACTTATGGTTATGGAGAATTTTCCAGGCTTTGATTGATGCTTGTATGGTTGGTGAGTACAGGTGTATATTTGTGACCGAAGCAGAGGTGCTAAATAGCCAATATTTAAGATTTGGGCCTGGTGTGGCCTTATTCTCAATGTTTCCCCACAATGTGATTTGGTGGGTTTTGGTCCATTCTTGCAATTGGGAGAGAATGGTGGCTAGGTAGTAATCTTTGACATCTGTGTATCCCATTCCCCCTTTCAGTCTATGTTGAATGAGTTTAGAGTGCTTATTTCTTGTTTGTTTACCCTGCCATATATAGTGACTAACTAATGTTTGTAGAGATTGGAGGTATGAGTTGTGTAATGGGATGGGAAGTGTGCAAAATAGGTAGAGTATTCTAGGTAGGATGAGCATTTTGAAGGCTGCTAGCCTAACTGCCCAAGAGAGCTCAAATTTGGCTAATTTGGTGGTTTCTTTGATTAGCATTTGTTTGGTTTCCAAGTAATTATTGCTGAACAAACCTTTTACTGATTTGGTGAGTGTGATGCCCAAGTAAGATATACCAATTTCTGCCCATGGGTATTTATAAAGGCTGCGTAGAATGCGTAGTGGTTATTGCATCAAGACCTAGGTCCAAGATGTAGGACTTAGTTTCATTGACTTTATAATACATAATAGTGCTGAATTTCATTAGAACATTTTGAACCGAAGCCAGGGAAGAGACTGGATTAGTAAGCATCATTATCACATCATCAGAGAATAAGTTTATTTTATGGTCATTTTGTCCTATTTTGAATCCAGTGATTTTTCTATTCATTCTGATGTGTTCAGAAAGGGGTTCCATTATTAGGTTGAAAATAAGTGGCGATAAGAGGCATCACTGGCTGGTTCCATTTGTGATTGGGAATGGTCGTGAAATCATCCCTTTTGTGTACACTTGGTCTGAGGGGGATGAGTACAAGGCCATTATTGCTGACAGTATATGCCCCGGAATCGAAATTTATGAAGTGTTGCTTCTAAGTATGCCCAGTGGACTCTATCGAACGCCTTCTCTGCATCCAGAAAAAGGAGCAGAGAAGGCGTTCTGTTAGTCTCAGCATAGTGAATTATGTTTATGAGTCTCCTGGTTGCGTCTTAAGTTTGTCTCCCTTTTGTAAAGCCAGATTGGTCTGGGTGTATTAATGCGGGGATAATGTGTACTACTCTAGTTGCTATGAGTTTGGCATATATCTTTGTGTCTATGTTAAGAAGCTAGATTGGTCTGAAGTTTTGAAGTGTGGTAAGTTCTTTCCTTGGCTTCGGTAAAGTGATTATCAGAGCATTAAGCATTTCATTCGGTAGAGAAGAGGAGGAGGCAGCTTCATTGCACATTTGTGAAAGGTAAGGTGCTAAGGTGGTACGAAATTGTTTGTAATATTCGCCTGTTACGCCATCTTGGCCTGGGGATTTATTAGACGGCAAGGTGGAGATGATATTCAGAATCTCTAGGTGGGTGAATGGTGCGTTAGGGTCAGTGAGGTGTTGATATGAGAGTTTTGGTAGTTTAAATTCTTGTAGAAAAGAGTTGATATCTGCTGTGGTTGGTTGGTAAGTGGTAGTGTCTTTTAAATTGTAAAGTGTTTGGTAGTAATGGCTGAATGTGTCTGCAATGGCTTGACGGTCAATGAGTTTCTTTTTTGTGGCTGGGTGGAATAGGTGTGGGATCTTGGATTTAATATGATGGCCTTTGATTCTAAGTGCTAGTGCTTTCCCTGCTTTGTTACCTGTAGTGTAATGATTTGCTTTAAATCTTGTTTGGGTTTTGGTATATGAAGCATCTAGAAGTATGTTCCTTAGTTCTTGCCTGAGGAGCACTAGTTTTTCTTTTATCTTTCTTTTAGTACGGGATCAGGATTGGATTGGTTTTGTTCCTCTAAATTTTAATAGTAGATATTATAGTGTCTAGATGCTGTAATCTCCTCTTTTCCCTAGCACTGAGCTGTAAAATAAAAACGCTTTATGAGCATTCCAGAGGATAGTGTTGTTGGAAGTTGATCCTTTGTTGAATTCGAAGAACTCCTCAAGGTGTTTGCGTATGTAGGTAGAATGTTCGGGAGATTGAATGATGAAGCGTTTGCTCTCCATACCATATGTTGTGTGGGATGAGGTGAGGGTGGTCAGTCACTTCAATTGATACTGGGGCATGATCAGACCAAGTGATTGTTCCGATAGTAGAGACTGTAGTTTTGGTTAGAGTCCATTTATCAACTAGAAAATAGTCAATCCGGGTGTACGAATTATGCCTGTGGAGAAGAAAAAATAGTCTCGTTCTGTGGTATGATGACATCTCCAGATGTCATATAGGTTGTTGTTTCTTATGAAGGAACCCGTAGGATAAGTGAGTCTGGAAGTATCCAACTTGTTATCTGGTAAAATATTGAAGTCACCACAAAGAATAAAACATCCGAAAATTTTCAAGTGTTTTCATTAGTTTGGATAGAAATCTGATTTGGCCTGTGTTGGGGATGTATATATTGACGATGGTATATCTGGTTTTGTCCAGGGTGCAGTCCAATGCCAGATATCTCCCTTCTTTATCTATCATGCTATTGTGTAGTGTGAAGGTGAGGGAATTATTGATTGCTATCATGACCCCATTTTTCTTATTCGGGCCTGAAGCTTTAAAAGGATGGGTAAACTGGCGGTTGACACAGTGGGGTTCGGCTGATTTTTTAAAGTGAGTCTCTTGGAGACAAAGGATGTCACATTTAGATTCCTTAGCTGTTCTCCACATAGAGGATCTTTTGGCTGGGTGGTTAAGCCCTTTAACATTGAGCGAAAGAAATTTCGGCATCTTGTGTGTTTTATGATAGTGTTAAACAAATTAGGTAGTACTTACGGCTGGAAGAGCTTGCTGCAATGTCCCGTAAGGTAGCTTGGAGTGAACCTCTGGGGTTGCTTCAGTCAGGAGCTCTCGATGGAGGGGGTATCAGGATGCAGTAAGGATGAGAGGAGGAAGATAGATTAAAACAATGCGTAATGATTCAAACAAAACAGTATAAAAACGTGTTGTAACTACTGCTTCAAACAGCCTATTAACACCAGGCTGTGTTAACTGAGTGAGGAGAGAGTTTGTGGTTTAACCCTTTCATGACTAAGCCTATTTTTGACATTTGGTGTTTACAAGTGAAAATCTGTATTCTTTGCTAGAAAATTACTTAGAGCCCCCAAACATTATATATATATATATATATGTATATTTTAGCAGAGAATCTAGAGAATAAAATGGTGATTGTTGCAATATTTTTTATCACACGGTATTGATCCAGTGGTGTTTTTTGGGAAAAGGGACACTTTCATGAATTAAAAAAAAATCAAACAGTAAAGTTAGCCCAATTTTTTTGTATAATGTGAAAGATGATGTTACGCCGAGTAAATAGATACCAAACATGTCACGCTTTATAATTGCACACACTCGTGGAATGGTGACAAACTACGGTACCTAAAAATTTCAATAGGCGACGCTTTAAATTTTTTTTACGGTTACCAGGTAAGAGTTACAGAGGAGGTCTAGTGCTAGAATTATTGCTCTCGCTCTGACGATCGTGGCGATACCTCACATGTGTGATTTGAACACCGGTTACATATGTGGGCACGACTTCTGTATGCGTTTTCTTTGCTGCGCGAGCTCGCGGGGAGGGGGGCGCTTTACATTTTTTTTTTCTTATTTATTTTATTTATTTTTATATATAGAAATTGTGGTTTAAAAAAAAAAATTGAAGACTTTTATTGCTGTCACAAGAAATGTAAACATCCCTTGTGACAGTAATAGGTGGTGACAGGTACTCTTTATGGAGGGATCGGGGGTCTAAAAGAGGCCCGGTAAGAGCGGAGGGAGGCTTTTAGCCGCATCGGTTGTTATACATGGATAGCTGATCGCCCACTCTACAAAATGGTACAGGGATGATGCCTGCAGCTGCGGGCATCATCCCGGTATAACCCTGGAAAGCCGAGTACGCACATCTGCGTACGCTCGGCAGGAAGGGGTTAAGCTGCAACGAGCAAGGCATCCGACCGGATGACATGCATTTATATTTGAATTGACATTGCCTACCAGAGCTGAGTTACACTACAGTAGGTGGTTGCTTAACATATGATGAGTGTGTGGACCCTCTGTGGGTAGTGATTGTCGCTTCAGGTGTCTCTGGGATGATGTCCCATAGTTTAAGAAGTTTTATACCTTCTTGGACCGTGGTGATGATATGTTTGACTCCATTTTTGGTGACAATGATTTTGGTAGGGAATCTCATTGGTATGGGATTTTGTGATTGTTTAGTGGCTTGGTTATGGTGTTTAGTTGTCTTTGCAGTTGGCGCGTGTATCGCGACAGGTCTGCAAACAGCTGATGGTTGTTGAATGGCGCAGGGAGTTTGCTCAGGTGTCTGGGTTTGAATAGGAGTTAATCCTTAGTGTGAAAGAAGTGGACCCTCATTAATACATCCCTGGGTATATCTGCCGCTAGGTGTGGCGGTTTGGGAATGCAGTGGATGCGGTCTATTATGATCTCCCGTGGTGACAGATCTGGTAAGACAGTGGAGATCAACTTTCTGGCATATGCGTTAAGGTCATGTGGTAGAATGAATTCGGGTATGCCTCTGATTTTGACGTTATTACGTCGGGACCTGTCCTCGAGGTCTGCCATTTTGGCTTTCATCCATTGTTGTTCGTCATGAGTATGGTGTTGTGCATCCACAAGATCATTCACAGTTGCAGTCACATCACCCATGCGGTTTTCAATGTGGTAAATTTTGTTCCCCATAAGGTGTACATGAGAGGAGAATTTATTAAACATGGTTGCTATTTCATTATGCAGGGAGCTTTGTAAGGAGATGAGCATCTCCTTCGTGGTAGTGTCCAGAACAGGTTGGTCAGATGTGGGGAAAGCTGCTATGGCAGATGGCTGAGGTGAGGTAATGATAGATGCAGGGTTTACCTGCCGATTCCAGCTGAATCCAGTTGCATCCGCACTTTTGCTGGGCTGTTGCTGGCTGAGGTGGATGGATAATGTAGAGATGACTCTGAGGAGTGTTGTTGAGGTGCCATTTAGTTTTCATCTGCATCAGGGAGGTCTGTGTAGGCAGATGAATCTTGTGCAGGGCCACGGGTGCCATCTTGGATTTTTGTGTCCGGCGGCTGTGTGAAGTAATCTGTCATTTTCTTCAGTGGCCTATATTCTTTTCGCTTGTGGTTCAGGTGAGACATTTCTTAGTCCTGAGGCAGTGTCCCTGTATGTTTATGAGGTGATAGGAGCTGTCTGAGTGGCAATGTCTCCGTTAATCAGTCCGGTTGGTGCAGGAGCTGAGGGTTCAGACATCCATCATGCTTGGAAGTTAGACACGCCCCCCCCCCCCCCAAGTAGGAACATTCTGATGAATGATTTTTCGCAAAATGTTCAAATAAAAATGTAACCACGTATTGCCAGCTTAAGGATAACCCAGTCAAATCCAAGAGATACAGTAAATCTATTTGAGATTCATTGGCAAGACTAATGGCCACCATGCAACATGACGCAGTTATAGCAATTTTCCAAAGAAGAATGGGCAAGGATGACAGGAACCAGATGTGTTTGCAGCCAAAGATGGTTCTACCAAGTGTTTCTTCAGGTGCACATATTTAGATAATCAAACTGCTATCTTTTCTTGTTTATTTCTATGTTGCAATAATAATATTTTGCATATTTAAATTTCCTCAAATCGAGCATTGTGGTGAAAATATATGGAAACAATATTCAATTTAAGCTAGCCCATGTTTAAACATGAAATTTCAGCACATTTTCATATCAATTAAAGTAAATTGGACAGAGAGTTTATTGGCTAAGTTTAGATGTTTTAAAATGTATATGAGTTGTAATTTGTCATCGTTTTAGAAACAGGGAATCTGGGACCATGCCCATAGGCGTGCGCACAGGGTGTGCTGGGTGTGCCTGGGCACACCCTAATTACCTAGTGCGCATTAGCATTATCACTCTGTGGGCAGCGGGGAGATGGGAAAGACCTCCTTCTTACCAGCTCTGCCATAAGAGAAGTGCTTACGCACTTCTCTTTCACTGTCCCGGCAGGGAGATCAATGTGCCAGAGCCATATATATAGACACATACACACACATGTGTGTTTGAGCTTTGGGGTGCACACCCTAATGCAATAGGTTGCGCACACCTATGACCATGCCCATAATCTGAATGTCACACCTGCAAGCTTAGATGTAGAATTCCACTTCGTGACCTTTCTTGTCATTGTTTTCAGAGAATAAACACATGATAATATGAAATAAAAAAATCTTATAAAAGCTGTTATGCTGGCAAAACTTATAAATATAAAACTTAGCTATATAAATTAGTTTATGTTAGATGAATGTCCTTGGGTTACTAAGCTAAAAGTAATTTAACTTCATAAGCTTTATGAAGTTTAATTTTAGAAACTACACAAATAAATATATTGTATTATGTAAAAACAATCTTTTAATAGCAAAAAGAGAATGGGTACAGATACTAGGTGAGTAATAAAACATCACTTCTACCTGTGATTTGCCATTATTTCACTTAGCTTTTTTGGATTTTGCAGTTTACACATCTTTAAAACTGTGATATTATCAGGGTCATTGATAATTCCCACTGTTCTAACAATACCCTTCAGTAGCACTAGGTTTGCAATTTAGGATTGAGGACCCTACAAGAAAAAAAACCCTTCCCAAAACACATTAAAGGTGGTAAGGTTCTACTTTTGCCTTGATTAACTAGTATATGAGAATAAATTGTAAGACACTGTAAGGTATACCAGTGTTTCTCAACTCCAGTCCTCAAGGCGCCCCAACAGGTCATGTTTTCAGGAATTACCTGAATGGAAATCCTGAAAACATGACCTGTTGGGGCACCTTGAGGACTGGAGTTGAGAAACACTGAGGTATACTAACATGAGTTTCAAAATAAAAAATAAAAAAAGTGTATTGAATGTAAATTGTAGATAGGCAAAACTCTTATGCCCTGTACACATGGTCGGATTTTCCGACGGAAAATGTTAGATGGGAGCCTTTTGTCGGAAATTACGACCGTGTGCAGGACATTTTCCATTGGAATTTCCGACACACAAAATTTGAGATCTAGCTCTCAAATTTCCCAAAAACAAAATCCGTTCTCGTAAATTCCGATCGTGTCTACACAATTCCGACGCACAATGTTCCACACATGCTCAGAATCAAGTACGAGACGGAAGCGCTCGGTCTGGTAAAACTAGCGTTTGTAATGGAGATAGTACATTCGTCAGGCTGCAAATTTTTAAATCTTTTAATACAGTGCATTCTCTTCTGCTAGAATAATGAAGTTGTTTTGCTGCTCATATTCAAACAGAGTTCTGGAAACTTGATTTCTTTATTATTTCTTGTGATCTCATGAATAATTGTTATTTTTTTTTTTCGTGAGATCTCCATAATAATGTTTAGAATTTTTGGTCATAGTGTTTTTTTTTTAATCCAGATCTCCTATTTTTTTGTTTTTTTATAGTGATCTCCATAATTTTTTCTTTCGTTTTGTGTCAAGTTACCACAACTCCATTATTATCTTGTATTTTTTAACCTCAAGGAGGTTGGTGTTGGTGTCCCTTGTTAATTTGACATTATAATTTTGAAATGTACCTGCCTACTCACAAACAAACTGGCCTTTTTGAAGATAAACACATAGGCAAGTATTTGTGAAAAATAAATAGCCATTTATTATGGGTCATAACAAAATAAAGAGGAAGGCAACGCTGGAGAAACTGGTGAAAGTTGCAAAGCCTTTGTACCCCAGGGCACACATCAATTATTTTACAGTCAAAATTGGTGGCCTGAGGAGTCCTTATAATAGTGAGCACAATCCGGTCCAGGACTACAAGAGATCAGGAACCGCAGGAGATGACATATTTGTCCCCAGGCTGTGGTCTTACAACAGCCTGCATCTTTTGTCAGACCACACCAAACCCAGGCTATCACTCTCTTGTCTTCCTTACATGCTTGCTTCCAGGCTGTGGCTCTGGTGTTGTAGTTGTGGCAGGATGTGGAGGAGGACCATGGTTGAACTCACAAACGTGGATTTGGCTTGTGAGTTCACCCCTCCACCCCTTATTTAGGGCTTGTAACATAACTTCCTCACATAACAGGCATTGGCCCTCCTCTATTTTGCAGGCTCCCATGTAGGCATAGTCCTCTTGAATATTGGGGAGGGGTTCTGAGGGCCACAGTAGCCTTCCAAAATAGGCCAAGTGCTGCCTCCTCCAGGTTACTCCTCTTCCTGGGACTTTTTTGTGGAAAGCGGAGGGGAGGGACCTGGGATTCAGGCAGGCTACTGGGCCCGGCCACCTCCTGGCTGCCACTTACCCCCTCCACCTCCTGGCTGCCACTTTTCACGGCCTCCTCCTGGCTGAAATTTCCTGTGTATGAAAATGGGACATAGTTTTTTGTTCATCAATTACACACAATTTTAAGCTCATGACTGTTGCAAATTGAATGTTAATAAATAGAAAAGACTATCATTCTGACCCCAGAATTTTTTATTCTTGTCCCAAACATTTGTGGCCACTACTGTCTATTGATATGTAAAACACTTTGTGAAATCAGAAATTAGTTATCAAAACTAATATATATTTAACCTCATTAATTTGACAAACAGAAATATTTAGAAGAATGGTATATCTGACTCAAGATGGGCTCCTCCACATGTTGCTCCTGGAAGGCCCAGGTTGGTCATTGGAAGCTTCAGCTGGGGGGAAGGAAGCCTTAAAGGAAGACTGGAGAGTCCTGGCCTGGGTTCAGTCTGGCCTGCCAGAAAATACAGACTGTCATAATACCACAGCCTGGGTACATAAATGTCATCTGCTGCAGCTCCTGATCTCTGGGAATCCTGTACCTTCTTGCGCTCCCTATTATAAGTGCTCCTCATGCCACCAATTAGGGCCTTCAAATAGGGGATGTCTGCCGTGGGGATCACCGGTATCACAAATTCCAGCAATTGATCCAGCGCTTCCTTCCTCATTGGTTTATTGTTATAAAAGGGGTGGTTTACCTGCCACAGACAGGGCAGCTCCCTGTACATATCAATGAATATGGGGATAAAGTCCTCATCATTGAATAGATCCATTTTCTCTGCAAGACACAACACAAGACAAACCCTAATGTCAGGCTAAACTCTCCTAATCTTGTCCCAATATAGGCCTCAATCTAGAAGTAGTTTAGGCCACTGATGCACCAAGTTAAAATTGTACCTTCGTTAGAATGATCGGCGCTTCCGCTACTCCTTCCTCCACTCACAGATTGTACGTACGACACGCGCATGTTACGCTTTATATACACTGCGCATGCGTGAAACTCCGCCAGCCCCAGGCATTCTTTTTAGTATATTCCCTGCCCTTTGTTTTTCAGCTCAGTGGGAGAGCACATAGTGGAGAGACAACAAGTGCATGTAGACAACAGCAGCAGCAACGACAAAAGCCTGGAGCCACAAATGTCCTGATCCCAGAGGATATTTAAGGCCTCAAATATGGCCTTTATAGAGATGGTGGAGACAGTGGACATCTTCAAGTAGGTTGACTATGATGGGAAGCATGGACCGTACCCAAACCCAAATGTGAGAAAGGCCCAGATCATGACTAAAGTTGTGAAAAGTCTCCTGAAGAATTTTGGGGTATGGCGATCCATGGATCAACTGAGGAAACGATGGTCAGACCTCAAATTGAGGGAGCAGGATACAGAAGAATCAAGAGAGTGCTGCAAAAAAGTAAGTATTTTGTTGTGTGTTCCTATTTTTCTTACGTTCGTGCTGCTCCATGTGCTTTTCTTTACTGTTGTACAGTTTAAAAAAGGCAAGTTTCAGGGTCGTGGGCACAGTAATCGTTCATAGGAACCATTGTACGTTCGCCCACTAATACGATGTTTTTTTCAGATGCAGGTTAACTACATTTGGTTATGCCTATTTGTCTTAAAAGAAGTTTAGTACATTGTTGTCTAGATGGGTTTGGAACTAGAATGAAATGCAAACTTGATTCAGTGTAAGGAGAGGACACTCAGCAGCTGTTTACACATCTGGACGCAGGAGCACTAGTATGGGACAAACTTTTTAGGGTATCCCACAAAGGTGCTCCAGTGGATACTAGGGGTCTCTACATGTGTGATACTTTAATAAAAAAGGTAAGTATTCCAGCTTTGTAAAGGGAAAAAATCATGTCTTCAACTTTGAACTCTGCCTAAACAGACAATTGTACGACACTTCCAAGCAATGTTTCATATTCCTATTTCTGCCCTCAAATATCTGTGTGCTAAATATACCTATTTTTTATTCACATAGGGGAAAAAAGACTTGGGATATCTGAGGACACCATGAACCCCACACCTCCTAAAGAAGGGGAAGTCCAAAAACAACAACCTGAGGATGTGGAGGAAGGAGAGGTTTATGAAGTGGGCGAAATAGTGACCACAACAGGTGAGTGTCTGAGACCACAGCTTCAGGTAATAGATGGATGCCTGCATATTTAGAATACGTGATATTTTTTTTTTTAGGTGATGTGGATGTTGTTGAAGAAGAAACACAATTCACAAGTGCACAAGTCCTCATCGGGGAGATCATGATGTGCAATCGAGATTTACAGAAGATCAAGGAAGACATCAATGATGTTGAAAAAAGACTCAAAAACATCATTGATGTTTTAGGCAGAATCGAAAACACACCAACATTTATCAAATTCTTTCTATTTTTCTAACTTTTCTCCAAAATTTTGAAAGCCAAATTTTGAAGATGCACACACTGTATCAACATGTGCTATCTGCCATCACGGGATATCAAGGTATGCATTTTGGGGGTGCAACCCCTTCCTTGCAACTAAAGTAGGAAGGGGTTGCACCCCCAAAACACATCTATTGATCCCCCATGATGGGAGCTAGCACATATTGACATTATGCATGGGATCAGGAGGGAAATCCCCATTTTGACTGTCAATTTGTGTGCATCTTCAAAATTTGGCTTTCACAGGGGCGACATCACCACATCTGATGAAGACAATATCAAAACAGTTTGGACATACTAATGTCTGATATTGCCTTCAGTTTGTCAAAGTTGAACTTTCTAAGTTCCTGAGTTGTGTATTCTTTTATGGTTTTAAACATGCCAGTTTTAACACAAAAAGGACTATTTGTACTGTCCAAAAAAGAAAGGTTATTACTAAAATATGTTGGTTTGTTCAAAAACCCTTTTCTAACGGACATACGAATGTGCACAGAGTAAAAAGTTTTCTACTCAACAATGTGTGGCTTCTTCTTTCAAGGCTCAATATCATTTTTTGGACTAAGCTGGTGTTTACACTGAAATGGGGGTTATTTACTAAAGGCAAATCCACTTTGCACTACAAGTGCATTTTCAGTGCAGTTTCAAGTGCAGTTTCATATGCACTTTTGCAGTGCACTTGGATTGCAAAGTGAATTTTCCTTTAGTAAATAACTCCCACAGTACTTTAAGTGCTTTATAATTTGCCACAATCATGCCATTTTCGTGACTCACCAGTATTCATTCATGGTGCTGAAAATGATGTATATTTTTATCAGTAATGCATTACATACATTAACAAAAAAAAAAAGGTGTGAGTAGCAGACCCGCAACATAATAATAATCCGCTGAAGAAGAGCTTGTCACCTCATGTATCAAATAAATTACATTTACACTATTGAAGAAAATGGCCAAAAAGAAAAGCCTATTGGAGAATCTAGGAGACAGCTAAAAGAAACACAATCAGTAAATCTAAGTAAATCTTATTTCAGTTTAAATAAAAAATAAATTTTGAAAATGTTTCTTAAACATTTTCTGGGATATCAATGGCCCCTACCCACAAAGTACTTGACATACTTCTGTCTTACTTCGCGGGCGCTCTGGGGGGGCAAGCCAGGACGGCCATCTTCAAGCGCTGTCAGGGTTTCTTCTTGAAGTCCGACCTCAGGCCCAACTGAGGCAACATGTTCATTGAATTTCTCCTTAAAGAGTTGTGGAGAATGCAGCATGCAAGGATTATATGGTTAAGTTTATAGTCTGCCGTGTTGATTGCCATAAGGAATAGGTGGAACCGGCTGGCCATTATCCCAAAAGTGTTATCCACCACTCTTCTGGCTCTGGCCAGCCGGTAGTTAAAAACCCTCTGGTCCGGGGTGAGGGTCCTCATGGCTTCAAAACGGTCAGCTGGTCAGAACGAACTAACAGAAAGCACTGAAAAACAGAAAGGCCTGAGAAGAGCGAGCTGAAAATCAGAAACGAGTGGACAAGAACGCACTGCAAAATCAAATACGTACTATAAAATATGCACTGAAAAACAAATGTGAAATGACTACACGCACTGAAAACCATATACGAACCCACAAACTGAAGAGCAGTAACGATCGGAGTCTGAAAAGCGTGAATCGTCTCTCATCAAACTTCTACTAACACGAGATTAGCAGAAGGAGCCCAGAGGGTGGCGCACTGGCTACTGAACTTCCCTTTTCTAGTGCCGTCATACGTGTTGTACGTCACCACATTCTGGACGTTTGGAATTTCCGAAAAGATTTGTTTTTTTTTTCTGTTTCACAAAAGTTTTTATTGATTGAACATGTTATGACATAACACCGTTGTAATGGTACATTTGCATAAAAGTAATACATATGAGATTTGGATTAAATACAGTTTAGGACATTATATGGATACATTATGGTTGTATACAGTTATAAAAACAAAAACAATTTTTTTTTATGCTAATTACATATTTTCAAGTAGCATCAAGGAAGTCTTGAAATGAAGTAGTAATTATTAACTACCTTGAGTTGTGTCGTGATGGGGAGGGAAGAAAGATGGGGGGGTGAAAAAAAAAAAAAAAAAGGGGGGGGAGGGGGAGATGGGAGTGAATAAATGACATATAATTTCCGGATCATTTTCGTGAACCTTCTTATGAACCTTATTTATTAAATGTAGTTTTGTTATTAAATATTAATTGCTTTGTATGCCTGAGAGTTTTTGAATTCTATCCATTTATACCATGTTGAAGCAAAATAAGTTATTTTCTCCTGAGATATGCTTATGAGTTCTTCTATACTTTCTATATTGTTTATTCTGCGAAACCATTCTTTTTTTGATGGAACAGAATTCGAGCGCCAGTGGCAGGGATACAATGTCTTGCCGCGTTTATCATAAACATAGTTAGAGACTTTAGGTATTGTCTTTTGGGTATTGAATTGTAGTGTAGCAGGTATTGTGCTGGGTTAAAACTTAAGTTTTCGGAGGTGATTGACGTGACGGTTTCATGAACCATTTTCCAAAAATTTTGGATAAGCGGGCAAGTCCACCAGATGTGTATCATCGAGCCTTCCTCATGTTTGCATCTCCAGCACCTGTTGGAGGTCTGAGGGGAGAATTTTGCAATAGGGTGGGGGTTCTATACCATCTAGTGATGATTTTAAAGCCGCATTCTTGAGTGGCGACATTGAGAGAACCTTTATGTGCGTACATAAAAATTTTTTCCCAATTTTCCTCTGACAGGTTTAGGTTGAGGTCTTGTTCCCAAGCTTGACATGATGAACTGGAGAATTCAGAATTACTCACAAAGAGCGAGTTGTAGAGAAGAATATCAATATGTCTCTGTGGGGTAGTTTTTGTACAAAGGTCTTCTAGTGTCGTAAGAGGTCTAGTCCAGTGTTGGGTTATCTCGTTGCTAGTCAGGTAGTGTCTAATTTGTATGTAATTCCATTGAGAGATCTGGGGAGGGTCACTGTCTTTGTTTATTTCATCTCTTGATATGAGTTTTCCATTTTTAAAGAAGTGTTTGACCAGAATTTCTTTGTGTGGCCATGACTTAGAAAGAAAGTTTTTTTCTGTACCTGGGATAAAATCTGGATTGTTTCTTGATGGTGTTAGAGGACTCTTCCAGGGAAATGGGTTGTTTTTTTTTGTTAATAAATATTTCAAGCAAGTGTGGGACCTATGAGGGGGTGGGCTTTAATGCTTTTTGAGTGGTGCGTTGGATGAATCCACGGAAGATAGTTTATTTGGTGGGAGAAGAAGAGTGTTTGCTCTAGTGTCACCCAGTCTTTAACTATTCGTGTCAGAAGAGCAGCCTGGTGGTATTTTTGAAGGTCTGGCAGAGCTATCCCCCCTTTATTTTTGGGTAAGTTTAGTCTGGTAAATTTGATTCTGGGAGGTTTGCTCCTCCAGATAAAGGTAGAGCATGCTTTGCGGAAGGAATTAAAGAATGAAGATGGTAGTCTAATGGGAATTTTTTGCATCACGTACAAAAATCTAGGTAGAATTGTCATCTTGACCAGAGAAGCTCTACCAAACCAAGATATATTGAGAGAATTCCATCTTTTTAAATCATCCTGTGTATCTTTTAGAATGGGTAAATAGTTGAGTTTGAAGAGATCATTTAAATTTGTAGGGATTTCAGTTCCAAGATATGTTATACTTTGATTGGCCCACGAGAAGGGGAAGTTTTTTTTAAATAATTCTACTGAGTTTGGGGGTAGTGTGATATTCAAGGCGCTAGATTTTGAAAAGATTTGTGTGACCGTGTGTATGCAAGACAAGTTTGAGCCAACATCCATTGGAAAAAAAACCATGGATTTTGTTGTCAGAATGTCCGATCGTGTGTACAGGGCATTATTCTTGCACCTCCTGCTGTGGTACCAAATGTGTGCAAGTGCTTTATGGACATCAAAAGCAGGCTGGTGTGTGCCTCATTTTCGGTATAGCTCACCTGTTGATCCACTATGCTGGATGGCATACCAGGGGAACTTCCCACTTGAACTCTTCCAGCCATGAGGATAGCAGCTAAGCTGGGATCGTTAAAGCACACTAAAGCAAAAGACATTTGAGTATTTATATATTCCTAAATAATGGCAAATGAGCTTTAAAACAAGCCCTTATTACCTCCTCAGCTGTTGGAACTGTGAAGTTCACAGCAGGAGCACATTTGTTATTATCTCAGCAACTCAGCTCACTGTGCACCCCTTCCCTGCCTTTCTTCTAATCACTAATGTAGACATACAGTATCTCACAAAAGTGAGTACACCCCTCACATTTTTGTAAATATTTTATTATATCTTTACATGTGACAACACTGAAGAAATGACACTTTGCTACAATGTAAAAAAGTGAGTGTACAGCTTGTATAACAGTGTAAATTTGCTGTCCCCTCAAAATAACTCAACACACAACCATTAATGTCTAAACCACTGGCAACAAAAGTGAGTACACCCCTAATTGAAAATGTCCAAATTGGGCCCAATTAGCCATTTTTCCTCCCTGGTGTCATGGGACTCGTTAGAGCCAGTTCACACTAGGACGACTTGTCAGGCGACTTAGCCACCTGACAAGTAGCGTCCCGTTCTGTACAATGGAACCGTTCTAATCGGAGTGATGCAAGTTGCTCCGACTTAGAAAAAGGTTCCTGTACTACTTTGGGGGCAACTTGAGGCGACTTGCATTGACTTCTATATAGAAGTCGTTTTGCAAGTCGCCGCTGCAGTCATGTTCAAGTCGTCTGAGGCAGTCGCGCTGCAAGTCGTGCTGCCTCAGTGTGAACCGACTCGTATGCCCCGTACACACGGTCGGATTTTCCGATGGAAAATATCCGATCGGAGCGTGTTGTCGGAAATTCCGACCGTGTGTGGGCTCCATCGGACATTTTCCATCGGATTTTCTGACACACAAAGTTTGAGAGCAGGCTATAAGATTTTCCGACAACAAAATCCGATGGCGTCAATTCCGACCGTGTGTGGCCTGTTCCGACGCACAAAGTGCCACGCATGCTCAGAAGAAATTCCGAGACGGAACAGCTCGGTCTGGTAAACTTAGCGTTCGGAATGGATACAGCACTTTCGTCATGCTGCAATGTTAAAAATGGTTTAATACAGTGCACTCTCTTCTTTATAATGTGAGAATAATTATGTAGTTTTGCTGCTCATATTCACACTGACTTCTCTCAAACTTATTTCTTTACTATTTATCAGGATTCCCTCAATATATTTTGATTTGTCACATCTGACAACTTTTTTTGGTGTTGTATTTTGTTTTTGTTTTTTGTTTTAAGGCAGAATTTTTTTTTTTTGGTTTGTATTTTTTTCAAGGCTGATCTTTGTTTTCTTGTATTTTTAGTTTTACTCCAGAATATTTTTGTGTGTGTTTTGTGTGTCAAGTTACCACAACACCATTGATATGTTGTTATATTTAATCTGTAGGAGATTGTTTGGTGTTGTTGTCTCTTGTTAAATTCACATTGTACTTTAGAAATGTACCTGAATCGTCACCAACAAACTGTCCTTTTTGAATGAAAACACACATAGGAGAGTATAATAGAAAAAAAAATCATTTATTAAGGGCTCACAACTAAACAAAGAGGGAGGCAACGCTGGAGAAACAGCAGAAATGGGTGAAGCCTTGGACCCCCAGGGCACACATCAATTATTTTCAAGCAAAATTGGTGGCCTGACGAGTCCTTATCTAAGGGAGTGCAGTCTGGTCCAGAAGTCCCAGAGATCCGGAAAGCAGCAGATGACATCTGTGTCCCCAGGCTGTGGTCATACAAGAGACTGCATCTTTTGCCAGACCAGACTGAACCCAGGGCCATCACTCTCTGGTCTTCCTTCCATGCCTTCTTCCACGCTGTGACTCTGGTGGTGGAGTTGTGGCAGCAGGAGGAGGAGGAGGGGCCAACTCACTCAAGTGGGTATTGGGTGTTAGTTCCCCACTCACCCCCTTACTTAGGACTTTATACAGAAGGTCCTCACATAGCTTGCGTTGACCCTCCTGCATGCCCTGCAGTTTTGTGGCAGCCATGCAGGCAAAGGCCTCTTCAGGAGTGGGTAAGGCTCGGAGGGACGCAGAAGCCTCCTGAATTAGCCTGAGTGCAGAATCCTGCATGTGAGTCCCCTTCCTCGCTCTTTTTTATGGAAGGCGGAGGGGAGGAACCTGTGATTCGGTCAGGCTTCGACTTGTCTCAGGCTTCTCCTGGCTGACACTTAGCCCCGCCTCCTCCTGGCTGCAACTTAGCCCCGCCTCCTCCTGGCTGCCACATTCCACAGCCTCCTCCTGGCTGAGGTCTTCCTGTGTATGAAAAAGGGACATTGTTTTAGTATTTGTTTCATCAATCACACACAATTTTCACCTCCTGACTGTTGCAAATTAAATGTTAACAAATATAACAGACTATCCTTCTGAGCCCACCATTTTTCATTTTTGTCCCAATTTTGGGTGCCCACTACTGTCTATTGATATGTAAAACACTTTTTGCAATCAGCAATTAGTGATCAATAATAACATCTAGTAAACATCATTTATTTATTGACCAGAAATCTGTAGAGGAATGCTATACCTGACTCCAGCTGGGCTCTTCCACTCCTTCCTGGCTGGAAGGCCCAGGTTGGACATCGGAAGCCTCAGCTGGGGTGGAAGGAAGAGTGGAAGGAAGAGTGGAGAGGGATTCCCTGACTTCAGTGTGGTCTGACAGAAATCGCATTCTCTCATAGTACCAGAGCCTGGGGACATAAACGTCATCTGCTGCTGCTCCGGACCTCTGGGAATCTGTGACCTTCTTGCGCTCCCTAAGATAAGTGCTCCTCAGGCCACCAATTTTGGTTTTTAAATAAGGGATGGTTGCTGTGGGGACCACCGGCGTCACCAACTCCAGCGGTTTCTTCAGCGCTGCCTGCCTCTTTTGTTTATTGTTGTAATGGGGATGTCTCACCTGCCACAGACAGGGCAGCTCCCTGTATTTGTCTATGAACAGGGGAAGGAAATTGTGGTCGCTGAAGCCATCCATTTTCTCTGCAAGACACAACACAAGACAAACCCTAAGGTCAGGCCAAACTCTCCTAATCTTGTTACAATATAGGCTTCAATTTCGAAGCAGTATAGGCCCAAGTTTAGATCTTACCTTCGTTATCACGATCGGCGCCTCCGATGCTCCTTCCTCCGCTCACAGATTGTACGTAATACGCATGCGTGTTACGCTTTATACACACTGCGCATGCGTGTAACTCTGCCCCCCCTGACGTTCTTTCTAGTCTATTCCCTGCCCCTTTTCGTTCTGTGCAGTGGGGGAAGAGCACATGGCGGAGACACAGCAGGTGCGTGCTAATTACTGCAACGAGGAGGAGGAAAGCCCGAATCCGGAAACATCCCAATCCAGAAGGAGATGATTTAAGGCATCAAATATGTCCTTTGGGGAGATGTTGGAGATGGTCGACCTACTGAAGAAGGCCGACTATGACGGGAAGTATGGACCTTACCCCAACCCCAATGTCAGAAAGGCCAAGATTATGGCGAAAGTGGTCAAAAGTCTGCACCGGAATTTCGGGATACGTCGATCGAAAGATCAGCTCAGGAAACGGTGGTCGGACCTCAAATTATGAGAACACGAGCAGTACAGAAAGATCCGGAGAGTGCTGCAAAAAAGTAAGTAGTTGTGCTGTGTTCCTATTCTTTTTGTCTTTATTATGTTCGTGCTGCTCCATGTGCTTTTCTTAAAAGTGTTGTACATTTTAAAATGGCAACTTTCATGTTCATGGGCACATTAATCGTTCGTATCAAACATTTTTCCTTCGGCCTATAAAACACCATTGTTTTGGCCATATGCATTTGGCCATATTTTTTACGCCCTACTTGTATGAAACTAATTTGGTTGTGTAGATGGCTTTGTTACTAGAATGAAATGCAAACTAGATTCTGTGTAAGGAGAGGACACTGAGCAGCTGTTTTCACATCTGGACGCTGGAGCACTAGTGTGGGACACAAGAACACCATTTTTATTAGGGGGGCCACACTGGTGCTCCAGTGTATACTATAGGGGGGTCTCCATCTGTGAAGCTTGTACCAAACAGGTAAAGTATTGCAGCTTGACAAAGGACACTGAAAATGTTACATTTGTACCCCACTTCCAAGCAATGTTTCCTATTTATAGTTCTGCCATCAAATATCTGTGTGCTAATTATACCATTTTTCTTTTATATAGGGGAGAAAAGACTCGGAGGACACCCCTCATCCGAGGAGACCAGAGCCCCCCCCTCTGGAAGAAGGGGAAATCCCCCCAACACAAGAAGAGCAGGAGGAGGAAGAGGTGGTGGAACTAGTCACCACAACAGGTGAGTGTCTTCGACCACAGGCTCAGGTAAGAGATGTATGCCGGCATATTTTTTATACCTGTTTTTGTTTGGTTTCTCTCTTTTTAGGTGATTGTGATGTTGTGGATCCAGATTGTTTCACATCAGAAAGTGCACAGATCCTGATCGGGGAGATCATTGGGTGTAATTTAGCTTTGGAAAACCTCAAGAAAAACATCAATGATGTTATTCAAAAAAATAAGAACATCATTGATGTTTTGGGTAGAGTTTAAAATCCCTCCAAATCACTTTCTTTTTTTGTAAGCTACAATGTTCAAAATGTTTTAGCGATTTTTAGAAAAGCCAAATTTGTAGGATGCACACAGTGTGCCAACATGTGCTATCTGCCATCACGGGAGATCAATGGACGCGTTTTGGGGGTGCAACCCCTTCCTCAATAATAAAGTAGCTGAGAGGAAGGGGTTTCTCCACCAAAACACGTCCCTTGATCCCCGTGATGGCAGCTAGCACATGTTGACATTGGGAAATTTGTGTGCATCTTCCAAATTTGGCTTTTCCTAGGGTGACTTCACCCCATCTGAACGCAATATCAAACACAGTTCCTAAATACTCATGTCTGATATTGCCTTCAAGTTCTACCAAATGTGAACTTTGTAAGTTCAAGATTTGTGTCTTTCTTGTTGGTTTTACACATGCCTGTTTTATCTTAAATGGACATTTCTATTTTTGATAATGCCACCCCAAAAATTGTTATACAACAAACATGTTGGTTTGTTTTAAAAACCTTTTCTAAATGCACATGTGATTGTGCAGGTATTAAAAAGATTGTTAATCAAGAATGTGTGGATTATTGTCTGAACGCTGCAACACTTTTGTGGTGATGTAATTGCTGTTTTCTGTGACAATGGGGGTTATTTCCTAAGGGCAAATCCTCTTTGCACTACAAGTGCAGTTTCAGTGCAGTTTCAGGTGCACTTGTAGTGCAAAGTGTCTTTTCCTTTAGTAAATAACACCCAACAGTGCTTTGTAAGGTTACACAATCACGCCATTTTCTGGACTCACCACATTTCTGTCAGGGTCAGCTAAAACAAACACAAGCAGTAAATGTCACCAAAGATTTGCGATTGTTTTTATTAGATCAAGGTTTCACAAATTGTCTGGCATATTGATGCCCCCCCTACCCACAAAGAACTCAAGGTACCTTAACCGGACATCACGGGCACTCAGAGAGGGCAAGCCAGGACGGCCACTTTCAAGCGCCGTCAGGGTTGTTTCATTTATCATTCCGGCCTCAGGCTCAACTGAGCTAGCATAGTTGGCAGAATGTTGACGTAAAAAGTTATGTAGAACACAGCACGCCAGGATTATATGATTCAGTTTATACTCCGCCATATGGATGGGTGTAAGAAATAGGCGGAACCGGCTGGCCATGATTCCAAATGTGTTCTCCACCACTCTTCTGCCTCTGGCCAGCCGGTAATTAAAAACCCTCTGTTCCGGGGTGAGGGTCCTCATCAGGAATGGCCGCATAAGATGGTCCCCCAGCGCAAATGCTTCATCCGCAATGAAGAAGAATGGGAGTCCTTCCACATTCTCTTCTGGAGGTGGCAAGTCCAAGCTGCCATTCTGGAGACACCTGTAAAACTCCGTCTGGGCGATGACTCCACCATCAGACATCCGGCAATTCTTCCAAACGTCCACATACAGGAACTCATAATTAGCCGACACCACCGCCAACATCACAATACTATTGAACCCCTTGTAATTATAATAGTACGACCCCGAGTTGGGGGGTGGGACGATGTGGACGTGTTTCCCATCAATTGCCCCTCCGCAGTTAGGAAAGTTCCACCGCTGGGCAAAGTGGGAGGCCACAGTCTGCCATTCCTGTGGCGTGGAAGGAAACTGTTGAGGAAAAAAAAATTAGTATTTTTGCACATAAACATGGAAAGCAGATTAGACACAAACATTCTTGGCCAACATCCAGATAACATTTATTAAGGGGAATTTTACAACACCAAAGTATAAGGTACACCTATCATATCCCCCCCCCATGGGCCATTTCTAACATTATAGGGGGGGGGGGACTCTTGGACAGGTAACCCTCTCCACTTCATTGAGAGATGAATGCCTCAATAATGGGTATTACTTGGAACAGCCCCTCCTTAGTTACACTATTGGTAGACCACTGGACAGGTAAGAAGTGTCATAATACAAAGATATAAATACACATTGTACACATTTGAGCACATTTGGACATTCTGCTATTACCTATCAAGATAATAATACAATACAAAAACTTGAAACAGTACCATTTGAAAGTATACAGGCAGGCCCTTGCACTACATGCTTTGGGGAATTCCTCCATAAATCTGACCACAAAATAGATGGGTATAGTGTGTATGGGTTTGGCAAAGTCAGCAGATAGATGATTGAGGATAGATAGAGAATTGGGATCAGCTGACTTAGCAGTTGGGGGGAGGGAGGGTTAATAAAAATGATTTGGGGACACTACAAAAAAAAGCCTCTGGCACTCTGCCTGAATTTAAAGCACAAATCACATTTCTAAACATTTTAGGGGTTGTTTGGGGTAAAACACTACTATGGAGCTGATCAAATACATTATTAAGTGACTACATGAGGTGAATATAGGGCCAGGAGAGCATGCTGGGGAGGTAAGTGAAGGCAAATATGTATGAAGGACTAAAAAAAACCCATAAAATTCCAGCATGGATGAGGACAAATGGGACAGTCACAGCATATTGCAATCATGGTAATTGGGGAATGGGGAAAGAAATACAATATATTAGCAAACATTCAATACAATAAAATTTGATATTAAAGGATAAAAATCTTACCTTCATATACTCCTTCTGCAGGACCTGGATGATGGCAGAACAGGTCTCTGGGATAATGATACCCAGAGCCTGGGGGGAGATGCCTGTCGAGAACTTCAAGTCCTGCAGGCTTCTCCCTGTCGCCAAGTACTGCAGGGTAGCAACGAGCCTCTGCTCCGGAGTGATGGCTTGCCTCATGCAGGTATCCTGCCTGCTGATATAGGGGGTCAGCGAAGCCAACAAAAGGTGAAATACAGGGTCCGTCATCCAGAGAAAGTTCCTGAAATCATCAGGTTTATTCTCACAGATCTCACGGAGCAAAGGCATATGACAGAACTGGTCACGCTGAAGCAACCAATTCTTGGTCCATGAACTCCTCCCCACCCTGTTCATGGACTGGACTTGTGTGAAGGTCAGGACCCCAACACCAAGCCCCCGCACAGCACGAACTCTACGAGCAGTACGTATACACAACATGGCTAGAAAACGGTCGGCTGCTCAGTACGAAGTAACAGAACGCACTGAAGAACAGCAAGGCCTATGAAGAGCAACCTGAAAAACAGCAGCAAACGAACAAGAACACAATGACTAATCCAAGTCACGTGTAGCTTGCTTGCACACACTGAAGAGCAGATACAAACCCACAAGCACAAACTGAACCACAGAAAACAATCTGAAAGCCACGAGTCTGAAAAAGCGCGAATCGTCTCTCACCAAACTTTTACTAACACGAGATTAGCAAAAGGAGCCCAAAGGGTGCCGCGCTTGGTTCTGAACTGGCCTTTTCTAGTCTCGTCGTACGTGGTTGACGTCACCGCGTTCTTGGCGATCGGAAATTCCGACAACTTTGTGCGACCGTGTGTATGCAAAACAAGTTTGAGCTAACATCCGTCGGAAAAAATCCTAGGATTTTGTTGTCAGAATGTCCAATCAATGTCCGACTGTTTGTACGGGGCAGTAGTGTTACAAGGTCTCAGGTGTGAATGGGAGGCAGGTGTGTCAAATTTTGAGTTATCGCTCTCACACTTTCATACTGGTCACTGGAAGTTCAACATGGCACCTCATGGCAAGGAACTCTCTGAGTATCTGAAAAAAAGAATTGTTGCTCTACATAAAGATGGCCTAGGCTATAAGAAGACCCTGAAACTGAGCTGCAGCACGGTGACCAAGACCATACACCGGTTTAACAGGACAGGTTCCACTCAGAACAGGCCTCAGCATGGTCGACCAAAGAAGTGCACGTGCTCAGTGTCATATCCAGAGGTTGTCTTTGGGAAATAGACATATGAGTTCTGCCAGCATTGCTGCAGAGGTTGAAGGGGTGGGGGGGTCAGCCTGTCAGTGCTCAGACCATACGCCACACACTGCATCAAATTGGTCTGCATGGCTGTCATCCCAGAAGGAAGCCTCTTCTAAAGATGATGCACAAGAAAGCCCGCAAACAGTTTGCTGAAGACAAGCAGACTAAGAACATGGATTACTGGAACAATGTCCTGTGGTCTGATGAGACCAAGATAAACTTATTTGGTTTAGATGGTGTCAAGCGTGTGTGGTGGCAACCAGGTGAGGAGTACAAAGGCAAGTGTGCCTTGCCTACAGTCAAGCATGGTGGTGGGAGTGTCATAGTCTGGGTCTGCATTAGTGCTGCCAGCACTGAGGAGCTACAGTTCATTGAAGGAACCATGAATGCCAACATGTATTGTGACATACTGAAGCAGAGCATGATCTCCTTTTGGAGACTGGGCCGCAGGGCAAAATTTCAACGTGATAAAGACCCCAAACACACCCCCAAGGCAACCACAGCCTTGCTAAAGAAGCTGAGGGTAAAGGTGAAAATTGCAAAGCATGTCTCCAGACCTAAGCCCTGTTGAGCATTTGTGGGGCATCCCCAAACAGAAGGTGGAGGAGCGTAAGGTCTCTAACATCCACCAGCTCCGTGATGTCATCATGGAGGAGTGGAAGAACACTCCAGTGGCAACCTGTGAAGCTCTGGTGAACTCCATGCCCAAGAGGGTTAAGGCAGTGCTGGAAAATAATGGTGGCCACACAAAATATTGAAACTTTGGGCCCAATTTGGACATTTTCACTTAGGGGTGTACTGCCAGTGGTTTAGACACTAATGGTTGTGTGTTGAGTTATTTTGAGGAGACAGCAAATTTACACTGTTATACAAGCTGTACACTCACTACTTTACATTGTAGCAAAGTGTCATTTCTTCAGTGTTGTCACATGAAAAGGTATAATAAAATATTTACAAAAATGTGAGGGGTGTACTCACGTTTGTGAGATACTGTATATCAGGTGCTCTGGAATAGTGAGCAAGGTGAGCTGAGCAGCTAAAAAAGAAAAAGGGCATGGTTTAAAGCTCAATATTGCTTGTTAAGGACATGTTAATACTTGAATGTTCATATGCTGGCCACATATGTACTTTAGGGGTTGGAATTCCTCATTGTTCTAATTTGTTACTCATTAATAATAAAGGAAATATGACAGATATTTACAAATATCCAGCAGCCATACACTTTGCACAAATTAGCTTAATGCCGCGTACACACGATCGGACTTTCCGACAACAAAACCGTGGATTTTTGTTCGAAGCTTGTTGGCTCAAACTTGTCTTGCATACACACAGTCACACAAATGCTGGCCAACAATTCCGAATGTGAGATTGCGGTGACATACAACACGTACAACAAGCAGATAAAAAGGAAGTTCAATAGCCAGTCTGCCACCCTTAGGGCTCCTTCTGCTAATCTCATGTTTATCTTGTGTTATGCCACGTACACACAAGCGGACTTTACAGCAGGCTTGGTCCGGTGGACCAGAGTCCGCCGGACAATCCGATCGTGTTTAGGCTACCGCGGACTTTTTTTCCCAAAAGTCCGACGGACCTAGAAATGAAACATGTTTCAAATCTCTCCGTCGTAACTCTGCCGGACTCAGTTCCTGACGGAAAGCCCGTTCGTCTGTAGGCTGGGCCTACAGACCAGATACAACACAAGGGCAGGGTACTGCATCTCGTGCTCGCTGCAATAGGAAAAAACTATTTTCCTATTGCGGCGAGCGCGGGGCATACCAGGCCCTTAGGTCTGGTATGGATTTTAAGGGGAACCCCCTACGCCGAAAAATCGGCGTGGGGTCCCCCAAAATCCATACCAGACCCCAATCCGAGCACGCAGCCCGAACGGTCAGGAAAGGGGGTGGGGACGAGCGAGCGGCCCCCCTCCTGAACCGTACCAGGCCGCATGCCCTCAACATGGGGGGGTGGCTGCTTTGGGGGAGGGGGGCGCCCTGCGGCCCCCGTCACCCCAAAGCACCTTGTCCCCATGTTGATGAGGACAAGGGCCTCTTCCCGACAACCCTGGCCGTTGGTTGTTGTGACCCGGGTATGACGGGACTAGAAAAGGAAGTCAATCTCCCCGCTTTTATTGGCGAGATTGGCACCTTGTGAGCCCCGTTGTGGGGCATACCAGGCCCTTAGGTCTGGTATGGATTTTAAAGGGAACCCCCTACGCCGAAAAAATGGTGTGGGGTTCCCCCAAAATCCATACCAGACCTTGATCCGAGCATGCAGCCCGGCCGGTCAGGAAAGGGGGTGGGAACGAGTGAGCCCCCCTCCTGAACCGTACCAGGCCGCATGCCCTCATTATGGGGGGGTGGGTGCTTTGGGGGAGGGGGGCACCCTGCGGCCCCTGCAACCCCAAAGCACCTTGTCCCCATGTTGATGAGGACAAGGGCCTCTTCCCTACAACCCTGGCCATTGGTTGTCGGGGTCTGCGGGCGGGGGGCTTATCGGAATCTGGGAGCTCCCTTTAATAAGAGGGCCCCCAGATCCCAGGCCCCCCACCCTATGTGAATGAGTATGGGGTACATGGTACCCCTACCCATTCACCTGGGAGTGTCAATAAAAAAAACACACTACACAGGTTTTTAAAGTAATTTATTAGACAGCTCCAGGGGTCTTCTTCCGGCTTCGGGGGGTCTTCTTCCGGCTTCGGGGGTCTTCTTCTGACTTCGGGGGTCTCTCCGGTTTTTCTCCGCTGTCTCCGGCCTCTTCTCCCATTGTTTGACCTCTTCTCAGCGCTCTCCGGGTCTTCTGCCAGGCTCCTCCACTATCTTCTGCTCTTTTGCCGCTCTTTGCTAGCGGTGGCCCGGTCTTCTGCCTTCTTGTCTTCCTCCCTCTTCTCTTCTTGCGATGTTGACACAACGCTCTCTCTTGCTGGAATGCTCTCTGAGCGCTTCGATGTGACTTATATAGGCGATGTCCCCGCCCCTTATACCTTCACAGTCTCTGGGCATGCTGGGACTGTGACGTTTTAGGGGGCGTGGTCAACATCACCCGGTGACCCCGCCCCCACTGGCCACTGATTTTTGGTGATTTTTTCTGAGCAATACATATCTTCCTTTTGACTAAACAGCATTATTTGTCCTCATGCCTCCTAAATTGAGTTTCTATACTCCATTGATAAGCCATGATCTCTTCAAGCAATATGGGAAGCCAGGCACACTCCAAGCAAGATGGAATCCCTTTTCTGCTCCTGCAGCATTTGCAGATGGTTTTACACTATCAGTTTTACACTGTCAGAAGTCTAGTGAGACGAAACGCGTCAAGAGACTCCACTGCCGCCACAATTTTATACAAAGCGCTTTTTTACTGCACAAAATGTAAGTGTTTTACTTTGTATCAATAAATGTTTTCTATTTACGGAATTATGCTATGTGGCCCCTTTTTATCTTTTACGGGCCATTTTCTTGAGACGGGTAACCACTTATAAGTAGAAGATTCTCTTAAAGCCTCAGTGTTTCTGGAGTTCCATCATCATCGACTTTAAAGGTCCTTCCTCCATTGTTGGTTGGCAATATAAGCTTGTCTGACTCATAGAACATACGTTCTTTTGAGTCCAACCCTTTTGGTAAGCCTGCATTTCATCTGGGTGGTGGTCCCTTCAGATTAGTTTTTCATATTGGCTACCCACATGGTAAACGGGACCGTCTTATTCGAGTATGAACTATGAACAATCATTATACATAAGTGACACTTGAAGATCACCAGAGACTTTATTTCACTTTAAGAACAAATTTCTTTATCACATTTGTATATGTATTAATATTTTTTTGTCTATATGGTTATTTGGCACAATAGCGCTACACTTTTATATACTTGCTACCTTGAACAAAATATTCTGTTTGTTGTGTCAGCTGCTGAATCACTGAGCAAGCTCAGGGTTAATTTTTTGTTTTTTTGTTTGTTTTGCCACTCATATGTTTGTGATTGGGGTTTTTGGGTTATATGCTAATTTTTGTATTGCAGTGATTATCAATTTCTTCACTCAGTCTCATTTATTATTTATGGTTTACATTTACAAATTAGCGCGATTCTTATGTTTCTATACATTGTAGTGCTTACCCTAAACACCCCCTAAAATGTGTCCAAGTGTTATTGTTGTCTCTAAATTCAGGCAGAGTGCAAGGGGATTTTTTGGGGGGACAAAACTCATTTGGAACCCTCCCTCCCCCCCAACCGCTAAGTCAACCAATACCAATACGCTGACTTTGCCAAACCCATTATATACACACTATACCTACCTCTTTTGTGGTCATATTTATGGATGAATTCACCAAAGCATGTAGTGCAAGGGCCTGCCTGAATACTTTCAAATGGTACTCTTTCAAGTTTTGTTCACTGAGCCTTATTTCAGAAAGGACAATCCACTTTGCCCTACAAGTGCACTTTCAAGTGCACTTGCATTGCACTTGTAGTGCAAAGTGGTTTGGCTTTTTTGAAATAAGCCACAGTGTGTCAATATGTGCTAGATCCCATCATGGGGGATCAATGGACATGTTTCAGGAGTGCAACCCCTTCCTCTCACCTACTTTAGTTGCGAGGAAGGGGTTGCACCCACAAAATGCGTACATTGATATCCCATAATGGCAGATAGCACATGTTGACACACTGTGTGTTTTGTGGCTTTATCAAAAAAGATGTAGGGAAAATACACACATTTTAGGCATGGGATCATGATGGAAATCCACATTTTGAGTCCCAATCTGTGTGAATCTTCAAAATTTGTTTTTTTACAGGGGTGAGATCACCCCATCTGATGAAAGCAAAATCAACACAGTTTAGCCATACTAATGTCTCATATGGCCTTCACTTTATCATAGTTGAACTTTGTAAGTTCCTGAGTTGGGGATGTGGATTTTATGTTTTTAAACATGCATGTTTAGCCACAAAAAAAGCTATATCTATTGTCAAATATACATGTTATACACCAAAGATGTTGGTTTGTGTGTCAACAGTGTTGAGACACTGTGTGCATCTTCAAATTTTGGCTTTGCAATTACTTTAAATCTTTTAAAAAATGAAAAACAATAGCGACAACATTTACATTTGTTGGTGATTTTAGATTTTGGCTAGAACATCAATGATTTTGGTCAGTCTTTTTTGAACATCATTGATGTTTTGCTTGACCTTCTCTAAATCCCGATTGCACACCATTATCTCATTGATGAGGACTTGTGCACTTGCACTGTTGAAGTGAGTTTCTTCTTCCACAACATCCACATCACCTAAAAAAAAAAAAAACAACAAAACACACCATGTATTATAAATATGCAGGCATATATCTATTACCTGAATCTGTGGTCTCAGACACTGACCTGTTGTGGTCACCATTTCGGCCACTTCTTGAACCTCGGAATCCACATCCTCAGGTTGTGTGGTGAGTTGTTCCCCTTCTTTAGGAGGTGTGGGGTTCCTGGTGTCCTCAGATGTACTGATTCTTTCCTCCCCTATGTGAATACAAAAAAGGTATACATAGCAGACAGATATTTGAGGCGAGAAATAGTAATATGAAACATTGCTTGGAAGTGTTGTCAAATTGTCTGTTTTGGCAGAGTTCCAAGCTGAAGACATGATTTTTTCCCATTCAAGCCCTGGAATACTTACCAGTTTCACACATGGAGAGACTCCTAGTATCCACTAGAGCACCTGCGTGGGACACCATAAAAAGGTTGTTTTGGTGTCCCACACTAGTGCTCCTGCGTCCAGATGTGTAAACAGCTGCTGAGTGTCCTCTCCTTACACTGAATCAAGTTTGCATTTCATTATAGTTACAAACACATCTGGACAACAATGTAATAAACTTATTTAAATACAAATGGGCATGAACAAATGTAGTTAACCTGCATCTCCCCAAAACTTCATATTAGTGGTCGAACAAACAATGTTTAATACAAATGATTACTGTACCCATGAACCTCAAACTTGGCATTTTAAACTGTACAACAGTAAAGAAAAGCACATGGACCAGCACGAAAGTAATAATAATAACTAAGTTCCTATACTAATAGGAACACGGGACAAATACCTACTTTTTTGAAGCACTTTCCTGATCTTTCTATACTGATCGTGCTCCCTCAATGTCGGGTCTGACCAGCGTTTCCTCAATTGCTCCATGGATCGTCGAACCCCAAAATTCCTGTGCAGACTTCTCGCAACTTTAGCCATGATCTTGGCCTTTCTCACATTTGGGTTGCTGTACTGTCCATACTTCCCATTAGGGATGAGCCGAACACCACCCGGTTCGGTTCGCACCAGAACCTGCGAAAGGACCGAAAATTTGCACGAGCGTTAGAACCCCATTGATGTCTATGAGACTTGAACGTTCAAAATCAAAAGTGCTCATTTTAAAGGCTAATTTTCATGGTATTTTCCTAAAAAGGGTTTGGGGACCCAGGTCCTGCCCCAGGGGACATGTATCAATGCAAAAAAAACTTTTAAAAACTGGCGTTTTTTCGGGAGCAGTGATTTTAATGATGCTTAAAGTAAAAAAAGAAAAGTGAAATATTCCTTTAAATATCATACCTGGGGGGTGTCTATAGTATGCCTGTAAAATGGTGCGTGTTTCCCATGCTTAGAACAGTCCCTGCACAAAATTACATTTTTAAAGGAAAAAAAGTAATTTAAAACTGCTTGTGGCTTTAATGTAATGTAGGGTCCTGGCAATATGGATGAAAATCAGAGAGACAAACGGCATGGGTACCCTCCAGTCCATTACCAGGCCCTTTGGGTCCTGTATGGATATTAAGGGGAACCCCGCACCCAAATTAAAAAAAGGAAATGCGTGGGGCCCTTCAGGCCCTATATACTCTGAACAGCAGTATACAGGCGGTGCAAACAAGACAGGGACTGTAGGTTTGTTGTTAAGTAGAATCTGTTTGTAATTTTGAACTGGCATATTTTTAAAGTGTAGCTCCAGCCAAAAAATCTGTTTTTAAGCTTTTTGGAAAACCTAGGGAAAGGTTATCACTCCTGTGACATTTGTTTTGCTGTCTGTGCTCCTCTTCAGAAGATTTCACCTCACTTTTTGTCCCAATGACAAATGTTTTTTGAAAATTTGCGGTTTTTAGTGAAACAAGGATTGGTGATAAAGCATCAGTGGAAAGGAGAAAAGTTTTTCCCATATTAACTCTTACAGGAGAGAATTTCCCTTCCTATGGGGTAGATTTAATCTCACTTCCTGTTGTCTCCTTCCGTTTGCAAGTAGGAGTCGTTTGTAAGTTGGATGTTTGAAAGTAGGGGCCTGCCCTATATACTCAGCAGAAATTTGGGCCTTAGGTGTTGTTGTGGCCTCAACACTGTAAGCCCTCACAGGGCTCTGCTGTGAAATATTAGATCAAGAATTGTAATTACATGCCCCTGTTGAACAGGGCCCGTAAAATTGGGCCTTTGGTGATGGTGGTGGTGGTGCTGGTGCCACAACACTGTAAGTCCTCACAGTTACTCTTGGTGGGAGCAGGAATGGGCCCTGCTGTGAAATATTATATCAATAATTGTAATTACATGCCCCTTTTGAACAGGGGCTGAAAAATTGGGCCTTTGGTGGTGGTGGTGGTGCTGGTGCCACAACAATGTAAGTCCTCACAGTTAATCTTGGTGGGCGCAGAAACGGGCCCTGCTGTGAAATATTCAATCAAGAATTGTAATTACATGCCCCTGTTGAACAGGGGCTGAAAAATTGGGCCTTTGGTGGTGGTGGTGGTGCTGGTGCCACAACACTGTAAGTCCTCACAGTTTATCTTGGTGGGCGCAGAAACGGGCCCTGCTGTGAAATATTAGATCAAGAATTCTAATTACAATTCCCTGTTGAACAGGGGCTGAAAAATTGGGCCTTAGGCACTAGTGCTGGTGCCACAACACTGCAACCCCTCACAGATACTGTAGTTGGAGCGCAGGAACTAGCCCTGCTGCAAAAGAATTGCATCAAAAATTGTAATTACACGCAAAATTGGGCCTTAGGCACTGGTGCTGTTGCCACAACACTGCAACCCCTCACAGATACTCTAGTTGGAACGCAGGAACGAGCCCTGCTGCAAAGTATTGCATCAAAAATTGTAATTAAATGCCCCTGTTAAACAGGGGCTGAAAAATTGGGCCTTAGGCACTGGTGCTGGTGCCACACCACTGCAACCCCTCACAGATACTCTAGTTGGAGCGCAGGAACTAGCCCTGCTGCAAAAGAATTGCATCAAAAATTGTAATTTTACGCCCCTGTTAAACAGGGGCTGAAAAATTGGGCCTTAGGCACTGGTGCTGGTGCCACAACACTGCAACCCCTCACAGATACTCTAGTTGGAACGCAGGAATGAGCCCTGCTGCAAGGTATTTCATCAAAAATTGTAATTACACACCCCTGTTAAACAGGGGCAGACAAATTGGGCCTTAGTCACTGGTGCTGGTGCCACAACACTGCAACCCCTCACAGATACTCTAGTTGGAGCGCAGGAACTAGCCCTGTTGCAAAGAATTGCATCAAAAATTGTAATTACAGGCAGGGGCTTAAAAATTGGGCTTTAGGCACTGGTGCTGGTGCCACAACACTGCAACCCCTCACAGATACTCTAGTTGGAGCGCAGGAACTAGCCCTGTTGCAAAAGAATTGCATCAAAAATTGTAATTTTACGCCCCTGTTAAACAGGGGCTGAAAAATTGGGCCTTAGGCACTGGTGCTGGTGCCACAATACTGCAACCCCTCACAGATACTCTAGTTGGAACGCAGGAATGAGCCCTGCTGCAAAGTATTTCATCAAAAATTGTAATTACACACCCCTGTTAAACAGGGGCAGACAAATTGGGCCTTAGTCACTGGTGCTGGTGCCACAACACTGCAACCCCTCACAGATACTCTAGTTGGAGCGCAGGAACTAGCCCTGTTGCAAAGAATTGCATCAAAAATTGTAATTACAGGCAGGGGCTTAAAAATTGGGCCTTAGGCACTGGTGGCGGCGCCCAGAACCAAACATGTTCTTACAAGCTATCAGCATGATCATTGAGGAGGAAGAGGATAATTACTCAGCATAACAGGATAGTCACTCAGTATCAGCATAGGCAGTCTTTCAAGGGATCTGACATTTCAAAAAAAATTATTCAGTTACATCAGCATCAGGTGCTCATTTTTATGGCGGTCCATCGATCGACCGAGTCGGTGGACAGGCGCACCCTGTGATCGGTTACAAAGCCTCCAGCAGCACTGAATGTGTGTTCCGAAAGAATGCTGGATGCAGGACAGGCCAGTAGCTCAATTGCATACTGTGCAAGCTCTGGCCAGTGATCCATCCTCAAGACCCAGTAACCCAGAGGATTTTTGGTGGGAAAAGTGTCCAAGTCAGATCTTGCCCCTAGGTATTCTTGCACTATGTAAAACAGATGCTGGCGATGGTTGCTGGAACCGATCATACCTTGGGGCTTTGGACTAAAAAATAGTTTGAACGCATCGGTCAGACGGCCACCTTCTCCACCGCTCCTTCTTTGACTGACTGAAGCCTCAGCAACATGTTGTCCAGAAACAGGAGTTTGTAACCTCCCAGTCTCTGGGAACACATTGCACAGACCTTTCTGCAAGGCCTCCCGAAGATGTTTCATCCTCTACTCCCTCTGTGACGGCAAGATAAGGTCCGCAACCTTACCCTTGTAACGTGGATCAAGGAGAGTTGCCAGCCAGTATTGGTCCTTCTCCTTGATACCACGAATAAGAGGATCCTTACGCAGGCTTTGCAGGATCAGGGAGGCCAGGCAGCGTAGGTTTGCTGAGGCAGTCGGTCCGGAGTCCTCTGGGTAACTAAGGACGACATGGTCCGCAGCCACCTCCTCCCAGCCACGTACAAGTCCATGTGTTTCTTGGGACTGATCCCTTAAAGACTGCTGCCGTTGCTGAGTGCCAGACTCCACCTCCATACTGACTTTATCCTCCTCCTCCTCCTCTTCCTGTGTGATCGGCAGGCATGCAGGAACACTGTCTGGATAAAGGGGGCCTTGAGAGCTGAGGAAGTCCTCCTCTTCCTGCCCCTGTTCTGCCTCAAGTGCCCTGTCCATTATTCCACGCAGCGTGTGCTCCAACAGGTGGACAAGGGGAACAGTGTCACCGATGCATGCACTGTCACTGCTCACCATTTTCGTGGCCTCCTCAAATGTTGACAGGACAGTGCATGCATCCCTGATCATGGCCCACTGGCGGGGGGAAAAAAAAACAAGCTCCCCTGACCCTGTCCTGGTGCCATAGTCGCACAGGTACTCATTGATGGTCCTCTGCTGCGTGTGCAGCTGCTGCAGCATGGCCAACGTTGAGTTCCACCTGGTGAGCATGTCACAGATTAGGCAGTTCTTGGGCAGGTTAAACTCCTTTTGCAGGTCTGCCAGCCGAGCACTGGCATTAAATGACTGGGTACCTGCCCAAGAACCGCTGCACCACCAAGTTAAGGACGTGAGCCAAACAGGGCACATGGGTCAGTTCTCCCTGTCGGAGGGCGGAGAGGAGGTTGGTGCCATTGTCGCAAACCACCATTCCTGCCTTAAGTTGGCGTGGCATCAACCACCTCTGAACCTGCCCCTGCAGAGCTGACAGAACCTCTGCCCCAGTGTGGCTCCTGTCCCCCAAGCACACCAGCTCAAGCACCGCATGGCATCTTTTGGCCTGCATACTTACGTAGCCCCTTGAACACCTACGGAGCACCGCTGGTTCCGAGGACAAAGCACAGGAAGAGGCCATGAAGGAAGAAGAAGAGGAGGGGTTGGAGGAGAGAGGTGTGTCACAATCATTAGTAGTGGCATTTTGGAGGGGTGGTGGCGGAACAACCTCCAACACTACTGCACCTTGCCCTGCATCCTTCCCAGCTGCCAGCAGACCACGCATTTCACCCAATGCGTGGTGAAACTTAGGTAACATCCCTGTCCATGCCTGCTGCACCATGAGTCAGCAGTAATATGCACCTTACCGCTGACCGCCCAAGACATTGCCTTCCACATGCCGGTAGAGAGCCGGAATCGCCTTCTGTGAGGAAAAGTGGCATTTGGGTACCTGCCACTGAGGAACCGCACATTCCACAAACTCACAGAAGGGGGCAGAGTCTACCAACTGAAAAGGTATCAGTTGAAGTGCTAGCAATTTTGCCAAGCTAGCATTCAACCGCTGGGCATGTGGATGGCTGGGATCGAACTTCTTTCGGCGGTGCAGCAGCTGGGGCAGGGAAATTTGCCTGGTACAATCTGACGTCGGTGTACCGAAAGCAGATTGCTCACGAGTACTTGGCTGTGACACACCTAATTCTACACCTTCATTCCTCTCAGTGCAGGTCTCAGAGAGGACTGAAGTATAGTGGGGTTGGAGATCTCAGCAGATGAGGAGCAAGGAGAGGTCCTCTTTGTTCTTTGGTGTGGGTCTTTTAGATACGCTTGACAATGAACTGCATGGCAGGTCAACATATGTCTGGTCAAGCATGTGGTGCCCAAGCGGGAGATGTTTTGGCCTCGCGAGATACGCTTGAGTAATATGTTGCAAATAGCAGCGGTGTGATCTGATGCACTCGTCTCAAAAGAGGCCCACACCAAAGAACTTTTAGAATAATGCGCATGGACAGCAGCGCCCTGCACATGCAGAGCTTTGCAGTGTGATGCAGTCAGTGTGCTGCCCTTAGGCTGGCTCCTGGAGGACATCCTGCCTCGTTGGTGATGTGCCTCCTCCTCCTCCTCCTCTCTCCTATCAGGCACCCACGTTGAGTCAGTGACCTCATCATCCCCTCCCTCCTCATCACTGGAGCAAACCTGGCAGTATGCTGCAGCAGGGGGAGCATGACTGCCAGATTGCTGTCCTTCTTGGGCACCCCCTCTGCTCACGTTACTGCCTCCATCTAGCTCAGTATCATCATCAGAGCCTTCTAAATGCTGGGCATCCTCCTGGAGCATGTACCCAACACTGTACCCAACACAGTTCGAGGGACTCCTCAGGAGGACATGGTGGGGCTAGGAAAGGATTCACTAATGCCATTGAGCCGAGGGAAGAGGCCGCGTTGGCAGCTGCTTTGCCAGACAAAGTATCCTGAGCATGGGTGAGAGAGGATGAGGAGGATGAGGACGGCTTGGTCATCCACTCGACCAAGTCTTCCGCATGTTGCGACTCAACACGGCCAGCTGCCGAAAAAAAGGCCAAGCGTGTCCCACGGCCACGTGCTGATGAGGATGCACCGTCTCCAGCACTGTTGCCTCTAGACACAGAGCCTGCTTGCCCTCTTTTATTCGCTTGTGACTGTCTGCCTCTCCTTGTTGGCCTTCCAAACATACTAATGTCCTGTAGCTGCACTAAGCTGGGATATATATATAAATATATATATATACTGATACTGCAGCTAGCAAAATCAACTGCCTGCCTGTAGTATGAGAACACCACCAACCTTCTACAGGTAGCTTTAGCTGAACACTGTGCAGAGGTCACACTACACTAACGTGTAAATAATTTAGTTGCCTGTGGTAGTGATAGGATCAGGAAAACACCACCAACCTTCTACAGGTAGCTTTAGCTAAACACTGTGCAGAGGTTGCACTACACTAACGTGTAAATAATTTAGCTGCCTGCGGTAGTGATAGGATCAGGAAAACACCACCAACCTTCTACAGGTAGCTTTAGCTGAACACTGTGCAGAGGTCGTACTACACTAACGTGTAAATAATTTAGCTGCCTGTGGTAGTGATAGGATCAGGAAAACACCACCAACCTTCTACAAGTAGCTTTAGCTGAACACTGTGCAGAGGTCGCACTACACTAACGTGTAAATAATTTAGCTGCCTGCAGTAGTGATAGGATCAGGAAAACACCACCAACCTTCTACAGGTAGCTTTAGCTGAACACTGTGCAGAGGTCGCACTACACTAACTTGTAGCTTTAGCTGAACACTGCTCAGAGGTCGCACTACACCAACTTGTAGCTTTAGCTGAACACTGTGAGGAGGATGCACTACACTAACTTATAGCTTTAGCTGAACACTGTGCACTACACTAACTTGTAGCTTTAGCTGAACACTGCGAGGAGGATGCACTACACTAACTTGTAGTTTTAGCTGAACACTGTGAGGAGGACGCACTGCACTAACTTGTAGCTTTAGCTGAACACTGTGAGGAGGACGCACTACACTAACTTGTAGCTTTAGCTGAACACTGTGCAGAGATCACACTAAACTAACTTGTAGCTTTAGCTGAACACTGTGAGGAGGATGCACTACACTAACTGTAAATAGTCTAGCTGCCTGACTGTGGTACTAATAGGATCAAAAGAACATCAGCAATTTTCTTCAGGTAGCTGTAAATACTGTAACAACACAAGCCTGCCTGTCAGTAGGAAGATAACAGGAATGGATCTAGTTAAACTGAATACAGTGTATATATATATATATATATATATATATATACACACACACAAACACAACACCTGGGATGCATATATATATATATATATATACACAATAAACTGTAAGTGCAGCTAACTGACTTACTGTCCTGCCTAATCTATCTAACTTAAATCAAATGACACTGTCTCTCTCTCTGTCTATCTCTCTGTCAAGCCGGAACACACTACACAGGGCCGCCATGCAGGTGGCCTTATATAGTGTGGGGCGTGTTCTAAACCCCCTGAGCCATAATTGGCCAAAGCCACCCTGGCTTTGGCCAATTACAGCTCTCTCTACAGACGGCGTTGTGATTGGCCAAGCATGCGGGTCATAGTGCATGCTTGGCCAATCATCAGCCAGCAATGCACTGCAATGCCGCAGTGAATTATGGCGCGAACGGCCCATATCATTCGCAATTCGACAAACGATCGAACAGCCGATGTTCGAGTCGAACATGGGTTCGACTCGAACGCGAAGCTCATCCCTACTTCCCATCATGGTCTGCCCTCTTCAAGATGTCCACCATCTCCACCATCTCTACAAAGGACATAATTGAGGCCTTTTATATCGTCCTGGATCTGGAACTGTCTTGCTCCGGGCTTTCCTTGTCGTTGCTGCTCTCTGCATGCACCTTCTGTGTCTCCACCATGTGCTCTCTCACTGCCCCGAAAGAGAAGAGGCGGGGAATACACTAGAAAGGACAGGGGCGAAGTTTCACGCATGCGCAGTGTGTATAAAGCATAACACATGCGAGTCCTGCGTACAATCTGTGAGTGGAGGACGGAGGATCACAAGCGCCGATTGTGCAAACAAAGATACAATTTTAACTTGGGGAATCAGTGGTTAGTGGCTTATACTGCTTAGAGATTGAGGCCTATATTGGGACAAGATTAGGAGAGTTTAGCCTGACATTAGGGTTTGTCTTGTGTTGTGTCTTGCAGCTAAAATGGTGGATAAATTCACTGACCTGGACTTCCTGCCCAAATTCCTTGACATGTACAGGGAGCTGCCATGTCTCTGGCAAGTGACATGCAGAGAATACTCCAAGCAAAAGAGGAAGGCCGCGCTGGAGAAACTGTTGGAATTGGTGAAGCCTGTGTATCCCACAGCAGACATCAACTATTTGAAGGCCAAAATTGGTAGCCTGAGGAGCAAATATAATAGGGAGCGCAAGAAGGTCCAGGATTCCATGAGATCAGGAGCAGCAGCAGATGACATATATGTACCCAGGCTGTGGTACTATGACAGACTGCGTTTTTTTGTCAGACCAGAGTGAACCCAGGCCATCACTATCTACCCTTCCTTCCACACTTTCTTCCACATCAGTTGAGGCTCCTGAAGTCCAACCTGGGCCTTCCACCCAGGAAGAAGATGTGGAGGAGCCCAGCTTGAGCCAGGTATAGCGTTGAACATATTTCTTGTCAAAAATTGAATGATGTTAACTAGATGCTATTATTGAGCACTAATTTCTGATTTAACAAAGTGGTTTACATATCAATAGACAGTAGTAGCCGAAAATGATTGGGACAAGAATGAAAAATGCTGGGGTCAGAATGATAGTCTTTTCTATTTGGTAACATTCAATTTGCAACAGTCATGAGCTCAAAATTGTGTGTGATTGATGACCAAAAAACTAAAACTACGTACCATTTTCATACACAGGAAAGTCTCAACCAGGAGGAGGCCGTAGCAAGCAGCCTGACAGAATCCCAGGTTCCTCCCCTCCACCCTCCAACCAAAAGGACCAGGAAGGTAAGGAACCTGGAGGAGTCTGTGACTGCTTTAATTCGCCAGGCAACTGCTGTACTTACAACGATCCCTGGTGGCCCTGAGTCACTTGAATGTGTGACAGCAAGCCAACTCGAACACATGGAGGAGGGCCAACGCATGATCTGTGAGGAAATGATTCTGCAGGCCCTAAACAAGGGGACGATGGCCAACTCACAAATCAAAGCCACAAGTGTGAGTTGGACCATGCTCCTCCACCACCTCCAGCAACACCACCGACATCACAGCCACCCAACCCACCAGAGCAGCATGGAAGGAAGCGTAGAAGGAAGTGTTGAGAGTGATGGCCGGGTTTGGTGTGATCTGGCAAAAGACGCAGGCTGTTGTAAGACTACAGCCTCGGGACATATATGTCATCTGCTGCTGCTCCCAATCTCTGAGTCCTGTACCGTATTGTGCTCCCTATTAAATGGACTTCTCAGGTTACCAATTTTGACAGTCAAATAATTGTCCTGGGATACAAAGGCTTCAACAATTCCAACTGTTTCTCCAGCGTTGCCTTCCTCTTTATTTTGTTATGACCCCTATTAAATTCCTAATTTTTGTTTTTGACAAATGTGTTTTACTTCAAAAAGGACAATTTGTTTGTGAGTAGGCAGGTACATTTCAAAAATACAATGTCAAATTAACAAGGGACACCAACATAGTTGTATCTCTTTGAGGTTAAAAAATACAAGATAATAATGGTGTTGACAATCAAAACGACAAAAAATATTATGGAAATCACTAGAAAAAAACAAAAAAAAAATAAAAAAAAAAAATCAAAAGATCATGAGAAAAAAAAACAATAAAAGCAAATATTATTCATGAGATCACGAGAAATAATAAAAAAGACGTTTGTCAGAACTCTGTGAATATCAGCAACAAAGCAACTTCATTTTATTGTAGCATTATAAAGAAGAAGAGAATGCGCTGCATTGAGAGATTTCAAAATTTGACACGTGACGATTGTGCTATCTCCATTACGAACGCTAGTTTTACAAGACCGAGCACTTCCGACTCACACTTGATTCCAAGTATGCGTGAACTTTTGTTGGCAGAAAATTTGAGAACCTGCTAGCAAACATTTGTTGGCGGAAAGCCTGACAGCAAATGTTCGATGGAGCATACACACGGTCGGACTTTCCGACAACAAGCTCACATCCAACATTTCCTGTCGGAAAATGCGACCGCGTGTGCGGCATAACGTTTAAGCTTAACAAATTGATTTGTTCTAAAAATTGACCATGAACGTAATGGACATTATTTAAACGTATATGGGTAGGCTAAAACATCTTTCAGTACTATGAAAATGCATATTAAACAAATATATAATGAATTAACATACTGGATATGATCACTAGATATAACAGTAATAATTAGCTTAAAAAAAAAGTTGTCCTGTAGTTGTGAACAAGTCCATCAACAAATTTTATTTCACCTTATGATTGAAATCATAGTTCAAATTCTTACATTAACCCTACAGATCATTGTTTTGCAATGTTACAACGTGTGTATGTTTTGCATACACACGGTCACACAAAGTTGTCGGAAAATCCGATCGTTCTGAACGCGGTGACTTAAAACATGTACGTCGGGACTATAAACGGGGCAGTGGCCAATAGCTTTCATCTCTTTATTTATTCTGAGCATGCGTGGCACTTTGTCCATCGGATTTGTGTACACACGATCGGAATTTCCGACAATGGATTTTGTTGTCGGAAAATTTTATATCCTGCTCTCCAACTTTGTGTGTCGGAAAATCCGATGGAAAATGTCTGATGGAGCCCACACACGGTCGGAATTTCCGACAACACGCTCCGATCGGACATTTTCCATCGGAAAATCCGACCGTGTGTACGGGGCAATAGTCATAAATAACATTACATGATGAAAACCTGAAAGCTAAACTAAGTAGATAGCTTTCTGTTTTTTGCATTTTGTTCTCTTATATAGTGTTTGAGAAAAAAAGGATTTAAAAGGATATTAAGGATTGCTTAACAAATGTTGAAAACTGCAGTGACAATCTAGAGAAACCAATACCAATCATTTAGAGTCCTTGGTACAGTTACAGGCAGTAGACATGAACCCCTTGTCAGCCTATTTAATTTACATTTTTACACAGAAATAAACAGAGAGTGAAAAAAATAAACTAAGGAATTAAAAGTGATGGTACGCAAATAACTAAACACACACAAAAGAAAAATAATATGCAAATACAATGAAAACTAAATTAAATAGACTAAACCACCCTACATACATCAAACTTAAAAAAGCTTTCACCAAAATCACTCCACTCATGCCTACTAAGAGTAATTGTCCACTACATACTTATTACATATCTCCCATCTGTCCCAGCTGTCTCAGCTGTCCCTGATTTGGAGGGACTGTCCAAATCCCTCTGTCCTTCTTTCCTCCTTAGTTGTTTCTCTTCTTGGTCTGATGTGTAGACCAGTGGTTCTTAACCTCAGTCCTCAAGTACCCCCTACAGGCCATGTTTTGGGAACTTCTCTTAGATAAAATAGCTGTCCAAAATACCAAGCCATTGATTCTGATTTAAATTACCTGTGCAAGATAAAGGAAAACCTGAAAACGTGGCTTGTTGGGGGTACTTGAGGACTGAGGTTGGGAAATACTGGTGTAGACCACCGTAACAAAATGTATTACTTAAATACCAAAAGTGTTATGCCACACTAAACCTTTCATCCAATCTTATAAACACTGCGTATCCTTTTTTTAAAAGCCACCTTTTAAAATAATAGTGGGGGGAAGCACTTGTGGGTTTAACCAGTCATTTTTTGTGCAACAATTCTTTGTTGTTTGTGTAACCACAAAATAGACCTGGATACTAATATTTATAGGTAAGCTTGATCCGATTGCCTCTTGGTTCATGCTTTATTGTTTTGGTGTTTTTTTGCCTTCCTCTGGATTAACTGTGGGTATAGGATTGTGTATATGGAGGTTTGTGTGTGGATTTTTTTTTTCTCTGTGGGTTGAACTGGATGGACTTGTATCTTTTTTTAACCAGACTTAAGCCTAGCACACACAGGCCAAACATTGGATAGCTTTGGCCCGTTCAACATAAACCAGCTAACATCTGGCTCGTGTGTATGGTAGTCAATCCGACAGGAACTGACCATTTGGGCAGCTTCTATCACAGGGGCATGACCGAAAAAGGTCTGTTAATTGGCTCTCGATCAGCACTCTCAGCCAATGACTTAGAACACTGACGGGATTGTTCTGGCAGGGGGGCCATGCCCCTGTCAGGACACATTAGCTCAGTGGGGAAGATCACTGTACGACCATTGGATTGTTAGTACAGCGGCTTCTCCTGAGCTCTTCAGTTTTTTTTTCATTCAGCCTGCTAGGTTGAACGAACAAAAAAAACTACTAGAGTGTACCAGGCTTAACTATGTAACTATGTATGTAACTATGTAACTGGGGCCATGGCAAGGATGTGTCCTATGTCTACATTCATTGTTTTAAAACGTGTCCCTTTTTGTTATCTCAGAAAGCTAGGAGGTATGTTATTGCACTAGCTTATTCAAAAGGCCAATATCTGTTTAAAACTTGACCAGACACATTTTATGTTGTATCTTATCTTAATTCAGGTCCAACAAAACTGTGCCCTGTTCACACATAAATGCAAGTAAAAACACGCAAGTGGAATTACGAAAAAGTCTTTCTCCTTATGTTGCCTTCCAAGCACTCACGTTGTACAGGAAGTTGATGCAGGATACATCCTTAGTGTGGTTTGCAGAGGAGAGAAATCAGAGAATTTTTTTTAACCAAGATGAGTGGCTGGATAGATGTGGATACATCTTTCACAATTTGTAACATCGCCCAATACTTTACGACTAGCAGCACAAAGATTTCAAGGATAATTGCTAAAAAATTACCCATTTGGCATGAGATAGAATTCCAAATATATATAAACTGGAGGCATATCTCCAAACAGCAGCAAGAAGCCACTATTGAATACTTTTTAAAAATGAAAATTCTGCTCCAACCCCTCAAAGTAATGCATGGAAGTCCTCCTCTGTGGTCTCTTACCGTTTTATTAAAAAAAAAAAATAAAATCAAATAAATGTTGACTTGGGGTCCTTCCAGAAAATATCAGGCCTAGTTTTAAGGAGAATTTTAAAAAAGACATGCTTCTCCCTCACAAGATCATACAAGACCATTCTTGCAGCCTGGAAGGCCAGGCCAGGAATGGAAAGGATAGGGGGAAACTAAACTATATCAGTTCACATGCCCTCACCATGGGGAGGGTACCTTAACAGAAGGGAATCCATAACAAAGCAACTCTGTGCCAGTGCTTTTGGGGATCTGCATTCAGTAGGGATGGGCTGAACACCCCCGGTTCGCACCAGAACATGCGAACAGGCAAAAAATTTGTGCAAACACCGTTAAAGTCTATGGGAAAAGAATGTGAAAAATCAAAAGTACTAATTTTAAAGGCTTATATGCAAGTTATTGCCATAAAAGGTGTATGGGGACCTGGGTACTGCCCCAGGAGATATGTATCAATGCAAAAAAAAGTTTTTAAAACACAACGTTTTTTCAGGAGCAGTGATTTTAATAATGCTTAAAGTGAAACAATAAAAATGAAAATTTCCTTTAAATATTATACCTGAGGTGACCCCTCAGTCTGCCTGTAAAGTGGCGCGTCAGTACCATGTGTTTTACAGTCCCACAGCAAAATTAAATTTCTAAAGAAAAAAATGTCATTTAAAACTGCTTGTGGCTGTAATGTATTGATGGGTCTCGACAATATAGATAAAAATCAATGAAAAAATCGGCGTGGGTCCCCCCCCAGTCCATACCAGGCCCTTTGGGTCTAGTATGGATATTAAGGGGAACTCCACGCTAAAATTTAAAAAAAAAACAGCACGGGGTCCCCCCAAAATCTGGCCTGGTATGGGTTTTAAGGGGAACTCCACGCCAAAATTTAAAAAACAAATGGTGTGCCCCCCCCCAAAATCCATACCAGGCCCTAATCCGAGCAAGCAGCCTTTCAGGCGCCCCCCTCCTGAATCATACCAGGCTGCTTGCCCTTGGTCCCCCCCAAAGCACGTTGTTCCCATGTTGATGGGGACAATGGCCTCATCCCCACAACCCTGGCCATTGGTTGTGGGGGTCTGCAGGCAGGGGGCTTACCAGAATCTGGAAGCCCCCTTTAACAAGTGGGCCCCCAGATCCTGCCCCCCCCACGTGAATGGGTATGGGGTACATTGTATCCCTACCCATCCCCCAAAAAGTTGTCAAGAAATTAAAAACCACAAAAGACAGTTTTTGACAATTCCTTTATTAACCACTTCAGCCCCGGAAGAATTGGCTGCTCAATGACCAGGCCATTTTTTGCGATACAGCACTGTGTCACTTTAACTGACAATTGTGTGGTGGTGCAACGCTGCACCCAAACAAAATTGACGCCCTGTTTTCCCCACAAATAGAGCTTTCTTTTGGTGGTATTTGATCACCTCTGCTGTTTTTATTTTTTGCTCTAGAAAAACAAAAGTAGAGCGACAATTTTGAAAAAAAACACAATATCCTTTACTTTTTGCTTTAATAAATCCCCTACATTTAATATAAAAAAAAAAATTTCCTCAGTTTAGGCCGATATGTATTCTTCTACATATTTTTGGTAAATAAATCACAATAAGCATATATATTGGTTTGCGTAAAAATTCTAGCGTCTACAAAATAGGGGATAGATTTATGGCATTTTTATTATTATTTTTCTTTTTACTAGTAATGGCAGCGATCTGCGATTTTTATCGGGATTGCGATATTGCGGCGGACAAATTGCACACTTTTGACACATTTTTGGGACCATTGACAATTATACAGCGATCAGTGCTATAAAAATGCACTGGTTACTGTAAAAAATGTCACTGGCAAGGAAGGGGTTAACACTAGGGGGCGATCAAGGGGTTAACTGTGTTCCCTAGTGTGTGTTCTAACTGTGGGGAGATGGGACTGTCTAGGAGGAGAGAGAGATTGGTGTTCATACTTAGTATGTACACGCGGTCTGTCTCTACTCCCCTGAAAGAACAGATCCTGGTTCTCGCTCGGTCACACGCGCGCCCCTAGTGGCCAAAAGGCGAAGCAACATAAGGTAACGTCGTTTCGCCCAGCCGTGCCATTCTGCTGCAGTAAAAGCCGGTCGGCAAGAAAAAAAAAGTGTCCCTTGATGTTCGATGACCTGGAAAATAGAAAAAAAAAATGAAAATACTCCGCCTCCATGGGAGGCCTCCCGGCAACTGCTGTCTTTTCGCTGTGACATCCGGTATATAGGCACTGACGTAACCAGATGACACCCTTGCCTATATAACAGCTGTCACAGCCAAGAGACAGCAGTTGGCGGGATGCTTCTCATGGAAGCGGACCTAATTTTTTCTATTTTTCTGGTCTGTCGGGACGCGTGATTAAAGATGGATGGATATCGCGGGACAATTTTTTTTTTAAATAAAGGAATTGTCAAAAACTGTGTATTGTGGTTTTTACGTTTTGACACTTTTTTTGGTGAATGGGTAGGGGTACAATGTACCCCTACCCATTCACATGGGGGGGTGGGATCTGGGGGCCCCCTTCTTAAAGGGGGCTTCCAAATTCAGATAAGCCCCCCACCCGCAGGCCCCCACAACCACCGAACAAGGGTTGTGAGCATGAGGCCCTTTTCCCCATTAACATGGGGACAAGGTGCTTTGGGGGTAACCTCAAAGCACCCTCCCCATGTTGAGGGCAGGTGGCCTATCTTGGCCTTCCAGCCTGCTTGCTCGGATAAGGGTCTGATATGGATTTTGGAGTGGAATTCATATAACATTCATATAACATGATATATATATATATATATATATATATATATATATAAATATTAAACTGCCTGCATGCCACTAACTAACCTGCCTCAAGCTAACTTTTCTCGTTCAAAACACTATACACTATATTCGTGTAAGCAGCCTTATATAGCGTGGGGCGTGGACTAAGCCCCTGAGCCATGATTGGCTGAAGGCATCCTGCCTTTGGTCAATCACGGCTCTCACAGCAGAGCACGCTGTGATTGGCCAAAGCATGCAAGTCAGGTGCATGCTTTGGCCAGTCAGACATCAATGCACTGCGATCTCGCAGTGCATTATGAGGCGTTCTGCAGCGCTCGAATTTCCTGCGCCATAATGTTCGGTATTCAACTCGAACATTGGGCTCATCCCTAGCAGGCAGATGACTTATCTGAATCTGAAAGCCCCCTTTAAAAATAAGAGGGCCCCCAGATATCACTCCCCCAACTTGAATGAGTAAGTGGTACAATGTACCCCGGTTTACTGACTCACCAAAAATACTGCCATAGTAGATTAACACACTGAGACATTGATAAAGTCCTTCATTAAAATACAAACACAACTTTCCAATATCTGATTTAAAAAAAAATACAAACACAACTTTAAAATGTATTTTAATTGTACAAAGTATAAAAACCCAAGAGAAAAAATGTCAAAAAGATGTGACAAAAAATATTTAAATTTCCCCAGTTACATATTTTGTATACATAACCCAAATTTAAAGCACCCATGTGCATAGCAGCAGCTTCCCAGATTCTCTGCTTCCACAAACCCAACTGCGCCAATACCATCCATAAAACAAAGAGTCTACCAAATGTCAAGACAACAAGGTGTAGGGGAGCAAAGGAGTGTCCTATGGCTATAGACCTGAAAAAATAATATTGTGAAACTAATATTTTTAACAATTATTTTTTGCAACCCCAAAGGCAAGGTGGTGCAGTATTCACAAGAAAAACAAGAAGCAAAAGAAGCAAAAAAAGAGAATAGGCATGGATTTGGGGCTAGAATATGGTTTCCCTGCCATTTTAAACTTAGCTTCCTAAAGCCCTATCATGTAATTTTTTTTTATCTTTCCTTTGACACTTATGTAGAAGGAGCTGATGGAAATTTGCCAAGGCTCTTTCCTGGTGGAATGCCCCACAGCCAGTCACACCTTCACAGCCACGCTTTTCCTCAATAACCAGTCTAGGGGTGTTCTTTTTGTTTTGTTTTTTTGGAATAACTTGAATAGGGTTAAGGGAATGGGGTGGGATACTCCAAAAACAGAACTGAGTACAGATTGGGGACAATAAACTCATTTCTAAACAATGAAGCAGAAGTCCTTGCTTGTAGCAAACTGTGGACTTAGCTTTGTCATAGAAACAGTTAAATGCATGCTCATTTCTTTAGAGCCACAAGAGCAGAGTCCCTTCATATAGAATCAGAAACTGAGCTCTTCGGGACACCATGTAATATCCCCTTTAGACAAACACACAGCTGACTCTCTAACACAAGAGAGCTGACAGCAGCCCGAAAGTCTCTAAGATAATTCACAGCAGTCTGTTCTCACAGAATGTTCATGAAAATTTGGTTGCCTCCTTCCAACTTCCAAGAGACACCTTTCTACAGTGATACCAGACTAGATCTTCAGCAGACAGCCCCTCAGTCACCTATCTGTAGCTACAGCATCCAGGCCCTCAGGCCGCCCACCTGAGGCAGGAAGATACCCAGGAGCTAAGTGTCTCAGAGTATTTATGCAGACCCCCAGCAGCTTTCAGGGCCCTGCTCCCTGGCATTGGTCAGGGCTTCATAAATATTCATACTGCCATCTGCATAGCTCAACACCTGTGTTTCAAAGATTCTACAGCTTTCTGGTAGGCAGAGGAAGCATTCAGACCAGCAGCAGCTAAAAAAACTGAAGAGACCTAATTAATCAGAGACAGCTGCACTGGTTACAGTGAGGCAAGCTAAATTTACCTAACAAAAAGAAAATACACACACACAGCTTCACTGAACACAGTGAGCCAGCACTAAATCCAACAAATCCTAGCACCCATCTAGGAGGTAGGAATTCCAACACTTATGCGGCTTCCAAGAAGTTGCGCTACCGGAGGAAGCCATAGACGATACATGGTCTGAGCCAGGGGTAGGTAACCCCTGGCACTGGTGCCGCACGCAAGCGGCACATGAAACCTCTTTTACTCCCTACCCATCAGCAGAGCAGCATAGAGAAGTGTCGATGAGACACTAATACATTCCAATTTCAGAATTCCCCAGGCCGCACCTGCACTGAGGGGGAGGCACTGTGCCCCCACACATTGTAAAACATGGAAAACACTATTTGGTTCTCTAACTTTGCTGTAGCTGCGATCGTCAGCTTTTGTGATGGGGAAGAGATTGGGTGCAGTTCTGCTGGGGGGGTGGTCCCTGTTTCCAGGAGGAGGAGGACTGTCATTGGCCACTGCTAAAGCCAAATCACAGTCCTGCTAGCCCCGTCCACCATCTGGAGGAAGATGATTTGCTTGGTTGCCACTACCAATCTCAGAAAGAAAGGATTTCACTGTGATTGAGAAAACCACAATCAGGTGACAGTTTGTGAAATTACTGTTGAGCTTCTGGGAACTTTGTTGAAATTATTCCTGAACCTTTGCGTCACTTACTACTGAACCCCCGGCACTCTGTGTCCCTTTAAGCCACAGCAAGTATTCAGTGCAATGAAAATCACACCCAACCACTTTTTCTCGATCTTGCACACAGGCCCACTGCTTTCAGAAAATGCCCCTGACCTGAGTTCATCATTGCGCATCCATTCCATATGCTTGTATGTGATATCACATACATCACATACAAGCATGTGGGCTGGATGCGAGAGGTGGGTCAGCAGGATGAGTGTGCCAGGACAGGTAGATATGTCTCATCTCTGCTTCTTTTCACCACTCTGCATATCATGCATATCATAGATAAGAATTGGGTACAGAGGTGGGGAAAATGAGCAGGAGGGGTTCAAAGGTGGAACAGAAGAGCAGGAGGGTACAGCGGTGGGGCAGATGTGCAGGCAAGTACAGTAGTGGAAGAGATGAGAAGGGGGTTCAGCAGTGGGACAGAAGAGCGGGGGGAGGTACAGTGTTGGGCCAGATGAGAAGGGGGGTTTAGAGTTGAGCCAGATGAGCAGGGGGTTCAGTGTTGGGGCAGAAAAGCAGGGGGGTAGAGCATTGGGGCAGATGTAAAAGAAGGTGTATTGGTGGGGCAGATGAGCAGGGGGTTACAGTGGTGGGGCTAGAGAGCAGGGGGAACAGAGGTGGGGCAGAAGAGCAGGGGGGTACAGAGGTGAGACAGATGTGCAGGAGGTACATTGGTGGGGCAGATGAGAAAGCGGGTTACATTGGTGCGGCAGATGAGCAGATGGGTTCTGTATTAGAACAGATGAGAAAGTGATTCAGTAGTGTGACAGAAAAGCATGGGGGTACGGCGTTGGAGAAGATGTACAGGGAGGTACAGTGGTGGGGCAGATGAGAAAAGGGGTACATTGATGGGGCAGATGAGCAGGGAGGTTACAGTGGTGGGACAGAAGAGCAAAGGGGGACAGTGGTGGGGCAGATGTGCAGCAGGTACAGTGGTTGGAGGGATAAGAAGGGGGTTCCTCAGTGGGACAGAAAAGCAGGGGGGTACAGTGATAGGGCAAATCAGCAGGGGGGGTGCAGTGTTGGGCCAGATGAGAAGGGGTTACAGTGGTGGGAAAGATGAGCAGAGGGGGTTCAGTGTTGGAGCAGAGGAGAAAGGAGATACATTGGTGGGACAGATGAGCAGGGCGTTAGAGCGGTGGGGCAGAGGAGCAGGGGGCTACAGAGGTGGGGCAAATGTGCAGAGAGGTGCAGAGGAGAAAGGAGGTACATTGGTGGAACACATGAGCAGGGAGTGGTGGGGAAGAAGAGCAGTGGGAACAGAGGTGGGACAGGTGTTCAGGAGGTACAGTCAGATGAGAAAGGGGGTTACACTGGTGGTGCAGATGAGCATATGAGCAGATAAGTTCAGTGTTAGGACAGATGAGATGATGGTTCAGTGGTGGAGCAGATGTGCATGGAGGTACAGTGGTGGGGCAGATGAGAAGGGTGGAACGTTGGTGGGGCAGATGAGCAGGGAGTTACAGTGGTGGGACAGAAGAGCAGGATGGTAGAGTGGTGGGGCAGAAGAGCAGAGTGGTACAGTGGTGGGCCAGATGTGCAGGGGGGTTACAGTGGTGGGGCAGATGTACAGGGGGTTACAGTGGTGGGGCAGATGTGCAGGGGGTTACAGTGGTGGGGCAGATATGCAGGGGGTTACAGTGGTGGGGCAGATGGGAAAGGGGGTACATTTGGTGGGGCAGATGAGAAATAGAGTACATTGGTGGGGCAGATGAGCAGGGTGGTACAGTGGTGGGGCAGATGTATAGGGGGTTACGGTGGTGGGGCAGATGAGCAGGGTGTTTACAGTGGTGGGACAGATGAGCAGGGGGGTACAGTGGTGGGGCAGATGAGCATGCAGTTTACAGTGGTGGGGGAGATGAGCAGGGGAGTACAGTGGTGGGGCAGATGAGCAGGGGGGTACAGTGGTGAAACAGATGTGCAGGGGGGAACAGTAATCTGAGGTGTGAAAGTGCAGGAATTGGCGCTGATCTGAGGCGTGAGAGTGCAGGATGTTAATTTCTCACTACTAAAATAGTTTGCAGCATTTACTTTATAAAAGATCCTTTTAGTGATTGAGAGTGTGAAATTTTTTTGTTATAAAATCAGCACGCTCAATTTCTTTGAAAACATTTTTAGGCACACTGTGCTCAAAGGGTTGCCTACCCCTGGTCTGGGCTGTATGCATGTTAGTCTAGCACAGTCAAGCATTACCTCCCTCATCTCACCTGATGGGTTAGTGGAGTCTGAAGAGCTGTCTGGACAATCTATGAAGAGGCCAAAGGTTAGGCCATGGTCTATTCCTAAAACATGACAGAACTTTATACTCTCTATACTCATGGCATTTACTAAGCTTATTAACCACTTGAGCCCCGGACCATTATGCTGCCTAAGGACCAGAGGTCTTTTTCCAATTTGGCACTGCTTCGCTTTAACTGCTAATTGCGCGGTCATGCAATGCTGTACCCAAACGAAATTTGCGTCCTTTTCTTCCAACAAATAGAGCTTTCTTTTGATGGTATTTGATCACCTCTGCGGTTTTTATTTTTTGCGCTATAAATGGAAAAAGACCGAAAATTTTGAAAAAAAATGATATTTTCTACTTTTTGTTGTAAAAAAAATCCAATAAACTCAATTTTAGTCATACATTTAGGCCAAAATGTATTCGGCCACATGTCTTTGGTAAAAAAAATGTCAATAAGCGTATATTTATTGGTTTGCGCAAAAGTTATAGCGTCTACAAACTAGGGTACATTTTCTGGAATTTACACAGCTTTTAGTTTATGACTGCCTATGTCATTTCTTGAGGTGCTAAAATGGCAGGGCAGTACAAACCCCCCCCCCCAAATGACCCCATTTTGGAAAGTAGACACCCCAAGGAAATTGCTGAGAGGCATGTTGAACCCATTGAATATTTATTTTTTTTGTCCCAAGTGATTGAATAATGACAAAAAAAAAAAATATTTACAAAAAGTTGTCACTAAATGATATATTGCTCACACAGGCCATGGGCCTATGTGGAATTGCACCCCAAAATACATTCAGCTGCTTCTCCTGAGTACAGGGATACCACATGTGTGGGACTTTTTGGGAGCCTAGCCGCGTAAGGGGCCCCGAAAACCAATCACCGCCTTCAGGATTTCTAAGGGTGTAAATTTTTGATTTCACTCTTCACTGCCTATCACAGTTTCGGAGGCCATGGAATGCCCAGGTGGCACAAAACCCCCCCAAATGACCCCATTTTGGAAAGTAGACACCCCAAGCTATTTGCTGAGAGGCATATTGAGTCCATGGAATATTTTATATTTTGACACAAGTTGCGGGAAAGTGACACATTATTTTTTTTTTTTTTGCACAAAGTTGTCACTAAATGATATATTGCTCACACAGGCCATGGGCATATGTGGAATTGCACCCCAAAATACATTTAGCTGCTTCTCCTGAGTATGGGCATACCACATGTGTGGGACTTTTTAGGAGCCTAGCAGCGTACGGGGCCCCGAAAACCAAGCACCGCCTTCAGGATTTCTAAGGGTGTGAATTTTTGATTTCACTCTTCACTGCCTATCACAGTTTCAGAGACCATGGAATGCCCAGGTGGCACAAAACCCCCCCAAATGACCCCATTTTGGAAAGTAGACACCCCAAGCTATTTGCTGAGAGGCATGGTGAGTATTTTGCAGCTCTCATTTGTTTTTGAAAATGAAGAAAGACAAGAAAAAACATTTTTTTTTTTCTTTTTTCAATTTTCAAAACTTTGTGACAAAAAGTGAGGTCTGCAAAATACTCACTATACCTCTCAGCAAATAGCTTGGGGTGTCTACTTTTCAAAATGGGGTCATTTGGGGGGGGGTTTGTGCCACCTGGGCATTCCATGGCCTCCGAAACTGTGATAGGCAGTGAAGAGTGAAATCAAAAATTCACGCCCTTAGAAATCCTGAAGGCGGTGCTTGGTATTCGGGGTCCTGTAGGAGGCTAGGCTCCCAAAAAGTCCCACACATGTGGTATCCCCGTACTCAGGAGAAGCAACAGAATGTATTTTGGGGTGTCATTTTACATATTCTCATGCCATGTTTGAGCAATATATCATTTAGTGACAACTTTGTGCAAAAAAAAAAAAAAAAAATTTGTCTCTTTCCCGCAACTTGTGTCGCAATATAAAATATTCCATGGACTCGACATGCCTCTCAGCAAATAGCTTGGGGTGTCTACTTTCCAAAATGGGGTCATTTGGGGGGGGTTTGAACTGTCCTGGCATTTTATGCACAACATTTAGAAGCTTATGTCACACATCACCCACTCTTCTAACCACTTGAAGACAAAGCCCTTTCTGACACCTTTTGTTTACATGAAAAAGTTATTTTTTTTTTTGCAAGAAAATTACTTTGAACCCCCAAACATTATATATTTTTTTAAAGCAAATGCCCTACAGAATAAAATGGTGGGTGTTTCATTTTTTTTTTCACACAGTATTTGCGCAGCGATTTTTCAAACGCATTATTTGGGGAAAAAACACACTTTTTAAAATTTTAATGCACTAAAACACACTATATTGCCCAAATGTTTGATGAAATAAAAAAGATGATCTTAGGCCGAGTACATGGATACCAAACATGACATGCTTTACAATTGCGCACAAACGTGCAGTGGCAACAAAATAAATACATTTTTAAAAGCCTTTAAAAGCCTTTACAGGTTACCACTTTAGATTTACAGAGGAGGTCTACTGCTAAAATTACTGCCTTCGATCTGACCTTTGCGGTGATACCTCACATGCATGGTGCAATTGCTGTTTACGTTTGACGACAGACTGCCGCTTGCGTTCACCTTAGCGCGAGAGCAGGGGGCGACAGGGGTGCTTTTTTTTTTTTCTTTATTATTTTTTTGCTTTTTTATCTTATTTTTAAACTGTTCCTTTCATTTTTTTTTTTTAATCATTTTTATTGTTATCTCGGGGAATGTAAATATCCCCTATGATAGCAATAGGTAGTGACAGGTACTCTTTTTTGAAAAAATTGGGGTCTATTAGACCCTATATCTCTCCTCTGCCCTCAAAGCATCTGACCACATCAAGATCGGTGTGATAAAATGCTTCCCCAATTTCCCAATGGCGCTATTTACATCCGGCGAAATCTAAGTCATAAAATGCTCGTAGCTTCCGGTTTCTTAGGCCATAGAGATGTTTGGAGCCACTCTGGTCTCTGATCACCTCTATGGTCAGCTGGCTGAATCACCGGCTGCATTCTCAGGTTTCCTGTTGAGACAGGAGAGCCAGAGAAAAACACGGAAGATGGTGGGGGGGGGGCATTCCCTCCCACGGCTTGTAAAAGCAGTCTAGAGGCTAATTAGCTGCTAGGATTGCTTTAAAATGAAAGCCGACCGCTGGCTGAAAAGAATGATACCAAGATGATACCTAAACCTGCAGGCATCATTCTAGTATAACCACTCAAAGTCGTGAATGGCGTACCTGAAGACAAAAAAATGGTTAACAATAAAGCACAGTAAACGGTAAAGTATAAAAAATTGCATACCTGAAAAACAAACTTGATAAAACATAATAACAATAAAACATTTCAGAATAGAATACAGTAAAAAAGAGCAGAACAATAGAGAGAGAATAGAGAGAGAGAGAGAACAATAAAACGACAACTATTTCTTTTTATTTTATATATTTTTTTTTTTATTTTTTTTTACACTTTTTTTGTAACTAACTTTTATAACTGTAACCGGTTCCAGGTTCGAGTCTCTCAAAATGCGATGGCATCTTGGGAGACCCTGTGAAAGTGTGTCCTAGTCTGTGCAATGCTGTACCCTACGCTAATACTCAACTAGTGAATGGTAGCGTTCAAAACATTCACCAATGCAAAGACCAGGATTGTCAGGACAGGAGGGACAATAATAGCGGGTGTCACGCCTATATCCGCGCTTGCTGCAGACACAACATCTTTTTTGGGGGGGTTCGTTGGGTAGGGGTACTCGGGAGGACATAAAGAAAATGCCTCTCATGCAGCCGACTGCATTTGGTTGGGGATGTGAATGGGGAAGTACGGGCGCTGCAGAAGTGGTGGGTTCCCAATTAGGATTGGTGAATGCAGCAGGAAGGGCATTATGGGCACGACGGGCCTGTGTTTGTCTTTTTGGTGGCAGCGGGACACTACTTGTGCTTGCCACCTCACCAGCTTGAACTACACTTATCTGACTCGCCACGTCACCAAGTATTACTGCAGTGCTGGTTTGACTACGACCGGGGTGTACTAGGCCGCTGGTGCTTGCCAGTTCAATAAAAAGCTACCAAAAAAACTGTTAGCGATCGCAGGGATCAGGCCTGACTCTGTGAATGCTGCAGTTATGCGTTTAGTTTTTTGTAAGTGACAGTGATCGATCAATACTGCACTTGGGTGGGCTGGGCTGGGCTGGGCGGAGGGGCAAAACGCAGGTGCTAGCAGGTATCTGGGCTGATCCCACTAACACTGCGTTTTTGGGAACCCTAAACTGCTGGGGACGCTAGTATAGATCTGATCGGATCAGATATTGATCCATTCAGATACTATACCACTAAGGGAGGCGTATGCTGCGTGCGTGGGTGTTAGCGGTACTGGCGCTAATCTGACGCTGCCTGGGGCGACGCATATCACCGCCGGGCGATCAGGGGGCTAAACCTTTATTCGGTAATAAACGGTGGGTGCCCTGACACTATAAAAAATAAACAAACTAACCAGCATCACCCGTAATAGTTATACGGTGATCAGTGGTGAAAGGGTTAACTAGGGGGCAATCAAGGGGTTAAAACATTTATTAGATAGTATATGGAGGTCCCTGACGCTATAAAACACTGACGGCGAACCTAAATATTTACCTCCCTAACTAGCGTCACCAGCGACACTAATACAGCGATCAGAAAAATGATCGCTTAGCGACACTGGTGACAGGGGGTGATCAAGGGGTTAAAACTTTATTAGGGGGGGTTCGGGGGGTACCCTAGACCTAAAGGGGGCTAACCCTAACTGTCCTAACACTGTAACTGTCACAAACTGACACCAATGCAGTAATAAGAAAAAAAAAAAAAAAAAACTGCTTGGTGTCAGTTTGTGACCGGGGGGGGGGGTGATTGGGGGGGGTGATCGGGGGGCGATCGGGGGGGGATCGGGGTGTTTTGTGTGCCTGGAATGTTCTACTGTGTGTGTAGTGTTTGTGCACTCACATTTCAGTCTTCTCTCCTCGGCGCCGGAACGGAAAATACCGAGCCGAGGAGAGATGACATCACTTCCTTTGCTGCTGTTTAGCATACAGCAGCAAAGGAATGTTCCCATTGGCCCGCAGCGATCATGAGGGGGGGGGCCACAAACGGATGGCCTCCCCTTCACCTCCGATCGCCGCGGAACAAAACAGAACCGCCTCGGGCACCGGGGGGGTCCGATTGGACCCCCCATGCCGCCTTGCTGACGTACATCGGCGTGAGGCGGTCCTTAAGTGCTTAAAGAGTAACTCCCCTTTTGCTGAAAAAAAACATTCCTCTCTGTGTGATCTGTGTACACTGCAAGAATTTTAACATACTTTGTGGCAGATTTAAACCTTTTTTATTCTGAAGAAATAGCTGTTTGTTTGTATGTGTCCATCTGAATCTGTATGGGAGTGGTTTTATAATTATCAAATAAAGAAAATTGCAGTGTCTGCATCCCTTTAGATGTGATTTCCCTTTGAGAATATCTCACGAAAAATGAAATTTTTGTTGCAGGAAATGTTTAAAATCTGATTTGTATCTTAGTGCAAACTTCTGGGAAAATCAGCGAGCTAATCACACAAGCAGGAAATGACATATCTACAGGGGTGGTTTGTACACCATGTGTGTGCATAATGCCTCCAGGTAGCCATATTGCATTGCACATTGCATTTTACAGAAAATTACAGCACTGTAGACTGAAAATTTTAATAATATTCAATTACAATATGACTGTCGCAATTGTATACGCTATATATATATATATATATATTTTTTTTTTTTCTTATTTGCTATTTTTTTTCCCACAAAAGTGAAGTTATGCTTTAAATAATAAATTATTAAAGACACTTAAGTATTTTTTTAGTTATGGCAATGCTATCCCTAGTCAAACAGGTTTCTTGGGAAAAGATCAAGTATGCCAATGGATATGCTTAAACTTTTAGATTTTTATATCTACAATACTGCACAAAGTTTACCGCATAGGCTCCCATGCAGGTTACTGCGTGGCATGTTTACCAGATCATAGCAATGCAATAAATGGTAACAAATAGTGGAAACCTGGATGGATCTGTTAGTAACCCTGAATACATTGCATTTTAGAACCTGAAAGAAAAAAAAAAAAAAAAAAAACACAAAGAAAATAATACTAAGAGAAAATAACGAAAACAGGGGGGGGGGGATGGGAGGGTAAATGGGGGGGAGGGGAGGGAGAAGAGGGGGGGGGAGCCCTATAAAGATTGAGAGAATTATTATGGTATAATGTAATGTCGTACAAAAATTGTCCAGCATTAATATTTATTTCTATTTGGAGTATATAATTATTTATAATTATTTATGTAGACCCACTGACGTTGACGTTGGCACTGGCGTTAGGTTGGCTGGTGTCAGAGATTGGAGTGTGATTCCGATTGTAGTCTTGAGCTGACATCGGGAGGAAGGAATCGTAGTAGGAAAAGGAAGATGAGCTGATGTTTGATATTTCTTCTTTTGAAAGAGATGCCTGCATAAAGGCTTGCCATTTGGAGTAGAAGTGATCTGAGGAGTTTTTTTGTTTGAAGTCCGTGTTTAGGCGGTCTTTGAGTAGAAGTTGCATGAGGTCCTGTTTGACTTGAGTGATATTGGGGCTTACAGGTGTAATCCAGTTTTTTAAGATGGTTCTTCTTGCAATTAATAGGCAAGTCAAGGACCACCCTTTGTGTGATGTGGTGTCCTTCGGGTTCTTTGTAGAGCCGACCCTGGTGACGGCCGTTTTGGACCATGGCAGTAGGATTGGGTCCCAGTAGCCGAAGATAAGAAGCAGAGGATCCTTGGGTAGTTTAATTAGAGTCACTTTAAATATGTAGGCTATAACTTGGTCCCAGAAAGTGGATATGTAGGAGCAGTGCCAAAAACGATGAGCTAAGGATGGTTTCTGGTGTTTACAGAGTGGGCAGATGGCTTTGTTCTTGTCCGTTTTAGAAGATAAGAAAGGCATATGTGCCCTGTGGGCTATTTTCAGTTGTGTTTCTCTCCATATTTCGTTTGGTGTTAGCTTTTGGACTGCGTTAAGCCCTTGTAAGATTTTTTCTACTAGGTTTGGATCAGGGAAGTCTTTATTCCAGTTTTTAATTGATGATGACGAGAGAGGTAGAGAGGATTTGTTGAGGAGTGGTTTGTATATGTCTGAGATTTTGTATGTGTTACTCATTATCATTTGATCCGTGACATTTGTTTGGAACCTTTTGACGTCTTGATTGCACGCCTCCCTTAAGAAACTGATACATTGCCCATAGTAGAAGTTGTGAATGGAGGGTAGAGAGAAGGTTTTCGCGATGTTGGCGAAGGGTAGTGGTTGACCCATCTGGATGTTGCAGAAATGAGAGAATTTAGTTAGGCCTTTCTGTTCCCATGTTTTGAATGATTTGTGCTCTAGACTCGGCAGAAATGCCGGATTTCCTTGAATCGGGAGGTGTATTGACAGAAAAGGGGATACCTTTAGTATTTTCCGTGATTCTCTCCAAGCTACTGCTGTGTCCCTTAATAAGAGATTATGTTGGTGGGGAGAGGGGACTGACTTCCATCTGCAGTGTAAGAGGGCTACAAGTGAGTAGGGATGGGCCATGTGGGATTCCAATGAGAAGTTTGAGTATCGAGAGGACTGGGTTATCCAGTCTAGACTTGTTCTTAGCAAACATGCAAGGTTATACATTCTGACATGCGGGAGACTGATGCCCCCTTCGCGTCTGGGAAGATAGAGTTTTTTTAAAGCTATACGTGGTCGTTTGTTCTGCCATAAGAATTTAGATATAGCGTTATTGAGTGAGGTCACATCTTTATGATGAAGAAGTAGTGGGATGGTTTGCATGGGGTAAAGTAGTCTTGCAAAACTGACCATTTTTATTAAATGACATCTTCCCAGAAGCGAAAGGGGCAGATCCATCCAGGTATTTAATTCCTGAGTTATTTTTGATACCAAAGGAGGGTAATTGAGGTGGTATAGCGAAGAAGGGAGTTTTCCTATTTGTATTCCTAAGTATGTAATGTGGGATTTAGCAACAGGGAAAATTGATTGTTGGGTCCATTTAGGTGTGGAGTGGGAACCAATGGGAAGAATTTCGCTTTTGGTGTAGTTAATACGGAGGCCCGAGCACAATCGAAATTCATCGAATACATTTTTTATGGTTAACATATCAGACGAGGGGTTGGCTGAAAATATAAGGACGTCATCTGCAAAAAGTGAGGTACGTAAGTCGTGTGGGCCTATCTTTAAGCCATGTAGGGGTGCTACTGATGTTAGATATCTGGAAAGTGGTTCTAGTGCTATATTGAAGAGGAGTGGCGATAGGGGGCAGCCCTGGCGTGTGCCCTTATGGAGGCGAAATTCTTCTGATAGGAGACCTGCCGCCACTAACCTTGCTGTCGGAGCTGTGTACATGGCGGTAATAAGGTGGTGGAAGGAGCCTGAGAAACCTATTGCCTTCATTGTCATGGATAACCAGTCGAAACTGACGTTATCAAAAGCTTTTTCCGCGTCTAGCGTGATAATGGCATGATCCATGTTTGGGTGATGTATTGCGTGTTCTAGGGCCAGCATAACTTTGCGGATGTTAAGGGTGGCTGTACGTCCTTTAATAAAACCTGACTGGGCGGGGTGAATTAGGGAGGGCATGATGTCTGCTAGTCTGGTGGCAACGATTTTTGAGAGGATTTTAACATCTAGGTTGAGAAGTGATATGGGCCTGTATGATCCTGGTTCTTGGGGGTCTTTACCCTTTTTTGCCAGTAGTTTTATGATGGCTTGGTTCCCCGAATGAAGGTATGAACCCCCTGACCATATATGTTGATATACTTGGAGGAGAGTAGGTTCTAATAGGGGTTGTAGGGTCTTGTAGAATTCGCTGGTGAGGCCATCCGGGCCTGGGGCTTTAGACAGGGTTAAGTTGCGGATAGTTGCCGATATTTCGGGGAGAGTGATAGGTGCGTTTAGGGTTTCTAGTTGTGTTGGGGAGATTTTGGGAAGGGTTATTTTTTCTAGAAAAGCGCGTGCTGTTTGTGGATCTATCGGGTCTGAGGCATAAAGAGTGGAGTAGAATTTTTGCATGACTTTGTTAATTGGGAGTGGAGTGGCGTGGAGGGTACCCGCTTTATCACGGAGGGATGTGATATGGGTTGGGCGGTATGGACCTTTGCAAAGTCTGGATAGGAGTTTTCCTGCTTTATTCCCAAATTTATGGAAAGAGGCATCTAAATAGGCCTTCTTGGTATTTTCTAGATTGTTTACCCAAATGTCAAATTCCCTTTTTGCTATCTGCCATTCAGAGCGTGTTGTTGGGGAGTCTTTGGTGTACATATCTAGTTGTGCCCGGTGTAAACGAGAGCTGGCCTCTTTGTACTTAGTTAGGGTGTTGCGTTTGAATGAGGTTGCATAAGAAATGATACGGCCCCTCAGGAAAGCTTTACCAGCGTCCCAAAATAGGTTGGGGTCGTGTATGTGTGGGGCGTTGTTTGAGGAGTATTCAGCCCATGCGTCGGTGATGTAATTTTGGAAGTCAGTGTTGTTATGTAGATAAGATGGGAACCGCCATATATTGGGGTGTGGAGGTAGGTCTAGATTATCTAGTGTCACCTCTATAGGGGCATGATCTGAAATGGTTATGTCGTGGATGGTGGAGTTTTGGAGGTAGGGTAGAAGGTTGTCAGAGCCGAAGATGTAGTCTATTCTGGTGAATGTTTTGTGTGGATTAGAGTAGAAAGTGAATTCCCTGTCTGCCGGGTGGGAAAGGCGCCATAGATCCTGGAAATGGATGGATTCCATGGTACTAGCCAGGAGGGAAGGGGGTAGTGGGATAGTGTCCTTTTTTGGTCTTTTTTGTGAAGATCTGTCATCCATCTGATGGAGGGTGTCATTGAAATCTCCTCCGATTAGATGAGGGAGATGTGTGTTTTCTAGAAGCCAACTGGATAGTTCAGTGTAAAATTGTCTGCTTGGATTATTAGGGGCATAAACATTTGTTATAGCTAGTTCTTTGGAGAATATTTTGATGTGTACCGTGAGTAGACGGCCCTGGTCGTCGTTTTTTGCAGTCAAGACTGTGCACGGGAGGTTCTTGTGTATGAGTAAGAGAACGCCAGCTTTGCGTCCTGTTGCCTCTGAGCCTAGAACAGTGCCAACCCAGAGTTTCTTCATGCGATGAAAGTCTGAGGCCGGTAAATGTGATTCCTGAAGAAGTGCTATATCGGCTTTGAGCCGCTTGAGATGCCTAAGGATTTTCATTCTCTTTTGGGGGGATCTGAGACCCTTTACATTCCAGGAGAGTATTTTCATATTAGGGGGGTTGAAAAGGGATGTGTGTTATTAAGTGTGTTTTAATATTGTGTGGAAGGTGTGATAGTACGTCAGCTGTGTCTGGATGTCTGAGGTTGTTATGTGGGAGGTGTATAAGTACGAGAGTGGATTTGGTTTGGCTAGGGCCGTATGAAAGGGAGGGGGGGGGAGGGGATGTAACCTGTAAGGGAAGCAACATAGGGAAAAGTATCACCAGTACAACATACGAACATGGAAACTTCGCTTTTTTCCGCATGGAGTCACTGTGTAGGTCAACTCCCATCTCAGGACGGTGATGATATAGCCCCAGAGAGCCCTTGGCCGTGAGACAAGTGTTAATGTGGGCATCAAGGGGTCTCATATGAGGGGGGGGGGGAGGGAGTGCAGTTGTCCGCACACAGTGAGGCCAGGAGGATGTAAAAAAAAAGAAAAACATTGACATTTACGAAAAGGAATAACTTGCTAGGAAGGGACCTGTAAGAAAGGGATTACAATGGAAAGGCAAACATATGTAAATGAGAAATATTGTACATTACGTGTAGATGAGGTACAGATGGTACGTGGAACCTGAGGGAGGACAGAGAGAATTTTACTGTCCAAAATTTTGGGACCGATGGAGGTGGGTTTCAGGTTTTAGTTCAGCGGTGCGTAAAGCGGTGCTGGTCCGGAATCGAGGATCTAAATCGCTTGGGGGAGTCTTTACGCGGGCTTCGTTGATCCAGGGAGCGATTGATTGAAGTACCTTTCGACGGGGTGTGTTGTTGAGTGTTGGGGAACAAAGACCGCATGTAGGCTTCTGCTTCTGAGGGTTCTTGGAAGGAGAGCTGGTCCCCGTTAGGTGTCTTGAGGCGTAGGGTGGCCGGGAAGGCTAGGGTGAACTTGATCTGTTGCTTAAAGAGTTCAGAGCATATCTGTTGAAAGGCCTTGCGTTTCTTTGAAACTTCGATTGAGTAGTCAGCAAAAATCAGGACTCTCACTCCGTCAATTTGTAGCGAGCGAGATTGTCTAAATTTTTGAAGAATGAGAGCCTTGTCGGAATAATTTAGATATTTGGCTATGATGGGCCGAGGATTCTTGCGTTCTTCATTATACGACCCCATCCTGTGAGCGCGTTCCACTGTGCAGGGGCCAGTTAGGCCTAGCGCCTCGGGTATGCGTTGGGAGCAAAAGTCCATTAGGGCAGATGCTTGGAGGGATTCCGGAATCCCTACGAATCGCAGGTTGCTCCTTCTGGATCTATTTTCCAAATCGTCAAGTTTTTGGATTATATATTGGTTCGTTTTGTCTTGTGCTTGTTCCGTGGCTTGAGCTTGGTACATCTCTTCCTCCATGCTTGATAGGCGGTGCTCTAGCTCGTTTAGCCTAGTGTTGTGTTCTCCTAGCTGGGCCTTTATCTGTTTCATCCCCGCATTTACAGCCTTTTCTACTGAAGCAGCTATCATGGGGGACAGAAGTGCTGCCACTGCCTGTGCAGTGCGGTTTTGTGGTCCCCGGCAAGCTGTGGGGAAGTAGCTGGCATGGAGAAGGCCTGAGGAGAGGGTGCTTGAGGAGAGGAAGCCTGGGAGTGTGGCTGGGCAGGGGATATCTGAGGGGATGTGTGTGGAGCTGTGCTTCCACTTACTTTCATCTCCGTTGTGTGTTGTTGCTGCTGCTGCTGGTGCTGGTGCGCGCCTGTGTAGGCTTCCGTGTAGGCCGAAGCCGGGGCCTCGATTTGCGGCTGGGCCGGCGGCGTCAGGGCCGTGTTGGAGCGGGAGCCGCGGACCTCCACGAAACGGTCCATAGAGCGGGTGGAAGTGCCCAAGGTGGCCGATGGAGGTTTCTGGCTTCTGGGCCGGATTTTTAGGCAGGTTTAGGTGTCCTCAGAGCGGGAGCTGTGAGAGAGTGCAGCTACTCCATGCGGCGCCGGAACCGGAAGTTATTATTTTTTTAATTAAAGGTGAACCAAGCCTTTAGGTATTTATACCTTAATCCACTGTCCCTCGACTAAATGCTCATTTAACCCGTGCAGTACGGGGGAGGGGGGGTTCTACTGCAAGGGTGGTGTGACAGACCCAACTGGGACAGGGGCTTTTGGAGGGGACTGCAAGGTAACCTCTAGCCTACTGACTATGGGCCCTGGCATGTGATGGAGCTACAAGCATTCAGGAAGATGTCCTGCTATATAATGCAAGATGACATTATCACATGATGGTCTCTGCTAACTTGAAACTCAGTGAGAAGATGTATAGGAAAAAAAGCTGGTTGGGAGGTGCATGTGCAGCAGCATCCAAGATGGCTGCTTAGCTCCGTGCTGCTCCAGTCTTGGGACACCTCCAGCTACCACCCAATGTCCGCAGGTACTGCCCGGAGGAACTCAACACGGGAATTGGATTCAGCAGCAGCGCAGCCCAGCCACTCCAAAATGGCGTCTGGCATCCTCATGAGGCACGGTCAGTGCTGAAGACTCCATTGCTGACCAGGATCACGCTGATCTCCATGCCTCCCACTATTCCGGCAGACACCGTGAGTACTCCACAGCAAGTGGCCCCCTCACCTGCATTCACTGAATCCCTGTTAGGGAGAACACTGGGAGGACTTGCCCATATCCCATTACAGGAGCTGCTGAACAGCCAAGACCCATGGGAACAGGAGACCAGGGACACCTCTCTCACCCCCATGGATTTCCCCTCCATGATGGCTGCATTCTCCAAAATGCTGACCAGAGGCCTGTCACATACTGCGGCCCAGATCATAGCCTCCATCCATGCTGATCTGGGAGCAAAGAGGCACGAGGATGGAGGTGATTGAACAGAAAACTGACCAGGCAGCCCTGAGAATCAACCAGACTACTGCCAGAATCCAGGATCTCCAGGACCAACTAGAAGCTTCTACTTCAAATATTGATGACCTCGAAAACAGGTCGAGACGCTACAACTTTAGAATCAGAGGCCTTCCAGAATCCATTAAGGACATTAATCTGGCGGTTCAGGAATTCATCAAAAGCCTAATACCTGACATCCCAGTTAACTGCCTGGAGCTTGATAGAGCCCACAGAGCACTACAACCCCCATGCTCTGATGGCCTCCCAAGGGACATCATAGTGAAACCGCACTTCTACGCGGTCAAAGAAGAGGTGATGAATCTATCCCGCTCGGTGGAGAAACTGACGATCATGGGTCACCATATCCAAATCTTCACGGATCTTTCACCATACACAGTACAAAAGTGACGAGCGCTGAAACCATTGGTACAAGTTCTGGCTAACAAAGTTATCAATTACAGATGGGCTTTCCTGCTTCACCTGAACTTCTCACCTGAACAAACATACAACTTTTCCTCATTTTCTGAAGGTGAATGACTGCTCCTACATTTAGGGCTGATTACCCAGGAATTGCCTCCACCTCCTGCCAACAGAGGAGCACCATCTTCTAATCACCCATCACCTAATAGCCCGCTGTCTCAAGTGTGGCAGACACAACACCCTAAACGATCACGGGAGTCCTTCCCTCCATGAGACTGTCCACCTTCTACCAATACTTTTTCAGTCTCTCGATTCCCTTTGGAATTGTGGTTGGGGCCAACCTACCGTCATTAGACTGTCGTTCCATTTACCCCAAGAAAACTTGGGATCGGCCCCAAGTTCCTCACAGGAAGATTGTTCCTGGGGACCGGCTCCCCCGCAACCCCCCGGTTCCCCATGTTACCTTTTTTTTTTTTAACCTACAAGTTACTTGTGCCTTACTAATAGTCCTTTTTTCCTTTGGTTTTATCTTTTTACTAGTCATTTTTACATCTATGTCCCTGGCTCTACACTGATATTCCACCATTCCTGTGGAACTCTAGAAAATGCAGAGCCTAAGGGGTCATGATGGCTCTCTTGAGGAGGCCCTTGAACTGGGACATTTGCCGCCTCCCCGGACGATCAGCCATATGGTCACAGGCGGCTATCTCTTCCTCTCTCATGGCCGGTGGCAGGCATCATGAAGACACCTATCACCCCTATCCTACGAACAGTGGTGATACGTGTGACCTAGTGGGGGAGTAGGAGTATGAACAAACAGACCTGACTATACTATATTTTTGTGTCAACAGGGCTCAGACTTTAAGTTTAATACACTGTTATAGATAACTCTTACGGTGGGGGTGACTGGAGCGGTTACAGTGCACCTCTGTCTGACTCCAATAGGAGAACTTCGCCTTTTTCCCCTGTTAGAGTCAGATTCCCAAGTCCTTTCTAGGATGACTGGGGCTTTCTTTGGGTAAAGGGCTGGGCAGCAATGGGTCTTGTATTATCTAATGCATCTTCTCTCTCTTTCTCTTTTTCCATTTCTTTCTCTGCTTTATCCTCCCTCTTCTTCCTTTCCCCTCATCGTTCATCAGTTACAAGGTCTTGCTGGAATTCCTACCTCACCATATACAGTATCAGATCGCCATGGAGCCCAAAAAGCCTTCCATCTGCCAGGGAAATCGCCTGTGACTGGTAAGAGTACCTTACACATAGCACCCTATTACCAACTAAGCCATGACTGAAGCTCCACCAACAGACCTAAAACTCCGGATCTTCTCCCACAGTGTACAGGGACTCAACTCCCCAGTAAAAATACGTAAAATAATGCAACAGCACTACACACTAAAAGCAGAGGTAGTGCTGCTTCAAGAGGCACACTTTCTGGCTACCCACAATCATTCATTCCTTCACAAAAATTTCACTCAATTCCACCTAGCAAATGCGGTCAGACGAGAGGAGTGGCAGTATGTTTTTCTAACAGGGTTCACTTCTCACCTACTAAAATAATTAAAGACCCTGAAAGCCATTACGCTCTAGTAACTTGCACAATTAATGGGGGGGGGGGCATACACGTTCGTATCTTACTACACCTCTAACACACACCAAGACAAATTTTTCAAAACTGTTCTACAGACCCTGAAGCCTCACTTCCTAGGCACAGTAATCCAGGGTGGCGACTTTAACACCCCATTTGATCTCTCTTTGGACAAATCCAACCCCCAGACCTCAAAAGTCAAGAGACCCCCCCAGACAAAGTGTGTGGGTAGCGCAGACCATACAGACGCATGGCCTGGTTGACATCTAAAGGGAAATGAACCCCCAAACCAAGGATTACACACACTATTCCATCCCACACAAAACACACTCTAGGATAGACCACATCTTTATTCTTCACATGCAATCCCAATGGTGGATGCCTCCAAAATATATGACACCCCTTTATCTGATCACTCCATAATGACTCTTACCCTCTGGGGTGGTTTCAGGAAGAGGGGCCCCTTCAAATGGTGTCTCAATAAAGCCCTACTGAGCAAACCCGCACATTGCACAGTCTTGGAAACAGCATTAACAGACTACTTTTTGGAAAAGATAGACTCATCCAGCTTGCATCCCAAATTAAATGGAAAAGAAGGGCAGAAATACAGCAGTTGATGGAAGACTTTCATTCATTCAGTAAACACCACAAAAGCATCCCCACCCCAGACAGCCTGGCTAGGCTCCATTTGGCTCGAGTCAGATTAAACCTCTCCCTCACCACCTCAGCCGAAAAACACTTAAGATGGACAGGGGCTCGCTTTTACTACCAAAATGACAGGATAGGCTCTAAATTAGCAGATAAACTAAGTCCAAAGATGCGTACCTTGGCCTTCCCCAAAATTCGCACCAAGATGGGAAATTTAACCCAAAATCCAGTGGGAATCATGGACTCCTTCCATGATTTCTACTCAAACCTATATAAAGACCTACCTCATAACCACCCCAAGATAAGAGAGGCATTTCTCCAAGACCCCAACTTACCCCACCAGGAACTACTAGACAAGTTCTCCTCAGACGAAATATTGGAAGTTATAGAATCTTTGAAATTAGCCTCTGCTCCAGGACCGGATGGCTTCTCGGTCTGCTAGTATAATAACTTCAGCTCCCGCCTAGCACCCTACATGGCTCATTTCTTTAACTCTCTCTGGGATGGAGCCCCTCTACCTAGCGACCTGAATACTGCTTTTATATCGGTCATACCCAAACAAGGGAAAAACAAGAGCGAGGTCGGTAATTATCGTTCCATTTCGCTGATAAATAACGACTTTAAGATCATGACAAAAATCCTAGCAACAAGATTTTCCAGCTTTATTGCTGAATACATTCACAAAGATCAGGTGGGCTTCATCCCGGGAAGACAGGGACTGGACAAAATCCGTAGGGCAGTTGACCTGATCTCCCTCCTACAATCCCATTAGGACGGGGGCCACGTCAGGAAGGCTACTTGTTATCATTAGATCTACAGAAGGCCTTCGACTCAGCGTCCTGGCCATACCTCTTTGACATCCTTAAACGTTGGGGGTTTGGAGTCAAATTCGTTAGACTTATACACACCCTTTACTCTAATCCGAATGCCTAAGTGCATTTAATGGGGCATTACTCCGAGTCTTTTGATATCAATCTCCCTTGATCTTTGCAATCTCGATTGAATCACTGGCCATAGCCATCGGGTCCAATTCTGATATAAAAAGAGTTAAATGCGGTGAGAAAGAACATAAGTGTGCCCTCTTCGCAGACGACCTGCTATTATTCCTAACGTCACCACTAATCTCTACCCCCAATGTTTTCCAGCTACTTAAGGAATTTGGGTATATTTCCGGTCTCCAAGTAAACATAACCAAATCAATAGCCCTAAACATATCCTTCCAACCGAAACTAATAGACCAACTCAAACAACACTTTTCCTTCTCCTGGGCAGAGGAAGCGATCCCCTACCTTGGAATCAAACTGACCAAAAGTGTTAGTACCCTATACATGGTCAACTATCCACACATGTTCCGCTCGCTCAAAACAGAGCTGTACTTGTGGTTGAAGGGTAGCCTATCCTGGCTGGGCAGGTTAAATGCCGTAAAGATGACATTACTACCCCGTCTACTATACCTCTTTCATTCTCTCTCCATCCCTATTAAAAAATCCACTTTGACTAAGCTTCAATCCAAGATTGTCAGCTTTATCTGGGGAGACAGGGGTCACCAATTTGCGAAAGAAATCCTACTCCGACTTAAAACACAAGGCGGACTGGGACTCCCAAACCTATGGCTTTACTATCAAGCAGCCCAACTGGCCCAATTTTCCGTCATATATTCCAAGGGCCACAAACCTGACTGGGTCTCCCTAGAAAGGCAGGCAGTCCCCCACAATATGCTCGACTTTCTACTCTGGAGACCAGCAAAACACAGACCAGCTAGCCTAGCTCCCACACTATCTCACTCCCTAGCACTATGTGATACAATACATAAACACACACAACTGATATTTCCCCTGAGACCCCTATCACATCTATTTCACAACTCTGATTTTCCCCCAGGGAAGAACATATACGCCTTCCGCTGGTGGCTAAACAAGGGGCTTTTCAGGATAGGACACCTCTCTACCCCAAATCGCCCTTTATCATTAGGACACTGTCTGAGCAAACTAGACATGCCAGTTTCCGAAAAGTTCAGCCTTTCCCAGCTCAGGCACTTCCTCCACACACTTTGGACTGACAAGTCGGGCCCTCCCAAAGCAACCATGTATGAACAATGGTGTTCCAACATAGAATCTCAAAAGGGCGTCATCTCCATTATATACGCTTCCCTGGCAGACAAGGCAAACTCCCTGGCATGCGCTCGATCCTGGGAGGCAGATCTGGACATCCAGCTTGACCCTGACAAGTGGTTTCAAGCCTTCAGAAGATCGTCTAAAGGTATCTTAAACATTTCACTAATAGAAGCTAACATTAAAGTGTTGGCGAGATGGTATTACATTCCTGCTAGACTATCCAAGATATATCCAGACGCCTCTCCTCTCTACTATAGAGGATGCGGGCATGTAGGCACGATGCTCCATATATGGTGGACTTGCCCCCTTATAAGAAGCTACTGGAAAAATATCCTCCATGTACTATGAAAGGTAACAGAGACCCAAGTTCCTCAGGATCCCACATATATTGTCTTGAACCGCAGGGTGCACAATACCCCTAAGTGCACACAACAACTTATCTTCTTCATGTGCTTGGGTGCCAAAATTACCTTAGCAAAAGCCTGGAAAAACATCCCGGGGGAGGGGAGTAGGGCAACGGACAGGGCTTTTCATTGGGCTGGGACCACAGGCTCTGTTACTCCACAGTGTGAACCCATAGGGGTGGAGTGATTACCCCAGAAGCCCTGGCACCATGTGACCCTAACCAACTCTGGTACATCGGGACCACTCTCCACAGTGGATCTGATCAACCAGTTCACTTCAGACCACAGTGGTCAAAAAGGTCTAGCTGAACACATTACTTATAGATAGATAACTGACAGTCCCAAGGACAGGTGAGCCAAATATACTATCTACACCAAATACATGCTACAAGCCAAATGTTTATAGGAGCTTCTGGCCCCCCATTGGACCTCCTCATTTTATGACACCATGTAATTACTGTTACTACTGTTGTATGTTGCCAATAGAAAATACTGAAACTGAGATAATAATGCAAAACTTTATACGACGAGCACACATAAGATTACTGAGTTACGCATAGAGATGTACACAGAGTTTTAACGCAAGCATTTATTGTCGGATATTTGATTCTTACATGTTTGACACTCTCATCAGGCTATGTTGGCCTGTAGGAGGCGGCATTGTCTGTATGTTTACTTTTATATCGGAACAGAAAATTTTAATAAACATATTGAAACAGAAAATAAAGCTGGTTAATGAGTCTCCTAGGCTTGTCTAGGTGACTAGTTGTTAATTAGTTTACTGTTTAACCACTTCAGCCATGGAAGGATTTACCCCCTTCCTGACCAAGCCCTTTTTGCGATGCGGCACTGTGCTTTAACTGACAATTGCAACATTGTACCCTAACAAATCGTCCTTTTTTTCCCATAAATAGAGCTTTCTTTTGGTGGTATTTGATCACCTCTGCGGTTTTTATTTTTGCGCTATAATCAAAAAAAGAGCGAAAATTTTGAAAAAAAAGCAATATTTTTTACTTTCTGCTATAATAACTATCCCCCAAAAAATATAAAAAAACTAATTTCTTCCTCGGTTTAGGCTGACATGTATTCTTCTACATACTTTTGGTAAAATAAAATCGCAATAAGCGTATATTGATTGGTTTGCGCAAAAGTTATTGCATCTACAAAATAGGGGATAGATTTATGGCATTTTTATTATTAATTTTTTTCATTGGTAATGGCAGCGATCTGTGATTTTTATCGTGACTGCGACATTGCGGCGGACGGATTGGACACTTTTGGACACTTTTGACACTATACAGCGATCAGTGCTATCAAAATGCACTGATCACTGTGTAAATGTCACTGGCAGGGAAGGTGTTAAACACTAGGGGGCAATCAAGGGGTTAAGTGTGTTCCCTGGGTGTGTTCTATCTGTAGGGGGGATGAGCTCACTAGAAAATGACAGAGATCACTGCTCCCGATTACTAGGAGCAGTAGATCCCTGTCATGTTGCTAGTCAGAACAGGGAAATGCCTTGTTTACATCTCCCCGTTCTGCCTCTCCATGTCACGATCACGGGCCACTGGCAATCATTGAGTTTGCGGGACCTGCGGGCACTTTCCCACGGCGTGCAACAACGTACAGGTACGTTGTTTTGCGCACCCATGCCACTTTGCCGACGTATGACAGCGTGAGCCGGTCGGCAAGTGGTTAATTAGATTATTTTTTATGTTGGCTCTTCTTTAGATGTATTAATGATATTACTGTTTACAGTTTACATTGTTTAGGATAATGTGATCAGGCTTTTCTGATTTGGTGTGGTATATATCCTTGGTGAATTTACAATAATGTCAGTTTCAGTTTGCACCAAAGCTAGTGTTGTCTATTTCTTGGGTGCAATATTCAGCTATAATATCTGATTCCTGGTTTCAGAGTGGAGGAAGCTGTATCTTGGCGGAGGCACTCAAGCTGGGTGCCAGGCAGTCCATCACATTTGGTGGCAGCAGTGGGATGCTTCATGCAGTCTGGCAAAAAAACAAACCACAACCGGGATCTGAGGTCCAGATAGCAGAAGAGGAGAGATACAGATACTAGCCATCATGGAAGAGGAATTCATAAGGAGGCTGCAAGAGACGCGGGTGCCCACAGAGGATCAATGCAGGTCCTGCTGGGATGGTATGACTCTATCTGCTGGCAACTCTGGAAGGAAGAGCTGGACCGAGAGCACTGGCACCAGGGAAAAATTCTGCCCTCCATCCAAGAAAGGTGCTGGTTGCCGTACGAACTGCGAGTTCTGTTATTGGGGGAACAACTGCATGAGAAGTGGACAGCTGAGGTAACTGCTTCCCGACCAGCTGCCGCCGTTATACGGCGGCAGGTTGGCCCCCCTGGGCGAACCATCGTAGCTGTACGTCGGCTCTTTAAGACGCTGTAGCAGGCATGCGCGCCCCCAGCGTGTCCCCAAAGCTGATGCAATGACGGTGGGTGCGATGACCACTGGGCACCCACGATCACTCATGACAGAGCACGAACCAGAATCTGTGTGTGTAAACACACAAATCCCGGTTCTGTCAGGGGAGAGGAGAGAGATCATGTGTTCCTACTAAGTAGGAACAACGATCTCTCTCCTCCATTAGTCAGCCACATTCCCCCCACAGTTAGAAACACACATAGGGAACACACTTAACCCCTTAATCACCCCCTAGTGTTAACCCCTTCCCTGCCAGTGGCATTTATACAGTAATCAGTGGCTATTTTTAGCTCTGATCGCTGTATAAATGTCACTGGTCCCAAAAAAGTGTCAAAAGTGTCTGATGTTTGTCCGTCGCAATGTTGCAGTTCAGATAAAAATCGCAGATCACCGCCATTACTAGTAAAAAAAAAATAATAATAAAAATGCCATAAATCTATCCCCTATTTTGTAGACGCAAAAACTTTTGCGCAAACCAATCAATATACGCTTATTGCAAATTTTGTTACCAAAAATATGTAGAAGAATACATATTGGCCTAAACTGATGAAGAAATTTGTTTTTTTAATTATTTTTTTGGATATTTATTATAGCAATAAGTACAAAATATTGTGTTTTTTTTTCAAAATTGTCACCAATCTTTTTTTTTATAGCGGCTTGGGGCTGTTGTACAGGAGGCTGTCACAGGACCCTGACTTTGGAAGGGATCTGGAGTGGCATTTGGAGGAAAGCATGGATTACAGAGATCAGATGCTCTGTGCACAGGAAGATTTGGAGTTTCTAGCAGTTCAGGAATGGAAGCTGGAGATTGCCTACAGATGGCTGCTAGACTCTGCTCAGCAGCATGGCTGGGTTCTCTTTGCCAGGGACTATTGGGAAGTACCAGCCGACAGCTCTGAAATCCCGGCTGAAGGGTCGGCAGTGGGGCAGAGTAACAACATTCTTTGGCCACCAACATCCGCAGCTATGGAAGCGGAGCTCTTATGGTGGATGCAGCAAGTGCTGACTCACATTGACGAACCTGTTTCTGAACAGGATGAACTTGGATGGAGAAATGCCTCTGTTCAGCAGCTGTATGAGGGAATGGGGGATGGAGCAGCCGGCTCATTTCACCAGTGGCAGATCCACAGTCTGGGAGTAGAGGTGATTGTCCTTCCGCCCCAGCAGCAAACTCACAGTCTGGGAGCAGAGGAAGCCATCCTCCTTCCCCAACAGTTAACCAGAGCAGAGGATGTGGGGTCCCCAGCAGAAGCGCTGGCATCGGGGCAGAGCATCTCCAACCTCTTCAGCAGCTCAAGGGATCCAGGGAAAAGAGATAGAGAACCTCTATCCCCTGTCACCAGCTCCAGAGACTGGGTATTTAATAGACTTTTCTGCTGAGGAGGAGCAACCCACTGAGCCCCGAGCAGATGAGCTGGCAGCCGGACAGAGGGTTTACTACCTCTGCCCAACACCTACAACAACACTGGAACCTCAGGGAGAAGTACTCAGTGTTTCTTCTCCCTAGTGGCTGTGTAAGAACCAGGGAGGGTATGCGGCTGGCATTCCTCCCCAGCAGCTGGAAGGGGCTTTGGGAAATCAGACAGTTGGTCAAACTGCCCAGCGACAGTACGATGACCCTGGAGTGGAAGAAACTGTCTTCCCAACCCAGCGAGGATACATGCACCTGAGAGACAGTACTAGAGAAATGTCTGTCCAGCAGCTGGATGAGCGTACAAGAGATGGAGCAGCCAGGCTCATCTCCCCAGCAGCAGTTCCACAGTCTGGGAAAGGAGGTGGTCATCATCTCTCCCCAGCGGCAGTTCAAGGACCTGAGGGAGCCGTCCTCACTCCCCAGTGGCAGATCCACATTTTGGGAGAGAAGGTGGTCATCCTTCCTCTCCAGCAGCAGATCCACAGTCTGGGATAGGAGGTGGTCATCCTCCCTCCCAAGCGGCAGATCCAAAGTCTGGAGAGGAGTTGGTCTTCCTCCCTCCCCAACAGTAGATCCACAGTCTTGGAGCAGAGGAAGCCATCCTCCCTCCCAGTCAGCCAGAATGGAGGAAACTGTGTTACCTCCCCAGTAAGGATCTGTGCACCTGTGAGACAGTACCAGAGGAATGTCTTCCCAGCAGCTGGATGAGAGTACAGGATATGGAGTAGCCGGCTCATCTCCACAGCGGCAGTTCAAGAACTTGGGAGCAAGCCATCCTCACTCCCCAGTGGCAGATCCACAGTCCAGGAGTAGAGGAAGCCAGCCACTCTCCCCAACAGTTAGCCAGAGCACATAATGTGGGGTCGCCAGAAGAAGCACTCGCATCAGGGCAGAGTACTACCAACCTCTGCCCAGCACCAGCAAAAACTCCGGAGCTCCAGGGAACTAGGAGAGGTGGCCCCTCTCCCCAGTGACAGGCTGATGTAGTGAAACTTCCACTCCCAGCTGAAGCGCTGGCAACAGGGTAGAGTGTTGCTGGCCTCTGCCTAGCACCTACAGTATCTCCACTGCTCCAGTGTCCCGGGGCAGTCGACCCTTCTCCCCAGCAGCAGACCAAGCCCAGAAAGGTAGACCACCCAGCGGAATCGCTGGCAACTGGACAGAGGATCCACGACCTCTGTCCCACACCTACTGTTGACAACCCTTCCGTGCGGCCAAGCGTGGAGACCATGTGGACTGACTATGTGGGTTCCCTCTGCCTGACTAACGCACCTCCAGACCAGGAGGAGGTCTGAGACCTGATTAGTCTTATCTTGATGGGGGAGAAATGTGACAGACCAAACCAGGACAGGGGCTTTTGGAGAGAACTGCAGAGTAGCCTCTTGCCTACTGACTATGGGCCCTGGCATGAGGGAGCTACAAGCATTCAGGAAGATGTCCTGGCATGCAATGCAAGATGACAGTATCACATTTAACAGTCTAGAAAGCCATAATGGTCTCTGTCAACTTGAAACTCAGTGAGAAGATGTATGTGAAAGGAAAGCTGGTTAATGAGATTTGCACTGTCCTGGGTCTGCTTGAATGCTGGTGCCGAACTGCCTGGGTGGCCACTGTTCTGAGTCACTGAGGCTTGTCTAGGTGACTAGTTGTTAATTAGCTTACTGTTTAATTAGATTACTGTTTATCTTTATGTTAGCTATTCCTTAGATGTGCTAATTATATTACTGTTTACAGTTTGCATTGTTTCTTATATTCTTATATCTGATGTTGTGTGGTATATATTCTGTGTGAATTTACAATAAAGTCAGTCCCAGTTTGCACCTAAGCTAGTGCCCTCTAGTTCTTGGGTGCAATATTCAGCTATAATACCTAGTTTCTGGTTCTGGAGTGGAGGAAGCTGTATCTTGGTGGAGGCACCCAGGCTGGGTGCCAGGCGATCCGTCACAGGTGGATTCTTTTATTTTCATGGAATTTTTATTAGGAACGATAATGTCAGAAAAGACATTTGGGTCAGGCAGGCACACAAATGGGTGGTTTTATGTATATATGTGAGTGTTTGTATGTTTGCGTGTATATATGTAGGTGTGAAATACATCTTTGAGCTCTGTAGTTTACCTTTTCCTGACTCCTGCCCATTGTTAAGCAACGAGATGGGACAGAAAATTTGTGGTGTGTCTGGGGCTTTCCCCGGCTTTGGTAGGGCTACAATCAATGCCTTAAGTATTTCGGGAGGAAAGGAGGAAGAGGCAGCAGCTGAACCAAAGATCTTTACGAAAATGCGGTGCTAGGTTCTGCCTAAAGGTTTTGTAATACTCTCCCATAAACCCGTCCTGGCCTGGGGATTTGTTGTTTGGTAGTGAATCTATAATGTGTAAAACCTCAGTGTCTGTAATGGGAGAGTTGAGGTGGTGGAGTTGTTCCTCTGAGAGTCTAGGGAGGTTGAATGAGTCTAGGAAGTTCCTAATAATGTCTGGGGTTGGCTGTGGTGTAGAAGGGTCATTTTTAAGGTTGTACAGTGAACCATAATAGTGGTTAAATACATCTTCAATCGCTTGTGGGTGATATAATTTGGTTTGATTGGCAGGGTGTAATATGAATGGGATCATTGTTTTGTATCTATTACCTTTTAGTCTGTTCACTAATAATTTGCCTGCCGTATTGCCACTGGCATAGTAAGACATCTTTAATCTCCTACAGGCTTTTTCAAAGTCCTCCAGGAGTAGTAGTCTGAGATCACTACGTGCCTTGGTTAACTGGTCAGATAAAGATTGGGAAGTTTGTATTTTTCCTGAGGTTACCTGTGGGTTTTTCTTTGTATCCCGAACAGTTCATGTGGCAGTTGTGGCTGAAATCTTTTTTGAGCTACCTGGCCTTGGCTTGGTATCAAGAGATCCTCAAATTTTCAACTTCTTATTAAGTGATTAAACAGTACTGACTGGAATATTCAAGGCTTTTGATATCTTTTTATATCCTTTTCCATCTTTACAAAGTTTCATTACCTTGTCACGCAGGTTTTTTGACTGTTCTTTTCTACCTCCTCATGGCTCATTGTCTAGCCTGCTTAGTGCATCCATGTGAGAGCTAATAAACTCATTGACTATTTATACACAGACACTAGTTGTGATTTAAAAAGCCACAAATGTGGAAAATTATTTCTTTAATTGCCATTTTAACCTGTGTGTGCCACCTTTTGCATCTGTACCAAGGCCAAACATCCCAGGGTATGTAAACTTTTGATCAGGGTCATTTGGGTAGTTTCTGTTGTCATTAGGATTTAAAAAGAGTAAACACAGTTGATTGATAATAAATGGCTTCAGCCAAACACTAACCATAAATCAAAGAAATGTTTTTGTGTTATCATTCATATTCTCTAAAAAATGACCAAGAATCATAAATTCTGTCAGGGTATGTAATCTGATGAGCACAGCTGTATATGTTCACCACTGTGTATGTTGTAGAGTTGATAACGCAGACCAGGATTAAATAACAACCTTAAGGGTCCACTTATTCCTTGTAAAAAGTGAAAGCTACTGAGTCTCTTACTGCAATCATCACTCCTTTTCTTTTTGCCTCCGCATTTGCTAAGAAGATATGAGGGAACTTGGCGTGTGTGCACCTAGGTGGTGCTTGATTAAAGAAATGTGTCTCCTGGGTGCATAGAATGTCACAATCATATTGTAAAGCCTCATTCCTCAGGGATCTGAGCTTCGTAGGGTGATTGAGACCCTTTGAATTGATGGTGAGGAATTTCACTGCCATTGTAAAGATACAAACAATGATGAGAAGTGGGTGAATTAAAGACCTCACTTACTGTGGGTTGAAAAGAGGTCCATGTTCTGGGTTAGGCAAGGGTGAAGATATCTACCCACTGGAGGAATAGTGGCTTGTTGTCCCTGGAGTCATAGAGATAATCAAGAAAGCATCTGACTGAAAAACAAATAAAAAGAACTGAAACGAACAGAACCATAGAAAACTGCTGGCATGTAGCAGTAATAGGGGTAGTATTGTACAGTATTTGGGTGTAGCACATTGCTACTCAGAGAAATAAGTTCAGCTTAAAGGAGACTTCTCCTGTGCGGGAACCAATGAAGTTGTATGATATCCACCGCTTGGGTCAGGTGTGGGAGCGGGCATTTTTAGTGGTAACTGTGCGCCACTCAGGTTCAATGCTGTTAGGGCTTCTGGAATGTGGGGTATGGATTGGATCCTCAGGTACGATTCCCCAGATTTTAAGGAGAGCCATACCCTTTGTCACTGAGTCCACCACAGTACCATCTTTCATACATAGTTACATAGTAGTTGAGGTTGAAAAAATGTCCATCAAGTTCAACCTATGTGTGTGCTTTTATGTCAGTATTACATTGTATATCCCTGTATGTTGTTGCTGATAATATGTTTGGTTGGAAATCCCCATCTGTAGATGAGCTTGTGAGTCCTTAGAGCTTTTGTGATAGTATTCAGATTTCTACATTTCTGAAGCGTATATTGAGACAAGTCAGCGTAGAATTGCAGATTGGTATAGGGTATAGGGAGCAGGGATTTGTTTCTTGTCACAGTCATCAGGTGGTCCTTCACATGGTAGAAATGTAATCTGAGTATTACATCTCTGAGTAAATTGTCAGAGAGGTAAGAGGGCTTAAGTAGACGGTTTATTCTATCCACAGTCAGATCTAAAGCAGAGAGATCAGGCATAATGGTATTGAATAGCTATGTGACATACTGACATAGATCATGTTGAGTTACTGATTCAGGAATTCCCCTTATCTTCACACTGTTCCTCCTAGATCTATTTTCGATATCGGCAATTTTAGTTTGTATTTTGTCCATTTCCTCCTGCTTTGTATCATGGGCATCTATAAGAAATTTATGGTAGAAGGGAACTACCCCATCTTGTTTACAACATGATCTACTTTAGAGGAAACTGACAGAAGCTCTGTGCAGAACTTATGAACACAAGACTTCATGTCAGCCTGCAGTGAACTTCTCAGAGAGAAATGGTCTATGAAATCTGGTAGCTCCCTGGTGTCATCCCCAGAGTCATGGAGCCTGTAATGAACTTCTCAGAGAAACAAGCATGTCAGGTCCCACACTTACCAAACAGGTGAATCCGCTTGGGCAGAGGGTAGGCTCCCTTACGTATCCGATTCGGGGCCCCTGATAGAGTAAACAGGAAGCCCGCGAATGCGGAGTGGTATGAGGGCCTGATGTTAGGGTCCTGGAGCAGGGTGGTCTTGCAAGCAACTGGTAGAGCTTCAGGAATGCTGGAACAGATGCTGAGCAGGAGCTTATCAGGCTAGGCTGGTCACACACAGGCAGAGGTCAGCAGCGGGCTGGCAGCAATGGTACAAAGGGAGCAGGCAGAAACAAGGTCAAACAAGCCGGGGTTGGGTTCAGGCAGCAATCAAGGGAGGTCCAAAGGCAAGCCGGGTCACAACGGGTCAAACTTCAGGAGATACAGGAACACGGAGAGGATCACAGAACTAGACACAGAGCTGTTGATCAGGCAGCACCGAACAGGGATAGAGTCAGACTTAAATAGGTTGATTGGCGCCAAAATGCCGTGCTCGTGCACGCGCCGATTCGCCAAAGCGCCCCGCGCCTCCGCACGCGCCCGAGCACGCGCCCGAGCACGCCCCCGACACCGGCGTGCACGCCAACACAACCAGGCACGCTCGCGGTAACGCCCATAGGAGAACGCGCGCCAGCGCGGACGCGCGTTAGCGCGAGCGCGCGTACGCACGCACGCCCGGACACCACCCTGCACGCCACGGCCGGTCAGACCAGACACACCAGTGCCCCCAGGAACATGCGCCCCAGCACGCACAGAGACACGAGCACCAACGTGCACCGGCGCCCAACCAGGTAACCTCTCTGACAGTGCCCCCTCCTCAAGGGCAGACTCCGGATGCCCAGCTGGGCCATCTTAGAGGCATGAGAAGTTTTGAAAGACTGTAGAAGTTCTCTGGCATGCAAGTTACTTTCTGGCTCCCACGAATTGTCTTCGGGTCCATAGCCCCTCCATTTTACAAGATATTGTACCTGATTGCGTCTTCGTCTGCAATCTAAAATTGCCTCCACCTCGAACTCCTCTTCGCCATTAACCAAGATAGGCTTGGGTGGGCCAATACTACGGCCAGAAAAAGAGTTGGGGGTGACCGGCTTCAAGAGGGACACGTGGAAGATTGGGTGTATCCTCAGGGTGTTAGGAAGGTCAAGTTCGTATGCCACGTTGTTGATTTTTCTTTTGATCGAGAAAGGACCCAAGTATTTAGGGCCCAGTTTTCTGGACAGACAGGACAACTTAAGGTTAGCGGTAGATAACCAGACAGAATTGCCCGGTTCCAGAACAAGTTCTCCCCGTCTCTTCCTGTCAAAAATTCTCTTGTAATCTTCTTGGGCCTTGGTCATGGTATCCTGCAGCAATTTGTTATTGTTTGAGAAAAAGTCCAAGGTTTCGGATACTGTAGGGACAGGTCATTCGGGAATAGATCCAGGCAAGAAGGAAGGGTGGAAACCATAGTTGGCATAAAACGGTGACTGATTGGTAGCTGAGTGTAGTGAATTGTTGTAAGAGAACTCTGCAATGGGAAGCAGGGAAGCCCAGTCATCCTGGGAGAATGCAGAGAAACAGCGGAGGTATTGCTCCAAGGTTTGATTCGTCCTCTTGGTTTGTCCATTTGACTGGGGATGATAGGCTGAAGAAAATGATAATTCGATTTCCAGGGCGCCACAAAGGGCTTTCCAGAATCTGGAGGTGAATTGGATGCCTCTGCCGGAAACTATATTGGTTGGTACTCCATGCAGTCTGATGATCTCCTTAATAAAGATGGAAGCGGTCTCCATAGCCAAAGGGGTGCCCTTCATGGGGAGGAAATGGGCCATTTTAGACAGCTTGTCTACCACAACAAAAATGGAAGAAAAACCTTCTGATGGGGGGAATTCAACAATAAAGTCCATTGAAATCATGGCCCATGGTCTCTCTGGGACTGGTAATGGTCTCAACAGACCCCATGCTCTTGCCCGGCTACTCTTGTTTCTGGCACAAGTATTACAGGACTCAACGTATTCCTTGCAGTCCTTAGTAAGGTGAGGCCACCAAAAGGTGCGTTGGACAAGATCAATTGTCTTCCGTGTGCCGAAGTGACCGGCCAGTTTGTGATCATGGCACAAGCTTAACACCCGTACCTTTAACTCCTCAGGGACTACAATTTTATTTTTGTACCAGAGCAGCCCATCTTTGGTACAAGCTTCAGCAGGTGATGACATTCCCATAGAGGATTGTCTGATCTGAGAGATTAGATCCTCCTGTAAGATCAGGAATAGGGATGAGCCGAACACCCCCCTGTTCGGTTGCACCAGAACATGCGAACAGGAAAAAAGTTCGTTCGAACACGCGAACACCGTTAAAGTCTATGGGACACGAACATGAATAATCAAAAGTGCTAATTTTAAAGGCTAATATGCAAGTTATTGTCATAAAAAGTGTTTGGGGACCTGGGTCCTGCCCCAGGGGACATGGATCAATGCAAAAAAAAGTTTTAAAAACAGACGTTTTTTCAGGAGCAGTGATTTTAATAATGCTTAAAGTCAAACAATAAAAGTGTAATATCCCTTTAAATTTCGTACCTGGGGGGTGTCTATAGTATGCCTGTAAAGGGGCGCATGTTTCCTGTGTTTAGAACAGTCTGACAGCAAAATGACATTTTGAAGGAAAAAACTCATTTAAAACTACCCGCGGCTATTGCATTGCCGACAATACACATAGAAGTTCATTGATAAAAACGGCATGGGAATTCCCTAAAGGGGAACCCCGAACCAAAATTTAAAAAAAAAAATGACGTGGGAGTCCCCCTAAATTCCATACCAGGCCCTTCAGGTCTGGTATGGATATTAAGGGGAACCCCGGCCAAAATTTAAAAAAAAAATGACGTGGGGTTCCCCCTAAATTCCATACCAGACCCTTCAGGTCTGGTATGGATTTTAAGGGGAACCCCGCGCCAAAAAAAAAAAAAAAACGGCGTGAGGTCCCCCCAAAAATCCATACCAGACCCTTATCCGAGCACGCAACCTGGCAGGCCGCAGGAAAAGAGGGGGGGACGAGAGTGCGGCCCCCCCCTCCTGAACCATACCAGGCCACATGCCCTCAACATTGGGAGGGTGCTTTGGGGTAGCCCCCCAAAACACCTTGTCCCCATGTTGATGAGGACAAGGGCCTCATCCCCACAACCCTGGCCGGTGGTTGTGGGGGTCTGCGGGCGGGGGGCTTATCGGAATCTGGAAGCCCCCTTTAACAAGGGGACCCCCAGATCCCGGCCCCCCCCTGTGTGAAATGGTAAGGGGGTACAAAAGTACCCCTACCATTTCACTAAAAAACTGTCAAAAATGTTAAAAATGACAAGAGACAGTTTTTGACAATTCCTTTATTTAAATACTTCTTCTTTCTTCTATCTTCCTTCATCTTCTGGTTCTTCTGGCTTTTCTGGTTCTTCCTCCGGCGTTCTCGTCCAGCATCTCCTCCGCGGCGTCTTCTATCTTCTTCTCCTCGGGCCGCTCCGCACCCATGGCATGGGGGGAGGCTCCCGCTCTTCTCTTCTTCTTCATCTTCTTCTCTTCTTCTCTTCTTCTCTTCTTCATTTTCTTCTCCGGGCCGCTCCGCATCCATGCTGGCATGAAGGGAGGCTCCCGCTGTGTGACGGCGCTCCTCGTCTGACAGTTCTTAAATAACGGGGGGCGGGGCCACCCGGTGACCCCGCCCCCCTCTGACGCACGGGACATGACGGGACTTCCCTGTGGCATTCCCCGTGACGTCACAGGGAAGTCCCGTCAAGTCACCGTGCGTCAGAGGGGGGCGGGGTCACCGGGTGGCCCCGCCCCCCGTTATTTAAGAACTGTCAGACGAGGAGCGCCGTCACACAGCGGGAGCCTCCCTTCATGCCAGCATGGATGCGGAGCGGCCCGGAGAAGAAAATGAAGACGAGAAGAAAAGAAGAAGAGAAGAAGATGAAGAAGAAGAGAAGAGCGGGAGCCTCCCCCCATGCCATGGGTGCGGAGCGGCCCGAGGAGAAGAAGATAGAAGACGCCGCGGAGGAGATGCTGGACGAGAACGCCGGAGGAAGAACCAGAAGAGCCAGAACAACCAGAAGAACCAGAAGATGAAGGAAGATAGAAGAAAGAAGAAGTATTTAAATAAAGGAATTGTCAAAAACTGTCTCTTGTCATTTTTAACATTTTTGACAGTTTTTTAGTTAAATGGTAGGGGTACTTTTGTACCCCCTTACCATTTCACACAGGGGGGGGCCGGGATCTGGGGGTCCCCTTGTTAAAGGGGGCTTCCAGATTCCGATAAGCCCCCCGCCCGCAGACCCCCACAACCACCGGCCAGGGTTGTGGGGATGAGGCCCTTGTCCTCATCAACATGGGGACAAGGTGTTTTGGGGGGCTACCCCAAAGCACCCTCCCAATGTTGAGGGCATGTGGCCTGGTACGGTTCAGGAGGGGGGGGCCGCACTCTCGTCCCCCCCTCTTTTCCTGCGGCCTGCCAGGTTGCGTGCTCGGATAAGGGTCTGGTATGGATTTTTGGGGGGACCCCACGCCGTTTTTTTTTTTTTTTTTTGGTGCGGGGTTCCCCTTAAAATCCATACCAGACCTGAAGGGCCTGGTATGGAATTTAGGGGGACTCCCACGTCATTTTTTTTTTTTAATTTTGGTTCGGGGTTCCCCTTTGGGGAATTCCCATGCCGTTTTTATCAATGAACTTCTATGTGTATTGTCGGCAATGCAATAGCCGCGGGTAGTTTTAAATGAGTTTTTTCCTTCAAAATGTCATTTTGCTGTCAGACTGTTCTAAACACAGGAAACATGCGCCCCCTTACAGGCATACTATAGACACCCCCCAGGTACGAAATTTAAAGGGATATTACACTTTTATTGTTTGACTTTAAGCATTATTAAAATCACTGCTCCTGAAAAAACGGCCGTTTTTAAAACTTTTTTTTGCATTGATCCATGTCCCCTGGGGCAGGACCTGGGTCCCCAAACACTTTTTATGACAATAACTTGCATATTAGCCTTTAAAATTAGCACTTTTGATTTCTCCCATAGACTTTTAAAGGGTGTTCCGCGGCATTCGAATTTGCCGCGAACACCCCAAATTGTTCGCTGTTCGGCGAACTTGCGAACAGCCAATGTTCGAGTCGAACATGAGTTCGACTCGAACTCGAAGCTCATCCCTAATCAGGAAATTCCCAGAGGGGAGGATGGTGTCTGGAGACAGGGTCTTCTCTGAATCAAGAAACATTCGAGAAAGGGCGTCGGATTTGACATTCTTGGATCCGGGTCTGTAGGTGATGTGAAAAATAAATCGGGAAAAAAAAGTGCCCATCTGGCCTGCCGGGGTTTCAATCTCTTAGCTGTTCTTAGGTATTCTAAATTCTTATGGTCCGTGTAGACCAAAATGGGGTGAGCTGCACCTTCCAGGAGATAGCGCCATTCCTCCAGAGCTGCTTTAATGGCTAGAAGTTCCCGATCTCCCACGTCATAATTCCTCTCGGAAGGGGAGAGTTTACGTGAGAAGAATCCCACAGGGTACAGGAGTGCTTTGGCACCTTGTCTTTGTGAGAGCACGGCTCCAACCGTGACTTCGGAAGCATCCACTTCTAAGACGAAAGGCAAGGCAGGGTTGGGATGTTTGAGGATAGTGGCAGACGTAAACAGAGCTTTGAGTCTTTCAAAGGCCATTTGCGCATTAGGGGTCCAGCAGAACCGGATTCCCTGTTTGATGAGTTCCGTAATGTGAGTTATAATTGAAGAGAATCCTTTAATGAATTTCCTATAGAAATTGGCAAAGCGAATAAAACGCTGTACTCCTTTCTTGTCTATAGGTGCAGGCTAATCCAAGATAGCGGATACTTTTTGCGGATCCATTTTGATACTGTCAGGGGAAATGACCAAGCCTAGGAACTGGATGGATTGGAGCTCGAACTCGCATTTTTCAAGTTTGGCATAAAGCCCATGTTGTCTAAGTCGGGTAAGTACATTTCGCACGTGTTTGCGGTGGTCAGTCAGGGAAGCAGAGAAAACCAGGATATCGTCCAGATAAACGATGACATATAGGTCCAGAAAGTCACGGAAGACATTGTTGACAAAGTGCTGGAAAGTGGCTGGCGCGTTGCACAGACCAAAGGGCATGACAAGGTACTCGTAGTGCCCAAATCGAGTATGAAAGGCCGTCTTCCATTCGTCCCCCTCTCTTATGCGGATCAAATTGTAGGCTCCGCGGAGGTCCAGCTTGGTGAAGACAGTAGCAGATCCTAGTCTCTGAAATAATTCGGGAACCAGAGGTAGTGGGTATCTGTTTTTTATGGTAATTTTTTTGAGCTCCCGGTAATCGATGCAGGGACGTAAGGAGTGATCCTTCTTCTCTACGAAAAAGATGCCTGCACCTGCTGGAGAAGTGGAGGGACGAACGAATCCTTTCTTCAGGTTTTCGTCTATATAGACTTTCAAGGTGCCCAGCTCCTGCTCAGTTAAGGGGAAAATCCTCCCAAAAGGAACTTCAGTTCCTGGTAAGAGTTCTATCGGGCAATCGTAGGGTCTATGTACTGGAAGAGTTTCTGCCCCCTTTTTTGCTGAATACATTTAGGAAATCCCGGTAAGGTTCAGGAAGATTTTGGTAAGACTTGGTGTCCGAATCTAGGCACAGGCATTGAGAGGATGTCATGGGGGTCCCCTTTAAACAGTGTTGCTTGCAATATTCAGATGAAAACTGGATTTTGCCCGTGGACCAGTTGATACTAGGATTGTGAGCCTGTAGCCAAGGCATTCCTAAGATGATTGGGAAGAGGGGAGAGGAGATGACATCCAGGCGTAAAAGTTCCTGGTGTTCCGGGCCAATGGTGGCCAGTAGAGGAACAGTTTCCTGGGTAACAGGACCGGAGCTAAGGGTGGAGCCGTCCGCTAAGAAAACTGCCAATCCCTGGGCCTTGGTTTGAATGGGAATATGGTGATCTTCAATGAAGGTCCGGTCAATGAATCCTCTACATGCTCCCGAATCAATGATGACCGGTACTGGGATGTTCCTTCCAGGTAACTGTAATACAACGGAAAGTGTTAAATGGTTATCGGATCTAGGTAAAACAGGTGCACACAACGAGGAAGACGGCAGGCACTTACGTCTCTTATTGTAGCATACTCTTGCAAAGTGTCCAGACTCTCCACAGTACAGGCACAGGTTGAGTGTGCATCTGCGTGTCTTCTCTTCTGGGGTCAGAGAGGGACGGAGCAGTCCCAGCTGCATGGGCTCAGGAGCCTCCTGGGTTGGAACCGACGAGACAGGCGGAATTTGGTTCGGGGCACTAGGAGCCCTGGGTAGCATCCAAGTGAGGCGTGGGTGGCCAACGGACCTCTCAGAACGTCTCTCTCTGAGGCGGCGGTCAATTTGAATTGACAAGTTGATAAGCTCCTCTAGTGTCTGAGGTACCCCTACCCGTGCCAATTCATCCTTAAGAGGGTCCGACAACCCTAGCCGGTATTGGTGATGCAAAGCCGCGTCATTCCACTCCGTATCAGAGCTCCAACGCCTAAACTCCACGGCGTAATCTTCGGCCGCTCTGCGGCCTTGTTGAAGGGAGTGCAAGGCGGCTTCTGCTGTGGCTGTTAACTGGGGGTCCTCGTACAACTGGGACATTGCTATAAAAAAGTCATTCAAGGAATCCAGAGATCTGGCCTTTTGCTCCAGCAGGTTGTGTCCCAGGTCTGAGGCTCGCCGGACAACAGAGATATGACGAACCCCACTTTGGTGGCCTCCAGGGAAAACGTATGGGGTTGTAAGGCAAAATAGAGTTCGCATGCGTTGCGGAACGCCCGGAACTTGCAACGTTCTCCAGAGAATTTTTCAGGTGTAGGCACCCTGGGCTCTGGTGGGAGCATTGCTACAGAGGGCGCTGAGGCAGGATTAGCAGGTGCGGCTCCCGGAGGGGAGGCTGAGAGGGCCTGGACCTGTCCTTCCAGTCTGGTATAGCCCTCCTGTAAGCTCTTGACGGCTTGGGTGAGGCCCGCTAGGTGCCTACAAAGTTCATCCATGGGGGAGGCCCCCTGCCCGGACTCAGTCATGGCTGCCTGATACTGTCAGGTCCCACACTTACCAGACAGGTGAGTCCGCTTGGGCAGAGGGTAGGCTCCCTTACGTATCCGATTCGGGGCCCCTGATAGAGTAAACAGGAAGCCCACGAATGCGGAGTGGTATGAGGACCTGATGTTAGGGTCCTGGAGCAGGGTGGTCTTGCAAGCAACTGGTAGAGCTTCAGGAATGCTGGAACAGATGCTGAGCAGGAGCTTATCAGGCTAGGCTGGTCACACACAGGCAGAGGTCGGCAGCGGGCTGGCAGCAATGGTACAAAGGGAGCAGGCAGAAACAAGGTCAAAAAAGCCAGGGTCGGGTTCAGGCAGCAATCAAGGGAGGTCCAAAGGCAAGCCAGGTCACAAAGGGTCAAACTTCAGGAGATATAGGAACACGGAGAGGATCACAGAACTAGACACAGAGCTGTTGATCAGGCAGCACCGAACAGGGATAGAGTCAGACTTAGGCTGATTGGCGCCAAAATGCCGCGCTCGTGCATGCGCCGATTCGCCAAAGCGCCCCGCGCCCCCGCACGCGCCCGAGCATGCCCCCGACACCGGTGTGCACGCCAACACAACCAGGCACGCCCGCGGTAATGCCCATAGGCGAACGCGTGCTAGCGTGGACACGCGACAGCGCGAAAGTGCATACGCACGCACGCCCGGACGCCACCCTGCATGCCACAGCCGGTCAGACCAGACACGTCAGTGCCCCAGGAACACGTGCCCCAGCACACACAGAGACACGAGCACCAACGCTCCCCGGCGCGCACCGGTGCCCAACCAGGTAACCTCTCTGACAAAGCATGTCTTTAAGAACAGTGTCCATCACAGGCTGCTTAGCAGTAGGGAAATGGTCTATGAAGTCTGGTAGCTCTCTGGTGTCATCCCCAGAGTCATGGAGTTTTCTCACTTTGTGTCTGGAATTTGAGCCATCCATCCTGAATCTCGTTTTCTCCGGGCTCCTCGATGCGGGTGTGGATGGAGAGGAGTGCTGTGTTTTAGGTGGGCTGCTCTGTTTTTGTGTAGTGCCCCACGGAAGGTTGTTCTGCATAGAACTCGAGGCAGGCGTAGAGAAGGAGCCAGCGCCATCTTGGCTGTGCCCTTGTGTGAAGAATGTCATCAGCTTTTGAGGGCGGCTGCCCTCCTTCTTCTTCGCCATGTTTCGTGGGTGTTGGGGTGTCAGATCACCGCTGTTGGGTGGCATGAATCGACTCGGGTGGGGTGTTGTGAGCCGCTGTAGTCCCACTGGCAACAGAGCTCCTCGTCTATGCGGCCATCTCAGACCATGGCAAACTCCGCCCCGACTGCAGATTGTATATTACATACACCATACACCTACGCCATGTATGTTATCTACTCCTGACTGCTGCACTCTGTACATTATTTTTGCTCCTGACCTTTGCACTTTGTAATTTATCCAATCCAGACCTCTTCACTCTATAGATAGTTAGAATGATCAAGTGTGGGTAAAACGAGTAGTCGTGCTTAAAAAAGGGGGGTGCAGCTTGGCATTTTCCCCCTGGAGCTGGATAACCTTGTCCCAGCACTGGTTGTATGTTTGCATGTGTGCTATTAGTCGTTATTAGCAATTCCTTCTATTTATTACTAGTAAAAGTTATTACAAATGTGTTTTCTTTATAAAGGTGATTTTGATTTTGCAATAAATGGCAAAATATGTTTTTCTCCAATGCTTCATCCAAACCTGAATGAAACAGCAAACTTTTCCACATTTTGTGCACAAAGTAATGTCCATAAAGACACGGATGAGCGAGTTTGGGGTGGAGGAACTTGACTGGCCTGTACAGAGTCCAGACCCTCTAAACCTTCACTCCTAAACCTTGTGGACAGCCTTCCCAGAAGGTTTGAAGCTGTTATAGCTGCAAAGGGTGGGCCAACTCAATATTGAACCCTACAGACTAAAGCCTCAAACACACGGTACGATTGTTGACAGGGGATTGTCTGTTGACAGACTGTTGTCCTAAAATCTTATCGTTAGTATGCTTCTTTTGACAATTGTTGTCCAAATTTCATCAAAAAAATGTTGGATGACAGGCTAGTAAATTTTCGGCAGACAATGGCTTGATGTCAGATTTTCGTAGGGTCAGTACTAGGGATGAGGTTCGAGTTTGAGTCTAACCCATATTCGACCGGTCGTCGAATTGCGAATGATATGGGCCGTTCGCGCCAAATTCGAATGGTGCGTCACGGCCCATAATTCACTGCGGCATCGCAGTGCATTTATGGCTGATGATTGGCCAAGCATGCACTATGACCCGCATGCTTGGCCAATCACAGCGCTGTCTGTACAGAGAGCCGTAATTGGCCAAAGCCAGGGGGCTGTGGCCAATTATGGCTCAGGGGGTTTAGTACATGCCCCACACTATATAATGCCGCCTGCACGTCGGCTCTGTGTAGAGTGTTCTGACGTTGAGAGAGAGATAGAGAGAGAGACAGTGTAATTTGATTTAAGTTAGAAAGAGTAGGCAGGCAAGTCAGTTAGCTGCACTTACAGTGTATTGTGTATATATATGCATCCTAGGTGTTGTATATATATATATATATATATATATATATATATATATATATATATATATATATATATATATATATATATACAATGTATTCCGTTTAGCTAGATCCGTTCCTGTTATTCTCTTCCTACTGACAGACAGGCAGATGTTTTTACAATATTTACAGCTACCTGAAGAAAATTGCTGGTGTTCTTCTGATCCTATTAGTCCTATTAGCTACAGTATTTACAGTTAGTGTAGTGCGTCCTCTGCACAGTGTGCACCTAAAGCTACCTGAAGAAAATTGGTGGTGTTCTTCTGATCTTATTAGTACCGCAGGTAGCTGCAGTATTTACAAGTTAGTGTAGTGCATCCTCTGCACAGTGTGCACCTAAAGCTACCTGAAGAAAATTGGTGGTGTTCTTCTGATCCTATTAGTACCTCAGGCAGCTGCAATATTTACAAGTTAGTGCAGTGCGTCCTCTGCACAGTGTGCACCTAAAGCTACCTGAAGAAAATTGGTGGTGTTCTTCTGATCCTATTAGTACCACAGGCAGCTGCAGTATTTAAAAATTAGTGTAGTGCGTCCTCTGCACAGTGTGCACTTAAAGCTACCTGAAGAAAATTGGTGGTGTTCTTCTGATCCTATTAGTACCGCAGGCAGCTGCAGTAATTACAAGTTAGTGTAGTGCGTCCTCTGCACAGTGGGCACCTAAAGCAACCTGAAGAAAATTGCTGTTGTCCTGCTCCTATTAATACCACAGGCAGGCAGCTACAGTATTTACAGTTAGTGTACTGTGTCCTCTGCACAGTGTGCACCTAAAGCTACCTGAAGAAAATTGGTGGTGTTCTTCTGATCCTATTAGTACCACAAGCAGGCAGCTGCAGTATTTACAGTTAGTGTACCGCATCCTCTGCACAGTGTGCACCTAAAGCTACTTGAAGACAATTGCTGTTGTTCTGATCCTATTAATACCACAGGCAGCTGAAGTATTTACAGTTAGTGTACTGTGTCCTCTGCACAGTGTGCACCTAAAGCTACCTGAAGACAATTGCTGGCGTTCTCATACTAATAATACTACAGGCAGGCAGTTGATTCTGCTAGCTGCAGTATCAGCCAATAAAAAAGGGTAAGCAGGCTCTGTGTCTAGAGGCAACATTGCTGGTCATGGAGACGGTGCATCCTTATCAGCATGTGGCTGTGGGACACGATTGTCCTTTTTTTTGGCAGCTGGCCGTGTTGAGCCACAACATGCGGAAGACTTGGTAGAGTGAAAAACCAAGCCGTCCTCATCTTCCTCTCTCACCCAGGCTCAGGGTACTTTGTCTGGCAAAGCAGCTGCCAATGCGGCCTCTTCCCTCGGCTCAATGGCATCAGTCACTCCTTCCCTAGCCCCACCATGTTCCTTCTGAGGAGTCCCCCGAACTGTTTGACCAGAGTATTGGGTACATGCTCCAGGAGGATGCCCTGTGTTTTGAAGGCTCCAATGATGGTACCCAGCTAGAGGAAGGCAGTAACGTGAGCCCAGAGAGAGGGGGTGCCCAAGAAGGACAGCAATCTGGCAGTCATGTTCCCCCAGCTGCAGCATACTGCCAGGTTTGCTCCAGTGATGAGGAGGGAGGGGATGATGAGGTCACTGACTCCACTTGGTGCCTGATAGGAGAGAGGAGGAGGAGGCACATCTCCAACAAGGCAGGATGCCCTGCAGCGGCCAGCTTAAGGGCAGCATACCGACTGCATCACACCACAGAGCTCCGCATGTGCAGGGCGCTGCTGTCTCTGCGCGTTATTCCAAAAGTGCTTTGGTGTGGGCCTTTTTTGAGACAAGTGCATCAGATCCCACCGCTTTTATTTGCAACATATGTCTCAAGCGTATCTCGTGTGGCCAAAACAGCACCCGCTTGGGCACCACATGCTTGACCAGATATATGTCGATCTGCCATGCAGTTAGTTGGCAAGCGTACCTAAAAGACCCACACCAAAGAACAAAGAGGACCTCTCCTTGCTCCTCATAAGCTGGGATCTCCAACCCCACTATACCTTCAGTCCTCTCTGAAACCTGCACTGAGAGGAATGAAGGTGTAGAATTAGGTGTGTCACAGCCAAGTACTTGCGGGCAATCTGCTATCGGTACACCAACGTCAGATTGTACCAGGCAAATTTCCCTGCCCCAGCTGCTGCACCGCCAAAAGAAATTCACTCCCAGCCATCCACATGCCCAGGGTTTGAATGCTAGCTTGGCTAAATTGCTAGCACTTCAACTGCTGCCTTTTCAGTTGGTAGACTCTGCCCCTTCTGTGAGTTTGTGCAATGTGCGGTTCCTCAGTGGCAGGTTCCCAAACGCCACTTTTTCTCACGGAAGGATATTCCGCCTCTCTACCAGCATGTGGAAGGTAATGTCTTGGCCTCGCTGGACAGGGCGGTCAGCGGTAAGGTGTATATTGCATTATTATGACTCATGGTCCAGCAGGCATGGGCAGGGACATTACCTATCTTTCACCACGCACTGGGTGACTCTTCTAGCAGCTGGGAAGGATGCAGGACAGGGTGCAGTAGTGTTGGAGGTTGTTCCGCCACCACGTCCCCAAAATTCTACTAGTGGTGATTCTGCCACACCTCTCTCCTCCACCCCCTCCTCTTCTTCTTCCTCCATGGCCTCTTCCTGTGCTGATTTGTCCTTGGAACCAGTGGTGCTCCATAGGCGTTCAAGGGGCTATGCAAGCACGCAGGCAAAAAGATGCCATGCGGTGCTTGAGCTGGTGTGCTTGGGGTACAGGAGCCACACTGGGGCAGAGATTCTGTCAGCTCTGCAGGGGCAGGTTCAGAGGTGGTTGACGCCACGCCAGCTTAAGCCAGGTATGTTGGTTTGTGACAATTACACCAACCTCCACTCTGCCCTCCGACAGGGACAACTGACCAATGTGCCCTGTTTGGCTCACGTCCTTAACTTGGTGGTGCAGCGGTTCTTGGGCAGGAACCGGGCTTACAGGGTGTCCTGAGGCAGGCCAGGAAAGTCTGTGTGCATTTCCGCATGTCATATAATGCCAGTGCTCGGCTGGCTGACCTCCAAAAGGAATTTAACCTGCCCAAAAACTGCCTAATCTGTGACATGCCCACCAGGTGGAACTCAACATTGGCCATGCTGCAGCGGCTGCACACGCAGAAGAGGGCCATCAATGAGTACCTATGCGATTATGGCACCAGGACAGGGTCAGGGAAGCTTGTTTTTTGTTCCCCATTCCAGTGGGCTATGATCAGGGATGCATGCACTGTCCTGTCACCATTTGAGGAGGCCACGAGGATGGTGAGCAGTGACAGTGCATGCATCAGTGACACTGTCCCTCTTGTTCACCTGTTGGAGCACGCGCTGCTTAGAATAATGGACAGAGCACTTGAGGCAGAACAGAGGGAGAAAGAGGAGGAGTCCCTTACCTCTCAAGGCTCCCTTTATCCAGACAGTGTTCCTGCGTGCCTGCCGATCACACAGGAAGAGGAGAAGGAGGAGGATTGTGTCAGCATGGAGGTGGAGCCTGGCACTCAGCATCAGCAGCAGTCTTCAAGGGATCATTTACAGTCCGAAGAAACCCATGGACTTGTACGTGGCTGGGAGGAGGTGGCTGCGGATCATGCCATCCTTAGTGACTCAGAGGACTCTAGACCAAATGCCTCAGCAAACCTATGCTGCATGGCCTCCCTGATCCTGCAAAGCCTGTGGAAGGATCCTCGTATTCGTGGTATCAAGGGGAGGGATGATTACTGTCTGGTAACCCTCCTTGATCCACGTTACAAGGGTAAGGTTTCAGACCTTATCTTGCCGTTGCAGAGGGAGCAGAGGATGAAACATCTTCGGGAGGCCTTGCAGAAAGGTTTGTGTAACGCGTTTCCAGAGCCTGGGAGGTTACAATTTCCTGGTCCTCCTGGACAACGTGTTGCTGAGGCTTCAGTCAGTCACAGAAGGACCAGTGGAGAAGGTGGCCGTCTGACCGATGCATTCAGACAATTTTTTAGTCCGCAGCCCCAAGGTCTGATCACTTCCAGCAACCATCGCCAGTGTCTTATTCACATGGTGCAGGATTACCGAGGGGCAAGATCAGACTTGGACACCTTTCCCACCGAAAATCCTCTGGGTTGCTGGGTCTTGAGGATGGATCACTGGCCAGAGCTTGCACAGTATGCAATTGAGCTACTGGCCTGTCCTGCATCCAGCGTTCTTTCAGAATGCACATTCATTGCTGCTGGAGGCTTTGTAACTGATCACAGGGTGCGCCTGTCCACCAAATAGGTTGATCGGCTGACCTTCATAAAAATGAATCAGTCTTGGATCACCAGCTACCAAGCACCCGATGCTAATATAACCGATTGATTTTTTTTTTTAAATGTGAGATCCCTTCAAGCCTATGCAGATGCTGAGTGATTAACCTGTTATGCTGAGTCACAATCCTCTTCCTCCTCAATTTTCATGCTGATAGCTTGTAAGAACATTTTTGGTTCTGGGCACCGCCACCAGTGGCTAAGGCCCAATTTTTCAGCCCCTGTTTAACAGAGACGTATAATTACAATTTTTGATGCAATACTTTGCAGCAGGGCTCATTCTTGCGCTCCAACTGGGGTCCCTGGGGGCCCCACACCTTTCCTTTTTTAATTTGGGTGCAGGGTTCCCCTTAATATCCATACAAGACTCAAAGGGCCTGGTAATGGACTGGGGGGTGGGGGGTACCCATGCCGTTTGTCTCACTGATTTTCATCCATATTGCTGGGACCCGACATTACATTAAAGCCGCAAGCAGTTTTAAATTACTTTTATTCCTTTACACATGTCATTTTGTGCAGGGACTGTTCTAAGCACGGGAAACATGCGCCACTTTACAGGCATAATATAGACACCCCCCAGGTAGGATATTTAAAGGAATATTTCACTTTTTTTTCACTTTAAGCATCATTAAAATCACTGCTCCCGAAAAAACGTCCGTTTTTGAAACTTTTTTTGCATTGATACATGTCCCCTGGGGCAGGACCCGGGTCCCCAAACCATTTTTAGGACAATACCTTGCATATTAGCCTTTAAAATGAGCACTTTTGATTTCGAACGTTCAAGTCCCATAGACTTTAACGGGGTTTTAAAGTTTGCGCAAACTTTCGGTCCGTTTGCAGGTTCTGGTGCGAACCGAATCGGTAGGTGTTCGGCTCATCCCTAATTTTGAGGAGAAGAATGAAGTTGAAGCGATTGGGTCATCAGCATTCATATTGGGTTCATCCTATGCTTGTGAGCCCAAATACCAGTTCTAGTCCTTACAAGGGTAATTGTGGATTTTTTTTTTCACATGTGCATATCCATTGGAAAGTAGCTGTGCAAATGCATTTTTAGCATGTTTATGCACACATGTCTGTTGCCAGACATGTGGAAGTGAAGTACTATATACAGTATGTCAATATTATATTTCAATATGAATAAAAACAAAAGACCAAATAAGATGATAACACTGTGAACCTCTCTAAAATACCCACAAATTGCCCATATGTAGCAGCATAGTCCAACTTTGCTCATAAACATACACAGTACATGTATGGCTGGTGACAAGTTTTTACCATCACAGTTTTTATTTTGTAAATAAAGATTAATAATATATATATTTTCTTTCCCACCTTTGACAAACTCCTTAAAATGGTGCGTAAGGCGGTTTCTGTCATGGAACAGCAGATAGCGACATTGAGGTGAGCAAACTCTCCCACAACCTCAGCATAATTTTCTTCAGCAATAACAGATGATACATCTGAATGTCTCACTAGTTATCTCTCCAGTGGTGCATCCAATCTCTAGATCAGTTGCCTATAAATTTTTCCTAGTAATGTAATTGTTCATGTTATCCATGCCTATACTTTGAGTGCAAATAGTCAGGGAGATTTACTAAAACTAGAGCATGCAAAATCGTGTGCAGCTCTGCATAGAAACCAGTCAGCTTCCAGGTTTTATTGTCAAAGCTTAATTGAAGAAGCTGAAGTTAGAAGCTGATTGGTTACCATGCACAGCTGCACCAGAATCTAAGTGCTCCAGTTTTAGTAAAACTCACCCAGCGTGGATTTGGCAAAAGAATATACCACAGTCATGGTAAATACAGTTCAGAAGACACACAAAACAAACAAACCTGATGTTCATTTGTAAGGAGATTATAACTAAACAATTGCCATTGCTGGATATACACTATATTACCAAAAGTATTGGGACACCTACCTTAGCACGCACAAGAACTTTAATGGCATCCCAGTCTTAAGCCTCGTACACACGGTACGATTGTTGGCCAACCAAGAGTCTGATTTTTGTCAAAAGGGCGTGTGCCAGGATCTTGTCTTGCATGCTAATGGTACACAATTGTTATGCCACAAACACGAACATAGTGACGTACTACAAGAAATTTCAGCTCTTGAGCGCCATCCTTTGGGCCCCTTCTGCTAATTTCATGTTTGGTGAACATTGATTCCGAGCATGCGTGTTTGTACTTTCGACTTTTGTGTGACGGATTTGTGTACTGACTAGGGATGAGCCGAACACCCCCCCGGTTCGGTTCGCACCAGAACCTGTGAACGGACCGAAAGTTTGCGCGTACTTTAGAACCCCGTTAACATCTATGGGACTCGAACGTTCAAAATCAAAAGTGCTAATTTTAAAGGCTAATATGCAAGTTATTGTCCTAAAAAGAGTTTGGGGACCCGGGTCCTGCCCCAGGGGACATGTATCAATGCAAAAAAAAGTTTTAAAAATGGCCATTTTTTCAGGAGCGGTGACTTTAATGATGCTTAAAGTGAAAAAAACGTGAAATATTCCTTTAAATATCATACCTGGGGGGTGTCTATAGTATGCCTGTAAAGTGGTGTGTGTTTCCCGTGCTTAGAACAGTCTCTGCACAAAATGACATTTTTAAAGGAATAAAAGCCATTTATAACTGCTTGCGGCTTTAATGTAATGTCGGGTCCCGGCAATATGGATGAAAATCAGAGAGACAAACGGCATGGGTACCCCCCAGTCCATTAACAGGCCCTTTGGATCTTGTATGGATATTAAGGGGAACCCTGCACCCAAATTGTAAAAAGGAAAGGCGTGGGCCCCTAGGCCCTATATACTCTGAACAGCAGTATACAGTCGGTGCAAACAAGACAGGGACTGTAGATTTGTTGTTAAGTAGAATCTGTTTGTAATTTTGAACTGGTACATTTTTAAAGTGTAGCTCCAGCCAAAAAATCTATTTTTAAGCTTTTTGGAAAACATGGGGAAGGGTTATCACCCCTGTAACATTTGTTTTGCTGTCTGTGCACCTCTTCAGAAGATTTCACCTTACTTTTTGTCCCAATGACAAATGTTTTTTGAAAATTTGGGGTCTATAGTGAAACAAGGATTGGTGATAAAGCATCAGTGAAGAGGAGACACATTTTTCCCATAATAACTCTTACAGGAGAGAATTTCCCTTCCTAGGGGTAGATTTCATCTCACTTCCTGTTGTCTCCTTCCGTTTGCAAGTAGGAGTCATTTGTAAGTTGGATGTTTGAAAGTAGGGGCCTGCCCTATATACTCTGCAGAAATTGGGGCCTTAGGTGTTGGTGTTACCACAACACTGTAAGCCCTCACAGTTACTCTTGGTGGGCGCAGGAACAGGCCATGCTGTGAAATATTAGATCAAGAATTGTAATTACATGCTATTGTTGAACAGTGGTAGAAAAATTGGGCCTTTGGTGGTGTTGGTGGTGGTGCTGGTGCCACAACAATGTAAATCCTCACAGTTACTATTGGTGGGCGCTGGAACGGGCCCTGCTGTGAATATTATATCAAGAATTGTAATTACCTGCACCTGTTGAATAGGGGCAGAAAAATTGGGCCTTTGGTGGTGGTGTTGCCACAACACTGTAAGCCCTCACAGTTACTCTTGGTGGGGGCGCAGGAATGGGCCCTGCTGTGAAATATTAGATCAAGAATTATAATTACATGTCCCTGTTGAACAGGGGCAGAAAAATTAGTCCTTAGGCACTGGTGCCACAACACTGCAACCCCTCACAGATGCTATAGTTGGAGCGCAGGAATGAGCCCTGCTGCAAAGTATTGCATTAAAAATAGTAATTATACGTCCCTGTTAAACAGGGTCTGAAAAATTGTGCCTTGGGCACTGGTGCCACAACACTGCAACCCCTCACAAATACTCTAGTTGGAGCGCAGGAATGAGCCCTGCTGCAAAGTATTGCATCAAAAATTGTAATAATATGCCCCTGTTAAACAGGGCCAGAAAAATTGGGCCTTGGGCACTGGTGCTGGTGCCACAACACTGCAACCCCTCACAGATACTATAGTTGGAGCGCAGGAATGAGCCCTGCTGCAAAGTATTGCATCAAAAATTGTAATTATACGCTCCTGTTAAACAGAGGCTGAAAACTGGGCCTTGGGCACTGGTGCTGGTGCCACAACACTGCAACCCTTCACTCTAAACAGCGGTATATAGGTGGTGCAAACAAGACAGGGACTGTAGGTTTGTTGTTAAGTAGAATCTGTTTGTAATTTTGAACTGGTGCATTTTTAAAGTGTAGCTCCAGCCAAAAAATCTATTTTTAAGCTTTTTGGAAAACATGGGGAAGGGTTATCACCCCTGTAACATTTGTTTTGCTGTCTGTGCACCTCTTCAGAAGATTTCACCTCACTTTTTGTCCCAATGACAAATGTTTTTTGAAAATTTGGGGTTTATAGTGAAACAAGGATTGGTGATAAAGCATCAGTGAAGAGGAGACACGTTTTTCCCATATTAACTCTTACAGGAGAGAATTTCCCTTCCTAGGGGTAGATTTCATCTCACTTCCTGTTGTCTCCTTCCGTTTGCAAGTAGGAGTCATTTGTAAGTTGGATGTTTGAAAGTAGGGGCCTGCCATATATACTCTGCAGAAATTGGGGCCTTAGGTGTTGGTGTTGCCACAACACTGTAAGCCCTCACAGTTACTCTTGGTGGGCGCAGGAACAGGCCATGCTGTGAAATATTAGATCAAGAGTTGTAATTACATGCCATTGTTGAACAGTGGTAGAAAAATTGGGCCTTTGGTGGTGTTGGTGGTGGTGCTGGTGCCACAACACTGTAAATCCTCACAGTTACTCTTGGTGGGCGCTGGAATGGGCCCTGCTCTGAATATTATATCAAGAATTGTAATTACCTGCACCTGTTGAATAGGGGCAGAAAAATTGGGCCTTTGGTGGTGGTGTTGCCACAACACTGTAAGCCCTCACAGTTACTCTTGGTGGGGGCGCAGGAATGGGCCCTGCTGTGAAATATTAGATCAAGAATTATAATTACATGTCCCTGTTGAACAGGGGCAGAAAAATTAGTCCTTAGGCACTGGTGCCACAACACTGCAACCCCTCACAGATGCTATAGTTGGAGCGCAGAATTGAGCCCTGCTGCAAAGTATTGCATCAAAAATTGTAATTATATACCCCTGTTAAACAGGGGCTGAAAAATCGGGCCTTGGGCACTGGTGCCACAACACTGCAACCCCTCACAAATTCTCTAGTTTGAGCGCAGGAATGAGCCCTACTGCAAAGTATTGCATCAAAAATTGTAATTATATGCCCCTGTTAAACAGGGCCAGAAAAATTGGGCCTTGGACACTGGTGCTGGTGCCACAACACTGCAACCCCTCACATACTATAGTTGGAGCGCAGGAATGAGCCCTGCTGCAAAGTATTGCATCAAAAATTGTAATTATACGCTCCTGTTAAACAGGGGCTGAAAAACTGGGCCTTGGGCACTGGTGCTGGTGCCACAACACTGCAACCCCTCACTCTGAACAGCAGTATACAAGTGGTGCAAACAAGACAGGGATTGTAGGTTTGTTGTTAAGTAGAATCTGTTTGTAATTTTGAACTGGCACATTTTTAAAGTGTAGCTGCAGCCAAAAAAACTATTTTTAAGCTTTTTGGAAAACATAGGGAAGGGTTATCACCCCTGTAACATTTGTTTTGCTGTCTGTGCACCTCTTCAGAAGATTTCACCTCACGTTCTGTTCCAATGACAAATGTTTTTTGAAAATTTTGGGTTTTTAGTGAAACACGGATTGGTGATAAAGCATCAGTGGAGAGGAGACACGTTTTTCCCATATTAACTCTTACAGGAGAGAATTTCCCTTCCTAGGGGTAGATTTCATCTCACTTCCGGTTGTTTCCTTCCATTTGCAAGTAGGAGTCGTTTGTAAGTTTGATGTTTGAAAGTAGGGGCCTGCCCTATATATTCTGCAGAATTTGGGGCCTTAGGTGTTGGTGTTGCCACAACACTGTAAGCCCTCACAGTTACTCTTGGTGGGCGCAGGAACAGGCCCTTCTGTAAAATATTATATCAAAAATTGTAATTACATGCACCTGTTGAACAGGGGCAGAAAAATTGGGCCTTTGGTGGTGGTGTTGCCACAACACTGTAAGCCCTCACAGTTATGCCCTGTACACACGGTCGGACATTGATCGGACATTCCGACAACAAAATCCATGGATTTTTTCAGACGGATGTTGGCTCAAACTTGTCTTGCATACACACGGTCACACAAAGTTGTCAGAAAATCCAATCGTTCTGAACGCGGTGACGTAAAACACTTACGTTGGGACTATAAATGGGGCAGTAGCCAATAGCTTTCGTCTCTTAATTTATTCTGAGCATGCGTGGCACTTTGTGCGTCGGATTTGTGTACACACGATCGGAATTTCCGACAACTGATTTTGTTGTCAGAAAATTTTATATCAAGCTCTCAAACTTTGTGTGTCGGAAATTCCGATGGAAAATGTGTGATAGAGCCCACACACGGTCGGAATTTCCGACAACAAGGTCCTATTACACATTTTCCATCAGAAAATCCGACCGTGTGTACAGGGCATTACTCTTGGTGGGCGCAGGAATGGGCCCTGCTGTGAAATATTAGATCAAGAATTGTAATTGCATGTCCCTGTTGAACAGGGGCAAAAAAATTGGGCCTTAGGCACTGGTGCCACAACACTGCAACCCCTCACAAATACTCTAGTTGGAGCGCAGGAATGAGCCCTGCTGCAAAGTATTGCATCAAAAATTGTAATTATATGCCCCTGTTAAGCAGGGCCAGAAAAATTGGGCCTTGGGCACTGGTGCTGGTGCCACAACACTGCAACCCCTCACAGATACTATAGTTGGAGCGCAGGAATGAGCCCTGCTGCAAAGTATTGCTTCAAAAATTGTAATTATACGCTCCTGTTAAGCAGGGGCTGAAAACTGGGCCTTGGGCACTGGGCTGGTGCCACAACACTGCAACCCTTCACTCTGAACAGCGGTATACAGGTGGTGCAAACAAGACAGGGACTGTAGGTTTGTTGTTAAGTAGAATCTGTTTGTAATTTTGAACTGGTACATTTTTAAAGTGTAGCTCCAGCCAAAAAATCTATTTTTAAGCTTTTTGGAAAACATGGGGAAGGGTTATCACCCCTGTAACATTTGTTTTGCTGTCTGTGCACCTCTTCAGAAGATTTCACCTCACTTTTTGTCCCAATGACAAATGTTTTTTGAAAATTTGGGGTTTATAGTGAAACAAGGATTGGTGATAAAGCATCAGTGAAGAGGAGACACATTTTTCCCATATTAACTCTTACAGGAGAGAATTTCCCTTCCTAGGGGTAGATTTCATCTCACTTCCTCTTGTCTCCTTCCGTTTGCAAGTAGGAGTCATTTGTAAGTTGGATGTTTGAAAGTAGGGGCCTGCCCTATATACTCTGCAGAAATTGGGGCCTTAGGTGTTGGTGTTGCCACAACACTGTAAGCCCTCACAGTTACTCTTGGTGGGCGCAGGAACAGGCCCTTCTGTAAAATATTATATCAAAAATTGTAATTACATGTCCCTGTTGAACAGGGGCAGAAAAATTAGTCCTTAGGCACTGGTGCCGACAACACTGCAACCCCTCACATTTACTATAGTTGGAGCGCACAAATGAGCCCTGCTGCAAAGTATTGCATCAAAAATTGTAATTATATGCCCCTGTTAAACAGGGGCTGAAAAATTGGGCCTTGGGCACTGGTGCCAAAACACTGCAACCCCTCACAAATTCTCTAGTTGGAGCGCAGGAATGAGCCCTACTGCAAAGTATTGCATCAAAAATTGTAATTATATGCCCCTGTTAAACAGGGCCAGAAAAATTGGGCCTTGGGCACTGGTGCTGGTGCCACAACACTGCAACCCCTCACAGATACTATAGTTGGAGCGCAGGAATGAGCCCTGCTGCAAAGTATTGCATCAAAAATTGTAATTATACGCTCCTGTTAAACAGGGGCTGAAAAACTGGGCCTTGGGCACTGGTGCTGGTGCCACAACACTGCAACCCCTCACTCTGAACAGCAGTATACAGGTGGTGCAAACAAGACAGGGACTGTAGGTTTGTTGTTAAGTAGAATCTGTTTGTAATTTTGAACTGGCACATTTTTAAAGTGTAGCTGCAGCCAAAAAAACTATTTTTAAGCTTTTTGGAAAACATAGGGAAGGGTTATCACCCCTGTAACATTTGTTTTGCTGTCTGTGCACCTCTTCAGAAGATTTCACTTCACGTTCTGTTCCAATGACAAATGTTTTTTGAAAATTTTGGGTTTTTAGTGAAACACGGATTGGTGATAAAGCATCAGTGGAGAGGAGACACGTTTTTCCCATATTAACTCTTACAGGAGAGAATTTCCCTTCCTAGGGGTAGATTTCATCTCACTTCCGGTTGTTTCCTTCCATTTGCAAGTAGGAGTCGTTTGTAAGTTTGATGTTTGAAAGTAGGGGGGGGGGCGTGGCTTGGCTGGAATCCGGAATGGCCGCCTGAATACAGAGCTCCGGCTATCCGAGGAGTAAAAGCAGCCTTTAACGGGAAACAATCGCCCGAATTAATGGTGGGGAAACCCAACAGAAGTGTCTCGGCCCCCCGGACACCGAAAGAGCCGAATACACAGCTCAGCCGCAACATCCCGGAGATATTCCGGACACTCCGCTCCGGTGATCACGAGGCCGAACAGACACCACAGGCCTCAGGCCTCGGCCAGGACTCAGACTCTCAGATGGAAGACGAGACTACTCGAGCACGTCGCCCCAGCTCAGTAGTTAACCTGTCGGATCTACAACATGTAGCAATGGACATCACCAACAATATTACGGGCACTTTAAAAGCGGCGATTTTAGACCTCAAGATGGACATTCAGGCGGTGGCGGCCCGCATAACGGACGTGGAGCAGACCACGCAGCTCCATACAGCTGCCATCAGGCAAGTACAGCACACTTACGATACCCAACTCTCCTATCTGTATGATTTACACCGTCAAATCGAAGACCTCGACAACAGGGGCAGGAGACATAATATTCGAGTTAGGGGGGTACCGGAAAACTTGGAAGCAGGCTCACTACCCCAAGCTATCTGTACCATCTTTAACGATTTATTAGACCGGCCGCCAGATTCCCCCATTGAGATGGAGAGACTACACCGGGCTCTCAGACCCCCCCTCGAGATAATGAGCCCCCGAGAGATGTAATCTGTTGTGTAGTCAACTTCCCGCTCAAGGAAGAAATTCTGAGAAAAGCCAGAGAAAGAGGCCATTTACACCACAATGGCACTGAAATTAAGCTCTTTCAGGACCTCTCTCCAACCACACTACAGAACAGGCGCGCCCTGCGCCCTCTGCTGGAGCTTCTTAGAACGCGGAATATACAGTATCGCTGGAAGTTCCCGTTCTGTCTGTCCGCCACCGCCAGAGGCCGCACTGCCCTCTTGAGATCACCAGACGACCTTCAGGCTTTTTGTGATCAACTCGATCTGCCACCGATAGATCTTCCGGATTGGTGTGCGTTCCACTTCCCGTCTGAACCGTGGAAGCCGGTGACACACAACCCCTCACCCAAAGCACAGAGGCATCGTTCTAGACGCAGGAGATCGGGACCCCCGTCTCCCGGAGCACATTCCTCCTGACGAGACCTGGAATACCAAGCCAGAGGCCAACCGGTAACCCCACGCAGGAATCACCAGGAAGCCTGACAAAACCATCGCCAATTCTTTTTGATAGCTGGACATAACCTGAGTAGGTCTGTTGTTTTGTTTTTCAGAGAGATCCATCTTCCTGTTTTTGTTCACAGTTTGCATCCTTTTATTTTATGGAACTCATGACTCATCTCCAGTACACACACTGGAACTGTGTAAAGCCTCACTTATGCAGAAAGGACTATGACTCCCTAGCTCGCTGGTATGCCCCTTTAAAAATCTGACACTATAGCTCTTACCAAGGTCCCGTAGAAATCTCCTGACCGGAACAGAGTAAACCAGAACAGAGTTAAAAACCCTTATAGGCCCACGCGGAAAGAATATTGCCCGAACATGCAGTGAAGAATTGGGATACCTTCACTTCACCAGACTCTTGAGACCTTTGCACTATCTGCTACGACCTTCAAGCATACAGCTGATGTGCTCCCCTGCCTCCGTTAGGACAGCTGAGGTCTTTTAGCGTGGTCAGAAGTTAGCACATCGTTCTCCTGAGACTTTTCCAGTACACTGGGTATTTCAATGTCTGCATGCTCACCAACACCTTTGGGAGACAACGTATGTGTAAGCTGAATACCTACACTGCTATTAGATATATGGGACTCGATACATCTGTATTGGTAAAGTGATCGGTTTAATAATACTTCTCTACCTAGGGTCACCTTCGCTCTCCCCCCCTACTCCCACCCATACCTACACTTTCCCCTGCCCCTTTCTCCCCCTCTCCCATTGCCTCCCTTTGTCTTTGCCCGGCCCTTCTTCCCCACCCCCCTCCCTCCCTTTCTCGTCCCCCGGTTCCCAACCTCTTTTCATATGGATATATACGCTAATTATCTCAGCATAACTTTGCTGTATGAATACGTGTGATGCTTGTGGGTCACTGAGGCAGACGCGTGCGGCTCCCCCCCCCTTTTTTTTTTTCCCCTATAATCATAATTGTCATCTGCCATTCAGCGTAGATGATAATGGCTCTGAGACATACCAAATGAACAATATCCTAGGATAATACGTACTACCCTAATATACATGAATAGGGGGCTGCGCGGTGTGCCTCGGGGGCTCATAGAGCTATAATGTTATGATGTCATAAGTGTTAACACGAACAGTTAACACAGAAACTTGTATAACATAAACAGGATGGTAGCCCCCTGGGGGGGGGGAGGGAAAAAAAAAAGAAAAAAAAAAAGGGGAGAAAGAAAGGGAAAAAAAAAGAAAAAAAGGAACCCAGGAAAGGAGGTGGTCCCATATCCCATACCCCTATTCTCAATGCCCAGCCCTGAGACGGAGACTTATGGTAACATGGTCCTATACGCTTTTACAAGGAGGGAGGAAGAACTAACATGCACAGGCATAACGATGGGAAGCCCCCCCCATAAAACTTTGATGGGGAGGCGAGTAAATAGTTCTATGAGTCATGATATCTTTGTTTATGTACAACACATGTTCTGAATCTCTCTCAGTTTTTATTGTCCAGATATAAGATCTATACATGTTTCCCACCGGCGAGCTCTCAAGATACTTATGTTGAGTTTAAGGTTGATAGGATGCAATAGTCCCATTTTTATTTTCTTATTTGCACTATTCCCTTTTACACTACTATCTACGCACACTCCTCTCTAAGGCCAAGGAGTAGGACCCCAGACACGCTTACCAACCCCCAGCATCAGCACTAAGAGTTAGTCTGCTGACCAACCAGCTCTCTATTTTATAGGTGGATTGGCACTTTCCTTTCCACCTCTGGTATTTCTTTCCACCCTATACCCTACTCTCCCCCTACTGATCCTCTACCCCTCTAACTTTCTCTATCCTTGACGGGACTCCCCCCCCCCTCCCCTTCTTTCTATTTTTCCACTTCTTTGACTCCTCGCAAGCTCTGCCCTAACACACTTCGTAGCTACTAGCTGAGCCACCCCGACACGAACTGACAATCCTCAGAGGAAATAAATAAACGCCCGGGTTCTGATCTTTCACAAACAAAAAAAAACAAAAAAAGAGTAATAGACAATGCCTCACTATGCTCCTCTGGTGTTGAAATGTGTTTCTCTCAACGCAAAAGGTCTTAACGTACCGGAAAAGCGCTCACAGGTCCTGTCCTCTCTCACCAAGCAAAAGGCCCAATTCATCTTCCTACAGGAGACTCACTTTCGCTCTAACTCCATCCCAAAAATCTCCAACCACATCTACCAAATGGCCTTCCATTCCACCAATCCCATAGCTAAGACAAAAGGAGTTTCCATACTTGTTTCTAAACAGGCTCCATTTCAGCTTTCAGACTCGTTACTGGACCCTGAGGGTAGATTTGTATTTATTAAAGGTACCTATGCTTCTAAGCCAATAACATTGGCAAACATATATGCTCCAAATGAACACCAGGTATCTTTCTTTAGGAAAATAGGTGACCTTCTGACCTCCTTTAAAGAGGGTATAGTACTACTAGGAGGTGACTTCAATGTACCCCTCAATCCAAACCTTGATACCTCCTCAGGAACCTCAATGCTATCCTATCGAGCCCTAAGACAAATTAAATTAGAACTTCAAGGCCTAGCGCTGCACGACACACGGCGCACAATGTTCCCCTCCGTGAAGGATTACACCTTCTATTCTATCCCTTTTCAAAAATATTCAAGACTGGACTATCTTTTCCTTTCCCAACCTGACTTAACCTACCTCACACAGGCCACGATCGACCCTATGTTCTTGTCTGACCATCACCCCATCTCAGTAACCCTGACCTTCCCAGACTTGATCCCTAAAACAAAAACATGGAGACTTAATTCCTCCCTACTGAAAGATACGGAGTTTACCTCACGTCTGACAGCCAGTATCGACACATACTTCAGGGAGAACTCCACCCCAGACATATCCCCTACCACTTTATGGGAAGCCCACAAATGTGTGATCAGGGGGGAGCTGATGGCCCAAGCTGCGAAAGTAAAAAGGCTACAGCAGGCCACCATAGATAACCTAATCACCAACATCAGGCGGTTGGAGGCCACACATAAACAATCCCACTCACAACAGACACTGCAGGAACTGATGCATTCACGCTCAACGTTATTAGAAGAATTAGGTAAACGCACCAGGCGCCAGTATGTTCTCCACCAACGAATCTTTTACGAGCAAGGCAACAAATGCGGCAGATTACTGGCCAGAGCATTACTTACATCTAGACCGTCTAACACAATTTACCACATACAGACCCAACAGGACACTACACTATCTAAAAATGAAGACATAGCCCATGAGTTTGAACTATACTACAAAAATTTATATAATCTTAGGACCCCTAATTCAAACCCTGAGCAAGCACTAAGTAGAACAGAAGCGATAAAGAGCTTCTTGAACCAATATGGCCCACAATCAATCTCACAAACACAAGCAGAAGAATTAGAGCAACCACTTTCGACAGAAGAACTGCAGGCCACCATACGACAGATGAAACCGGGTAAAAGCCCAGGTCCAGGCGGGTTCACCCTGCAATATTATAAATGCTTCGCCCAGTCCCTAGCCCCAAAAATGTTATCCACCTTCAACTCTCTAGCGGACCCCACGACGAACATGGGGCGCATGTTGGAGGCACACATAACAGTAATCCCCAAGGAGGGAAAGGATAAGACACGAGTACAAAATTACAGACCTATTTCACTACTCAATGTGGACATCAAGATTTATGCCAAAATCTTAGCCAATAGAATGTCCACTTTCTTGCCAAGCCTTATCTCGTTAGACCAGGTCGGCTTTGTCCCCGGACGAGAGGCCAGGGACAACACCATTAGGGCATTAAACATACACCACTGGCTCACGACCACAAAAACGCGAGGGTTCTTTCTGTCTTTAGACGCTGAGAAGGCGTTCGACAGAGTGGCCTGGGACTACATGGGAGAGGTCCTGAAGAGGATTGGTCTTCACCCGCGCATGTTGTCCCACATCTTGACACTATACTCCAATCCGAGTGCAGCTGTGAGAGTAAATGGCCACCTGTCGAACGCCTTCCCCATAAGAAACGGTACACGACAAGGCTGCCCCCTTTCACCATTAATTTTTGTACTCTCTTTGGAACCCCTCCTTAACAGAATAAGAGACAACTCCGATATCACAGGCCTGACAATTCAGGGAAAGGAGTATAAGGTATCTGCCTTTGCAGATGATGTTCTACTCTCCCTGACTTCTCCGACCACTTCCATACCTAATTTACTTAAAGACATAGAGCATTTCGGAACCCTATCGCATCTAAAGATTAATTATGCGAAATCCCAAGCCTTGAATATCACCCTTACAACACAGGAACTCAAACTCTGCCAATCTTCCTTTCCCTTCCAGTGGAACCAACAAGAAATAACCTACCTAGGTATCCAAATCACCACTAAATTGGAAGACATATACAGGGTTAATTTCCTTAAGGTCTTAAAGAAAGCGCAACTGGATTTAAAAGCATGGGGGAACCTCAGTGTCTCCTGGTTTGGTCGCTCCGCTCTTTTAAAAATGATAACTCTACCACGTTTTCTTTATATTATTCAGTGCCTACCCATCCATCTTCCAGCATCCTTTTTTGCAGCATATAGGAAGATGTGCACACTGTTTCTATGGAAAGGCTCCCCTCCACGCATCAAATTCACTAGGCTCACACGAACAAGACTTAACGGAGGTATAGGGCTTCCAGACCTCCACAAATACTTCCTAGCGAACCACCTTGCCCGAATCGTGGACTGGAATGTCCATGAGCCGGGTAAGCTTTGGGTCACCCTGGAGAAATCTATCTCACAACTTCCACTGGAGTCTCTTCCCTGGATTGCCCCAAATCAAGTGCCACAGGAGATATTGACGCATCCCCTCATCTCAGCCTCGTTAAGTTCCTTTAGACGAACAATTAAAATCAGGTCAATTTCCTCTGTCCCTGGCCCGTTAACCCCATTGAGAGGCAACCCTGAGTTCACCCCAGGGCTCTCACCATCCTTTCTAAACCAAACATGGCCACACAACAGAATGTCAGCCTATCAGTTCTATGTAGACAAGATCCCAAGAACATATGAGAACTTAGTTGAATCATCCCCCCTCAAATCCTTCCCCTTTTGGACATACAGACAGATCAGACACTTTCTATCAACTCAAGGTACGACACTGACCTGGACTAGACAAATAACTCCATTTGAGGAACTGTGCACCAGAACCTCCCCACAAAGACACCTAATCTCGTACATGTACAATATGCTAATAGAAGATACCTCTTACACCCTAGACTCCGCACGTGCAGCATGGGAAGCAGATCTCCAGATGACCTTCACGGAGCAGGATTGGTCACGTATCAACGAATATATACATAAAGGCTCCCTTAATGTAGCTATTCAGGAGAATGGCTATAAAATTCAAACACGCTGGTATAGGACTCCATCACTTTTACATAAATTCTCACCAGACTTACCTGACACCTGCTGGAGATGCGGGAAAGCAAAAGGCACACTGCTACACATATGGTGGAACTGCATATCCATACAACCATTCTGGATAGAGGTTCACGACCTCATCACACATATCTCAACATACTCTTTGACCTATTCTCCAGCCCAATACCTCCTATATCACACTCACCTGACTAGAAACGAGTACTTTAAATCATTAGCTATGCACCTGGTGAACGCAGCCAAACTATGTATCCCAACGCATTGGAGATCCACCTCCACTCCCACGATCGGGGAGTGGTTCAGGAGGATTTCTAAGATAGAGGAGATGGAGGAGCTGGTGCACATTTCACAAGAACGAATCCAAAAATTTACGACCACATGGGCCTGTTGGACACATTTCAAATTATCCCAACGCTATAATGCTTATACCACCTGAAGATACCTCTGATTAGACCATCAAGAATAAAAAACAGTTCGGTTCGTGTCGGGGTGGCAATGCCCTATAGAAGGGACCAAATAGACCGTGTCCCCTGTCACTACCCTCCCCTCAAAACTCCACTATATCTTCCCTACCCAACCCGCCATTCTTTTTCCTAGATCCCACACTTCTCTACTCTTTCTCCATATCCTCTACACTCTTCTTTTATAACCCCCCTTTTCCTCATTTCTTACCCAAGATCGTTAACTTAACAAAGGGGCCATAAGAATCCCCATGAACACCCCATCAAAGGTTATGTATAGAGTCACACGATTCTGACAAAAGCTAATGTAAATCTTGAATCGACATCTGCATGTTTGTATTTATGTAGTATATTTTATTGAAGACTATTGTGACAAAATTTCTATATGAAACCCTTGTTATTGTACAAGCTATTATCTTGCATACCCTTTTTTTTCAATAAAACTATTATGGAAAAAAAAAAAAAAAGAAAGTAGGGGCCTGCCCTATATACTCTGCAGAATTTGGGGCCTTAGGTGTTGGTGTTGCCACAACACTGTAAGCCCTCACAGTTACTCTTGGTGGGCGCAGGAACAGGCCCTTCTGTAAAATATTATATCAAAAATTGTAATTACATGCACCTGTTGAACAGGGGCAGAAAAATTGGGCCTTTGGTGGTGGTGTTGCCACAACACTGTAAGCCCTCACAGTTATGCCCTGTACACACAGTCGGACATTGATCGGACATTCCGACAACAAAATCCATGGATTTTTTCAGACGGATGTTGGCTCAAACTTGTCTTGCATACACACGGTCACACAAAGTTGTCAGAAAATCCAATCGTTCTGAACGCGGTGACGTAAAACACTTACGTTGGGACTATAAATGGGGCAGTAGCCAATAGCTTTTGTCTCTTAATTTATTCTGAGCATGCGTGGCACTTTGTGCGTCGGATTTGTGTACACACGATCGGAATTTCCGACAACTGATTTTGTTGTCAGAAAATTTTATATCAAACTTTGTGTGTCGGAAATTCCGATGGAAAATGTGTGATAGAGCCCACACACGGTCAGAATTTCCGACAACAAGGTCCTATTACACATTTTCCGTCAGAAAATCCGACCGTGTGTACAGGGCATTACTCTTGGTGGGCGCAGGAATGGACCCTGCTGTGAAATATTAGATCAAGAATTGTAATTACATGTCCCTGTTGAACAGGGGCAAAAAAATTGGGCCTTAGGCACTGGTGCCACAACAATGCAACCCCTCACAGATGCTATAGCTGGAGCGCAGGAATGAGCCCTGCTGTAAAGTATTGCATCAAAAATTGTAATTATATGCCCCTGATAAACAGGGGCTGAAAAATTGGGCCTTGGACACTGGTGCTGGTGCCACAACACTGCAACCCCTCACAGATACTATAGCTGGAGAACAGGAATGAGCCCTGCTGCAAAGTATTGCATCAAAAATTGTAATCACACGTCCCTGTTAAACAGGGGCAGAAAAATTGGGCCTTAGTCACTGCTGCCACAACACTGCAACCCCTCACAGATACTATAGTTGGTGCTCAGGAATGAGCCCTGCTGCAAAGTATTTGTAATTTTACGCCCCTGTTAAACAGGGGCTGAAAAATTGGGCCTTGGACACTGGTGCTGGTGCCACAACACTGCAACCCCTCACAGATACTATAGTTGGAGCACAGGAATGAGCCCTGCTGCAAAGTATTTGTAATTTTACGCCCCTGTTAAACAGGGGCAGAAAAATTGGGCCTTAGCCACTGCTGCCACAACACTGCAACCCCTCACAGATACTATAGATGGAGCGCAGGAATGAGCCCTGCTGCAAAGTATTGCATCAAAAATTGTAATTATACGCCCCTGTTAAACAGGGGCAGAAAAATTGGGCCTTAGCCACAGGTGGCGGTGCCCAGAACTAAAAATGTTCTTACAAGCTATCAGCATGAAAATTGAGGAGGAAGAGGATTGTCACTCAGCATAACAGGATAGTCACTCAATATCTGCATAGGTAGTCTTGAAGGTACTCACATTAAAAAAAAAATATTTGGTTACATCAGCATCAGGTGCTTGGTATCTGGTGATCCAAGATTGATTCATTTTTATGAAGGTCAGCCGATCGACCGATTCGGTGGACAGGCACACCCTGTGATCGGTTACAAAGCCTCCAGCAACACTGAATGTGCATTCCGAAAGAACGCTGGATGCAGGACAGGCCAGTAGCTCAATTGCATACTGTGCAAGCTCTGGCCAGTGATCCATCCTCAAGACCCAGTAACCCAAAGGATTTCGGTGGGAAAGGTGTCCAAGTCTGATCTTGCCCCTAGGTAATCCTGCACCATGTGAATCAGATGCTGGTGATGGTTGCTGGAACCAATCATACCTTAGGACTGCGGACTAAAAAATTGTCTAAACGCATCGGTCAGACAGCCACCTTCTCCACCACTCCTTGTGTGACTAACCGAAGCCTCAGCAACACTTTGTCCAGGAGGACCAGGAAATTGTAACCTCCCAGGCTCTGGAAATGCGTTGCACAAACCTTTCTGCAAGGCCTCCCAAAGATGTTTCATCCTCTGCTCCCTCTGCGATGGCAAGATAAGGTCCACAACCTTACCCTTGTAACATGGATCAAGGATGGTTGACAGCCAGTAATGATCCCTCTCCTTGATACCACAAATGCGAGGATCCTTCTGCAGGCTTTGCAGGATCAGGGAGGCCATTCAGCGTAGGTTTGCTGAGGCATTTGGTCCAGAGTCCTCTGGGTCATTAAGAATGACATGATCCGCAGCCACCTCCTCCCAGCCACGTACAAGTCCATGGGTTTCTTCGGACTGTAAATGATCCCTTGAAGACTGCTGCTGATGCTGAGTGCCAGGCTCCACCTCCATGCTGACACAATCCTCCTCCTCCTCTTCCTGTGTGATCGGCGGGCACGCAGGAACACTGTCTGGATAAAGGGAGCCTTGAGAGGTAAGGAAGTCCTCCTCTTCCTCCCTCTGTTCTGCCTCAAGTGCCCTGTCCATTATTCCACGCAACGTATGCTCCAACAGGTGGACAAGGGGGACAGTGACTGATGCATGCACTGTCACTGCTCACCATCCTTGTGGCCTCCTCAAATGGTGACAGGACAGTGCATGCATCCCTGATCATAGCCCACTGGTGTGGGGAAAAAAAAAACAAGCTCCCCTGAATCTATCCTGGTGCCATAGTCGCATAGGTACTCATTGATGGCCCTCTGCTGCGTGTGCAACCGCTGCAGCATGGCCAACATTGATTACCACCTGGATGACATGTCACAGATTAGGCGGTTCTTGGGCAGGTTAAATTCCTTTTGGAGGTCAGCCAGACGAGCACTGGCATTATATGACCTGCGGAAATGCACACAGACTTTCCTGGCCTGCCTCAGGATATCTTGTAATCCTGGGTACCTGCCCAAGAACCGCTGCACCACCAAGTTAAGGACGTGAGCCAAACAGGGCACATGGGTCAGTTGTCCCTGTTGGAGGGCGGAGAGGAGGTTGGTGCCATTGTCGCAAACCACCATTCCTGGCTTAAGCTGGCATGGCGTCAACCACCTCTGAACCTGCCCCTGCAGAGCTGATAGAATCTCTGCTCCAGTGTGGCTCCTGTCCCCCAAGCACACCAGCTCAAGCACCACATGGCATCTTTTTGCCTGCGTGCTTGTGTAGCCCCTTGAATGCCTACGGAGCACCGCTGGTTCCAAGGACAAATCAGCACAGAAAGAGGCCATGGAGGAAGAAGAAGAGGAGGGGGTGGGGAGAGAGGTGTGGCAGAATCACCACTAGTAGAATTTTGGAGACGTGCTGGCGGAACAACCTCCAACACTACTGCACCCTGTCCCACATCCTTCCCAGCTGCCAGAAGAGTCACCCAGTGCACGGTGAAAGATAGGTAACGTTCCTGTCCATGCCTGTTGGACCATGAGTCAGCGGTAATATGCACTTTACCGCTGACCGCCCTGTCCAGCGAGGCCAAGACATTGCCTTCCACATATCGGTAGAGAGCTGGAATCGCCTTCTGTGAGAAAAAGTGGAGTTTGGGAACCTGCCACTGAGGAACCGCACATTGCACAAACTCACAGAAGGGGCAGAGTCTATCAACTGAAAAGGCAAATGCTAGCAAAATAGCCAAGCTAGCATTCAACCGCTGGGCATGTGGATGGCTGGGAGCGAACTTCTTTCAGCGGTGCAGCAGCTGGGGCAGGGAAATTTGCCTGGTACAATCTGACGTCTGTGTACCAAAAGCAGATTGCCCACAAGTACTTGGCTGTGACACACCTAATTCTACACCTTCATTCTTCTCAGTGCAGGTTTCAGAGAGGACTGAAGGTATAGTGGGGTTGGATATCCCAGCTGATGAGGAGCAAGGAGAGGTCCACTTTGTTCTTTGTTGTGGGTCTTTTAGGTACGCTTGCCAACAAACTACATTGCAGGTCGACATATGTCTGGTCAAGCATGTGGTGCCCAAGTGGGTGATGTTTTGGCCACGCGAGATACGCTTGAGACATATGTTGCAAATAGCAGCGGTGCGATCTGATGCACTCGTCTCAAAAAAGGCTCACACCGAAGAACTTTTGGAATAACGCACAGAGACAGCAGCGCCCTGCACATGCGGAGCTCGGTGGTGTGATGCAGTCGGTGTGCTGCCCTTAAGTTGGCCCCTGGAGGACATCCTGCCTCGTTGGAGATGTGCCTTCTCCTCCTCCTCCTCTCTCCTATCAGGCACCCATGTAGAGTCAGTGACTTCCTCATCGTCCTCATCACTGGAGCAAAGCTGGCAGTATGCTGCAGCTGGGGGAACATGACTGACTCCTTCTTGGGCACCCCCTCTCTCTGGGCTCACATTACTGCCTTCCTCTAGCTGGGTACCATCATCGGAGCCTTCAAAACGCTGGGCATCCTCCTGGAGCATGTACCCAACACTGTGGTCAAACAGTTCAGGGGACTCCTCAGGAGGACATGGTGGGGCTAGGGAAGGAGTGACTGATGCCATTGAGCCGAGGGAAGAGGCCGTGTTGGCAGGTGCATGAGGAGGATGAGGATGGCTTGGTCATCCACTCTACCAAGTCTTCCACATGTTGCAGCTCAACACGGCCAACTGCTGAAAAAAAGGACATGCATGTCCCACGGCCACATGCTGATGAGGATGCACCGTCTCCATGACCAGCACTGTTGCCTCTAGACACAGAGCCTGCTTGCCATCTTTTATTGGCTTGTGACTGTCTGCCTCTCCTTGTTGGCCTTCCAGACATACTAATGGCCTGCAGTGAGATGTAGCTGCACAAAGCTGGGATGTATATATACCGGTATATATACTGATTATACTGCAGCTAGCAGAATCAACTGCCTGCCTGTGTTATTAGGATCAGAACACCAGCAATTGCCTTCAGGTAGATTTAGGTGCATACTGTGCAGAGGACACAGTACACTAACTGTAAATACTGCATCTGCCTGCCTGTGGTATTAATAGGATCAGAAGAACACCAGCAATTTTCTATAGGTAGCTTTAGGTGCACACTGTGCAGAGGACACAGTACACTAACTGTAAATACTGCAGCTGCCTGCCTGTGGTATTAATACGATCAGAACACCAGCAATTGTTTTCAGTTAGCTTTAGGTGCACACTGTGCAGAGGACACAGTACACTTATGCCCCGTACACACGATCGGACATTGATCGGACATTCCAACAACAAAATCCATGGATTTTTTCTGACGGATGTTGGCTTAAACTTGTTTTGCATACACACGATTGCACAAAGTTGTCGGAATTTCAGATCGCCAAGAATGCGGTCACGTACACCACGTACGGCGAGACTATAAAAGGGCAGTTCAGAACCAAGCGCGGCACCCTTTGGGCTCCTTTTGCTAATCTCGTGTTAGTAAAAGTTTGGTGAGAGATGATTTGCGCTTTTTCAGACTCGTGGCTTTCAGATCGTTTTCTGCTGTTCAGTTTGTGCTTGTGGGTTTGTATCTGCTCTTCAGTGTGTGCAAGCAAGCTACGCATGACTTTGTCATTGTGTTCTTGTTCGTTCGTTACTGTTTTTCAAGTCGCTCTTCACAGGCTTTGCTGTTCTTCAGTGCGTTCTGTTACTGCGTTCTGAGCAGCCGACCGTTTTCTAGACATGTTGCGTATACGTACTCCTCTTAGAGTTCGTGCTGTGCAGGGGCTTGGTGTTGGGGTCCTGACCTTGACACAAGTCCAGTCCATGAACAGGGTGGGGAGGAGTTCATGGACCAAGAATTGGTTGCTTCAGCGTGACCAGTTCTGTCATATGCCTTTGCTCCGTGAGATCCGTGAGAATAATCCTGATGATTTCAGGAACTTTCACCAGATGACGGACCCCGTATTTCACCGTTTGTTGGCTTTGCTGACCCCCTATATCAGCAGGCAGGATAGCTGCATGAGGCAAGCCATCACTCTGGAGCAGAGGCTCGTCACCACCCTGCGGTACTTGGCAACAGGGAGAAGCCTGCAGGACTTAAAGTTCTCGACAGGCATCTCCCCCCAGGCTCTGGGGATCATTATCCCAGAGACCTGTTCTGCCATCATCCAGGTCCTGCAGAAGGAGTATATGAAAATAAGATTTGTTTCCTTTAATATCACATATTATTGTATTTAATGTTTGGTAATGTATTGTATTTCTTTCCTAATTCTCTAATTACCATGATTGTAATATGCTGTGAATGTCCCCTTTGTCCTCATGCATGCTGGTTTTTTATGTAATTTTTTTTTGCCCTTCATACATATTTGCCTTCACTTACCTCCCCAGCATGCTCTCCTGGGCCTATATTCACCTCGTGTAGTCACTTAACAATGTATTTTGTCAGCTCCATAGTAGTGCTTTACCATAAATACCCCCTAAAATTTGGTAAATTGTGATTTGTGTTTTAAATTCAGACAGAGTGCCAGAGGCTTTTTTTTTGTGTCTCAAAATCATTTGGAACCCTCCCTCCCCCCAACTGCTAACTCAGCTGATACCATTCCTCTATCTGCTGCCTTTGCCAAACCCATACACACTATACCCACCTTCTAAGTGGTCAGATTTATGGATGAATTCCCCAAAGCATGTAGTGCAAGGGCCTGCCTGAATACTTTCAAATGGTACTGTTTAAAGTTTTTGTATCCTATTATTATCTTGATAGGTAATAGCAGAACGTCAAAATGTGCTTAAATGTGTACAGTGTGTATTTATATCTTTGTATTATGACACTTCTTACCTGTCCAGTGGGCTGCCAATAGTGTAAGTAAGGAGGGGCTGCCCAAAGTAATACACATTATTTAGGCATTCATCTCTCAATGAAGTGGAGAGGATTAGCTGTCCAAAACATATCCCCCCATAAAATTTTAGAAATGGTCCATAAGAGGGGGGAGGAGGAATCTGATAGGTGGACCTTTGTCTTTAAATACTCCCTAAACTAAATGTTATACTGATGTTGGCCAAGAATGTTTGTGTCTAATCTGCTTTCCATGTTTATTCATTTATATTTTTATAACTATGGCCTCCCACTTTGCCCAGCGGTGGGACTTTCCTAACTGCGGAGGGGCAATTCATGGGAAACACATCCACATTGTCCCACCACCCAACTCGGGGTCATACTATTACAACTATAAGGGGTTCAATAGTATTGTGATGTTGGCGGTGGTGTTGGCTACTTATGAGTTCCTGTATGTGGACGTGGGGAAGAATAGCCGGATGTCAGATGGTGGAGTCATCACCCAGACGGAGTTCTACAGGCATCTCCAGAATGGCAGCTTGGACTTGCCATGTCCAGAAGACAATGCGGAAGGACTCCCATTCGTCTTCGTTGCGGATGAAGCATTTGCGCTGGGGGACCATCTTATGCGGCCATTCCTGATGAGGACCCTCACCCCAGACCAGAGGGTTTTTAATTATCGGCTGGCAAGAGCCAGAAGAGTGGTGGAGAACACGTTTGGAATCATGGCCTGCCGGTTCCGCCTATTTCATACTCCAATACACATGGTGGAGTATAAACTGAATCATATCATCCTGGCATGCTGTGTTCTCCACAACTTTTTAAGGCAATATTCTGCCAACTATGCTGCCTCGGTGGGGGTCTGAGGCCGGAATTCATGGAAATTAACCAAACCTGAGGGCACTTGAGGCTGGCCGTCCTGGCGTGCCCCCCTGAGTGCACGCGAGGTCCGTCTAAGATACCTTGAATACTTTGCAGGTAGGGGGGTCATAAATATGCCGGACAATGTCTGAGCCTTTTTTTAAATTAAAAAATTAGTTACCTACTAAAATATTTGCTGACATTTCTTATTGCATGTGTTTCTTTTAGCTGACCCTGACTGAAATGTGGGTAGTCCTGAAAATGGCGTGATTGGGTAACATTAGAAAGCATTGTTGGGTGTTATTTACTAAAGGCAAAGACGCTTTGCACTACAAGTGCACTTGAGACTGCACTGAAAATGCACTTGTAGTGCAAAGTGGCTTTGCCCTTAGGAAATAACCCCCATTGTCACAGAAACCACAATTTAACCACAAAAATGTTTTCGAGCATTAAAACAATAATCCACACATTCTTGATTATCAATCTTTTTAATACAAGCACAATCACATGTGCATTTATAAAAGGTTTTTAAAACAAACCAACATGTTTGTTGTCTAACAATTTTTTGGTCACATTAATAAAAGTAGAAATGTCCATTTAAAGTAAAACAGGCATGTTTAAAACCAACAAGAAATACACAAATCTGGAACTTACAAAGTTCAATTTTGTTATAAATTGAAGGCAATATCAGACATGAGTATTTATAAACTGTGTTTGATATTGCGTTCAGATGGGGTGAAGTCACCCCTGGAAAAGCCAAATTTTGAAGATGCACACAAATTGCCAAATGTCAACATGTGCTAGATTGTAAGCTCTAACGAGCAGGGCCCTCTGATTCCTCCTGTATTGAATTGTATTGTACTTGTATTGTCTGCCCTAATGTTGTAAAGCGCTGCGTAAACTGTTGGCGCTATATAAATCCTGTATAATAATAATAATAATAATAATGTGCTAGCTGCCATCACGGGGGATCAAGGGACGTGTTTTGTGGGTGCAACCCCTTCCTCTCAGCTACTTTATTATTGAGGAAGGGGTTGCACCCACAAAACGCGTCTATTGATCTCCCGTGATGGCAGATAACACATGTTGACACACTGTGTGCATCTTCAAAATTTGGCTTTTCGACACTATGTAAAAAAAGGTGCAACAATTTTTTGTGGAAAAAATGCAAACTACATTAGGGATTTCAAGGGGTTTTAAACTCTCCCTAAAACATCAATGATGTTCTTCATTTTGTTTTTAACATCATTGATGCTTTTCTGGAAGTTTTCCAAGTCCCTATTACACCCCATGATCTCCCCGATCAGGATCTGGGCACTCTCACTGGTGAAATGTCCTTCATCCACAACATCACGATCACCTAAAAATATATAAAAAAAACACACCATGTATTATAAATATTCAGGCATCCATCTCTTATATGAGCCTGTGGTTGCAGATACTCAACTGTTGTGGTGACAATTTTCACCACGTCTCCTTCCTCCTCCTCCTGTTGACTTTGGTGGATTTCCACTTCCTCATGAGGTGGGGGGTCTGTGGTCTCCTCGGATGAGTGGTGTCCTCCGAGTCTTTTCTCCCCTATGTAAAAAAAAAATAGGTATAAAAAAAAAATAGGTATACTTAACACACAGATATTTTATGACAGAAATAGGAATATGAAACATTGCTTGAAAGTGGGGTACAATTGTCTATTTTGGCAGAGTTGCAAGATGAAGAAATGTTTTTTTCCTTTGTCAAGCTTGAATACTTACCTGTTTTGTACAAGCTTCACAGATGGAGTCACCCCTATAGTATACACTGGAGCACCTGTGTGGGACCCCCTAATAAAAAGGGTGTTCTGTTGTCCAACACTAGTGCTCCAGTGTCCAGATGTGTAAACAGCTGCTGAGTGTCCTCTCCTTACATAGAATCTAGTTTGCATTTCATTCTAGTTACAAACCCATCTACACAACAAAATTATTTTAAGAGAAGTAGGCTAGCAAAAATGTATTCAAATGCATATGCCCAAAACAATGGTGTTTTCAAGGCCGAACGAAACAATGTTTCCTATGAACGAATAATGTGCCCATGAACGTGAAAGTTGCCATTTTAAACCGTACAACAGTTGAGAAAAGCTCATGGAGCAGCACGAACGTAATAAAAATAAAGAATAGGAACACAGGACAACTACTTACTTTTTTGCAGCACTCTCTTGATCCTTCTGTACTGCTCGTGCTCCCTTAATTTGAGGTCCGACCACCGCTTCCTGAGCTGATCCTTGGATCGCCGTACCCCAAAATTCCATTGCAGACTTTTGACCACTTTTGCCATGATCTTGGCCTTTCTGACATTGGGGTTGGGGTAAGGTCCATACTTCCTGTCATAAATGGCCCTCTTCAGGATGTCGACCATCTCCAACATCTCCCCAAAGGACATATTTGAGGCCTTCTTTTCCGGGATCGGGACGTTTCTGGCTCCGGGCTTTCCTCCTCCTCCTTGTTGGTGTAATTAGCATGCACCTGCTCTGTCTCCTCCATTTGCTCTTCCCCCACTGCGCCGAAAAAGAAGGGGCGGGGAATAGACTAGAAAGAACGTCAGGGGCGGGCGGAGTTTCACAAATGCGCAGTGTATATAAAGCGTAACACGCGTGCGTAGTACGTACGATCTGTGAGCGGAAGAAGGAGTCTCAGAAGCGCCAAACAAAGGTAACATTTAAACTTGGGCCTATACTGCTTAGAGATTGAGTCCCCAAGGTAACTATCTCCTATTTAAAAGCCAAAATTGGTAGCCTGAGGAGCACTTATCTTAGGGAGCACAAGAAGGTCCAGGATTCCCAGAGATCCGGAGCTGCAGCAGATGACATTTATGTCCCCAGGCTGTGGTACTATGAGAGACTGCGATTTCTGTCAGACCAGACTGATGTCAGGGAATCCCTCTCAACCCTTCCTTCCACTCTTCCTTCCACCGCAGCTGAGGCTTCCGATGTCCAACCTGGGACTTCCAGCCAGGAAGAAGTGGAGGAGCCCAGCTGGAGCCAGGTATAGCATTGTTCTACAGATTTCTGGTCAATAAATAAATGATGTTTACTAGATGTTATTAGTGATCACTAATTGATGATTTCATAAAGTGTTTTACATATCAATAGACAGTAGTGGGCACCAAAAATTGGGACAAGAATGAAAAATGCTGGGCTCAGAATGATAGTCTGTTATATTTGTTAACATTCAATTTGCAACAGTCATGAGGTGAAATTTGTGTGTGATTGATGAAAAAAAAACTAAAACTATTTTTCATACACAGGAAGACCTCAGCCAGGAGGAGCCTGTGGAATGTTGCACACTGGAGGAGGCTGTGGAATGTGGCAGCCAGGAGGAAGCGGGGCTAAGTGGCAGCCAGGAGAAGGCTGGGCCCAGTAGGAGCCTGACAGAATCGCAGATTCCTCCCCTCTGCCTTCCAACCAAAAGACCCAAGAAGGGGAGTAACGTGCAGGATTCAGCACTCAGGCTGATTCCGGAGGCTTCTGCATCCCTCAGAGCCATCCCCACTCCTGAAGAGGCCTTTGCCTGCATGGCTGCCACAAAACTGCAGGGCATGCAGGAGGGTCAACGCCTCATGTGTGAGGACCTTCTTTACAAAACACTAACTAAGGGGGTGAGGGGCGAAATCACACCCAATACCCACCTGTGTGAGTTGGACCATCCTCCTCCTCCTGCCACAACTCCACCACCACAGACACAGCATGGAAGGAAGCGTGGAAGGAAGACCAGAGAGTGATGACCTGGGTTCAGTCTGGTCTAACAAAAAAAGCAGGCTCTTGTATGACCACAGCGTGGGGACATACATGTCATCTGCAGCTTTTCAGGATCTCTCGGAATAACAATAACAAAATACTAACCAAAAAAATTAAAAAAAAAAAAGTTTCATCAGATCTGACAAATACAAATATTATATTGATGAAATCACGATAAATAATAAAGAAAGAAGTTTGTGAGAAGTCTGTGTGAATATCAGCAGCAAAACAACTTCATTCTTCTAGCATTATAAAGAAGAAGAGAGTGCGCTGCATTAAACTATTTAAAACATTGCAGCCTGATGAAAGTGCTATATCCATTCTGAACGCTAATTTTACCAGACCGAGCTGTTCCGTATCGGAATTTCTTCTGAGCATGCGTGGCACTTTGTGCGTCGGAATTGTCCACACACGGTCAGAATTGACGCAATCGGATTTTGTTGTTGGAAAATTTTATAGCCTGCTCTCAAACTTTGTGTGTCGGAAATTCCAATGGAAAATGTCTGATGGAGCCCACACACGGTCGGAATTTTCAACAACAAGCTCCGACCGTGTGTACAGGGCATTACTGTAAATACTGCAGCTGCCTGCCTGTGGTATTAATAGGATCAGAACACCAGCAATTGTCTTCGGGTAGCTTTAGGTGCACACTGTGCAGAGTACACGGCTGTCAGGAAAGGATCCGTCCGCTGGCAAGATATATCGTTTGGCATGCAGTACTGGGGTCCACCAGCAGGTGTCTCCTGGCAGTGTTGAACTGTCAGGAGAATATTTCCTTGCTGGTGTCATTTCATCTTTTGGCCGCAGTACTGACGTCCACCAGCGGATGGATACTGGCAGTATGGAGCAGACAACACTCCCTGCGCTCAGGTGTGACTTGAAGTCAATCACAGTAAGTCCTCAAATGCTTGCCTTGGTATCTCTCTCCTTGAGCCCTGACCTTGTTCGCCTGTTACCCGATCCTGAACCTGCATCTGACCTTGTGCCCGAGCTTATCCTGACCCGATCCCTTCAGTGTTCCTGTACCCTTCAGCCTGATCCATCCCCTCTCTGTCCTGTTGGTTCCCTGTCCCTCATTTACTGATCTTCCTGTGTATGACCTTGGCTTGGCTAAACGTTTATGTCTCTGGTATATCCCTTGTTCTTGCTGACCTGCTGTGTATGACCCTGGCCTGGCTGACATCTGTGATTCCGGTATTGCCCCTTGCTGTAGATATTGTTGTTTGTAGTGGGTTTGTTGGGTTGGTTGTTTACTGTTTGTATTTTCTAATTATCATCTATTTTAATAAATATCACTATTCACTTACATGTGTTTTGGGTTATCTCTGTGCAGTCCACACGGTCTGGTCTACTAGTCTCTTGACAACGGCACACTAACTTTAAATACTGTAGCTGCCTGCCTGTGGTATTAATAGGATCAGAACACCAGCAATTGTCTTCAGGTAGCTTTAGGTGCACACTGTGCAGAGGACACAGTACACTAACTGTAAATACTGCAGCTGCCTGCCTGTGGTATTAATAGGATCAGAACACCAGCAATTGTCTTCAGGTAGCTTTAGGTGCACACTGTGCAGAGGACACAGTACACTTACCGTAAATACTGCAGCTGCCTGCCTGTGGTACTAATAGGATCAGAAGAACACCAGCAATTTTATTCAGGTAGCATTAGGTGCACACTGTGCAGAGGACACAGTACACTAACTATAAATACTGCAGCTGCCTGCCTGTGGTATTAATAGGATCAGAACATCAGCAATTGTCTTCAGGTAGCTTTAGGTGCACACTGTGCAGAGGACACAGTACACTTACTGTAAATACTGCAGCTGCCTGCCTGTGGTACTAAAAGGGTCAGAAGAACACCAGCAATTTTCTTCAGGTAGTTTTAGGTGCACACTGTGCAGAGGACACAGTACACTAACTGTAAATACTGCAGCTGCCTGCCTGTGGTATTAATAGGATCAGAACACCAGCAATTGTCTTCAAGTAGCTTTAGGTGTACACTGTGCAGAGTACACAGTACACTAACTGTAAATACTGCAGCTGCCTGCCTGTGGTACTAAAAGGATCACAAGAACACCAGCAATTTTCTTCAGGTAGTTTTAGGTGCACACTGTGCAGAGGACACAGTACACTAACTGTAAATACTGCAGCTGCCTGCCTGTGGTATTAATAGGATCAGAACACCAGCAATTGTCTTCAAGTAGCTTTAGGTGCACACTGTGCAGAGTACACAGTACACTAACTGTAAATACTACAGCTGCCTGCCTGTGGTACTAAAAGGATCACAAGAACACCAGCAATTTTCTTCAGGTAGCTTTAGGTGCACACTGTGCAGAGGACACAGTACACTAACTGTAAATACTGCAGCTGCCTGCCTGTGGTATTAATACGATCAGAAGACCAGCAATTGTCTTCAGGTAGCCGTAGGTGCACACTGTGCAAAGGACACAGTACACTAACTGTAAATACTGCAGCCGCCTGCCTGTGGTATTAATAGGATCAGAACACCAGCAGTTGTCTTCAGGTAGCTTTAGGTGCACACTTTGAAGAGTACACGGTACACTAACTTTAAATACTGTAGCTGCCTGCCTGTGGTATTAATAGGATCAGAACACCAGCAATTGTCTTCAGGTAGCTTTAGGTGCTCACTGTGCACATGACACAGTACACTAACTGTAAATACCGCAGCTGCCTGCCTGTGGTATTAATAGGATCAGAACACCAGCAATTGTCTTCAGGTAGCTTTAGGTGCACACTGTGCAGAGGACACAGTACACTTACCGTAAATACTGCAGCTGCCTGCCTGTGGTATTAATAGGATCAGAACACCAGCAATTGTCTTCAGGTAGCTTTAGGTGCACACTGTGCAGAGGACACAGTACACTAACTGTAAATACTACAGCTGCCTGCCTGTGGTATTAATAGGATCAGAACACCAGCAATTGTCTTCAGGTAGCTTTAGGTGCACACTGTGCAGAGGACACAGTACACTTACCGTAAATACTGCAGCTGCCTGCCTGTGGTACTAATAGGATCAGAAGAACACCAGCAATTTTCTTCAGGTAGCTTTAGGTGCACACTGTGCAGAGGACACAGTACACTAACTGTAAATACTGCAGCTGCCTGCCTGTGGTATTAATAGGATCAGAACACCAGCAATTGTCTTCAGGTAGCTTTAGGTGCACACTGTGCAGAGGACACAGTACACTTACTGTAAATACTGCAGCTGCCTGCCTGTGGTACTAAAAGGGTCAGAAGAACACCAGCAATTTTCTTCAGGTAGTTTTAGGTGCACACTGTGCAGAGGACACAGTACACTAACTGTAAATACTGCAGCTGCCTGCCTGTGGTATTAATAGGATCAGAACACCAGCAATTGTCTTCAAGTAGCTTTAGGTGCACACTGTGCAGAGGACACAGTACACTAACTGTAAATACTGCAGCTGCCTGCCTGTGGTACTAAAAGGATCACAACAACACCAGCAATTTTCTTCAGGTAGTTTTAGGTGCACACTGTGCAGAGGACACAGTACACTAACTGTAAATACTGCAGCTGCCTGCCTGTGGTATTAATAGGATCAGAACACCAGCAATTGTCTTCAAGTAGCTTTAGGTGCACACTGTGCAGAGGACACAGTACACTAACTGTAAATACTGCAGCTGCCTGCCTGTGGTACTAAAAGGATCACAAGAACACCAGCAATTTTCTTCAGGTAGTTTTAGGTGCACACTGTGCAGAGGACACAGTACACTAACTGTAAATACTGCAGCTGCCTGCCTGTGGTATTAATAGGATCAGAACACCAGCAATTGTCTTCAAGTAGCTTTAGGTGCACACTGTGCAGAGTACACAGTACACTAACTGTAAATACTGCAGCTGCCTGCCTGTGGTACTAAAAGGATCACAAGAACACCAGCAATTTTCTTCAGGTAGCTTTAGGTGCACACTGTGCAGAGGACACAGTACACTAACTGTAAATACTGCAGCTGCCTGCCTGTGGTATTAATACGATCAGAAGACCAGCAATTGTCTTCAGGTAGCTGTAGGTGCACACTGTGCAAAGGACACAGTACACTAACTGTAAATACTGCAGCCGCCTGCCTGTGGTATTAATAGGATCAGAACACCAGCAGTTGTCTTCAGGTAGCTTTAGGTGCACACTTTGAAGAGTACACGGTACACTAACTTTAAATACTGTAGCTGCCTGCCTGTGGTATTAATAGGATCAGAACACCAGCAATTGTCTTCAGGTAGCTTTAGGTGCTCACTGTGCACATGACACAGTACACTAACTGTAAATACCGCAGCTGCCTGCCTGTGGTATTAATAGGATCAGAACACCAGCAATTGTCTTCAGGTAGCTTTAGGTGCACACTGTGCAGAGGACACAGTACACTTACCGTAAATACTGCAGCTGCCTGCCTGTGGTATTAATAGGATCAGAACACCAGCAATTGTCTTCAGGTAGCTTTAGGTGCACACTGTGCAGAGGACACAGTACACTAACTGTAAATACTGCAGCTGCCTGCCTGTGGTATTAATAGGATCAGAACACCAGCAATTGTCTTCAGGTAGCTTTAGGTGCACACTGTGCAGAGGACACAGTACACTTACCGTAAATACTGCAGCTGCCTGCCTGTGGTACTAATAGGATCAGAAGAACACCAGCAATTGTCTTCAGGTAGCTTTAGGTGCACACTGTGCAGAGGACACAGTACACTTACCGTAAATACTGCAGCTGCCTGCCTGTGGTACTAATAGGATCAGAAGAACACCAGCAATTTTCTTCAGGTAGCTTTAGGTGTACACTGTGCAGAGGACACAGTACACTAACTGTAAATACTGCAGCTGCCTGCCTGTGGTATTAATAGGATCAGAACACCAGCAATTGTCTTCAGGTAGCTTTAGGTGCACACTGTGCAGAGGACACAGTACACTTACTGTAAATACTGCAGCTGCCTGCCTGTGGTACTAAAAGGGTCAGAAGAACACCAGCAATTTTCTTCAGGTAGTTTTAGGTGCACACTGTGCAGAGGACACAGTACACTAACTGTAAATACTGCAGCTGCCTGCCTGTGGTATTAATAGGATCAGAACACCAGCAATTGTCTTCAAGTAGTTTTAGGTGCACACTGTGCAGAGGACACAGTACACTAACTGTAAATACTGCAGCTGCCTGCCTGTGGTACTAAAAGGATCACAAGAACACCAGCAATTTTCTTCAGGTAGTTTTAGGTGCACACTGTGCAGAGGACACAGTACACTAACTGTAAATACTGCAGCTGCCTGCCTGTGGTATTAATAGGATCAGAACACCAGCAATTGTCTTCAAGTAGCTTTAGGTGCACACTGTGCATAGGACACAGTACACTAACTGTAAATACTGCAGCTGCCTGCCTGTGGTACTAAAAGGATCACAAGAACACCAGCAATTTTCTTCAGGTAGTTTTAGGTGCACACTGTGCAGAGGACACAGTACACTAACTGTAAATACTGCAGCTGCCTGCCTGTGGTATTAATAGGATCAGAACACCAGCAATTGTCTTCAAGTAGCTTTAGGTGCACACTGTGCAGAGTACACAGTACACTAACTGTAAATACTGCAGCTGCCTGCCTGTGGTACTAAAAGGATCACAAGAACACCAGCAATTTTCTTCAGGTAGCTTTAGGTGCACACTGTGCAGAGGACACAGTACACTAACTGTAAATACTGCAGCTGCCTGCCTGTGGTATTAATACGATCAGAAGACCAGCAATTGTCTTCAGGTAGCTGTAAGTGCACACTGTGCAAAGGACACAGTACACTAACTGTAAATACTGCAGCCGCCTGCCTGTGGTATTAATAGGATCAGAACACCAGCAATTGTCTTCAGGTAGCTTTAGGTGCACACTTTGAAGAGTACACGGTACACTAACTTTAAATACTGTAGCTGCCTGCCTGTGGTATTAATAGGATCAGAACACCAGCAATTGTCTTCAGGTAGCTTTAGGTGCTCACTGTGCACATGACACAGTACACTAACTGTAAATACCGCAGCTGCCTGCCTGTGGTATTAATAGGATCAGAACACCAGCAATTGTCTTCAGGTAGCTTTAGGTGCACACTGTGCAGAGGACACAGTACACTTACCGTAAATACTGCAGCTGCCTGCCTGTGGTATTAATAGGATCAGAACACCAGCAATTGTCTTCAGGTAGCTTTAGGTGCACACTGTGCAGAGGACACAGTACACTAACTGTAAATACTGCAGCTGCCTGCCTGTGGTATTAATAGGATCAGAACACCAGCAATTGTCTTCAGGTAGCTTTAGGTGCACACTGTGCAGAGGACACAGTACACTTACCGTAAATACTGCAGCTGCCTGCCTGTGGTACTAATAGGATCAGAAGAACACCAGCAATTGTCTTCAGGTAGCTTTAGGTGCACACTGTGCAGAGGACACAGTACACTTACCGTAAATACTGCAGCTGCCTGCCTGTGGTACTAATAGGATCAGAAGAACACCAGCAATTTTCTTCAGGTAGCTTTAGGTGCACACTGTGCAGAGGACACAGTACACTAACTGTAAATACTGCAGCTGCCTGCCTGTGGTATTAATAGGATCAGAACACCAGCAATTGTCTTCAGGTAGCTTTAGGTGCACACTGTGCAGAGGACACAGTACACTTACTGTAAATACTGCAGCTGCCTGCCTGTGGTACTAAAAGGGTCAGAAGAACACCAGCAATTTTCTTCAGGTAGTTTTAGGTGCACACTGTGCAGAGGACACAGTACACTAACTGTAAATACTTCAGCTGCCTGCCTGTGGTATTAATAGGATCAGAACACCAGCAATTGTCTTCAAGTAGTTTTAGGTGCACACTGTGCAGAGGACACAGTACACTAACTGTAAATACTGCAGCTGCCTGCCTGTGGTACTAAAAGGATCACAAGAACACCAGCAATTTTCTTCAGGTAGTTTTAGGTGCACACTGTGCAGAGGACACAGTACACTAACTGTAAATACTGCAGCTGCCTGCCTGTGGTATTAATAGGATCAGAACACCAGCAATTGTCTTCAAGTAGCTTTAGGTGCACACTGTGCATAGGACACAGTACACTAACTGTAAATACTGCAGCTGCCTGCCTGTGGTACTAAAAGGATCACAAGAACACCAGCAATTTTCTTCAGGTAGTTTTAGGTGCACACTGTGCAGAGGACACAGTACACTAACTGTAAATACTGCAGCTGCCTGCCTGTGGTATTAATAGGATCAGAACACCAGCAATTGTCTTCAAGTAGCTTTAGGTGCACACTGTGCAGAGTACACAGTACACTAACTGTAAATACTGCAGCTGCCTGCCTGTGGTACTAAAAGGATCACAAGAACACCAGCAATTTTCTTCAGGTAGCTTTAGGTGCACACTGTGCAGAGGACACAGTACACTAACTGTAAATACTGCAGCTGCCTGCCTGTGGTATTAATACGATCAGAAGACCAGCAATTGTCTTCAGGTAGCTGTAGGTGCACACTGTGCAAAGGACACAGTACACTAACTGTAAATACTGCAGCCGCCTGCCTGTGGTATTAATAGGATCAGAACACCAGCAGTTGTCTTCAGGTAGCTTTAGGTGCACACTTTGAAGAGTACACGGTACACTAACTTTAAATACTGTAGCTGCCTGCCTGTGGTATTAATAGGATCAGAACACCAGCAATTGTCTTCAGGTAGCTTTAGGTGCTCACTGTGCACATGACACAGTTCACTAACTGTAAATACCGCAGCTGCCTGCCTGTGGTATTAATAGGATCAGAACATCAGCAATTTTCTTCAGGTAGCTTTAGGTGCTCACTGTGCAGAGGACACAGTACACTAACTGTAGATACTGCAGCTGCCTGCCTGTGGTATTAATAGGATCAGAACACCAGCAATTATCTCCAGGTAGCTTTAGGTGCACACTGTGCAGAGGACACAGTACACTAACTGTAAATACTGCAGCTGCCTGCCTGTGGTATTAATAGGATCAGAACACCAGCAATTGTCTTCAAGTAGCTTTAGGTGCACACTGTGCAGAGGACACAGTACACTTACTGTAAATACTGCAGCTGCCTGCCTGTGGTACTAAAAGGGTCAGAAGAACACCAGCAATTTTCTTCAGGTAGTTTTAGGTGCACACTGTGCAGAGGACACAGTACACTAACTGTAAATACTGCAGCTGCTTGCCTGTGGTATTAATAGGATCAGAACACCAGCAATTGTCTTCAAGTAGCTTTAGGTGCACACTGTGTAGAGTACACAGTACACTAATTGTAAATACTGCAGCTTTCTGTGGTATTAATAGGATCAGAACACCAGCAATTGTCTTCAGGTAGCTTTAGGTGCACACTGTGCAGAGTACACAGTACACTAACTGTAAATACTGCAGCTGCCTGCCTGTGGTACTAAAAGGATCACAAGAACACCAGCAATTTTCTTCAGGTAGCTTTAGGCTATGTTTCCACTAGTGCGTCCCCAAAGTCGCGCGATTTTGCCGCGATTTTTTACCGCGATTTTACCGCGACTTTTTACCGCGATTTGAAGCAATGCCTGTATCTATGGACCTCAAGTCGCATCAAAGTGGGACCAAAGTAGTGCAGGGACTACTTTGAAGTCGCTGTGACTTGAAGTCGCACAGATATGAACGGTACTCATTGGAAATCATGGGAAACAATTTGTCATGCGACTTTTCAGTCCCAAGTCGCATGAAAAGTCGCACTAGTGGAAACAGAGCCTTAGGTGCACACTGTGCAGAGGACACAGTACACTAACTGTAAATACTGCAGCTGCCTGCCTGTGGTATTAATACGATCAGAAGACCAGCAATTGTCTTCAGGTAGCTGTAGGTGCACACTGTGCAAAGGACACAGTACACTAACTGTAAATACTGCAGCCGCCTGCCTGTGGTATTAATAGGATCAGAACACCAGCAGTTGTCTTCAGGTAGCTTTAGGTGCACACTTTGAAGAGTACACGGTACACTAACTTTAAATACTGTAGCTGCCTGCCTGTGGTATTAATAGGATCAGAACACCAGCAATTGTCTTCAGGTAGCTTTAGGTGCTCACTGTGCACATGACACAGTACACTAACTGTAAATACCGCAGCTGCCTGCCTGTGGTATTAATAGGATCAGAACATCAGCAATTTTCTTCAGGTAGCTTTAGGTGCTCACTGTGCAGAGGACACAGTACACTAACTGTAGATACTGCAGCTGCCTGCCTGTGGTATTAATAGGATCAGAACACCAGCAATTATCTTCAGGTAGCTTTAGGTACACACTGTGCAGAGGTCACAGTACACTAACTGTAAATACTGCAGCTGCCTGCCTGTGGTATTAATAGGATCAGAACACCAGCAATTTTCTTCAGGTAGCTTTAGGTGCACACTGTGCAGAGGACACAGTACACTAACTGTAAATACTGTAGTTGCCTGCCTGTGGTATTAATAGGATCAGAACACCAGCAATTTTCTTCAGGTAGCTTTAGGTACACATTGTGCAGAGGACACAGTACACTAACTGTAAATACTGCAGCTGCCCACCTGTGGAATTAATAGGATCAGAACTCCAGCAAATGTCCCGTACACACAGTCGGACACTGATCGGACATTCCAACAACAAAATCCTAGGATGTTGGCTCAAACTTGTCTTGCATACACACGGTCACACAAAGTTGATGGAAAATCCGATCATTCTGAACGCGGTGACGTAAAACACGTACGTCGGGACTATAAACGGGGCAGTAGCCAATAGCTTTCATCTCTTTATTTACTCTGAGCATGCATGGCACTTTGTGCATCGGATTTGTGTACACACGATCGGAAATTCCGACAACAGATTTTGTTGTCGGAAAATTTTATAGCCTGCTCTCAAACTTTGTGTGTCGGAAAATCCGATGGAAAATGTGTGATGGAGCCTACACGCAGTCGGAATTTCCGACAACAAGGTCCTATCACACATTTTCCGACGGAAAATCCGACCGTGTGTACGGGGCATAACTGTAAATACTGCAGCTGCCTGCCTGTGGTACTAAAAGGATCAGAAGAACACCAGCAATTTTCTTCAGGTAGCTTTAGGTGCACACTCTGCAGAGGACACAGTACACTATCTGTAGATACTGCAGCTGCCTGCCTGTGGTATTAATAGGATCAGAACACCAGCAATTATCTTCAGGTAGCTTTAGGTGCACACTGTGCAGAGGACACAGTACACTAACTGTAAATCCTGCAGCTGTCTGCCTGTGGTATTAATAGGATCAGAAGAACACTAGCTATTTTCTTCAGGTAGCTTTAGGTGCACACTGTGCACAGGACACAGTACACTAACTGTAAATACTGTAGCTGCCTGCCTGTGGTATTAATAGGATCAGAACACCAGCAATTGTCTTCAGGTAGCTTTAGGTGCACACTTTGCAGAGGACACACTACACTAACTGTAAATACTGCAGCTGCCTGCCTGTGGTACTAATAGCATCAGAAGAACACTAGCTATTTTCTTCAGGTAGCTTTAGGTGCACACTGTGCAGAGGACACAGTACACTAACTATAAATACTGCAGCTGCCTGCCTGTGGTACTAATAGGATCAGAAGAACACTAGCAATTTTCTTCAGGTAGATTTAGGTGCACATTGTGCAGAGGATACAGTACACTAACTGTAAATACTGCAGCTGCCTGTGGTATTAATAGGATCAGAACAGCAGCAATTGTCTTCAGGTAGCTTTAGGTGCACACTGTGCAGAGGACACAGTACACTATCTGTAAATACTGCAGATGCCTGCCTGTGGTACTAATAGGATCAGAAGAACACCAGCAATTTTATTCAGGTAGCTTAAGGTACACACTGTGCAAAGGACACAGTACACTAACTGTAAATACTGTAAATACCGTAAAAACACCTGCCTGCCTATCAGTATATTAGGAAGAGAATAACAGGAACGGATCTAGCTAAACTGAGTACAGTGTGTATATATATATATATATATATATATATATACAACACCTAGGATGCATATATATACACAATACACTGTAAGTGCAGCTAACTGACTCGCCTGCCTACTCTATCTAACTTAAATCAAATTACACTGTCTCTCTGTCTATCTCTCTCCGCCGCTGCAACACACTACACAAGTCCGCCATGCAGGCAGCCTTATATAGTGCGGGGCGTTTACTAAACCCCCTTAGCCATAATTGGCCAAAGCCACCCTGGCTTTGGACAATTACGGCTCTCTGTACAGACAAGGCTGTGATTGGCCAAGCATGCGGGTCATAGTGCATGCTTGGCCAATCATCAGCCAGCAATGCACTGTGATGCCGCAGTGCATTATGGGCCGTGATGCGCCACACGAATTTGGCGTGAACGGCCCATAACGTTCGCAATTCGAAGAACAATCGAACAGGCGATGTTCGAGTCGAACATGGGTTTGACTCAAACTCGAAGCTCATCCCTACTCAAAATAACTAATGCTAGTACACAAATCAGGGTAATGACTGATGACTGGCTGACGACATTACAAAACTCACTAGAAACACCACAATGAAAGATAAATGCTCCTCTATCTATTCTCTCTATCTCCCACAAAAAGGAAAAGGAAATAATGACACAGGAAAAAGCCTGAAAACACAGAAAAAAAACACAGAAAAAGATACCTAAATGCAAATAAAAACCCAAGCAAATACATATGAATTTTATGTACAATAGTGTGAACAAGCCATGAGATACTGTCTGCCACTTGAGTGTTTTCATGGAATAAGCAAACCTGTTAGACCACATCAGTAAATACTTGATTATCTGATACAAACTTGAAGCAAGTTCACAGAATACTTCACTGTAATCAGTTGCTCATAAGCTGAGCGCACGTCTGTGCATTGTTGTGCTAAATACCTTAGAATGCCTTTTTCATTTTCTTCACCTGTTTCTACAGGAAAATAGCTATTATACAGGTTTCAATCATTTTCCTAAAGAGTCTGAAAGCTGACTCTATTACTCTATTACATTGCATACTATTAGTATTCACAATGTTTTGTGGCCAATCATAGCTTATCTTATGCAGTTGGCATTGTTTGTGTGGGATAATTCCCCCTGTGCAATTTGTTCCTTGGAAAACTACCTGGACACTGCCACAGTTAGATTGTTACAGAAACCACAAGATTTGCATAGACTGTATTATTCCACTGACTCTGTGCCAAATGAACTAATAAAAATGGCTTGTGTAGTATTCTTAGTTGCTACTGACATCTTTGGCCACACTAAAGGCATTTACAGTAAAACCTTTGTTTGAGAGTAACTTGGTTTGAGAGCATTTTGCATGACAAGCAACATTTTTATGTAAATTTTGACTTGATATACAAGCGATGTCTTGATGTACAAGTAACGTCATGTCACAACTGAGTATAAAAGAGAAGAGAGGTGCCTCTAATGCCCTGTACACACGGTCGGATTTTCTGACGGAAAATGTGTGATAGGACCTTGTTGTCAGAAATTCCGAGCATGTGTGGGCTCCATCACACATTTTCCATCGGAATTTCCGACACACAGAGTTTGAGAGCTTGCTATAAAATTTTCCGACAACAAAATCCATTGTTGGAAATTCCGATCGTGTATACACAAATCCAACGCACAAAGTGCCACGCATGCTTTGTGCAACCGTGTGTATGCAAAACAAGTTTGAGCCAACATCCGTCAGAAAAAATTCACGGATTTAGTTGTCGGATTTTCCGATCAATGTCCGACCGTGTGTACGGGGCATTAGTGTAGCAATATGGTTACATTTAATGAAGGTACAACATTTAGCAACATATTGCTACACTTAGAGGAGCCTCTCTTCCTTTTAATACTCTGTAGCTCCTGCTGGATTTTGCTTCTAATCCCCTTGTGGAGGCTTCCATTTGTGGATGGACATTTTATGGTTACACTGGTAACATTGCTATAATCTTTTTAAATGGACTATATACTGAAGGACCTATGAATAAATGGTTGTGGAACTAATCATTTTAGTTTCCATTATTTCTTATGGGGAAATTTGCTTTGATATACAAGTGCTTTGGATTACAAGCATGTTTCTGAAACAAATTATGCTTGCAATCCAAGGTTTTACTGTACTTTGAAATGCTTAATTTGTAAAAATAAAATTGAAAAAAACATGGGCTTTACAACAACTAATAACATGTGCATTGCTTGTCATCACAGTTCCTCATTATCTAATAGACTTTCCGTATACCTTTGTTGAATTGAATTTATGCATTTCATTATTTAACCATTGAAATCCTTAATGAATAATGTTTTTGAATGTCAATGTCCATGTATGTATGAGTCGCGGGCACCCAGAATGGTTTGGTTGCAATGGTTCCTATACATTAATTCTGAAAAGGGCAATCTTTCCACATAGAACAATCTAATTCGAGGCTCTAAATGGGTTCTCCGTAATAGAGCTGAGAAAAGAAGGAGTGCCTTTGCTGTTCCTAAGCTGGCCATACATGGATTGAAATTCAAAAGGTACCGTGCAAATTTTGATCCATGTGCGACCACTGCAGTGGTCTGCTGATTGACTTCCATTCAACCACCCTGTTGGACAAAAGCCGCTCGATTAGTGCTGCAGGCAATAGTGTCCCCCCGTCAAAATAGAAATAACACAGCATTCAACCTGCTGGTTGACCAAAAAACCTGACCCATGTATGGCCAGCTGGTGTGTGTGTGTTTGTGTGTGTGGGATCAAAGTTTGCCGTAAATACATATTGCTACAATTGTTCAGTTAGTATGTTTTGTGGGCAGGTAAAGATTTGTAGTTATTTGGATTTTTTAACCACTTCAATACCAGGCACTTTCGCCCCTTCCTGCCCAGGACAATTTTCAGCTTTCAGAATTGTCACAATTTGAATGACAATTGTGCAGTCATACAACACTGTACACAAACTAAATTGTTATAATTTTCTTCCCACAAATAGAGCTTTCTTTTGGTGATATTTGATCACCTCTGGGTTTTTTCTATTTTTCGCTAAACAAACTAAAAAAGACCAACATTTTTGAAAAAAAAAAGTTTTTCTTAGTTTCTGTCAAAAAAAATTTGTTTTCCCCTTCACTGACTGGCACTGATGAGCCGGCACTGATGGGCACTGATGAGTTGGCACTAATAAGGTGTACTGATGGGCACTGATGAGGAGGCACTGATATGTAGAATTGATGGGCACTGATAGGTGGCACTGATATGCAGCACTAATGGGCACCAATAGGCGGCACTGATGGGCACTGATAGGCAGCACTGATGGGCACTGATGGGTTGCACTGATGGGCACTGACAGGCGGCTGTGATGGGCACTGACAGGCAGCTGTGATGGTCACGGACAGGCGGCACTGATAGGCGGTACTGATTGGCACTGACAGGTGACACTGATGGGCAGCACTGATGATGAGGTACTGACAGGTGTTACTGCTGGGCACTGATTGGCACTGTCATGGGCACTGATTGGCACTGTGGTGGGCTCTGATTGGTACTTTGGTGGGCACTGATTTGCATTGTGGTGGGCAATGGCAGACTTTATTATTGGGGCACTGCTGGGCACTGATTGGCAGTTGATTGGCACATCTGATGGGGCTGTGCTGATAATCAATGTGCTTATTATCAGCACAGACCCCCCTCTGACAGGGAGAGCCGCCGATCAGCTCTATGTGGTAAATTATTATATTATACAGGATTTATATAGCGCCGACAGTTTACGCAGCGCTTTACAACAATAGGGCAGACAGTACAATTACAATACAATTCAATACAGCAGGAAACAGAGAGCCCTGCTCATTAGAGCCTACAATCTAGGAGGGAGGGTCAAGTTATACAAAAGGATAATAGCTGTGGGGGATGAGCTAATGGAGAAAATAGTGCAGTGGTTAGATGGAGGCAGGATAGGCTTCTCTGAAGAGGAAAGCTTTCAGGGATTGCCTAAAAGTGGATACATTTGGAGACAGTCTGACAGATTGGGGTAGGGAATTCCAGAGGATGGGCCTGGCTCAGGAGAAGTCCTGGAGGCGGATATGGGAGGAGGTGCTGAGAGAGCTGGAGAGCAGGAAGTCTAGGGAGGAACGGAGAGGGCGATTAGGTTGGTATTTTGAGACTAGGCTAGTGATGTAGCTGGGGCAGAGTTTTGGATGGCTTTGTAACTTATTGTTAGTATTTTGAATTGAATTCATTGGGCAAGTGGCAGCCAATGGAGGGATTGGCAGAGAGGGGTAGCAGACACTGAGCGGTTTGTAAGGTGGATGAGTCTTGCAGCAGCATTCATGATGGACTGAAGGGGGGATAGTCTATTTAAAGGTAAGCCAATGAGGAGGGAGTTGCAGTAGTCGAGGCGAGAGATAACCAGGAAGTGAATCAGGAGCTTTGTGGTTTCATTGATTAGAAAGGGACGTAGTTTGGAGATGTAGCGGAGGTTGAGGCGGCAAGCTTTGGAAAGTGATTGGATGTAGGGCAGAAAGGAGAGTTCAGAATCCAGGATAACACCTAGCACCCTGACATGTGGGGATGGGTGGATGGTTGTGCCATTGCTCTTGACAGACAAATCAGGGGAAGAGGCACGTGGGGGAGGAAATATTATAAGCTCGGTTTTGGACAAGTTGAGTTTGAAGAAGTGGTGTGACATCCATACAGATATGTCGGTTAGTAAAATAGTGATGCGTGAGGAGACTGATGGAGTGAGTTGAGGGGTGGAGAGATAGATTTGTGTGTCGTCAGCGTAGAAATGATATTGAAAGCCGTGAGAGGCTATCAGCTGACCCAGGGAAGAGGTGTAGATTGAAAATAAAAGAGGTCCAAGAACAGAACCTTGGGGGACCCTGACGGAGAAGGGAAGAGGAATGGAGGAAGTAGAATTTATTTATTTATTTATTATTATTTCAGGTACTTATATAGCGCCGTCAATTTACGTATACATTGTACATTCACATCAGTCCCTACCCTCAAGGAGCTTACAATCTAAGGTCCCTAACACACATTCATACATACTAGGGACAATTTAGACAGGATCCAATAAACCTACCAGCATGTCTTTGGAGTGTGGGAGGAAACTCACGCAGGCACAGGGAGAACATGCAAACTCCAGGCAGGTTGTGTCGTGGTTGGGATTCGAACCAGTGACCCTTCTTACTGCTAGGCGAGAGTGCTACCCACGATACCACTGTGCCGCCCAGAATTGTAATTGACACTGAAGGTGTGTTGGGATAGGTAGGATGGGAGCCACTGAAGAGTACAGTCATGGAGACCGAGGGAGTAAAGTTTTTCGAGGAGGAGGGGGTGGTCAACTGTGTCAAAGGCTGCTGAAAGGTCCAGAAGTAGGAGTACAGAATAGCGTCCCTTGGTTTTTGCAGTTAGTAGGTAATTTGTGAGTTTTAAAAGAGCAGTTTCTGTGGAGTGTTGAGGGCGAAATCCAGATTGAAGGGGATCAAGAACGTTGTTCTTAATGAGGTGGTCACTCAGTTTGTTGTAAACCAGGCGTTCAAGGAGTTTAGAGGAAAAAGGGAGCAAGGACATAGGGCATAGGTTGTTAAGATTGTTAACCGCTTCAATACTGGGCCAATTCTGACACTTTGCTCCTACATGTAAAAATCATCATTTTTTGCTAGAAAATTACATAGAACCCCCAAACATTATATATGTTTTTTTAGCAAAGACCCTAGAGAATACAATGGCAGTTGTTGCAACTTTTTATCTCACACAGTATTTGCGCAGGAATTTTTCGAACGCGTTTTTTTGGGGAAAAAAACTGTTTTGTGTTTAAATAAAAAACAAAACAGTAAAGTTAGCCCAATGTTTTTACATTTTGTGAAAGATGAAGTTATGCCGAGTAAATAGATACCTAACATGTCACGCTTCAAAATTGCACACGCTCGTGGAATGGCGCCAATGTTCGGTACTTAAAAATCCCCATAGGCGACGCTTGAAATTTTTTTACTGGTTACATGTTTTGAGTTACAGAGGGGGTCTAGGGCCAAAATTATTGCTCTCGCTCCAACGTTCGCGGCGATACCTCACATGTATGGTTTGAACACCGTTTTCATATGTGGGTGGGACTTACGTATGCGTTCGCTTCTGCGTGCGAACACACGGGGACAGCGGCGCTTTAAAATTATTTTTTTTTATTGTTAATTATATATATTTTTTTTTTATTTTGACACTTTTTTGAAAAAAAAAAAAAAATGATCACTTTTATTCCTATTACAATTGATAAATGCAAAGTTTTGCACTTGGGGGCTAAGAATATGCATGCATCATACATACTAGGGGGAGAACAACTGGTGGAATCCATAGTGGAGAAGGATCTGGGGGTTTTGGTAGATCATAAGCTCAATAAAAGCATGCAATGCCAAGATGCGGTCCTTTCTTGTATTAAGAGAGGTATGGACTCCAAGGAGAGAGATATCATTTTGCCTCTGTACAACTCATTAGTAAGACCTCATCTGGAATATGCAGTTCAGTTTCGGGCACCAGTTCTCAAAAAGGATATCGGGGAACTGGAGAAATTGTAGAGAAAGGCAACCAAACTGATAAGAGGCATGGAGGAGCTCAGCTATGAGGAAAGATTAGAGGAATTGAATTCAATCTCCAAATACAGAAATGTTTCTTAACAGTAAGAGCTAAAGAGGTGGTTCTGGCCAGCTCAGTAGATTGCTTTAAAAAGGGCCTAAATGTACATAATATAACTGGGTACTGACATTTATAGGTAAAGTTGATTCAAGGAAAGTCTGATTGCCTCTCGTGGGATCAGGAAGGAATTTTTTCCCCTGCTGTAGCAAATTGGATCATGCTTTGCTGGAGTTTTTCGCCTTCCTCAGGATCAACTGTGGGTATAGGATTGTGTATATGGGATTGTATGTTTTTGGACTTGTGTCTTTTTTCAACCTGACTAACTATGTGACAATTTTTCTGGAAGTCTGCACTAAGATACAAGTCAGATTTTAGGCATCTTCTGCAACAGAAATTACATTTTTGGTGAGATATTACCTTAGGATTAATTACTTCTAAAGCAATGCAGACACTACAACTTTTCTCATCAGAACACTGAGACTGCACCAGCTGATTATAATGAACCAATCCCTCCTACACAGAATCAGTTTGCAAAAGACATGGCGAAACAAACACAGCTATTTCGTCTTGGCAGAAACAGGTAGAAATCTGCAACAAAGTTTGTTAAAATCCATGCAATGTAGATTGATTACCCTGAGGGGATTGCTTTTCTTTTTGAAAAAGTGGACTCTTTAAGTCTTCCCTAGCCTACATTCTTGGATGAGCTCTATGTGGTGTTTTAGAAAAAGAGACTGCATGCAGGCAGTGGTTAAACATCTTGCGGTTCTAAGCTGACCCATAATTTCTCATGACTAGCCAGCTGGCTAAATGTTTTGCTGTTTATTGGATTGGGCTTTCACAGACTCCTCAGAAGGAAAACTGTTTTGCCTTTTGTTTGGTGCAATTGTGATGAAAAAACACAGGCAGGAAATCTTTAAATGGACTACCTCTCTGGGAGCTCTGTGTTTGAAAATGGCCCCTGCAATTGGTTGAAGTATGCAAGTGATAAAAGCAGAACCCACTCTGTAGATTTCTACTGAAAAGTAATGCCGCGTACACACGATCGGACTTTACGGCATACTTGGTCCGGCGTACCGGATTTCGTCGGACAATTCGATCGTGTTTGGGCTCCAGCGGACTTTGTTTTCTCAAAAGTTTGATGGACTTAGATTTGAAACATGTTTCAAATCTTTCCGACGGACTCTGCTTTCTAGCGTACAAACCGTTAGTCTGTGTGCTAGTCCGACGGACCCAAACTGACGCATGCTCTGAAGCAAGTACAAGACGGAAGCGCTCAGTCTGGTAAAACTAGCCTTCGTATTGAAGCTAGCACATTCCTCTTCTGTGATCTTTTAATACAGCGCATTCTTTTTTTCTTTATAATGCGAGAAGAAGGAAGTTGTTTTGCTGCTTATATTCACACAGAGTTCTCACAAACTACTTTCTTCATGATTCATCCTCATGCCATGACTAATATGATATTTTTTAAAAGCCAGATCGCCAGAACTATAAAGTAGCAATTTTTTTTTTTTGGACTCATCTTTATTTTTTACAGATTTCAACAATATAGATTTTTCAATGTGTGCTAAATTATAAAATTTTTTTTTTTTTTTTTTTGGATTTTTAGTTTCAAGTTATCACAATAGCCTTAATAATTTTTATTGTTTTAATGAACCTTAATGAGGTTGGTGTCCCTTGTTAATTAGACATAGGGGGGTTATTTTAAAAAGGCAAAATCATTTTTCACTACAGTGCAAATTGTACTTGGAATTGCCCTGAAAGAGCATTTGGAAGTGCATTCGCTGTGGATCCGAGGGGCACATGCAAAGAACCCCAAAAAAAAAATTCTCTTGCACATGATTGTATGATAAAATCAGCAGAGCTTCCCTTCATTTCAGAGCTTGCCCTCAGATTTACAGTGACTGCACTTCCAACAAGTGCACTTGCAGTGCAATTTATCAAGTGCACTTTGCAATAGCACTTTGCACTTGAATTGCAAAATGATTTAGCTTTTTGTAAATAACCCACATATAGTCTTTTTGACCTATACCTACTTACTCACAAACCAAATGTCCTTTTTGAATCAAAAAAACATAGTCAATAATGTACGGTAACGAAAATATCCATTTATTTTGGTCAAAACAGAAATGAGGAAGGCAAAACTGGAGACACTTTTGGAATGTGTGAAGCCTTTTGTCCCCCAGGACACACATCAAGTTAGAAGACAATAAAATTGGTATCTTGCGACTAGGGAACACAGGGAGCACAGTCAGAAGTTAGATCAGACAGAAGCCAGACAACCACTTTCGACCCTTCCGTGGAGCCTTCCCTGCACGCTGCTCTGCAGCCTTCCCTCCACGCTTCGCTGCAGCCTTCCTTGGAGCCTGTGCCTCTGGTGGTGTACTTGGGGCAGGAGGAGGAGGAGGAGTAGCAGGAGGAGTGGCTTCATCTGCTATATATGTTTTTACAGTAAGCTCCCCTCTCAAGCCCTTCTGATACGCTTGAAAAATCAGACCCTCACAGAGGAGGCGTTGCCCCTTTTCTAGTTCCAGCAATCTGGTGGCCATATAGGTTCCATACGCCTCTTCCTCATTGGGTGGTGTGCTGAGGATTTGGCTGGCTTCGCAAATGAGGGCTAGTGATTCCTCCTCTGTTTGGGTTATCTTTCTGGGCCTTTTGGTGGTAATGCGGAGGGGAGGCACCTGACATTCTGTGAGGCTTCTACTGGGCCCAGCCATGGCCTCCTCCTCTCTCCCACTGGGCAAGGCCTCCTCCTCTATACCTTTGGGCACGGACTCCTCCTGGCTGAGCTCATCCTGGGTCAAAAAAAGGGACATACCGGTAGTTGTAATTTTTGCTTACGCAATAACACACAATTTTCAGCTCATGACTTGCAAATATAATTATAAACAAATAGTAAAGGATATCTTTTTGACCCCACCATTATTCTAGCTGCTCACCAATATTTTAAGTATATTTTTGGCCACTACTGTCTAGTGATATGTCTACATATTAATAATTGTGATTAAGTCATTTTTGGTGAAGCACTTCAAAAATGTTTAGGTTTACATCATTAATATTTACACAATCCCAAATTCACCAAAAAAGTATATCTGGCTGAAGCTGGGCGCATCCACTTCATCAAGGATGAAAGGTCCCAGTTCTTCTTGGGACTCCTCAGCTGGGGTGGAGGGAAGGGTGGAGGTGGAGGGAAGGCTGGAGGAAAGGGTGGAGGGAAGGGTGGAGGGAAGGCTCGAAAGTGATTGCCTTGCTTCTGTCTGGTCATCCAGAAATCACATTTTTTGGTAGTACCACAGCTTGGGGACATAAACCTGGTCTGCTGCTGCTCCGGATCTGTGCGACTCCTGGATCTTTTTGTGTTCCCACCTGAACATGTTGCGCAAGATACCAATTTTATTGTCCACAAACTTAAGGTCTGCCTGGGGGACTCGAGTCTTCACAAATTCCAAAAGTGTGCCTAGTGTTGCCTTCCTTACATCTCTATTAAAATACAATGGGTGCTTGACCTCCCACAGGTTTCTATTTTGTTGATACAAATCAAGAAAACGTGTCAAAAATTCTTCCTCCTTAAAGGATTGATTTTTGCTGAAAGACAAGACACAAGATAAAAACTGTAATGTCAGTCCAAACTCCCAGTATTATATTTGGCTAAATCTAAGGTACACACACACCAAACACATTCACCAAACACACACCCACGTTTAATCTTACCTTCGTTTCTGACGCTCGCTACTTCCGCCCGGACATATGTAGGCCAGCGTAATAGCTTTATATACACTGCGCATGTGCCCCTGACGTTCTTTAGTACGATTTGTCCCCGCCCCTTCACTATTCATTGCGCAGTGGCAGGATATAGAGAAAGATGGCGGAGAGATAATCTGCAAATAGCGCTGAAGAAAGCCCGGAGCCACAATCATCCAGATCCAAGAGGAGATATAAGGCCACCAACATGGCCTTTGAAGAGATGGTGGAGATGGTGTCCATATTGATAAGGGAGGACTTCGATGGCAAAAAAGGACCGTACACCCGACCCAATATGCGGAAGGACAAAATAATGTCCTCAGTTGTCACCGCTCTTGAACAAAAATTTGGCACTAAATAGGCTAAAGAACAATTGAGGAATGCGGTGGTCTGACCTCAAAAGTAGGGAGCCTGAACAATATTGGCGAATAAAGAAGCTGCCTAAAAAAGTAAGTACTTGTTGTGTGTTCCTAATGAGATACTTGCATGCTGATCCATATGCTTTTCGTTTATACAGCATCGTTCGTAAAGACCATTCTTTTGAAAAAACATATGATACTAAGAAAATGACGTGTTTTTTTTTGGCAAATACGATTGTACAGGGTTTTGACATACATTTAGGTCTTGATAATTTGTCGTATTCCAAAAATGTGGTGATGTTGTGTAGATGTGTTTGAAAATATAATTCTTCAATAATGATTCATTGTAATGTAAGGACAGGACACAGCAGCTGTTTCCACGTCTGGACTCATGAGCACTAGTGTACTATGTGACACCGAGAACATTTTGGGGGGTAATACACATAGGGGCTCCAGGGGATACTTGAGGTCTCTGCATCTGTGAAACTTGCATGAAAATGTGTATTGTTTGGCATTTTTGGGCATAGTGAATTTTTATCCTGTCTTCAAAATTTTTAGTGCCAAAAAATGGCAATTGTCCACAACTTCTAACAAACGTTTCATATTCCTTTTTCAAGACTGAAATATCACTGTGTTTTAACTATACCTTTTGTTTAATTATCATAGGGGAGAAAAGACTCAGACAACAGTCCAAGGATCCCAGGACCCCCCCAAGTCACCAGTCTGAAGCTGACATTACCCCAAGCCCCAGCCCAAGCTGGAGGAAGGAGAGGTGGAGGAAGTGTGCGATATTTCCACCCCACCAAGTGAGTGACTGACACCCCAGCTTAAGTTCATCTATTTAGGCGTGCATATTTTACAATAATTTTTTTTCCACAAATTTTAGGTGATGTTCTGGTTGTGGAAGGCCAAGCAGCGGAGCCATTTAGCACAGACAGTGCACAAAGACTCATTGGCCAGATAATGGTGTGGAATGGCCAAATTGATAGAATGTGTGACCAAATTGACAGCATGATAAATTGGCTGGACAGCATGCAAGAGGAAATGAAGAACATGATTGATGTTTTGGGCAGAATCTAATAACTTTTTGCCTAAAAACATCAATCATGTTCTTCATTTCATTGTCAAGTTTTATTTTTATAAAATGTTTTAACTTGCTAAATACTATAATGTCAAAATTTTGCAGATGCACACGGTGTGTCATCATGTGCTATCTTCCATCAGGGGATATCAATGTACTTGTTTTGTGTTTGCAACCCCTTCATCAGAATAATGTTAGTTTGTGAGAGGAACAAAGGGATTGCACACACAAAACACGTCCATTGCCCCCCCATGATGGGAGATAGCACATGTTGACTTGAACCTTTTTTCATGAGAAATTGTGAGCATCTGCAATTTTGTTATTTTACATGGGTGACATCACCAGCACTGTTATTAACATGTTGAACTTTGTAAGTTCCTGTTATTTTTTGTTTTTATGGTTTTTAAAACCCTGTTGTGAACAAATTTTGTAAACAATGTATATTTTCTACAAATATGCCTAAACTAAAAATATTCAAAAAAATATTGATAACCAAAAAAAAAAAAAAAAAAACACGTTCAAACAAAATGCACCTTTCAATGTGCACGCAGTAAAATGTTTTTACTACTACAATGTGTATGGCTTTTTATTTATCAATAACAGTTTGTTATTTTTTTGTGTGGTTACAGTGACAAAGGGCTTTATTAACTAAAGGGAAATGCACTTGCCACTCCAAGTGCACTAGGAGTCAGACAAAACTAAATACAAACAAGAATCAAAACAAGAGATTGTTGCCAAAATTGTTTTATTTTTTTTCCAAAAATCTTAAAGATCTTGTTGCATTGCAATGGCCCCCTGACCATTAAAATAATTGACATATCTGTCACGCACTTCACGGGCGGTTTGGGGGGCAAGCTAATACTTTCCAGGCCTGTAAGTAGTTCATCAACACCAAGTCCGGCCTCAGGCCCAACCAAAGTTATATATGTCAAAGAATGACGTCTCAAGAAATTATGCAGAATGCAGCAAGCAAAGATCACATAATTGATTTTGTATTTTGCTAGATTTATTGTGGAGAAGAACAAACAGAACCGGCTGGCCAGAATCCCAAAGGCATTCTCTACAACTATTCTTGCTCTGGCCAGCCGGTAATTAAATACCCTCCTCTCAGGGGTGAGTGTCCTTTGGGGGAACGGCCTCATCAAGTGCTCGCCGAGAGCAAACGCTTCATCAGCGATGAAAACTGAGGGGAATCCATCCACATTCTGGTCATCAGGTGGCAATCCCAGGCCACCAGCCTGGAGACGCTGGCACAGCTCGGTCTGTGCAAAAACTCCTCCGTCAGACATCCGGCCGTTCTTCCCCACGTCCATGAACATAAATTCCAATTGTGCCGAGACCACCGCCATCAAAACTACATTATGGAACCCCTTATAGTTGTAGAAATAAGACCCCGAATGGGGTGGTGGCACAATGCGGACATGCTTCCCATCGATCACGCCGACACAGTTGGGAAAGTCCCAACGGTCAGCGAACTGGGAGGCCACAGTCTGCCATTCCTGTGTGTTTGAAAGAAACTGTGGAGTCAAACAAGGAAAAAAATATAAGTACTTTTAAACATAACTTGGATATCAGATTACACAAAAACATTCTTGAACAACAGCAGTTGAACATTATTAATATGTGTTATTTTTTTAGCTAAAAAAAAAAAAAAATCAGATCCACTTATAAGATTACTCACCCCCTCTGATGGACCATTGATCAATTTGTATGTGGGGGGGGGTTACTAATTGGGGCCAAGAGCACACCTGACAGTTGCAAACATTTGAGGGGGTGGGGGAGGGGTACTAATTGGGGACAAGAACACACCTGACAGTTGCAAACATTTGAGGGGGTGGGGGAGGGGTACTAATTGGGGCCGAGAACACACCTCACAGATGCAAACATTTGAGGGGGTAGGGGAGGGTAAAACAGTACAATGAAGCTGACAATATACATTGTTCAAAGGACTATAGGCTAGAGGTATAAATGGACCCAGGATTGTATGGTGGGGAGGTTATTGAAGGGAAATATGCATGTAGGCCCAAAAATGATTAAGGTAAAAAAACAGGCATGCATGAAGATAAAGGGGACATTCCCAGCATATTCAAAGCATGGTAATTAGGTAACAAGGACATTTAGACAATACATTAGCAAAGTTTAAATACATATCATCTAATGTTAAAGGAAAAAACTTATCTTCATATAGTCCTTCTGCAGGACCTGAATAATAGCAGAACAGGTCTCTGGGATTATGATCCCCAGAGCCTGGGGGGAGATGCATGTTGAGAACTTCAAATCCTGAAGATTTCTCCCAGTCGCCAAGTAACGTAAAGTGGCAACTAGCCTCTGCTCCACAGTGATGGCTTGCACCATGCAGGTATCCTGCCTGCTGATATAGGGGTCAGCATAGCCAGCAGATGTTCAAAAACGGGGTCCGTCATCCTGAGAAAATTCCTGAAATCCTCAGGATTATTCTTACGGATCTCACGAAGCAAAGGCATGTGCGAGAATTGGTCACGCTGGCGCAACCAATTCTTCATCCATGAACTCCTCCTCGCCCTGTTCATGGACTGGATTTGGGTCAAAGTATTAACCCCAACACCAAGTCCCCATGCAGCACGAACTCAAGAACGAGTACATCCACGCAACATGGCTTCAAAACGGTCAGCTGGTCAAACAAACAAACTTAGAACAAACGCACTGAAGAAAAGCAAGGCCTATGAAGAGCGACCTGAAAATCAGGAACGAGCGGACCAGAACGGCCTGCTAGGCAGGGTACGAACTGACCAACACGCACTGAAAAGCAGATACAAACCTCACAAGCACAAACTGAACTGCAGCAAACGATAGAAATAAGCTGAAGTGTCAGAAGCACGAATCGTCTCTAACCAAACTTCTACTAACACGAGATAAACACGAGATTAGCAGAAGGAGCCCAAAGGTTCGTAAGTTCGTATTTTCACGTGTTCGTTATTTTGCTTATTCGTAATTTCTGAATTTTCATATTTTGGTTCTTTCAGCTATTTGGACGTTCGGATTGACCTGAATGTACGAATACTAACAAATTCTATTTGTTACGAACCGAATCGCAAATGTCTACTTCTAATCAGAGCACAAATATCCCACCCAACATCCCCCCAAGCATAAAACCCCCTCCCAGTACAAATTCTCTCCCCCGAATCCCCCATTACAGCACAACATGCTCCGCGTCCTGGAACAATTCCTCTCCTCTTCAGCAAAAATCCTCTTTCCCCCAAGCCCCTCCTACACAAGTCCTCCCCCCAGTTCCATCACAAATACTCCCACTTAAATCCCCCCTTCCCAGTACAAACTTTCCCCCCAAATACAAATCCTCTCCCCCTTCTAATACAAATCCATACCTCCCAACCCTCCTGGTTTTCATGGGCCTTTCCTGAGATTTGAACAAAATCCCAGCGTCCCATGGATCCAGACTGAGTCCTGGAGCCCAGTGCTGGAACAATTCTGGCACTCGGCTCCACAAACTTGCCTAGCAGGAGGGTGCTGGTATGGGCATCCGGAGCAATCTCTTGGGGGTCCTGGGGTCTCAGATGCTATGATGATCCCTTCTATGGCAGCCGGCATCTTTGTTTTGGGGCAGGGGGTAAGAAGATATGTGCTAAGGGGTGCTTTGGAAGAGCAGAGTAATTGTGCTAGCAGGAGGGTGAGAGGTCGGATATGTGGGGGGCTCTTTGGGAGGGGAGAGGGCTAGTGCTGGGGGGTCAGATATGTGCTGTGTGGTGCTTTGGGAGAGGAGAGGGCTAGTGCTGGGGGGGTAGATATGTGCTTAGGGGTGCTTTGGGAGGTGAGAGGGCTAGTGCTTGCAGGGGGGTTGGATATGTGCTGTGGGGTGTTTTGGGAGGGGAAAGGCCTAGTGCTATCAGAGACATCGGATATGTGCTGAGGGGAGAGGGCTAGTGCTAGGGGGGCAGATATGTGCTGGGGTTTATTGGGAGGCGGAGAGGGCTAATGTTGCAGGGGGTGTTGGGTATGTGCTGGGGGATGCTATAAGAGGGGAGAGAGCTAGAGCTACCAAGGTGGGGTCAGATATGTGTTGGGGGGCGTTTTGGGAAGGGAGAGGGCTAATGCTAGCAGGGGAATCTGATATGAGCTGGGTGGCACTTTGGGAGGGGAGAGGGCTAGCGGGGGGTAGGATACCTGCTGTGGGTGCTTTGGGATGGGAGAGGGTTAGTGCTAATGGGGGGGTCTAATAGGTGCTAGCGGTGCTATGGGAGGGGAGAGGGCTAGTGCTAGAAGGGGTTGTCAGATTTCAAATCCATCCCACATGTCTAACATAAATCCTCTCTCATACCAAAGCGCCCCCTCGACCATATCCTCTTAACACCCCAGTCATTCCACTAAATGTTGCCCAGCCAGCAACAGGTTAAAGCTGCCCAGCAACAGGCCAATAGCAAGTTACAACAGGCTTATTCCAATATCTGTCACACAACAGCATGAAATTAATAGATTGTTGGCTGCCTAGCTGGCAAGTCTGAAAGAGATAACAGAGCTGTTCTGGCTCAGGCAGCAGAGAGACACAGGCCTTAGCAGAAGTGGTGCAGTTCATTGAGGCTCCGGTGACTGTTTTGGCTCAGGTAACAGAGAGCAGGCCTTATCAGAAGTGATCAAACATGTGGCAACCCAGACCCCAAGTTGTTCTGGCATTTCCCCAATGACCTCCATTCAGGCACAGTAAGGCACCTCCTGCAAAGAATGACAGCCCAAGATGATGTAAAATACTTGGTATGTACTTTTTAGTGGACTGCAAAAGGAAAATCTGGCCTAAAGAATGGTGGCCAGTGCTTGACGTTCCATTGTATCTGTGCCTCCCAGTAGGTGTGCTTTGACATGTTACATAGTTAGATTGAAAAAAGACACAAGTCCATCTAGTTCAACCAAAAAAAAAACCCATAAAATCCCATATACACAATGCTATACCCACAGTTGGTCCAGAGGAAGGCAAAAAACACCAGCAAAGCATGATCCAATTTACTACAGCAGGGGCTCATTCCTGATCCCCTGAGAGGCAATCAGATGTTCACTGGATCATCTTTACCTATAAATGTTAGTACCCAGTTATATTATGTAAACCTAAGAAAGAATCCAGGCCTTTTTTAAAGCAACCTACTGAGCTGGCCAGAACCACCTCTGGAGGGAGATTATTCCACATTTTCACAGCTTTTACTGTGAAGAAACCTTTCCGTATTTGGAGCTGAGATCTCTTTTCCTCTAGACCTAAAGAGTGCCCTCTGGTCCTCTGTGATAACTCAACCTTAGAGGATGCCTTGACATGACCTTACAGGATGCCTAAGATTATGACAAAAACAGAGATCCTTTGACATCTGGGGATAACAACTTCGGTGAAAGCACAGTGGGTAAACAGCTGGAGCTACCAGATGGAAGGATCACCCTAAATTCAAAATGTATGACCTTATCAACCTGTTTACTGATTGCAGCAGCCTGAACTTCATACAGGACCAAAAATTATGGTGAGGGCACCATAGACTGGGTTCCTCAGGACTCTACCCTAGGAGCTGCAAATATGGGTCAAGATGATCCAAAATCAGCCAATAAGCTGGAGAGTTGGTGGAACATTAATCTGAGGACATCTTGTCCAAGCCTAGATATTTGCAATGCCTATCAATCAAAAGGTGGTCTCCCATAGCAACCGGTTCAAAAATAGCTTAGCATCCTCTAAAGCCACAAAGGACAGGCACCCAGAGGCCTGCAAAGGTGGAGGGATGCCTCCTTTAAGAAAACCCAACTAGGGAAGCTCAAGCAGGCACATTTCATGGGTATACCCAGCAGTGTAGTAAGTAGGGACATATTGCCACCAAGGGCCCTCTGACCCAGTGACATATGAAGTATGGTCTAGTCTGATGGTTGTTCCAATAGTTGTCCTTGTTGGCATGCCTGTGTCTGGTCACAAATCCTGGTATGCCACGGTAAACTACACGGTAAAGAAAATTGGGAAGAAGGTGAAAACCTTATAAACCATCCTTGAAACTGTCTGCCATAAGGTGGCTGTGTTCCCATTCCTATTGCACAGTTTAATCCTGGGAAGAGACTTTTCACTCTTCCAGAAACCATGCAGTGGGAAGGAAAAGGACCCTTCACTTGAAAATACCATAGCGTCCATGGAATGGACAGCTGTCCCATTTGAACATAACTCTGATACTAATGCTGTAAGGGTGACCAATAAAAAAAAGTGTTTCTTTTCTCCTAGAAGTTTTTTCTGGTGAGCCAGAGGTATCCTCTGAGGTGCACAGTATATCAGAGTTAGAGGTTCCTTTAGAACCACCCAATTATGTGATCCCAATCTTGCATTAAAATCATGGGAAATTGTTAAGGGAAACAATGGGAACCCAGAATGTCCTGGGGTTCAGAATGTGTTTTTTTCATATTGCAGTCCACCAAGAATTGTTGGACTGGGTTGATAAACTGTGGGAATAAGTTTTGGAACAACAGGTGGTGCCTGGGCCTTATAGAAGGATTGTGTGGATTTGGCCCATACACATTCCATTGGGGGAACAATTGTCATATGAAAGACCACAGTTTGTTTAGCCTGGGATGCATACATAAGTCAAAAGCTTTTGTAAGTCTTATCCCAAATGTCCGCCCCATGTCCCATTACTGCAGCCTGCTGGTCCCATTGTCTGTGACTGAGGTTCTTTTTGAGTGACCAGATAGAGCCAGTGGTTAAGTAAGCTAGAGGTCCGAGGATCCTGGGGCTATTGTTTTAAGAGATATTTTCTGCAAAAGCATCACCAGTGAGTTATTCCACATGTAGTCCTGCAGTGAGTTCAGATGGACCAAGCCCCCCCCCCATTATGTAGAAGGTATTTAAAGAGTTATGCAATTTGTTAACCATTTAGCAGTTGCATGCTTTAGTCTACCACCCTCGAATGCAATGCTGTACCCTGGCCTAGGCCGACAAGGCCCAGGCCTAGGGCAGCACTTTGCAGGGGGGCAGCACGGAAAGAGTCTCTGCCAACTTGCGCTAGACTGTTAGTGTAGTACCAGTCTTATGGGGTGGACTGGGCTGAGAGGCAAATTAGTCTAGAGCCCCCATAAAGCGGCCATACTGCTTCCGGTATGCGGGGGGCCAGCATTCCGCAACTGGGGGGGGGCGCCGCTTCTAATTTTGACTGTCCTCTCATCCTTGATCACAAACCTTCCTCACTGTGCTATATGTTTTCTGCTGCACCATTGGCATGGTTATATAGTCAGGTCCATAAATATTGGGACATCAACACAATTCTAATTTTTTTGGCTCTATACACCACTTCAATGGATTTGAAATGAAACGAACAAGATATGCTTTAACTGCAGACTTTCAGCTTTAATTTGAGGGTATTTACATCCAAATCAGGTGAACGGTGTAGGAATTACAACAGTTTGTATATGTGCCTCCCCCTTTTTAAGGGACCAAAAGTTAAGGGTTAAGGGACTCTGGAGTCTGGACAGGAGGTAGGAAGGGAATGGGAGACTGTGATCTGTTTTGCACAGTGCCTGGAAAAGCACCTTGTCCCTGTGCAGATGGGGACAAGGGCCTCTTCCCCACAAGCCCTGGGGCGTTAGTTGTGGGGGTGCAAAACTTGAAAAAACTTTTTTGACTTTACTTATACTATAATGTACTGAATGTAACCTGTAGATTTTATTAGCAAATTTTTGTTTTGTTGTTCGAAATTAATATAATCTGTTGCCTGGGTACTGTGCCACATGAGTGTGGTAATCTGTCGTTCAATGGCATTAGTTCATTTTTTTTTGGGGGGGGGCTGTTTGCAGCGGGGGAGGCCCATACAACATTTTGCTGTGATTTCTAGTTACTTCCCTGGTATGGCCCATTGCCTTATCTGATGTCTCAGAGTCTTCCACTGAGTATTCACCCCTTGTGTCATTGTAGCTGGCACTCCTGAAGTTTTGTTACATATTGTGAAAGAAACCTGAGAAAGTGAAACCACTCACTACAAGGATGTGGTAAAGCATATCTTAGCCATGCAAGAAAAAAAGACTTTTGTTATCCCTCTGGTTCAGGAACACCTGCAGCAGGTTCAGAAACACCTGCAGCAGGTTCAGGAAGCCCAGAGTCAAGTAAATAATACATCTTTGAAGGTCTGAACTTTCCACCCAGGGGATCACATACTGGTTCTAGTCCCCAGATGAGATGATGTACAGGTTCCAGCTCCCACAGAGGAAAGCATATTCTTCATTAAATGTCAGGGACCCTGTGAATAAATGGAATGTGTTGGGTGGTAAACTACAAGGTGTAAAAACCAGAGAGATGTAGGGGGAAAAAATCTATAAGGTAAATGTAATTAAAGCCTTGAAAGATTTAAGGGCTTTCTTTGCCAGTGGAGGTGGTTCAGATAGCCAAATCCCTGTCCTTAGTCCTGCAGCAAGATGTGAGAGAGTTTCTGCAGCAAAATAAGGATCTCAGAGTTACCAGGTTGCTCAAATGGTTGAGAAAATTGGGGTATCAACATATGATCCCTACCCCATGCCAAGGTTCAGCAGGGTTCAAACATCCTTGACTTTACTAAGGGATATTTGCTGATGCCACTAATGGAGAAGGCCACAGCATTCCTTACTGCATCGAATTCCGTCTAGTATGTTCCAATGCCTTTCGACCTACTGGGGGCTCCAGCTACATTTCAGCGAATGATGGGTGAGATCCTTGTGACTCATCAACACCCAGCAGCTCCCTTCTTAGATGATGTAGTAGTCTTAAGAGCTGACTAGGAGAGTCATCTCCCAGGGTACAATTAATTTTGCGCTCCATATGAGAAGCCGGTTTAATATACTGTAGATCTGAAAGAGATACGACATCTTAGTTACACCATTGGGTGAGACCTAATAAAACAGTTTAGGACCTTCCTGGGTTTGGTAGGATAGTATAGATCAGGGGTAGGCAATCTTTTGAGCACAGTGTGCTGAAAAATGTTTTCAAAGAAATTGAGAGTGCCAATTTTATAACAAAAAAATGTCAACTTCACACTCAATCACGAAAAGGATTTTTTATAAAGTAAATGCTGTAAACTACGAGTAGTGAGAAATTACCATCCTGCACTCACGCCTCAGATCAGCCCCAATTTCTGAAACTCCACACTTCAGATCAGCCCCATTTCTTGAACCTTCACACCTCAGATCACTGTCTCCCCTGCAAATTTGTTTCACCACTGTACTACCCTGCATATACGCCCCACCACTGTAAACCCCTGCACATCTGCCCCACCACTGTACCACCCTGCACATCTGTCGCACCTCTGTACCCCCTGCTCATCTGCTCCACCAATGTTCCCTCTTTCTCATCTGTCCCACCACTGTACCTCCCTGCACATCTGCTCCACCACCGTACCCCCATGCTCTTCTGTCTCACCGCTGAACCATCTTCTCATCTGTCTTAACACAAAACTTATCTGCTCATCTGCCCCACCACTGTAACCCCCTTTCTCATCTGTCCCACCACTGTACCTCCAGAACATCTGTCCCACCTCTGTTCCCCCTGCTCATCTGTCCCACCAATGTACCTACTTTCTCCTCTGCCCTGACACTGTACCCCCCTGTACATCTGCCCCACCTCTGTACCCCCTGCTCTTCTGCCCAACCACTGGAACCCTCTGCCCATCTGTCCCACCTATGCACCTCCTTTCACATCTGCCCCACCACTGAACACCCTGTTCTTCTGTCCCACCGCTGAACCCCCTTCTCATCTGCCCCAACACTGAACCCCCCACTCATCTTTCCCACCACTGTAACCCCCTTCTCATCTGGCCCAACACTGTAAACCCCCTGCTCATCTGCCCCATCATTGTACCCCCCTGCTCTTCTGTCCCACCACTGAACCCCCTTCTCATCCCTCCCACCACTGTACCTCCTGCACATCTGCCCCACCACTGTACCTCCCTGCACATCTGCTCCACTGATATACCCTCTGTCTCACTACTGAATCGCCTTCTCATCTGTCCTAACACTGAACCCATCTGCCCCACCACTTTAACCCGCTTTCCCATCTGCCCCACCAATGTACCTCCTGCACATATGATGGGGTGTAGGGATGAGCCGAACACCCCCCGGTTCGGTTCGCATCCAGAACATGTGAACAGGCAAAAAATTTGTTCGAACACGCGAACACCGTTAAAGTCTATGGGACACGAACATGAAAAAGCAAAAGTGCTCATTTTAAAGGTTAATATGCAAGTTATTGTCATAAAAAGTGTTTGGGGACCTGGGTCCTGCCCCAGGGGACATGTATCAATGCAAAAAGAAGATTTAAAAATTTCACACATTTTTTTTTTTTAATTTTGGTTCGGGGTTCCCCTGTGGGGAAATTCCATGCCGTTTTTATCAATGAACTTTTATGTGTATTGCCGGACCGACAATTCATTATAGCTGGCGCTAGCGATAGTAGTTTTACATTACTTTTTTTCCTTTAGAAATGTCATTTTGCTGTCAGACTGTTCTAAACACGGGAAACATGCGCCCCTTTACAGGCATACTATAGAAAACCCCCAGATATGAAATTTAAAGGAATATTACACTTTTATTGTTTCACTTTATGCATTAATAAAATCACTGCTTTAATAGCATGTCTGATATAAATGGGTTTACACCCCAGACATTAGAGGCACACATCACACTACTTCCTAAACTATCGCCCGATATCATTAATTGGGGTAGATATTAAGATCTATGCCAAACTGATTGCCTCACGTCTTCAATCCCATATTCCAAATCTGGTACATACAGATCAAGTTGGGTTTGTGCAGGGGAGAGATGCAAGTGACAACACGCTTAAATCCCTTTTACTCATCAATTATACCCAGTCAGCAAAAATACCAGCTTACCTTCTCTCTGTAGATGCAGAGAAGGCATTCAATCATGTTGGGTGGCTGTTTTTGGAACAAACTCTGATTCAAATAGGACTAGGACCAATCCTGTTAAGGAAAATTTATACCAAGCCAAGAGCAAGAATACGGATCAACCAATCACTATCTCCTTACTTTCCTATTCAATATGCTCTCAGACAAAATCCTTGCATCACAGGCATACCACTAGACGGACAGGAGGTGAAGTTGTCAGTATTCGCAGACAATCTGTTACTCTATATCACTAACCCACATGTCTCCATGTCATCTATTCTATACGAATTTCAGCATTTTGGAGCTCTAATCAATTTTAAAGTAAATTTGTCTAAATCAGAAATACTTAATGTTTCTCTATCATCACATCAAGTTCAAGCTCTTGGGAATAATTTCCCATTTAAGATTTGTACATTGACACTTCAATACTTGGGGATAAAAACCCCACAAGATCTCACTAAGCTATTGTGACAGACCTAGCCAGGAGAGAGACTTTTGGAGGGGACTGAATGCTAGCCTCTTGCCGATCGATCGTGGGCCCTGGCATTTGGGGGAACGGTGCTCTTTGTGAGCTTTATGCCTGGGGACTCTTCAGGTCTCCAGGTCTCCAGAAAGGACTCCAGGGAGAAGGGCCAGTCCAGGCCTCTCCCCAGCGGCAGATATGTTCTCTGAGAGAGGCAGAGGTTGTCTGAGTGAGTAATGCTTTGTTTGGAACAATTTGTTTGGGGTACTGTGTGGGTACAGGCATTAGAGGACTGGAACTACTGACTAACTTCGGAGTCAACCCGTCTGGGGTCTCCTCCTGTGTTAGTCTCCTGCCGAAAGGGGAGAAATGTGACAGACCTAGCCGGGAGAGAGACTTTTGGAGGGGACTGAATGCTAGCCTCTTGCTGATCGATCGTGGGCCCTGGCATTTGGGGGAACGGTGCTCTTTGTGAGCTTTATGCCTGGGGACTCTTCAGGTCTCCAGGTCTCCAGAAAGGACTCCAGGGAGAAGGGCCAGTCCAGGCCTCTCCCGAGTGGCAGATATGTTCTCTGAGAGAGGCAGAGGTTGGCTGGGTGAGTAATGCTTTGTTTGGAACAATTTGTTTGGGGTACTGTGTGGGTACAGGCATTAGAGGACTGGAACTACTGACTAACTTCGGAGTCAACCCATCTGGGGTCTCCTCCTGTGTTAATCTCCTGCCGAAAGGGGAGAAATTTGACAGACCTAGCCGGGAGAGAGACTTTTGGAGGGGACTGAATGCTAGCCTCTTGCCGATCGATCGTGGGCCCTGGCATTTGGGGGAACGGTGCTCTTTTTGAGCTGTATGCCTGGGGACTCTTGAGGTGGTATTACTGTGGATTCAGGTCCTGGTCCCCCAGGACACACAGACTCTGGGGACCCTGTGTATGCTATATGGGAAATGGTGACTTGGAGGGTATGTCTTGGATTGCTTAAAATGGGACAGTAATATTTATCCCCAATATCTCCCAGGATATATATGTAAAGACTATTATTGGTTTGTTTGCTTCTGAACTCAACATGTTAATTGAGTGAGCTGATCACATTAGCCTCCAGGACTGGCTAGGAAACGAACAGTCTACTCCTACTATAAGTGTTGATGACTAGGCTGAGGAGGGGGGAAAACACTGTTTGTATTGTTAATTGTAATTAGCTCCTGCTATTGTGAAAATGTTCTGTGGTTGTACTTATGATAATGTATAATGTACTGTGTGAAGCTCGGTGACCACAAGTCTGGGCAAAAGGTCATGTTAGCAAACTAGCTCATGTTAATTAGGTTAATTAGGTTACAGGTGTATTGTTAGAGTAATATGAGCAGGACTGTATAAAAGAGACTGTATTCCTGTCAATAAAAAGAGATTCCTGGTTGAACTTACATACAGCCTGCCTGGTGTTTGTTCTGAGCTACACAACTGGATTTGAACGGCACATAGCTGTAGTTCTAGTCCCGGAGCATCGGATGACCGAACAATCAGATGTTGGGATCTGCAATTTGCAATCTGATTCTATAGCAGCAAAGGAGTGTCGGGAGAGTGGAACTAAGTGAGCAGGGGCTTGTTACAGCTATATATAGAAAACTATTACCCTCTTATGCAGCGTACAATAAAGGACCTTAAGAAGTACGATCAAGCCCATTATTCATGGTTTGGGGGGATTATTTAAAAAACGGATATAATACCGTGCTTTCTCTATCTTTTCCAAACTATACCTATAGTGGTTCCCCGTTCCTTTTTTACTACTTTTCAATCTACCTTTACAAGGTTTAACTGGGGATCCAATAGACCTAGATTACAAAGAAGAATTTTATCTCTCCCTAAAGCAAAGGGAGGCGCAGGGGCACCTGATCTATATTACTACCACGCTGCAGCGGTGTTAACTATATTAGTAAACTGGTTCCATCATTCCCATCTTAAACAATGGGTACACATAGAACAGTCAATTGCTTCTTTGGATCTCCAGGTTCTTCCCTGGCTAGATATCTCTGCCTGGGGCCCACCTTCCTCTCTGTCTTTCCTTACAGCACATTTACTGCATACCTGGGATAAATTACAAACCCAACTAGGACTTTCCCCTAAAGTGGAATTAATGACACCCTTGTTTGGTAACCCAGGGTTTTCCCCGGCAATAGCACGGAGACATTTTTTGGTATGGAGTAAGGAGTCAAATCGTTGTGTATCCCAAATTTTTTGTCAGGGAGATCTCCTATTGTTATCAGCTTTGATTCCTATTCAGCAGCAATCAATAAAACACTGGCTGGAATATCAGCAATTAACGCCCTTTCTTTCTTCCTTTCCTACCTTAGATGTGTTTAATAGAGAGCCAGATACCTTTGAGTCTCTTCTGCTACAAGAAACTGTACCAGAACATATTTTGTCTGCAGTGTATGGGGTTCTTATTCTTAAACTCCATTTATATCTCCCGGGGTGTATACAAACAAGTGGAATATGGACTTGAATGTCCAAATTAAACCAGAGGAATGGGAAAAAGCGTTTATTCTTACACATAGTATGTCATTAACAACTAAGGCACATGAAACAAATTTTAAGCTTCTCTCTCGGTGGTATAGATGTCCGCTGTTGCTTCACCGGATATATCCAAATGTCTCAGACCTGTGTTGGCGTTGTCATTCTGCCAAAGGCTCGCTATTACATATTTGGTGGGAGTGTCCTTCTGTACATAATTTTTGGGATATGATACTCCAGCTTCATACTCGTGCAACTGGGGTAACTATTCTCAACATGTCACTAATTACTTTATTATCTATCCTACCCGGCTCATACAAAAGCATTAAAAAAGGCCTTTTGAGACACTGGTTGACAGCTGCAAGGGCAGTAATACCGCGTAATGCCACTGGTGGTCAGCACATGCTCCATCGTTGGTTGAGTGGGTTTCAGAGATGGACAATATTGAGAGGATGGAGACTCTTCTGTCACAGGAGTTGGACACTTATGAACAACGTCATCAAATTTGGCTCCCTTGGAAGGTTCTAAGAAAATCCCTTGAACTATGGAATCTGTATAGGGTTTGGAGATAGGATATGAAAATGGTGCAGAGTCGGACTGAGTGAGGCGATTTTGGTTTGAGTAGCTATTTCGGGTAGTTTTATTTATTGTGAGTATTATTGTTTCTTCTCCCTTTTTTTTGTTTTTTTTTGTTGTGTGTGTATGTATTTCGTGTGATATATCTAACATTTCTGTGGGAGTTGAAGAAAGGAAATAGGAAACCATATATTTTATTTTTGGACGAAGAAAGATAAGGCAGGGATATTCCTATTAGGGTTTAAGGATGTGTGATCTTGGGCGGCGGTGGCGATCCTTGGTGTCCCGCATGTTTGGGGTGGCACCTCCCTTGATGTGCAACTACTCCGTAGAGTGCAGGGGTGGTGGGGGGGTGTGGCCAGGACATCTGGGGTTCCGGGCCCGCCATCATGGGTCTGGAGTATCAACATTCTCTTTTCTTTGTTTGTCTTATTCTATTTTTTCTTGTTTTAGAGACCCCTGCAGTATGTTGGTATATGTTTATGTTTTATATATTATTATCATGTGGTATGTTTTTTATTGGTACCTATTGGATGAGATCAATGCTTGTCGTTTTTTTTTTTTTTTTTTTCTCTTCCTTTTTGTTGTTTTTTTTTTTTTTTGTTATGTAAATTTAAATTTTCTTTTCAATAAAATTAGAATTGAGATAAAATCACTGCTCCCGAAAAAACAGCCGTTTTTAAATTTTTTTTTGCATTGATACATGACCCAGGTCCCCAAACACTTTTTATGACAATACCATGTATATATAATCCTTTAAAATTAGCACTTTTGATTTCTTCCATAGACTTTTAAAGGGTGTTCCGTGGCTTTCGTATTTGCCGCGAACATCCCAAATCAGTTAGGAGTGTGCAAAGTACACCATAGCATACAAAGAGCAGCAACCAGGAGCATGTAACATACAGAACAGCTGACAAAGTGTAGTGGTCATGAGAATGTAATACTAGTGATAATGCATATTGCATTATACAGGGCTAGTGGTCAAGAGTATCCAGGACAGATCAGAATGCTTCTGATTGGTCATGTGCCAGCACATCATATACTTTGATCAATCGGAATCGCTCTGATTTGTCCCAGAAGTCCTAAGGAAAAAGGGGAAGAAGTGTGTAAAAATTGTGGCATATATGTACTTTGAAAATAGTGATAGGTGGTAGGCTCAGGTTCTATTTAAAGTGGTTGTAAACCCTTATACACTACTTTTCCCTACAGGTAAGCCTATAATAAGGCTTAGTTGTAGGTACTGGAAATATCGCCTAAACCTGCACAGTTTAGGTGATATTTACCATATACACTTGTGTCGACGTCATCAGCGCATGCGCACTGAAGAAAGGGCACGATTGTGCCGTTTCTAAAGGGCCCATGCCGTGACCATCGGCTCCCGCATGCATGCAATGCATACTAGCCCATTATGCTTTTACTCTGCAGGGGAAAAAAAGAGGAAGTAAAACCCATCTGGGTTTACTTCTTCTTTAAGTATGCACACTATCAGAACACCAATAGAGGCTACACTAACTGTTCTCTATGTGTGTCACATTATCCTTGACATTGGAGTGCCAATGGGTGCCATACGTGTTTCACAATGCAAGCAACAAGGGTGTTAAAAGTCAATTTATACAGGCTTCCAACAAACATGTAGGTATTGGGGGGCCTTTTTGTTAAAAAGCACAACATGCTTTGTTGTCTCTAAAAACAAAATGGTAGATACATAATATACAAATGCCATTTAGGAAAAAAAGCACAGCAGATCATTTTCTAAGCTTGTAATATAAAAAATCCTAAAAAAAACATTATACACTCCTTTTGTAATATAAAAGTTTCTAAAAAACCATTATACATTCCTTGTAAGCAAAATATTTGCAGAGATTTAACTGCTTTACAAATTAATGTTTTCCATATGTTTTCCAATTACAGTTTAATTTGGCAACACAACAATTATCAGGAAACAAAACCTGCTTGCCTGCAGGGAACAGGGAGCTTATCTGCATGATAGGTTAACAATTACTCGAAAGATGTAAGACTACCAAATGGGATATGAGATAAAATGACTTAACTCATGTGTAAAGCAAAAAATCACAATCATATTTTAAAAAGTAGTTATTCCTTAAGGTACCAACTGTAAGCTAGCCCAGATATCATAATGTTACCACAACCGATATGTTGTGATATTTCTGTGTTTACTACAGAAATGTTGAAGCTAAAAGTGTTAAGCCTTGTACACAAGCTCGGCTGAAATCAGTCGATTCAGCAGGAAGCAGACGACTTTTTGGCCCTTGTGTACAGCTGTCTTTTCTATAGAAACTGATCTTACGACCGGCTTCTGTCTAATGGGCATTTTGGAAAACCAGCATCTGATTAGCACTGGTAGCCAATGGCTGAGATCGCTTATCATTGTTTACTGGTATGGGGACAGTCCCCCTGTCACTGTCACAGCAGGGGAGATCGCCGCAGTAAAATCTGTGATCTTTCAGCTTTTTTTTCATTCAGCCTGCTGGGTTGAACGAAAAAAAAACTTTCTAGTGCGTACCCAGCTTTAGTCTGCCCAGTGCACCTAGAAGCGCATCTATGGCAGACTTTAACCACTTACCACAAACCGCCATAGCTGTACGTCGGTACTAACGTAGAATACTGGGTTTATGGCAGCAGATAGCTGCCATAACCCTGGTATTTTCAGCAACGGCGGGCGGTCCTCTTTAAGGTAAAAGTGGTCTTCACGGTGGATTCTCCGCAAGGTCACTTTTATCTGTGGCGGGATAGGTGCCCCCCCCCCCCACCCCCATTGCGTTCTGGTCATCTCCGCCACTTACCGGACCCGTTGGTAGCAATGGAGACGAACTGGTCCCTTCCCCAATATTTTTTTTATTGCATTTAAGTGTGAATGTGAGATCTGAGGTCGGATCTCACATTAAAGAGGTCCTGTCAGCCTTTTTTCAATTACAAGGGATGTTTACATTCCTTGTAATAGGAATAAAAGTGATCCAAAAATGTATTTTTAAAGGGACAGTGTAAAAATAAAAAATAAAAATTAATTTAAAGTGCACCATCCCATCGTGCTCCTTCACAGTAACCACACCCACTGGCTGCTCTTAGACTCAGAATGGAGAGGGACTGAAGTCATGTGATGGCACTGGATGCTGCAAAATAAAGTTAGAAAAACTGGGAATTTTTTTTCATTTTGACACATACAGTAAGGATGAACTTAGATTACATTAATGATTGCAGGGGAGAATTTAAGTATTAGGCTTTCCTTCCCCTTTTTACCACTTTTTCCTTCCACTTCTAGGATTGTAGGGTTGGGGTACTGGGGTGTTCCTTAACTTGGGCACTAAACATTATTAAAGTAAAAATTGACCTGTTACCCCTTCACATCAGTATGAAGCTCTGCATTTGTTTTTTTTTTTTGTTTTTTTTGCATGTAAGAAAAGGGAGTTAGAAAAAAAAAAAAGTGTGGGGATTCTACCATAACTTATACTAGGCCCTTCAGGTCTATTATAAATTTTAAGGGGGATCCATGCAAAAAAATCCCCAAAAAATCAAGAAAAAAGCATGAGATCCCCCAAATGTTATACAAAGCCCTATAGTCCTGGTGTAGATTTTAAGGGGAAGACCCATGGAAAAAAATAGTAGGAGATTTCCTGTAAAAACCATTCCAGATCTATATTCTAGCATGCAGCCTGGCAGGCCAGCAAAGGGGGGGTATGTTTCTCCTAAACCATGCTAGGCCACATACCATCCACATGGGGGGGATATCCAGTTTGAAAAGATCTCCCTTGCAAAGCACCTTGTGTCCACGTTGATTTCTTTGGGTAGGGGTGTTATCAGAATATGAAAGCTCCATTTAACAACAAGAGGGCCCCAGATATTGCCATGCACTTGAATGAGTAAGGAGTAGTACCCCTACTCATTCACAAGAAAATATGGTCTTTGACCATATCGAAATGGCTATATATGGTCAGGGGGTCAAAGAAATCCAGCTTATGCCAAGCAGCAGTGGGTTAAAGACTTTATTGTTTTCTCACCACAAGGCTGTTCACATGGAGGACATACAGCCCAGCACATTACAAAGAATTACAGAGTCAAAGTGGTTGAACTAAAAGTATTCAACCAATAAAAATGCACAAATGGTGCAGGGAACGCAACAGTGAATACCAAATTAAAATTGCACTGCCATATTGGAGCCTTTTTTTGTACACAGGAGTATTTTACTGACAAATGGCAACATAGGTTTGGGTCTATATTGGTAATGCTGAAATGAAGCCCTTTATGTAACCCAGTCTATCGCTGCCAGGGTTCCCATTCTTAGTTTTCAATAGCTCTATTAATGCAGTTTCTGTAACACTACTTCTGTAATTACCACTGTGACTGGTATTTTGTGATATTGTTCAGTATCTCAGTAATTATATTTATATTAGGAATAGGAGGGCAGGAAACTTGCCAGAAACTCTATCTGGTCAAAAGTTTGTGGACACTTGCCCATCGTGCCTATGTACACTTGTAAGGCATCCACTTATTGCCTGCTCATCACCCCCTCCTTGGTTGTGGCACCCCTATTTAATGCCTATAATGTGCAGAAGAGCCTCTTGTTATAAGAAATAGGCGGATCCATTAGGAACATTAGGTGGATCCAATTTAAAAATGTAAATAATACATTGGGCAGGTGTCAACATAGCTAGGACAACCACACACTCTTTTCCTGCCTGCTATGGAGATACTGTACAATCATGTCATACCCGATGTGTTGAGCTGGAAAGATCTACACATTTATAAAACGTATGTAAAAAATGTAAAGGTGTTATGCCCGTAAACACGGCCGGATTTTCCGACGGAAAATGTGCGATCGGAGCGTGTTGTCGGACATTCCGACCGTGTGTGGGCTCCATCAGACTTTTTCCATCGGATTTTCCAACACACAAGGTTTGAGAGCAGGCAATAAAATTTTCCGACAACAAAATCCGATCGCGTCAATTCCGACGCACAAAGTGCCACGCATGCTCAGAAGAAATTCCGAGACGGAACAGCTCGGTCTGGTAAAATTAGCGTTCGGAATGGATACAGCACTTTCGTCACGCTGCAATGTTTTAAATTGTTTAATACAGCACACTCTCTTCTTCTTTATAATGTGAGAAGAATGAAGTAGTTTTGCCGCTCATATTCACACAGACTTCTCACAAACTTATTTCTTTATTATTTATCGGGATTCCCTCAATATATTTTGATTTGTCACATCTGACCAAATTTCTATTTTGTTGTTTTATTTTTGTTTTGCATTTTTTTCAAGGCTGTTTTTATTTTTTTTTTGGTTTATATTTTTTTCAAGGCTGTTTTTATTTTGTGTTTTTTTGTGTTTTACTCCAGAATATTTTTGTGTGTTTTTTGTGTGTCAAGTTACCACAACACCATTATTATCTTGTATTATTTAATCTCAAGGAAATTGTTTGGTGTTGGTGTCTCTTGTCAATTTCATATTGTATATTCGAAATGTATCTGCCTCCTCACAAACAAACTGTCCTTTTTGAAGGAAAACACACATAGGCAAGTATAATTGAAACAAAAAATTCCTTTATTAAGGGCTCACAACCAAACAAAGAGGGAGGCAATGCTGGAGAAACAGTAGAAATTGGCAAAGCCTTTGACCCCCAGGGCAGACATCAATTATTTCCAGGCAAAATTGGTGGCCTGAGGATTCCATATCTAAGGGAGTGCAGTCTGGTCCAGAAGTCCCAAAGATCCAGAAAGCAGCAGATGACATCTGTGTCCCCAGGCTGTGGTCATACAAGAGAATTCATCTTTGGCCAGACCAGACTGAACCCAGGCCATCACTCTCTGGTCTTCCTTCCACGCTTCCTTCCACGCTGTGGCTCTGGTGTTGGAGATGGAGGGGGATGGGCCAACTTACTCAGGTGGGTATTGGGTGTGATTTCGCCACTCAACCCCTTAGTTAGGACTTTATACAGAAGGTCCTTACACAGCTTGCGTTGACCCTCCTGCATGCCCTGCAGTTTGGTGGCAGCCATGCAGGCAAAGGCCTCTTCAGGAGTGGGGGTGGCTCTCAGGGATGCAGAAGCCTCCTGAATGAGCCTGAGCACTGAATCCTGAACGTGACTCCCCTTCCTCGGTCTTTTGTATGGAAGGCGGAGGGGAGGAACCTGTGATTTGGTCAGGCTCCTACTGGGCCCAGGCTTCTCCTGGCTGCTACTTAGCCCCGCCTCCTCCTGGCTGCCACATTCTACAGCCTCCTCCTGGCTGCCACATTCCACAGCCTCCTCCTGGCTGAAGTCTTCCTGTGTATGAAAAAGGGACATCGTTTTAGTTTTTTTATTCATCAATCACACACAATTTTCACCTCATGATTGTTACAAATTGAATGTTAACAAATATAACAGACTATCCTTCTGAGCCCAGCATTTTTCAGTCTTGTCCCAATTATTTTTCAAAACTACTGTCTATTGATATGTAAAACACTTTCTTAAATCAGCAATTAGTGATCAATAATAACATCTAGTAAACATCATTTCTTTATTGACCAGAAATCTGGAGAACAATGCTATACCTGACTCCATCTGGACTCCTCCACTTCTTCCTGGCTGGAAGTCCCAGGTTGGACATCGGAAGCCTCAGCTGCGGTGGAAAGAAGAGTGGAAGGAAGGGTTGAGAGGGATTCCCTGACTCCAGTCTGGTCTGACAGAAATTGTAGTCTCTCATAGTGCCACAGCCTGGGGACATAAATGTCATCTGCTGCAGCTCCGGATCTCTGGGAATCTGTGACCTTCTTTCGCTCAACAGGCCACCAATGTTGGCTTTTAAATAATAAAGTAGCTGAGAGGAAGGGGTTGCACCCCCAAAACACGTCCCTTGATCCCTATGATGGCAGCTAGAACATGTTGACATTTGGCTATTTGTGTGCATCTTCAGAATTTGGCTTTTCCTGGGGTGACTTCACCCCATCTGAATGCAATATCAAACACAGTTTGTAAATACTCATGTCTGATATTGCCTTCAAGTTCTACCAAATGTGAACTTTGTAAGTTCAAGTTTTGTGTCTTTCTTGTTGGTTTTAAACATGCCTGTTTTATCTTAAATGGACATTTCTACTTTTTCTAATGTGACCCCAAAAATTGTTATACAACAAACATGTTGGTTTGTTTTAAAAAACCTTTCCTAAATGCACGTGTGATTGTGCTGGTATTAAAAAGATTGTTAATCAAGAATGTGTGGATTATTGTCTCAACGCTACAACACTTTTGTGGTGCTCTAATTGCTGTTTTCTGTGACATTGGGTGTTATTTCCTAAGGGCAAATCCACTTTGCACTACAAGTGCAGTTTCAAGTGCACTTGTAGTGCAAAGTGTCTTTGCCTTTAGTAAATAACACCCAACAGTGCTTCGTAATGTTGCACAATCACGCCGTTTTCAGGACTCACCACATTTCTCTCAGGGTCAGCTAAAACAAACACAAGCAGTAAATGTCACCAAAGATTTGATTATTTTTTTTTATTTGAAAAAGGTTTTAGACATTGTCTGGCATATTGATAGCCCCCCTACCCGCAAAGAATTCAAGGTATCTTACCCGGACATCACGGGCACTCAGGGGGGGCAAGCCAGGACGGCCACTTTCAAGCGCCGTCAGGGTTGGTTCATTTTGAATTCCCACCTCAGGCCCAACTGAGCCAGCATAGTTGGCAGAATGTTGCAGTAAAAAGTTGTGTAGAACACAGCACGCCAGAATAATGTGATTCAGTTTGTACTCCACCATATGTATGGGTGTAAGAAATAGGCAGAACCATGGCCATGATTCCAAACGTATTCTCCACAACTCTTCTAGCTCTGGCCAGCTGGTAATTAAAAACCCTCTGGTCTGGGGTGAGGGTCCTCATTGGGAATGGCCGCATAAGATGGTCTCATAACTCATAAGTAGCCGACACCACCGCCAACATCACAATACTATTGAACCCCTTGTAGTTGTAATAGTACGACCCCGAGTTGGGTGGTGGGACGATGTGGACGTGTTTCCCATCAATTGCCCCTCCGCAGTTAGGAAAGTCCCACCACTGGGCAAAGTGGGAGGCCACAGTCTGCCATTCCTGTGGCGTGGAAGGAAACTGTGGAGTCAAAACAAAAAAAAAATTAGTCATTTTGCACATAAACAGGGAAAGCAGATTACACACAAACATTCTTGGCCAACATCAAGATAACATTTTTTGGAGGGAGTTTTTAAAGACCAAAGTATAAGGTACACCTATCATATTCCCCCTCCCCCCTCTCATGGGCCATTTCTAACATTATAGGGGGGGGAGCACTTGGACAGGTAACCCTCTCCACTTCATTGAGAGATGAATGCCTAAATAATGGGTATTACTTTGGCCAGCCCCTCCTTAGTTACACTATTGACAGCCCACTGGACAGGTAAGAAGTGTCATAATACAAAGATATAAATACACACTGTACACATTTGAGCACATTTGGAAATTCTGCTATTACCTATCAAGATAATAATAGTATACAAAAACTTTAAACAGTACCATTTGAAAGTATAAAGGCAGACTCTTGCACTACATGCTTTGGGGAATTCATCCATAAATCTGACCACTAAAGAAATGGCTATAGTGTGTATGGGCTTGGCAAAGTCAGCAGATAGATTATTGAGGATAGATAGAGAATTGTTATCAGCTGACTTAGCAGTTGAGGGGAGGGAGGGTTCCAAATGATTTGGGGAACCCCAAAAAAAGCCTCTGGCACTCTGCCTGAATTTAAAGCACAAATCACATTTAAAAACATTTTAGGGGGTGTTTGGGGTAAAGAACTACTATGGAGCTGACAAAATACATTGTTAAGTGACTACATGAGGTGAATATAGGGCCAGGAGAGCATGCTGGGGAGGTAAGTGAAGGCAAATATGTATGAAGGACAAAAAAATAATTAAATAAAATCCAGCATGAATGAGGACAAAGGGGACATTCACAGCATATTACAATCATGGTAATTAGGGAATGTGGAAAGAAATACAAAATATTAGCAAACATTATATACAATAAAATGTGATATTAAACGATAAAAATCTTACCTTAATATACTCCTCTGCAGGACCTGTATGATGGCAGAACAGGTCTCCGGGATAATGATCCCCAGAGCCTGGGGGGAGATGCCTGTTGAGAACTTGAGGTCCTGCAGACTTCTCCCCGTCGACAAGTACCGCAGGGTAGCGACGAGCCTCTGCTCTGGAGTGATGGCTTGCCTCATGCAGGTATCCTGCCTGCTGATATAGGGGGTCAGCAAAGCCAACAAACGGTGAAATACGGGGTCCGTCATCCGGAGAAAGTTCCTGAAATCATCAGGATTATTCTAATGGATCTCACGGAGCAAAGACATATGACAGAACTGGTCACGCTGAAGCAACCAATTCTTGGTCCATGAACTCCTCCCCACCCAGTTCATGGACTGGACTTGTGTCAAGGTAAGGACCCCAACACCAAGCCCCCACACAGCACGAACTCTACGAGGAGTACGTATACGCAACGCTCAGAACACAGTAACAGAACGCATTGAAGAACAGAAAGGCCTGTGAAGAGCGACCTGAAAAACAGTAACGAACTAACAAGAACACAATGACTGAGTCACGCATAGCTTGCTGCATGCACTGAAGATCAGATACAAACCCACAAGCACAAACTGAACAGCAGCAAACGATCTGAAAACCACGAGTCTGAAAAAGCACAAATCGTCTCTCACCAAACTTTTACTAACACGAGATTAGCAAAAGGAGCCCAAAGGGTGCCGCGCTTGGTTCTGAACTGGCCTTTTCTAGTCTCGTCGTACGTGATGTACGTCACCGCATTCTTAGCGAGCGGAAATTCCGACAACTTTGTGCGACTGTGTGTACGCAAAACAAGTTTGAGCCAACATCCTTCGGAAAAAATCCATGGATTTTGTTGTCGGAATGTCCGATCAATGTTCGATTGTGTGTACGGGGCATTAGAATAAAAAAAATTTAATATGGTGGTACAAGTCCAACAGATTATGTAATGATCATTATTACTGTACATGGATCTTTCAGGTTGGTTTCAAACCTGACAGAGAAGATAATTGTTGATCTCTAGTGGTTAACAATTGTGCAGAATTGTTTTGTCTTTTGAAACACACATAAATGTACCAGTATCTGTTTTGGTATGAAGCTATATTAATTTTAATATGATTCTGTTCTGAAGTCTGAACTTCATGCAGATATATAAAGCACAAATGAATGCCATTATGTATTCCATAAAATACATGAATGTGTTTTTAAATTTAACTAGTGTAAGTACTTGATGTGATATCAGCTTTTTGTAATCTACTGTAATCTACTGTGTAGCATTATTCAAGCTGAGAGATAGAGAGAGGTAGCTCTAGGAGCCAATCAAAGGTTCTTCATGCACATGTGCTGACAGGAAAAGGAAGAAGATCTCAACTGTTTGTTGCTGTTTTTCATTATTCTAGAACAGGCTGGGTTGGAGGTGACCAAGCTTTATTGCTAACTGTAGTAGAAAAAAGTCAGGTCAGCAGGCTGGCTGTACTGCATGGTAGGGCTGTGAAAATCTAAAGCATTGAATGGATGGAAACACCTTATGTAGGTAGAACATGTACCATTTACAGTATTTATTTCAGTTATGTGTATAGCTAGTTGTTTGGACTTTAATATTAATTATTTTGTTGTACATAATGCCCATATTTCCAGTGGTAAATGCATGAGGCTATTTTATTACCAGGAGCCGTTACCGTATTATACATCAGAATTACTGTTTCTTAAATCCTCTGCTTTAAAGATCTGTGGAATGCATGTGACTTAGGCCTAACAGGCTAAAACATGCCATATATTCTTTGCCAGCAAAGCTGAATGAGGCTTTTTAAAACAGGGGCCTATATCCTATTTCCTGAGATTACTTTTCTGTTTATGTGAGGAAACAAAGGGACATTTTCAAATCTAAATCTGACACAGAATATTGTGTTGATTAAATTAGGGGTCGACACACTCAGAAAAATGGTTGGGTTCAAATAAAGCAACGTAGAGCTATTTACAATAGTAAAGTGTATCAGGAAAACTAACAGATCAGGGGATAACATTGTGAATATAAAATGCAATCGTTATGGGGGCGTGGTTTGGAGCCGCTCTAAGATGGACGCGCTGTGCTGAAGCTCCCGTCCATGAGGTCTAGCTTCTTCAGCAAATCGATACCTTTTATCACCCTGCTATGGTAAGGACAGCCCGCAGTACCTCAGCATCCAGATCCAGGTCCCCTCGGAACCAAAATCTCCCGCGGGAGGAGCATATCCCTGAGATATTCCAACCCCTGGTCCAGAGGCGCCATGCAGGCCACTCAGCCGGCCGCCTCGAGTAGATCACAGCCCCAGAGGGCTAGCCCCCCCAGCTCGGGCAGCCAGAACCAACCAAGCATGGGGTCGGATCAGCGGCACCCGCCCGCTGTTAACCTGGAGGATCTCCATAACGTCGCTGCGGACATTAAAAACACCCTGATGGCGGCTATTTCAGATATGAGGTCTGACATGCAAGCAATCTCGGTCAGAGTGGAGGAGGTTGAAACAACTCAAATACGCCATGAGGCTTCCCTGTGCCATGTGCAGCAGCTCACAGAGTCCCATGCTGTACACCTGAGAGACATTAACCGCCATATGGAGGACCTCGATAACCGCGGGAGACGCCGCAATCTCAGATTTAGAGGGATCCCGGAATCGATCGATTCACAGCAGTTGTCTCAAACGGTCGCATCTATTGTGAATGAGCTACTAGACAGACCCCAAGATACTCCGGTCGCTTTCGAACGCATACACAGAGCGCTGAGGCCTAGGGGGAGAGACACAGACCCCCCCAGGGACACGGTTTGCTGCCTTATTGACTTCTCCCTTAAGGAAGATATCTTGCGGTCATCTAGAAATAGAAACCAGATAATCTTTCAAGGCTCAAACATCAAGATCTATCAAGACCTCTCAAACATCACCCTGCAGAGGAGACGTGAACTGAGGCCTTTACTGGACACTCTCAGAACCAGATCCATTGTGTACCGATGGAAATTTCCTTTCGGCCTTTCTGCGACTCACCAGGGCCGCACGGCACTTCTTAGGGTTCCAGAAGACCTGGAACACTTCTGCTCCACACTAGACATCCCAATTATTGCCCTGCCGGATTGGTATAGTGACTTTCGCCTCCCACAGATGCACAGAGCGACGTCCATGGATGGCATAGCAGAAGCAGGCAACTTCCACCTGGGCCGCCGCCGACATCACCAAGTGCCTCATCACTCACCACTGAGAGATCCATGTATGCTGAGGAACGGCAGCCCTACAGCTTCACCTGCACATCGCAGAGCCCGGATCACTTAAAGGAATGGTAATACTTCTCTCATACCCTTGTAGTACCTAGGAATCAGTTTGAAAGTAGCTCCGATAGATACCCATCCCTGACATATGTTTTCAAGTACCTGTGGAAGTCGGTTAGACGCTCCATTGCTCTCCCGGACACACAACGTTGATACTGGATGATTCCTGTCCTCCCCCTGGTGATGTATCACACCAAGGAACTCACATCGCTACCCCCTCGTCACCACCACTGCGAACCCTAGATACTACCCTTGACTGCATCTAGATCCTCAGGAACAAAGATAACGATCCACTTGCCCTATGGATATGCAAGGCCTCTAATACCTCTTGAGTACAATAGAAGATACTGCCTGTGAAGCTTATCCTGACCAATTAAACAGATCCGAAAATTGGAATCACCGGAACAAAAGGACAAGAACAACCGCTCAGACACGTTGATAAGGACTGCCACAATAGATAACTTCACCCTTCAAACTTCTCTCTTCTCTCCATACACCCCTACCCTCCTCCCCCTACCTATCTCCTTCACCTAGGGTATTCTTCCTAACTCTCCCCCTTTTTTGAAAATACTTCCGTACCTCACCCCACTGCCTATACCCTGAAATTCTAGTCTCTCTTCCTAATAACTACTTGCTAGCTAAATGAAGGAGGTTCTACTATGTTTAGATCTAACTGTTATACCATATTGCCTAACCCTCCCCCTGTTTTCTTTTTTTCTCCCTTTAATAACTCTTACGTTTTAACCATAGAAACTTGGAACGCTTTCAATGGCTCGATTGTCGAAAGGGGCGGGCTCAGGTAAGCGAAACACATCGCAACACACTATATGTCCAAAATTATCTACACACACTACCAATTTGATTCCCCTACTCAAAATTTAGAGTACATATTAATTTCCACCCGGTAGATGGCAAGTCACAGGACTATCACCCCGGGACTGCAATGGAGCACGCCCCCCTCGACACCAGTGAGAGCCTATAGCAGACTCACCCTTTCTTTTACAGGTACGAACATTAATGTTAAATGGTTGCTAAGTAGAGTCAGGCTAGACCCCAGTTGAGCACGTTTGCTCGATATTTTGTATGTTTCCTTGTTGAAATGGGCTAGAATGAGTATACACCCACAAACTTTACTTCTCGATTGCATATTTCTTTAAAAAGTTTGGTTTTATTAACTGATATAACACCTCAAAACCTTAGACCGTATCCTACAGGAGATAAGATGACACTGCCACCTCCCTGCAAACACTTGATACCTATTTCAGATATAGACATCTCCCTAAATAAACAATCTAAACAAGAACCTCTCAGACGCATAAAAATCAGAACACCCTTCACAACTCCCAGACCTCCTACTAAAAGGACACCATATGGACACCATAACACCATAGTCAGAAATCGTTTCAGGCTTCATTGGGGCTTGCAGTTAAGCTTTAACAACATACTCATTAGAGCCCTGATCCTCAAGCCAAGCAATGACATAGACAGCTTCATATGACCTCCTCGGGACACAGGACATCCGTCCTCTGTCGAACGTCACCTTCCACTCCTGCCAACAGCGGAATCCAGTGATTCCTGCTGATCCATACCAGTCCCCCACGAAGTTGAAAAGTGGGCTTGCTGGTCAACCCACTCAACCGGTCTTCCCAGTGTACTTTCCTTAAAGTTACACTCTACTACACTCTCCCTTCCCCTCCTTACACCAACCCTTAATTCCAATTCCCAAACGTCACCCACCCCCCCCCCCCTTTTCTTTTTTCTTTTTCTTTCTTTCTCCTCCTCTCCCCTGCTAACTTTCTTCCTCCATCCCTAGTATAAATTTTACCCAGTCTCTGACTCCTCTTGGTCTAAAACCACAATCCTTAGCTACTATACTCTGAAAAGGCAAACATGCCTCTATGCCATTCTCCATCTGCTACCAGTTCGCTGAAAGTCCTATCTATTAATACTAAAGGCTTAAACATCCCTGAAAAGCGATCACAGCTACTAGCCCAGATACGCAGCGCAAAAGCGGATGTAGTCTTCATACAGGAGACTCACTTCTGTAGTAAAAATGTCCCCAAACTGACGAACCATTTCTTCCCCCATGGTTATCATGCCACTTCACCTATTTCAAAGACAAAAGGGGTCTCAATACTCCTTTCCAAAAATATACCTTTGCACATATCAGACACATCGATAGACGAACAAGGTAGATTCATCTTCCTTAAAGGCACACTCAAAAACAGGCCAATCACTCAAGCAAACATATATAGCCCTAACACTTCCCAAGTGCCATTCTTCCGCACGATAACAAGAGAACTGACATCCTTCCAGGAAGGTCTCTTGATCCTGGGGGGAGACTTTAATGTCCCCCTGGATCCCATTATAGACTCTTCTACAGGTAAATCCCACCTTCCCTACAGAGCTCTAAAACAGATAAAAAACTGCCTACAAGACCTTTCCTTGCACGACACGTGGCGAACCCTCCACCCAAAAGACAAAGACTATACCTTCTTCTCTGCCCCCCACAATAAATACTCCCGTATTGACTACTTGTTCCTTTCCCAACCTGACCTCCACACCCTCTCGACAGCGACAATAGACCCCATGATACTCTCAGACCACCACCCTATCTCCATTTTGATCAATTTTCCGGATACCCCCAACAGACACTACTTGTGGAAACTGGACAATGCACTCCTAACAGATGACGTTCAGATAAAAGCAATCCGTTCCTCTCTGGAAGATTACTTAGCAGACAATGACACCCCAGACACGTCCCCCCTGACGCAATGGGAGGCACACAAATGTGTCATAAGAGGGAAATTGATATCCCTCACAGCTTCCATCAAAAAGGCCAAGAAAGCCACTCTATCCAACCTTTTCCTGAAACTGAAAAAACTCGAAGCCTCCCACAAACAAACTCTGGCACAACACACCCATGCAGAACTAACAGAAATCCGCACACTCATTAAAGATGAAATATATTCCAACCTTAGGAGAAAATTCATTCTCTCGCACAAGCTATATTATGAGTTTGGGAACAAGAGTGGTAGACTCCTGGCACGGGCTTTACGCAAACAAAAAACTAATAACACTATTCACAAATTACAATCTGAGTCCGGGACAACCCTTACAAAAAATGACGACATAGCAAAGGAATTTGCGAAATATTACTCCTCCCTCTACGAACTACACACATCCGAGCCTACATCTACCCCTGCTTCATTAAGATCCCGAACATTAAATCTTTTTTAGATCAAAATACCCCCGGACAAATAACAGCGGAGGTCGCAGCTTCTCTTGAAACACCAATCACTCCAACGGAATGGTCTCAAGCACTAAAACAGCTTAAACCTGGCAAAAGCCCAGGTCCAGACGGCCTCCCGGCGGTCTACTACAAAACATTTATGGATACCCTCCAAACTCCATTCCTTAGAACCTTTAATTCCCTCTCCCCTACGAATCCCCTTACAGGTGGAATGTTAGAAGCCCATATAGTAGTCATCCCCAAAGAGGGAAAAGACCCTTCCCACACGAGCAATTATAGACCGATTTCACTATTGAACGTGGACATAAAAATCTTCTCCAAAATACTAGCCAACAGACTGCTAACCCTTCTACCCTCTATAATATCACACGATCAAGTCGGATTCATCCCCGGGCGTGAAGCTCGGGATAACACGTGCAAAGCGATTAACTTACATCACCTGACCACACTTACGAAACAAAAAGGATTTTTCTTGTCGCTGGACGCGGAGAAGGCGTTCGACAGAGTATCTTGGGATTACATGTCAGCAGTTTTACAAGCAATAGGGCTTGGACCTCAGATGATTGGACTTATTATGTCTTTATACAGTACTCCCTCAGCGAAAGTAAGGGTCAACGGTACTCTGTCGAACGCCTTCCAGATCCGTAACGGAACGAGACAGGGGTGTCCCCTCTCACCCCTCTTATTCGTATTAACCCTAGAACCCTTCCTACGGAAAATGAAGCTTAACCCAGACATTAAGGGAATTCAGTCACCAGAAAAGGAATATAAGTATGCGGCTTACGCGGACGACATACTTCTTTTCCTCTCACAACCACTTACTACCTTACCAATTCTATTAGCGGAATTTAAGCTCTTCCAATCCCTATCTAACCTGAAGATTAACTTCACCAAATCCTTCGCCCTCAACATATCACTACCCCAAAGTATAATTACCCAATGTAAACACAACTTTCCGTTCCAATGGAAACAGAACTCGTTAACATACTTAGGGATTCAGATCCCATCCACACTATCTGACCTATATATTAAAAATTTTCTCCCTCTCCTAAACAAACTTTCCTCAGACTTAGAAGCATGGAACAAATTGACGTTTTCATGGTTTGGCCGAGCGGCCATCCTAAAAATGAACGCTCTTCCCCGAATACTATATCTCCTACAGACGATTCCAATACAGATTCCTCCCATGTTTTTCAAAACATATAGACAGATCTGTTCTAGATTCTTGTGGGGTGAACTTAGACACAGAATTAGCCACCAAATGCTTTCACGACCTAAAAACTTGGGGGGAATAGGCCTTCCTAACATTACCAATTATCACACGGCCACCGACCTTACCAGGATAGTGGATTGGAATGTTCATACCCAACAGAAAGACTGGGTCTCCATTGAAGCTTCCTTCACGAACTTAGAACTGCATTCACTCCCTTGGATTTCCCTTGACCGTATCCCACGAGATATTCAAACACATCCGACGATAGGCCCCACCTTACGATGTTTTCACCGGATCTGTAAATCTGTCCCGATCTCCTCCACCCCCAGCCCACTGACACCCATTAAAATGAACCCGGACTTTCCACCCGGTATGCACCAACAGTTTCTAGACGACAATCTACCATCAGGACAAACCAGAGCTCACCAATTCCTCCAACATGGCAAAATTCTCTCCGCTACGCAAATCGCAACACGCTTTGAAAAAACACCTATACCACAATGGACATTTTTAATGATAGCACACTACCTACAAACTCTGGATAAGAAGGGCCAATGTTCTAGACAACTCACACCCTTCGAAACACTTTGTACCAAAACGACACCACAAACGCACCTCATATCTCAAATACATAACATGCTTTTCAGTGACCATAAAGCAAGTGACAGTCAGTTCTGTAGGAAATGGGAGAAAGATCTCTCCATACAAATCACGGAAGAGGGCTGGGAGAGAATTTTCTCACACATACACAAAGGCTCAATTAATGTCTCCACTCAAGAAAACGGGTTCAAAATTCAATCGAGATGGTACCATACCCCAGCCTTACTACATAAGTTTAAAATCACCATCCCTGACACATGCTGGAGGTGTCATCAAGAAAGAGGCACTTTACTCCACATTTGGTGGTCCTGCACCCCCCTCCAGGCCTTTTGGTCAGAGGTTCACAGAATAAGCGGACAGGTTACCACATATAACCCAGAATTCACTCCAGCCCAATTTCTCCTACATTTATCCTCTTTACCATACAATACCTACCATAAATCGTTACTGATGCATATGATCAATGCGGCAAAACAATGCATCCCCATACATTGGCAGTCAAACAAGATACCCACCTTGGCAGAATGGTTCGTCAGAATAAACAAAATAGCAGAAATGGAAAAATTAATACATATCACTAAAGACACACCGACGAAATTTAGCCACATTTGGGCATGCTGGACTCACTTTCAGACTCAATCCGAATACAAGACCATCTTGAATCTTCCCACATAAAGTGATAGAGGAAACAGAGAGCATCACCCATACATACACAAAAACACAATTAATTATTATTCCCACCTTGCCAAAGACCTATCCCCGTTTCCAAAACACACAAATGTTATGTGAATAGCTAGACAATCTTAACACTAGCCAGAGGAGTCAGAGACATCACAGCCCCACCCCTCCCACCCATCCTTCCCATCCTTCCTGCCCTCTTCTTCAGGCCTCACTTCCCCCCTTTTCCACCCTTCCTTCCCCATCCTTCCTTCCCTCCCCCCCCCCATCCTCACTCTCTCCCACATCAGGCTATATATAGCCATCACAAGCTTGTAGGCCACCCTCGCTACATACCCATTGAATACCCAACTTGTGAATTACACAACAGAGATGCATGAGGGCTTTATTGAAGTAGGAAAAAAGACCTGCCATACAACTACTGACACAAAAGTATTCCTTTGCTTGAGTTCTTCCGTGAAAAATAAACCAACCCTTTACCTCACATAAATTAGATGACGGTGAACAGACAACAATGGCAAAAGGGTCTTCGGTATAGAGCTGCTTACACCTCACGGTTACAGTTACATGTTGGGTTCATAACCCACTAGCAACTAGCATAGAATGTTTACGATTCTTAGGCCCGGATGGGATACCTCTCAAGACATAGACTTATACTGTACTAGAATTCATAGGCTATGTTTACTGTTAACTGTACTACAACTGCTGTAAAAACTTTATAATCTTCAATAAAATATTTGAAACAAAAAAAAATGCAATTGTTATTGCAATGAAGGTAGCCATTGGATTTAGGAAGATACAAACACAATCACAAATGGCGGATAATCCTTCTGCAACCTCCTTCTAATATTTTTTTTTTCATGCAGACCTTTTCTTGTAGCTGCCACTTAAACCTACCACTAGAGGGCACTCTTTAGTGGCTGGCATTGGCAGCTGCAGGAAGAGAGTTGGATGTGAACCACTTTAGGAAGACTATAGCCAAAGTCTCTGAATATTGTAGTTTTTGGCAAAGCACACAAGCCTTGCAAAGGCGTTATGTGAGCAGGCGAGAGGTCAAGTAATAACTGATATACAGTATCTCACAAAAGTGAGAACACCCCTCACATTTTTGTAATTATTTTATTATATCTTTTCTTGTGACAACACTGAAGAAATGACACTTTTCTACAATTTAATGTAGTCCCCTCAAAATAACTCAACACACAGCCATTAATGTCTAAACCACTGGCAACAAAAGTGAGTACACCCCTAAGTGAAAATGTCTAAACTGGGAACAAAGTATCAAAATTTTGTGCGGCCACCATTATTTTCCAGCACTGCCTTAACCCTCCTGAGCATGGAGTTCACCAGAGCTTCACAGGTTGCCTCTGGAGTCCTCTTTCACTCCTCCATAATGACATCAGAGAGCTAGTAAATGTTAGAGACCTTGCTCTCCTCCACCTTCCGTTTAAGGATGCCCCACAGATGCGCAATAGGGTTTAGGTCTGGAGACATGCTTGGCAGCCCATCACCTTTACCCTTAGCTTCTTTAGCAAGGCAGTGGTCGTCTTGGAGGTGTGTTTGGGATCGTTATTATGTTTGAATACTGCCCTGCAGCCCAGTCTCCAAAGGGAGAGGATCATGCTCTGCTTCAGTATGTCACAGTACATGTTGGCATTAATGGTTCCCTCAATTAACTGTAGCTCCCCAGTGCCGGCAGCACTCATGCAGCCCCAGACCATGACACTCCCACCACCAATGCCTAATTGTAGGCAAGACACACTTGTCTTTGTACTCCTCACCTGGTTTCCGCCACACACGCTTGACACCATCTGAACCAAATTTATCTTTGTCTCAGACCACAGGACATGGTTCCAGTAATCCATGTCCCTAGTCTGCTTGTCTTCAAGAAACTGTTTGCGGGCTTTCTTGTGCATCATCTTTAGAAGAGGTTTCCTTCTGAAACGACAGCCATGCAGACCAATTTGATGCAGTGTGCGGCGTATGGTCTGAGCACTGACCCCCCCACCCCTTCAACCTCTGCAGCAATGCTGGCAGCACTCATAGTCTATTTCCCAAAGACAACCTCTGGATATGACGCTGAGCACGTGCACTCAACTTCTTTGGTCGACCATGGAGAGGCCTGTTCTGAGTGGAACCTGTCCTGTTAAACCACTGTATGGTCTTGACCACCATGCTGCTGCTCAGTTTCAGGGTCTTGGCAATCTTCTTATAGCCTAGGCCATCTTTATGTAGAGCGACAATTTTTTTTTTTCAGAACCTCAGAGAGTTCTTTGTCATGAGGTGCCATGTTGAACTTCCAGTGACCAGTATGAGAAAGTAAGAGCGATAACACCAAATGTAACACACCTGCTCTCTATTCACACCTAAGACCTTGTAACACTAACGAGTCACATGACACCAGGGAGGGAAAAAGGCTAATTGGGCCCAATTTGGACATTTTCACTTAGGGGTGTACTCACTTTTCTTGCCAGCGGTTTAGACATTAATGGCTGTGTGTTGAGTTATTTTGAGGGGACAGCAAATTTACACTGTTATACAAGCTGTATACGCACTACTTTACACTGTAGCAAAGTGTCATTTCTTCAGTGTTGTCACATGAAAAGATATAATAAAATATTTACAAAAAAATGTGAGGGTGTACTTACTTTTGTGAGATACTGTATACTGAGTGTGTACAGTACCCTTTACAGTGGCCTTAACTGACTGCTAAAAATTTATGAGAGTTAGTAATTTGTTTTTCTTCCACTTGCATCTCTTGCAGTTAGTGGGCATTCAATGGCAAGGGCAGCAAGACATTAAAGACATTTTAATGTCTGCAATTTTAGGAGGAGGTTTTTTTAAAACATTGCCACTTGCTCCTAAAAGAAATATTTTGGGGGGCGTGGTCTGGTGCCGTTCCAAGATGGACGTGTAATACTGGAGCACCCGTCCATGAGGTCCAGCTTTTTTAGCTCATCAGCACATAAGGCAGCAATATTATGGTGAGAACATCCCGCAGTGCTTCAGCGACAAGGTCCCGATCCACACGGAGAAAAGAAACACAGCCTGACAGACGCATCCCGGAGATCTTCCGCTCTCGGCCTAGAGCAAGGATGCAGGCCGCACATCCAGCCTCCTCAAGTAAGTCACCCCCACCGCACCGGAGCCCTGAGTACACAAAGAACGGGGACAGACCGAAATCATCCACCCGCTGTGACCCTGGATGATCTTCACAGCGTGGCGGCTGACATTAAAAACACACTAATGGCCGCCATTACAGACATGAGGTCTGACTTACAGGCCATCTCCCTCAGAGTAGAAGAAGTAGAAGAGACGCAGGCACGCCAGGAATCATCCCTGTGCCATGTACAGCAGATTACTGAGTCTCAGGCTGTCCATTTGAGAGACATTAATCGCCATATGGAGGACCTAGATAACCACGGCGACGCCTCAACCTCCGGGTGAGGGGAGTCCAGGAAACAATTGACCCCAATCAACTTTCTCAAACAGTTGCATCCATTTTCAATGACCTACTTGAGAGACCCTGGATACCCCGATCGCCTTTGAGCGTATTCACAGAGCACTTCGCCCGCGGAGAAGGGATACAGACCCCCCCAGAGATACGGTCTGCTGTCTAATTGATTTTCCACTCGTAGAAGTAATTCTGCGAGCATCCAGAAACCGCAACCAGCTACTCTTCCAAGGTTCTATGATAAAGATATATCAAGACCTTTCAAATATCACCCTGCAACGTAGGGGCAAACTACGGCCATTGCTAGACATCCTAAGAGCCAGATCTATAAACTACAGATGGAAGTTTCCATTCGGCCTTTCAGCATCACACCAAGGCCGCACGGCTCTTCTGAGGGTCCCAGAAGACCTGGAACACTTTTGCTCCACTCTGGATATTCCAGCTGTTACTTTGCCCGACTGGTATAGTGACTTCCATTTACCCATGTTGAAAAGAGCCACACCAATGGATGACATTGCTGAGGCAGGCAACTTCAGCATTGGGCGTCGCCGCCTTCATCCAGCTCCCCATCAATCTCTATTACGAGATCCAGGGGTGCCACGGAACGGCAGCCCCACGGCCTCCCCAGTGCACCGCAGGGCTTGTATCACCTAATGTGGCACTCATGCCCCCCTTCCTTTTCATACATGACACAGGATGGTAAAAACCAAGTTCTACACCCTTCCTCTTAAGTTTTTATACCACAAATGCTTAAGTGAGACAAACCGAATTGCAATCGAACACTCTAAACGCAGCCTCAAGGTCCCTGACAACATCTACGTATCGCTCAATGGTCACATGACCATCTATCCCTTCATCGCCGATCACATAAACCAGCCGGACTGAGACTTTGACATCACATTCTTAAGCCGCTCACCCTGCAAAGAGAGAAGCAACAAACTCCAGCAATCGCTTTACCGCTCACCTTCATTCTTTCATTCTGTTTACAAATTGAACATTACACACCTGTCAACAAAATCGGCAGCAACCCAACGATCTCCACTACAGATTGGATCGAATGTGTAGAGACTTACGCCCTTTTTCATACATACTGCCTGAAAATACAGCTTATCTTTTCACCGAACAAACAAGATGATGGATCTAACAGTACCCAACATCTTTATACCTACGTGCAGCTCCAGATGGCAATAGCAATAAAGAAGAGAGATCCTATAGAAAACCATCTCAAGGACATTCAGAGCTCTCAATTACCCCGTTATATTTCTTCCTCCCCCTCCCCTCCTTTTTCTTCCCTTTTTCTTTATCTCTCCCCTTCTTACTGTGCCCCATCCTTTTCCTGCCTGCTTTGAAACAGCAATCCTTACTTTCTTTTACTTGAATCCTTTTGACTACCCCTAATGCTTCTCTCAAACAGAGTAATTTAGCTTTACCACAGTATGTAGATTCATCATACGCTTAACCTCCCTCTTTCTCCGGTTTTAAATTTAATTATCGATTAGAACAATAATACCTTGGACCGAACAGGGCCAAGAGTGACATGTTCAGGTAAGAAACATGCATCATCACTATTCGCCCATATACACATGACGTCCGGCAGGTCAACTTCTTCCATATACTCAGAATACAAGGCACATCCTACCGCGTGATTTAGTCGAATCCACACACAGAGTGAAATTCACTATACCAAGACTGAGCATGTCCCCCTCGGACCCAGAAAAGACCAGTGTATGCTTTCCTATCTTTCTCACAGGTAGGCATTTCATTATTAATGTTACGGTTGATTTTGCAAGTTATGTTACAACCTTTATTTCTTACCCTATCCTGTGTCAAGTAAACTGTTAACCCTCAGTTAATGTTGTCAAGTGTTAAAATATCCAACACATGATTTTTTTTTTTTTATTTAATCAGAAAGGTTTTTATTGTGCATAAGAAACGCATACATATAGCATACAGGTAAAAGTAAAGTTCTCACATAGTGTATTATGGAAACATTTATCAGCTACCTGAAATTATTATAAGACGGTTCCGGTTGCATTCTATCAGGGATATAACCTATCATATCATTATCTTTTAACAATAATAGATCTAACATGTAATGTAGTTCACAAGGAGTATATATCCAAATGAAGTACAATTTGAGCAAGTACCAACTATAATAATGTTACCCTTATATACTGAAATCTCGTTCAATTAACAGTAGCATTGAAATCAACTCTATTACATTGTAATTCCGTCAGCCATGTTTTAAATCCGTTATGTTTAATTTAATGTAATATTCATCGGAGGAAGAGAAAGTAAAATAGAGGAGAAAAAAAAAAAAAGGAGAAGAAGAGAAGAAAGGAGAGAAAAAGAAGGAGCAATAGAAACAAAACAGAGCAAAACCTTGCCATACAGTACCATATTCGCATATACTGCCATATATCCCACAGGGAATGCCCCTTCTTATAATCCCCGCTGCTTTGCCTGTGTACAGTTTCCATACAGTAATCGAGTCTACATCAACCCAAAAGTAACCTATCTTTAATTAATTGGTGTGGAGCCAAACCAGGAACGTCTAGCCATGCCTGCCATATTGAAAGGAACTTTTGTGGGGCCTTCCTATGTTGGTAAGTAGCTTTTTCTCTTATTAGGAGCCTGTTCACGCTGTCTATCCATTGCCTCCTGGTGGGAACTCGCGGGGTGATCCACCACTGGGCAATCAATCTTCTCGCTGTGTATAATAAACGAATAAGCGCTATACGTGTTGGTGGGGGTGTTAACTCTTCGTCTATTCCCCCCAGTAAACAGATCATTGGAGTTCTCTCAAGAGTAGGGATGAGCCGAACACCCCCCTGTTCGGTTTGCACCAGAACATGCGAACAGGAGAAAAGTTCGTTCGAACACGCGAACACCGTTAAAGTCTATGGGACACGAACATGAATAATCAAAAGTGCTAATTTTAAAGGCTAATATGCAAGTTATTGTCATAAAAAGTGTTTGGGGACCTGGGTCCTGCCCCAGGGGACATGGATCAATGCAAAAAAAAGTTTTAAAAACGGCCGTTTTTTCAGGAGCAGTGATTTTAATAATGCTTAAAGTCAAACAATAAAAGTGTAATATCCCTTTAAATTTCGTACCTGGGGGGTGTCTATAGTATGCCTGTAAAGGGGCACATGTTTCCTGTGTTTAGAACAGTCTGACAGCAAAATGACATTTTGAAGGAAAAAACTCATTTAAAACTACCCGCGGCTATTGCATTGCCGACAATACACATAGAAGTTCATTGATAAAAACGGCATGGGAATTCCCCAAAGGGGAACCCCGAACCAAAATAAAAAAAAAAAATGACGTGGGAGTCCCCCTAAATTCCATACCAGGCCCTTCAGGTCTGGTATGGATATTAAGGGGAACCCCGGCCAAAATTAAAAAAAAAAAATGACGTGGGGTTCCCCCTAAATTCCATACCAGACCCTTCAGGTCTGGTATGGATTTTAAGGGGAACCCCGCGCCAAAAAAAAAAAAAAACGGCGTGGGGTCCCCCCAAAAATCCATACCAGACCCTTATCCGAGCACGCAACCTGGCAGGCCGCAGGAAAAGAGGGGGGACGAGAGTGCGCCCCCCCCCCTCTTGAACCGTACCAGGCCACATGCCCTCAACATTGGGAGGGTGCCTTGGGGTAGCCCCCCAAAACACCTTGTCCCCATGTTGATGAGGACAAGGGCCTCATCCCCACAACCCTGGCCGGTGGTTGTGGGGGTCTGCGGGCGGGGGGCTTATCGGAATCTGGAAGCCCCCTTTAACAAGGGGACCCCCAGATCCCGGCCCCCCCCCTGTGTGAAATGGTAAGGGGGTACAAAAGTACCCCTACCATTTCACTAAAAAACTGTCAAAAATGTTAAAAATGACAAGAGACAGTTTTTGACAATTCCTTTATTTAAATACTTCTTCTTTCTTCTATCTTCCTTCATCTTCTGGTTCTTCTGGTTCTTCTGGTTCTTCTGGTTCTTCCTCCGGCGTTCTCGTCCAGCATCTCCTCCGCGGCGTCTTCTATCTTCTTCTCCTCGGGCCGCTCCGCACCCATGGCATGGGGGGAGGCTCCCGCTCTTCTCTTCTTCTTCATCTACTTCTCTTCTTCTCTTCTTCATTTTCTTCTCCAGGCCGCTCCGCATCCATGCTGGCATGAAGGGAGGCTCCCGCTGTGTGACGGCGCTCCTCGTCTGACAGTTCTTAAATAACGGGGGGCGGGGCCACCCGGTGACCCCGCCCCCTCTGACGCACGGGACATGACGGGACTTCCCTGTGGCATTCCCCGTGACGTCACAGGGAAGTCCCGTCAAGTCACCGTGCGTCAGAGGGGGGCGGGGTCACCGGGTGGCCCCGCCCCCCATTATTTAAGAACTGTCAGACGAGGAGCGCCGTCACACAGCGGGAGCCTCCCGCCATGCTAGCATGTGTGAGGAGCGGCCCGGAGAAGAAAATGAAGAAGAGAAGAAAAGAAGAAGAGAAGAAGATGAAGAAGAAGAGAAGAGCGGGAGCCTCCCCCCATGCCATGGGTGCGGAGCGGCCCGAGGAGAAGAAGATAGAAGACGCCGCGGAGGAGATGCTGGACGAGAACGCCGGAGGAAGAACCAGAAGAGCCAGAAGAACCAGAAGATGAAGGAAGATAGAAGAAAGAAGAAGTATTTAAATAAAGGAATTGTCAAAAACTGTCTCTTGTCATTTTTAACATTTTTGACAGTTTTTTAGTGAAATGGTACCATTTCACACAGGGGGGGGGCCGGGATCTGGGGGTCCCCTTATTAAAGGGGGCTTCCAGATTCCGATAAGCCCCCCGCTATTAAAGGGGGCTTCCAGATTCCGATAAGCCCCCCGCCGCAGACCCCCACAACCACCGTCCAGGGTTGTGGGGATGAGGCCCTTGTCCTCATCAACATGGGGACAAGTTGTTTTGGGGGGCTACCCCAAAGCACCCTCCCAATGTTGAGGGCATGTGGCCTGGTACGGTTCAGGAGGGGGGGCCGCACTCTCGTCCCCCCTCTTTTCCTGCGGCCTGCCAGGTTGCATGCTCGGATAAGGGTCTGGTATGGATTTTTGGGGGGACCCCACGCCATTTTTTTTTTTTTTTTTGGCGCGGGGTTCCCCTTAAAATCCATACCAGACCCTTGGTATGGAATTTAGGGGGAACCCCACGTCATTTTTTTTTTTTAATTTTGGCCGGGGTTCCCCTTTGGGGAATTCCCATGCCGTTTTTATCAATGAACTTCTATGTGTATTGTCGGCAATGCAATAGCCGCGGGTAGTTTTAAATGAGTTTTTTCCTTCAAAATGTCATTTTGCTCTCAGACTGTTCTAAACACAGGAAACATGCGCCCCTTTATAGGCATACTATAGACACCCCCCAGGTACAAAATTTAAAGGGATATTACACTTTTATTGTTTGACTTTAAGCATTATTAAAATCACTGCTCCTGAAAAAACGGCCATTTTTAAAACTTTTTTTTGCATTGATCCATGTTCCCTGGGGCAGGACCTGGGTCCCCAAACACTTTTTATGACAATAACTTGCAGATTAGCCTTTAAAATTAGCACTTTTGATTTCTCCCATAGACTTTTAAAGGGTGTTCCGCGGCATTCAAATTTGCCACGAACACCCCAAATTGTTCACTGTTCGACGAACTTGCGAACAGCCAATGTTCGAGTCGAACATGAGTTCGACTCGAACTCGAAGCTCATCCCTACTCAAGAGGTATCATAAATACTTCCGAAATCGTGTCCAGTACTTCCTTCCAATATCTGAATAGCTTGGGGCATTTCCATGTCATGTGGAGCAAGTCTCCATGATCACGTTCACATTTTGGGCACAGGGGTGAATCCCTAATTCCCCATTTATAAAGTTGAAGGGGGGTTCTGTACGCCCTATGTAGCAAGTAGAGGTGTGAGAGTTTCTGGGATGCAGATATTGATACCAGGGGGGCATTCATAAGGCATGTATTCCAACTATCTCCATCCATTTCTCCTATATCCTCCTCCCACCGCTGTCTGCATGGTAATCTAGAGGGATCTTGTATTCGTGCTATAAGAGTATTATAACATCTAGATATCATGCCTTTTTTAACTTCTTCCATAAAGACATCCTGTATAATTGGATGTTCTATTTGTTGGGTCCTGACAGTTCTATTCTGGGTTTGTAAGGCATGACGCAGTTGGAGATATTTATAAAAATTATTATTTGGGATCTCAAACTCTATTTGAATCTGCTGAAATGATTTAAGAGTGTTATCTTGGTATACTTGTGAGATATATTTGATGCCTGCTTCCTCCCAATTCTTGAAGCCTTTTAGTTTTTGTATTTCTTTCAGTTGTCTATTTCGCCAAAGAGGCGTGCTGGATAGAAAGCCCGTGATGCCTATTAGTTTCTTGACATAGGACTAAAGTAAGATCAACAATTTGATCGTAGGAGCTTCCGGGTCTAAGTGCGAGAATCCCGCCTCCAAAGTTGCCAGCGCTGAGTAATTGCTGTCTTCTAGTATTATAAGTCTACGAAACGGGTCTTTCGGATCCAGCAAGCCCCATCCTCCTAATTGTCTTAATTGGGAAGCTAAATAATACATTCTGGGATGAGGGACTGCAAGTCCCCCCTCCTCTTTGCCATGCTGTAACGTTGATAGTTTTATCCTCGCTATTTTTTTCCTCCATATCCACACTATGTCTTTATTCATACCTCTTTGAAATCCTACTATTCTAGCGTCCCCTCTAATTTTTGCTCCCAGAGGTTCTAGGGCCAAGGCAAACAGTAGGGGTGACAACGGGCACCCCTGCCTGGTACCTCTAAATAAAGGAAAAGGTTCTGAAAGTTCCCCATTAATTCGTATCCTGGCAGTGGGCGCGGAGTACAAAAGTTGTATCCATCTAATAAAGGTGTCTCCCAGTCCCATGTTCTGCAGCGTTTTCCACAGATAAGGCCACTCGACACTGTCGAAGGCCTTAGCTGCGTCTAGTGAAAAAACTGCCCTATTGCCTGCGTTGTCCACTGGGAGTTGTAGATTCAGGAATAGTCGTCTTATATTTTGGGCCGTGGATCTCGTGGGAATGAACCCGGATTGGTCTCTATGTACTATTTTATGAATTACTTTGGCCAATCTGTTTGCTAACATCCGAGCCAGCAGCTTGATATCGGACGTGAGCAGTGAAATGGGTCTATAGGATCCAGGGGAATTCGCATCTTTGCCCGGTTTTAATATAACAATAATGATCGCCTCATTCATCGAGCTGGGCAATGAGCCCTCTCTTAGTGCCTCATTATAAACTTTCAGTAGTGTGGGAAGCATGGAGTCGGCGTAGCGTTTGTATATCTCCGATGGGAGACCATCTACACCTGGCGATTTATTGTTTTTAGTTTGAGATAAGGCAATGTCTAGTTCCTCTGCTGTTAAAGGGGCATTAAGCATGGTCCTATCTTCTATTGGCAGACTGGGGAGCTCACAGCTATTTAAAAAATCTTCTATTATACTGTCAGCTGGTGTAACTTTAGAAGTATAAAGGTCAGCATAGAAGTCACCAAAAACCGTCAGGATGTCAGGAGTAGAGCATTTCAGAGCGCCCTGTGCGTCACAGATGGCGGAGATGAGAGAGGATGATTGCTGAGACCGTGCAATTACTGCAAGCATATGACCAGTTGTCTCCCCCTCCTCAAAGTGTGATTGTTGCAGAAAAAAACGTTTGTTCTCCGCCAGCTGCAACGCCAACTGCCTAGACATTGTCTGTGCATCCAACCATGCCCTCTTAGTGTCTCCTGTAGGGTCGTTAATATAATTGTTTTCAGTTTCAGTGACTCTACTCCGTACCATCAATTCCCAGGCCTTGGTGTTAGTTTTAATCTGTGATATTGTTTTAATAAGTTGTCCTCTCAAAAAGGCCTTCGCTGCCTCCCAGACCACCCCCAACTTAGCCGTACCGATATTATCCTGTAAAAACATCTTGAGTGCACCGATTATAGGATCTGGTTCAGTGAACAGCGAGAGCCAGAAGGGATTAAGTTTCCATACTGGACGTCTGTACCTACTTGGTAATGAAATGGTCACCCAAAAGGTCGAGTGGTCAGATATATGCCTATCTGCATATCCTGATTCCTCTATTAAGTGAAGCATTTTGTCATTCCCAAGGCCCAAATCTATTCTAGATAAACCGTCATATGAGGCTGAATGACAGGAGTATTTTTTATCGTTAGGGTGTTTAGACCTCCAGACATCTATCAGCCCCAGTTCTTCAAGTATTCTGGCAAAGGGGGTACCACCTTTTACCTGACATGTACTAGCAATAGGTACAGGAAACTTATCCTTATGAAAATTCAAAAAATATTGTAATCCCCCATTGCCAGTAAGGGTACTTCTGGGTATAGGGCCATAAAACTTGCCAGGTGTCTGATAACCTCTGAGTTATACGGTGGGGGTATATAAATGCTAGCAATAATACATCTTAGGCCTGTAATTGTGCATAAAAGAAAGACATATCTACCAGCCGGGTCAATGCGTTTTCTAATGCAATTGAATTGAACATCCCTCCTGATCTGTATACTTGCTCCCCTTGAGTAAGTGGAGTGGGTTGCATGAAACTGGTTTGTATATAATCGTGGGCTAAAACTGGGAGGGGGGTCTGCAGAGAAATGGGACTCCTGCAAGCAGACCACCCCCGCATTCAGCGACCTGAGATGTCTAAGGACCGCCACCCGCTTTACTGGATTTCCCAGTCCTCTGACATTCTAAGTCACAATGGTCAATTTAGTCATCCCCATCTTGTTTCAGAATCATTGACCAGGCCAGCATAACTCTCATCAGACCTTTTAGGTTATACAACATCATAGCATCTAGGAGGAGGGAGAAACCCCCACTCCCCATATCATACTTGATTTCTCCATTCTGAAAACATTTAGGTATCTGTAGACATGAGATCATGTTGCAAGGCAATGAAAAATAATCTAGCAGGTTAGCGTATAAGTACAGCAGGCAGTCAATTTTTGGCTTAATGCATGTTGCTCTGTATGGCATAATTCTAAAGGTCAGCAGTTCGCACAGCCACGCTGCTGCAGTGTTAACTTTTCCCACACAACAGGTGTGGGTGGGTAAAAGCCTTGAAAACTCCTAGTTAACCAGTAGGCTAGTTCTCGTAGGGGTTTCACAGCTACGGTAGGCATTTATTTCTTCTTTAGTTGCAATCAAAAATGTGGAAAAAAAGCAACGGAAAAAACAGGGGGAGAGGGTGAAACAAACAAGCAGTACTCCTCTGCCGCCTGAACATCGGATATGAGTGTAGAGACTGTCCACCGCAATCAGCACACTTAGAACTTAAAATCTCCTCACGGCCCAGGCATCCATCCCAGCAAAAACAGACCGAGTCTTGTCAGGAAATTGCATATCAAGGACTTAGCATTTAAGCAGGGGCATCTCTTTGTGGTCTGGCAGCTTTAAGGACCCTATCTTCACGATCTAGCCATTGAGCCGCCATGTCCGGGCGTTCAAAAAAGTGAGTTTCCCCGAGTGCGACCACACGGAGGCGGGCAGGATATAGCATCGCATATGGCAAGTTAAGGTCTCTTAATCTTCGTTTTAACATCCATGAACTTTGCTCGCTGCTTTTGGAGTTCAGCCGAGAAATCCGGAAACAGGGAGATTTTGGAGTTTTCAATATTCAGCTTACCTCCCATGGTTCTGGCTTTAGCAAGAATGGCATCTCTGTCTTTGCAGTTTAAGAGCTTAAACAGAAAAGCACGAGGGTGATTGCCAGGAGGCAGTGGGCGAGATGGCACTCTGTGCGCTCTCTCCACCGCAAATAGCGGAGAGAAAGCTTCTTTTCCAAATGTAGTGAGGAGCCATTGTTCTATGAAAGTGACCGGGTCTTTACCTTCTATCCTTTCTGGGAATTCTAAGCCGCGGACATTGTTGCGGCGCATGCGATTTTCCAAATCATCTAAGCGCGCTGCATGCTGATCTGTAAGATGGCAGTTATACTTTCTCTCTGCATGGGTACTAGATCATCTTCAATTACACTGACCCTGCTCTCTATTGCAGCTGTGCGCTCTCTCAGCTTTTGCATGTCCTGTCTCACAAAGGATATCTCAGCTTTGACACCTTTAACTTCATCAGTCAGGGTTGAGATGGATCTGTTGCATATAGTTACTGCTGAGAGTATATCTCTGAGAGTGGGTTCAGCATTATCCGGGGGCAGGATTGATGGCTGAGTGCCCTGATGAGAATGTGAAACTGTACTCACTGCGGCCCAGTCAGAAGGGGATCCAGTGCCATCCTCCAGTGGAATAGTATTATCCATCTCCAGCTGACTTCCTTCTTCTTCACTAAGGTCAGATGTGGGTGATGGTAGTTCTTTTGATGTTTTATTGCCAAACAGGAGCTTTTGAGCAGCCTCCTTATATTTCTCCTTTTGGGATCTCTGTGGCAGAGCGCCATCTTGGGCCTGAGCTGCGGGCGGGCCGCCACCATCCTTGCCCCGTTTTGGCATGTTCTGCAGCCGCAAATCGATCGGGTAAGCGGGTCGGCTGCGGCTCGGATCGTGTGCGGTTCCGATGGGGGGTGTCAGCGGGTTGGATGAGTGAGCCAGAGGATAAATGTCAGGATTTTCGGCGGAGCTGAGGAGAAGTGCGTCCTGCTACATGCCTGGCCACGCCCCCCAACACATCATTACTTAGTTAAAATGCATTAATCTATTGCCTGAGTTAATTTGATTTACACAACGCTCCTCAGCCACACACCACTAGTGTACAGATCAAGTAACCCGCGGATTCCTCCTTCGGAGATACCATTAGAGCTATTCTAATAATCCCCAATCCACCATATTTCTGGTGGAAACTCCGCACCGGACCTTCTTCCCCAATATAGGGACATGCCCTCTCACCATAGTATGCTAATACACTCTTAATGTCGGGAATACCCAATGAGAAATCTTTCCTCCCTATCGGAACCCAGACAAAATAACCGAAAATAGCACATATAGCCCCTTTGACCTCATAGGGACACAGGATTTCCTCCTCTGGTTGAACGCCACTAACTACCTCCACATCCGGCGGACTCTGTTAGACATCGCTGATCCATACCGGTTCCCCTAGATTTTGTGGGTTTGCAGGACAATCTCCACAACCGGTTCAACTCCTGAATTGCCCCTCAAACACCCAATACCCACATCCCTTTCCCTACACCATCCTCTTTATCCACATCCTTCTCTACATACCCCTCCTCCTCCCTCTCAGCTCCCTGCTCTTTCTTTACTCGCCCCCCGTCTCTGACTTCCCCTCTGGAACCCAAGGATTTCAGCACTCAGCTTCCCCATTCGGAAAACATGGCACCCCTCCAAACACCGACCTCAGCTCTCTCCTTGAAAATAATTTCTCTTAATGTAAAAGGTCTGAATACCCCGGAAAAACGCTTGCAGCTGTTACCCAGCATGCGCAGTGCGACGGCAGATGTGGTTTTTCTGCCAGAGACCCACTTTTGCCTTAAGAACACTCCTAAGCTGAAAAGCCACTCTTTCCCCCACAGCTTTCATGCTACTTCTCCAACCTCGAAAACTAAAGGAGTCTCCATACTCCTTTCCAAAAATGTACCCCTGCAAATTAAAGATACCCTCCTGGATGATCAGGGCAGATTCATTTTCCTTAAAGGCACACTCAGAAACAAACCAATTACTCTTGCAAACATATATAGTCCCAACACCTCCCAAGTTCCCTTCTTCCGTAAGGTGACAAGACAACTGACGAACTTCCAAGAAGGACTCTTAGTTTTAGGGGGCAATATCAATGTCCCCTTAAACCCTCTCCAAGACACCTCCACAGGCAAATCTCATTTGACCTACCGGGCCCTGAAGCAAATCAAATGCTGTCTTCAAGACCTATCTCTCCACAACACATGGCGCATCCTCCACCCGACAGTCAAAGACTTTACTTTTTTCTCTGCCCCTCACAACAAATATTCCCGCATCGACTACTTATTCCTCTCACAACAGGACCTCCTGACCCTGACAGAGACTACCATTGACCCTATGACACTTTCAGATCATCATCCCATCTCCATGACACTCACCTTTCTGGACAAACTCAACCGAACATACATATGGAAACTAGACCCTACACTTTTAACGGACAATAACAAAGTGCAAGAGAATAGTTCCTGTTTAAGAGACTACTTCACCGAAAACGACACTCCAGACACATCCACCCAGACACAATGGGAGGCCTATAAATGCGTTATACGTGGAAAACTGATGTCCCTAGAAGCCTCCGTCAGGAAAGAGAAGAAAGCTAAACTAGCTAACTTATTCGCAAAACTGAAAAAACTAGAAGCCTTACACAAAAATACTCTAGCTCAACAAATTCACTCTGAACTCACTGAGACCTGCACACTTATTAAAGAAGAACTACATCACAATCTTAAGAAAAAGTTCATTTTATCTCAAAAACTCTTTTACAAGTTTGGTAACAAGAGTGGCCATCTTCTTGCACAGGCGTTACGTAAGAAAAAAGCTAATAACACGATCCACCAATTACATTCTACCAATGGAAAAACTCTCACACACAATGATGACATAGCGAAGGAATTTGAAAATTATTATTCCTCCCTATACGACCTTCATACCTTGGACCCCCCTCTGTCTCCAACCTCCCTGAGATCTAGAAAAATTGACTCGTTCCTGAACCAATTTGCCCCAAGGAAAATACCCCATGACACAGCAGTAACCCTTGACTCGCCGATCACCATTACAGAATGGGAACAAGCAATTAAGCAGCTTAAACCCAGAAAGGGTCCAGGCCCAGACAGCCTTTCCGCAATATATTACAAGACGTTCTCAAAAACTCTCCAAACTCCCTTCCTTAAAACCTTTAACTCTCTCTCCCCCCGCTAATCCCCTCACATGAGGAGTGCTGGAAGCCCACATTGTGGTCATTCCCAAAGACGGTAAGGACTCTTCTCAAACAGAAAACTACAGACCAATCTCAATACTAAATGTCGACATTAAGATATTCTCCAAAATACTGGCCAACAGACTCATAACCCTCCTCCCCTCCATCGTTTCTCAAGACCAAGTGGGATTTATCCCTGGACGCGAAGCCAGGGACAACACCAGTAAAGCAATCAACTTACATCATCTGATTACCCAAACAAAGCAAAAAGGCTTCTACCTGTCACTAGACGCGGAGAAGGCATTTGACAGAGTGTCCTGGGATTACATGTCGGCAGTTCTACAAGCCATAGGACTCGGTCCTCATATGATTGGACTGATCCTTTCGTTATATGGCAATCCCTCCGCTAAAGTGAGGGTCAACGGCACTTTGTCAGACGCCTTCCCCATCTGCAACAGAATGAGACAGGGATGCCCCCTGTCACCTATCCTTTTTGTACTAACTCTTGAACCATTCCTCCGCAAACTCAAACTTAACCCAGACATACGAGGAATCAAAGCACACGAGAAGGAGTACAAATACGCTGCATACACAGACGATATACTGTTATTCCTTACACACCCATTGACTACATTACCAATACTATTATCTGAATTTAAGCCCTTCCAAAACCTCTCTAACTTGAAGATTAACTTCACTAAATCCTTTGCACTAAATATATCTCTACCCCAACACCAAGTAGACCAATGCAAGGCGAATTTCCCTTTTCAATGGAAACAAGACTCGATCACATATCTAGGTATTCAAATTCCCTCCAAACTTTCAGACTTATATACAAAGAATTACCTCCCCCTCTTAATGAAACTCACATCTGACCTTAAAACCTGGAGCAAACCCATATTTTCCTGGTTCGGGAGGGCAGCCATCCTAAAGATGAACGCCCTACCAAGACTACTATACTTACTACAGACGATTCCAATACAGATTCCCTCTTCCTTTTTTAAAACATACAGACAGATATGCTCCAAGTTCATATGGGGGGGAACACAGACACAGAATCAGCTACAACCAACTCACCCGTTCGAAAAGTCTTGGTGGATAGGTCTCCCAAACATCCTAAATTACCACACCGTCACCCATCTTGCCAGGATAGTAGACTGGAATGTCCACAACCAACAGAAAGACTGGGTCTCTTTAGAAACTTCCTTTACAAAATTATCTCTGAGCTCGCTCCCCTGGACTCCCCCAAACCAAATCCCAACAGAATTCCGACTACATCCAACAATAGGGCCCACTATACAATGCTTTCATCAGATATGCAAGAACACCTCCATCTCCTCCAACCCCGGCCCACTGACTCCACTAAAACTAAACCCTGACTTCCCGCCAGGTATGCAACACCGCTATCTTTCTGATAACTGGCCGCAGGAAAATCAGAGCCTACCAATTTTACCACCAGGGCAGCTTACTCACTGCAGCACAAATTGCTGCCCATACAGAGAAGACTCCTATCCCCCCATGGGCGTATTTATTGATTGTCCACTACCTCAAAATTTTAGACAAAGACAGACAGTGCTCCAGACCACTCACACCTTTCAAATTATTATGCACCAAAACATCACCCCAATCACATCTTATCTCCTACATCCACAACCTCATCTTCGCTGATCTCAAAGCTAAAGATAACCAATCTTGCAAAAAATGGGAGGCTGACCTATCCATCCAGTTTAAGGATGAGAGATGGGAACAAATATTTTTGAACATACACAAGGGCTCAACCAACGTCACCACCCAGGAAAATGGGTATAAAATTCAGACCAGGTGGTACCATACCCCAGTACTGTTACATAAATTTAAACCCGACATCCCGGAGACTTGCTGGAGGTGTCACCAAGAAAGGGGTTCCCTTCTTCACATTTGGTGGTCCTGCACCCCTTTACAGGCTTTCTGGTCAGAGGTCAGCCACATAATCACTCAAGTCACCACATACAATCTAGACTTCACCCCAGCCCAATTCCTTTTACACCTCTCCTCTCTACCACATACTACTTACTATAAATCACTTATGATGCATATGATTAATGCAGCAAAACAATGCATCCTCATTCATTGGAACTCGAAGCAAATACCCACTCTTAAAGACTGGTTTGCCAGGATACACAAAGTAGCAGAAATGGAGAAGCTCATACACATCTCACGGGACACTCCGACAAAATTCAGTCGAAAGTGGGCCTGTTGGATACATTACCAAACGTTACCTGAATACAAGACCATACTAAACCAGCCCACATAAAGGAGATCTATACCTGTTGACCTAACCCCCATGAGACTTAGCCCCTTATCTACTAATTCTTCCTTTAAACTGTAAACATATCCAAACTTATCTAAGGCCCCTTCAAATCACCACAGCTGAACGCTATCTGCCAGGGGAAGTCAGAGACCGCCTATCCCTCCCTCTCTCCCGCCCTATCTTCCTATCTCTCTCCTTCCCTCACCCCAGTCCCCTCCGCACCCCCCCTCCTCTCCCATTCTCCCCCTCAATCATCCTGACTCCCCATCTAGGTACCCACGTAGGCACACAGTCTTCCCACTTCACATAGTCATAAAACACCCAACCCAAACAACGAACTTAAGACACACACAAAGCCACTCTAAACACCCACTATTCATATCCACATATATTCAGTGCAATACACAAAATACAACCGGTCTTACTCCAATCTCAGGCCACAAGTTCTACATCTCGGTTCCTCTATGGCACATATATCAGAGTTCCTTTAGAGTGTCGGCTATTGGTCAAATATGACCCATTTAAAGGCTTAGGTTGGGCCATTAACCCCTTCCACATTTGATCCAGTTTGGAAGTGATTGTTAAAAATTTAGCTGGGACATTTTGTTACTGTGTATCTCATAATTATTTCATTAATGTTTAAGATTGCTGTAAAGACTTACTATTCTTTAATAAAATAAATCTTTTTTGGAAAAAAAAGAAACATTTTGAATTGTTTGATATAAAGTCTACATCGGGGGAAATAAAACTGTATTTTTTTTTCTTTAGTTTTGGATAGGCTGGGGCAGGGTTGTCACTCCTGTCAGGAGGTTTTTATTGATTTCTGGGTACCTCCCAGAGAGATTTGCGCTCTAATAACCCGTTCACTATTTTCACTGGTACTAAAAATGAGGGAAAACCCAACACTCGGTGTTGTCACCAGAGTAGGAAAAAAGGGAAAATCCTCCAATGGGTACAATTGTTTCAGTGACAGCTGACTTAGAAGGAGAGATTTGTTCTGATTAGTTGTTGTGCCTATAGAATAGGAAGTGAAGGGAACTCTTCAACCCAAACTCAATATTAAAGTATATCAGGAGAAAATAACATATCGTGGGAAAACATTATGAATTTAAAATACAATAGTTGGTTAAAATGTTAGTTCATCTTTACAGAAAAAAATTGTAAAGGGGGCAATGATCCACGCCAAAGTTGAAGCCATGGTCCTTAAAAAAGTTTCCAAATATGAGCTTCTTTGGCAACCCTGGGTGGACCATTCATCCACCGGTAGGGATGAGCTTCGTGTTCGAGTCGAACCCATGTTCGACTCGAACATCGTATGTTCGCCCGTTCATCGAATTATGAATGATATGGGCTGTTTGCGCCAAATTCGAGTGGCGCGTCATGGCCCATAATTCACTGCAGCATCGCAGTGCATTGCTGGTTGATGATTGGCCAAGCATGCACTATGACCCGCATGCTTAGCAAATCACAGCGCCCTCTGTATAGAGAGCCCTAATTGGCCAAAGCCAGGGTGGCTTTGGCTAATTATGGCTCAGGGGGTTTAGTACACGCCCCACACTATATAAGGCAGCCTGGGTGGCGGCCTTGTGTAGTCTGTTGCTACGACGGAGAGATAGACAGAGAGACAGTGTCATTTGATTTAAGTTAGATAGAGTAGGCAGACGAGTCAGTTAGCTGCACTTACAGTGTATTGTGTATATATATACATCCTAGGTGTTTTATATATATATATATATATATATATATATATATATATATATATATATATATATATATATATATATACACACTGTATTCAGTTTAGCTCTGATCCTATTAGTATCGCAGGCAGCTGCAGTATTTACAAGTTAGTTTAGTGCGTCCTCTACACAGTGTGCACCTAAAGCTACCTGAAGAAAATTGTTGGTGTTCTTCTGATCCTATTAGTATCGCAGGCAGCTGTAGTATTTACAAGTTAGTGTAGTGCGTCCTCTGCACAGTGTGCACCTAAAGCTACCTGAAGAAAATTGGTGGTGTTCTTCTGATCCTATTAGTACAGTACCGCAGGCAGCTGCAGTATTTAAAAGTTAGTTTAGTGCGTCCTCTGCACAGTGTGCACCTAAAGCTACCTGAAGAAAATTGCTGTTGTTCTGCTCCTATTAATACCACAGACAGGCAGCTACAGTATTTACAGTTAGTGTACTGTGTCCTCTGCACAGTGTGCACCTAAAGCTACCTGAATAAAATTGGTGGTGTTCTTCTGATCCTATATTAATACCACAGACAGGCAGCTACAGTATTTACAGTTAGTGTACTGCATCCTCTGCACAGTGTGCACCTAAAGCTACCTAAAGACAATTGCTGTTGTTCTGCTCCGATTAATACCACAGACAGGCAGCTACAGTATTTATAGTTAGTGTACTGGGTCCTCTGCACAGTGTGCACCTAAAACTACCTGAAGAAAATTGCTGGTGTTCTTCTGATCCTATTAATACCACAGGCAGGCAGCTACAGTATTTACAGTTAGTGTACTGTGTCCTCTGCACAGTGTTCACATAAAGCTACCTGAATAAAATTGGTGGTGTTCTTCTGATCCTATTAATACCACAGTCAGGCAGCTATAGTATTTACAGTTAGTGAAGTGCGTCCTCTGCACAGTGTGCACCTAAAGCTACCTGGAGACAATTACTGTTGTTCTGCTCCTATTAATACCACAGGCAGGCAGCTACAGTATTTACAGTTAGTTTACTGTGTCCTTTGTACAGTGTGCACCTAAAGCTACCTGAATAAAATTGGTGGTGTTCTGATCCTATATTAATACCACAGGCAGGCAGCTACAGTATTTATAGTTAGTGTACTCTGTCCTCTGCACAGTGTGCACCTAAAGCTACCTGAAGACAATTGCTATTGTTCTGCTCCTATTGATACCACAGACAGGCAGCTACAGTATTTACAGTTAGTGTACTGTGTCCTCTGCACAGTGTGCACCTAAAGCTACCTGAAGAAACTTGGTGGTGTTCTTCTGATCCTATATTAATACCAAAGGCAGGCAGCTACAGTATTTATAGTTAGTGTACTGTGTCCTCTGCACAGTGTGCACCTAAAGCTACCTGAAGACAATTGCTGGTGTTCTCATACTAATAATACTACAGGTAGGCAGTTGATTCTACTAGCTGCAGTATCAGTATGTATAAATATATATATATATATATATATATATATATATATATATATATATATATACATCCCAGCTTTGTGCAGCTACATCTCATTGCAGGCCATTAGTATGTCTGGAAGGCCAACAAGGAGAGGCAGACAGTCACAAGCCAATAAAAGAGGGCAAGCAGGCTCTGTGTCTAGAGGCAACAGTGCTGGTCGTGGAGACAGTGCATCCTCATCAGCACGTGGCTGTGGGACACGCTTGTCCTTTTTATCGGCAGCTGGCTGTGTTGAGCCGCAACATGCGGAAGACTTGGTAGAGTGGATGACCAAGCCGTCCTCATCCTCCTCATCCTCTCTCACCCGGGCTCAGGGTACTTTGTACGGCAAAGCAGCTGCCAACGCGGTCTCTTCCCTCGGCTCAATGGCATCAGTCACTCCTTCCCTAGCCCCACCATGTCCTCCTGAGTAGTCCCCCGAACTGTTTGACCACAGTGTTGGGTACATGCTCCAGGAGGATGCCCAGCATTTTGAAGGCTCCGATGACAGTACCCAGCTAGAGAAAGGCAGTAAAGTGAGCCCAGAGAGAGGGGGTGCCCAAGAAGGACAGCAATCTGGCAGTCATGTTCCCCCAGCTGCAGCACATTGCCAGCTTTGCTCCAGTGATGAGGAGGGAGGGTATGATGAGGTCACTGACTCCACGTGGGTGCCTGATAGGAGAGAGGAGGAGGAGGCACATCACCAACGAGGCAGGATGCCCTCCAGGGGCCAGCTTAAGGGCAGCACACCTACTGCATCACACTGCAGAGCTCCGCATGTGCAGGGCGCTGCTGTCTCTGTGTGTTATTCCAAAAGTTCTTTGGTGTGGGCCTTTTTTGAGATGAGTGCATCAGATCCCACCGCTGCTATTTGCAACATATGTCTCGAGCGTATCTCGCGTGGCCAAAACATAACCCGCTTGGGCACCTCATGCTTGACCAGACATATGTCGACCTGCCATGCAGTTCGTTGGCAAGCGACACCTAAAAGACCCACACCAAAGAACAAAAAGGACCTCTCCTTGCTCCTCATCAACTGGGATCTCCAACCCCACTATACATTCAGTCCTCTCTGAGACCTGCACTGAGAGGAATGAAGGTGCAGAATTAGGTGTGTCACAGCCAAGTACTTGGGGGCAATCTGCTATCGGTACACACAGACGTCAGATTGTACCAGGCAAATTTCCCTGCCCCAGCTGCTGCACCGCCAAAAGAAGTTCACTCCCAGCCATCCACATGCCCAGTGGTTGAATGCTAGCTTGGCTAAATTTCTAGCACTTCAACTGCCTCCTTTTCAGTTGGTAGACTCTGCCTCCTTCCGTGAGTTTGTGGAATGTGTGGTTCCTCAGTGGCAGGTTCCTAAATGCCACTTTTTCTCACTGAAGGTGATTCCGGCTCTCTACCGGCATGTGGAAGGCAATGTCTTGGCCTCTTGGTGACTCTTCTGGCAGCTGGGAAGGATGCAGGACAGGGTGCAGTAGTGTTGGAGGTTGTTCCGCCACCACGCCTCCAAAATACTACTAGTGGTGATTCTGCCACACCTCTCTCCCCACCCCCTCCTCTTCTTCTTCCTCCAAGGCCTCTTCCTTCACTGATTTGTCTTCGGAACCAGCGGTGCTCCGCAAGCGTTCAAGGGGCTACGCAATCACGCAGGCAAAAAGATGCCATGCAGTGCTTGAGCTGGTGTGCTTGACAGGAGCCACACTGGGGCAGAAATTCTGTCAGCTGTGCAGGGGCAGGTTCAGAGGTGGTTGACGCCACCCCAGCTTAAGGCAGGTATGGTGGTTTGCGACAATGGCACCAACCTCCTCTCTGCCCTCCGACAGGGACAACTGACCCATGTGCCCTGTTTGGCTCACGTCCTCAACTTGGTGGTGCAGCGGTTCTTGGGCAGGTACCCGGGCTTATAGGGTGTCCTGAGGCAGGCAGGCCAGGAAAGTCTGTGTGCATTTCCACAGGTCATATAATGCCAGTGCTCGGCTGGCTGACCTCCAAAGGGAATTTAACCTGCCCAAGAACCACCTAATCTGTGACATGCCCACCAGGTGGAACTAAACGTTGGCCATGCTGCAGCGGCTGCAGATGCAGCAGAGGGCCATCAATGAGAAGCTGTGCAACTATGGCACCAGGACAGGGTCAGGGGAGCTTGTTTTTTTTTCCCCACACCAGTGGGCCATGATCAGGGATGCATGCACCATCCTGTCACTATTTGAGGAGGCCACGAGGATGGTGAGCAGTGACAGTGCATGCATCAGTGACACTGTATCCCTTGTCCACCTGTTGGAGCACACGCTGCATGGAATAATGGACAGGGCACTTGAGGCAGAACAGAGGCAGGAAGAGGAGGACTTCCTTAGCTCTCAAGGCCTCCTTTATCCAGACAATGTTCCTGCGTGCCCGCCGATCACACAGGAAGAGGACGAGGAGGAGGAAGAGGAGGATTGTGTCAGCATTGAGGTGGAGCATGGCACTCAGCATCAGCAGCAGTCTTTAAGGGATCATTTATAGTCCGAAGAAACCCATGGACTTGTACGTAGCTGGGAGGAGGTGGCTGCGGATCATGTCGTCCTTAGTGACCCAGAGGACTCCAGACAGAATGCCTCAGCAAACCTACGCTGCATGGCCTCCTTGATCCTGCAAAGCCTGCGGAAGGATCCTCGTATTTGTGGTATCAAGGAGAGGGATCAATACTGGCTGCCAACCCTCCTTGATCCACATTACAAGGGTAAGGTTGCGGACCTTATCTTGCCGCCGCAGAGGGAGCAGAGGATGAAACATCTTATGGAGGCCTTGCAGAAAGGTCTGTGCAACGTGTTCCCAGAGACTGGGAGGTTACAAACTCCTGTTCCTGGACAACGTGTTGCTGAGGCTTTGGTCAGTCAAAGAAGGAGCGGTGGAGAAGGTGGCCGTCTGACCGATGCGTTCAGACAATTTTTTAGTCCGCAGCCTCAAGGTATGATCGGTTCCAGCAACCATCGCCAGCATCTGTTTTACATGGTGCAGGAATACCTAGATCTGACTTGGACAGCTTTCCCACCGAAAATCTCTGGGTTACTGGGTCTTGAGGATGGATCACTGGCCAGAGCTTGCACAGTATGTAATTGAGCTACTGGCCTGTCCTGCATCCAGCGTTCTTTCAGAACGCACATTCAGTGCTGCTGGAGGCTTTGTAACCGATAACAGGGTGCGCCTGTCCACCGACTTGGTCAATCGACTGACCTTCATAAAAATGAATCAGTCTTGGATCACCACCAGCTATCAAGCACCTGATGCTGATGTAACCGAATAATTTTTTTGTGTCAGATCCCTTCAAGACTGCCTATGCTGATGCTGAGTGACTATCCTGTTATGCTGAGTGACTATCCTCTTCTTCCTCAATGATCATGCTGATAGCTTGTAAGAATATTTTTGGTTCTGGGCACCGCCACCAGTGACTAAGGCCCAATTTTTCAGCCTCTGTTTAACAGGGCCGTGTAATTACAATTTTTGATGCAATATTTTACAAGGAGGGTTCGTTGCTGCGCTCAACTAGAGTATTTGTGAGGGGTTGTAGTGTTGTGACACCAGCACCAGTGCCTAAGGCCCAAGTTTTCAGCCCCTGTTTAACAGGGGCGTGTAATTGCAATTTTTGATGCAATACTTTGCAGCGGGGCTTGTTCCTGCGCTCCAACTAGAGTATCTGTGAGGGGTTGCAGTGTTGTGGCACCAGCACCAGTGCCTAAGGCCCAATTTTTCAGCCTATGTTTAACAGGGGCGTGTAATTACAATTTTTGATACAATATTTTGCAGGAGGGCTCATTCCTGCGCTCCAACTAGAGTATCTGTGAGGGGTTGCAGTGTTGTGGCACCAGTGCCTAAGGCCCAATTTTTCTGCCCCTGTTCAGCAGGTGCATGTAACTACAATTCTTGATCTAATATTTCACAGCAGGGCCCGTTCCAGCTCCCACCAAGAGTAACTGTGAGGACTTACAGTGTTGTGGCACCAGCACCAACACCACCAAAGGCCCAATTTTTCTCACCCTGTTTAACAGGGGCATGTAATTACAATTCTTGATCTAATATTTCACAGCAGAGCCCGTTCCTGCACCCACCAAGAGTAACTGTGAGGGCTTACAGTGTTGTGGCAACACCAACACCTAAGGCCCCAATTTCTGCAGAGTATATAGGGCAGGCCCCTACTTTCAAACATCCAACTTACAAACAACTCCTCCTTGCAAACGGAAGGAGACAACAGGAAGTGATATGAAATCTACCCCTAGGAAGGGAAATTCTCTCCTGTAAGAGTTAATATGAGAAAAACATGTCTCCTCTCCACCGATGCTTTATCACCAATCCTTGTTTCACTAAAAACCCCAATTTGTCAAAAAACATTTGTCATTGGGACAGAAAATAAGGTGAAATCTTCTGAAGAGGTGCACAGACAGCAAAACAAATGTCACAGGGATGATAACCCTTCCCTATGTTTTCCAAAAAGCTTGAAAATAGATTTTTTGGCTGGAGCTACACTTTAAAAATGTATCAGTTCAAAATTACAAAGAGATTCTACTTAACAACAAACCTACAGTCCCTGTCTTGTTTGCACCGCCTGTATACTGCTGTTCAGAGTATATAGGGCCTGGGGGCCCACGCCTTTCCTTTTTTAATTAGGGTTCCCCTTAATATCCATACAAGACCCAAAGGGCCTGGTAATGGATTTTAGTGGGGGGGGGGGGTACCCATGCCGGTTTGTCTCACTGATTTTCATCCATATTGCCAGGACCCAACATTACATTAAAGCCGCAAGCAGTTTTAAATGACTTTTATTCCTTTAAAAATGTCATTTTGTGCAGGGACTGTTCTAAGCATGGGAAACACGCGCCACTTTACAGGCATACTATAGACACCCCCAGGTACAATATTTAAAGGAATATTTCACTTTTTTTTCACTTTAAGCATTATTAAAATCACTGCTCCCGAAAAAACGTCCGTTTTTAAAACTTTTTTTTTTTGCATTGATACATGTCCCCTGGGGCAGGACTCAGGTCCCCAAAGACTTTTTATGGCAATAACTTGCATATTAGCCTTTAAAATTAGCACTTTTGATTTTTCACGTTCGAGTCCCATAGACTTTAACAGGGTTCGCGTGTTCGCACAAATTTTTGGTCTGTTCGCATGTTCTGCCGCAAACCGAACCGGGGGGTGTTTGGCTCATCCCTATCCAGCACTTCTAAAACATGTTCTAATCCATACCCCACATTGTTACATTACTGATCTATTGTTGTATCACAAACCCCGTATTGATCACGTTCACCATCTCTTGTTATTGTTGTGGACATGTTATTTGTAACTCCCCTTTATTGATGTTTGGGGCTATTCCCCTCTGTTTTATTTTTTTTTCTGTTCTGTCAATTGAACTTTGTACCATCTCAATAAAATATTTGGACAAGAAAAAATCGTAAAGGGGAAATAACACCAGACATCCTCCTCACCCCCCAATTCCACTGTACTTACCTCTTGGGTTGCTGAGCTGTCAGCACTCCCGAAGCTGCTCTTGCAGGCTGGATATTTTAAATTTCTGTTCTTCTCCCTCTTCTCTGTCAGCACTTCCAGGACTGACCAGATGCATTCTGATTGGTCAGTGCTGTCACATTGAGAAGAGCGAGAATTTCAAATCCCCTGACTGCTGGAGTGGCTGCAGGCTGGCTGACAGCTAGGCAACGGAGGTAAGTACAGAGATGACCAGGGGGTGGTGGAAAGAAGAACTGACCCTTTAAAGGAAAAACAAGAAGTGAAGGGTAACCTCCCTAGACAAATAGAAAAAAAAAAAAAAAACGGGCAGGAGATGTAACCTTTGTTCATTATACACAAAATAAAAAAAAAAAAAAGTTTTGGCTTTAGCTGTAGTTTATCGTTAAGGTGAGTGCAAATGGATTAAAGCATTATTACAGCTGGTTAGTTTATCAGAAAAATGTTATGTTAAAGCTACCACTGGATGATGTACTTTGCACTTGTGATGGTAATGAGGTCTGGGGAAGAGGGTGTCATAATCATCAACATTCAGGGCTCAAAGCTCTGCAACATTGTATTACAGCTTGTAATTACTCATATTACAACCAGTCAACAGTGACCCCCCCTCTACAGAAAAATACAATCATAGCAGATAATAAATAGAACTGTCCAAAAAGTTACAAATAGAACATAAATCTTGCTTAGGCAGAATTCACAAAGTTGTCACTTAGGAATTTTGGAAGGCTAAATACATCCATTATGGGTATATGGAGGACCTTTAACTACTTAAGGACTGTCCCACGTACATATACTGCAGCAGGGAGGCCCTTAAGCACAAAATCACATGCCTATACGTGACTTCTTCTTTCTGTTCTGGGGAACGCGCGCATTCCGCCGGAGATCCGTTCCCGCTGTGATTGGACCCGATGTCTGCTGGGAACCCGGCAATCATTCAGAGAGAGGCAGAACGGCTGTCTGCCTATGTAAACAAGCAGACCGCTGTTCTGCCAAAGGGGAAAATGGAGATCTTGTGTTTCTGCTAAGCAGAACGGGAATATATCATAACCATTAAAGATATTAGCAAAGAGGTAGCATTGAGAATATTAATCAGGAATGACACCAGGGTGCGCTCCAGCTAGTGATTGAGCTTGGTCACCCTGGTAGGCGAGCACGACCCAGTGTGATAAGGATTGCAGGACCCATATTCTGATTATTATGTATTAGTAGTACATCTTTTTTATTTATTTTTTGCTCCATTTTTAATATTCTGCCTCAATATTTACTTTATGGTGTCACAGCTCATAGAGGCCATTGGCCTTCTAAAGAAAGCGTGCCCATTCTGCCATCCATCAATATCATTCATCTCCATCTCTCTCACTTTACTTCCAGTCTCAAATTCCAGGAAGTTTCAAATCTTCCTCAGCGCCATCTATATATCTTTTCCTCCCAAGACACATTTTGCCTTTTTGTAAATCTTATAGCTAGTAATTCTGTTTTGTAATATTTATGCCCTGTACACACGATCGGACATTCCGACAACAAAATCCATGGATTTTTTCTGACGGATGTTGGCTCAGACTTGTTTTGCATACACACGGTCGCACAAAGTTGTTGGAAAATCCAATCGTTCTGAACGCGGTGACGTAAAACACATACGTCGGGACTATAAACGGGGCAGTAGCCAATAGCTTTCGTCTCTTAATTTATTCTGAGCATGCATAGCACTTTGTGCGTCAGAATTGTCCACACATGGTCGGAATTTACGCAAACGGATTTTGTTGTCGGAAAATTTTATAGCCTGCTCTCAAACTTTGTGTGTCGGAAATTCCAATGGAAAAAGTCCAATGGAGCCCACACACGGTCGGAATTTCCAACAACAAGCTCCGATCGCACATATTCCGTCGGAAAGTCCGACCGTGTGTACAGGGCATTAAAGTATCGCTAAAGGAAAAACGTTTTCTTTAGCTTTAGATAGAATGGAAAGGGATTAGAACACCTGTCAGTTTTTATTATTTTCTGTGCCCCTTTAGGGAGATTATTTGTCCTGTTTACCATTATCATTTAAAGTGACAGTAAAAGAAAATTCCAAACTTTAGGTTGTCTCCAGAAAAGTAATAGAGGGGAAATTGTCACAAGTAAGTCTGCAGTTTCCTCCTTGTGTATTCTTACCTCCTTTTCTAGTTAGATAATAGGTGAGGTTGAAAAAAGTCCATCAAGTCCAACCTATGTGTGTGATTATATGTCAGTATTACATTGTATATCCCTGTATTTTGCGGACGTTCGGGTGCTTATCTAATAGTTTTTTGAAAGTATCGATGCTCCCCGCTGAGACCACCACCTGTGGAAGGGAATTCCACATTCTTGCCCCTCTTACAGTAAAGAACCCTCTACGTAGTTTAAGGTTAAACCTCTTTTCTTCTAATTGTAATGAGTTGCCACGTGCCTTGTTAAACTCCCTTCTGCAAAAAAGTTTTATCCCTATTGTGGGATCACCAGTACGGTATTTATAAATTGAAATCATATCCCCTCTCTTCTCCAGAGAGAATAAGTTCAGTGCTCGCAACCTTCCTCATAACTAATATCCTCCAGACCCTTTATTAGCTTTGTTTGCACTCGCTCCATTTCCAGTACATCCTTCCTGAGGACTGGTGCCGAGAACTGAGAACATACTCTAGGTGTTACGTACCTAAAGGGTGAGCCCGAATTGCAGAGGATGGCCTCTCCTACGCCTCCGACTCGAGAGCCCCTGATAGTGGTGACAGGGGTGCAGGAGTGCGGAGTGGTATGAGTGCCTGGCAGGATCAACAGCAGAAGGATCAGATGGCCGGCACAGCTGACGGGATGGATCAGTAGACAGGAACTGCAGACTGGACAACTCAGCAGACAGGACAGCAGACTGGATGGATCAGGCAGACAGGTGAGCAGCCTGGATGGCTCAGCAGACAGGCCCAGCAGACTGGATGATCAGCAGACAGGTGAACAGCCTGGATGGCTCAGCAGACAGGCCCAGCAGACTGGATGATCAGCAGACAGGTGAACAGCCTGGATGGCTCAGCAGACAGGCCCAGCAGACTGGATGATCAGCAGACAGGTGAACAGCCTGGATGGCTCAGCAGACAGGCTCAGCAGATTGGATGGGAATCCATGACAAGTGTATTCCAGATGTACCCACTTATTCACCCTTACTGCTATACCATTTTCTCCAACCCCATTTTCCTTTATTTAAATTAACGAGACCACACCAATCTATTGGAGTATAAAATGGCCATAACAGCCTATTTATTAAACAAACCGAATAAATAACTCCAATAACCTTAAATATATAAATAACATAACTTCAGTGCAAACAACATGTTATTAACTGCAATCTGTTGGTCAATGACGGAGCTACACCCTTTTACCACAATCAAACCATACATGCGGGAACCATTTCCAACTTGATAGGCCTCCAGCTGTACCGCTCGGAGACAACCCCTTGCCCGCAGTGTAACCATACCGGTATTCCATTTCGGGAATACACCGGAGGGGCCATACTATCGATGACCCCCCACCCCTTTTTACCACATTTGTTTACCGCTACCGTCACCGACCAACAGAAAAACACAGCCAAACCACAGCTGTCATGACGACCACTTCCTTCGAATCTGAAAAATAAACACACACATTAAACACACTAACAACAAACCTAATAGGGAGGGAGGGTGGGAAAATCTGCCTCCTCGTGTCTCTTCCTGCTCCACTGACCCCGTCCCAGCTCCGCCCCTCCTCTTATATGGCCGCACCCCCAAAATTTCCTGTTGTCTCCACCCCACCAAACCTGGCCAGCTTAACCCTGTGTGTGTCACTAGACACACTGTCATGCCCGGCCCTACACTATTCTCTTCTTCTTCTTTTTCGTTCCGGGCCTCACTTGACAAGTGTATTCCAGATGTACCCACTTATTCACCCTTACTGCTATACCATTTTCTCCAACCCCATTTTCCTTTATTTAAATTAACGAGACCACACCAATCTATTGGAGTATAAAATGGCCATAACAGCCTATTTATTAAACAAACCGAATAAATAACTCCAATAACCTTAAATATATAAATAACATAACTTCAGTGCAAACAACATGTTATTAACTGCAATCTGTTGGTCAATGACGGAGCTACACCCTTTTACCACAATCAAACCATACATGCGGGAACCATTTCCAACTTGATAGGCCTCCAGCTGTACCGCTCGGAGACAACCCCTTGCCCGCAGTGTAACCATACCGGTATTCCATTTCGGGAAAACACCGGAGGGGCCATACTATCGATGACCCCCCACCCCTTTTTACCACATTTGTTTACCGCTACCGTCACCGACCAACAGAAAAACACAGCCACAGCCCGAAAGGATGAAACCTTATCCTTAAGGGCCCCTCCACACACTCAGTGCCCTTTGGATTCCCTCTTGCAGCCCCATGGTCCACAAATCAATTCCCACGTCCGTGAGGTGAACACCATCCCTACGTAAGAAAAGGCCTACATTAATTTCCAGCTCTCTGTGCCTTATCACCATGCCCCCTTGTTTCACCAAAAACCTCCCCACTGCTTTGTTAATGCGAATGCGTGCCTTGTTCAGCCATTCCACAGACCTTGCCATCCGCCAGGTGGTGCGTGCCACCATGTCAGACCATAACAGCAGAGTATTGGGAAAAACCGTGCGGATGTATAGCAAATCCGCCTTAACGCTTGCTAGTATGTCTCTTACCGTGCGTACCCCTAAATCGTTCCCTCCTGCATGAATTACTAACACCTCAGGTGGTCTGTCCAACCACACATAACGCTCCACTTCTGTGACCACTCTACCCCACATCATACCCGGTCTCCCCAGCCACCTGATGTACGCCTCTCTCCTCGATATTCCCAGCTGCCTCCCGTCCGGTCTCGCATCACCTCTCCTGGCCCCCCAACACACATAGGAGTGCCCAAGAATCCAGAGAAGGCGTGGAGCACCGCCCCCTGTAATAAAAAAGACCACAACCACGGTAACCTCATCCATTCATTTTTTTTTTTTTTATTCTATTATCATTTGAGGTCGGACGTAGGTGCGGAACCTTCTCGATTCCCATCTGCCGATCCTCCTCACGGCTGCCTCATCCAACCCACATCTGGCAGCTTCAGTAGCCGCCCCAATGCGAAAGGAGTGTGAAGCGTAAGCCTTCCCATCCAAACCTAACTCCATCAAACATTTTCTAAACACTGCTACAAATTGAAATTTTGATAAGTAAGACCCGTCTTCATGCCGCAAAAATGGCCCTTCCCCTAGTGGCCATACCTGCGCCAGTTCCTGGACCGCCCTTACTGGGCACACCGTGGATCCCGGCAGAGCGTACAACCATACGTCCACCCCCTTCCCCGTCTGATCGGTTTTTGACCTTCGCAGTCTCAAACACACCTTATCCCCGTGCAACCTAACGTCCTGCACCAGAATGCCACCTGCCTCCCCCCGCGCCGGGCTCACCAGTTCCCCGATTCTGAACGCCCCAAAAAACGCTAACGAAAAAGCTGCCCTAAACAGCGAACATTCATAACTGGAAAAACAAACTGACCTTAACTGCCCACAAATGGACACCAGGTTTGTAAAAGTAACAGGCCTTCTTTTATCTTTTCGTCCTTGACCTCTCTTGTACCCTTTGATGGCTTGTCTAACCCAAAAATCTTTAGTCCAATCCTCCCCTTTCTGCAGCTTGAAAAGGAATGACAAGGCCGCCATCTTCTTTTCAATAGAAGACACCGCCACCCCGTTTTCCATATTTCTGGACACAAAATACAAGCCCAGCAAACTCACCTCGGTCCCATCCTTGTCCACCCCAGCTTCTTGCAGTAAACCCTCCCATTCTCTCCATACCTTCATATATGCCATCCAAGTGGACTTACTCACTGACTGCTGGATCCATCCTGCGGCAACTCCAATGCCAGCTCCCAGATCCACTCCGGGCAGGGAATCCCTTCCTTTTCTGCTGCCGGGGCTAATTCCCTGAACTTGTCCCACTGAAAGCGAGACAGCGAATCAGCCAGTGTATTGTCAATCCCTGGTATGTGTACAGCATATATAAAGGTATTCAATTGCAAGCACCGCAATACCAACTGTCGCATCAGCCTAATGACAGGTTGGGAAGACGCTGACATGCGATTGACCACCTGCACCACCCCCATGTTGTCACAGTTAATTCTCAACTTTAAATTCTGGCAGGACCGCCCCCATAACTCCATAGCCAACACCACTGGAAATAGTTCCAGCAGTACCAGGTTCCGAAGAAACCCCGCTTTCACCCATGATTGTGGCCACGGTCCCGCGCTCCATTGCCCTTGAAAATATGCCCCATAGCCTGTAGAACCCGCCGCGTCCTTAACCAGTTCCACATCGAAGTTACTTACCGGACCCGACATCCACACTGATCTTCCGTTGTACACCGACAGAAATTGATACCATACCTTCAGGTCCTCCCGATGTTCCTGCGTCAGCCTGACAAAATGAGTGGGGGCTTTTACTCCCGCCGTGGCTGCTGACAGCCTCCGACAAAACACCCTACCCATGGGTATGATCCTACAAGCGAAATTTAGCTTACCTAGCAACGACTGCAGTGTCCGCAACTGCACCTTCCGCCTTCCATGAATCCTCTGGATCTCCTTCTGTAAATCCACTAACTTTTCGTGCGGCAATCTGCATTCCATTGCTATGGAGTCAATTACAATACCCAGAAAACTAATTTCGGTTGTCGGGCCTTCCGTCTTTTCGGCTGCCAGTGGCACTCCGAACCTTCCCGCAATGTGCTGCAACGTTGACAATAAAATCGCACACACACTGGAGGAAGGAGGACCTATACACAGGAAGTCATCCAAGTAATGGATAACCGAGTCCAGTCCCGACACATCCCTAACTACCCACTCCAAAAAGGAACTGAACGCCTCAAACATGGCGCAAGAGATGGAGCAACCCATGGGCAAACATTTATCGACGTAAAACTGTTCTTGCCAGTGGCAACCCAGCAGCCTAAAGCTATCCGGATGCACTGGAAGTAGCCGAAACGCCGCTTCTATGTCCGATTTTGCCATGAGCGCCCCCTGTTCATACCTCCTAACCCACCGCACCGCAGCATCAAAAGAAGTATAGGACACCGCGCAGGCATCAGGATCAATGAAATCATTGACCGAGCCCCCTTTTGGAAAGGATAAATGGTGAATCAATCGGAACTTATTCACTTCTTTTTTGGGCACCACTCCCAGTGGGGACACCACCAAATCCGGTAACGGCTTATCCGCGAATGGCCCTCCCATGCGGCCTAATGACACTTCTTTTGCCAATTTTTTTCCCACCACCTTTGGGTGTTGCAACGCTGATTTTAAGTTCCGTGCCATAGGGGGAACCACCTCCAAGGCACATGGTATTTTGAACCCCTCCCGAAAACCTGCGGTAATCAGCGATGCCGCTTCCTTATCTGGATACTTACTTAGGAAAGGCAGCATCCTTTCCACCTTCACCGGCGTCATCCCTCTTGTTAGCAGACTCACCGGTACGTTTTCCTTTTTTGAAGCATCTGGCCAGTGTGTGAGCTCCCCCACACCCCGAGCATTCGTGCTTGAATTTGCATGATCCCCCAAACTTACAGTGTCCTTCGTTGTATTGCCAACACACCCCCCATCTTTTTCCGGCCGGTAGTCCTGAGGAGTGTGCACCCCCGGCCCCCCCTTGAAAAAACTGAGGCGAGGCCCTAGCCGAGGACATAAGTCTCATCCAAAGACTGATGTCCTTATGGTCCCAACGCAGGGCCGGACGAACCGCTCTGCGTTGCCGGAACTGCTCGTCATATCGCAGCCAAGCCGTTCCGCCATAAACTCTGTGTGCTTCCCCAATAGAATCCATATAACAAAACAATCCAGAGCAGTGCTCCGGATTCTTTTCGCCAATGACGCTGGCCATGATAGCGAACGCTTGTAACCAATTGACAAACGTCCGCGGAATCAACCTGTATCTCCTCTTCTCCTCATCTTCCTTCTTGGAGTCATCAGGCTTAACCCTGTCCAGGTTAAACTTTTCCAACGGCAACAAGGAAAATATTTCCACGTATTCCCCTTTTTGTATCTTTTCCCGAACCTCCTGTTTCAGATGTGCACCCAGCGGGCCCTCAAAGCAGACATATACCTCGCATTTTGCTGCGTCTGCAATCCTGACTACATCCGACCTACCCGCCTCCCCTGTTGCCCCTTTTTCCCCCGGCTTCTCTTTTGCACCCCCCGACTCCGGGGTCTTATCAGCAGACACCCCCGTGGAAAGTTCCACCTCCCCACCAGCTAACACACCCCCCCAGTTCCTTGCGGAACTACGCTTGTGGCCGCCTGGGGAGGTTGGTCCCCAAAACGGCCTACTAGCGCCCTCAGGCCTTCCAACAGCTCACTCAGTTGTCCCCCCGACCCCGAACTGGCGGATCCTTGCCCTGCCACTTGGCGGTCATGGCCCTGCGACACCCATGTTGGTCGGGCTGCTGCCCCTGCCGTACCTGCGTTGACCACACCCCATATATTTTGTAAAGCATTTGTAAAATCTACATTATCACTGGACTTACCAGGCTGACCCGGAGACCTCCCGACAGCCGCTGGTCTGGTTTCCACCGTCGTATCCTGCTGGTGTGCCTCCACCTCACCGTCTTCCAGCTCCTTGTCTGCGGAACGGTCCCCTTGGGGTGGACTTGCCGGCGTGGTGAGCCCCCCAGGCGCATCCCTCCTGGAGGCCGTATGCACCCGCGGAGACGTGACTCGTCCGACCTCTGCCATTCTGCTTCCCGCCTTGATTCCACGCCGCCCTGGATTGGCTGCTACCGGGCCGGCCTGATCGGTCCTCCGTCCGCCCCTCAGGAGGTCCCTCTCCCCGCCAGGTGACCGATTGCCGCCTGCGGTGTCAGCACCGCTTCTCCTCACCGCCCTGGGCGTTGCTGCAGCTCCTCTCGCATTACTGTCCTCCCCCCTCGGCTCGTACGAAGCTGCTGGGGGTTCGCGCGTTCCGCACGCCTGGATCCTATCCTCAGTGAAGCGGCGCCATCTTGACCCATAGCCCCGCCCACCGCGCCGCGGCCGCGGCGTGTGTTCTGCCCGGGCCTGGCATCCTCCATCGTCTGACTCCTTTTAGCTGGAGGGGCTGACTGTTCCCCCCTGGGACTTCGTGCCTGGCGACCCGTACGTCCATCGGGTCCAGGCGAATACCGCGCCGGCGGACGCGACTTCCGCGCACGGGCAGTCCCCTCACCTCTGCTCGCCGATCCGCCTGCTTCTTCTTCAATTAGCCCAGCGACTTGGCTGTGGAGCCACTCCGGTCCCCCGGACACTGCTGCCTGCCGCAAACGGGCGAGGATCAGGTCGATGTCAGCCATTGCTGTAGAGGAGCAGAGAAAATCTGCCTCCTCGTGTCTCTTCCTGCTCCACTGACCCCGTCCCAGCTCCGCCCCTCCTCTTATGTGGCCGCACCCCCAAAGTTTCCTGTTGTCTCCACCCCACCAAACCTGGCCAGCTTAACCCTGTGTGTGTCACTAGACACACTGTCATGCCCGGCCCTACACTATTCTCTTCTTCTTCTTTTTCGTTCCGGGCCTCACTGGATCGTCAGACAGGCCGGGTCGGTAAGCAGGCTGGCAGCAGAGGTACAAAGGGAGCAGGCAGAGGGATCGTCAAACAAGCCAGGGATCAGGTACAGGCAGATAACAGGAATAGTCTCAAAGCAAGCCGGGTCAAAACAGGAGCAGATATCAGGTTTTCAGGGAACACAAACACAGAGCTGCAGAGCAAACAGCAATGATGCAAGTGCCAGACAGGTTTAAATAACCCACCAGACACTAACGAGTGCATGTGCGCGTGCCCATAGACGCCCGCAATCGTGCACCGATGGGTCTAATCTGCCTGTTACTGGCAGGATCTTCATGACATTGCCCCCCCCCCCAAGGGGCAGCCTCCGGATGCCCATCCGAGCCAATTTTTCAGGATGGGACCTTTTGAAGGATTGAACCAGACTCTCAGCATGGATGTTTTCTTCAGGTTCCCATGAATTCTCCTCGGGCCCATAGCCCTTCCATTTGATCAGGAATTGAGTTTGATTGTTTCTCCTCCTGCAATCCACTATTGCTTCTACCTCAAACTCCTCTTCCCCATCTACTAATACAGGATCAGGAGGGTCAGAGCTTCGGCCAGGAAAGGGATTAGCAACAGAGGGTTTTAATAGTGTTACGTGGAAAACAGGATGAATTTTAAGTGACTCAGGAAGTTCCAACTCGTAAGCCACTTCATTGATTTTCCTCTTCACAGGAAATGGGCCTATGAATTTAGGACCCAGCTTTTTCGAAAGGCATGCCATCTTCAGGTTCAGTGTAGACAACCAAACTAGATTACCGGGTGCCAGTAACAGTTCTCCACGTTTCTTTTTATCAAAAACTTCTCTATTGTGTTCCTGTATCCTGGCCATAGTTTCTTGCAAGAGCTGATTGTTGAGAGAAAAAAAATTAATTGTTTCATGAACTGCTGGTACAGGACATTCTGGGATCGAGCTGGGCAGGAATGATGGATGGAAGCCATAATTGGCAAAAAATGGGGTTTGTTTTGTAGCAGAGTGTGTAGAATTGTTGTAGGCAAATTCAGCCAGCGGAAGCAAAGAGATCCAGTCATCTTGAGTAAATGAAGAAAAGCAGCGGAGGTATTGTTCGGTATGGTTGGTCCTCTCTGTTTTCCCATTTGTCTGGGGGTGATAAGCGGAAGAGAAGGATAGCTCGATCTTCAAAGCTTTGCATAAGGACCTCCAGAATCAGGAAGTAAATTGTACCCCCCGATCTGAGACAATGTTGGCCTGTACTCCATGGGGTCTGATAATTTCTCTGATGAATACCTGTGCAGTCTCAGAAGCAGAGGGAGTGCCTTTCATAGGGATAAAGTGTGCCATTTTTGACAACCGGTCTACCACCACAAAGATGGTGGTATGGTCCTCTGCTGGGGGTAACTCTACAATGAAGTCTATGGATAACATCTTCCAGGGTCTATCCGGAACAGGCAGTGGTCTCAATAATCCCCAGGCCTTGGCTCTACTGCTCTTGTTCCTAATGCAAGTGACACAGGATTCCACAAACTTCTTGCAGTCTCTGCCTACCTGAGGCCACCAGAAGGTACGTTGTACCAAATCGGTGGTTTTAGTTATGCCAAAATGTCCAGCTAGTGCGTGATCGTGACAGAGTTCTAATATAGGGACTCGTACGCTTTCAGGTGCAAAAATCTTGTCCCTGTACCAGAACAACCCGTCTTTTGCTCGTAGTTCCGATTTAGCAGGGGGCGTCCACCCCAGAGTAGCCTGCTTGATCCGGGAGAGCAAATCTTCCTGCAGCAGAAGAAAATTCCCTGGAGAAAGAATGGTATCGGGGGAAGTCATTTCTTTGGATTTATGAAACATTCTGGACAGGGCGTCAGGTTTTGTGTTCTTAGAGCCTGGCAGGTAAGTAACATGAAAAGAGAACCTGGAGAAAAACAATGCCCATCTGGCTTGCCGTGGCTTCAACCTCTTTGCCGACCTCAAGTACTCTAAGTTCTTATGATCAGTGAAGATCAAGATTGGGTGAGTTGCTCCTTCAAGTAAGTACCGCCATTCTTCAAGTGCCGATTTGATTGCCAGCAGTTCCCGATCCCCCACATCGTAATTCCTTTCGGCAGCCGAAAGTTTGCGGGAGAAGAAGGCTACCGGGTGGAGCAGTGCCTTGGTTCCTTGGCGTTGGGAGAGTACTGCTCCAACAGCGATCTCAGAAGCATCTACCTCAAGTACAAATGGCAGGGCGGAATCAGGGTGTTTTAGAACGGAGGCAGATGTAAACAATTCTTTGAGAGATTCAAAGGCAACTTGAGCTTCTGGGGTCCAATGGAAGCGAACCCCCAGTTTGGTTAATTGGGTAATAGGGGCAATGATGGCAGAAAACCCCTTAATGAATTTCTGGTAGAAATTAGCGAATCCAAAGAAACGTTGGATTCCTTTTTTTGTCAACAGGAACTGGCCAGTCAAGTATTGCAGCGATCTTCTGTGGATCCATCTTGATACCTTCTATGGAGATGATTAATCCCAGGAATGGTATACTCTCTTGTTCAAATTCACATTTTTCTGACTTCGCGTACAGGCCATGCTGTCGAAGTCGTGTCAAAACACACCTGACGTGTCTGCGATGAGCATCTAGGGAGGAAGAAAAGATTAGAATATCGTCTAAGTAGACGATGACAAACAGATCTAAATAATCCCGGAAAACATTGTTAATAAAATACTGGAACGTGGCAGGAGCGTTACATAACCCGAAGGGCATTACTAGGTACTCAAAGTGCCCAAAACGGGTGCGGAACGCCGTTTTCCACTCATCCCCTTCCCTAATGCGGACCAAGTTATAGGCTCCTCGAAGATCAAGTTTAATAAAGATAGTAGCTGTTCCCAGTCTCTGGAATAACTCGGGGACCAAGGGAAGGGGGTACCTGTTCTTGACGGTAATTTTATTTAGCTCACGGTAGTCTATGCAAGGCCGAAGTGTGTGATCCTTCTTCTCTACAAAAAAGATACCCGCACCTGCCGGGGAAGTGGATGGACGAATGAAACCCTTCTTTAAGTTTTCATCGATATAGTCCTTAAGGGCCACCTGTTCTAACTCGGTTAACGGGAAGATTCTTCCGAAGGGAATTTCGGCCCCTGGAAGGAGCTCGATAGGGCAATCATACGCCCGATGGGGAGGTAGAGTTTCTGCTCCTTTCTTGCTGAACACGTCAATGAAGTCATGGTAGGCTTTCAGGACAGTTTGGCATAGCTCAGCTTCAGTGTCCAGACATAGCAAAGGAAAGGGCCCATGGGGGTCCTTTGAGGCACAGAATTGCTGGCAATAAGGAGAGGAAAAGGTGACCTCCCCTGTGGCCCAGTTGATACCAGGATTGTGGGCTTGAAGCCAAGGCATTCCAAGAATTACAGGAAACAGAGGTGAGGAGATAATGTCCATACGAAGCAGTTTGTGGTGGGCACCGGCAATGGTGACTGGCAAAGGGGTAGTCTCTTGGATAACCGGCCCAGATTTAATAGTGGACCCATCAGCCAGGTGAATAGACAGTCTTTGGGTCCTAGGAAGCAGAGGAATCTGATGTCTTGTTGCAAAAGATGAGTCCATAAAGCAGCTGCAGGCTCCTGAATCAATAATGGCAGGCACTGACAGAGTCTTTCCTGGAAGCTGCAAAGAGATAGAGAGGGCAAGATGAGAAGAGGTCTGGATTCCAGTAAGCACATGTTCAGGAGATTTTTGGAAACATTTATGAAGTTTAGTAGGGCAATTCTTGACATAGTGACCGGGTTCCCCGCAGTAGAGACATAGATTATTTGCCCGGCGACGTTGGCGCTCTTCCATAGTAAGAGAAGGGCGAAGCACCCCCAACTGCATGGGTTCCGAAGTGTCCATTGTAGAAGTGGACTGAGAGGTAGGGGCCGGATGCAGGTGACTGGGCACTCTAGGTAACATCCAGGTTGGTCGGGAAAATCCAGTTGCTTTTTCCGACCTACGTTCCCTCAGCCACCGGTCAATCTGTATGGCAAGATTGATTAATGCGTCTAGGGTCTGGGGTACACCAACTCGGGCTAGCTCGTCCTTCAAGGGGTCAGACAGTCCCATGCGAAACTGGTAACGGAGCGCAGCGTCATTCCAGTCAGTGTCTGCGCTCCACCGCCGAAATTCAGCCACATAATCTTCCGCCGCCCGGCGCCCTTGCTGAAGGGCGTGCAGTGCGGCTTCGGCAGTTGCAGAAAGCTAAGGGTCTTCATACAGTTGAGCCATGGTATTAAAGAAGGTGGTAAGGTTGGTCAACACATCGGCTTTCTGTTCCAGGAGGCGATGGGCCCAGGTTTGAGGTTCACCCGAAAGTAAAGAGACGACAAAGCCCACCTTGGTGGCTTCCAAGGAGAAGGTACGTGGCTGGAGGGCGAAGTACAGTTCACAGGAATTGCGAAACACCCTGAATTTGCTACGCTCCCCAGCAAATTTTTCGGGTGTGGGGACACGTGGTTCGGGCGGAAGCATCACCACCGTAGGAGAGGATGCGGTGCCTGTAGAAGAGGTAGAGGCTTGAGGGGTTCCTTGAATTCCAGTGGGAGAAGACAGTACTTGGACCCGTTCCTCCAACCGGGTGTATCCTTCCTGAAGGCTTTTGACAGCCTGGGTCAGGCCTGCTAAGTGCAAACAAATTTCCTGCATAGGAGAGGTTCCCTGCTTGGGCTCAGACATGGCTGTTTGCTACTGTTACGTACCTAAAGGGTGAGCCCGAATTGCAGAGGATGGCCTCTCCTACGCCTCCGACTCGAGAGCCCCTGATAGTGGTGACAGGGGTGCAGGAGTGCGGAGTGGTATGAGTGCCTGGCAGGATCAACAGCAGAAGGATCAGATGGCCGGCACAGCTGACGGGATGGATCAGTAGACAGGAACTGCAGACTGGACAACTCAGCAGACAGGACAGCAGACTGGATGGATCAGGCAGACAGGTGAGCAGCCTGGATGGCTCAGCAGACAGGCCCAGCAGACTGGATGATCAGCAGACAGGTGAACAGCCTGGATGGCTCAGCAGACAGGCCCAGCAGACTGGATGATCAGCAGACAGGTGAACAGCCTGGATGGCTCAGCAGACAGGCCCAGCAGACTGGATGATCAGCAGACAGGTGAACAGCCTGGATGGCTCAGCAGACAGGCTCAGCAGATTGGATGGGAATCCAGGATCGTCAGACAGGCCGGGTCGGTAAGCAGGCTGGCAGCAGAGGTACAAAGGGAGCAGGCAGAGGGATCATCAAACAAGCCAGGGATCAGGTACAGGCAGATAACAGGAATAGTCTCAAAGCAAGCCGGGTCAAAACAGGAGCAGATATCAGGTTTTCAGGGAACACAAACATAGAGCTGCAGAGCAAACAGCAATGATGCAAGTGCCAGACAGGTTTAAATAACCCGCCAGACACTAACAAGTGCATGTGCGCGTGCGCATAGACGCCCGCAATCGTGCACCGATGGGTCTAATCTGCCTGTTACTGGCAGGATCTTTATGACACTAGGTGTGGCCGGACCAGAGCCTTGTAGAGTGGGAGAATTATTGTTTTATCTCTGGAGTTGATCCCCTTTTTAATGCATGCCAATATTCTGTTTGCTTTGTTAGCAGCAGCTTGGCATTGTATGCCATTGCTGAGCCTATCATCTACTAGGACCCCCAGGTCCTTTTCCATCCTAGTTTCCCCCAGAGGTTCTCCGCCCAGTGTATAGGTTGCATTCATATTTTTGCCACCCAAATGCATTATTTTACATTTTTCTACATTAAACCTTATTTGCCATGTAGTTGCCCACCCCATTAATTTGTTCAGATCTTTTTGTAAGGTTTCCACATCCTGCGGAGAAGTTATTGCCCTGCTTAGATTGGTATCATCCACAAATACAGAGATTGAACTGTTTACCCCATCCTCCAGGTCATTTATGAACAAAATAAATAGGATTGGTCCCAGCACAGAACCCTGGGAGACCCCAATACCCACCTCTGACCATTCCGAGTACTCCCCATTTATCACCACGCTCTGAACTCGCCCTTGTAGCCAGTTTTCTTCAATCTTTTTTTATTAAGATTTTACAGGTACATACATATAACAATGTAAGCATTGTACGTCTTCCAACGACTTCGTTGTAGCAGTAAACAAACAAAGAATGGGAGGAACATAATTATATCCAACAGATGTATATCTAACAGATTGTTTGAGGCTTAGCGTAAGATAGATTCTTAGCTTATGATGCATTTTTAAAGTCTACGGTCTCCTCTCCTACCTGGACACCCCAAACTTTTGTGTCCCAGGAGGAGGAAAGACCCGGATAGAAAAGATTTGGTGAGGTTGAGCCTCTTTAACTTGTATAACAAACATTTCTGAATTTATATATACACTGAATCTGAGTGCAACCGACTTATTGCTCGGTCAAGAAATTATTGAAACAAATTATGAAGTGTTACACAACTGTCGCAGCTTTGGACCAGCTCACCCAGGGACTCCAAGCTTCTTGGGTCTTCACAGCTTGATCATTGCTGGCAGCCATTATAGTTTCATAGCTGTAGTGTAAGTTTACTAGGTCAGTAGTATGGGCAACGATCTGGACCTTTTCAGTTTTCCATAGTCTTGTTATATTGAGTCTTGAGTCCAGTAGTATGTGTGTTGTGACATGTCTGAAGGATTGAGGTATTTCTTCTTTTCGTAGATTTAGTACCGCGAGGTCGGGTGACGGGAGTATTAAGATTTTGGTTACGGTTGATATAAGTTTAAAGGTGTTTTTCCAGTATGTTTGCATAGAGGGGCATGACCAAAATGTATGGATCATGCCGCCTTTAAAAGCTTTACAATGCCAACATGTGTTAGACGTTTGGGTATTGAAGGATGCCAACTTAGCAGGAGTCAAATACCACCGTAGCGAGATTTTCTGAGTGAGTTTCCATAGGGCAGAGAATTTTGTGGCTTTATATATGGTTTGTAGTGCGTATATCCATTGCTCGTGCGAGTAAGAGTGTGCTAGATCTGTTTCCCATTGCAAGTGTGAGGGCGATTTAGTAAAGGGTTTTTTTTGGTGAAGTAGCTTATAAAAGTGGGAAATGCCTTTTGTTTTGGGGATTGGAGTGGTTAAGAGTTCCCAAGTCTTTGGAGGAATGGTATACAGGGGAAGGGGTATTGTCTTCAGGCAGTGGTGAATTCTTAGAAATGTAAAGAATTCTGTTGAGGGAAGGTCAAACTCTTTTTGTAGTATGGGGAAGGGTTTGGGTTGTTTCCCTTGAATTAAGTTTTGTGTCAGAGCCAAATCCTGTGAGAGGTAATGGAGGGATTCCAGGGATATTTGGTGGAGCGGGCTGGTTGGATCGTAAGCAGAGATGGCAATCATTTTTTTCCAGGCTTGGACTGAGGCTTTCATGTTTGGGGAGATGGTGGACGGGGTTATTGATCCTAAAGGGATACTCAGAAGCCAATTTTTTAGATTAGGACATATGAGGGATAAAGTCTCTATTTGGCCCCAAGGTGTGATAGGCTGAGGTTGGAACCATTCTGGTAATTGGGCGAGGATGGCTGTAAGGTAGTAATCTTTGAAGTCAATGGAACCCACCCCTCCTGCCAGTTTGTGTTTAATAAGTTTGGAGTGAGCACTTCTGGGCTGTTTACCTTTCCAGAGATGTTTATTAAGAACTGCTTGGAGGGATCTGAAAAATGATGTGGGAATAGGTATTGGAAGAGTTCTAAAATAATACAATATTTGCAGGAGACATAACATTTTGAAGACTGCCAGTCTGCCCAAGATAGTTCGTATTTCGTTATTTGTTGGGATTCTATTTGGATCTTTTGAAGTAGGGGTAAGAAGTTGGTGGAGAAAAGATTCTTGATTACATAGTTACATAGTTACATAGTAGGTGAGGTTGAAAAAAGACACAAGTCCATCAAGTCCAACCTATGTGTGTGATTATGTGTCAGTATTTCATTACATATCCCTGTATGTTGCGGTCATTCAGGTGATTATCTAATAGTTTCTTGAAGCTATCAATGCTCCCCGCTGAGACCACCGCCTGTGGAAGGGAATTCCACATCCTTGCCGCTCTTACAGTAAAGAACCCTCTACGTAGTTTAAGGTTAAACCTCTTTTCTTCTAATTGTAATGAGTGGCCACGAGTCTTATTAAACTCTCTTCTGCGAAAAAGTTTTATCCCTATTGTGGGGTCACCAGTACAGTATTTGTAAATTGAAATCATATCCCCTCTCAAGCGTCTCTTCTCCAGAGAGAATAAGTTCAGTGCTCGCAACCTTTCCTCATAACTAAGATCCTCCAGACCCTTTATTAGCTTTTTTGTCCTTCTTTGTACTCGCTCCATTTCCAGTACATCCCTCCTGAGGACTGGTGCCCAGAACTGGACAGCATACTGCAGGTGCGGCCGGACCAGAGTCTTGTAGAGCGGGAGAATTATCGTTTTATCTCTGGAGTTGATCCCCCTTTTAATGCATGCCAATATTCTGTTTGCTTTATTAGCAGCAGCTTGGCATTGCATGCCATTGCTGAGCTTATCATCTACTAGGACCCCCAGGTCCTTTTCCATCCTAGATTCTCCCAGAGGTTCTCCCCCCAGTCTATAGATTGCATTCATATTTTTGCCACCCAAATGCATTATTTTACATTTTTCTACATTGAACCTCATTTGCCATGTAGTCGCCCACCCCATTAATTTGTTCAGGTCTTTTTGCAAGGTTTCCACATCCTGCGGAGAAGTTATTGCCCTGCTTAGCTTAGTATTGTCTGCAAATACAGAGATTGAACTGTTTATCCCATCCTCCAGGTCGTTTATAAACAAATTAAATAGGATTGGTCCCAGCACAGAACCCTGGGGAACCCCACTACCCACCCCTGACCATTCTGAGTATTCCCCATTTATCAACACCCTCTGAACACGCCCTTGTAGCCAGTTTTCAATCCATGTACTCACCCTATGGTCCATGCCAACGGACCTTATTTTGTACAGTAAACGTTTATGGGGAACTGTGTCAAATGCTTTTGCAAAATCCAGATACACCACGTCTACGGGTCTTCCTTTATCTAGATGGCAACTCACCTCCTCATAGAAGGTTAATAGATTGGTAGGGCAAGAATGATTCTTCATGAATCCATGCTGATTACTGCTAATGATATCATTCTTATTACTAAAATCTTGTATATAGACCCTTATCATCCCCTCCAAGAGTTTGCATACTATTGATGTTAGGCTAACTGGTCTGTAATTCCCAGGGATGTTTTTTGGGCCCTTTTTAAATATTGGTGCTACATTGGCTTTTCTCCAATCAGCTGGTACCATTCCAGTCAATAGACTGTCTGTAAAAATTAGGAACAACGGTCTGGCAATCACCTGACTGAGTTCCCTAAGTACCCTCGGATGCAAGCCATCTGGTCCCAGTGATTTATTAATGTTAAGTTTCTCAAGTCTAATTTTAATTCCGTCCTCTGTTAACCATGGAGGTGCTTCCTGTGTTGTGTCATGAGGATAAACACTGCAGTTTTGGTTACTGAAGCCCCCCGATTCACTCGTGAATACTGAGGAGAAGAATACATTCAATACCTTTGCCATCTCCCCATCCTTTGTAACCAGATGTCCTTCCAGATTGATTTTGTTAGTTTGATTCCTAGGTAGGAGATGTCTTTGTCTTCCCAAGTGAATTGGTATTGTAGTTGTAATAGGTTTTTCGTTATGGCATCCAATTTAATGTCAAGTATAAATGATTTGGTCGTGTTCACTTTATAGTAGGAGATCTTGCTAAACCAGGTGAGCATTTTTTGTACTTCTGCCAGGGAAGAAGCCGGATTTGTGAGGATTAGAATCACATTGTCTGTGAACAAGCCAATTTTGTGTGAGGTGTTTCCTATTTGTATTCCTGAGATGGAATGGTGAGCTCTGATGTGTGTTGCTAGTGGTTCCATGAGTAGGTTGAAGATAAGAGGGGATAGCGGGCAGCCTTGACGCGTGCCATTAGTTATAGGGAACGGTCGGGAAACCATGTCTGCTGAGAACACTTGGGCCGAGGGGGTAGAGTACAGTGCCATTATGGCGTTGAGAATATATTCTCTAAAGCCAAATGTTTGGCGTACTGATTTGAGGTAGACCCAGTGTACTCTGTCAAACACCTTCTCTGCGTCCAAAGAGAGGAGCAGAGAAGGCGTTCCACTATTTTCTGCAAGATGTATTAAATGGATCAACCTTCTAGTGGCATCCGATGCCTGTCTGCCTTTAGTGAAACCAGTCTGGTCTCTGTGTATGAGGGTTCGCATGATATCTAACAATCTCGCTGCAATTGTCTTAGCGTAAATTTTTAAATCAAGATTGAGTAGGGATATTGGGTGAAAGTTTTGGGGTATGTTCGGCTCCTTCCCTGGTTTTGGTATCGTTATTATTAGTGCTTTTAGATATTCAGATGAGAATTGGGAAGAGGAGGCAGCTCTGTTAAACACATCGGTCATGTGTGGGAGTAAGTGAGTGGAGAATTGTTTGTAGTATTCCCCTGATTTCCCCACGAGAAGTGAATTAATTGTCGCTTGAATCTCCCGCTGCGAGAATGGGACATTCAGGGCTGAGAGTTGTTTATCAGTCAGGGAAGGTAGATGTATGTTTTGGAGGAAACGATTTATGTCGTCAAGAGAAGGTTGTGGAGTTTGAGAGTCTTGTTTTAGGTTATATAAATCCCTATAGTAGTCACTGAATGCATTGGCGATTTCTTGGGGGTTTGTCAGTGAGTTGTTAGTGTGGGGGTGGAATAGTTATTGAATTTTAATACGTTATGTAGTCTTTTTCCAGCTTTATGGATTCAGGAATTCCTCTAAGTTTTACATTGTTCCTGCAGGACCTGTCTTCTAAATCATCCAGCTTGGCCCGCATCCATGTTTGTTCCTCTCTGACATCATCATACACATCAATGACTCCATTCACTGTGGAGGTACACTGATTCACGCCCCTTTCAATGCATGACACTCTATCATCTAGAGAATGGATGTCTGAGGTGATTTTAATGAAGAGTGAGGAGAGATCAGTCATTAGGGAGGTCTGTAAGGACAGGAGCATGTCCTTGAGGGTGGAATCAATCACTGGTTGGCCTGAGGTGGGGAAGGAAGCCATTGAGGAATGTAAGGCCTGGTTGGAAAGGAGGGGATTGAAAGCCGGGGCCTCAATTTGTGACTGGGCCGGCCGCTGCGGCAGCGTATTGAGCCGCATTTTGGCTTTTGCGGGGCTGCTGGTGAGGGGATCACACTCAGGGGGTGATCAGAGGTTGTAGGGGTGTCATGGCTAGAGGATCTCTCTGGTATTTTATCTGGGAGATCGGTGTAGGAGTCCCATGGCGCGGCCGGGCTGGCGCCATCTTTGTGTTCACTAACCTTCCCCGCCGGCTTGCTGGAGAACTTTTACTGTTTACATACTTAAAGAATTTCTTGGTATTTTTTTTTGCTCTCCTTCGCTATGTGTCTTTCGTGTTCTATCTTAGCTGCCCCAATTGCACCCTTACATTTCTTGTTGCATTCTTTATAAAGTCTGAATGCTGATGATGAGCCCTCAACCATATATTTTTTTAAGGCCTTCTCCTTTGCTTTTATATGCATTTTTACATTGGAGTTAAGCCATCCGGGACTTTTGTTCGCTCTTTTAAATTTATTACCCAATGAGATGCATTGGCTAATGCCCTTATTTAATATGCTCTTAAAGCAAACCCATCTCTCCTCCATGTTCTATGTTCCTAAGATTTTATCCCAATTCATGCCTTCAAACAAGGTTTGTAGTTTAGGGAAGTTGGCTTTTTTGAAATTCAGTGTCTTTGTATTACCCTTATGTTTCATATTTGTGTGATTTATACTGAAGCCAATTGACCTGTGATCGCTGTTTCCTAAATTGCCCCGTATTTCCACATTTTATGTTATTATATTATGTTATTTTATTATTTTATTTCTAGTTGGTGCGTCTATCATCTAAACCATGAAATTATCCTGCAAGACATTTAGGAACTGGCGAGCCTTAGACAAATGCTTTATTCCCTCCGCCCAGTCTATGTCTGGATTATTAAAATCCCCCATTATGATAACACTTCCCATCCTTGCTGCTAATCCAACTTGTGATAGGAGATCCGTCTCCCCCTCCTCCTCCAGGTTAGAGGGCCTATAGCATACTCCCAGTAATATTTTCCCCTTAGCTTCATTCCTTTGGAGCTCTACCCATAAGGATTGCACCTCCTCCCTAGCTCCCTTAGTGATGTCATCTCTCACATTCACTTACATTATTCTTGATATATAGGCATACCCCTCCCCCCTATTTTTACCCTCTCTATCCCTGCAATAAAGGGTATACCCTTAAATGGTTTCCAGCCAATCATGAGAGCTCCAAATCCTCCTTGTATAACAGTATCTCTAGTTCACCCATCTTGTCCGCCAGGCTCCTGGCATTGGTGAACATGCCACGTAGTTTAGACCATTTGCATACTATCCTCTTATTGGATGTTCCGAAATTGCAGCTAGGACTTGTTACTATACTTACCTTGGGTTTATGTGCTTTAGTCAACCTACCACTAATGCCTCCAATACTACCCTCTGGAATATGTTCTGCACTGACTATCTCTACCTCTGGGCCCTCCCCCCGGTCACCTAATTTAAAAACCCCTCTAACTTTTTTGGCCATCTTTACTCCCAGCTGATCTGCACCCTCCTCATTTTCTGATTCCTTTCACATGTGAGGTTTGGCTGTGCTCACCTATGGGTGTCACCTGCTATTTTGTGAGCTTTTATTTCCTTCCCTTTCATCACTTTCTGGCCCATCTCCTAGTTTGCTTGCCTATATAAGACATGCTCAGTTTAGCCCATGTTGCCTGAACAACTTCACAGTTCTCTGAGCTCCTGGTCATTTGTTACTTTTGTATCCTGTACCTGACTATTGTGTACCGACCCTGGCTTCGTTCACCGTCTGTGCTTACTTTCTGCCCATCCTGACCTCTTCTTGTCTCCTGGATTCCCTCTGTTTGTACTCTGCACTCACAAACAACAGGCCAGATGTTGTTTGCCCATCTGTCCTCTCCTATTTCCCATTCACAAAACACTTTGTATGCTGTGGAACATTCACAGAGTTCAGCTTTGACAAAAGTTTTTCAGCTTCGGGCATTACCTTAGAAAACCAGTAATCTTAATATTTATCATAATAACCTTCCATTAATCTCAGCTAAAATCTATACAGTACTGTTGGGAATTCAACATAACCATCTGTTTCACAGAGTTTCAAGAATGGTTAATTGTTAAACTAAATAAATCTAAAATAACTGAAGTTATTTAAGGTAATGTTTTATTATTAAGTTGAATACTTTATTTTAAGGTAAAATGTGCCCATTGTACAGCATAATTTAACTATATTTGTTTAAACAAATATGATGTGTTGCTGATGATGGACGGTCACCTAATTTTAACCTTGTGTGAGACAAAAGCTTACCATGACAATGTGTACTTGTATTTTCAGAGCTTGTTGCTGTATAATACACGTATGTACATGTAGTTTATGTTCTTTATTCATCAGTCCTATGGTTGTTCAAACTTCCTATCGGTCCAGAGTTCATGTTTGTACTTTATGTTCTGCAATCTGAGCTGATGCTGATTTAAACCAATTAATATCACAAATATTTTAGTATATATGCTGTATATTCTTTTAAAAATATGTAGACAGGTGAATGTTGTGACAGGCCACCGGCCAGCCTTGCATTGAAGCATAGTTTTTCCTTCATACTTGACATGACCGAGCCATAGGGAATGCCTCTAGTAAAGTGCCGAACACTCGGTAATGTAGCACTATGTGGCTGGAAACATGCAAAACTATTTTGTAACATGACAACGCTCTCTGGTAACAAGCCTGATCACTCATACTTTATGACATTTTCTACTCTTTCTTCAGCCACTGTAACATTTACCTGGGAGTGAGTGCTGGAGGCAAGTTCTATTGGTTTTCATGATCATTCATTGTACTTACACCTTAAAATCTGTGGAAGAAAGTTTAAAAAGGTGGATGCCCTTTTCAAAACCTCACATTAGGCAGGAAAATGGTTAGAAATAGTCCAAAGTCATATTTAGTCTTTGGCACTTCACTTGCACACATTTTAAAGCGTTTGTTACCCCAACACTTGATATTCCTGATGTACCGTGTACATGTATGATAAAGTATCCTGTTCTCTTTGTATTGTTTCTTTCATATGAAATCCCTGGTGTTCCCACCAGTCCCTCCGCTTTCCTATTAAAAACTGACCACACTAAGCAGGAGAGCACAACTCAGTGTGCTCTCCTCCAATGATCAGACTTGTCCTGACACACCCCTACTGCACAGCCATTTACTGGGAAGCTCAGTGTGCTGCTGCTTCTCCTCCCCCCAGCTCTTATGCAGCAGAGAACAGAGGGAATGTGATCACTTATAAAAAGGAAAAAAAAGGTACTGTATTTATCGGCGCATAACACGCACTTTTTTTCCTCTGAAAACAGAGGACAAACAGTGCCTGCGTGTTATACGCCAATACTATGTTTTACCAACGGGGGCGGGGATCAGGCCATCCGCCCTGGGAGCCACCCATTGGGGAGTGTCAGGCCATCCACCTCGCCTCTCCTGGCCCTGGGACAGCGCTGCCTGCATAGTCTAAAGCTGATAAAAAAATCACTTGGCAGCCCCTTCTCCTACACTGCTCCCCCTGTGTCAGTGCCATTATAAAACAAAACTTGTAAATATCTCAATAGCTCCATTTTTTTCTGGCTGCTCTCCTCCTCCTCCTAGCTTTAGCTTTAGATTGGAGGAGGAAAGTGGTCACATGACCATCTATATAACATCAGAGAGAGCGGTCATGTGACATGGTCAGTGGAAAAAACTGAGCTATTGAGGTATATGGAAGCTTCATTTTACAATATAGGTGACACAGGAGGAGCAGTGTGCAAGGGGCTGGCAGTGATTTTTTTCTTAACTGTAGAGAATGCTGGCAGTGCTGTCTTAGGAGACTGGGGGTCTCCTGGAAGTGCAGGGGGAGGGGGCTATGTACTGGAGGGGTCTATATACTGGGGAGGGGGGCTGTGTATTGGATGAGGGGCTGTGTAATGGGGAGGGGGGCTGTATACTGGGGAGGGGGATGTGTACTTGATGGGGGGCTGTGTACTAGATGGGGGCTGTATACTGGGGAGGGGGCTATGTACTGTATGGGGGGCTGTATACTGGGGATGGAGGGCTGTGTACTGGGAGGGGGGCTGTATACTGGAGGGGGGCTGTATACTGGATGGGGGCTGTATACTGGGTGGGGGGCTGTGTACTGGGGAGGGGGGCTGTGTACTGGATTGAGGGCTGTGTACTAGGGAGGGGAGCTGTATACTGGATGGGGGCTGTGTACTGGGGAGGGGGGCTGTATACTGGATGGGGGACTATGTACTGGGGAGGGGTCTGTATACTGGGGAGGAGGGCTGTGTACTGGATGAGGGCTGTGTACTGGATGGGGGCTGTGTACTGGGGAGGGGGGCTGTATACTGGATGGGGGGCTGTGTATTGGGGAGGGGGGCTGTATACTGGATGGGGGCTGTGTATTGGGGAGGGGGGCTGTATACTGGATGGCAGGCTGTGTACTGGGAAGGGGGGCTGTATACTGGATGGAGGCTGTGTACTGTATGGGGGGCTGTATACTGGGGAGGGGGGCTGTATACTGGATGGGGGGCTATGTACTGGGGAGGGTGTCTGTATACTGGGGAGGGGGGCTGTGTACTGGATGGGGGGCTGTGCACTGTGGAGGGGGCCATGTACTGGATGGGGGGCTGTATACTGAGGATGGGGGGCTGTGTACTGGGGAGGGGGGCTGTATATTGGGTGGGAGATGTGTACTGGGGAGGAGGGCTGTATACTGGATGGGGGGCTGTATACTGGGGAGGGGGCTATATACTGGATGGGGGGCTGTATACGGGGGAGGGAGGCTGTATACTGGGTAGGGGGTTGTGTACTGGATGGGGGGCTGTGTATTGGATGGGGCCTGTATACTGGGGAGGGGGGCTGTGTACTGGGGAGGGGGGCTGTATACTGGATGGGGGCTGTGTACTGGGGAGGAGGGCTGTATACTGGATGGGGAGCTGTGTACTGGGAGGGGGGCTGTATACTGGAGTGGGGGCTGTGTACTGGATGAGGGGCTGTGTACTGGGGAGGGGGCTGTATACTGGATGGGGGACTGTGTACTGGGGAGGGGGGCTGTGTACTGGATGGGGGGTCTGTGTGCTGGGGAGGGGTGTGTGTACTGTGCAGGGGGAGGGGGGCTGTGTACTGCAAAGGGGTTGGAAAACATTTTTTCTATAAACTTCCTTCTTAAAATTGGGGTGCATGTTATACACCTGTGTGTGTTATACGCCAATAAATACGGTATTTATAATCTTGTTTTATATCTTGTAATAGTGAGAGTCCCTGTCACTGTGAAAATGGGGTTGAGGTGGACATGGGGTATGCACGTTTGCTTGGGGCAGGGCTTCAGAGCATGAATGTGGACTGGAGAAAACTGCTTTTGCAGCTTTCTCCAGGTTTTGAGATCCACCAGCAGATTGACTGGTCAGGTGTGTGTTGGGCTATTTGTAGACACCTGACCATAGTTCTGGGCTCCACCCTCCCGAGGAGTCCAGGCAAGCAAGGGAGAAGTGTGCATGTCTGCACAGGTCTGGCTGTCAGAGCAGACAGAGGGTCTAAGCCTGTGGGCTGGAAAAGAGTGCTGAGGTACTGGGTGTACAGGAAATCTGTTATAGAGCCGAGAGGGCTGAAGCATGTGTACAGGAAATCTGTTATAGAGCCGAGAGGGCTGAAGCATGTGTACAGGAAATCTGTTATAGAGCCGAGAGGGCTGAAGCATAAGTTTGAGCAGCAGTGCTGCTAAAGAGAGCCAGGTGGCTTGGTATTTCGGATTGAACTTACATTGTTGCTGTGGAAAGCTGAAACCCCTGTGTGGGCAACACTTCTGTTATCGGACATTTTCTTTCTTTAATAAAAGTGGGCTGACAAGCCCTTGAAACTGCATATCTGGCGTGGACTCAGCTCACTGGTAAGCTCTACCTTTAAGCTAAATGAACCCCCGATGTTACAAGTGGTGGAGAATGCAGGCAGAAGACGGTGGAATCCGGGTCCTTGCTCCACAGTGAGTTCAAGTCAGGAACTATTGGCTGTGTGTGGAAGGGCAGCCAGGCAAAAGGCATTGCGTGTTGCAGGTGGTGTACCTGTGAATGAAAAGTCAAATTTTTTTTTTTCTCTGCTATGAACTGTGTTTGTGTGCATGAGACAGCACAATCTGTGTGTGCACTGTGCAGGTGAGGAAAGCTTGCATGAAGTGAAAAGCAACTTGCTCTAAAGTGACAGTACTTCATTTTTTGCTGGAGGCCGCAAAAGTGCAGTGGAGTGACTGCGAATATGGAAAGTCCACCAGTGTTTGAATCGGCTGTGGACTGGTGCAAACGGCACCTGGCAGCGCTGGACAAAGCTACAGAGGAAAGAAAGCCAACCCTCAGTGTAAGGGGAGAGCGGCTGGATGTCCATAACTGGAAGAGGGGTGTTGTTGCCCCTGGTAACGCTGCTGCAGTTAAAACAGTAGCTATTGTGAAAAATGTCAACGTGTCAGGATCCAGCAGAGAGAAGCCCATGCTATTTACAAAGAGAGAGGCTGATCAAAGGCTGAGACCAAGAGTGGTTGCCCGTAGCAACAGAGAGGAAGCCAGTCGGGCTGTCTGTGTACCATGGGGTATGTCTAACCAGGATCGTGGCAAGTGGCTTCAGGAGAAGCCGATACATCATGTTGGAGAGAGCCAGCAAAGTTCTGCTGGGAGAGCGCGATCTCCCATGGCGACGAGAGTGAAAGTGGTACCGGACAGGAGAAGCTGCAGAGGAGATTTGGCTCAGCGTCCGAGGCTTGTGCGTTCCAGCCAGCTGGGAATCGCCAGGAGAGAGGCGCTCTGGGAAAAAGTCGTCCAGTACCATGCCTGGAATGTGGCCAGCTGGTGCGTGGCATGTTTTCTTGTCCTGGGTTCTGGAATTCAGCTGGAGATAATATTGCTGAGAAAAGGTCTTTATCTGCGGGCCCAGATTCCTGTGAAAATATGTTTGCAGTCACCCCTAGCAACAAGAAGGAGTTTCCTGTTGTGTCGGCAGGTGGTGCTAAACAGTGGGAGATGCCTGCTGTAGTTTCATCCCGTGGCCACCAGGGGGAGTTGGCCAGTAAAAGTGCAGCAGAGGATTGGTTTATAAGACAACGTACTCAAATGAAGATGGTGACCCCAACTACTGCGGTGGGTAAGACTGACTTTAATGAAGTGATGGCTGGAACTGCTGATTTCATGTATAAAAGGACTGGTTACGAGACTGTCCCTGATGATGTGAGAGTGACCCCAGTTAGTGGGGCCACTGAATGTGTTCTTGAGGGTGACTTGTCCCTGTGCAGTACCCTGTGCAGTGGGGAGGCAGGGGTTAAAGTCAAACCTGCACCTGTGTGTGCATCTCAAGAGGAAAATAGTGATGTGTCTAATGTCTGCCAGTCTCAAGTTGGCGGTGGGCTAGGACAGCCTGCAAGAGGTACAAATGCTGTCAATGTTGATGATTATGGAAAATGTATTGCTGTTGGGAAACCCCCAGGTTCTTGCAGAGCAAAAGCTGTAGTCAAAAATGGGCCATTGCCCACAGCAACTGGTAGTAAGACATCACAGTTGTCCCTAGACATCTCCAGGGAACTTCATTTATTGGAGCCGGAGGTTGCCCTGGACAACTGCGATGTCACTCTGGTGGGACAGTGTGGAACTGTACCGTGTAATGGTAATGTGTTAGTGCAAACTGCTAGTACTAAAAATGTGCAGGTAAATGGTGGGTTAACACAACCTGTGAAAAATGCAAAGGTGTGTGAGGTTTATGAAGCACCAGCCGAGCAAGGTGGTGAACATGGTATATTGCAACCTTCTGTGTTAAAACATGTATTACCACAGTCTGACATGATTCACAATGATTTGTGTAATGAGCCTGAGCCCATCTGTTATGTGTCCCCTTGGGCGGATGGATCGGTTCTGAGGAGTACAGGTGAATGGAGCGCACAAACAATGGATTGGGATAGTTGGAGTAAAAATCTTATCTCCCTGATAGATGAGGTTTTTATGCACAAAACTGAGGTTGTCATGGAGTGTCAAAGTGACGTTGTCACTGGTAATGTTCTGGAGCCGTTCACTGATGCTGAACCTGAGAAGTTGGGTATGAGTCCAGCACCTGGCAGCGCTCTGGGTGAGCACCAGGCTGTGGTTACCTCCAGCTGGGAGGATGTTGGTTTGACAATTGCAACTTCTCAAGTCTCAGCCAATGAGTCTCTCTGCATTCCCAATGTAATGAAAGTCCCCAGAACGGACTTGGGTCTGGGATTAAGGGTCTGGTCTGTAACCAAAGCATTAAAGGAGCTGCTTAAACTTTGGGATGTACAGCCAATCTATATTGGGGTGTCTCCTCCACAGTCAGATGGCCTGGTACTGTGGAGTACCACTAGGTGGAGCACTAAATGGCAGGCTGTACAGAACAAAGGAGAACAAGACAGGAATGGTTTATTCTTGAAAGTATTACTCTTGTTAAAAGTTGCTTCTGGGTATGCTGCTGGGTTAATTCCTGAAAAAATGGTATATGGGAGATGCTTTGGAGAAACTAAAAATGAGTCCATGTCTGAGGTTTCACCTCCTAACAGCCCGATGGGAAGCATTTCTGCGGTTATGGTCCAGGGTGGTGCTGGTCAGTTGTCGGTGAAGGGCGCGTATACTGCACCGGTGGAAAAACCACGTGAGATGGAAGGGCCGAGCATGGACCAGAAAACAGCAGAAATCCTGACCGGGGCTCAGACAGAGGTGGTTAAAGAGACTGGGGTCACCAGTCCAATAATAGGTTTATGTGACAAACCTGATATGGTCCCTGAGACAGGGAAATGGGTAAAAAGTGCAATAAGGTTGGTACGCGGATCAGACGAGAGCTCGCCTGTTCCGGTTTTGGATAGAAATCCAGGTGGTATTAAAGGTCAAGTGGTAGGACAGCTGTCTGCAGAGTGGGTGAACCCAGGGGAGGTGACATCCTGTGAGGTTCCTGTGGGTGATGGCGGCCCTCCGGTATGTGTGCCCTCTGCAGACTCTGCCCTAGCAAATGCTGAAAAAAAAGGCATTGGTGACATGTGCAACATTGAGAGGTGTAATGTTGGTTTGAAAATGTCTGTCAATGATGAATCAAGTAATGTGTTAATGGTACATTATAATGTGGTGTCCAAAGGTACAGGTAAACCTGGTAAACAATTAGTGACTGCTGAGTCAGGTACCAGAAATAAGAGGAGGAGTCCCGTTAAAAACACCATAAAAATAGGCCCCCTACAGTCTCAGAACAGTAATGCTGAGAGAGGTTTTGGGAAACCAGGAAACTTGAAGCGGGGAGGCAAAAGAGTTGGTAAACCCAAGAGACCTATTGTGATGGGGAAAACGGGTACCAGTGAGGGAAAAGGTGGTTACTCATCAGGCGTAGTGTCTGGAGGAGGTTCTCTACAGAATCAGGAAACTGAGTTGGAAGGAAGTAGCAGGAAAGGCAGGGGGCCAACAGAAAAGAAATGTGAGCTCAGGAACCCCAAGGACAGAGGGAATAGGCTGAGTATAGGGAAATGTAGGACCCTGTTAAGATCCAGGGTGGGACGTACCTGGAAGCGCACCCGAAAAAAAGGTTGGGCCTACGTGGCTGACAGCCAGCGCAGAGGTGTCCCAACCATGACGGGTGCTGGTGTTCCTCCCTCCGGATCGAAACAAAGGGGGGGGATATGTAATAGTGAGAGTCCCTGTCACTGTGAAAATGGGGTTGAGGTGGACATGGGGTATGCACGTTTGCTTGGGGCAGGGCTTCAGAGCATGAATGTGGACTGGAGAAAACTGCTTTTGCAGCTTTCTCCAGGTTTTGAGATCCACCAGCAGATTGACTGGTCAGGTGTGTGTTGGGCTATTTGTAGACACCTGACCATAGTTCTGGGCTCCACCCTCCCGAGGAGTCCAGGCAAGCAAGGGAGAAGTGTGCATGTCTGCACAGGTCTGGCTGTCAGAGCAGACAGAGGGTCTAAGCCTGTGGGCTGGAAAAGAGTGCTGAGGTACTGGGTGTACAGGAAATCTGTTATAGAGCCGAGAGGGCTGAAGCATGTGTACAGGAAATCTGTTATAGAGCCGAGAGGGCTGAAGCATAAGTTTGAGCAGCAGTGCTGCTAAAGAGAGCCAGGTGGCTTGGTATTTCGGATTGAACTTACATTGTTGCTGTGGAAAGCTGAAACCCCTGTGTGGGCAACACTTCTGTTATCGGACATTTTCTTTCTTTAATAAAAGTGGGCTGACAAGCCCTTGAAACTTCATATCTGGCGTGGACTCAGCTCACTGGTAAGCTCTACCTTTAAGCTAAATGAACCCCCGATGTTACAATCTATACAAAAATGTTTTGCCTTTTATTTCTATTTTAAACTGAATGGGTTGTTTTACAAGGTGATTGTTTACAATCACTTTAAGTTTCCCTTTTTAACATTTTATAATCATAACATATTTGTTATGCATTTTCCTTCTTTTGTTTAATTGTATTACCTTTGTTTTCCATTGCTCATGCTTCTTCAGTTTTTAGTGTCCTTCTATACCCTATTTCCTGATTGTCACTGGAAATCTGGGCCCAATAGCCTTAAAGAATCCCGCTAACAAAATGTGATATCAGTATTCAAAATAAATACTCAAAGTAAATCACATGCATACATCCATTGATAATGAATGCTGAGAGTGCATTTGAATGAGAACTCAAACGTCTACATGTGCATATATAAATTAACAAACCAAAATATGTGCTTTACAGAAAAAATTGTGGTACACAGATATAGAACGACTGTTCATGTAAAGTCCCGTGAAATTATAAAAAATTAATGTTAATAAAATTGGTGATAAACATCTAAACACCCGTGCAGGATGTATAACATAAAAAGTTCATAAGATGCCAGCTGAATGTCATCAGAAAGATGCTGAGTGAAGGTTATAGTTGAATCCACCACCAAAAAACAGCAGAAATGGGCTCTTACCAGAGCTCCATGATCTCCCATAACAGAGGATCTAGGAGTGCATGTATAAAAATACTGGATGACTTCAGGAAAACCAGAAAACCTCAATACCGGGCGATCCCCTCCTGACCAATCACATCACGGTGGAACTCTGCTTTGTGGGAAGTCATCTGCCTGGAGCAGGACGCTGTCGGTGTGAGCTGCTGTTACAAAATTATTTGGGCTTCACCGGATCTAGTTCCATCACCAGCTGCTGATCCTTATACTGTAGGCTGACCAGGATCCGCATTTGGCCTCAGTGTGATCTCAGATCCAAACTCTTATACGCCCTTGATTAATGGGCCTTTATTCCTATTGAAAGGAAGTAAAACTACCCCACATTTGTCTACCTATTTACCTCTACCTCGATGGAGGCTATATAAATACTTTGGAGACACTCCATCAAAGCTCTATACACCATGCTCAGGGGACGCGTCTGATGGGCAGTATGTGTCAACAGGTTTGTCTTCTTTTAAACCTCTTGGAATGCATAACCAATAACTATAGATACCAATAAATCTCTGTTTAAAGCTTACAATCACCCCTGAAGAAGGAGGCAAAAAGCAACTCCGAAACGCGTCGGGTACAAGCGTATTGGTATCACTAGTTTTATATCTATAGAACTGCATTCCCTGTTTTTACTTATGTCACTTGTTTGATATTTACTTGAGAAACTTTTTTGTAACGAATAAACTGGCGTTTTACTCTACACACTCTCCTAAATATTCCTTTATATGTGCCTTAAAAGTCCACTAGGGGAATTTTCTCTGTTTCAAACTCTGCTTTGTGGGAAGGGGTTGATTCAGCAGCTGTCTCTAAGTACTGTATATGCAGGCAATGCATCATGTCACTTGCCATAAACGACAGGAGGATCTACTCTCTAGTATTCATTCTTCTAAATCTTGGTCCAGGGCCAAATAGTTAGTGGATGGGTCTTTATCCCAAGGTTTTAACAGACCTTGTTGATTATTTTAGCAGCCCCCAGCAAACTCACGGCTCTCCAAGACAGGTGTATTCACTAACTCCTCCTCACCTAACACAGCCATTAATGTCTAAACTGCTGGCAACAAAAGTGAGTACACCTCTAAGTGAAAATGTCCAAATTGGGCCCAATTAGCCATTTCCCCTCCCCGTTGTCATGTGACTCGTTAGTGTTACAAGGTCTTAGGTGTGAATGGGGAGCAGGTGTGTTAAATTTGGTGTTATCGCTCTCACTCTCTCATACTGGAAATTCAACATGGCACCTCATGGCAAAGAACTCTCTGAGGATCTGAAAAAAAGAATTGTTGCTATACATAAAGATGGCCTTGGCTATAAGAAGATTGTCAAGACCCTGAAACTGAGCTGCAGCATGGTGGCCAAGACCATACAGAGGTTTGACAGGACAGGTTCCACTCAGAACAGGCCTCGCCATGGTTGATCAAAGAAGTTGAGTGCACGTGCTCAGCATCATATCCAGAGGTTGTCTTTTGCTGCCAGCATTGCAGAGGTTGAAGGGGTGGGGGGTCAGCCTATCAGTGCTCAGACCATACGCCGCACACTGCATCACATTGGTCTGCATGGCTGTCATCCCAGAAGGAAGCCTCTTCTAAAGATGATGCACAAGAAAGCCCGCAGACAGTTTGCTGAAGACAAGCAGACTAAGGACATTTAGAAACTATTAGATAAGCACCTGAATGAACGCAACATACAGGGATATACAATGTAATACTGACACATAATCACACATAATCACATATAGGTTGGACTTGATGGACTTGTGTCTTTTTTCAACCTCACCTACTATGTAACTATGTAAGTATGTAACTATATATGTATTACTGGAGCCATGCCCTGTGGTCTGATGAGACCAAGATAAACTTATTTGATACAGATGGTGTCAAGTGTGTGCGGTAACAACCAGGTGAGGAGTATAAAGACAAGTGTGTCTTGCCTACAGTCAAGCAAGGTGGTGGGAGTGTCATGGTCTGGGGCTGCATGAATGCTGTCGGCACTGGGGTGTTACAGTTCATTGAGGAAACCATGAATGCCAACATGTACTGTGACATACTGAAGCAAAGCATGATCCCGTCCCTTCAGAGACTGGGCCGCAGGGCAGTATTCCAACAGGATAACGACCCCAAACACACCTACCTTGGTAAAGCAAGAGGGTAAAGGTGATGGACTGGCCAAGCATGTCTCCAGACCTAAACCCTATTGAGCATCTGTGGGGGCTTAGCTGAGGGTAAAGGTGATGGACTGGCCAAGCATGTCTCCAGACCTAAACCCTATTGAGCATCTCTTGGGCAGTGGTCATCTTGGAGATAGGTGTGTTTGGGGATGTTATCATGTTGGAATACTGCCCTGCGACCCAGTCTCCGAAGGGACGGAATCATGCTTTACTTCAGTATGTCACAGTACATGTTGGCATTCATGGTTTCCACAATGAACTGTAGCACCCCAGTGCCGGCAGCACTCATGCGGTTTAGACAAACGGAAGGTGGAGGAGCGCAGGGTCTCCAACATTCACCAGCTACATGATGTCATCATGGAGGAGTGGAAGAGGACTCCAGTGGCAACCTGTGAAGCTCTGGTGAACTCCATGCCCAAGAGGGTTAAGGCAGTGCTGGAAAATAATGGTGGCCATACAAAATATTGACACTTTGGGCCCAATTTGGACATTTTCACTTAGGACTGTACTCACTTTTGTTGCCAGCGGTTTAGACATTAATGGCTGTGTGTTGAGTTATTTTGAGGGGACAGCAAATTTATACTGTTATACAAGCTGTACACTCACGACTTTACATTGTAGCAAAGTGTAATTTCATCAGTGTTGTCACATAAAAAGATATAATAAAATATTTACAAAAATGTGAGGGGTGTAGTCCCATGTCTTTCTGCTGCTTCGTTCTTCTGTTATTATCATGATAACTTCTGGTAAATTCTCCAGCACAGGAGATAAAAGCAGCTGGAAATTTATGTTGGGGAGGGTGCTATAAATAGATTAGCAGAGAGCTGGTCTATTCACAGCACAGCTCTGCATGTTTCTTCATTCCTCTGCCTATGTGGAGTGAGGGGTGTGTGCCTTTACTCCAATCAGCTCTTACACAGTGTATGCCAGGACTCCACACCCAGTGATGGAAGAAGAAGAAACATTTTTAACATGATGTTCACTTTCTAAACAGTGTAGAAAGCCTGAAAACAGCAGATATACAAGTAAAACTTATTGTAGGGAGATTTGTTTCATCCCTGTGTATCATCTGAGGCTGTTCACTTAACTGGATATTTGTGAGGATTTGCATGGCATGCATGTTAAGAACATTCCCCTCTGGGTGATCTGTGTACATTGCAAGGATTATAACAAACTTTGTTGCAGATTCCTACAGTACTTTTTGTTTGTTAAGGAATAGCTGTTTCAGTGAATCTGTATGGGAGTGGTTTTATATTTATCAATCAGCTGCTGCATCTGCAGGCCTCTAATGAGGAAAGTTACAGGGTTTGCATACCTTTAGAAGGGATTTCCTTTTAGGAGTATCTAACCAAAAATGAAATTTTCATTGCAGGGAATGCCAAAAATCTGACTTGTATCTTAGGCAGACTTCTGGGAAAATCAGTAAGTCAATCACACAAGCAGGAAATTACATTTACAGGGGGTGTTCTGTATACCATCTGTGTACAGAACACCTCCAGGCTGCCATATTGCCTTTCATTTTACAGAAAAAGACAAAAGAGCTCCAGATTGAAAAAGAAAGATACGATTTAATAACATTCAATTAAAATGACTTGAGTCTCAATTGTGTACGCTATATTTCTGACAAAAAGAGTCCGATGGGAGCTTTTGATCGTATATTCCGACTATGTGTATGCCTCATCAGACTTTTTCTGTCTAAAATTCAGACGGACTTAGATAGAGAACAGGTTCTATATTTTTCAGACGGTACAAATTACTATCAGTAAAAACACTCATTTGTATGCTGTTCTGACGCACTAAAAACGAAGCATGCTCTGAAGCAAGTACGAGACGGAAGCTATTGGCTACTGACTAATGAACTTCTGTTTTCTAGTCCCGTCGTACGTGTTGTACGTCACTGCGTTCTGGACAGTCGGAATTTGGTGTGATCGTGTGTATGCAAGACGGCTTGAGCGGAATTCCGTCGGAACTCTGTTGGAAAAACCTTCAGAGTTTATTCTGACGGCAAAACCGGTCGTGTGTACAGGGCATTACCCTTTAATAATATTAACCTACAAAATCATGTACCAATGTTATATGCTGTAATATTTTTTTTTAACTAAAGTATAATTCTATTTTAAAGGGATAGTTCACCTTTACCACAAAACTGCCTATGCAGATAAGGGATGTCTTGGGCTAGCACAAAGGAGACAATGCTACAATAAAAAACCAACACACCGTATATTCTTTATAACAACTCATTTATTTTGGAAATTAAATTTTGGCCACGATGTTGTTCAAGGGGTAACCTTATAATGCAATGAACTTCAAATAATTATAAAGCCATCTTGGCTATAATACATCACTCAAATTTACACTGTGTCCATCCAGACAATGCTGGACGACTATTCCCCACCGACCGAAGCCAATAGAGAAACCTTTGGCTGAGGTCCCCCCAACATCGTGGCCCTTTCAATTAAAGTTTGCAGTCCCATGTTGAAAATGTCCAGACCTATGTCTGATAAGTGGACTAAATCCTTCCTAAATAACCCCAGAATGAAACCTTCCAGCTCCAAGTGGCGGAAGGACACACCTCCCGAGGACACTAAGAAATTATGTATGGTCCTATTTAACCGTCTCCGAATCTTATCCAAATAAAATAGATTCCCAGAAGGGGACCAAAGGAGTCTAGGAACCATTTCGGAGAAGGCTAAATTGGTATTTGGAAACAAAAGTTTAATGGAATAAATATCCCTCTTCATTTCACAAAGGAGTTCCCATGTTCTAACTTTACCAACATCGTTTGCTCCAACATGAAGCACTAGTACTTGGGGGGAAGGCCAAATTGCGGATAATTGAATTAAGTGGTCTTTAAGATTACGCCATCTGAGGCCCCTAACTCCAGACCATAACACCTTAAAGACATTGCTATCCAAACCTAAATTGTTCGTATAGATCCTGGATGCAGCCTGATTTTCAGCCCAGAAAATGTAGGAGTGGCCTACTATCCAGATTGTGCATATAGAAGAATCTGAAAATAGAAAATCACACAATTAATAATTCAGGGTGAACATAAATTTTATATCTACTACTAACCCACCTACCAACCCGTTTTTGACCTTCAGGAGAGAAACCCAACAAATTGGCTGTGGTGGCGGCCCTGATTCTAAACGAATGCGAAGAGAATCCGAGACCCCCGAGGTTGAGGCGCTTGAGACATGCGGATAGAACCGCTGAGAATTGGTAACGAGTCAAAGGGGACAAATCCTGGTGGATAAAAAATGAACTGTTAGAGAAAGGCCTCACTGACATATAACTAGCCGTATGTGACACCGGGCAAATCAAGTTATTGGGGGACTTTCCTAGATATATCCACTGACCATTGCCCAAACCAAAAGTTTTGGACCGGCAGATAAACAAACTTAAGCAATCGGATTCCAACAACACATGAGAAAATAGCAGAAAAGATGAAGATGACCTGTTTTGGGCAGTAAGTTCTCCAACTCTGAGGGCACCAAAAAAGGTAACCGAAAAGGCTGCCCTGAAAAGCAGAAGTTCAAATTCGGTAAAACAAATCTCTTCTAATATAGATAGTAATTGGATTAATAAATTAACTGAAATGGGACGTCTGGCATCCTGGGTAGGGTGTGAATTCTTGAAACCTTTGAGGACCTGGCTGACCTGAAAAAAGGAAGATAGGGCTGGCAAACCTGCAAATTTTAGAAAAAAGGAAACACCAGCCAACACCTTGCTAATAGAGGCAGGCCTAAGACCAGACTGAATCATAAAGGACACAAAAGCTAAAGAAACATACGCGTTCACTTCCAATTCATCTATACTCCTGCTAGAGCAAAAAGAACACCATTTGGACCAGGCCAGACTATATTCCAGCCATGTCTTACGTGCTACAGAGTTCCTAAGATGCGCAGAGATCAGTCCCAGATCAAGCCCCAGAGGAAATCCGGGCACGGGGTTCCACACTGATCCGCCGATGGGGCCAACTCCCGGAATCTCCACAACTGTAAACGAGATAAGGCGTCAGCTATGTTATTATCAATCCCAGGAATATGCTTGGCTTTTAACCAGATATTAAATCTCATGCAGTGCAACACCAAAAAAACGTAAAAGTTTGATAACTAGCTCTGATTTGGAAGAAAGCATATTGATAGCAAATAGAACACCTTTATTATCCGTATTAACAATAATCCTACGATTAACAAAGTGTTCTTTCCAAATCACAATAGAAACTATAACCGGGAATAACTCGAGGAGGACTATATTGCGCAAAATGTCTTGCTGCAACCAACTGGAGTGCCATCTAGAGGCACACCAGTGGCCATCAAGAAAAGCGCCAAAACCAGATGAACCGGTGGCGTCTGTAAAAAAGTTTAACTGAAAATCATTAGTAAAAGATTGCTGCCATACTGTGGATCCATTGAAATTGCAGAGAAAAGAATCCCAAATTTTAAGATCTTCCTTAACACTCTTAGAGATGCGAATATGAGAACCAGGGTTCTTAAAACCTCTAATAGCTAGAGCAAAACGTCTGGAAAAAATTCTAGCTATGGGAATAACCCTAGCCGCAAAAGCAAATAGACCCAAAAGGGATTGGGCCTCTTTTAATAAAACTTTGCTTTTTGACAAAAATAAGGAGATCATTATTCTCATACGGTGTAATTTATCCTCGGGCAATCTGAACTCCATTGACGATGAGTCAATAGTGATGCCCAGAAATTCTAAAGAGGATACCGGGAGTACCGTCTTCTCATGGGCAATGGGAATACCGAAGGAATTACAAATATGAAAAATGTTTCCAGCAATACCGAACATACTGGGGAGTCTGCTGGACCTAAAAATAAAAAATCGTCTAAATAATGCAGAATACCCCCAACAGGGGAACATTCAGACAGAACCCAATGCAAAAATTTTGAAAAGGACTCAAAATAAAAGCATGATAACGAGAACCCCATGGGCATACATTTATCAAAATAAAATTGGTCCTGAAAATGAAAACCCAGGGAATTGAATCCTTGTGGATGCACCGGTAGCAGGCGAAAGGCAGATTTGATGTCTGCCTTAGCCAACAGCGCACCGTGCCCAAAGTGACGTAAAAGTTCTAGTGCTTCATCAAAGGAAGAGTATGACACTGGGGCTATAACCTCTGCAACCTCATCATTGAGTGAAGCATCCACAGGATATGATAAATGGTGAATAAGCCTGAAACTACCCCGCTCTCTTTTAGGAACAATGCCCAATGGGGATATGCGAAAATTTTTAAAAGGTGGGCAGGAAAAGTGGCCAGCTACTCTTCCTTCTGACACCTCTTTAAAGATTTTCTCTTGTACAATTTCAGGATGACACCTAGCAGAGCGCAAATTTTTAACTAAAGTGCATCCAGACCCTGAAAAGGAGGGAACCAAGAAACCGTCCTTGAAACCATCAGATAGCAGCCGTGCCATCGTGCGGTCTGGATAGAGATCTAGCCACGGTTGCATGCTTAGCAGGCTCACTGGGGTCCTGGCCTTTTCCACCAGCATCGCGTGGAAAGGATGGGAGGGAAGCAACTGATGATTTTTTGAAACATCTATTCGCCGAATGGTTCCCATTGCAGAAGGAGCACTCATGCCTATATCTGCAGTTAGATAAGAATCTGCACTGTCCTTTATTAAAGGCAAAACAGAAACCTTTACGAAAGGCAGTTTGTGGGCTAGGCCCAGTTCTAGGTGTGAACTGCGGTTCTTGTGGAAGCATGAGATTCAACCATAAACCCACATCCTTACATCCCCATTGCAAGGAAGGGTGAACTGCTAATTTTTGCCTGAAATTCTCATCATAGGTGAACCAGGCTGAACCGCCAAAATTACGAAATGCTTCAGAAACTATATCCACGTGTTGAAAAAGGCCTGAGCATTTCTCAGGAAATTGTTCACCCAACACGGATGCAAAAATGCAAAAGGCCTGCAGCCAGTTCTGAAAGGTTTTAGGTACAGCCCTGCGCCTATCCTCTTCTGTGCGCTCATCTGATTTCTTGTCAGATTTAACTAGAAATTCCTTGGAAGCTGGCAATAAAGACAACAGATCAACAAATTCACCTCCCCAAATTTTTTCTTTGACAGAAGTGGATAAGTGGAAGCCCAGCGGTGATATTTCACATGGCATAGGAGCCTTAAAGGAGGACTCTGCAACCATGGAATGCGCAGAGCGTGCAGAAGGCATAACAGCTTTACGAACCTGAACCGGCTTGCGGGCCGTACCACCTGTATTATGTTTAAAATTCTCACCCAGGGGGTTCTCTATCACATTATGCCAAATTGTACTTATGTCATCACTTTCATACTGTTGTAAAAAATTCTCAGCTTGCTGTGAAAAAGCACCATGTAACTGTGCCCCTTTAAAATCATTAATAGTATCAGCATCATACAAAGCACCAGAAAACTGTGCACCCTCAGCCTCCTCAGCAAAAGCACCAACTGTGTGTGCCCCTTTAAGCTTTTGCAACATACCAGATAACGATTTAACAAGAGCATTAAATTCAGTGACATTAACATCTGAGAATGTCTCACCAGCAGGCAGACTCCTATTTTGCTCACTTCTGGCCGCAGCAGGTGCAGACTGAGTAGCAGTACTTTCTCTCCTTGGAGGTGCATTCCTGTGAGGAACGCTGCCAGCTCTCTCCTTTCCTTTAGGTTGAGAAGAAGCCTCCGTTCTCTGTCTCTTCTTTTTCCTCCCTGGCTGCTGGTGCAGACTGCGCATGACCGCTTCTGGCTCCACCATCTTTTCTTGGGCTGTGACATTCGACGGGCCGGGCGGAGTCTCAGCACGTCCATCCTCCAGGCACTGCATAAGCCACTCCTCACCTCCGGAGCCCTCGGCTTTTTCTATGAGGCGGCGGAGCAAGCTCTCTCTTCTCTCAGGTGAGCGGTGCTTCATGCTCCTGAGTCCCGGTCCGGTTCCACAGGGTCTGCTTGTTAACGGGCGGACTGCCCCTTTTATCTCCTTCAGAAAGCGGGCTATGCAAACCGCCAATTTCCTCCAATCAGCTGCTTGTTGCTGTGCAGCAGATGCTGCTGCTGTAACCAATAGCAAACCTGTAAGAAACATAAGGAAACCTGCATCCCCTTTTGAGCTCTCCCATGTTGGTCCTGCATATTGCATGGACCTGTCAGTAGATAAAAACAAACTGTGCAGCTCTGACTAAAGTTGAATAATGCCCTTGTTTTAGGTGTAGGCCATTTACATACCTTAAAAGACCTGACTGGTATACTCCCAGGATGTTGGTAAGTGAGAACTAGTCATTACTGTATTACTGCTCACCTCCACCATCAGGGGAGAGAACTAGCAAGTGAGGGGGTTTGAATCAGAGAAAGAGTTCACTCCTGTGATAGTGGAGGTGAGCAATGACGACTAGACCTCGCTTAGCAATGACCTTGGAGTATTTAGCAACATCCTGGGTGTATTCCAGTCAGACCTTATAAGGTATGTAAATGGCCTACATCTATAGCAAGGGCATCTTGCTATTATTCATCTTTAGTCAGAGTTGCGCAGTCTGTTTTAGGCTCGGTTCGCGCCAGTTTGTGGTGCTAGATCGCATGTGATTTGTACCGCACTGCAGTGCAAATCACATGCGATGCCCATGCAATGCGATTTCAGCCATACAGATTGTATAGCTGAATTTGCTTCGCATTCGGACCAAACTCACACAGGACCCTTTTTTTGGTCTGCACCAGAATCAGATCTCATGGGTGTTCACACATGTCCAAACTGTCATATGCGAGCTGAAATGGGGGTGTCATTAACCACTTGCCTATCAGCCGCCATCATTATAAATTCCAGAGAGTTGCCGTACTGGTACATCGGCTCCTTCAAGAGCGATAGCAGGCATGCGTGCACGCTCGCTGCACGGCAGGGGACCTCATGTGTGTGGCCAGTGGCCGCAATGTCCACCGGCCACCCACGATCATGGCCACAAGAGCCAGAATGGGGATTTGTGTGTGTAAACACACAAATCCCCATTCTGGCAGGCATAGGCATCGCCAGGGGGTGGCTATTGAGGCTGTAGGCCCGAATCTGGAACCCATAGCCCCGAGTCTCTTGCCGCAGGGTCCCTGCCTAACCAGCAGGTCACAGCTGCGAGGGGGTGCATTAGAGGTGGAGGAGAGAGAGGAGTGGGCGGATGCGCAGAGATGACATCATCTCTCTCTCTGCCCTGCCAGATTGGCACCAATGCAGCGACAATGCACATTTGGTGGCACTGGCTGGCATGGCGAGTGACAATCCACATCAGTTGGCAAGTGACAACCCACATCTAGTGGCAGGTGATGTGGCAAGTGACAATCTGCTAATGGTGGCAGGTGATGTGGCAAGTGACAGTCTGCAAATGGTGGCAGGTAATGTGGCAAGTGACAATCTGCAAATGGTGGCAAGTGACGTGGCAAGTGACAATCTAATAATGGTGACAGGTGACGTGACAGGTGACAATCTGTAAATGGTGGCAGGTGACGTGGCAAGTGACAATCTGCAAATGGAGGCAGGTGACGTGGCAATCTGCAAATGGTGGCAGGTGATGTGGCAAGTGACAATCCACATCTGGTGGTAGGCGACATGGCAAGTGACAATCCACATCTAGTGGCAGGTGACGGTGCCAAGTTAAAAAGCTGCATCTGGTGACAGACGACGGTGGCGAATGACACGCCCAGGGCTCCCACTGATTCTGCATTATGGTGAGTTGAACCACTTCATTATACATTAGAATGTAACAATAGAAACAATGTGCTTCAATCACCCTGACACCATATCGATCATGGTGCCATGATGATTGAAACGCCAATACCAGCCTTTGCCCGCAAAAAATTGCTTACCACCGGTGTGACCCCCCCCCCACCCAGGCCTACAAAAATGTTGAAGACCACTGCTATGGGCTCTAGCCCCAGATCTTTTGCAGACCTAGCAACGCCCCTACTGACAGGGGAGGAAAGACAGATCTGCTGTTCCTAGTAATTAGGAACAGCAATCTGTCTCCTCCTCCAGTCAGTCACATCCCCCCACAGTTAGAAACACACATGAGGGAACATATTTAACCCCTTGACAGCCACCTAGTGTTAACCCCTTTCCTGCCAGTGACATTTACACAGTAATCAGTGCATTTTTATAGTACTGATCACTGTATAAATGTCAATGGTCCCAAAAATGTGTCAAAAGTGTCCGATCTGTCCGCCGCAATGTCGCAGCCCCACTAAAAAATAATAATAATAAAAATACCATAAATCTATTTCCTATTTTGTAGACGCTATAACTTTTGAGCAAACCAATCAATATACGCTTATTGTGATTTTTTTTTTTACCAAAAATATGTAGAAGAATACATATCGGCCTAAACTGATGAAGAAATTTGTTTTTGAAATTTTTTTGGGGATATTTATTATATCAAAAAGAAAAAAAATATTGTTTTTTTTTTAAATTAACGCTATTTTTTTGTTTATAGTGCAAAAAATAAAAACCGCAGAGGTGATCAAATACCACCAAAAGAAAGCTCTATTTGTGGGAGAAAAAAAGGACGCCAATTTTGTTTGGGTACAACGCAGCACGACCGCGCAATTGTCAGTTAAATTGGACGCAGTGCCGTATAGCAAAAATTGCCTGTTCATTAAGGGGGAAAATCTTTCGGGGCAGAAGTGGTTAACAATGTATTGACACTCCCAACATTTTGCATATGGCAGTGTCAACTGCCTTGCAAGTCAGGTGCGATCCAGGAACCCGCAGTGGAATCGCAGGGTTCCCGCATCGCATAAGTGTGAACTGGGACTTAATCTACAAACATCCCTTACCTGCAACATTTTGCATATGGCAGTGTCAACTGCCTTGCAAGTCAGGTGCGATCCAGGAACCCGCAGTGGAATCGCAGGGTTCCCGCATCGCATAAGTGTGAACTGGGACTTAATCTACAAACATCCCTTACCTGCAAAGGTTTTTTATAAAGGTGAACTATTCTTTTAAAGATATACTTGCTTTCCATGTTATGTGGTTTATTCAAAGAATGACTCAATTCATAGGCAGTAATCCATTAGCTTTAATTATATATTTAATTAAGGTATCTTTCAGGGTTTTTTTTTTACGTTTGTCTACTTTATTCTTTTTGGCACTGTGGTTAATCTTAAGAGGCTCATTAGAACCATCATCCTGCATAAATATTTAATTGTGATTTCACAGCCGAAGTGTGAGTCAACAACAAAAATTTCACACACTGTCACATCCAAAACAAACAACACAACGTCTTCACACAGTGTCACGGTGTTGCAAAATATTTCCTTTTCCCATCATATATTTTGTGTTGTTTTTCTTTTTATTAAGATCAATATTTTCTATGCTTTACATTTACCTCAACGAACAATGGTATCCATGATAGTTCACTTCTTTTTTAGAGTGGAAATGATTCCATACGTAAAGAGCACTAATCATCTGTTTGAGAGAGGATTTAAACTGCTTTGTCATACTTCTCATTGTCCTTATATCATGGGGATGTCAGACGTAACATTCATTCCTACACTTTTCAATGTCACTGCTTTATAATCATCTGTGAATGTTTTAACAAGCAGGTCTATTTATCAAAGGAACAAAACAGCAATCTTACAGCATACAGATTAGCTCCATGGGGTGTTAAAAATTAGGTCTTATTTTAAAATAGCTGTAACCCCGATGTAGCACCCTGGAGTTTAGTCAGGGAGCTCCTCACCAATTTACTTGCCAAGAGTAGTTATCTTGGTCGATTGATAGGGATCTATTGATTTCTCTCTAAGCTTGGCCTTGTTGCACTTTTCTCTGCTACCACTAGGTGGTAGCAGAGAAAAGTGGTGCTAGATACGAGACTGGCAGCCCAAGGTCAGATTATGGGTATATGAGTGTCCCAGCCAATGGGCAGGGGTTTTCTTTAATCCCTTGGCCTGCTGATAGAGCCTAAATAGTCAGGTGGGGTCAGGTGATCTGTGTTCTGTGCCACCCGGACTGACCTCTGAGTGGACACGTGCCTTGTCTGCCCCAGGCTGCTAGGCTGGAGATTGGGCCTATCCCGGGGGCATCTGGCTGCCAGGCTGTGTGAGGGCCTATTCAGAAGTAAGAGGGCAGCGCAGGGTTGGGACTGCGGCTTGCAGTCCAACCAAAAGTGACAGTTCTGCCGGCCGGAGAATCTGTCAGTGGTCGAAGGTAGGAGGGAAGCTGTTGCCACAAAGGGACCACAGTGAGTAACAGAAGCAAGTACCAGAATCATATTCTCACAGAAGGACACAGTGGAGAATCTGGAAACTTCAGGCGGTGATCAGGTCAGGGACCCAACCAACGGAGGAGACGCTTGCAGAGCAGCCTTGTGTGTCATGCCAGGGGCTGAGTCGGTTAGCAGGGGTGAAGCTTGAGAAGTATCTGAAGTGCCAAGCTAGGGACCCAGCAGGGAAGCCGGGGTGACGCTTGAGGGGATACCACCGCAAACCTTGGAGGAGCTCAAGGGATTCATAGTCAGTGAATCATTGGGTCTAGTGAGAGACCAGGAGCTCAGTATTGAAAAACTACAAGGAGCAGTTGTAGTGGGGCTGAAAGAACTGACAGATTTGAGTTAGGAACTGTTGAAGGACTGTTACCATAGGAGACAGCAATCCTGCATGTGCAGAAGTGGCGCCTTGCTGGGGCCCTTCCCTGCACGACTGTTTTCCTATTGAAGTCTCAGAGTCTACCAATTGAGTTTTCAACTATCTAAGGGTGTCCTGACCCAAACCCTCTTTCCCCCAAAACTGTCAAAAGAAATAAAACCTCTTTTACATCCAAGGAGTGTCTGGCGCCCAATGACTTTCATGATCTTTGCACCCACTATGCCTCACAGCCCACCACATATTGAAGGATGCCAGCTATCTCTGGCCTTGGAGGTTCTTATCAGACCAAAAGTGGTAAAATACCTTGCTACACCTAAATCGAGGGTCTCCAAACCTTCTAAACAAAGGGCCAGTTTACTTTCCTTCAGACTTTAGGGGGGGCCGGACTGTGGCCATTGGGAGTAGAAAAGGTCCTGACACCAGTGGGGAAAAAATAATGCCCCATCGTTTGTTTCAGTAGGAGTAACTGTGCCCCATCATTTGTGTCAGTGGGAGAAATTGTGCCCCATCAATGATGTCATTGGGACCCATTGTGTCATTGGAAAAAATTGTGCCCCATCATTGGTGTCATTGGGAAAAACTCATGGTCTCATTGGGAGGAATAGTTCCCCATCACTGGTATTAGTGGGAGGAATTGTGCCCCATCATTGGTGTCAGTGGGGGGAATTATGCCCCCAAGGGCCAGATAAAAGTGAGAAAAGGGCCGCATCTGGCCCCCGGCCCACAGTTTGGAGACGCCTTCCCTAAATTAATGACATTTTGTTTCCTAAAGCACTGTGTGTAAAAAAAAAAAAAAAAAAAAAAAAAAAAAAAATGAACATTTTTAAAGAGGAAATAAACTTCCATGGATTGTTTGTACCTATAGGTCAGCCTATAATAAGGCTTACCTATAGATACTATACATATCTCCTAAACGTGCACCGTATCAGAGCCAGATACACACAGATCACATACACCACAAACGTTATGCCCCATACACACGATCGGACATTCCGACAACAAAATCCATGGATTTTTTTCTGACGAATGTTGGCACAAACTTGTCTTGCATACACATGGTCACACAAATCTTGACGGAAATTCCGAATTTCAAGAACGCGATGACGTACAACACGTACAACGAGCCGAGAAAAATTAAGTTCAATAGCTAGTGTGGCTCTTCTGCTTGATTCTGAGCATGCGTGGAACTTTGTGCGTCGGAATTGTGTACACACGAAAAAAATTTATGACAATGAATTTTGTTGCCGGAAAATTTGAGATCCAGATCTCAAATTTTGTGTGACAGAAATTCCGATGGAAAATATCTGATGGAGCCTACACAAGGTCGGAATGTCCGACAACGAGCTCCCATCGAACATTTTCCGTCTGAAAATCCGACCGTGTGTACAGGGCATTAGAGCGAGAGCAATAATTCTAGCACTAGACCTAGTTTGGCACCATTCCACAAGTGTGCGCAATTTTAAAGCGTTAAATGTTAGATATCTATTTATTTGGTGTAACATCATCTATCACATTATACAAAGAAAGCAGGCTAACTTTAGTGGGGTTTTTCTTATTATTCATGAAACAGTTTTTTTTTGTTAGACGCATTTGAAAAATTGCTGCGCAAATACCGTGTAACATAAAAAGTTGACGACCACCATTTTATTCCCTAGGGTGTCTGCTAAAAAAAAAATATATATATATATATATATATATATATATATATATATATATATATAATGTTTGGGGGTTCTGCGTAATTTTCAAGCAAAAAAAAATGATGATTTTTATGTATATTTTACGTACATTTTATGTAGGAGAGAAGTGTCAGAATTGGCCTGGGTGGCAAGTGGTTAATTACCATAAGTATATTGGTGACTATACAAATAATTATTATATATTGTTTTTAAGGTAATTTACTATATTTTCAAAAACTGTGCTCAAGCAGGTGGCTAACGGACAAATTACTGAAGTTTGAAGTTATAAATTCCAACCAGTAATTTCACAGTATATAGATAAATAATAAATTATTATGTTATAACATATAGCATAATAATATATGATTTGGCTTGTACCTTTTCAGCAGCAGAAGATTCTCCTTTTCCCTCTTAACTGTGTGAGAAAAAAATGGGATTATGGGTAAATCTTATCTTATCTTCCTAGTAGTTAAGAGGGCTGAGCTGGACGGGAGCATGTGTCTTTTAGACACATGCCCCCTTCTATGACACTGCAGTGAGGGGACAGCCTCCACTGCAGCAGTTTTATTGGACAGCTGGTTCCAATGGTGCTTTACCATTGGTCCAAGGCTCCAAGCTGTCCAATGTTCTATGTTCATGGCTCTGCCTCACCTGCCTCCCCTGACTGCACGTCCCTGGTGTGAAGATGGATGCAGCCTCCAGTAGTGATAGCGAGAGTTTTGTTTGCAGATAAGTTTCACATAATGTGCTAGTATGCGATGCATACTAGCACATTATGCCTTTACTTTGCAGGTCAGGAAAAAGAAAAACAAAAGAGGCAGCGTTTACTTCCTCTTTAACCACTTCCCACCCGGCCACTGCACATAAACGGCCAGGTGGGAGCTCCCTCCTTCTGACTGGACGTTCGCGAACGTCCTTCAGAAGGAACGGGATCGCAGCCACGCTATCCCGATGCGTGCGTGTCACCCGGACAAGCCGCATCTCAGAACGGTAGGAGGGCAATGTGATTTGCCCTCCTGATCCGCACGATGGCTGTGTGTAATCACAGCCATTGTAAAGTAAACATGGGGGAGGGGTGGCATTTGACAGGAGATCGTGCCGCCACGTGCCCACGCAGTGGCGCGATCCTGATCTGCCTGTACCCCCAGAGACAGTGGAGTAGTATAACACAGGAGGGCCCTGTGATTGGCCCTCCTGATCACATGACGACTGTGTCCAATCACAGTCGCCATGTAATGTAAATAGAGAGCGGTTGTAACTGCTCTCATCTCTTCCTCTCCTCACACAGAGCCTGTCAGTGAGGAGAGGAAGAGAGATCTGTGCTGCAGCCGGGAGATCAGTGAGTTTTATAGCTGTTTGTCTGCTGTTTACCCACTGATCACCCAGCTAGTGTCCCCAAAACACAGTGTCCCTAAAACAGTGAAAACACCTGTCAGTGAACATCTGCCCATCAACAACTGGCACATCTGTCCGCCAACAGCGGCCACATCTGTCCGCCAACAGCGGGCACATCAGCCCGTCATCATCAGGCACATCTGCCTGCCAATCATCAGGCACATCTGCCGCCCACCATTAAGCACATCTGCCGCCCGCCATCAGGCACATCTGCTGCCCGCCAACATCTGGCACATCTGCCGCCTGCCATCTGGCACATCAGCCGCCCGCCATATAGCACATCTGCCGCCCGCCATCTGGCACATCTGCCATCCGCCATCTGCCCACGATCAGGCACATCAGCCCGTCAACAGCTGGCACATCAGCCCGTCAACAGCTGGCACATCAGCCCGTCAACAGCTGACACATCAGCCCGTCAACAGCTGACACATCAGCCCGTCAACAGCTGACACATCAGCCCATCATCAGCTGGCACGTCAGCCCGTCAACAGCTGACACGTCAGCCCGTCAACAGCTGACACATCAGCCGCACACTATCATCAGGCACATGTGCCTGCCATCATCAGGCACATCTGCCCGCCAATCATCAGGCACATCTGCCCGCCAACATCAGGCATATCTGCCGCCCACCATCAGGCATATCTGCCGCCCACTATCAGGCACATCTGCCGCCCGCCATCAGGCACATCTGCCGCCCAATATCAGGCACATCTGCTGGCCGCCATCTGACACATTTGCTGCCCGCCATCTGACACATCTGCCACCCACCAACATCTGGCACATCTGCCACCCGCCATCTGGCACATCTGCCACCCGCCATCTGCCCACGATCAGGCACATCTGCCCGCCAACATCAGGCACATCTGCCCGCCAACATCAGGCACATCTAGCCACCCACCATCTAGCACAACTGCCGCCCGCCATCTGACACATCTGCCGCCTGCCATCTGACACATCTGCCGCCCGCCATCTGGCACATCTGCCCGCCAACATGACGAAAAGATCTTACAGCGCAGAGGAGGCTCTCCAAATACTCCAGAGTATGTCAGACGAGAGTAGCGGGGAATTCTCTCCGTCAGACTCGGATAGCGACTATGAGCCAGTGGAAAGCAGTGGCTCTGAGATAGAAACAGAGGAAGATAGAATCCTAACAAGGAGAATCAGGAGAAATGAGCAGGAGGAGACATTCACCAGCAGCGCAGCACTCCAGGGCATCCACCAGCAGGCATCCACCAGCAACGCAGCACTCCAGGATGATATGCAGGCATCCACCAGCAGCCCAGCACTCCAGGATGATATACAGGCATCCACTAGTAGCGCAGCACTCCAGCGCATCCACCAGCAGGCATCCACCAGCAGCGCAGCACTCCGGGATAGGCAGGCACCCACTAGCAGTTCTGCAACCTTCCTAGAAGATAGGCCAGATGCTAGCAACAGATCCCATCAATGAGGCAGTGCCCTTACTAGCCTCCCAGATGTTCTACTGTATCCAACATGGCTGCCCGATACGTCAGTAGAACCTGTAATACCCCTTTTTACAGCCCAGCCAGGCCCTCAGATGCAGACGGAAAATGTAACCCCACTTTATTATTTTCATTTATTTTTAACCAATGATCTCCTAACCTACACTGTGGAGCAATGTAATCTATATGCCAGCCAACATATAGCCAACAATCCAAGTTCTTCATATGCCCGTCCTTTTGTTTGGAAACCCCTCACCGTGGAAGAATTTAACATTTTCCTTGGCCTAACCCTCAACATGGGGCTGACAAAAAAATGAACTCCATTCCTACTGGTCTACCCAACCTATCCACCACATGCCGGTCTATTCGTCATTGATTCCCAGAACCCGTTATGAGATGATCATGAGATTTTTACACTTCAATAACAATGCCCAATGCCTCCCTCGAAATCATCCCAGTTACGATAAATTATTCAAAATTCTGCCCCTAATCAATTTTTTTTGCACCAGCTTCAAGGAGATGTTTACCCCTGATAGAAATATATGTGTAGATGAATCCCTAGTACACTTCACCGGAAGACTCGGAATAAAACAATACCTCCCCAGTAAAAGAGCCAGACATGGGGTAAAATTTTATAAGGCATGTGACAGGGCCAGGGGTTACACATATGACTTCATAATTTATGAGGGAAAAGACAGACAGCTATACCCCCCTGGATGCCCTACCTACATGGGAACAAGTGGCAAAATTGTCTGGCAGCTGATCCAACCATTACTTGGGAAAGGTTACCACCTATATGTAGACAATTTCTACACTAGTCTCCCACTTTTCTGCCATTTGTACTTAAAGAACGCTGTGGCCTGTGGGACAGCACGGACCAACCGCAAAGGCTTCCCACAAAGATTGGTCACCAAGAAATTGAAGCAGGGTGAAATGGCCAGTATGCGGACTGAAGAGGTACTAGCGGTGAAGTGGAGAGATAAAAAAAGAGATGTCTACATCCTTTCCACAATACATAATGACACCTTGGTGGAACTTCAGAGAAGAAGAGGCCCCATACAGAAGCCAAAATGTGTGCATGAGTACAACCTATACATGGGGGGTGGATATGAACGACCAGATGATGCAGCCTTACTTGGCCACCAGGAGATCACTATTTTGGTACAAGAAAGTCGACATTTATTTGATGCAACTTGCCCTATTTAATTCATATATCATTTTTTTAAGTGCACCCAAAGTTCCCTAACCTATCTAAAATTCCAAGAAGACGTTGTCACAGCCCTTCTCTATCCCCAAGGCAAAGCCCCTCAACTAATTCGCTCCAATTCATTAGCCAGACTCCATGAAAGGCACTTTCCCGAAATCCTCCCTCTTACCCAAACAGGTCGCAAGCCCCCAAAAAAATGTTGTGTGTGTTCAAGTAGAGGAATTCGCCGTGACACCTGATACTACTGTCCCCAATGCCCCTCCCAGCCAGGCCTCTGTATTGGAACGTGCTATCGAAGCTATCATACTTCACTACACTATTAGTAAAGTGAAGATGATTTTTTTCCAGTTTCCACTATCTGCCATTTCTGTGAATGACCCGGACTGTTAACGACTATGCCTCTGCCAAACATCTTTCTGCCTTCAACGTGAATTGACCCGGACTGTTAAATGACCATGCTTTTTGCCTGCCTCCTGAACTGATCATTTGCCCTGCCACTGTACAGCACAGAGGTCTCACATATGTGAGGGGCCCCAGAAAAGGTTTTCCGAGTGGAGAAAACATTTTTCCCTGGGTTTTTAGTTTTCTCGGATTAGGGTCTGGAGACTTGGAGGCTTGGTAGAAATTTGGGTGGGAAGAAGCCTCTACCCCTGTCCTCAGGTCTTACCTGACCAAGGCCCAATGTACAAAGTGCTGCCTGCTGCCACCTGAACTGGTCATGCCTCTGCCTGTCACCTGAACTGGCCATGCCTTTGCCTGCCACATGACCTTGCCATGCCTTTGCCTGCCACATGACCTTGCTATGCCTTTGCCTGCCACCTGGACTGGCCATGCCTATGCCTGTTACCTGAACTGCCTGCTAAACCTTAGACTGTACTGAACCATGTTCATATTTTCCGTATCTGTCTGCTGCCTGGACAATTCCTGGACATTTCCTTCTTCTTCCTGTCTGGACAAATGCTTTGGCTGCTCTGGAACGGTATTCCTGCCTGCTAAAACCACAGGTGAGCTTTTTTTTTTTACCTTTTGCTCAGCAGAATGTATTTTGGGGTGTAATTCTTGGTGTGTACATGCTATGTGTTAGAAGCCTGGAGGTGCTACTAGCATGTTGGGCCTCTGTATGTGGCCAGGCTGTGGAAAAGTCTCACATATGGGGTATCGCCATACTCAGGACAAGTAGCAGAATGTATTTTGGGGTGTCATTTTGGCTATGTGCATGCTATGTGTTAGAAAGATCTTCTAGATTGACAACTTTGTGAGAAAAAAATAGGTTTTCATTTTCTTTCCACATTTTTCAAAAACTTGTGGAAAGAAATGACATGTTCAAAAGACTCATTATGCCTCATAGAATATACATTGGGTTGTTTTCTTTCCAAAATTGGGTCATTTTGTGGGTAATTCCATTGTCCTGGTGCTCCAGGGCCTTCAAAAATGTGATAGGTACTCAGGAAATGAAATGTGTAATTTATGCCTTTAGAACGCCTGATGGTGCTATATGGATGTTGGGCCTCTGTATGTGGCCAGGCTGTGGAAAAGTCTCACACATGGGGTATCGCCATACTCAGGACGAATAGCAGAATGTATTTTGGAGTGTAATTGCAATTATGCCTGCACCGTGTGTGAGAACTAACTTGTAAATATGACAATTTAGTGAAGAAAAAAAAATATATATATATTTCTTAATTTTCCAAAGCATTGTGGGGAAAAAATTTCAACTTCAAAAAATTCACTATGCCTCTTACTAAATACCTCAGACTGTCTTCTTTCCAAAAAGGGGTCATTTGGGGGGTTATTGTACTGTCCTGACATTTTAGGGCCTCAAGAAATGAGATCAGTGCATTAGGCCATCAGTGCATTAGGATTGATACATTTTCAATAATGCGTAGCATGGCTTGTAGACTCTATAACTTTCACACACACCAATGATCCTACAATTATCAGGATTTTTTTTTACCAAAGACATGTGGTAGAATACATTTTTGCCTAAATTTTCAACAAAATTTAATTTTTTTGGTTTCTTTTAAAAGAGAAAGTAGAAAATTTTGTTTTTTTTTCAAAATATTTGCTCTTTTTTCGCTTATATCACTAAAAATAAAAAATGAAGTGGTGAATAATAACCACCAAAAGAAAGCTCTATTTGTGTGAACAAAATGATAAAAATTTCATTTGGCCACAGTGTAGCATGACTGAGTAATTGTCATTCAAAGAGAGAGCACTGAAAGCTGAAAATTGGTCTGGGAAGGAAGGGGGTGAAAGTGCCCAGTATTGAGGTGATTAAATAAGATATGTGTTTACTTTTTTTTTTCCTTTTCCTTTGCTGTGTCTAAGTGCTGCTAATCTCATGCAGCCTCTTTGTAGCCACTTCACATCTACTTACACAAACAGTCCAGGGACGCCTACGTGGCATTTCTCAGAGCAATCTTCCTCATGGTGACAACAGTGGACAATGCTAGCGCTAATGTCTGCTGAAACAGTCTTGTACAATATAGTGTCCATCTGAATTCCATGTGAGAAGGTGTCAAAGTAGGTGCACACAAGGGATGAGCTCAAGGTTCAGACAAAACTTTGACCATACAGGCATTTGTCTAAACACTGAACTTTTAGCCTATTCATCAGGAAGCAAACATCATATATTGTGGCAACATTTCTAACACTGCTACTGTATATGTGACAGCTTCCTATCTGCCAATGATTGCTAAGCACATCTAGCCACATTCATTAACTAGACAAAAATCCCTTGCCTTGTACACAAAGGTTCAGGGATAGCACTGAATAAATATGGCATCATGGGACTTTTTTTTGAGTGGTTCTAAAGGCAGAAGGTTTTTTATTACAATTACTGCCAGCCCCTCTGTTATAACAAACTATACTACTCAGTGTATGTGTTTTTTTTTTTTATTCTGCTGCTAAATACCTTTTTTCACATCGCCGATGTGCGGTCACTTGAACGCCTGCAGCTCTCCTTCCCCAATCTAAGGACTACAGAGGGAGGGGATGAGATCCCCCTCTGACATCAGACGGGCAGTCACATGACTGCACATCGGCTATCTGGAATAGTGTATTTAGCTGCAGAATCTAAAAAAAAACACATACACAGTATTTTATATCTTGTTATAGCAAAGGGGATGGCAGTAATTGTGAGCACTAATTTTACTGCCACACACAGGAGCTGACAGGCAAGGAGGGAGGGGGAGAGGGAGAGACTGTGGGCCGATGGAGGCACGTAAACTTACATATTTATGTACCGGTCACATTTTTGCTATATAAATTAGTGTTATGTTATAGCTTAGTATCTGGCGCCATCTAGCGACCAAAATTGTGTATGGACTTGATTTTTTTTTTCTTTCTGGTTAATGTGAGATTTCCACATTAACTTGACCTACCCATAATGCCTATGACCTCCCATGAACACCAAGAGAACAGAACTGCATTGTGGGAAGACTATAAAAGAACTCGGGGCAGCCATCTTAGGTCTCTTGGAAATGCATGGTCAGACTGGGAGGATGCGTGTGAGGTCTCCAGCGCAGCGCGGCCTACCTCCACGGAAGAGCGATCCAAGCACCAATACTGTGACACACCAGTGAGCTGGGCTGACGGAGAGGCAAGACTGGGAATGAGCCAGAGAAGCCTGTCGGAGCCATCTGGGAGTCCCGGAACGTCTCGTTGTGCGGAGCAGAGCAGCGCAGCAGTGCCGGCCAGCCGGGAACAGGACCCTAAACACCGGAGCGGAACTTTCTGACAATATTGACCTGGCTGGGTGAGAGGGCTGTTGCCCAAAAGTTTCCTTGATGCACTTTTACACATTCATCTGTACAATACAGAGTTGCTGGGATCCATAGTCCCACAAGCAAATTTAAAGGATTAGACTGAGCTAAAAATGGGCCCCGGGCCTGTATTCAATTGAGGATCTGGTACTGTGTCATCGACATCAGAGATAGTTGCAGTACTACTGTACCATAACTTTGATTCAATGTTCAGCTTGTTTTTATCGGGAGTCATTAACCATTGGATTTCAAATTCATTTGATTCATAGCTAGCAGAAGAAAGAAGAAAAGGACTGTCTAATAAAACACAAGGCTTTGTGTTTCATTGCCATATTAAAGTTACTGTGATATCAAGTAATGGGAGCTCCCTAAAGATTGTGCTATACTTTGTTAAATTAGCATCCTATTTCCTTAGAGTTACAACGTGTGCAAAGGATGGGACAGTGCTCATAGTGAAATCAGTTCACTCTGCCATTTATCCCATTTTCCTTGACACATTACTAACAGGTTAATTCAAAAACTTTACATCTATGTAATACTTTTGTAAGTTGAAATCTGTTGACTGTCACACTACGTTGGTCTGACAGTACAACTATTGTAGTGTTCTACTTTAAAGCAAATACAGTAAACAAAGTTCTTGTTTAAGTAATTTTGTGTGGAGTGTTGTTTTCATTCGTATTATTGACCAGGTGGGGGCTGGAGATTAAAGGTAAAGACATAAGGGTATATTACATTGTATATTGTGAAATTGTCTTTAGGTTTTTACCGCACACTATATTACACCACAGCTGTGTCAAGGGGACTGAGAGAAATCAAGGGGGTAAAGAAGCAGAGTGTAGGCCCAATTAAAATACAGCAGCTCCTTTGGGGGTCAGTGCTACACGTGGGGGCTCGTCGGGGATACTGTTACTCTGCAGTCAAGCCCACTCTCCTCTTGACACCAGTATGGAGCCCGTCACTGTGGTTCAGTGGTGCGAAGCAGAAGGAGCACACTCAGGGGGGGCGTGGCTTGATGGTGGAGCGAGCGGCCGCATAGTCACAGCGCTCCGGCTCTCAACAACCATCCTGTAGGCATCCTGAGTCCTATCTCCTCACCGAGGGTCTCAATTTGTTCCCCACGGCGGTGGGCACAAAGCAGGCTGGCTACCATGGTGAAATATGGGCTGGCTTGGCCCCCATCCACGTCGGACCGTCTGGCCGGGACACAGGCCTCTCGGGCAGCCACGCTGCAGGTGCATCTATCTGATGACCGGAGCTCTGCTAGTGGGGTGAGTGCTTCTACTCCTGCTATCTTCCGTACTCAGACTGTCTCCCAGTTATCACAAGACCCCCAGACAGCTCAGGACCCCCAGCAATCAACTGATGATGATGGTGAGCTGAATCCCCCTGCTGAACCAACCCTGGCCACCATTATGCTGGCTATACAAGATTGTAAGGCCTCCCTCACTACTCAAATAGCCTCCATAAGAATGGATTTCTCACTCCTTAAACAGGATGTCCAAAACCTCCGTGACAGGGCTGGGGATATGGAGGAACGTATTAGTTCTGTGGAGGACACTATGCACCCCCTAACTGTTAAAGTGAGAGATAATACTGGGGAACTAGCAGCTCTCTGCGCCAAAATTGACGATTTGGAGAATCGTTCTAGAAGGAACAATTTACGTTTTGTTGGATTCCCTGAACGCACGGAGGGCTCACACCCTGAAAAATTTTTATACTCCTGGCTGAGAGATATCTTTGGCACTGATGCGCCATCTTTTTCATATGTGATTGAGAGGGCACACCGTGCACCCCCACGTCCTCCCCCAGAGGGAGCACCTCCACGTTCAATCATTGCTCGCATCCTAAACTTCCAGGATAAAGTGGCCATTTTACGAATAGCAAGAGAGAAAGGTCCGCTTAAATACAACGGCAACAATATCTCTATTTATCCTGACTTCTCCGCTGAGGTGCAGCGCCAACGCATATCATTCTCAGCAGTGAAGAATCGTCTGCGTGAGGAGGGATTGAAATATAGACATGTGCATTCGTTTTCGTCCGAATGCATTTTCGTCTGAATTTCAGGTATTTTCGTTATCATTTTAACAAACGATAACGAAAGTGCAGAATCCAAAAAACAAAAGATCCGACATAAACAAATGCTTTATTTTCGTTTTCGTTGCTACAACAGTTCGATATAGATAGGAGATTCGACATGATGATGACAATAACAATCTGTGTCTATTGAACCTGTGGTCGAATGTGCCTAACCTTAGCTCTATTAGTCCAAGATTATTCTACATAGAGAGAAAAGATTCGACATAGAGAGAAAAGATTTGACGTAGGGGAGAAAAGATTCAATGTAGGGGAGAAAAGATTCAACGTAGGGAAGAAAAGATAAATAAAAATAATGATGATGATGAATGTTATTGGCTGATTGTAACCAAAGAGGAGGAGCAGTAAAATAGCTAGAACTAAGTACACACGTACTTTGGCTTATGGTGTCTGTTGAAAGTTCTAAGAAGATTCGACGGAGCAGGTAAACTATACGGCGTCATACAGTTTAGCTGCTCCGTCGAATCTTCTTTGAACATTCGACAGACACCATAAGCCTTCAATGACAGATTCGACCTTAATTTAAATTTTCGGACGAATGCAATTATTAATGAAAAACGAAATAAATAAAAATGAATTTCGAGAGTAACTAAATAAATTTATTTTTCAGACGAAAAAGAAATTCCGAAACGAAATATTTCAGTGTGCACATGTCTATTGAAATATGCCATGCTTTTTCCTGCCAAGCTTCGCATCATATTCGACGGTAAAGCTCACTTTTACTCCAGCCCTAAAGAAGCCATGGCTTGGCTAAACGACCACTACGGGCCCACAGACAGGCGCAGAGGTCACTGACAGCTTCACCCATTTAATGTTCCCCTCTGCTGAACTCCTTATGGATGACACCATTCCCCCATCCACTAAATGCCACCTATACCAGAGGTCTTACAAAAAAAAGAAAAATCTGTAATCCTGCAACAACCTTTAACATTCCTGCTTGGCCTGTCATTTCTTTTTTTTTTTTTTCGTTCTCCTCGCTATTAAGAAGGACTGATTCTTATTTTTTCCTTTTTTTTGGTCTTCATACAAAACGTACCAAAAAGACATCCTGGATCAGGACATGACTTTATTTTTTTCTACTGTCAGTTGAGAGCCACACCGATCTCCACGTTACCTCCCCACCAGACAGTGGTGTGACCACGGAATAGTTGGACCCTCAATAACATTTCCCCCCCCCTTTTTTTTTTACGGGGAAGGAGGGGTCTATTTGGGTTTTGGGATCCAAGGCTCGCTAAGTTGGGGATGGCCGAGCGGGGTGGGGGTTATGGGTTTTTCAAGCACGGTTTGCTCTTTTTTGTGCTCTTTTTTATTTTTTTTTTACTTTTTTTCTCTTTTTTCAAATTATATAGATGCTGCTCGGAACGGTTTATTGGCTTACTCGGGTCTGTATACTGACAGTACAGACTCTAGTAAACATAGATATTTGAAATGTGATATGGATATAATTGAATGCATGTGGCCTGGCGCGGCCTGTGAGGTACTAGATAGGTATGTGCTTATTTGTCCTTATGATCATGATATATTGTTTGTCTTACAGTGACAGAGTCCTTAAAAATAGTGTCATGGAACACTAGAGGTTTGAATGCCCCTCAAAAATGATCTCTCGTTTTTTCAGTCCTAAAGAAGTGCCGTCCTCATGTGGTGTGCCTACAGGAGACCCACCTAACTGACACTAAGGTGAGGGCCCTTAAGCGTCCATGGCTGGCTCAGGGTTATCACGCTACACACACAAATTACTCTAGGGGGGGTTCTATCTTAGTGGCTAAATCCCTCCCAGCAGAAACTTTACAAGTCAAGACAGATCCAAATGGGAGATATGTCATACTTACTCTGCAAATCTCCTCAATAACGTTTACTATTGTCAACCTCTATATTCCTCCGCCCTTTTCGGCAGAGGTATTATTGAAATTGTCACTGTACTTGTTGGATAGACCCCCCTGACCTCTCCTCTACACCGGTGATTTTAATGCTATACTGGACCCAGCCGTGGACCGCTTGGGGGGTGGGGGTAGACCCTTTCCCTCCCTTTTGAACTGGATGCAGGTTTATGACCTTACTGAATGATGGCGCTGGAAACACCCAGATGATAGTCAGTTTTCTTGTCATTCAGACTCATTCCACACTATGTCTCGAATTGATATGGCCTTCGCCCCAGCAGACACTCTTCCCTTTGTCGCTGCAGCTTCATACCTGCCTAGAGGGGTTTCAGACCATGCACCCCTTTCTGTGGACCTCACCATCCTTCCGGGATCTGGCCCATCCATTTGGAGGTTAAATTCTTATTGGCTAGAGGATGAGGTGGTACAGGGAACATGTAGGCAAGGTATCAAGGAATACTGGAGGGACAATGTGGAGACAGTGGACCCTTTCTGTAGAGTGGGAGGCATTCAAGACCTCATTGAGGGGCACCTTTATGTCCGTCACTGGGGCCTTGAGGAAAAATAACCAACAGCGTACGGCAGAACTTGAAACTGCCATGGTACAAGCAGAATCTGTATATGCCTCTGATCCGACCCCGGACACAAGAGAAACATGGCTACTGAAACGTAGGGAATATGAAATACGTCTGTTAGACCTTACAAAAAAAAATTGTTACACACGGCACAGAAATCATTTGAACATGGTAACAAGGCTGGACGCCTTTTAGCATATCTAACAAGGCCTGATCTCCCTCCAGTATCCATTCCTCGTATCTATACTAAGACAGGTCAAATGAGTGAGGTCCCTGGGGATATTATGGAAACTTTTTTAAACTTCTACACAGAACTTTACACTTCCAGGGCTGAGTACACTGAACCCCAGCTAAACGAATACCTTGCTGACATATCTCTCCTCTCCATTTCTATTGAGGGGAGGGAGATGTTAGACGCTCCCATCTCGGTTGAAGAGAGTGCAGTAGCCATTGCTCAAATGCCAGCCCACAAGACTCCTGGGCTGGATGGTTATCCCACTGAATGGTATTCTGGTATCCTTCCCCCCACCATGCGAGAAGCCTTGATCGTGCTCCTGCTGAAACCCCACAAAGATCCACTTAAATGTGAATCATACCGCCCAATATCCCTCATAAATGTGGATGTTAAGATCCTAGCAAAAGTGCTTGCAAACTGCTTAAATACTGTAGTTACGTCTCTGGTCAATAGTGACCAAGGGGGTTTTATACCTGGACGGTCCACAAGAATGAATATCCGCAGACTATTCCACAACCTGCAATACCCTCATGAGTGTTCCCGTACACATGCCATTGTGTCTTTGGACACATGTAAAGCATTTGATAGTGTGGAATGGCCATATCTCTTTCATGTATTGCAGGTGTATGGTTTCGGTCCTCGCATGGTGGCATGGATTAGACTACTTTATACATCCCCCTGAGCCCGAGTGCGAGTTAATCCCTCAATCACTAAATCATTCTCCATTACAAGGGGCACGAGGCAGGGTTGCCCTTTGTCCCCGCTTCTGTTCGCCTTGACTATGGAACCGCTGGCGGCACGAATTCGTACATCCCCTTCCATTAAAGGCCTGCCTATTGCTACCATTGAGGAGCGTATTTTGCTCTATGCACACGACACCTTGGTGTATCTGGCAGATACTAATGCATCACTTCGGTCGCTATTGGCCGAGATCAATAGGTTTGGAGATTTCTCTGGATTCCAGGTGAACTGGGACAAATCCAGCCTGTTCCCTCTGGATTCTGCAGCAATCTCCCAGATCCACCCAGACTCCAACTTACAGGTAGTAACCTCCTTCCGATATCTTGGGGTCTTGGTACAATCGCCTTTATCCACCTACATTACTAACAACTTAGACCCCATACTGAGTAGACTACAGGAACAAATTAAACAGTGGATGGACCTGCCCCTAGATCTTATGGGAAGAGCAAGTCTACTTAAAATGATCTACCTACCGAAACTGCTATACGTGCTGGCTAACTCCCCTTGCAAAATCCCCAAATCTATTTTTAAAAGGATAGATACGATTTGTACAACGTTCCTGTGGAGTGGGGGGACCCCCAGGGTGGCACTGGAGACGTTAAGACTGCCATCACATATGGCGGGGTTGGCGTTTCCAAATTTTTTTCTTTATTACTTAGCATCACAGCTAGTGCATGTGCATGATTGGCCGATCCCGGCAAATGCATGTACTACCACTGAGGGAGCCATTGCATCTTCTATGGAAACTCTACATAACATTGTTTATAGAGGGAAGGTCCCAAATCGACCAGGCACCTCTATGCTAGCCACTTCTCTCTTACTTTTTCGATATATCGTTATAAAAATCTCTAAACATTATTGGTCCACATCCCCAAATAATCCCCTGTGGTTCAACACTACTTTGCAGGAACTATACTCACTGCCCGACACTAAGCGATGGTACTCCAAGGGAATAAAATACTTATGTCATTTGTATGATGCCCAAGGGTTTAAAACTTTTCAACAACTGAGATTAGACTTTGACCTACCATGCTCTTATTTGTTCCACTATTATCAACTTAGGCATGCTATACGAGCTCAGTTTGGCTCCTTAAAGAATCCCATTAATTTACCCCCACTAGAGAGACTACTAAGACAACCAGACCCTAATAAGCTTATTTCTACCTATTATGCGGCCCTAACGACAGACGTTAACCCCTGATTTAGTAAAGCGCAGGAAAAATGGACATCCATGGACATTTCATTTACTGAGGAGGACTGGACTGAATTCAGAGACACATATAAAGCCACGGTCATCCCATCCAGAGATAGAGTTATACAGATTAAATTTTTTCACCACTCTCACCTTACTCCGGCCAGACTATACAAAATGGGGCTGAAGTGGTTGTGGAGGGAGTGCTGATTTCATGCACTGCTTCTGGACCTGCCCAGTGGTTCAGGACTTTTGGGTGGAAGTAGGCTCCTTCATTTCCTCTGCTCTAGGCCTCCCTAATATCATCCACCCAAAAAATGGATCTTTGGAGATTTACAACTATCAACACAGGCAAAAAGATTACTACGATCCTCTACTTTTATGTTAGAAAGACCATTCTAATGTCATGGAAGGGTGTATCAACACCCTTGAAATCCCTATGGCTAAAATTAATCAATGATGTTATACCACTGTATAGACTTACCTTTGAACTAAGGAAACGGACAAAAACATTCCATAAGATTTGGGGTAGGTGGCTTGCTAGCCCTCTGACCCTCACCTTGTAGGATATATATAGTTGGGACATTTACAGGTCGCGCAAGGATAGCATATAATTTATGCAGATTATTAATACTGTTATACACGGACAAATTGCTTGTATAAGTAGTTATGTGCAATATTAGCAGATGCACCAATGTCTGTCTTTGTTTATATGAGCTACATATTGTTGCTGTTTACCAATGACTGACCGAGCATATTAAGTGGTTGTTTGTTGTGCTTGTTTTGTACAACTGGTTTGTAAAAATTAATAATAAAAATATCTTTAAAAAAAAAAGAAGGAGCACACTCAGAATCGAGCGTGGCAATTGAGCTCCCAGGGGAAGACTGGGAAGAAAAACATGTAAAAGAAGTTGTACAGGCACTATCCCCAGAGAGGAAGGCCTGGGTGATAGCTGTGAGGCCAGACTATGGGACCTCCCGCACTTATGCAATACTAGAGTGGAGGAAGGGAGTCCCTGAAAATTTCCAAGGCACCAGTGTGAGACTGTCTGACAGGACTGAGTTTTACCTGACACACCCAGAGAGACCAGATGAAAGTCCTATCAGCTCCAGGCAAGCAGAGCCAGTAATACGGGAAGTCAGTTTTCGGTCAACTCCGACTGAAGTGGATCCGAGGCCCCTTTGAAAAAGAAGAGAGCCGTCACTGAAATACCCAGCACCCACAAGAGAAGTTCTCTCATCGTTGGGACCAACACAGACCTGGTGAAGCGGCTGTTGGCCCCTGTTGTCTCCAGATGTAGTCATCTACCTTCACCGTCAGAAGAAGAGAGGGCAAGTGAGCCTACCGTGTCCGAATCAATGAATCAGAAGAAACGAAGAGTCATTTACAGATCCAAGAGACCAACCTGTAATGTGTTGGAGGAGAATTCCGAAGAAATTGTCCTCACCCCTCAAGGGTTGTCGAGAGAGCCTGATCTTCTCAATGCAGATTTGGTGAGAAGAAACCCCATCTCACCCCTTGATACGCCTGTACACGACATCAAGGTGTCCGCTGTGAGTGTACAGGACAGCTCCCCATCATGTGAAAATTGGTGGGAAGCTTCCCTGCCAGTTTTATGTAACCGCATAGAAACAAAAATGTGTAATGCCCCGTACACACGATCGGACATTGATAGGACATTCTGACAACAAAATTCATGGATTTTTTCCGATGGATGTTGGCTCAAACTTGTCTTGCATACACACAGTCACACAAAGCTGTCGGAAAATCCGATCGTTCTGAACGTGGTGACATAAAACACGTACGTCAGGACTATAAATGGGACAGTAGCCAACAGCATTCGCCTCTTAATTTACTCTGAGCATGCGTGGCACTTTGTGCATCGGATTTGTGTACACACAATCAAAATTTCCGACAACGGATTTTGTTGTCGGAAAATTTTATAGCAAGCTCTCAAACTTTGTGTGTCGGAAATTCCGATGGAAAAAGTCAGATGGAGCCCAGACACGGTCGGAATTTCTGACAAAAAGCGCCAATCGCACATTTTCAGTCAGAAAATCCGACCGTGTGTACGGGAACAGAAACAAATTCTTACACCTCTTTGGGGACCAAAGAGTCCAAGCAGGGGGAGTGTATAGCGGTTACATTTTTGCTATAAAAATTAGTGTAATGTTATAGCTTAGTATCTGGCTCCATCTAGCGACCAAAATTGTGTATGAACTTTTATTTTTTTTCCTTCTGGTTAATGTGAGAAGATGATAGGAAGTGACTATTTTGTTTACATTCCCACATTAACTTGACCTACCCATAATGCCTATGACCTCCCATGAACACCAAGAGAACAGAATTGCATTGTGGGAAGACTATAAAAGAACTCGGGGCGGCCATCTTAGGTCTCTTGGAAACACATGGTCAGACTGGGAGGATCTGTGTGAGGTCTCCACGGAAGAGCGATCCGAGCAGCAATACTGTGACACACCAGTGAGCTGGGCTGACAGCGAGGCAAGACTGGGAATGAGCCAGAGAAGCCTGTCGGAGCCATCTGGGAGTCCCGGAATGTCTCGTTGTGCGGAGCGGAGCAGCGCAGCAGTGCCGGCCAGCTGGGAACAGGACCCTAAACACCGGAGCGGAACTTTCTGACAATACTGACCTGGTTGGGTGAGAGGGCTGTTGCCCAAAAGTTTCCTTGATGCACTTTTACACATTCTTCTGTACAATACAGAGTTTCTGGGATCCATAGTCCCACAAGCAAAGTCAAAGGATTAGACTGAACTAAAAATAGGCCCTGGGCCTGTATTTCATTGAGGATCTGGTACTGTGTCATTGGCATCGGAGATAGTTGCAGTACTACTGTACCATAACTTTGTTTCAATATTCAGCTTGTTTTTATCGGGAGTCATTAACCATTGGATTACAAATTCATTTGATTCATAGCTAGCAGAGAAAGAAGAAAAGAAGGACTGTCTAATAAAACACAAGGCTGTTTCATTGCCATATTAAAGTTACTGTGATATCAAGTAATGGGAGCTCCTTAAAGATGTGTGCTATACTTTGTTAAATTAGCATCCTATTTCCTTAGAGTTACAAAGTGTGCAAAGGATGGGACAGTGCTCATAGTGAAATCAGTTCACTCTGCCATTTATCCCATTTTCCTTGACACATTACTAACAGGTTAATTCAAACACTTTACATCTATGTAATACTTTTGTAACTTGACTTTAAAAGCAAATACAGTAAACAAAGTTCTTGTTTAAGTAATTTTGTGTGGAGTGTTGTTTTCCTTCGTATTATTGACCAGGTGGAGGCTGGAGATTAAAGGTAAAGATGAAAAGGTATATTACATTGTATATTGTGAAATTGTCTTTAGGTTTTTACCGCACACTATATTACACCACAGCTGTGTCAAGGGGACTGAGAGAAATCACGGGGGTAAAGAAGCAGAGTGCTGGCCCAATTAAAATACAGCAGCTCCTTCGGGGCTCAGTGCAACAGTTACATAGTAGGTGAGGTTGAAAAAAGACACAAGTCCATCAAGGCCAACCTATTTGTGTGATTATGTGTCAGTATTACATTGTATATCCCTGTATGTTGTGGTCGTTCAGGTGCTTATCTAATAGTTTTTTTAAACTATCGATGCTCCCAGCAGAAACAACAACCTGCGGAAGGGAATTCCCCTCTCAAGCATCTCTTCTCCAGAGAGAATAAGTTCAGTGCTCGTAACCTTTCTTCATAACCAATATCCTCCAGACCCTTTGTTAGCTTTGTTGTCCTTCTTTGTACTTGCTCCATTTCCAGTACATCCTTCCTGAGGACTGGTGGCCAGAACAGGACAGCATATTCCAGGTGAGGCCGGACCAGAGTCTTGTAGAGTGGAAGAATTATCGCTTTATCTCTTGAGTTAATCCCCGTTTTAATGCATGCCAATATTCTGTTTGCTTTGTTAGCAGCAGCTTGACATTGGATGCCATTGCTGAGCCTATCATCTACTAGGACCCCCATGTTATCATGGGTCAGCAGCCATAATTATCATGGTCAGGAAACTAAGGGGGGCACAGAAACAGGCAGGATCAACCAGGTTTTTGTACAGCATAGAAAGGGACAAATTACATTGCACAAATCACTATGCCGTTTACCACGCTTTAAAGGAACAGGATCTTTTTTTTTTGTTAGGATTGCAGCCACATTAATGAATTCTGTGTATTAAAATAAAAAGCCCCCCAACACTTATCAGAGCCCCATCACAATCCATCGATGTGCACGAGAGCCTCGGCTCTCAGGTCGACTCTCCCTCCTCATTGGATGAGACAGCAGCGGCCACCATTGGCTCCTGCTGCTGTCAATCACAGCCAGTGAGCCAATGAGGAGAGAGAGAGGGGGTTGGGCGGGGTCAAGCCATGGTTCTGTGTGTGAATGGACATGCCAAAAACTGTCTTTATTTACTGTTTACTTTTTTGTGTTGGTGAATGCATTTACTTGTTAAAGGGGACTTCCAGATTACAGATTACAATAGGCGCCCATCCACAGACCCCCCACAGCCACTAGGCCAGGGTTGTCGAGGAGAGGCCCTTGTCCCCATTAACATGGGGACAAGGTGCTTTGCTAGAAGGGTAACCCCTGGCAAGGTACTCCCCATGTTGAGGGCATGTGGTTTTGTATTGTTCAGGGGTGGGGGAAGGAACTACATGCTCATCAAGCCCTTTCCTGTCCCTGACATTCCCTTGCCTATTAGCCTAGAAAATGGCCAATGCAGTTTTTAACATTCATCTTCCATAGACTTCAATGGAGTTCGGATTTGGCACCTGAACTTTAGAAATGTTACAATTGAAATAGTTGGCAAATGACATTCATGGACATCTTTCATGTTTCACCTTAAGCATTTTTTAAAAAAATCACTGTTTATGGCCAAATTAACTTTTATTTTTTTGTTCTTAATCTTGCATTGGTACATGTTCCCCAAAGCAGAAAATGCTATTTTTGGCACCCCTTCCCTATTATCCCAGAAATTGGGTATTTTTATTTTGACAGATCCAGGTACCATTGGTTCTTTGATTTCAGTGGGGTTCAGGTTCTTCAAAGTTAACCAAACTCTGCTCAAAACCAAACTCAGAGCACTTTGGCTCATTACTTCTCCTTGCTTCCTGTAGTGAGCTAAAAGTGCTGTCTCTGCTGTACTGAAATCTTAACAAGTATTATCAGCCCTACCTGAGTTCTTCCCTTCTGCACTACAGAACATCTCCTCTCCTTAACTCCTTAACTCCATAACATAAGGGGTTGGTATTCTGTAGTTTACTAGGAAATAATTTGGGCATAAAAATAAATATACTGCGCTAAGTGCCACAAATATTAAATAAATATCACATTTGAAAACTGATACGACTTTGAAAAATCGCTAAAAAGTCCCATGCAGATAAATTACGCTGGGTGCCACAAAGATTAGATAGAAATCACATTTGAAACCTGGTGCATTTTTTTAAAAGTCCCATACAGAAAATTTGTTTCAAACATCAGTAAACTTGAAGCAATAAAAAGTTCCAAATCCCAATTAAAGTGCTCGTGCTCTACAAAGTGGATATGAATCCGTGCTTGATAAGTGCTTGATATGTGCTCACAGGACATTGCCCCCACATGGATGTGAACTCACCACTCCAAATGGACCAACTATTTCTAGTTTGGTCCAACACGCATGTGGGGCAGTCCCCGTGGATTTTCTGTGGACTGATGTGGTTCGGGATCGATACTTCCTCATATGACTGGATATGATAAAGAGAGCCTCGTTCCTCTGTATACTAGCGTTGTTTGGGGTAGATGTACCTCATGCAAATGACAGAAAAAGCCTCATTGCGCAGCAACATTTTTAAAACATTTATTCCATATAAAAAACATAGTAATTAAACTCACATGTAAGGGTGCCTTTAAACCTGGCACCCGGTGTGAACAGCAGGTAAGTTCCCAGGAAATCTGCCCAAATGCAGTGGTATGCCGCTGCCGCGGTATACTGGTTGGTTTCCGTGACCGGAAGTGTGTCACGATGACACGATGCTGCGGGCCAGCCTCTACATGCATTTCAGCCAATTTTTCGCCATTTTGCTTAAGGGTATAAATACCCTTACTTTTGCTCACATGTGTGATTTTATCCAATCAGGATTTATTGGGATTTTTTAACCTACTACAGTATTTACTTTAAGTTGCTCACAATCTTTTTAATAACACATTTGGTGTAACAAATACTTAAAACATCATACCTAATCATTGCAGTATGATGTAAGTGATAAGATCAGAAAGTTAAAATTATAATATAACTTCCAAAAACGGGAATAAACCGGAAGTGGAAGAAAAAACCTCTATTTTTCTATCACAGACTAGTTTGCGCCTGCAAATACACATTAGCACCATCTTGTGATTGAAAATGGGTAGTTAATTCTCTATCTTCATAATACTAGTCTGAGGCCATCTAGTGGCTCAAGATAGTAATTATCCAAAACACTCTGAATAAAAGAAAAGGATACATTTAAAATAAAAGTAAAAAATAAGTATAAAATTACAAAAATGTGTTTACAAAAATGTTTTTATATAAAAAATAAATCGAATTAGACAAAAAAGAAGGGGAGAAAAGAAAAAAGGGATATAAATCAAAAACAAAAAATTACAGATTTAAAAATCAGTTATAAAACAATTGAGGTCCAGCTCAATATTTAACTCTAATGGTGCAAGGGTCTGGAGCTCAAAAATCCACCTTGATTCATTTTGGGATATCTGTTTAACCATATGAGCACCTCTCCAGTGTCTATCCATAGTATTAATAGCATAAAAGGACAATGTGGATGGGTCACAGTTATGTATCATTTTAAAATGATTGGACACGCTGTGTTTTGGAAAACCATTGCGTATGTTGGCAATTAAGGATGAGCTTTATGTTCGGGTCGAACATGATTTCGACTCAAACATCGGGAAATTTTTCATCAAAAAACGAACAATGTGGGGTGTTCACGGCAAATGCGAGTGCCGCGTGATGCCCCATAATGCACTGTGAGATCACAGCGCATTGCTGTATGATGATTGGCAAAAGCATGCACCATGACCTGCATGCTTTGGCCAATCCTAGCGCCCTCAGCTAAGAGAGCCATAATTGGCCAAAGGCAGGGTGCCTTTGACCAATTATGGCTCAGGGGGACTAAGTCCGAGCCTCACACTATATAAGGCTGCCTGCACGTTGGCCCTGTGTAGTGTGTTGCTGACGTGGACGGAGAGAGAGTGTGATTTAGATTGAATAGGCAGGAAGGTTATTCAGTTAGCTGCAGTGTATTTAATATATATATATATATACAGTCAATCTCATATATATATATATATATATATATATATATATATATATATATATATATATATATATATATATATATACTGCATCCAGTGTAGCCAAGCCTATATCTGACTGCAGGCCATTCCTGGTGTACTTTTTCTAATATACTTCAGGCAGGCAGGTTATTCAGTTAGCTGCAGTGTATTAAATATATATATATACAGTCAGTCTTGTATTTATATATACACTGCATCCAGTATAGCCAAGCCTATATCTGACTGCAGGCCATTGCTGGTGTACTTTTTATAATAAACTTCAGGCAGGCAGGTTAATCAGTTAGCTGCAGTGTATTAAATATATATATATATATATATATATATATATATATATATATATATATATATATAGTCAGTCTTGTGTGTGTGTGTGCGCGTATATATATATATATATATATATATATATATATATATATATATATACTGCATCTAGTGTAGCCTATATCTGACTGCAGGCCAATCCTGGTGTACTTTTTATAATATACTTCAGATGGTGTACACAGTATCGTGCACCTATAGTTCAGTTGCTACTACTTTTCTGGTGGTGAACACAGTACACAATACTGTGCACCCATAGTTGCTATTAGACTTCTGGTGGTGTACACAGTACCGTGCACCCATAGTGCAGTTGCTACTACTTTTCTGGTGGTGTACACAGTATACAATACAGTGCACCCATAGTTGTTATTACACTTCTGTTGGTATACACAGTACCGTGCACCCATAGTGCAGTTGCTACTACTTTTCTAGCGGGGCGGTGTACACAGTACACAATACAGTGCACCCATAGTTGTTATTACACTTCTGTTGGTGTACACAGTCCTGTGCACCCATAGTGCAAATGCCACTACTTTTCTGGTGGGGCGGTGTACATAGTACACAATACAGTGCACCCATAGTTGTTATTACACTTCTGGTGGTGTACACAGTACCGTGTACCCATAGTGCAGTTGCTACTACTTTTCTGGTGGTGTACACAGTACACAATACAGTGCACCCATAGTTGCTATTACACTCCTGGTGGTGTACACAGTACCGTGCACCCATAGTGCAGTTGCTACTACTTTTCTGGTGGTGTACACAGTACACAATACAGTGCACCCATAGTTGCCATTAGACTTCTGGTGGTGTACACAGTACCGTGCACCCATAGTGCAGTTGCTACTACTTTTCTGGTGGTGTACACAGTACGCAATACAGTGCACCCATAGTTGTTATTACACTTCTGTTGATGTACACAGTACCGTGCACCCATAGTGCAGTTGCTACTACTTTTCTGGCGGGGGGTGTACACAGTACACAATACAGTGCACCCATATTTGTTATTACACTTCTGTTGGTGTACACAGTACCGTGCACCCATAGTGCAGTTGCTACTACTTTTCTGGCGGTGTACACAGTACACAATACAGTGCACCCATATTTGCTATTACACTCCTAGTGGTGTACACAGTACCGTGCACCCTTAGTGCAGTTGCTACTACTTTTCTGGTGGTGTACACAGTACACAATACAGTGCACTCATAGTTGCTATTAGACTTCTGGTGGTGTACACAATACCGTGCACCCCAGTGCAGTTGCTACTACTTTTCTGGTGATGTACACAGTACACAATACAGTGCACCCATAGTTGTTAATACACTTTTGTTGGTGTACACAGTACCGTGCACCCATAGTGCAGTAGCTACTACTTTTCTGGTGGTGTACACAGTACACAATACAGTGCACCCATAGTTGCTATTACACTTCTGGTGGTGTACACAGTACCGTGCACCCCTAGTGCAGTTGCTACTACTTTTCTGGTGGTACACAGTACACAATACAGTGCAGTGTGGTTTTGCTAAACAAAATTTACAGCATGTCTGGAAGGCCACCAAGGAGAGGTAGACGCTCACAGTCAACTAAAAGAGGGCAAGCAGGCTCTGTGTCTACAGTCAACAGTGCTGGTCGTGGACATGGTGCATCCTCAGCACGTGGCCACGGGGCACACTTGTCCTTTTTTTCTGCAGCTGGCCGTGTTATTGAGCCACAACATGCAGAAGAGTTGGTGGAATTGATAACAAAAACGTCCTCATCCTCCTCATCCTCTGTCACCCAGGCTTAGAGTAGTTTGCCTGCCAATGCAGCTGCCAAAGCAGCCTATTCAATCGGCTCCATGTCAACAGTCACTCCTTCCCTAGCTCCACCATCATGCACGGAGGAGTCCCCCGAACTATTTGACCACAGTGTGAGGGTACATGCTGCAGGAGGATGTGCAGCGATTTGAATGCTCCGATGATGGTACCCAGGTTGAGGAAAGGTGTAACGTGAGCCTAGAGAGAGGGGGTGCCCAAGAAGGACAAGAAACTGGCAGTCATGTTCCCCCAGCTGCAGCATACTGCCAAGTTTGCTCCAGTGATGAGGAGGGAGGGGATGATGAGGTCACTGACTCAACTTGGATGCCTGATAGAAGAGAGGAGGAGGAGGCACATCCCCAACAATGCAGGATGCCCTCCAGGGGGAAGCTTAATGGCAGACACCCTATTGCATCACACCGCAGAGCTAAGCAGGTGCAGGGCGCTGCTGCCCCCCGTATATTTTGACAAGTTCTTTGGTGTGGGCCTTTTTTGACACGTGTGCAGCAGATTGCACCATTGCTGTTTGCAACATATGTCTAAAGCGTATCAAGCGCGGCCAAAACAGCAGCCACTTGGGCACCACATGCTTGACCAGACATATGACAACCTCCCATGCAGTCTGTTGGCAACAGCACTTAAAAGACCCACATCAAAGGTGGACCTCTCCTGTCTCCTCATCAGCTGGGATCTCCAACCCCACTATTCCTCCAGTCCTCTCAGAAACCTGCATTGAGAGGAATGAAGGTATAAAAATAGGTGTCCCAAGCACAATACAGTGCACCCATAGTTGCTATTACACTTCTGTTGGTGTACACAGTCCTGTGCACCCATAGCGCAGTTGCCACTACTTTTCTGGTGGGGCGGTGTACACAGTACACAATACAGTGCACCCATAGTTGTTATTACACTTCTGGTGGTGTACACAGTACCGTGCACCCATAGTGCAGTTGCTACTACTTTTCTGGTGGTGTACACAGTACACAATACAGTGCACCCATAGTTGCCATTAGACTTCTGGTGGTGTACACAGTACCGTGCACCCATAGTGCAGTTGCTACTACTTTTCTGGTGGTGTACACAGTACACAATACAGTGCACCCATAGTTGCTATTACACTTCTGTTGATGTACACAGTACCGTGCACCCATAGTGCAGTTGCTACTACTTTTCTGGCGGGGCGGTGTACACAGTACACAATACAGTGCACCCATATTTGTTATTACACTTCTGTTGGTGTACACAGTACCGTGCACCCATAGTGCAGTTGCTACTACTTTTCTGGCGGTGTACACAGTACACAATACAGTGCACCCATAGTTGCTATTACACTCCTAGTGGTGTACACAGTACCGTGCACCCATAGTGCAGTTGCTACTACTTTTCTGGTGGTGTACACAGTACACAATACAGTGCACTCATAGTTGCTATTAGACTTCTGGTGGTGTACACAATACCGTGCACCCCAGTGCAGTTGCTACTACTTTTCTGGTGATGTACACAATACAGTGCACCCATAGTTATTATTACACTTCCGTTGGTGTACACAGTACCGTGCACCCATAGTGCAGTAGCTACTACTTTTCTGGTGGTGTACACAGTACACAATACAGTGCACCCATAGTTGCTATTACACTTCTGGTGGTGTACACAGTACCGTGCACCCCTAGTGCAGTTGCTACTACTTTTCTGGTGGTACACAGTACACAATACAGTGCAGTGTGGTTTTGCTAAACAAAATTTACAGCATGTCTGGAAGGCCACCAAGGAGAGGTAGATGCTCACAGGCAACTAAAAGAGGGCAAGCAGGCTCGGTGTCTACAGTCAACAGTGCTGGTCGTGGACATGGTGCATCCTCAGCACGTGGCCACGGGGCACACTTGTCCTTTTTTTCTGCAGCTGGCCGTGTTATTGAGCCACAACATGCAGAAGAGTTGGTGGAATTGATAACAAAAACGTCCTCATCCTCCTCATCCTCTGTCACCCAGGCTTAGAGTAGTTTGCCTGCCAATGCAGCTGCCAAAGCAGCCTATTCAATCGGCTCCATGTCAACAGTCACTCCTTCCCTAGCTCCACCATCATGCACGGAGGAGTCCCCCGAACTATTTGACCACAGTGTGAGGGTACATGCTGCAGGAGGATGTGCAGCGATTTGAATGCTCTGATGATGGTACCCAGGTTGAGGAAAGGTGTAACGTGAGCCTAGAGAGAGGGGGTGCCCAAGAAGGACAAGAAACTGGCAGTCATGTTCCCCCAGCTGCAGCATACTGCCAAGTTTGCTCCAGTGATGAGGAGGGAGGGGATGATGAGGTCACTGACTCAACTTGGATGCCTGATAGAAGAGAGGAGGAGGAGGCACATCCCCAACAATGCAGGATGCCCTCCAGGGGGAAGCTTAATGGCAGACACCCTATTGCATCACACCACAGAGCTAAGCAGGTGCAGGGCGCTGCTGCCCCCCGTATATTTTGACAAGTTCTTTGGTGTGGGCCTTTTTTGACACGTGTGCAGCAGATTGCACCATTGCTGTTTGCAACATATGTCTAAAGCGTATCAAGCGTGGCCAAAACAGCTGCCACTTGGGCACCACATGCTTGACCAGACATATGACAACCTCCCATGCAGTCTGTTGGCAACAGCACTTAAAAGACCCACATCAAAGGCAGACCTCTCCTGTCTCCTCATCAGCTGGGATCTCCAACCCCACTATTCCTCTAGTCCTCTCAGAAACCTGCATTGAGAGGAATGAAGGTATAAAAATAGGTGTCCCAAGCACAATACAGTGCACCCATAGTTGCTATTACACTTCTGTTGGTGTACACAGTCCTGTGCACCCATAGTGCAGTTGCCACTACTTTTCTGGTGGGGCGGTGTACACAGTACACAATACAGTGCACCCATAGTTGTTATTACACTTCTGGTGGTGTACACAGTACCGTGCACCCATAGTGCAGTTGCTACTACTTTTCTGGTGGTGTACACAGTACACAATATAGTGCACCCATAGTTGCTATTACACTCCTGGTGGTGTACACAGTACCGTGCACCCATAGTGCAGTTGCTACTACTTTTCTGGTGGTGTACACAGTACACAATACAGTGCACCCATAGTTGCCATTAGACTTCTGGTGGTGTACACAGTACCGTGCACCCATAGTGCAGTTGCTACTACTTTTCTGGTAGTGTACACAGTACACAATACAGTGCACCCATAGTTGTTTTTACACTTCTTTTGGTGTACACAGTACCGTGCACCTATAGTGCAGTTGCTACTACTTTTCTGGTGGTGTACACAGTACACAATACAGTGCACCCATAGTTGTTATTACACTTCTGTTGATGTACACAGTACCGTGCACCCATAGTGCAGTTGCTACTACTTTTCTGGCGGGGCGGTGTACACAGTACACAATACAGTGCACCCATAGTTGCTATTACACTCCTAGTGGTGTACACAGTACCGTGCACCCATAGTGCAGTTGCTATTACTTTTCTGGTGGTGTACACAGTACACAATACAGTGCACCCATAGTTGCTATTAGACTTCTGGTGGTGTACACAATACAGTGCACCCCTAGTGCAGTTGCTACTACTTTTCTGATGGTGTACACAGTACACAATACAGTGCACCCATAGTTGTTAATACACTTTTGTTGGTGTACACAGTACCGTGCACCCATAGTGCAGTAGCTACTACTTTTCTGGTGGTGTACACAGTACACAATACAGTGCACCCATAGTTGCTATTACACTTCTGGTGGTGTACACAGTACCGTGCACCCCTAGTGCAGTTGCTACTACTTTTCTGGTGGTACACAGTACACAATACAGTGCAGTGTGGTTTTGCTAAACAAAATTTACAGCATGTCTGGAAGGCCACCAAGGAGAGGTAGACGCTCACAGGCAACTAAAAGGGGGCAAACAGGCTCTGTGTCTACAGTCAACAGTGCTGGTCGTGGACACGGTGCATCCTCAGCATGTGGCCATGGGGCACACTTGTCCTTTTTTTCTGCAGCTGGCCGTGTTATTGAGCCACAACATGCAGAAGAGTTGGTGGAATTGATAACAAAAACGTCCTCATCCTCCTCATCCTCTGTCACCCAGGCTTAGAGTAGTTTGCCTGCCAATGCAGCTGCCAAAGCAGCCTATTCAATCGGCTCCATGTCAACAGTCACTCCTTCCCTAGCTCCACCATCATGCACGGAGGAGTCCCCCGAACTATTCGACCACAGTGTGAGGGTACATGCTGCAGGAGGATGTGCAGCGATTTGAATGCTCCGATGATGGTACCCAGGTTGAGGAAAGGTGTAACGTGAGCCTAGAGAGAGGGGGTGCCCAAGAAGGACAAGAAACTGGCAGTCATGTTCCCCCAGCTGCAGCATACTGCCAAGTTTGCTCCAGTGATGAGGAGGGAGGGGATGATGAGGTCACTGACTCAACTTGGATGCTTGATAGAAGAGAGGAGGAGGAGGCACATCCCCAACAATGCAGGATGCCCTCCAGGGGGAAGCTTAATGGCAGACACCCTATTGCATCACACCGCAGAGCTAACCAGGTGCAGGGCGCTGCTGCCCCCCCGTATATTTTGAAAAGTTCTTTGGTGTGGGCCTTTTTTGACACGTGTGCAGCAGATTGCACCATTGCTGTTTGCAACATATGTCTAAAGCGTATCAAGCGTGGCCAAAACAGCAGCCGCTTGGGCACCACATGCTTGACCAGACATATGACAACCTCTTATGCAGTCTGTTGGCAACAGCACTTAAAAGACCCACATCAAAGGCAGACCACTCCTGTCTCCTCATCAGCTGGGATCTCCAACCCCACTATTCCTCCAGTCCTCTCAGAAACCTGCATTGAGAGGAATGAAGGTATAAAAATAGGTGTCCCAAGTACTTGTGGCCAATCTGCTAGTGGTACACCAACATCCGATTTTAGCAGGCAAATTTCCCTACCCCAGTTGCTAAACCATAAAAAGAAATTCGGTCCCAGCCATCCACATGCTCAGCGTCTGAATGCTAGCTTGGCCAAATTGCTAGCACTGCAACTGCTGCCTTTTCAGCTGGTAGACTCTGCCCCCTTTCGTGAATTTGTGGAATGTGCGGTACCTCAGTGGTAGGTTCCCAAACGCCATTTCTTTTCATGGAAGGCCATTCCGGCTCTCTACCGGCATGTGGAAGGCAATGTCTTGGCCTCATTGGACAGGGCGGGTGCAGTAAGGTGCATATTACCCCTGACTCATGGTCCAGCAGGCATGGACAGGGACGTTGCTTTTTTTCATGGTGCACTGGGTAACTCTGCTGACAGCTGGGAAGGATGCAGGACAGGATTCAGTATTGTTGGAGTTTGTTCTGCCACCATGACTCCAAAATGCTAGTGGTGATTCTGCCACAGGTCTCTCCTCCACCCCCTCCACTTCTTCTTCCTCTATGGCCTCTTCCTCTGCAGATTTGTCCTCTGAACCAGCGGTGCTCCATAGGCGTTCAAGGGGCTACGCAAGCACCCAGGCAAAAAGATGCCATGCGGAGCTTGAGTTGGTCTGCTTAGGGGACAGGAGCCACACTGGGGCAGAGATTTTGGCAGCTCTGCAGGGGCAGGCTCAGAGGTGGTTGACGCCACGCCAGCTTCAGTCAGGAATGGTTGTATGCAACAATGGCACCAATCTCCTCTTCACCCTCCGACAGGGACACTGACCCATGTTCCCTGTTTGGCTCACATCCTGAATTTGGTGGTGCAGCGGTTCTTGAGCAGGTACCCAGGCTTACAGGGTCTCCTGAGGAAGGCCAGGAAAGTCTGTGGTAATTTCCGCCGGTCATATAATGCCAGTACTCGGCTGGCTGACCTTCAAAGGGAATGCAACCTGCCCAAGAACTGCCTCATTTGTGACATGCCCACCAGGTGGAACTCAATGTTGGCAATTCTGCAGCGGCTGCACATGCAGAAGAGGGCCATCAATGAGTACCTGTGTGAGTATGGCACCAGGACAGGGACAGGGGAGTTTGGCTTTTTTTTCGACATGCCAGTGGCTACTGATCAAGGATGCGAAAAAGAGGGGGAATATCAAGGATGGGGGCGCAAACTTTCCCTTGCATCCCAATTAAAGTCCTAAGTTCGCTTTTCCCCCTATTGCTTGCACTGATCAAGGATGCATGCACTGTCCTGTCACCATTTGAGGAGTAGACGAGGATGGTGAGCAGTGACAGTGCATGCATCAGTGATACCATCCTTCTTGTCTTCCTGTTGGAGCACACGCTTCATGGAATAATGGGCAGGGCACTTGAGGCAGAACAGCATGAGGAAGAGGAGGACTTCCTTACCTCTCAAGTCCCCCTTTATCCAGATAGTATTCCTGCGGGCCAGCCGATCACACAGGAAGAAGAAGAGGAGGAGGATTTTGTCAGCATGAAGGTGGAGGATAACATTCAGCATCAGCAGCAGTCTTCAAGGGATCGTTTTCAGTACCCAGAAACCCATGGAGTTGTATGTGGCTGGGAAGAGGTGGTTGCAGATCATGTAATCCTTAGTGACCCAGAGGACTCAGGATCGAATGCCTCTGCAAACTTACGCTGCATGGCATCCCTGATCCTGCAAAGCCTTGTGAAAGGACCCTAGGATTCGTGGTATAAAGGAGAGGGATCATTACTGGCTGGCAACCCTTCTTGATCCATGTTATAAGGGTAAGGTTGCAGAAATTATCCAGCCTTCACAGAGGGAGCAGAGGATGAAACATTTTCGGGAGGCCTTGCAGAAAGTTTTGTGCAATGCGTTTACAATTTCCTGGTGCTGGACAACGTGTTGCTCAGGCTTCATTCAGTCACAGAAAGAGTGGTGGAGAAGGTGGCTGGCTGACTGATTCCTTCAGACAATTCTTCAGTCCTCAGCGCCAAGGTCTGATCGGTTCCAGCAACCATCGCCAGTATCTGAATTACATGGTGCAGGAATATCGAGAGGGAAGATCAGACTTGGAGACCTTTCCATCAGAACATCCACTGGGTTACTGGGTCTTGAGGATGAGCACTGGCCAGAGCTTGCTCAATATGCAATTGAGCTACTGGCCTGTCCTGCATTCAGCGTTCTTTCTGAACGTACATTCAGTGCTGCTGGAGGCTTTGTAACTGATCACAGAGTGCGCTTGTCCACAGACTCTGTTGATTGGCTCACATTCATAAAAATGAATCAGTCTTGGATCACCAGCTACCAAGAACCTGATGCTGATGTAACCGATTGATTTTTCTATGGACGTGGGATCCCTTGAAGACTGCCTATGCTGAGTGACTATCCTATTATGCATAGTGACTATCCTATTCCTCCTCAATCTTCATGATGATAGCTTCTAAGAATATTTTTAGTTCAGGGTACCACCACCACTGCCTAAGGCCCAATTTTCCTGCCCCTGTTTACCAGGGGCGGGTAATTACAATTTTTGATCAAATATTTCACAGCAGGGCTTGTTCCTGTGCTCAAAAAGAGTATCTGTGAGGGATTGCAGTGTTGTGGCACCATCACCACCACTGCCTAAGGCCCATTTTTTCTGCCCCTGTTTAACAGGGGCACGTAATTACAATTTTTGATCTAATATTTCACAGCAGGGCCCATTCCTGCGCTCAACAAGAGTATCTGTGAGGCTTTACAGTGTTGTGCCACCACCTAAGGCCCTATTTTTCTGCCCCTGTTTAACAGTGGCATGTAATTACAATTCTTGATATAATATTTCACAGCAGGGCCTGTTCCTGCGCCCACCAAGAGTAACTGTGAGGGCTTACAGTGTTGTGGCACCACCACCACCAACACCAAAGGCCCAATTTTTCTGCCCCTGTTTAACAGTGGCATGTAATTACAATTCTTGATATAATATTTAACAGCAGGCCCATTCCTGCGCCCACCAAGAGTAACTGTCAGGGCTTACAGTGTTGTGGCACCACCACCAAAGGCCCATTTTTTCTGCCCCTGTTTAATAGGGGCATGTAATTACAATTCTTGATATAATTTTTCACAGCAGGGCCCGTTCCAGTGCCCACCAAGAGTAACTGTGAGGGCTTTCAGTGTTCTGGTACCTCCAACACCTAAGGCCCAATTTTCCACAGAGTATATAGGGCAGGCCGTATTGTATGTACAGGTGGTCCCCTATTTTCAAACATCCGACTTACAAACGACTCCTACTTACAAACTGAGGGAGACAACAGGAAGTGAGAGGAAATCTAACCATAGGAAGGAAAATTCTCTCCTGTAAGATTTAATATGGGGAAAAGGTATCTCCCCACTGATGCTTTATCACCAATCCTTGTTTCCCTAATAACCCAAAATTTTCAAAATCCAATTGTCATTGGGACAGAAAGTGAGGTGAAATCTTCTGAACAGGGGCACAGACAGCAAAACAAATCTTACAGGGGTGATAACCCTTCCCTATGTTATCCAAAAAGCTTAAAAATAGATTTTTTTGGCTAGAGCTACACTTAAAAAATATACCTGTTCCAAATTACAAACAGATTCAACTTAAGAACAAACCTACAGTCCCTATCTTGTTTGTAACCCGGGGACCACCTGTATACTGCTGTTCAGAGTATATAGGGCCTGGGGGCCCCACGCCTTTTTTTTTTTTAATTTGGGTTCCCCTTAATACCCATACCATACCCAAAGGGCCTGGTAATGGGCTGGGTGGGTACCCATGCCGTTTTTCCTCAATGATTTTCATCTATATTGCCGGGACCCAACAATACATTACAGCCGCAAGCAGTTTTAAATGACTTTTATTCCTTTAGAAATGTCATTTTTCTGCAGGGACTGTTAAACACAGGAAAAATGCGCCACTGTACGGGCATACTATGGTAAACCCCCCCCCAGGTACGATATTTAAAGGAATATTTCACTTTTATTGTTTCACTTTAAGCATTATTAAAATCACTGCTCCCGAAAAAACGTCCATTTTAAAACTTTTTTTGCTTTGATACATGTCCCCTGGGGCAGGACCTGGGTCCCCAAACAATTTTTATGACAATAACTTGCATATTAGCCTTTAAAATTAGCACTTTTGATTTTTCACGTTCGGGTCCCATAGACTTTAACGGTCTTCGCATGTTTGCACAAATATTTTGTCAGTTTGCATGTTCTGCCGCAAACCGAACCGGGGGGTGCTCATCCCTATTGGCAATGTGCTCTCCAACTCATATGGCCAATGTCCGGGACGTATGGCCCATGTACTGGTGCCCACAGACACATTCTAGGACATAGGTTACGTGTCTGGTGTTACATGTAATAAAACTTTTTATAGAGTATTGTTTGTTAGTTTGATTGGATTTGAAATTGATACATTTTCTAGGTGCAGCCCCAGTGCTTCTACAGGGCAAGCATCTCCCGCACCTGTAAAAACCCTTGAAGTTGCACATGGTTGTCCTTTCCTGACTAGGAATGTCAGGGATGTTTTTAACCAATCTTGTTCTCAGCCCAGGAGCTCTCCGATAGATAAATTTGGTTTTGGGGGGTAATATTTCTTTGAGTGTAGGATCTTTTTGCAGGATTGGCCAATACTTCTTAAAGATCTTCTCTAATGCCGTGTACACATGACCGAACTTTTTGGCAACAAAGGTCCAACGGAACTAATCCATCGGACATTCTGATCATGTGTGGGCTTCATCGGACCTCTTCTGTCGAAAAATCTGATGGACTTTAGAAATAGAACATGTTTCAAATCTTTCCGACGGACTCGAATCCTATCGAAAAATCAGTTTGTCTGTATGCTAGTCCGACGGACCAAAAACAACGCAAGGGCAGCTATTGGCTACTGGCTATGAACTTCCTTATTCTAGTCCGGTCGTAACTCATCACGTTCGAATCAGTCGGACTTTGGTGTGATTGTGTGTAGGCAAGTCCATTTCGTCGTAACTCCATTGTAAAGTCCTTCGGAGTTGAGTCCGATGAAAAGTCCGGTCATGTGTACATGGCATATGTGTTTGTATTGCTTGTTGAAGCCTGTTATGAAAGTGATGTTTCTGGTATTTTCTTGTTTTTGTTTGCTTTCTAGAAGTGTGTCTCTGTTTATTCTTCCCACCAGATCTCTGACTTCCAGTAACCTGGTGAGGGTGTAACTCTTATTCAGGAATCTCTGTATTAATACATTGGTCTGGTCTATGTAGTCTTTAAACAAACAAATTGACCTTTGGGGATTGCATTTTTCCATTGAGGGTGATGACAGCTACCGATAGGAATGTAACCATTCCTATCGGTAGCCTTAAAATGAGTTTTAGTTTTACGCTTGTCTCCATCTTTGAATATATGTAGATTAAAAAATCTGCATGCTGATCATGTATATTGACGGTGAATCTCATTCCATATTGGTTAGTGTTAATATGTTGAATGAATTCATCAAGAGTCTCTGCCGTCCCTTGCCATACAATCAGTATGTCATCTATATACCTGTAATAAGCTCGTACGTTTGGGCACATGTCACTATATATCGCATCATCCTCCCACTTGTTGAGGAAGATGTTAGCGACACTCCGGGCGTATTTAGCTCCTATCGAGACCCCTTTGATTTGGTTGTAGTGTTGGCAACCATACCAGAAAAAGTTATTCATCATGGCCAATTTAAGGCTCTGAAGAATAAATTGTTTCTGCTTAAATTTTAAATTGGTAAACTTGTTCATAGCCCATTTTACTGCTTTTATGGCGTCTGTTTGTCTGTTGTTGGTATATAGTGTCTCCACGTCTATTGTGACCAGCATACTATTGTCATCTACTAGAATTTGCTGGAGACAATTGATAACATCCTTACGATCCTTTAGGTAACTAGGACTTTTACTCACAAGTGGCTGGAGGTACACATCTATGTATTCCCCCAGCCTAGTGAACAAGGAATTTATCCCAGTAAGGATCGGTCTCCCCGGTGGTTTTTCTGCATTGTTATGCACCTTTGGTACTTGATAAAACACCGTCATGATAGGTATATTTGCGATCAAGTATCTGGCTTCCATTTTATTCAGAACATCACCTGCTTCATTTACCAAATCCTGCAATTCTATTTTTAACTCTTTGGTTGGGTTCTTATTAAATTTCCTATACATACTTTCATTGCCCAGGATGTGCTGCATTTCCGCATCATAGTCCTCCTTATTGAGAACCACCACACCCCATCCCTTTTATCTGCGGGGTGTAGTACAAAGTTTTTTTGTTTTTCTATATTCCTGATTCTTTCTCATATATGTTCATCTTTAAAATCTTTCTGTATGGGAATCTCCCTAATATCTGTCTCAACCATTTTTTTTTCAAATGTATCTAGATTTTTGGTAGGCGCATATTTTAGACCCTGATCTAATATATATAGTTCCTGATTTGTAAGTGCCACTTTGCTGAGGTTAAATACACCCCCCTGCACCCACGCCTCCGTCGCCTGGGGCGTGTTGCTACGGGGACATGGTATTGGGGGTCTGAGGGTACGATTTGTAGAGTTCTCTCCATTCCCTCCATCCCCTCCCTCCCATTGTGGGTCCCTAGTGTATTGTGGGTTATTTCTGTTTTTCCGCCTACCTCTCACTCTCCCTCTACCCCTCCAAGGTCTCCTCTTTGGGGGTCAGGTGAGTGATATTGAGTATATTGTAGGGGTTCATAATTGTTATGCGTTGGAACTGAGTATTGTGAGGGACCATTGCTTCCCTGATAGGGGGAAGCAGACCGGTGTGGTGGAGTCTGATTCCTTGTGTTTTGAGACCTGGAGAAACTATCCTGTATTACCTGGAGGTTTCTATTCTCTACAGGGTTAATCCCCTTTTCCCCATTAGATGTCTCTTGCCATTTGTAGATGTTATTGGAGGCATAGTCTTTTTTATCACTAGAGTACTTTTTCAATTTCTTGGCTTTGGTGTCATTTTCTATTTTCTGAACTGCTTCTTGTAACTTAAGTTGTTTTTCTTGATATTCAACTGAGTTCATAAACGGAGACATGAGTCCCTTTAGTTCAGAGATTTTCTGTTCTATATTCTTAAGCTTGCATTTTCTTCTGTGTATAATGATCCCTATTAATTTCTGTTCACATTGACTGAAGAACTCCATCCATTCATCAGTCAAGTGCTGCTCGGTCATGCCATCGTTGGGTCCTAAGTCCCATCGGAGGCTTCTAGGTGTGATCTTGTTACTAATGTATTGCTCCATAGTGGCAATATCCCACCATGTGCGTATCTGTTTGTCCATAGAGGTTTTAAGTAATTTGAACCATTGGTCCAGATTATCATGCTGTATATCATGAGCTTTCTTAAATAGGTCCCAAGGACCTACTACCCATATAGTTAAATAAATCCATGGCTGCTCTAGTGAAAACACTGTGAAAAGTGAAAAATAGAGTTTTTTTCTTCCACTTCCGGTTTATTCCGGTTTTTGGAAGTTATATTATAATTTTAACTTTCTGATCTTATCACTTACATCATACTGCAATGATTAGGTATGACGTTTTGTTAAGTATTTGTTACACCAAATGTTTTAATAAAAAGATTGTGAGCACCTTAGAGTAAATAGCCAGCTCAGAGAAGGAAGGGCTGAGCCCAGCCCTGACAGTACCCCCTCCTCAACGACCCCTCCCCCCCAGAGGACCACCAGGCTTGAGGGGAAAACATCTATGGAAATCATGGAGGAGGACAGGGGCTTGTACATCGAGGATGAGACCCAAGAGCGTTCCTCCGGACCCCTTCCAATGCACCAGGTACTGTATGTGCCCACGGAACCTACGGGAGTCAACAATGGATTGTACTTCATATTCTTCATGGTTCTCAACCTGTATAGGGTGAGGACGTGGCACCGAGGTGGTAAAGCGGTTGCAGACCAAAGGTTTCAATAAGGAGACATGAAACACATTTGAGATGCGGATACTAGGAGGAAGGTCCAAGGCATAAGCCACTGGGTTAATCCTGCAAAGGATATGGAAAGGCCCAATAAACCAAGGTGAGAACTTCAAAGACGGAACATGAAGTCAGGGGTTGCAAGACGACAGCCAGACTCTGTCCCCAACCTGATAGGAAGGCGCAGGCAGGCGTCTGCGGTCAGCATGGAGTCTGTACCTATCATTAGCATGCTGCAAAGCCTCCTGAACTTGTGCCCAAGTGGAATGAAGACCACAGAGATGCTCCTCTAACGCAGGAATACTCTGCGGAACAAACGAGTCAGGCAACATGGAAGGTTGGAAACCATAATTCGCCATAAACGGGGACAATTGGGAAGCAGAATTTAAGGCACTGTTGTGAGCAAACTCTGCCCACAGTAATAGGTCCTGACCAGTTGTTATGATGGTCAGAAATATAGCAACGTAGGAATTGCGCCAAGGACTGATTGGCTCGTTCTGCGGCCCCATTAGACTGCAGGTGATATGCAGAGGAGAAAGCAAGCTGAATTCCCAACTGTGCACAAAAGGCTCGCCAGAACCGGGAGATAAACTGACTACCCCTGTCCAAGACAATCACCTTGGTTAGCCCATGTAAGCGAAAGATCTCCCGAGCAAAAATGGAAACTAAGTTCCTTAGAAGTGGGCAACTTTTTAAGTGGAATACAATGACACATCTTTGAGGACCGGTCAACCAACATAAGGATAACAGTGTTGCCTTGGGAGTTAGGTAACTTCACAATAAAATCCATACACAGGTGGGTCCAGGGCCTCTCTCCATTGAGTATGTGTTGTAGGAACCATTGCTTCCCTGAAAAAAAAATCTCACTATTACTGAGGTACACTTAAGATGGGATATTGCATATCTAGAGGAATATGTGAAAGAAAACATGGTCCTGAGGAGCCTAAGATGGGAAGTAAACCCCCAAAAGGAAGATAATGAACTAGCTGAGTGGTTCAAATACTTTAATGAGGCAGGTGTGGGGTTTCTACAATTTTTGATAGCTAAAAAGAAGCGTAGACTGACCATGTTAGATTTGGAAATCAATAATATTAAAACTAACCTCCCCCCGTTTAAAGATGATCAGGAATACACTCGCAGGTCAGAATCTCTAAAAACTCTATTGATTAAGGAAGAGTCAGAACAAAAACTTAAGAAAAGGAGGAAATACAACAGGGATGCCAAAGGCTATAGGGATAACCTGGTATTTAAGTGGCAGGTCTCTGTTCCCACTGACCTCCCCTCCACCACCACCATTACTAATACCACCTCAAATGCTGAACCAGAGCCTATGCCCTACGAGACGCAAGGGGGTATTAGGTCTGGGACACCTCATAGGCACTACTCTTCCCCCCACCCGTTTAGAGGGGGGCCTCAGAGACGCCTTCACCAACTAAGAGGCAGAGGAGGTAGTTCTTCCTCCAGACCACGCCAGTGCTCTCCTCCACCATGGAGACAACAAGATGGCCAGGAAGCCTATCAGGACCGTAGGGATGATCAACACTACCACGATCCACGTGAACAGAGGAGGCGGCAGGACCATGGCAATGGCGATGGTGAACGCGGTTATTATGGGGTTAACATTAGGAATAGATTTTCCCCTTTACGCGTTGGTATGAATGATGGTGTATCAGGTTTGAACGGGAATCATAATTCCCTTGATCCCCCTCACAATCAGCATACTGGCGACAATTGTCATAATCGGGAATTTCAGTTGGCCAGCAGGGGAAGGAACAAGCGAAACGGAGACGCAAGAGAGGGTGCAGAGGGGGGAGGAAACTTCACCCCAAAAAGGAGGAGGATATAAGTGGTATATCCAAAGAAGTTTCAAAGGAAGAACTCTCTACCCTTAGTAAAGGTTTGAAGTTTGTTCTACCCCAGAATCTTAACAAATTTCAAACGTTTATAGATGTGCAGAAATACACACGCAAATTACATGTAAAAAGGTACATTCTAAGCAATCCCGCTAGACAATTGAATAGAGAAGCATCTGTGGTGACACATTCGGGGGTGTTGAATGCTTCCCTTTTTAATCCTCCTAGCAACGCAGCACCGAATGTTGCCATCTTTCGTGACCTAGTGTTGAATGATCTGGCTAATTTAAATATTAGATCAGTGCAACCCCAACATAGTATGAAAGTAGGTTTGGAGTCTCTGTGTAATAGGAAGGATATCGTCATATGCCCCGCCGACAAAGGCGGAGCTATTGTCATCCTAGATCACGACTCCTACACTAAGGAAATGTTGAGGATCCTTTCGGATACAAGCACGTATTCCCCTCTATCATCTGATTCAACCTCAGGTTTCAAACAGGAACTAAAGGTTTTGATTGATAAAGGCTATAATCTGGGGATCCTAAATAAAAAAGAAAAGGAGTATTTGGTCCCTTTAGCCCCCCTGGCTACCGGTAATGTATAAACTACCAAAAATCCATAAAACTTTAATTAATCCACTGGGTAGGCCCATCATCAGTGGTATTGACTCCATAACATCACATGTGGGGAAATACATAGACTTTTTTTCTACAACCACTGGTGATGGGCACCCCCTCCTACCTCAAGGACACCAAACATGTCCTCAATTTATTGAGTGAAATAGAGTGAAAGGCCACATATATGCTGGTGACAGCTGATGTCGCATCACTCTATACATCAATATCCCATAATCTGGGACATGAAGCGGTGCGTCATTTTCTCTATCGGGACTCCAGTATCTCCACCAAGCAATGTAATTTTGTGATGGAGCTACTGGACTTCTCGATGGAACACAACCATTTTTGGTACGGCAGCACACACTATTTACAAACAAAGGGAGTGGCTCCCAGCATGGCCAATCTCTTCATGGCCAAGTGGGAGGAGGATGTAATTCTAAGTGATAGTCCACCCCAATTGGTCATGTGGAGGAGATTTATTGACGACGTCCTGTTCATTTGGGACGGTGACATCAACTCTGTGACCACTTTCCTATCTGCTCTTAATAACAATGATAGAGGTATAGCACTCACCCATGAAGCCAGTTCTACCCAAATTCACTTCTTGAATTTGGTTATTACAATTGTCAATGATGTAATTACCACCTCGACTTACTTCAAACCAACTGACAGGAATAGTTTTATACCACTCGACTCCTGTCATCATCGCTCCTGGTTATCAGCTGTCCCCAAGGGCCAGTTTTTACGTCTAAGACGGAATTGCTCTGATCTTAATGAATTCCGTAAGGAGGCTTTAATTTTAAAATCTAGATTTTTGAATAAAGGGTATGATGCTGCCACATTAGATTCCCTTATTATGGAGGTAGAGAATAGGGAACATAGGGACTTATTAAGTGACAAACCTCCCCAGGTAGTGGACAGGGAGGATTTTGGATTAGCCTTCCTCACGACCTACTCGAGCCAACATTGGGCTATTAAAAGGATCATTAAAAAACATTGGCCTGTTATCAAAAATGATCGAGTTCTGGGACCTTTACTGTCTGATAAACCACAAGTTTTATTCAGGGGAGCCACCAGCTTCAGACATTTATTGGCACCTAACATTCCGGTTCCACCTGTACGCCCCACCTTTTTTGGTGATCTAAAGGGATTCTCCCCCTGTAGGAGATGCAATGTCTGTAAGGTTAATTCACTACGAGATAGAAGACTAACGGAGTTCACATCCAGTGGTACAGGCACCACATACTCCATCAAATCACTCATCACATGCACCACTAAATGTGTTGTATATCTCCTTAGGTGTTTATGTGGGTTGGAGTATGTTGGACGTACCATTAGGAAATTGAATGTTAGGCTGGCAGAACATATCACCAACATTAGGCAAGGCTTTGATAAGCATAGTGTTTCCAGACACTATGATCTTGTACATAACAGGGACCCCAAGGGAACCGTTTTTATTGGTATTGAGAAATATATTCCCCATTGGAGAGGCAGCAATGGCAAAAGAACCATCTCTAGATCCAAAACAAATTGGATCTATAGACTTGGTTCTCATGCCCCCAATGGGTTGAACATAGAGTGGGACATCAACTGTTTCATTAACAACAGTTGATGTACCCCTCAATAATGGGTTTCAATTTTCTGACAAGTAACTTTTTTATCCCCTTTTCTAATTGCGACAAATTTATTTTATATACTTTTATATATCATTTTTATATATTTTAATGTTTATTATGCTTTGGATTCGTGATGCATCATGGCTGTTGAGTTTATCTTACAATTTTGTGCTACATTTACTGCACACAATATTTCTTGCACACCTTAAAGTGTGTAAGATTTTTCAGCCTTAAGCTGTGTATTTTCTTGTGGTAATCTGCATTATTGAGCAATTCTCATTTTTTGCCACTATATGGCATGGTTCCTAACACGTACCTTTCCCTTGTATAAATATTCATGTTATCTCCCCTATATCAGACGAGTATTTTACATACTTAATTTATGGGCATCTCATATGGAGTTTATGGGGGCGGCGTGGAGCAATTGCATGTGTCAGATTGGTACTAATCTTGATCTTCCATCAGCCAATGAGTGTGCTATCTGCCGCATCCCTTGTGTTTATAAAGTGCATGCGTGGTTGCGTACCCCTGATGACGTCAGTTGTGACGAAACGGCCGTAGGGTCACAACGCCGACACACATTTTGCATGTGCGAGTCTGTTTTAAACAGCTAAGGAGTTTTTTACCTTGTCACTTCTGTTGTAAGTGCTTTTACCTATTGAATTTTACTGCATTTAAATAAATCAAACAGTATTAGTCAATCTATACTATTGGAGTCCCCCTTTCTTTTCTTGGGATTTGTGGCTTATTTGCGCCTGGTCCATCTGGGAAGAAGCACTGGAAGGAACCCCTGGGAGTATTCCCTCAACACTGGTGTCCCCGTTACTGCGGACCAACCATTTGGCGAGGAGACCGGTAGGACAGCCTAAGGAATCTATTGTTAGACGTTTCCGGGAGTCCATCTTCCACTACTAAGCCTGTTTTGACCCCCCTGAGTAAGGGCGGTCGCAGGCTCTCTGGTAAGCCTCCAACTTTACCATCTGGTGGTGGGCTGCACTAGCGGTGGACCATGTAATTCCAGACCCTGCATTGGCTTTTTTGTGGATTTATTTTTTCACTTATGACACTTATGAACTTTATTTTTATTATTTTGCACTTGTGTTTTTTCTTGCATACACCCTTTTAGGGTATGGATTCACACCAGCTAATATTACTTATTTGATTTTCACTATTTTATTTTTACTTAATAATTTTAGGTCATGATATAATAATTTACATGTGTTTATAATATATATGTTCACTTTGTCACTAGTCCAGTGCTACACTTTCCTTTTTGATATATTTTCCATGTGCCCGTGTATTGGGGTTATGGTGTTTTAGCTGCAGGATTTCCTTCATGGTGTTTTATTTTCATTGTTATCATCATTTCTGTTTAGCACCTAGCGCAATTTCCTTTTTATTTTTGTTCATGTGTTGTAGGAGGCCCACTGGAAGGTGTCATGGAGTCTTACTCTGAGCACACACGGAACAGGCAGCTATGAAGGCAGTTACATCAACCCATAGACTAGGCCACCAGAATTGTTGGGAAATGGCCCAGATGAGTTGATTCTTCCCAGGGTGGCCAGCTGCCTTGGGAGAATGGTAAGTCTGGAGCACGGCAGTACGAAGACTCTCAGGGACAAAGCAGTGGTCTCAAGGTTTCTCAGGAAGAGCATGGACCTGAGCAGCAAGAATTTCGTCACCCAAAGTAGATGTAACACTGGTGCGAATCGTAGCCAGAATACGATCAGTAGGAATCACAGGAACCGGAACCGACTCCAACTTGGAAGTGGAGGAAAATTGTTGTGACAAGGCGTCAACCCTTACATTCTTAGTACCAGGTAAGAATGAGACAATGTAATTAAAACTCGACAAGAAAAGAGCCCATCGCGCCCTTCTGGGAGAGAGGCGCTTAGCCTCAGACAAGAATGTGAGATTCTTATGGTCAGTAAGAATGAGAACCGGCACAGTGGTACCTTCAAGGAGATGTCTCCATTCTTTCAGAGCTAAAATGATCGCCAACAGCTCTCTGTCACCAATCTCGTAATTGCACTCTGCAGGTGACATTATCTTGGAAAAGTAGCCACATGGATGCATAGCGCTGTCAGAGTTAGGACGTTGAGACAGAAGGGCACCAACTCCAGTCTCAGAAGCATCAACTTCTAGGATAAAAGGCAACGTAGGATCAGGATGTGCCAACACAGGAGCAGAAACAAAGGCAGCCTTGAGACTCTCAAAGGCCTTAATGGACTCCGGAGACCAACTCTGTGGGTTACCGTCCTTTCTGGTCATATCAGTCAGGGGCTTGACCAGAGACGAGAAGTTATTAATAAACTTCCGATAATAGTTGGCAGAGCCCAGGAAACGCTGCAGAGGATGTAAACCCATGGGTCGGGGCCACTGTAGGACTACCAAAAGTTTATCTGGGTCCATCGAAAAACCAGCAGTGAAAATGACATGAGCCCAGGAATTTAACCTGTTCACGTTGGAACTCGAACCTCTCCAGTTTACAATAGAGATTGTTTTCTCTTAGTTTCTGAAGCACATGATAGACATCTGTGTGGTGGCTCTCCAGGGACTTGGAAAATATGAGGATATCATCGAGATAAACCACCACACATAACTGCAAAAAATCTCGGAGGACATCGTTAATAAATTCCTGGAAAACTGCCGGGGTGTTACAAAGGACAATAGGGATTATGAGGTACTCATAATGGCCTGTTCTGATATTAAACACAGTTTTCCACTCGTCGCCCTCCTTAATCCGCACAAGATCGTATGCTCCTCTCAAATCAAGCTTTGTGAAAACTGTTGCTCCCTTGAGGCGATCAAATAACTCTGTAATCAACGGAATCGGGTAGGTATTCTTAATCATGAAACGATTGAGACCCCTATAATCAATACAGTCCCAACTTCCCTCTTTTTTCTGTATACAGTATCGGGATGGAGGCACCTTAGGGTGCTTCATTTAAAGTCCCAATCCCCCTTATATATATCGGGATGGAAGCAGTTGAATAAATGAGATGGCAGTACTCCCCTGCTATCCCTGTGTGAGGCTTTCCCTCATTTATAGGGTAACTTCATTAAGGTTTATTATACTGTTACCAATATTAATTTATATTGTGTGTCTATATTCATACTTGTATGCTCTGCACATGGTATTCTTTATATGCAGCATTCCCTGCACTAACCTAATGTACCCACATGGATTGTTTCCATCCAGATGTCCAGCGCACTCCCCCTGCCTGGTCAGACATCTGCCATGCATGGATTGGCCGGCGCGTGGGTGTGGCTGGGGTCTCTCTTTGTCGCGGGAGCTGCGATGCGCTCACTGGGCCCCCCCTCTCCTCCTTTTACACCCAGTATGTTCGGGAGGACTGGGTGGGTACCCCTTTGCGCATCGGCACCATGCTTGTCACACCATTTGTGTGACAGGAGCTGCGCCGTATGTGCGATGCCAGTTTTGACGTCAGTGCAGCGGCGCACGGCCTTACCATCCTATGTCCCTGCATGGGGAAGTTTTCGCGCCTGTTGCTGAGTGGATACTCGGTTCAGGTGCGATCCCCTCTCCTCCAGTGGTTCACCGACGTGGCGTTGGCGGCATATACCCACATTCACCGGTGGGGTGAGCTGTCCCAGGACCGGTCTCCCTCTGGGGGTTACTGCACACCAGCGACATCGATCTGCTGTTTGTGCCTTGTTGCAGCATCAGGTTAGGTCCTTCTCCTGGCTCAAACCTTTTTTCCTTTTTCTTTTTTCCTATTTCCTTGGTGGATCAGTTGTTTAGTTTACCACTCGTTTATTTTTCTCACTTGATACCTTTACAGGTTTCCTTCGGATCTATATACCTATCTATTACTTTATACACACACTGGTACATTCCTTGGCACTATTGGTGCCACTTGTCTCCTTACTTGTCTCCTTACTTGGTGGAGTTGCACTGGGTTTACTTACAAGTATCACTACGAATATATACAATAAGTTATTATCAATATCATATTTATACATATACACAATATTTTGTTCCCAGATACTTTCGCTTCACGATAGCATACACACTTTCTCTGCCTATGGAGCTCTTACTTTTATTTTGCACGCTCTTGGACTGTCTGATGTTGCATCCCTGTGCTATGCCACCTCAGCTCCCGTGGCAAGGTTGTGTTCTCGACCGGCCCTGTGCCGGCTACCCTGCGTTGCATTTTTATGTCCGGGTTTGTGAGTGTTGTTGGTTTACCATCTACATACATATATAATAATTTTTGAAAGTTTTTCATCTCTATAAGTATAGTTCTACAAATCTTCTTTATATTTATATTCCATAGAAATGTCTGTCGCATCTGCTCCTGATGAGTGGGAATACCCACGAAACGCGTAGAGCTTTACTCGATGCCACAGTTACACCCCATACGGACTGATAGATATCTATTTACTACTATTATATATTTTTACTACTATTATATTTTAGGATGTTTTTATATCATTTGGTTGGACACATATACACTATGTGGATGCAGATGCTGGTGCCTGGGCATGTTATCATTGGCACGTGCACACCATTTTTTATATACATCTAGCACCTTGATCATATGCATGTATTTTTCCATTTACCATGCTTAGCCTTTGTGCACATTTTCTTGTATGTATTGAAATGAACTATGCTTTTTGTCTCTAGACTTATGTCATCAAATAAACAATTTTTATTGTTATTCACCTCCACTATTCCATTGCTTCATTTAAAGTCCCAACTTCCCTCTTTTTTCTATAATCAATACAAAGTTTCAGTTCACCACTCTTCTTCTTCACAAAGAAAAAAACAGCACCAGCAGGAGACGATGATTTGCGGATGAAACCCAGAGAAAGTGCGTCTGCAACATACTCCTCCATGGCCTTATCCTCCAAGACTGACATAGGGTAAACCCGGCCACGAGGGGGTATGGCACCAGGTTGAAGGTCAATTGTGCAATCATAAGGCCGGTGTGGAGGCAAACTACCGGCTTGACCTTTGCCAAAGACATCGCTAAAATTGCGGTACTCCTCCGGCAGGGAGGAGAGTGAAGAGGTGCACAGGACCTTGGCTACCTTCTGGAAGCATGTCTCACTGCATTGTGGTGACCAGGAGAGAACCTCAGCACGGAGCCAATCAAAAGAGGGGTTTTGCCTCTGTAACCAAGGATAACCAATAACCAGCAGAAACCTAGGTGAGGAAATAACTTGGAATTGGATTATCTCATGGTGAAGAGCCCCTACGGCCATGGACAATGGAACCGTCTCATGAGTCACATGGGCAGGCTGTAGAGGTCTCCCATCAAGAGCCTCAATGGCAAGTGAAGTGTCACGCAGCTGCAGCAGAATCGAGTGCTGAAATACAAGGGCATTCCCTGGACAGGTAGGACAAGACTTCAAAAAGTGACCTGCCTGGCCACAATAAAGGCGCAATCTCTCCCTCCTCCTAAAGGCTCTCTCATCCACAGAGAGATGCGTGAAGCCCAAGTGCATGGGTTCATCCTCACTGACCGACTCGGTACCAGGAGGCATGGGAGGAGAGGGAGGCACGGGTGGGACTGCAAAGCTCAGAGGCAAATGTACAGGAGGCTTCCGCAAGTGCTAATTAAAAGAGAGTCTTTCTCTGAGTCTGGAGTCAATGAGGATGGCAAACATGATCAACCTCTCCAGCTCAGTGTGTATATCTCGTGCTGCTATCTCATCCTTGATGGAATCCGAATGACCATGAGAAAAAGAAGCCACGAGGGCCTCATTGTTCCAAGCAACCTCTGCTGCCAGAGTACGGAATTCAATGGTGTAGTCAGTTCTCGTACTCTGTTTGATGGACATGAGGCACTTGGCAGCAGAAGCGGAGCATGCGGGTACCTCAAATACCCTTTTAAAGGAGGCCACAAACTCAGGGTAATGCAAGACAACAGGTTTTTGTGTCTCCCATAGAGGGTTTGCCCAGGCCAAGGCTCTCTCGGAAAGCAAAGATATCACGAAACCTACTTTGCTATCCGTGGGAAATGCTTGGGGCAGAATCTCAAAGTAAATCTCAACCTGGTTGAGAAACCCTCTGCATTGAATTGGATCACCCCCAAATCGCTGGGGAAGTGGAGCAGAACCAGACATACCTCTTATAGAGATAATACTCAAGTCAACTCAGGTTGTACCAGAGCAGCCACAGTGGGAGTTTCCAGGTGAGCCGTGCAACTCAGGAGCATTTGTGACGCTATGGCAAACTGATCCATGCAGTGATCTTGCTCATCCAATCTGGAAAAAATATTACCAACAAGTGGATTAACTGCATCTTCTGAATTCTTGGCCTTCGCCTACTATCAGGAACCATGAATCAGACCGAGACAGAAGTATAGTTAAATCACACTTGTTTAATAATAATAAGGTAAACAGAGTAAACGTAGTCAAAACAAGCCAGAGTTCAGTAACCGGATCGGATAGCCAGCCAAGCAAATGTCAGAGAGCCAGAGATAAATGTAGTAGTACAGCAAGCAGGATCAGGAGCCAGAAGGAATGTCAGCTCAGCAAGTCTTCAACAGGAACGGAGGAGAAAGTCTCTGTGATGTTGACAAAGGTGAAGGCAGAGATCAAGTGAGCTGGACGGCTTTAAGTAGGCAGGACTGACGAGCAGAATCAACAACAGCTGGGTAACTGTGGAGAGAGATGGGAGCTGGCAATTAGCCGACAGCTGAGCGGCCAGCTCAGAGATGGAAGGCTGAGCCCAGCCCCCAACTGGGGGCAAATATTACCATAGCATGGACTTGAAAGAAGCCTTCTGTGTTCTTCAAAGCAGCAAAGAGGAAAATATATTCGATTCTGACCCAAGAAAAAGCAATCAGTATTTTTCAAGACAATGTTAAGAGTTTTGACGCAATCTGGGCATCCTGGACCGAATATGTTCTCTCCTCGCCATAAATGACCAGGACTACTTCCTCCCCCTCAGTGTCTACGCTATCTTCTATATTTCTTCCTCTCTTCTCCTCTATTCTCCCTTTCCCTCTTGTGCTTTCCTCTCGCCCCCCTTTTCTAGCCCTTTATTGGTTCCTTTGTCCTGTTTCACACCATAGCGTGGTTGACAACACTGTTATATTTGTTTACGTATTCTCAAGATTTTTAAGAGTATATAGGGTAGCATAATCGGTATATGTTTGCGGACTTTGGAGCTGGAGGTCGTATGCTAGGGAAAGCTTCCCAGGCCACACACTACTGGGATTATCTTTTGGGAGCTCAACCTGTGAGGCATAGGAAGCCTACACTCTAAAATCTACTCTAGTGATATTCCGAAGGTTACAAAAATTGCTAGGGCTCAAGTGGATAAAAAAGGATCTTCGGAAAAAAGTCCTATGTGCATGTCATAACATATCTCTTGCTTCCTCTAACAGTAATGCATAAAACTGCTACCAGGCGAATAACATCTCTACCTACTCAGCCTGACTTCCTCCCCAACCTCCCAATTTCTCCCCCATATGTTTACTTAATACGTAACTTGTTATCTCTTGTTGTCAACTTTATACTTAAACCTTTTATATGAACCCTGTTTTTGTATTATTCTTGAATGAATAAAAATATTGAAAGAAGAACATAAATAGATAAACTTTTTAAAAAGCATTTCTGGATTGTGAAATTTAAGCTCATTTCAAAATTGAAAGCATATTTTAAATTGTTTCCCCTTTCTTCAGTCTGCAATAAAGTGTTCCAGCTGAACTAATATGAATCTAAAATATGATTTGCTTTCTGGCAAAAGCAGCCAGTGATGGTGAGCCCTATATAAACAAACAGCATTAAAACCCTACAAGTAATTATGTTAATAATTGAAAATTACATGCATCATGCAAAGTCTCCTTTTATTGGGCATATTTGAGGTTTATAGGACAGCAGATGTTGATTTGGACTGCCACTGAGCACCTGTTGTGTGGCTGCTAATTGCTCTTCTAAACTTTAAAGTGTATTTCCAAATTTTCAGCCAAAGATAACACCTACCTCAAATGAAATATAATGTTGCTTCACCTTTTTAACTAAATAATAAAAAACAATCCACTTCACTTTCTCCCTCTATTTAACCACTTCCCGACTGCCCAATAAGAGAAATACTGCTACAGCTGCAGCTGCCCCTTTCACTAGCTCTCCAGGCCAAGTTCTCCCCACAGTCCTCCAGATAGACACTCGCCAGCCCACCCAGCTGACCCTCAGGAGATTTCCCAGATGTGCTGATATGCTCCCACTGTCCTCTCTCCTTGCTCCCATGCATCCTGGAAGGGCTTCCTTTTGGTAGGATCCTTCCAGCACCTGAGCCCCGACCCAGGTCACCCCCCCCCCAGACTAGGGGGTGCTCTCAAGAGCCTACAGCAGCCTCCTCAGCACTACATCTCAATCTTCCACCTGACTGCCCCCCTGGCTTGACTCGTGCCTATGTATGAGGTGGCCTGCCCCCTGCCAGCCCTTTACTGGGGATTGGCTGAGGCCCTCATAAAGCACTTCTAGAGGGTTCTACAGTCATATGACAATACAGGAAGTCAGCTCTCAGAAGCCATTTTTTTTTTCAAATATTTTATTTGAACCACAAAAAGGAAAGTGCAGGTTATCACAGTAATCATATGTACCCAATAATATTACATATACATTACAGTGATAGAGCAGTGGTCCAGATGTTAATTCAGAACATATATAATACTCTCAATGTACATTCAGAATGAATATAATTCCTGTGATATAACCATCAAGGGGAGAACCTTTAACAGCAATACCATCTTATCCATTTTCCATTTTCTAAGTAATAAAATAGAAATCAGTAGAGAAGGGTTAGTTAGGCATAAACGTGGGAATAAGAAAAGAAACAGGGGGGGAGGTTGACAACATGGGGGGGGGAGCCCTGGATGAACAATGGGTAGTTCATTATTGGGTATCTGCTCATATCGTCTACTGTCGACAATCATGAGTTGAGGAGGGTCAAACCCTCTTCAGAGAGGATAAACATATTCCATAATCTCCATAACTCTGTGTATGTTTCTTGTTTGTTCTGTGCAGTAAGCGTGAGATCTTCCATCTTATTGATCTCTTTTACTTTATGGAGCCAGTGTCTAATAGTAGGGGGTGATGTGTTTTTCCATTTAAGGGGGATGCATGCTTTAGCTGCATTTACCAGGTGTCGTAAAATAGATTTCCTATATTTTTTTGCTGGAATGGTCGTAACGTGTAATAGGAAGAAAGCTGGATCTTCAGGTATTTTGTAATCTGTGAATTTTTGAATAATGTTCTGCACTTCCCTCCAGTATGGTGTTATCTTTGAACAGGACCAGAAAATGTGTAGCATCGTACCTCCCTCCTCCTGGCACCTCCAGCAGAGGTTAGGCATTTCGGGGTAAAATTTATGTAGCAACTCTGTGGTATGGTACCACTGCGTCAGTATTTTGTAATGGTCTCCTGGATCCTAGTGCAGATGGGTGACCTCAACAAGAATCTAATCATATTTTGCTTTTGGCTGATCGTAAGCTTACAAGTTAATCTCCCTCTCCCACTTCCCTATCTAGGGCAAGTGTGGTTGTTACGAAGTAGTAATCAGTACGCTATACATTTTTGAGAGTACTTGCGTCAACGTCCCATCATCTGAGCAGAATTCTTCAATTGTGGAAAGTCATCGACCGAACCTCTCTGGGGATTTTAGGGAGTAGAGAAAGTGGTGAAGCTGCAAAGCGTTCCAAAACGGGAGGCGGAAGGAACCCGTGGGTTCCATTAATGCAGCTATGGACAGCCAGCCATCCAATAGTAATAAGTGCGATGCTCAATTGCAGTTAGTTTGTCTCAGATTGGAGAAATGGTGGTCTTTCAGGCCTGGGGGAAACCCAGGTTTGGCATCAGAGGGGAGTCTATGGATGAGAGAGGGGTTTTGTCAATCACCTGTGAACAGATGCTTACTGTAGGGCCTATCAGGGAGTGTAGTTTTAGGCGGGGGGAGACTATTGTAACACCACGGTGCCCCTTTCAGTAAGATGCCTGTTTGGGCTTGTTCAACCTGTACCAAGAGTTTGGCAGTGGAGTGTCGGTTCCAGTCTACGAGTCTCCCTAGGTGTATAGCCTTGTAGTATTTGAATACATCGGGAAGTGCAATACCTCTACTATGTTTAGGCAGGGATAGTTGGGATTGGGGATTGCGTGGTTTCTTGTGTGCCCATATGAATTTGATGAAAAAGGAGTAAACCTGTTTAAAGTACTGAGATGGTATCTTGATTGGTAGGGTTTGGAAATGATATAGGTATTTGGGTAGAATACACATCTTTAAAAGGATACATCTACCAAACCAGGAGTGCAATCCCCGATTCCAAGTCTCCAGGAGCGTGCGTGTTTTAGTCAGTAGGGGGGGAAGTTGAGTTTGAAGACCCGAGATAAATTAGAGGGGATATACATTCCTAAATATTTCAGAGCTGTATCTGTCCATTTAAATTTAAAGTTTGATCGCAAGGTCTGAAGCAGCTCAGCGGAAACATCCACTCTCATGGCCTCTGATTTATTGAAATTAATACATAGGTTAGACAGTCGGCCATAGTTTTCAAATTCACATATAAGGTTGAGGAGAGACACTGAGGGGTTAGTTAGGGAGAACAGCAAGTCGTCCGCATAGGCTGCGATTTTATATTGCCCTACTCCTATTCTAACTCCTGTGACTCCTGCAGCGGAAGGGTTCAGAGCAGACAGAGCAAAAATCAGCCTTGCCTCCTCCCATTTGTAATAAGAAAAGGGTTTGATAGAATCCCATTTTAACTTGGACTGTCGGATGCGAGTAGATCTTAGAGATTCACTGCATGATGTGTTCCCCCAGGACTATATGACGTAGGACCGCAAACATAAAGCTCCAGTTTATGCGGTCAAATGCTTTTCAGCATCTGTACCCATTATAATGCAGGGAGTGCACGTCTCTTGTGTATTGTAGATAATGTTTAACACTCTAATTGTGTAGTCCCGGGCTTCTCTAGTTGGGTTAAATCCTACTTGATCAAGATGGATCAGTGGTTGCAGATGTTGTGCAATTTGAGTGGCAATGATTTTTGTAAATAGTTTAAGGTCGCAGTTCAGGAGTGAAATAGGCCTGTAGCTGCTACAGCAAGTGGGATCTTTCCCTTCTTTAGGAATCACTGTGACATGTGCTTTTAAGGTGTCTCTAGGGAAGAGTGTATCTGAGCCTATTTTATTGAACAGTTCCACCATGTGAGGACCTAGAAGTGGGAGAAATCTCTTATAATATTGCAGCGAAAAACTGTCGGGGCCTCGGGCTTTACCTATCTTAGAAGCACTAAGTGCCTCTTGAAGTTCGTCTAATGTTATTGGTGTTTCTAAATCTTCTCAAACTTCTGTATTTAGCTGAGGGAGTTGAGACAATGTGATATAGTCTTCTAGTTAATTCTGAGATGGGGACTGTTCTGATAGGTTGTATAAGGAGGAGTAGAAATTTCTAAAACCTCCTGCAATCTGCTTGGGGAGTACCATTTTTTGACCTTGAGGTGTAATAATTTGGGGGATATATGAGGCTAATTTTTGTTCTCTGATCGAGCGTGCTAGAAATCTCCTGCATTTGTCTCCCGATTCATAACTACGTTTTCTACATCTTTGTATGGCAGCTTTGGCTTGGTATCACACTAATTCCGTCACTTGCTTACGGAGGGAAAAGAGATTCTGTTCAAGTGTAGGGTTCGGAGCATGTTTGTGTTGGGCCTCTATTTTATGAATGTCATAAAAGAGATATGTTTCGGCCCTTTGGTGTTTAAGCAGCACCCCGTGTTTAATGAGAACACCTCTTATAACTGCCTTGTGGGCTTCCCATATAATCCCTATATCACAGTCAGGTTGTGTATTGATTCGCTGAATATCCTCCGCTATCTCGGGTGTCTGTAAAAGGCTCTCATTCAGCATCCAGAACCTAGTCCTGGAAGTTGAATGCTCCAAGATTTTGTATGTTAACTCAATTGGCGCTTGGTCCAACCATGTAATCATGCCAATTGCTGTACTATGTACCACCTGTAGCTGCGCGTGCGGGATCAGAAAGTAGTCTATATACGAGTAAAGTTTATGGGGAGGGGAGTAAAAAGTGTAGTTTTTCTCTCCTGCGTGCTGTAGGTGCCAGACGTCAATCAGTTGGACCCTGTACAGGGTTTGTGACACTCGCTTGCGGATGCCAGGAGTAATGGAGGACGAGCCAGAGGAAGTATCCACAGTGGAAAGCAATGGAACATTGAAGTCGCCCCCTAGGATCAACTGGCCTTCCGAAAATTCCTTGAGTAAATCAATTGTGCGGCTAAGAAAAGAATCTTGATGGTCATTAGGGGCATATATGGAAGCAAAGGTCATTTTCACCTCTCCTATCGACCCCTTAATAAACATAAAGCGTCCTGCCGGGTCTGCCAAAGTATTCCTGCAAGACCACGGGAGTCGGCTGATTAGTAGTATAGACACACCTTTGGATTTGGCTAGATTGTTGGTGGAATGGTCGGTGACTGGGTAAAACCTATTTTTTAGAAAGGAAAGTTTATCATTTCTGAAGTGCGTTTCCTGAATAAACGCCACGTCTACATGTGAGCATTTCAGATCATTCAATAGTATACATCTTTTTTTGGGGGTGTTCAGCCCCTTGGCATTGAGCGAAAATATCTTAACAGTATACATCTCAGGGTTTGGGGTAGGGGTTGGGGAAGGAAGGAGAGGAGGGAGGTAAAAAAAAAGGGGGGGGGGAAGGGTTACAGTGCAAAAAACAATATATACAAAGCAGAAGTATAGACATGAGAAGAGAAGAAAAAGAAAAACTACTATAACAGTACCAAGGTAGTAGTTAGGTTCACAGGGTCACATATTAAAACACACGGCCCCTGAAGCTATAGTGTCAAATATTGCCAATACCACACTTCAATCAGTGTTGTCACTGGGGAAATGTACCAGCCTAGGTGGGGGAGGGGTTAGACAGGAACCAACAGGGTTTGTCTCTCCCCGGCCCACCCAGCTCGGCATAAAACTATGATGCATTAACGGCAATTATAATAACATATCTGCATAGCGTTTGTAGCCAAGGGTTTGCTACTATAGGTATTACAGTTGTTATTATTTCAAATGAGTTTGGCTCCCTCTAGTGTCTTCTTAATGCTGTTAGGACTTTCTTCTAATTCCTGATAAGCAACACAGCAAAGCATTGTGGGAGATATAGTTTGGAGGAGTATGTGACTCTGCTAGCTGGATCAGCCCTGAACTACAATACAAACAATGGAAAGCGCGCAGCACTGCATGCTGGGAGGAGTAATAAAAGGATCAGCACGGCCATCTTTCAGCCTCTCTGGACGCCATTCAATACCTGCCAGCATGAGGTCTGTGTGTGTGACCAAGAGTAAGAGATTGCGGCCTATACAGTGCGGAGCTGGATCGCAAGCCTCTGAGGTACTTCAGAGCACAGCCTTGCCAGCTTAGCAAATGGACTGGTTTGCAGCACCAGAACATCTGGAAGTTTCCTGCACTTCAGCCATCCAGGGTAGCAGCACAGCGTGGCAGCGCCATCTTTTCACCAGACGGAGACATCAGGAGGGGAGTCTGGACAGAGCCTCACAGCCTCTGAGTCTATTGTGGTGAGAGGGCACCTGCCCATTTCAGTAAAGTGCACAGTTTTGCTGAGTAAGTTATTTTACAGACTGCTGGTGAGACTTGTAGTTCCATGGCGGTGAATCTACTTCTTCACAGGCATCATACAGCTGGACTCTGGGGTTTGTTTGTTCCCTGCTCTGTAAGGTCAGTACTGTATTACACTCGCATATATCAGGAGGAATCTACAAATGCCTTATTTCTTCAGTTAAGCATTTATCAACATACCATTCATTCTACAGTGATTTCTTCTCCTTTTCTTTGTGGATTACAAATACTGCAATTTAAACTATAGGCTAGCTGAAGATATCTGGAGTCAAATAACTTTTACCATGCTTTCTTTCTGCCAGGCATTGTTACTCTATTTGTGGTTTGAACTTTGAATTACCACCTAAGGGGAGTCATTTGTGATTATTTGCTAAAGCTGGAGAGTGCAACATCAGACTCACTTCTGCATAGAAACCGGCTTCTAACCTCAGCTTGTTCAATTAAGCTTTGGCAATAAAACCTGGAAGCTGATTGGTTTCTCTACAGTAGTGATCCTGATTTTGCACTCTCCAGCTTTAGTAAATAAACCCCATTGAGTACATGTTAGACATTGCATTATGTTATTGAATGTAAAGAATATCGTACTAGAATTTGGTGTGTGTATTGAGGCCTCAGTAGGAAGGTGTTTAATAGGGATGAGCCGAACACCCCCCCGGTTCGGTTCGCACCAGAACCTGTGAACGGACCGAAAGTTTGCGCAAACTTTAGAACCCCATTAACGTCTATGGGACTCGAACGTTCGAAATCAAAAGTGCTCATTTTAAAGGCTAATATGCATGGTATTCTCCTAAAAAGGGTTTGGGGACCCGGGTCCTGCCCCAGGGGACATGTATCAATGCAAAAAAAAGTTTTAAAAACGGTCGTTTTTTCGGGAGCAGTGATTTTAATGATGCTTAAAGTGAAAAAAAAAGTGAAATACTCTTTTAAATATCGTACCTGGGAGGTGTCTATAGTATGCCTGTAACGTGGCATATGTTTCCTGTGCTTAGAACAGTCCCTACACAAAATTACATTTTTAAAGGAATAAAAGTCATTTAAAACTGCTTGCAACTTTAATGTAATGTCAGGTCCCGGCAATATGGATGAAAATCAGTGAGACAAACGGCATGGGTACCCCCCAGTCCATTACCAGGCCCTTTGGGTCTTGTATGGATATTAAGGGGAACCCCGCACCCAAATTAAAAAAAGGAAAGGTGTGGGGCCCCCAGGCCCTATATACTTTGAACAGCAGTATACAGGCGGTGCAAACAAGACAGGGACTGTAGGTTTGTTGTTAAGTAGAATCTGTTTGTAATTTTGAACTGGTACATTTTTAAAGTGTAGCTCCAGCCAAAAAATCTATTTTTAATATTTTTGGAAAACATAGGGAAGGGTTATCACCCCTGTAACATTTGTTTTGCTGTCTTCAGAAGATTTCACCTCACTTTCTGTCCCAATGACAAATGTTTTTTGAAAATTTGGGGGTTTTAGTGAAACAAGGATTGGTGATAAAGCATCAGTGGAGAGGAGACACGTTTTTCCCATATTAACTCTTACAGGAGAGAATTTCCCTTCTTAGGGGTAGATTTCATCTCACTTCCTGCTGTCTCCTTCCATTTGCAAGCAGGAGTCATTTGTAAGTTGGATGTTTGAAAGTAGGGGCCTGCCCTATATACTCTGCAGAAATTGGGGCTATAGGTGTTAGTGTTGCCACAACACTGTAAGTCCTCACAGTTACTCTTGGTGGGAGCTAGAATGGGCCCTGCTGTGAAATATTATATCAAGAATTTTACCTACATGTCCCTGTTGAACAGGGGCAGAAATATTGGGCCTTAGGCACTGGTGCCACAACAATGCAAACCCTCACAGATGCTATAGTTGGAGCACAGGAATGAGCCCTGCTACAAAGTATTGCATCAAAAATTGTAATTACACCCTCCTGTAAAAACAGGGGCTGAAAAATTGGGCCTTGGGCACTGGTGCTGGTGTCACAACACTGCAACCCCTCACAAATATTCTAGTTGGAGCGCAGGAATGAGCCCTGCTGCAAAGTATTGCATCAAAAATTGTAATTACATGCCCCTGTTAAACAGGGGCAGAAAAATTGCCACAACACTGCAACCCCTCACAGATGCTATAGTTGTAGCGCAGGAATGAGCCCTGCTACAAAGTATTGCATCAAAAATTGTAATTATACACCCCTGTTAAACAGGGGCTGAAAAATTGGGCCTTGGGCACTGGTGCTGGTGCCACAACACTGCAACCCCTCACAGATACTATAGTTGGAGTGCAGGAATGAGCCCTGCTGCAAAGTATTGCATCAAAAATTGTAATTAGACGCCCCTGTTAAACAGGGGCAGAAAAATTCGGCCTTGGCCACTGGTGGCAGTGCCCAGAACCAAAAATGTTCTTACAAGCTATCAGCATGAAAATTGAGGAGGAAGAGGATTGTCACTCAGCATAACAGGATAGTCACTCAGCATCAGCATAGGCAGTCTTGAAGGGATCTCACATTAAAAAAAAATCAAACGGTTACATCAGCATCAGATGCTTGGTAGATGGTGAGTCAAGACTGATTCATTTTTATGAAGGTCAGCCGATCGACCGATTCGGTGGACAGGCGCACCCTGTGATCAGTTACAAAGCCTCCAGCAGCACCGAATGTGCGTTCCGAAAGAACGCTGGATGCAGAACAGGCCAGTAGCTCAATTGCATACTATGCAAGCTCTGGCCAGTGATCCATCCTCAAGACCCAGTAACCCAGAGGATTTTCGGTAGAAAAGGTGCCCAAGTCTGATCTTGCCCCTAGGTAATCCTGCACCATGTGAATAAGACGCTGGCGATGGTTGCTGGAACCGATCAGACCTTGGGGCTGCAGACTAAAAAATTATCAGAACGCATCGGTCAGACGGCCACCTTCTCCACCGCTCCTTCTGTGACTGACCAAACCCTCAGCAACACGTTGTCCAGGAGGACCAGGAAATTGTAACCTCCCAGGCTCTGGAAACGTGTTGCACAAACCTTTCTGCAAGGCCTCCTGAAGATGTTTCATCCTCTGCTCCCTTTGCAACGGCAAAATAAGGTCTGCGACCTTACCTCTGTAACGTGGATCAAGGAGGGTTACCAGCCAGTAATTATCCCTCCCCTTGATACCACGAATACGAGGATCCTTCCGCAGGCTTTGCAGGATCAGGGAGGCCATGCAGCGTAGGTTTGCTGAGGCATTCGGTCCAGTCATGTGGGTCACTAAGGACGACATGATCCTCAGCCACCTCCTCCCAGCCACGTACAAGTCCATGGGTTTATTCGGACTGTAAATGATTCCTTGAAGACTGCTGCTGATGCTGAGTGCCAGGCTCCACCTCCATGCTGACACAATCCTCCTCCTCCTCCTCCTCATCCTCTTCCTGTGTGATCGGCAGGCATGCAGGAACACTATCTGGATAAAGGGGGCCTTGAGAGGTAAGGAAGTCCTCCTCTTCCTCCCTCTGTTCTGCCTCAAGTGCCCTGTCCATTATTCCACGCAGCGTGTGCTCCAACAGATGGACAAGAGGGACAGTGTCACTGATACATGCACTGTCACTGCTTACGATCCTCGTGACCTCCTCAAATGGTGACAGGACAGTGCATGCATCCCGGATCATAGCCCACTAGCGTGGGGAAAACCTCCAACACTACTGCACTCTGTCCTGCATCCTTCCCAGCTGCCAGAAGAGTCACCCAGTGTGCGGTGAAAGATAGGTAATGTCCCTGTCCATGTCTGCTGGACCATGAGTCATAATAATGCAATATGCACCTTACCGCTGACTGCCCTGTCCAGCGAGGCCAAGACATTGCCTTCCACATGCCGGTAGAGAGCCGGAATCACCTTCCATGAGAAAAAGTGGCATTTGGGAACCTGCCACTGAGGAACCGCACATTCCACAAACTCACGGAAGGGGGCAGAGTCTACCAACTGAAAAGACAGCAGTTGAAGTGATAGCAATTTAGCCAAGCTAGCATTCAACCGCTGGGCATGTGGATGGCTGGGAGCGAACTTCTTTCGGCGGTGCAGCAGCTGGGGCAGGAAAATTTGCCTGGTACAATCTGACGTCAGTGTACAGATAACAGATTGCTAGTACTTGGCTATGACACACCTAATTCTACATCTTCATTCCTCTCGGTGCAGGTTTCATAGAGGACTGAAGGTATAGTGGGGTTGGAGATCCCAGATGATGAGGAGCAAGGAGAGGTCCGCTTTGTTCTTTGGTGTGGGTCTTTTAGGTATGCTTGCCAACGAACTGCATGGCAGATCGACATATGTCTGGTCAAGCATGTGGTGCCCAAGCGGGTGATATTTTGGCCACGCGAGATACGCTTGAGACATATGTTGCAAATAGCAACGGTGGGATCTGATGCACTCATCTCAAAAAAGGCCCACCCCAAAGAACTTTTGGAATAACACGCAGAGACAGCAGTGCCATGCACATGCGGAGCTCTGCAGTGTGATGCAATCTGTGTGCTGCCCTTAAGCTGGCCCCTGGAGGGCATCCTGCCTCATTGGAGATGTTTCTCCTCCTCCTCCTTTCTCCTATCAGGCACCCACATGGAGTCAGTGACCTCATCATCCCCTCCCTCCTCATCACTGAAGCAAAGCTGGCAGTATGCTGCAGCTGGGGGAACATGACTGCCAGATTGCTGTCGTTTTTGGGCACCCACTCTCACGTTACTGCCTTCCTCTAGCTGGGTACCATCATCGGAGCCTTCAAAACGCTGAGCATCCTCCTGGATAATGTACACAATACTGTAGTCAAACAGTTTGGGGGACTCCTCAGGAGGACATGGTGGGGCTAGGGAAGGAGTGACTGATGCCATTGAGCTGAGGGAAGAGGCCACGTTGGCAGCTGCTTTGCCAGACAAAGTACCCTGAGCCTGGGTGAGAGAGGATGAGGAGGATGAGGACGGCTTGCTCATCCACTCTACCAAGTCTTCCGCGTGTTGCGGCTCAACGCGACCAGCTGCCGAAAAAAAGGACAAGCGTGTCCCACAGCCACGTGCTAATGAGGATGCACCGTCTCCACAATCAGCACTGTTGCCTCTAGACACAGAGCCTGCTTGCCCTTTTTTATTGGCTTGTGACTGTCTGCCTCTCCTTGTTGGCCTTCCAGACATACTGATCGCCTGCAGTGAGATGTAGCTGCACAAAGCTGGGATGTAAATATATACTGATACTGCAGCTAGCAGAATCAACTGCCTGCCTGTGGTACTAGTAGAATCAGAACACCATCAATTTTCTTCAGGTAGCTTTAGGTGCATACTGTGCAGAGGATACAGTACACTAACGGTAAATAGTGCAGCTGCCTGCCTGTGGTACTAATAGGATCAGAAGAACACCACCAATTTTCTACAGGTAGCTTTAAGTGCACACTGTGCAGAGGACACAGTACACTAACTGTAAATACTGTAGCTGCCTGTCTGTGGTATTAATATGAGCAGAACAACAGTAATTGTCTTCAGGTATCTTTAGGTGCACACTGTGAAGAGGATGCAGTACACTAACTGTAAATACTAAAGCTGTCTGCCTGTGGTACTAATAAGATCAGGAGAACACCACCAATTTTCTTCAGGTAGTTTTAGGTGCACACTGTGCAGAGGACACAGTACACTAATTGTAAATACTGTAGCTGCCTGCCTGTGGTATTAATAAGAGCAGAACAACAGCAATTGTCTTCAGGTAGCTTTAGGTGCACACTGTGCAGAGGACACAGTACACTAACTGTAAATACTGCAGCTGCTTGCCTGTGGTACTAATAGGATCAGAAGAACACCACCAATTATCTTCAGGTAGCTTTAGGTGCACACTGTGTAGAGGACACAGTACACTAACTGTAAATACTGTAGCTGCCTGCCTGTGGTATTAATAGGAGCAGAACAACAGCAATTGCCTTCAGGTAGCTTTAGGTGCACACTGTGCAGAGGACGCAGTACACTAACTGTAAATACTGCAGCTGCCTGTGGTACTAATAGGATCAGAAAAACACCACCAATTTTCTTCAGGTAGCTTTAGGTGCACACTCTGCAGAGGACGCACTACGATAACTTGTAAATACTGCAGCTGCCTGCGGTACTAATAGGATCAGAAGAACACCACCAATTTTCTTCAGGTAGCTTTAGGTGCACACTGTGCAGAGGACGCACTACACTAACTTGTAAATACTGCAGCTGCCTGCGGTACTAATCGGATCAGAAGAACACCACCAATTTTCTTCAGGTAGCTTTAGGTGCACACTGTGCAGAGGACGCACTACACTAACTTGTAAATACTGCAGCTGCCTGCAGTACTAATAGGATCAGAAGAACACCACCAATTTTCTTCAGGTAGCTTTAGGTGCACACTGTGCAGAGGATGCACTACACTAACTTGTAAATACTGCAGCTGCCTGTGGTACTAATAGGATCAGAAGAACACCACCAATTTTCTTCAGATAGCTTTAGGTGCACACTGTGCAGAGGACGCACTACACTAACTTGTAAATACTGCAGCTGCCTGCGGTACTAATAGGATCAGAAGAACACCACCAATTTTCTTCAGGTAGCTTTAGGTGCACACTGTGCAGAGGACGCACTACACTAACTTGTAAATACTGCAGCTGACTGCGGTACTAATCGGATCAGAAGAACACCACCAATTTTCTTCAGGTAGCTTTAGGTGCACACTGTGCAGAGGACGCACTACACTAACTTGTAAATACTGCAGCTGCCTGCGGTACTATTAGGATCAGAAGAACACCACCAATTTTCTTCAGTTAGCTTTAGATGCACACTGTGCAGAAGACGCACTACACTAACTTGTAAATACTGCAGCTGCCTGCGGTACTAATAGGATCAGAAGAACACCGCCAATTTTCTTCAGGTAGCTTTAGGTGCACACTGTGCAGAGGACGCACTACACTAACTTGTAAATACTGCAGCTGCCTGCGGTACTAATAGGATCAGAAGAACACCACCAATTTTCTTCAGGTAGCTTTAGGTGCACACTGTGCAGAGGATGCACTACACTAACTTGTAAATACTGCAGCTGCCTGTGGTACTAATAGGATCAGAAGAACACCACCAATTTTCTTCAGGTAGCTTTAGGTGCACACTGTGCAGAGGACGCACGACACTAATTTGTAAATACTGCAGCTGCCTGCGGTACTATTAGGATCAGAAGAACACCACCAATTTTCTTCAGTTAGCTTTAGATGCACACTGTGCAGAGGACGCACTACACTAACTTGTAAATACTACAGCTGCCTGTGGTGCTAATAGGATCAGAAGAACACCACCAATTTTCTTCAGGTAGCTTTAGGTGCATACTGTGCAGAGGACGCACTACACTAACTTGTAAATACTGCAGCTGCCTGCGGTACTAATAGGATCAGAAGAACACCACCAACTTTCTTCAGGTAGCTTTAGGTGCACACTGTGCAGAGGACGCACTACACTAACTTGTAAATACTGCAGCTGCCTGCGGTACTATTAGGATCAGAAGAACACCACCAATTTTCTTCAGTTAGCTTTAGGTGCACACTGTGCAGAGGACGCACTACACTAACTTGTAAATACTGCAGCTGCCTGCGGTACTAATAGGATCAGAAGAACACCACCAATTTTCTTCAGGTAGCTTTAGGTGCACACTGTGCAGAGGACGCACTACACTAACTTGTAAATACTGCAGCTGCCTGCGGTACTAATAGGATCAGAAGAACACCACCAATTTTCTTCAGGTAGCTTTAGGTGCACACTGTGCAGAGGACGCACTACACTAACTTGTAAATACTACAGCTGCCTGTGGTACTAGTAGGATCAGAACACCACCAATTTTCTTCAGGTAGCTTTAGGTGCACACTGTGCAGAGGACGCACTACACTAACTGTAAATACTGCAGCTGCCTGCAGTACTAATAGGATCAGAAGAACACCACCAATTTTCTTTAGGTAGATTTAGGTGCACACTGTGCAGAGGACGCACTACACTAACTGTAAATACTGTAGCTGCCTGCCTATGGTACTAATAGGATCAGAAGAACACCAGCAATTTTCTTCAGGTAGCTGTAAATACTGTAAAAACACCTGACTGCCTGTCAGTAGGAAGAGAATAACAGGAACGGATCTAGCTAAACTGAATACAGTGTGTATACACAACACCTACAACACCTAGGATGCATATACATACACAATACACTGTAAGCAGAGGCGGCTCTCTAATTAGGCAAATTAGGCGATTGCCTTAGGTCTCGCACTCATAGGGGCCCCGCGATCACCTAGTTTGCCTGACCCGTGTGTGTGTGAGTGGCAGGGAATATCTCCCGGTCAGTGTCCCCAAGCTAGTGGCATGAGCAAACACTACAGCGCTGCTATATGACCAGCGCTGCACTTACCTGAAGTCTCCTCTCTCTGCCTCCCTCAGCACTCTCCAGCGCTCCCTCTCTCAGTGTCCTCGAGGCTCCAGCGCTGCCTGAGGACAGATTATAGAGGCGGAGCTGACGGCCGCTGCTGAACCCAGGAGGGATGGATGCAAGCACGGATATGCAGGAGTTCGTTTTGTCAGGTGTGGAGGGAGGTGAGCTGGCAGCTTTATGGGAACACTTGCGACTTGTATGCAGGGACTTGAGATGGGTGAGGGGACGATGAGAGCAGTGTCTGCAGCACAATAGGAGGCCAGTCCTGTTGCTGTGCTGTTAACTTCAGTTGCTCTATGCATGCCACTGCAAAGTGGTCTCTGCAGTGCTGGAGCAATAAATTAGGGGTCATTCACACCATATACCACTTTTATTCCATCTGCAACCCTCTCATGTCATACTACCCCAATACTTCCCACTCCTCTCATGTACATACTACCCCCCCATATACACTTCGCACTACTCATGTACATACTAACCACCTATATACACTCCACACTCCTCTCATATACATACTACCCACCGCCATACACTCCACACTCCTCTCATGTACATACTACCCCCCATATACACTTTGCACTCCTCATGTACATACTACCCACCTATATACACTCCGTACTGCTCTCATGTACATACTACCCACCGCCATACACTCCACACTGCTCTCATGTACATACTACCCACCTATATACACTCCGTACTGCTCTCATATACATACTACCCACCTATATACACTCCATACTGCTCTCATGTACATACTACCCACCGCCATACACTCCGCAGTGCTCTCATATACATACTACCCACCACATACAATCTGCACTCCTCTTATGTACATACTACCCCCCACATACACTCCACACTCCATTCATATACATACTACCCCCCACATACACTCCACACTGCTCTCATGTACATACTACCCACCTATATATACTCCACACTGCTCTCATATACATACTACCCACCTATATACACTCCGTACTGCTCTCATATACATACTACCCACCTATATACACTCCGTACTGCTCTCATATACATGCTACCCACCTATATACACTCCGTATTGCTCTCATATACATACTACCCACCTATATACACTCCGTACTGCTCTCATATACATACTACCACACACATACACTCCGCACCCCTCTCATGTACATACTACCCCCCACATACACTCTGCACTGCTTACATATACATACTACCCACCACATACACATACTACCCCCCACATACACTCCGCACCCCTCTCATGTACATACTACCCCCCACATACACTCCACACTCCTCTCATATACATACTACCCACCTATATACACTCCGTACTGCTCTCATATACATACTACCCCCCACATACACTCCGCACTCCTCTCATATACATACTACCCCCCACATACACTCCGCATTGCTCTCATATACATACTACCCCCCACATACATTCTGCACCCCTCTCATGTACATACTACCCCCCACATACACTCTGCACCCCTCTCATGTACATACTACCCCCCACATACACTCTGTACCCCTCTCATGTACATACTACCCCTCTCATGTACATACTACCCCCCACATACACTCTGCACCCCTCTCATGTACATACTACCCGCTGTCATACCCTCCATTTTCCTCTCCTACACATGTTTACCACCATTGTAAAGTGCCATCATAATAGCATCATGGACAAAGTAATGCACTGGGGCCCCTACTAGGGAGATGGTGACCTGTGGCATACACAGCGCACTGCAGAAAACAGTGAGTGCGGCTAAATTATGCTACATATTAGGCATGGCTTTTTGGTCTGATTAGAAATTTTAGTCTGATTATATTTATTTTTTTACAATTTTTTTAAAAACAAAAGTTAAGTTTTTTGGTGAGTTTTTTGGTTTCTTTGGTGAGATATCAGGGGTCTAAACAGACCCCTGAAGTCTCACTTTTGACACAGAGAAAGGGACTGAGGACACACATTCCCCAGTCCCTTTCTCTGTAGCCTCAGCTGCACTGCAAATGAATGAACAGGAGACAGAGGCTCCTGTTAATTCATAAACTGAAGCAGAGAAAACAGTTTACTATGCTTCAGTTATGAATGAACACAGTGAGTGATCAGTACCGATCACTCACTGTGTTCATTTAGAAAAGGAAGGGGCTGGTAAATTACATATTTATCAGCCCCTTTTCCTGAAGATCACCCAGTCTGCGGAGGAGAAGAGGAGGGAAGCCGACAGCGCTGTGGGGGGGGGCACACAGTTATTATTTTTTCGCTTTAATTATTTTTCCCATTATGGGCATGAGTGGGGCCTCATGTCTAAGTTTTGCCTAAGGCCTCCCAAAGCCTAGAGCCGCCTCTGACTGTAAGTGCAGCTAACTGACTCGCCTGCCTACTCTATCTAACTTAAATCAAATGACACTCTCTCTCTCTCTATCTCTCCCTTTCAATGCCGGAACACACTACACAGGGCCGTCATGCAGGCGGCCTTATATAGTGTGGGGCGTGTACTAAATCCCTTGAGCCATAATTGGCCAAAGCCACCCTGGCTTTGGCCAATTACGGCTCTCTGTACAGACGGCGCTTTGATTGGCCAAGCTAGCGGGTCATAGTGCATGCTTGGCCAATCATCAGCCAGCAATGCACTGCGATGCCGCAGTGAATTATGGGCCGTGACACGCCACTCGAATTTTGAGCGAACGGCCCATATCGTTCGCAATTCGATGAACGGTCGAACATGCGATGTTCGAGTTGAACATGGGTTCGACTCAAACTCGAAGCTCATCCCTAGTGTTTAATACAGGAATTGAAGGATATTGAACACTCATCCCACTGTGCACCTGTTTACATATACTCCCAGCAGTGATTATACAGTTGACATTGTATACCAACTGTCATTTACCGTTTGTGCTTATTCACATTGTTCATTGTGTTCTATTATTCACTCTAGTAAACTTTCTGAGTGGTTCAGTGACATTGTGTGAATTTCTCATTGATAACACCCTATTACAGGATGGAACCCAAGGTGTCCAAGGTAAGAGAGGATCTGCAGAGTTGGGGTAGCCAGTGGGGTATAGAGTCAATCAGCAGCCCTCACGGGGGTACCGCTACACCTTCATAACAACAGGAGAACATATCCCCGTAACTGTGGGTTTGGGTAGCCACCTCAAACATCATGGAGTCCCTCCCTTATTTATATTGCTGACAGGGGGGGTTCCAACCCGCCAGAGGATATTGTTGTGTGTTTAGGGCACTGTTAACCAGCACCCAAGGAGATTAGGAGATTTTTCTCCTTTTTTCATCTCCCTAGCAGGGAGCAGGGCCTACCAGTCCCTCTTTCCCACGAGAGGGGGGACCCCACTTGTGAGTCACTAGATTGGTCCTATGCAACCCATGAACAGTACGTCTTCTGCTCTATAGAGGTACCCCGCATAAAACTACTTCTGCCTCAATGTCCCTGTGTTCCCCATAGTTAAAGCTTCAGAGGAGCTCTGGTACATCTCTGCTGCCCACATAAATCAGGGGTTAATGCCACCCCGGAGACCACAGACCCAGGGTGGGACATCTCTGTTCTTTTCCTCTCCTGTTGCAGCACCTCATCATTGAACGGTAAGTGACTCTAGGCATACCATATAGCAATATAATGCAACAGCAATTTCTAAGTGGTTTGGCCCATCTCGATAAGAGAGGCAAGGAGCTTTGCAGATGCAGTACACAGTTCAGCTAAGGCATGAACAAGCATAACAACATATAGTAGGCATACAGGGTGCAATCACAGGCATAGCTAGAACTAAGTCTGCCACATTGGTGAAAAATTAAGCAAATTAAACTATAATTCAGCTATAACAGGGTAATTGTTGGCCTCCATACTTAAATGATTACACCTCATATGTGTGGCAAGAGCTGTGACTGCATCAACTAGAGTCTATCAGGTTTCCATGTTCAGTTGTGGGTTAAAACAGGAGGGGCGGTGTCTTCTGTATACAGGTCTCAGCAGGCATGTCAAAGATTATACTCCACATCCACATGTGTACAGTCTGGATAGAAGCTGCTGATCTCCTGAGTGGTGTATGTCTACAGAATCAATGTATCTTCCAGAGATTGTGTATCAGAAAGTGGGCACACATAGCAGTGTTCAGACTAGATACACCTCCTATCTCATCTGGGGGCATTGAGACTTTATGGGGACAGTAGGCATGACAGAGGGGCTTATGCATTTTAACTGGGCGAGTGCAGAGGAAACAGTGTAGGTATGTTTACCTGTCTAGGAAGTCACATACAGAAGTAGAGAGATGTCTGTTCATCTGTTGTCTAGAGAGCATGGAAAGGGTGTATCCTATTCGAGGGGAAGCATCAAGCCCTCTGCAGTGATCAGGACTCACGGGGACCCTCTGCCGAGGGCACTCTGGAGCATTGTGTCAGCCTCTGTTGTCTGGGATGAGCAGGTCACCAGGATGTCCTCTGTCCTGTGCATCTCGCCGTTGGAGGTAGGAACATTAGCCAGTTCTGAACCGGGACAGTATACGTCTCCAAGACGGCAGGTCTCCAGGAGAGCATAATGTAAAAGAACGCTGGTCTCTATGAAAGGTGGCCGAGAGAGGGAACCCCCACCTATATGTGGCGTTACATCGGCCTGCAAGCTCCAGAACCGGGCGCACGCTGTAGGGTAGCTTTGGACAGGTCAGGGAGTATCTTAATTGGGGCACCATCAAACTCCAGTTCTCCACATTCCCAAGCCTTTCGCAGCACCATCTCTTTAAGTGTGTATCTGTGCAGCCTACAGATCACGTCCCTTGGTCTGGCTGGATCAGTGGAACAGGGGCCCCGGGCTCTGTGGATCCTATCAAATTCCACACGGTAAGGCAGTGTATTATCAGCTGCTTTCTGAAAAATAGCCGCTACTGATTCTGCCAGGTCCTCAGGTCCCATCGCCTCAGGCAGACCTCGTACTCGCAGGTTGTTTCTCCTGCTCCTGTCCTCTGTTTCTTCGATATGGAGTTGGAGGGTCGCTGCTGCGTCTACGTGGGCCTCCTGAAGGTACTTCAAGGCCGACGCTCTCTGGGTTAGTGTTGCTACCGAGGACTCCCCCGCTAACATCCTGGTGGCAAGGGACTGTACCTCGCTTTTAACCCCCTGCATCTCTTTGCGGTGATTCTCCTCCAGGCAGCCGATGAGCAGTTCAATATCTGATTTGGTCAGGTGAGCCTGGAGGAGGGCTCGGAGGTCAGAGTCCAACTGGAGGGTACACGGGGGTCCCGAAGAGCTTTGGGGGGGTCGGGCAGAGATCCAGCGGGATGTCGGAAAATGCATCCGAAGCACTGGAAGCCGTCGGAGAGGCCAGTCGGTTGCTTTGGCTGGATACTCCAGGTGGAGAGCCAAGTGGTTCCACCATCTTGGGGTCCGGGGAGGCCGCCTGAGATCCCGGGAAATACTGATCAATACTGCCTCTCGTCCTGTGTTGTTTAGTTGCTTGGCTTCCACTTTTTGTCTTCCTCTTTCTAGTTGAGGGCATGCCGTTATTTTATAAACAATTAGGTGGGCATGGGTCGGGAGCTCGGACTAAGCACATGCACCTGCAGCCATGTCCAGACCACGTCCCCCCCCCCCAGAATGCATTTTTTTATATTTTGAACTACAGGGTGAAAATTCAAAGCTTCTGTGGACTAGGTAAGTGAAAGATAAGCACATTGGTATGGCTTGGGCCGAAAGGACATTAGAAAAGGCTTCTATTTATTGTGAAAGAATGAAATTTTGCCTGAAAAGGTGAACTTAACCTTTAACAATTTCACCCCAAAGTGTGGGGGCACTCGACGGGAGGGTGGGGCCAGGAGCACCAAAGAGGGACCCAAGAAGAGGAAGATCCAGGCTGCTCTTTGCAAATCCACTCCACAGAGCAGGTAAGTATAACATGTTTGTTATTTTTATAGAAAAAAAACAAAACTTTACAATCACTTAAAAAAATAGAATTATATTATATATCAAAAATATTAAGGGGCTAGAATACAGTGTGAATGATGCTGTCTTCACAGACATACTGATCATACTGTTCTGTAACCACACACAGCTTAAAGACATCTCCAAAGCATGCATTATAAGGATAGTTACAATTAAAGCACCTTCTCCTTGGCATTTTTTTATTTTTTGCTTTAATAAGTGTTCCCCATGGCAGTGCCAAGCTCCAAATTCCTTTTTGACAATAGCCTGCCCATTAGCCTTAAAAACATTAGAATTATTATCAAGATTCTCCCTCCCCCTATGGACTTCAATAGGATTTGCTTCTAAGGCTGGCCATACATTTTTAAATTTTCTTGTACAATTTTCTTTTAGAATTACCAAAACTATATAACATGAGGTCAAACCTAAACACGTTCAATTTGTATGCAATCAGGCAGGACCTTGCACTAGTTGGTAAATCTAAAATAAATTGAATAAGAAAATTATATAATGTATGGCAAGCTTAAGTTTAGGTTTTAGGAATTTCAAACAGGTTTCAACAAACTCCTATATTTGCATAGCTCTACTCATTAACAGTGAATTCCTCAAGTTTATGTTAGCCATGTGGTGTAAAAAAAAGAAAGTAGCATGTGAGACTCAGTCTCACTGGTGGGGTGGGGGGTAGAGGTGGGCCGAACAATGCATATAACAATGTCCACACCACTTTAGTAGAGGAGGTGCAGACCAAAATATTATATAGGATTTAGGTTTAAATGATGAAAGTCTGAACTTAACAATTGTGTTATAGTCAAAGAGAACAACTGAAAATCAGGATAAGTAAATATTGTCTAAAAAAGAGAAAGACCATATAGAGAAGGAAACAGAGGGAAGAGGAGTGAGAAACCCAGAGAAAGAGAACAGGGCTTTCCCATCAGGTCAGTAGACTGGGATGTCAGGATTCAGGCTCCAGATACCTTCAGGAAAAGGTGGAAAACTGCAGAGGACTTAAAGTAATCCCATTGGGACTATGCAGTTTGATGCAGCTTCGGTCCCTTCTTATCTTGAAAGATCAAAAGATTTAGTCTTATTCATTTCACACACCCACTCTGTTACAGTATTGGCTTGATCCAATTTTCAATGCCTTGCTATAATTGTGTGTGCTGACACTAGGACAAGAGATCTGTTTTTGATGAGCTTGAAGGAGCCTGAGAGAATTGACGTTAGGGTAATGCAAGGATCATGTTTAATGTCCATGATTTTTTTAGTACATTTGCTCCAAATGTGGGGCATTTGCGCCCCTCTCCTTGTCTCCTTGGGACCCCTCCGATATAAATTAAAACCTGCAAAATCATGGTGTTTAGTCCAGAGGGCACCCCTATCATCTAGATACAATCCTATAGTTCGTCTCCTGGAATTCAGCAGATGTGCTAGTGTAGGAGCTTTAAACCAGTCTAAAAGAGCTATAGACCATACCAACTCCCTCTGCTATTTAGCTATGAAAAAGGGAACATGTCGGAAAGAAGGGCAGAGACCTCAGTCATAAGAAAAGAATAACCTCCTACAGAGCAATCCACAATTTATCTGTCTTATTGTAAAACCAGTCTATCAGTCTGGTTAGATAAAGTCAGAAAGAGCTAGACCACTACATGATTTGGGCTGTATGAAAATATCTCCATGGAGCCTAGAATCTTTATGTCCCCAGATAGCATCCCACATAGCCATAGTAATCTGGGTCAGATAAGGTTAGGGAGGTTTTTTTTTGGCACAGTTTGAGAAATACACTCATCAGCCACATTATTAGATACACCTTGCTAGTATCAGGTTGGACCCCCTTTTGACTTTAGAAGTGCCTTAATTCAGTGGCGTTGCTAGACGGGGGCGGGGGGTGCGGTCCGCACCGGGTGCCACCCACTAGAGGGGTGACACCATCCCGAGGGTAATGAAAGCCCTGGCTCCCTTTGGCAGGTTTTTTTTTCCTTCAGCCGGGACACACCTCCAGCGCCGCGGCCGTGCCTGCCATGTGTTCTCCTCCTCCTCTGTCTCTGACTCCTGCTCAAGCCTGTCTCGATGTGCAGCTGTTCTCCACCCGGGCGGCGCGGCTGCACTCTGTCTCTCTCCTCTTCTCCTCTCCGCCCGGGTGTTCTGTGCACCTGAGCCGCCCGATCTGGTGCGGTAACGGGCGGGGGGTGTCGGCTTGAGATGGGGGGGATGTCCTCCGCTGCCTGAGGTGAGATGTTGTGGGGTGGGGGGGCGGGGCTTGCTGATGAGGTTGGTTTATGCTGCTGGTTACAGCTATACCATATGGAAGGGGGTGGTTTGTTCTGGGGGGGCTGTACTAATGGAGGGGGGTGGTTTGTTCTGGGGGGGGTCTGTACTAATGGTGGGGGGGTGGTTTGTTCTGGGGGGGTCTGTACTAATGGTGGGGGGGTGGTTTGTTCTGGGGGGGGTCTGTACTAATGGTGGGGGGTTTGTTCTGGGGGGGTCTGTTCTAATGGAGGGGGGGTGGTCTGTACTAATGGAGGGGGGTGGTTTGTTCTGGGGGGGTCTGTACTAATGGAGGGGGGTGGTCTGTACTAATGGAGGGGGGTGGTTTGTTCTGGCGGGTCTGTACTAATGGAGGGGGGTGGTTTCTTTTGGGGGGTTCTGTACTAATCTAGGGGGGTGGTCTGTACTAATGGAGGGAGGTGGTTTGTTCTGGGGGGGGTCTGTACTAATGGAGGGGGGGTGGTCTGTACTAATGGAGGGGGTGGTTTGTTTTGAGGGGTTCTGTATTAATGGAGGGGGCTGGTTTGTACTAATGGAGGAGGGGGGTGGTTTGTTCTGGGGGGGAGTCGGCACTAATGGTGGGGGTGGTTTGTTCTGGGGGGGTCTGTACTAATGGAGGGGGGGTGGTCTGTACTAATGGAGGGGGGTGGTTTGTTCTGGGGGGGTCTGTACTAATGGAGGGGGGTGGTTTGTTCTAGCGGATCTGTACTAATGGAGGGGGGGTGGTTTGTTTTGGGGGGTTCTGTACTAATGGAGGGGGGTGGTCTGTACTAATGGAGGGGGGTGGTTTGTTTTGAGGGGTTCTGTACTAATGGAGGGGGGTGGTTTGTTTTGAGGGGTTCTGTACTAATGGAGGGGGCTGGTTTGTACTAATGGAGGAGGGAGGTGGTTTGTTCTGGGGTGGAGTCGGTACTAATGGTGGGGGTGGTTTGTTCTGGGGGGTCTGTACTAATGGATGGGGGTGGTTTGTTATGGAGGGGGGTTGTTTGTTCTGGGGGGTCTGTACTAATGGAGGGGGAGGTCTATACTGTGGGAGGGGGGTCTGTACCGAGGGGGGTGGTCTATACTAATGGAGGGGGTTTATACTTCGTAGAGGGTCTGCACTGACGGGGGGGTCTTTACTTAGTGGAGGGGGGTCTGTACTGGGGGGCGACTTTAGTTGGAGTGGGGGGGTGACACCATGTTTTATCGCACCGGGTGACACCGACCCTAGTGACGCCACTGCCTTAATTCTTCATGTCATAGATTCAACAAGGTGTTGGAACATTCCTCAGAGATTTTGGTCCATATTGACATGAAAGCATCACGCAGTTGCTGCAGATTTGTTGGCTGCACATCCAGGGCTGCTATTAAAAATCGCGGGGCCAAATACAGCCTTCCCATACAGGGCCCCCCTGTATTGGAAGTGATTGAGGATATAGATTTCAGTGCCTTTCTATGTAGTCTCAGCTGCACAGATGAATGAAAAGGAAGCGCTCTGAGGCTTCCTGCTTATTCACAAACTGAAGTATGGTAAACACAGTTTACCATGCTTCAGTGACGATTGAACACAGGAATGATTGGTACCGATCACTCACAGTGTTCATTCAGGAATGGAAGGGGCCAGTAAATTACATATTTACTACCCCCTTCCCCCACTCTCTATCCTAAAACATCCCCTTGTGTGCCCACAGCAGCTGCCAGAAGAGGAGGAGAGCAGGAAAAAGGAGCACACAGGGGGGCTCGGACAGCAGATGGAAGGGTGCATATGCTAAAAACAAATTCCCTTGCAGTGCAGCCAGAGGGAGAAAAAAGAGGAGAAGCTGCCAGTGCTGCAAGGTGAAGAAGAAGAGGATCGGTGTCGGCAATAAGACAGTACAGCCGGACCTTCTGCTCAACAGGTGCCCGGGCCAACCTTTTGAACTGATGGGGTTTGGGCCCAGTACAGGAGGGCTTTCTGTACTGCCTTATCAACAGCCCTGTGCACATCCATGATGGAATCTCCTGTTCCACCACATTCCAAAGGTGCTCTATTGGATTGAGATCTGGTGACTGTGAAGGCCTTTGGAGTACAGTGAACTCATTGTTATGTTCAAGAAACCAGTTTGAGATGATTTGAGATTTGTGACATTGTGCATTATCCTGCTGCAAGTAGCCATCAGAAGATGGGTACACTGTAATTTCAAAGGGATGGACATGGTCAGCAAATATACCCAGGTAGGCCGTGATCTTTAAACGATGCACAACTGGTACTAAGGGGCCCAAAGTGTGCCACCAACCTGAACTGTTGATACAAGGCAGGATGGATCCATGCTTTCATGTTGTTTATGCCAAATTCTGACCCTACAATCTGAACGTCGCAGCTGAAATTGAGACTCATCAAACCAGGCAATGTTTTTCCAATATTCTATTGTCAATTTTGGTGAGCCTGTGTGAATTGTAGCCTCAGTTTCCTGTTCTTAGCTGACAGGAGTGGCACCTGGTGTGGTCTTTTGCTTCTGTAGCCCATCTTCTCAAGGTTCGATGTGTTGTGCGTTTAGAGATGATATTCTGCATACCTTGGTTGTAACCAGTGCTTATTTGAGCATTTGGGTTACTGTTGCCTTTCTGTCTTCTCAAACTAGTCTGTCCATTCTCCTCTGACCTATGACATCCAGGGCCGGTCCTAGACAGGGTGCACGGGGTGCAGTGCACCCAGGCGCCAGAGAGGTGGGGGCGCTGAAGCACCAGAGTGCTCCCTTCCCTCCTCCTCCTCCTCTTGATTGTGTCCGGCGGCGGCTCTCCACCAGTGTTCCAAGAAGAAAAGCGCAGCTGTTTGCTGCTCGAGTCAAGCCCCTCCTCCTGTGAGAGAAAGAGAGCAGCTGCCAGCCGGAGATGACATCGGAGGCAGAGCGGCTGGTCTCTGCGTGGAGAGAGACCAGCCGCACAGTGATGTCGCGCGGGGGGGGAGGGGGAGCGGAGGAGCGGTCCGTGCCTGACACTGACACATTCTCCTCTCTGTGTCTCCCACTCCTGCCTGCTTTGATCTGCTCTGCTCTCCACCCGGGTGGCGCGGCTGGCTGCACACTGTACTCTCCTCTCCAGCTGCCGCCCGGGTGTATTTATGTACCCTAATGGAGGGGGGGTCTGTGCTGTACTAATGGAGGGGGGCTGTACTAATGGAGGGGGGTCTGTACTAATGGGGGGGTCTGTACTAATGGAGGGGGGCTGCACTAATAATGGGGGGGCTGTACTAATGGGGGGGTCTGTCCTGGGGGGTCTGTACTAATGGAGAGGGGATCTGTACTAATGGGGTCTGTACTAATGGAGGGGGGGGTCTGTACTAATGGGGGGGGGTCTGTCCTGGGGGGTCTGTACTAATGGAGAGGGGGTCTGTCCTGGGGGGTCTGTACTAATGGAGAGGGGGTCTGTCCTGGGGGGTCTGACCATCTCTTGTAGTATGTCTGCAGTCTCTGACCATCTCTTGTAGTATGTCTGCAGTCTCTGACCATCTCCTGTATTATGTCTGCAGTCTCTGACCATCTCCTGTACTATGTCTGCAGTCTCTGACCATCTCCTGTAATATGTCTGCAGTCTCTGGCTATCTCCTGTACTATGTCTGCAGTCTCTGACCATCTCCTGTTCTATGATTGCAGTCTCTGACCGTCTCTTGTATCATAACTACAGTCTCTGACCATCTCCTGTACTATGTCTGCAGTCTCTGGACATCTCCTGTACTATGTCTGCAGTCTCTGATCATCTCCTGTACTATGTCTGCAGTCTCTGACCATCTCCTGTACCATGATTGCAGTCTCTGACCGTCTCTTGTATCATAACTACAGTCTCTGACCATCTCCTGTACTATGTCTGCAGTCTCTGGGCATCTCCTGTACTATGTCTGCAGTCTCTGATCATCTCCTGTACTATGTCTGCAGTCTCTGATCATCTCCTGTACTATGTCTGCAGTCTCTGACCATTTCCTGTACTATGTCTGCAGTCTTTGGGCATCTCCTGTACTATGTCTGCAGTCTCTGATCATCTCCTGTACTATGTCTGCAGTCTCTGACCATCTCTTGTACTATGCCTACAGTCTCTGGGCATCTCCTGTACTATGTCTGCAGTCTCTGACCATCTCCAGTACTATGTCTGCAGTCTCTGACCATCTCCTGTTCTATGATTGCTTTCTCTGACCATCTCCTGTACTATGATTGCAGTCTCTGATCGTCTCTTGTATCATAACTACAGTCTCTGACCATCTCCTGTACTATGTCTGCAGTCTCTGGACATCTCCTGTACTATGTCTGCAGTCTCTGATCATCTCCTGTACTATGTCTGCAGTCTCTGATCATCTCCTGTACTATGTCTGCCGTCTCTGACCATCTCCTATTCTATGATTGCAGTCTCTGACTGTCTCTTGTATCATAACTACAATCTCTGACCATCTCTTGTAACATGTCTGCAGTCTCTGACCATCTCTTGTAACATGTCTGCAGTCTCTGACCATCTACTGTATCATGTCTGCAGTCTCTGACCATCTCCTGTATCATGTCTGCAGTCTCTGATCATCTCCTGTATCATGTCTGCAGTCTCTGACCATCTCCTGTATCATGTCTGCAGTCCCTGATCATCTCCTGTATCATGTCTGCAGTCTCTGACCATCTCCTGTATCATGTCTGCAGTCTCTGACCATCTCCTGTATCATGTCTGCAGTCTCTGACCATCTCCTGTATCATGTCTGCAGTCTCTGGCCATCTCCTGTACTATGTCTGGGGGCTCTTTCTAACAGACTCTCTAACAGAAGCCCTCTTTGTGTGCATCAGAGAGTCCCCCTCCAGGTCTCATTAGTGTACGCTCTTCCTGTATTTTTTTATTGTTAAAAGATCATGGGAGGATCCTAGGGTAACAAAGACTTCTTAGGGGAGCATCTTTGTGTTTGAGTCATTGCCATAGAAAAATTTATAAAGGGGAGGAGTTGGTAAGATGACCACGCCCATGTGGGGGCGCCAGAAATATTTCTGCACCCAGGCGCCGGTGACCCTAGGATCGGCCCTGATGACATCAACAAGGCATTTTTATCCACACAACTGCCGCTCACTGCATATTTTCTCTTTTTTTTGGACCGTTCTCTGTAAACCCTAATGTAGCAAGGTCCCAGGCCTCCTTTGATCTAATGAGAACCTCCAGGGCCAGGGACAGCTGACATTCTTCTGTATGTAGTGGGTTGTGAGGCATGGTGGATGTACAGTTGTTAAAGTTATTGGGCGCCAGACATTTCTTGAATGCAAAAGAAAGGGCCATGTTTAAAAAAAAATTTTGTGACTGCCTGGGGGGGCGGCGCCCGGGTGCTCCCCTATGGACGGGCCACCACTGAGGACCGGTATCTGCTCCTTTGTGCAAGGAGTAAAGGATGAGCACTGAAAGAGCCCTACAAAATGACTTCCAGCAGCAGCACTGGTGTGAATGTTTCTGACCAAACATTCAGAAACAGACTTCATGAGGGTGGCCTGAACTGAAGGCCCGACATCCTCTAGTGGGCAATGTGCTTACTGCCTGGAGCCATGGAGCTTGATTGGCTTTTGCCATTGAACACCAGAATTGGCAGGTCCACCACTGGCATCTAGGGATGAGCCCAATATTGGACTTGAACGTAAGTTCAAGTCGAACATCGGGTGTTCGCCTGTTCACCGATCAGCGAACAATATACGGTGTTCGCTGCAAATTCGAAAGCTGCTGGAACACCGTTAAAGTCTATGGGACACTAACATGAAAAATCAAAAGTGCTCATTTTAAAGGCCTATATGCAAGTTATTGTCATAAAAAGTGTTTGGAGACCAGGGTCCGGCCCCAGGGGACATGTATCAATGCAAACATTTTTTTTAAAAACTGACTTTTTTCGGGAGCAGTGGTTTTTTTAATGCTTAAAGTGAAAAAATAAAAATTAAATATTCCTTTAAATATCATGCCTGGGGGGTGTCTATAGTATGCCTGTAAAGTGGCGCATTATTTCCATGTTTAGAACAGTACCACAGCAAAATTACATTTCTAAAGGAAAAATTGTCATTTAAAACTGATCGCGGCTGTAATGAATTGTCGGGTCTCGGCAATATGGATAAAACTCATTGAAAAAAACAGCATGGGTTCCCCCCCAGTCCATTACCAGACCCTTTAGGTCTGGTATGAATATTAAGGGGAAATCTGAACCAAAGTTGAAAAAAAAATTGCGTGGGGGTCCCCCTAAAATACATACCAGCCCCTTCAGGTCTGATATGGAAATTTAGGGGAACCCTGCGCCAAATTTAAAAAAAAAGGCATAGGGGTCCCTTCAAAATCCATACCAGACCCTTATCCGAGCACGCAACCTGGCAGGCCGCAGGAAAAGAGGGGGATGAGAGATCGCCCCCCCTCCTGAACCGTACCAGGCCACATGTCCTCAACATGGGGAGGGTGCTTTGAGGTCTGACCCCAAAGCACCTTATCCCCATGTTGATGGGGATAAGGGCCTTATCCCCACAACCTTTGCCCGGTGGTTGTGGGAGTATGAGGGCAGGGGGCTTATCAAATCTGGAAGCCCCCTTTAGCAAGGGGACTCCCAGATCCCGGCCTCCCCCTCTATGTGAATTGGTAATGGGGTACACTGTACCCCTACCATTTCACACAAAAAAAGCTTCCCCGTGGCGTCAGAGGGGGGCGGGGTCACCCGTTTACGTCACCAGGTGGCCCCGCCCTCAGCTATATAAGAATTGTCACAGAGAAGACTCATCAGTCAGCAGGAGCCTCCCATGGAGGCGGAACGGTTGCAGCTTTTTTTTTTCTTTTTCGGCTTGTCAGCAGCGTGATAGAAGAAGCTGAATGGACATTGCTGGACATTTTTATTTTTTAATAAAGGACTTGTCCCAAGCTGTCTCTTGTCTTTTTTACAATTTTTGACACTTTTTTGTGAAATGGTAGAGGTACAGTGTACCCCATTACCAATTCACAGGGGGGTAAGCCCCCGCCCGCATACCCCCACAACCACCAGGCAAGGGTTGTGGGGATGAGGCCCTTGTCCCCATGAACATGGGAACAAGGTGCTTTGGGGTCAGACCCCAAAGCACCCTCCCCATGTTGAGGGCATGTGGCCTGGTACAGTTCAGGAGGGGGGGCGATTTCTCATCCCCCCCTCTTTTCCTGCAGCCTGCCAGGTTGCGTGCATGGATAAGGGTCTGGTATGGATTTTGGGGGGGGACCCCTACACCATTTTTTTTTAATTTTGGCACAGTGTTCCCCTTAAAATCTATATCAGACCCTTCGGTCTGGTATGGATTTTGGGGGGGTCCCTACACCATTTTTTTTTAAATTTGGCGCAGGGTTCCCCTAATTTCCATATCAGACCTGAAGGGCCTGGTATGGATTTTAGGGGACCCCATGCAATTTTTTTTTAAATTTTGGTTCGGGGTTCCCATTAATATTCATACCAGACCCAAAGGGCCTGGTAATGGACTGGGGGGAATCCATGCTTTTTCGATCAATTATATTTATCTATATTGCCGAGACCCGACAATTCATTACAGCCGCGATCAGTTTTAAATGACAATTTTTCCTTTAAAAATGTCATTTTACTGTAGTACTGTTTTAAACACGGGAAAAATGCGCCACTTTGCAGGCATACTATAGACACCCCCCAGGCACAATATTTAAAGGAATATTTAATTTTTATTGTTTCACTTTAAGCATTAAAAAAATCACTGTTTCCGAAAAAACGTCCGTTTTTAAAAAAAATGTTTGCATTGATACATGTCCCCTGGGGTAGGACCCGGGTCCCCAAACACATTTTATAACAATAACTTGCATATAAGCCTTTAAAATTAGCATTTTTGATTTTTCATGTTTGTGTCCCATAGACTTTAATGGTGTTCGTGTGTTCTGCTGAATTTTTTGCCTGTTCGCATGTTCTGGTACAAACCAAATGGGGGGGGGGGGGTGTTCGGCTCATCCCTACTGTCACCCTGGGCTTTTTAAAGATGCGAGCAGGTTCACCCTGAGCACATGTTACAGACGTGAAAGGGTCTGGTGAAGCTGTGGTGAACAATATGCTGCCTGTAACATCATTCAGCATGGCCAGTTTGGTGGTGGGTCAGTGATGGTCTGGGGATGCATATCTATGGAGGGATGCACAGACCTCTACAGGTTAGACAATGGCACCTGACTACCATTAGGTATTGGGATGAAAACCCTGGGTTGCTCCTGGTGCACGACAATGCCCTGCCTCATGGGGCGAGAGTATGCAGCCAGTTCCTGGAGATCGAAGGAACTGATACCATTGAATGGCCCCTCACACTCGCCTATCCTAAATCTAATAGAACACCTCTGGGACATTATGTTTCGGTCCATCCGACGGTGCCAGGTTGCAACTCAGTCTGTTCAGGAGCTCAGTGATGCCCTGGTCCAGATCAGGAAGGAAATACCCCAGAACACCATCGATCATCTCATTAGGAGCATGCCCCAACGTTGTCAGGCATGCATACAAGCACGTGGGGCGATACAAACTACTAAGTACCATTTTGAGCTGCTGCAATGAAATTTCAGCAAAAAGGACTAACCTGCTGCATCACTTTTTCACTTTGATTTTCTGGGTGCCATTGAATTCAGCCCTCTGCAGGTGGATAATTTTAATTTCCATCAAACAACGTGGCATCCTTTTATTCCTAACATATTACCCTGTCCATATCTCTATAGATATCCAGCATGATATATTTCACCATTGAGATATGATGTGTTTTCAAAGTGTTCCTTTTATTTTTGAGCAGTGCATATACAGTGCCTTGAAAAAGTATTCACACCCCTTAAAATTTTCCATATTTTATCACGATACGACCAAAAATGTAAATGTACTTTATTGGTATTTTAGGAAAATGATAAATGGTTTTGAAAATTGTTTACAAATAAATATCTGAAAAGTGTGGCATGCATTTGTATTCAGCCCCCTTTACTCTGAAACCCCTAACTAAAATTTAGTGGAACCAATCGCCTTCAGAAGTAACCTAATTAGTAAATAGAGTCCACCTGTGTGTAATTTCATCTTAGTACAGTATATATACAGCTGTTCTGTGAAGCCCCCAGAGGTTTGCTAGAGAACCTTAGTGAACAAACAGCATTATGAAGGCCAAGGAACACACCAGACAGGTCATGGATAAAGTTGTGGAGAAGTTTAAAGCAGGGTTAGGTTATAAAAAATATCCCAAGCTTTGAACATCTCACGGAGCACTGTTCATCATCCGAAAATGAAAAGTGTTCTGCTGTTACTGCAACAAGTTATTTTCGGAATCTGATGAGGACTCCAAGGAGTGTATTATTCAGGTCGGGTCCACTGAGGAGGATGTTGTTTCGGGAGATGCCTTCATGCTTTGCACTGGAGTCTAATGCCCTGTACACACGATCGGACTTTCCAGCGGAAAATGTGCGATTGGAGCTTGTTGTCGGAAATTCCGACAGTGTGTGGGCTCCATTGGACTTTTTCCATCGGAATTTCCGACACACAAAGTTTGAGAGCTGGCTCTAAAATTTTCTGACAACAAAATCCATTTGCGTAAATTCTGATCGTGTGTAGTAAATTCTGACGCACAAAGTGCAACGCATGCTCAGAATCAAGCAGAACAGCAGCACTTGCTATTGAACTTCATTTTTCATGGCTTGTCGTACGTGTTGTACGTCACCGCGTTCTTGACGTTTGGAATTTCCAACCAACTTTGTGTGACCGTGTGTATGCAAGACAAGTTTGAGCCAACATCCGTTGGAAAAAATCAGATGGATTTTGTTGTCGGAATGTGCGATCGTGAGTACTGATGTCGGTGTGAACGGAAAGGCAGTGGAGCTGCCCAGCTGTTTGACTCATCCATGAAGACTTCTCTGTCCATGATCTCAAGGAAGAGGTTATCTTCAACAGATGGTGCTGGTTTGTCATCATCTCACGTTCTTTTGAACACCTTGCATCCTAGCTCATCTGCATCTTCAGCTGAGGCTGTACCCTCCATGCAGCTCTGAACTCTTTCCTGTTGTATTGGGTTGACTTGTCTCTCTTTAATCTGTATCCTGTTGGTACAGGGGCTAAGACATGATGTGCGACCATTTGCAACATGTTTGTTTTGTAGGCATTCACTTTTGCTGGCTTGTGACCTACGTCCAGACATACATCACCAATGATGACCCATCCAAGGTCAAGACATTGTGCAAATGGTGCATTGTGTGGCCCATTGTACTGTTCTCTGACCTTGTGCACTCTCAGTATGTCTCTTCCTAGTAAAAGGATAATTGCAGCATCTGGGTCGAGTGCTGGAATCATGTCTGTTATTTGCATCAGATGAGGGTAGTGACATGCAATTTTAGGTGTGGGGATCTCTGACCTATCATCTGGTATCATATCACATTCTATGAGAGTGGGGAGAGTCAGCTGTGTTTTCTCATATAATGACTCAATGATGTAGTTGCTTGCTCTCCTCCCTGCTGTCTCCATAACTCCTGAACATGTCTTCAAAGTATACGGAGTTGAACTTCCTCTGTCACCGAAGAGGTCAAAGAACTTTGTTCTTGCCAGAGATTTGTTACTTTGTTCATCTAAGACTGCATGCATTCCCTTTCTCTAAGGCCTGCAGGAGACACCTTGACTAAACATATATTGGAGCATGATCTAGAGCTAAATGTCTCTGTGCAGATCTCAGATCACTTCTTTGAGGTTATTGCTGGTGTTGCACTCTCTTTTTGCTCCCCACCATGATCTCCTTGGCTTACCGGATTCTCTGTTTTCCATGGTGCTGGTCCTGGGTGCAACGCAGACAGATGATTGTCATTATTACATTCTTTGCACTGTATTTTTTCACACAGTCTTTTGCAAGATGTTGAGTTGAACCACAGCATCTGAAACAAATGCCTTTGTCCTTAAGATAAGACTTGCGCTCCTCTATTGTCTTGCTTCTGAAACTGCAACATTTTCTAAGTGTATGAGGCTTGTTATGTATTGGACACTGCTTATCCGGGTCCTCAATTTTCATTCCTGAGCTTTTATCTTGGTTGGCTACAGATTCAGACGGTACTTCTGTCTTCCATACAGACACTGTTGCTCTGCGTTCTTTATTGTACGCTGTTGGTTGTTTCTCTGTCTTTACAGAGCTCGAGCCGCCCATGTTCAAATGAAGCTTGGGTCATTGCGCATTTTAGCTTGATTCTTGATTAACTTTGCAAGGAAGGAGAAAGATGGAAATGCCACTCGATGATCTTCCTTGTATTTTGATGCTTACGTGATCCATCTTTCTTGTAAGTTGTAAAGGAAGCTTCTTGATTATCGGGTTGACTCCACGTGCTGTATCCAAAAATGAGAGGCCTGGTTGGTATCCACCAGCTTTTGCCGCTTCCAGCTATAAAAGTATGTCTCCAAGCTCTCTCAGCTTCTGATTGTCTTTGTTTGTGATTTTTGGATAATTTTCAATTTTCTTCAGAAGTGCATCTTCAATTACTTCAGTTGATCCATCACAGTCTTCCAATCTCTGCCATACCAATGTAAGCCCTGCCATTGCATCATGAATATGTACTGACCAGATTCTTTTGGCTTGCTCAGAAGACTCTGGTCCGAGCCATTTGGAGAGTAGGTCAAGCTCTTCTCTGTCTGTCAGATTTAAGTCTTGGGTGCTGCTTAGAAAAAATGACTTCCAGGCCCAATCGTTCTATGGACGGTCGTCAAACTTCAGGAGACCAGAGCTCATCATTTCATGGCGTATCAAGTATTTTGCCACACCCGTTGCTCCTGCTGCCTCCGGTGAGCATGCTCTGGGAACAAACACAGGGCATGTTTGTGGCTGATAAGACAGCGGGGTGCTTGGTTAAATCCACTCTGGTTGTGTGGTTGTGCTGCCTTGCTGCAAGTCTTTTTGCTATAGGCCAGGTTTATGTTCTCCTGAGGAGGGATTACGTCACCATTCGTTTGGTTTCCTGAAGGATCAACAGGTTGATCTCTGAGTATGTAACCGCTTGGCTTGTCATAGTACAGTTCTGGTTCGGTCTTGTAGCATCAAGTGATATCAAAGTTGTCTACGGCTAGTAAAACCTTTGACGATTTTGATGCATCATTAGACTGTTGATCAGTGTACATGGTCGCATGCAATTGTAGATACTCACTGGTACATTGAATTGCACTGAGAGGTGTCATCTGGGTTTCTATCACAGAGCGTTCTGTGTACTGTTTTTCGGTTGCTCTCATGAGAACTTTGGCTTCAGCTAAGTCTGCAGCAGTTTTTTCTTGCTCAAGAATATGTAAAGATGCTTTCACCTCTGCTTTTCTTCTAAGTGTTTCAGCTTTACTTCTAACCACTTCAGCTTTACATCTAACCGCTTCAGCTTTACTTTTAAGTGCTTCAGCTTTACTTGTATGATGTTCTTCATCTAGGCAGCCCTGTTCTCTTATCATTTTGGCTTCACATATTGCATAAGAAGCCAGTGCACGTGCGGATTCTGCTTTTGCATGTGACTTGTCGGTTGTGGCACCGGTGGACGTCAGGTTAGAGCAGCTTGAATGTCTAGAGCTAGTGCGCTTGGACCTGGCAGCTTCAGCACTAGCTGGTGTCTGATCTGACTAGAGACTCTAGAGCAGTGGTTCTCAACTCCCATCCTCAGGACCCACTAACAGGCCAGGTTTGCAAGATAACTGAAATACATCATTTGCTGCTCAGTGATTGCAGCATTCTAGTCTGCAGCTCCCCAAGGTAATACTTTTTTTTTTCTAATTCTTTTTATTAATTTTAAAGACAAACAAACAAAACATACCTACTTCGACAGGCAACATACCAAATCGAAGTCGGCCTCGCAGGGCCTACAATAACTAGTCTAACCATTCTTAAATCCCCCCTCCCCCAACCCCTCAACCCGACCAGCAGTCATAATATAACAGATATGGACCTGTGCATCAAGAATTTCAATTATTTATAAAATCAACCTCTTGTTACCCCTACAATATCTTACATACAAAACATATGTATCAGGGAAAAATATATAATCATTGATTTACCAGTAACAGAAAATCGGCAGAATGTTAGTTAGACCACTCCATTTACCACCTAATCAATGAATATTTCTCCTAACTCACTGTAGCTGTAGAGTCCAGCCAAGCCTGCCATACCTTTGTGAATTTCTTGTCACAACCTCTAGAACGGTACGTTGCCTTGTATAAGTGAGTAACCGAATTAACCAATTTTTTCCAAAATGATAGAGTGGGAGCAGTAGTTTTTTTCCAGTTTAATAAGATAGCTTTCCTGCCATAGAATAACCCAATATTTAACAATGTGCGATGCACACAGGAAGGAACAACCTCCTCCACTAATCCTATTAAACAAACTCTAGGCGTCAATGGAACAGGAGTGCTAAGTACCTCCACCAGACATTCTGTTATATCCGACCAGAACCTTTGAGTACAACTCCAGAATATATGCTCTGCGTCAGCTGGAGTGTGAGAGCATCTCCAACACTGGCTACTCACTGTTGGGTAAATGCGAGACAATCTGGCGGGAGTGAGATATACCCTGTGTAGAAATTTAAAATGAATTAAGCGGTCCCTTGCCGAGACTAGATATTTAAACGGATGATCCCACATATCGTCCCAATCCTCGCCCCAGATATCTGCAATCTCTCTCTCCCATCTTTCCCTACATTTGGTGATCCCCAAAGATGTTTTCTTAAAAAGAGATTTGTACACTGAAGATAAAGGCTTGACTAGGTCCTCCTCCAATAGTAGGTTCTCCAATAGTGATGGCAGATATTCTATCCTTTGACCTGTAAATTGCTCCTTAAAGGTATTGCGCAGCTGTAAGTAGCGAAAGAAAAAGGAGTTGGGAAGGTCATGTCTGGCCTTCAGCTGGTCAAATGTACAAAGCTCCCCCTCGCTAGTAATGTCCTTCAAAACCTTAATACCTTTGCATGCCCATATCATAGGATCAGGAAGGGAGAAGAGATGTGGGAGCTTCGGGTTCATCCATAAGGGAGCTGAGGGCGTAATTCCCGTACAGCTGGGAGACATTAAGGTAGTGGCGATTTCCCAAGCCTTAATCGTTGCTTTCATTGATTCTGTCAGAGGCAGACAAGATTTCGGGCCCCTATACAATGCCAGCTTTAAACTTTCGTAAGACCCCAAGTGTGCTGCCTCAACTACTATGGCAGAATCACCAGAATCCGCCATCAACCATGTCCTGGCAAAGACCATCTGTCCAGCAAGATAATATTTCTGCCAGTCAGGTAGAGCCAACCCCCCCTGACCCCATGGTTCCTGTAATACTTTAATACTTATACGTGGAAAATGTGGAGACCATATGAAGGATCCTATGATACTGTTTAACGTTTTAAAATACTCTTTGGGAATCCACACCGGGGAGTGACGTAAGAAATATAAGATTACCGAGAGAAATTTCATTTTTATGAGGCTGACCCGCCCCATCAAGGAGAGGGGTAGGTTCTTCCATGCCGACGTTTTTTGCTTAAGTCTATTTACCAAAGGTAGGAGATTTAGGGGCATGTAATCCTGAATGTTGGCTGTGACTTTAACCCCTAAATAAGTTATTGATGAGACCCATTGAAGCGGCAAAGTGTCAACTGCTAGTTTTTTAGCTTCAGTTCCCAACGGTAATATGGATGACTTACCCCAGTTTACTCGCAGACCCGAAAAAGTGGTGAATCTATCCAAAATCAACAAAGATAGACGGGCCTGGATCTTTGAGAAACAGTAGCAAGTCATCAGCATATAATGCAATACATTCATTTATGGACCCTACCCGAATTGCCTGCACCTCCTCTGAACGCCGAAGGGCCCTAGCCAAGGGCTCCATCATCAAGACGAAAAGAAAAGGGGAAAGCGGACACCCCTGTTTGGTGCCTCTACCTATTTGAAAGAAATCAGAAACCATGGTGCCAAGCCTCACCACCGTCTTTGGTGCACTGTAAAGTAGATTGACCCAGCGACGGAAGCCAGGACCAAACCCCATGTTCTCCAAAACATTGTGCATGTATTGCCAATCCACAGGATCGAAAGCTTTCTCAATGTCTATGGAGACAACCACTTTAGCCGGGAACTCTGTATTATCCATTTGTAAGTGTGCAAACAGTCTCCTCAAGTTTGTATCCCTAGACATACCTGGCATAAAACTTGTCTGGTCAATGTCAACCAAGGTCGAAATGACCTTGGCCAGTCTTGTAGCCAACACTTTAGCAAGAATCTTTAGATCCGAATTAAGCAATGCTATTGGGCGATACGAAGAGCACAGCTGTGGGTCCTTGCCTGGCTTCAGGAGAAGCACCATATAAGCCTCCATCATTGAAGTCGGCAAGGAACCATGTTCCCAACAGTGCTTGAACAGTAAGTTTAGTCTAGGGGCCAGTTGTGACATGTAGACCTTATAGAAGTTGGCAGGAAAGCCATCCGGGCCCGGGGCTTTTTTGGGAGGAAATGCAAGTATGGCCGCCTCAATTTCCAGAATAGAGATATCTGCATCTAACTGGGTAACGTCTGTATCTGTTAATTTAGGCATTGAAAGGCTCTGGAGAAGATCTTCCAACTCTGCCACGTCATATGACGGAATAGGGGAGTATAGAGCTTTGTAAAAACTCACAAATTTGTCCATAATTCCCGCTGGGTCTGATATTAGTGTCCCTACACTGTTTTTAATTACAGGGATGCTAACAGGAATCCTTAGGTCAACCACCAGGTTGGCCAACAGCTTACCATTTTTATCCCCCTCAGCAAATATATTTTCTGCCCTCCTCTTTGCCTCAGTATGAGCCAATTCTGTCAAATGTAGTTCTACTGACCTCTTACTATGCAGCAAGGAAGCGTAGTTAGCCTCCGAAGGGGAATCAGCCTGAAGCTGTGTGCATTCACTCTCTTTGGTCACAATCGTTTCATATTCTTGATTATGATCTTTCCTGGCTGCTTTAATTGCCGATATAAATTCACCTATTGATACCGCTTTCAAAGTATCCCAAACAATAGGCGGGTCAGCCGTATCCACATTTGTCACCCAAAACGTTTCTAACGCAGCTTGAAGCTGTGTGGTTACTTGTTCTTCTTGCAACCAACCCATTGCCAATTTCCAACCCCCTTTTTTGGCCTCTGGTGGGAGAAGTCAGGGTAACCAGCAAATGATTATTGTCTGAGGTCCCCCCAGCTAAATATTCGGACTCATATAGATTATTTAATAGTAAAGCATTCCCAAATGCTAAGTCTATTCTAGCTGAGAATTTATGAGTGGTAGACAAATGTGAATAAGACAAGACTTCCGGGTTTTTCCACCTCCAAATTTCAGTTAAACCCACTACCGATGCCCATGCGCAGAGATCCACTGAAGCTGTCCTATTTGCATTGGATGAATCCAATGTAGAATCCATGATATTATTAAAGTCACCCATGAATAACATAGGTAAATGCATGTGCAGTGCTAGAGTAACTAACAAATCATACAACGATTGCACTTGGAAAGGTGGTGGTAAGTAAACATTCACTAGTAATATTTTTTGATATGCCAGATCTAACACTAGTGCCACATATTGTCCTCCTGGGTCAGTGAACACCCGGTGAATGGTACATGCAATCGCTTTACTTATCAATATAGAAGCTCCTCTAGCATACGAGGAATAAGAGGAGTGAAAGGACCTCTGTATCCAGGGTTTGCGTAAAGAAAGAAACTTATTTCCCTCCAGATGTGTCTCCTGGAGGAGAACGACATGTGGCTTCACTTGCTTGAGGTATTGGAACATAGCAGCCCTCTTGAATTTATTATTCAGACCTCTAACATTTCAAGATACGATTTTTATCCTGCTATCCATCATCTCTAGGTAACATATCTAATGTACGAAACGTCCCTGATGACAACACAAATATCTTCAAGCAAAATAATTCTGAGAGGGTGAGCAGGAAAGAAACAACAGATGCAGCATATGTACAATATATATGACTGTGGTCAATTCCCCCCCCCCCCCCCCCGCTGTTATACCAGAAACTGGGAACCTTACGAAAAAACAAAACCAACTAAAAAAAGTCTGGTATGCAGCTTTGACCCTGTAACAAAAAACTCCAAGATAGTTCAACCAAAAGTGTCGATAGTTCGGCATAAAGAAAAAAAACAAAGAAAAAAGTAGTTGACAGTGTCTGCTTCCTGAGACTCCTTGCTTACTCCATATAAAGGAACAGCCGATTGAACATGACAATGCGAGAAGTAATACAGTAACAGTGGGAAATAGTTGCGGCATTATGCATACATCTACAGGTAGGCCCCTCAGTTTCCAGTTGCTGTTGGGTTTAGCTTAGAGAAATAGTACCTCACATGCTGGAAATACCCAAACAGGGAGTGGACCATCAAGGCACAAGCAGCAGCAGATCTGTACTAACATTTGCTCCCTTTCTCCTTCCTGGAGCTTCCTCCCCCAAATAACACGTGTAAAAAGAAGGAGAAAAGTCCTGCATTGTAATAGGGGGGCAAAAAAAGAATGCCGGAGTATAGATCCAGAAACTGTGCGGCAAAGAAAACAGGAAAAACAAAAAGAACAGTGTTGTATTCACACCAGCGAGGAACAGCACCATCACAAATTATGATCCAGCCAGTCGCTAGCGTCTTGTGGGGTTTCAAAGAATTTCACAGTACCTTTATGTTGTACTCGTAGACGACTGGGGTAAAGCATGCTGTATTTTAGTTCTCTCTCCCTGAGCCTCCTCTTCACATCAGTAAATGAACGACGTCTTTTCTGGGTTTCTGCCGAGAAATCTGGGAACAGCATGATACGGGCGTTTTCAAATTTTAGTTCTTTATGTTTCCTGGACTCTGCTAGCAACATATCGCGGTCCCTATAATTAAGGAACCGAACCAGGAACGGTCTCGGTGGGGCACCTGAAGGTCTGGCTCCTGTGGGGACCCTGTGTGCTCTTTCGGCCACATACATGGGAGGGAGATCACCAAGAGAGAGCAGCAACTTAAAAAAGTGTTCTGCAAATGCGTTAGCATCGGTGCCCTCCGCTCCTTCCGGAAGCTCCACCACCCTCACATTATTCCTTCGCTGGCAGTCTTCAGAATCGTCCGCTCTGCGTTGTAAAGCGCCCACCATCTCCTTCAATTCCATTAATTGTGACCCTTGGCTGTGTGAGGTGTCTTCCACTTCTGAAATGCGACCCTCCGCAGTGGTTAATCTACCCCTAATCTTATCCAAATCATGGCGAATGAGATTGCACTCAGAAGCCAGGAGATCAATGCGCCCCATAAGCTCCGATTTGGATGCCGCTATGGCCTCTATGATCGGACCGGTTATAGCTTCAGTGTCCAACTCAATCTCTGCTGGTGGGAGGGAAATGTCTTCGGATTGCTGTGCTGAAGCTGAGCCTCGCTGCGCCATCTTTACCTTTGTCGTCTTGGCACGCAGTGTTGTACTCACAGGAGCTGGAACGGAGGAGGAGTTGGCAGGGCTAGTCGCCATGCTGCCCTGGGAGCAGAGATTCCTCTGTTCCTTTGGCGGCTGAGAACGGGAGTTTCTCTGCTGTTTCGATGCCGAAGACGGCATAGCAAGCTGCCCAGATGCTGCCACTTACTGAGGGGCACCTTCAGTAGCTGTTCAAGCCGAACAATCAGCTGCAATCAGGAGAAAATACCGGAGGTTCACAGGAGCTCAGAGCAAACACGTCCTGCCTCGATCACATTCTGGCCACGCCCCCCCCAAGGTAATACTTAAAATCTGGCCTGTTAGTGGGTCCTGAGGACAGGAGTTGAGAACCACTGCTGTAGAGCCTGAGCAGCGTGACCTGGTCTTTGGCATACTGTATGTGCTTTCCTCTGCTTGTGTATGTTGCTTTCCTCTGCTTGTAGTATCCTGATCTGTGTGCTGCATGATGAAATAGATTACTTCTCTGTAGTGTCTGTGGCTGCAGAAGTTAGCTGATAATTAGAATGAATCCACTCTTCCGTAGACTAGGTCCGCTGTGTTAAAAGTCTTTTTACTGTTCTGCCCTCACAATGTGTCTGAAGTACAAGGCTTGGCAGACAGCTAACAACTTCCCAATAAAGACTGAGGCTGAAGGGTTAACAGTTGTAATCTTTACTGAGAATTAGATATTTTTTAAGTTGTAAAACTGCAAAACACAAATTATAAAGTATGCATTAGCATTAAACATTACATTATAAATGCAATTACAGTCAGGCATGCTGCATTAGTGTAAAGCATTAGCTAACAGAAATTAGGCCTAGCTAAAGGAACTCCCTGGCAGAAACTACTGTCAAGCTCACATAAAATGCAGTTGAATTAGTAGAACACATACTACATAATTGAATACTAATGACAGCCTACTTACAGACTTATAGGGCGTACACACGGTCGGACTTTGTTCGGACATTCCGACAACAAAATCCTAGGATTTTTTCCGACGGATGTTGGCTCAAACTTGATTTGCCTACACGCGGTCGCACAAAGTTGTCGGAATTTCCGATCGCCAACCACGCGGTCACGTACACCACGTGCGACGAGACTAGAAAAGGCCGGTTCAGAACCAAGCGCGGCACCCTTTGGGCTCCTTTTGCTAATCTCGTGTTAGTAAAAGTTTGGTGAGAGACGATTCGCGCTTTTTCAGACTCGTGGCTTTCAGATCGTTTTCTGCCGTTCAGTTTGTGCTTGTGGGTTTGTATCTGCTCTTCAGTGCGTGCAGTCAGTTCGTATCAGAGTTTTCTGTGTGATCTTGCCTGCTCGTTGCTGTTTTTCAGGTCGCTCTTCACAGGCCTTGCTGTTCTTCAGTGCGTTCTGTTACTTCGTTCTGAGCAGCCGACCGTTTTATAGCCATGTTTCGTATGCGTACTCCTCGTAGAGTTCGTGCTGTGCGGGGGCTTGGTGTTGGGGTCCTGACCTTGACACAAGTCCAGTCCATGAACAGGGTGGGGAGGAGTTCATGGACCAAGAATTGATTGCTTCAGCGTGACCAGTTCTGTCATATGCCTTTGCTCCGTGAGATCCGTGAGAATAATCCTGATGATTTCAGGAACTTTCTCAGGATGACGGACCCCGTGTTTCACCGTTTGTTGGCTTCGCTGACATCACTCCGTAGCAGAGGTTGGTCGCTACCTTGCGGTATTTGGCCACAGGGAGAAGCCTGCAGGACTTGAAGTTCTCGACAGGCATCTCCCCCCAGGCTCTGGGGATCATTATCCCAGAGACCTGTTCTGCCATCATCCAGGTCCTGCAGAAGGAGTATATGAAGGTAAGATTTTTATCCTTTTATATCACATTTTATTGTATTGAATGTTTGCTAATATATTGTATTTCTTTCCTCATTTCCTAATTACCATGCTTGTAATATGCTGTTAATGTCCCCTTTGTCCTCATGCATGCTGGATTTTTATGTAATTATTATTTAAGGTCCTTCATACATATTTGCCCTTCACTAACCTCCCCAGCATGGTGTCTCCTGGCCCTATATTCACCTCATGTAGCCACTTAACAATGTATTTTATCAGCTCTATAGTAGTTCTTTACCCCAAACACCCCCTAAAATGTTTGGAAATGTTATTTTTGATTTAAATTCAGGCAGAGTGCCAGAGGCTTTTTTTTGTGGTGTCCCAAAATAATTTTTAGTAACCCTCCCTCCCCCAACTGCTAAGTCAGCTGATCCCAATTCTCTATCCTCAATCATCTATCTGCTGACTTTGCCAAACCCATACACACTATACCCATCTCTTTTGTGGTCAGATTTATGGCTGAATTACGCAAAGCATGTAGTGCAAGGGCCTGCCTGTATACTTTCCAATGGTACTGTTTAAAGTTTTTGTATCCTATTATTATCTTGATAGGTAATAGCAGAATGTCCAAATGTCCTCAAATGTGTACAATGTGTATTTATATCTTTGTATTATGACACTTCTTACCTGTCCAGTGGGCTGCCAATAGTGTAACTAAGGAGGGGCTGTTCCAAGTAAGACCCATTATTTAGGCATTCATCTCTCAATGAAGTGAAGAGGGTTACCTGTCCAAGATTTCCACACACCCCATAATGTTAGAAATGGCCCATGAGAGGGGGGGAGGGGGAATATGATAGGTGTACCTTATACTTTGGCCTTGTTAAATTCCCCTTAATAAATGCTATCTGGAGGTTGCCCCATAATGTTTGTGTCTAATCTGCTTGCCATGTTTCTGAGTAAAAATAGTAATGTTTATTGTTTTTTCCTCAACAGTTTCCTTCCACGCCACAGGAATGGCAGACTGTGGCCTCCCACTTTGCCCAGTGGTGGGACTTTCCTAACTGTGGAGGGGCAATTGATGGGAAACACGTCCACATCGTCCCACCACCCAACTCGGGGTCGTACTATTATAATTACAAGGGGTTTAATAGTATAGTGATGTTGGCGGTGGTGTCGGCTAATTACGACTTCTTGTATGTGGACATGGGGAAGAATGGCCAGATGTCCGATGGTGGAGTCATCGCCCAGACGGAGTTCTACAGGCGTCTCCAGAATGGCAGCTTGGACTTGCCAGCTCCAGAGGACAATGTGGAAGGACTCCCATTTGTGTTCGTTGCTGATGAAGCATTTGCGCTGGGGGACCACCTGATGCGGCCATTCCCGATGAGGACCCTCACCCCGGAACAGAGGGTTTTTAATTACCGGCTGGCCAGAGCCCGAAGAGTGGTGGAGAACACATTTGGAATCCTGGCCAGCCGGTTCCGCCTATTTCTGACACCTATCCATATGGCAGAGTATAAACTGAACCATATAATACTTGCGTGCTGTGTTCTCCATAACTTTTTACGGAAACATTCGGCCAACTATGCTGGCTCAGTTGGGCCTGAGGCCGGAATCCTACATCAAACCACACTGACGGCTCTTGAAAGTGGCCGTCCTGGCTTGTCCTCCCTGAGTGCCCGTGATGTCCGGTTATGCTACCTGGAGTTCTTTGCGGGTAGGGGGGCTATCAATATGCCAGACAATATGTGAAGCCTTTTTCAAATAAAAAAAAAAAAAAAAATCTTTGTGGACATTTACTGCTTGTGTTTGTTTGAGCTGACCCTGACAGAAATGTGTGGAGTCCAGAAAATGTCGTGATTGTGTAACCTTATATAAAGCACTGTTGGCTGTTATTTACTAAATGCAAAAACACATTTCACTACAAGTGCACTTGCAACTGCACTGAAACTGCACTTGTAGTGCAAAGTGGATTTGCCCTTAGGAAATAACCCCCATTTTCTCATAAAACAACAATTACATCACCCCAAAAGTGTTGTAGCGTTGAGACAATAATCCACACATTCTTGATTAACAATCTTTTTAATACCTGCACAATCACATGTGCATTTACCAAAGGTTTTGCTGACAAACCAACATGTTTGTTGAATAACAATTTTTGTGGTGGCATTATCCCAAATCAAAATGTCCATTTTATAGAAAACAGGCCTGTGTAAAACCAACAAGAAAGACACAAATCTTGAATTTACAAAGTTCACATTTGGTAGAACTTGAAGGCAATATCAGACATGAGTATTTAGGAACTGTGTTTGATATTGCGTTAAGATGGGGGGAAGTCACCCCAGGAAAAGCCAAATTTGGAAGATGCACACAAATTGCCCAATGTCAACATGTGCTACCTGCCATCACGGGGGATCAAGGGATGTGTTCTGGGGGAGCAAGCCCTTCCTCAACGCTACTTTATTATTGAGGAAGGGGTTGCACCCCCAAAATGCGCCCATTGATCTCCCGTGATGGCAGATAGCACATGTTGACACACTGTGTGCATCCTCCAAATTTGACTTTGGGAAAATTCACAAAAACATTTAGCACATTGTAGCACATAAAAGAAGAAAGTGATTTTGAGGGGTTTTAAACTCGCCCCAAAACATCAATGATGTTTTTATATTTTGGAATAACATCATTGATGTTTTGCTTGATGATTTCCAATTGTAAATTACACCCCATGATCTCTCCGATCAGGATCTGGGCACTTTCGGATGTGAAAGGATCTTCATCCACAACCTCACGATCACCTAAAAAGAGAGGAACCCCAAAATAAATTTGGTTTAAAAAAAATGCCGCCATCCATCTCTTATCTGAGCCTGTGGTTGCAGACACTCACCTGTTGTGGTGACTAGTTCCACCACATCTTCTTCCTCCTGCTCAGATTGTGTTGGGTGGATTTCCATTTCTTCCAGGGGGGGGGGGGGGGGGCTCTGGTCTCCTCGGATGAGGGGTGTCCTCCGAGTCTTTTCTCCCCTATGTCAAACAAAAATGGTATAATTAGCACACAGATATTTAATGTCAGAACTATAAAGATGAAACATTGCTTGGAAGTGGGGTACAATTATCTATTTTAGCAGAGTTCCAAGATGTAATTTTTTTAATGCCCTTTGTCAACCTGCAATACTTTACCTGTTTAGTACAAGCTTCCCCGATGGAGACCCCCCTATAGTATACACTGGAGCACCTGTGTGGCCCCCCCTAATAAAAATGGTGTTCTTGTGTCCCACACTAGTGCTCCAGTGTCCAGATGTGAAAACAGCTGCTCAGTGTCCTCTCCTTACACAGAATCTAGTTTGCATTTCATTCTAGTAACAAAGCTATCTACACAACCCAATTCTTTAAAGACTAGTATAGGGCGTCTAAATGGTGGCCAAATGCATATGGGCTAAACAATGGTATTTTATAGTTGGAACGAAAAATGTTTGATCCGAACGAATAATGTGCCCATGAACATGAAAGTTGCCATTTTAAACTGTACAACAGTTCCTAAAAGCACATGGAGCAGCACGAACGTAATAAACACAAAAAGAATAGGAACACGGCACAACTACTTACTTTTTTGCAGCACTCTCCGGATCTTTCTGTACTGCTCATGTTCTCGTAATTTCAGGTCCGACCACCGCTTCCTGAGCTGATCTTTCGATCGTCGTACCCCGAATTTCCGGTGCAGACTCCTGACCACTTTCGCCATGATCTTGGCCTTTCGGACATTGGGGTTGGGGTAAGGCCCATACTTTCCATCATAGTCGGCCTTCTTCAGGATGTCCACCATCTCCAACATCTCCCCAAAGGACATATTTGAGTCCTTAAATCTCCTTCTGGATCGGGACGTTTCAGGCTCTGGCCTTTCCTCCTCCTCCTTGTTGCTACAATTAGCACGCACCTGCTGTCTATCCGCCATGTGCTCTTCCCCCACTGCGCCGAACGAAAAGGGGCAGGGAATAGACTAGAAAGAATGTCAGGGGCGGGCGGAGTTATACGCATGCGCAGTGTGTATAAAGCGTAACACACGTGCGTCTTACTTACGATCTGTGAGCGGAGGAAGGAGCATCGGGGACGCCGATCGTGATAACGAAGGTAAGATCTAAACTTGCGCCTATACTGCTTCGAAATGGAAGCCTATATTGTAACAAGATTAGGGGAGTTTTGCCTGACATTAGGGTTTGTCTTGTGTTGTGTCTTGCAGAGAAAATGGATGGGTTCAACGACCACAATTTCCTGCCCCTGTTCATAGACAAGTACAGGGAGCTGCCCTGTCTGTGGCAGGTCAGACACCCCCACTATAACCACAAACAGAAGAGGCAGGCAGCACTGGAGAAACTGCTGGAGTTGGTGAAGCCGGTGGTCCCCACAGCAACCATCCCTTATTTAAAAGCTAAAATTGGTGGCCTGAGGAGCACGTATCTTAGGGAGCGCAAGAAGGTCACAGATTCCCAGAGGTCCGGAGCTGCAGCAGATGACGTTTATGTCCCCAGGCTGTGGTACTATGAGAGACTGCGATTTCTGTCAGACCACACTGAAGTCAGGGAATCCCTCTCCACTCTTCCTTCCACGCTTCCTTCCACCCCAGCTGAGGCTTCCGATGTCCAACCTGGGCCTTCCAGCCAGGAAGAAGTGGAGGAGCCCAGCTGGAGTCAGGTATAGCATTCTTCTACAGATTTCAGGACAATAAATAAATGATGTTTACTAGATGTTATTACTGATCACTAATTAATGATTGAAAAAAGTGTTTTACATATCAATACACAGTAGTGGGCACCCAAAATTGGGACAAAAATGAAAACTGCTGGGCTCAGAATGATAGTCTGTTATATTTGTTAACATTCAATTTGCAGCAGTCAGGAGGTGAAAATTGTGTGTGATTGATGAAAACAATACTAAAACTATGTCCCTTTTTCATACACAGGAAGACCTCAGCCAGGAGGAGGTTGTGGAATGTGGCAGTCAGGAGGAGGCGGGGATTAGTGGCAGCCAGGAGGAGGCGGGGATTAGTGGCAGCCAGGAGGAGGCGGGGCTAAGTGTCAGCCAAGAGAAGCCTGGGACCAGTCGCAGCCTGACTGAGTCTCAGGTCCCTCCCCTCCGCCTTCCATACAAAAGGGCCAGGAAGGCCACTCCGAGTCCCGTGCAGGATTCAGCGTACAGGCTGATCCAGGAGGCTTCTGCGTCCCTACGAACCTTACCCACTCCTGAAGAGGCCTTTGCCTGCATGGCTGCCACCAAATTGCAGGGCATGCAGGAGGGTCAATGCAAGCTCTCTGAGGACCTGATTTATAAAGTCCTACGTAAGGGGTTGAGTGGGGAACTAACACCCAAGACGGATGTCATTGAGATCGACGATCCTCCTCCTCCTCCTCCTCCTGCTGCCACAACTCCACCACCACAGCCACAGCGTGGAAGGAAGCGTGGAAAGAAGACCAAAGAGTGATGACCCTGGGTTCAGTCTGGTCTGACAGAAGATGCAGTCTCTCGTATGACCACATCCTGGGGACACAGATGTCATCTGCTGCTGTTCAGGATCTCTGGGACTTCTGGACCACACTGCCCTCCCTTAGATAAGGACTCCTCAGGCCACCAATTTTGCTTTTAAATAGTTGATGTGTGCCCTGGGGGTCCAAGATTTCACCCACTTCTGCTGTTTCTCCAGCGTTGCCTCCCTCTTTGTTTATAGTTGTGAGCCCTTAATACAATTTTTTAGGTAAATTATACTCTCCTGTGTGTGTTTTCATCCAAAAAGGACAGTTTGTTGGTGAGTATTCAGGTACATTTCTAAAGTACAATGTGAAATTAACAAGGGACAACAACACCAAACAATCTCCTACAGATTAAATATAACAACATATCAATGGTGTTGTGGGAACTTGTCACAAAAAACACACACGAACATTTTCGGGAGTACAAATCAAAATCGCAAAAAAAAAAAAAATAGAAACACAAAAAAAGAATCTACATTAAAGCCAAAAAAAAAAAAAAATATATACAAAAATATGTTGTCAGATGTGAGAAATCAAAATATATTGAGGGAATCCCGATAAATAGTAACGAAAGAAGTTTGTGAGAAGTGTGTGTGAATATGAGCAGCAAAACTACTTAATTCTTGTCACATTATAAAGAAGAAGAGAGTGCGCTGTATTAAACCATTTTGAACATTGCAGCGTGACGAAAGTGCTGTATCCATTGCGAACGCTAAGTTTACCAGAACGAGCTGTCCCGTCTCGGAATTTCTTCTGAGCATGCGTGGCACTTTGTGCGTCGGAACAGGCCACACACGGTCGGAATTGACGCGATCGGATTTTGTTGTCGGAAAATTTTATCTCCTGCTGTCCAACTTTGTGTGTCGGAAAATCCGATGGAAAATGTCCGATGGAGCCCACACACGGTCGGAATTTCCGACAACACGCTCCGATCGGACATTTTCCATCGGAAAATCCGACCATGTGTACGGGGCATTATGCTTCCAAGGCCAGTTTTAAGAAATAGTGGAGCTAATGCCATGCTTCCTTCACTGCAATATAAGCAAAATGTCTGCTGGACAGGAAGTGGGCGTAATATACTACAGTTCCTGCCAGTAATGGATGCTAATGGATGCTAATTTAAAGCAACAGTAAGATAATGAATATTTACTGTATGGTAATCAGAACAAAAAGAGTATGGCACAACAGCAAATCTACCAAGACATGGTCATCCACCTACACTGACAGGCCAGGCAAGGAGAGCATTAATCAGAGAAGCAGCCAAAAGGCCCAATAAATACATTTACGCTTTTGGTTGTAACATGACAAAATGTGGAAAATTTCAAGGGGTATGAAAACTTTTTCAAGGCACTGTAGAAGAGGGGACTGAAAAATGCAGGATGAGTAAAACTTCTGTGCATGGGCTTAGCATAAGAGGTTGCAGGGGTTAGAATCGCAACCCTGCCCCTAGCTCCAGGGGGCCCCTGCAGCCTCTCTGTCATATTATCATATCCTCCACAAATTCCAGCTTCAATCTGCCCAAGGGCCCCACAACCACACTCAAATACTGGGTTCCCACTTTGCCTTCCACAGTCCACACCCCTCTGTTCTCATTGCCTGGGGAGAAGCTGTGAGCCTTTTCCTGAATGGAGAGAAGCATGGGGTGAGAACAGCCCAGTATGGGGAAGTGTCTGTGCTGTGTGCTGGCAACATGTAATGGTAACCGAGCTCAGCGAGTTAAGAGAAGAGTGCCGTCCTGTAGCCACGATGGGACGGATGTTACTGGTGAGGTAAGACACTGCTCAGTGTCTCCTAGTCACCAGTTGGGATTCTTTGTACCCGGAGATGTCTGCTTACCCCACTTCCCTGACAACTGGGAAAAAGACACACACCTCTGGAAGGTGACCTTCCCCCATCACCTGCCAACACTGACAAAGAAACCTTCAGAAATTGCTCAAACAAATCCCTTAACACCTCCTAAGGGGGCCCTGAGGGGTTGCAGGCTCCAGATTTTGTGTCACATGGCTTTGCCCCCCCAGATCTAAGTTGCACCCCCCCAAAGCCCCCTGGCCACCCCCTCCGCTCTGGATGCTATGCCCGGCTGCTGAGCTCCTTTCCCATTACGGCATTCTATACTGCTCCTCCTCCGCTGAAATCACATTCCTTTACAACACAGCCAGTTAGCCACGATCTTCACAGGGTGTATCTGTCTACTGCAACTACACTGCCGTTCTGACCAGAGAATTTCACAGGTCAGAACGGCAAAATAAAACCCAGATACAACCTGTGTAGGCTGACAGACTGTGTGTAAAGGAATGATTCCAGCCCTGTGTTGTGTGGGTGGGAGGAGCTGTATACAGTGCTGGGATGGGAAAAGAGCTCTGCCAAGTGACCTGCTAGGGGTCCCTGTCCTCTGATTCTTCAGCGGTGATTCCTGTCCTCTGATGTAAGGAGGAACTCTGGGAACTCAAAACTCTTAAGCCACTTTGAGTATCTTGGCGTGCGATTGGTATATCTGCAAGCACGGTGGAAGTGGTGGGTGGTAGTGGGGGGGGGGCCATGTCAATTTTTGCATCGGGGCCCACAAGGTTCAAGCTACTCCTCTGCTTCTGTGTACAAGTCTATCAATTCTACACATCCTCCAAGAAGTGTGTTTCTCTAGGAGAAAGTGACACCCTATATACATATTTCCTCCATAAAGTAGAATGGGATAGCACGTAGGGCACATAGAATATTGCTTATGTAACACTTTTAAAGCTGCTGGCCAGCAGTGGTCTTTATATAAGGTCCCACCTAATTGCCCAAGCACCCAAAAAACTGGAGTCCTCAGCTGCATATGTTTGCCTGCCCTCTTCTACAAAATACCTGATACACAATACTATTGTCCAAGCAGGCGACTCACCATAGTGATGGGTCAGATGAAATGTGGGTTAAATGGTGAGAACTGGCCAAGCTCAAACACTACCCATAGCAGAATGAAAGAGCGCTGCTGCAGGTATGTGAAGGCAATTCTAGATGCTTTTTCTTTTTCACCTGCTAGCAGCTCTCTTATTGTTATGAGATAGTAGCACGTTAAAAGTGCTTTTAAAACTTTAGGCATACAAATATAAGGATTTGTGTTTTCAATAGCTGTTTTACAGCTGAGAGAACACTCGTACTACCCCTGTATTGCTGATTAACCTAGAACATTATTCTAATTCAACTGTGTTCTGGTACAGAAATTTAAATCTTATAAGAAGACTGATTTAACTAAGTCCTTTTCAGATTTGATCAGTAAGTATCATCTATACAGTATTAATTTACATAGCTGCTAAGTCCTTAAAAAAGACCTGGAAACTATTCCGGACTCTTATTACGCACTCGGATTTCATTCTGGGCACCATCAGGCAGAAAACAAAAACATTTCCAAAGGATAAACAAAATAAAAGCATATAAGTAAGAAAATTAAACATCAATGTGTAGTGGTACATTAATAAACCCATAGAAAAGTAAATGGGAAATGTTTTGAATTACAAAGGTTATTTAAAGTCCATAGTACTGAACACATTTGTATTGGTGTTCAACAACATCAAACAAGTTCATGTTTTCACAAGTCTGCACTTCTGATATCACCTTCTCAGTGGATGAAGAATATGAATAACTTCCTTTTCTCTAATGGACTTAGTTAATTTCTCAGTCAAAGAGCAACAGTGCACCATATTATATAAATCATAAATTAATTTTTATTGCTTTTGTTTCAATATGTTTTTATTGTAGTTTTTGATACTTTACAAAACATTGAGAAAAGAAGTACGCATTGGGGTTGATTTACTAAAACTGGAGAGTGCAAAATCTGGAACGGCCGTGCATGGTAGCCAATCAGCTTCTAACTTCAGTTTGTTCAATTAAGCTTTGAAAATAAAACCTGGAAGCTGATTGGTTTCTATGAAGAGCTGCACCAGGTTTTTCACTCTCCAGTGTTAGAATCAACCCCAATATGTTGTTGCATAGGAGCAACATTTAAACCTCATCACTTCAATTTTCAATACATTTTATGAACAGTAGTAACAGGAAACAATACTTAACCACTTCAGTACAGGGCACTTATACACCTTCCTGCCCAGACCAATTTTCAGCTTTCAGTGCTATCGCACTTTAAATGGCAATTGCGCGGTCATGCTACACTGTACCCAAAATAAATTTTTATCATTATGTTCCCACAAATAGAGCTTTCTTTTGGTCGTATTTGATCACCTCTGCGTTTTTTATTTTTTGCTAAACAAATTAAAAAAAAACGAAAATATTGAAAAAAATAAAAGTTTTGCTTTTGTTTCTGTTAAAAAAAATTGTAAATGGGGGCGCATGCGCGGCTTTCCAAGATGGCGGACGCGTGACTCGTGAGCTCCGGTCCTGTCCCGATATCCGAGGCCCCTGACAAGCTGCATTAGCCACCGATCGATCCAGGGGTAAGCCTCAACACCTCCTCAGGCTTCCCCGGCGCTACATGGGCAAAATCGGGGATCAGTCTACCGCCCCCCACAGCCCCCGCGGCCTTTCTCCACTATGGATCGCTTCCTAATTAGGCCTCAGTCCCCGGTCTCGATTTCACAAGGGGGTCCGGAGGACTATGTCAGCACGCTGATGGCGGAAGCTCCTTCTCAGCAGATCCCCCTCCTCACATACCCTCCACACCTCAACTAACGCTGACCCCGGAGCTGATGGATCTCAAGCTCCAGGCTTTGGCCCAGCAAGTTACCAGGGACATTGCCCAGGAGATGGGGAGGATCTCCAGAGAGCTTAGAGGGGAAATAGATGCCCTTGGTGAATGCACAGTAACACTGGAGACAAAATTTGATGAGACTCTGCAGTATATACAGGCCCTTGAAGAGGAGAATGCTCTTCTTAAAAACTCTGTATCTCAGTTACAATTACAGCAAGAGGATCTTGAGAACAGAGAGAGACGCCAAAACCTTAGGATCTGCGGTGTCCCTGAAAAGGTTGCTGACAACAACATACGATCCTATCTTGGCCTTTTCAACGCCCTGGTGCCTGAAATAGTGGACATTGATTGGCGTATGGACCGCGCTCATCAGTCCTTGGCCACTAAACCCCCTGCGGGAGCCAGACCCCGCGACATAGTGGTGCGCTTCCACTTTTATGAGAGCAAAGAGGCCCTGACAAGAGCTACTCGTAACTGATCCAGCATTGAATACAAGGGAAACAAGCTCCAACTGTTCAGTGACCTATCTCCCATCACTTTGGCCAAACGACGCTCTCTATGGCCCATCACTGCCCATCTCCAACAGCATAAAATCCCTTATTACTGGGGCTTTCCTTTTTCGCCTAAATGTTACCATGGAAGGGGTCCAACACACCCTACGTGATCTGTTGGAAGGAGATGCCTTTCTTAAGCGACTAGGCCTGCCCCCGCTTCCTGCAGAGATTGACCAACCCTCTCCGACCACCCCACGGCACCTCGCTGCCCCAGCCAGGATTTGGACCCCAGTAAGAGGAAGAGGTTCGAGGGCCTACTCCACTCCTCAACACTCCCGACGTTCCAGACCACCCATTTGATCTACTGCAGAGTCCCCATTGGCTCTTCTTTTTTCTCTCCCTCTCCCATGAGGTTACGATCCTCAGGTCAACCCCATATGGGAGTCAGTTTTGCCTTATTACTGGGCATTCTACAATGTTTTTCCTCAGTGCCTTTTCCTTTTTTTTGTTGCACGTGTTAATACTATTTTAATCCAGAACTGTTGCCTGAAGGGAGTCCTCCCCCCCACAACTGCTCACAACACAGAAGCTTTGAGGAGGATCCGAAGAGTTAGTAGCATTATCGGATCATAAGGGGCGGGATGTTGCGCTCCACCCCCCATGTTGGAGACTGCTTTGCTCCTGTACAGGTCCTCAGGCTGCGGCCAAGGTCCCCTGACAGGCTTTTGCCTTTCAGGACTATTCCTGCTGTTTTTTCTTTTTTGGGCCCATCAGGCCTGTTTGTTGTTATGCTACATGATACGAATCGGTCCTCTTCTTGTTTTTTTTCTTTTTGTTTTTTTGTCTCTATGCTCACTATTATTTTTCTCTGGTCAGTATCATCAATATTAGCCTTACTGTTGACTACCCTCTTTACAGTAAGTCCCTTGACAGATTATGGTTTGTCAATGGTTTATTTAGGTGTCTTCACATTGTTGGGCTCACGCCCATGGTTTTGTATGTTCTATTGCCTAAATGCTTTAACCTATCATGGCTTTAAAATTAATGTCATATAATGTAAAGGGCCTGAATTCTATTAAAAAACGATGGTTGGCATTTCGGGAGTTCAGGATCTCCGGCGCGGATGTGATCCTGGTTCAGGAGATGCACTTCCGGGCTGGAGGCTCTAAATATTTCCCGCTGTCTTTTTTGGCGTCTGACCCATCTGGAAGGGCGGGTGTGGCGGTTTTGATAAGGCGCTCTTTCCCTCTCCAGATCAAGTCAACCCATTTAGATCCTCAGGGTCGTTATATAGTATTACAAGGTACCTATTTGTCTAACCCTATAATGATTATGAATATATATGCCCCTAACTCTGGTCAGGTTAAATACCTAACAGATGCTTTTGACCGCCTACAAAAATTCTCTCAACCCTTTACAATAATAGGTGGTGATTTAATGCTGTCCTCTCTCCCACCCGAGATAGAAAATCTTTGTTTCTTGCCCCTTCATCTTCCGCTACGCATTCCTTGGCCACCTCCTTTAGAGGACCGGTTCGCACTCATCACCTGTACGATGGCGGATCAAACAAACCACAGGTATACAATACTCGTTTTACTACCCTCCTCATAAGATGTTCTCTAGACTAGACTACTTCCTTGTTACTGCCCCCCTGCTTCCACACACAGTGTCATCTGAACTGGGACCCATTGCCTGGTTAGATCACGCTCCCTTATCCCTAGATCTAAGCCTTTTCTGCAGCATATCCCAGGAAATGTCATTGGAGACTCAATGAATCCCTGTTATCACATTCCGTAACAAAGGACACATTATCCAAAACCTTAACTGAATATTTTCAATTGAACACAGGTTCCGTGACCAGCCCGTCCACCCTTTGGGAGGCCCATAAGGCTTTCTTCCGAGGACAGTGTATAGCTGTCTCGCAAAGGAAGGAAGACAAAACCCTCTTGAAATCATCTTTGCTGTCTCAACTTTCAACTGCTGAAAGATCTCTGCTCCGGGCTCTCATGGTGGGCCGGCTGTGTGCGGTAACCTTTTTACCACCAAATAAAATCCTTAGACATTTCAACAGTAGACAAATCACTTTTATGGGCTAAACAAAAGTTCTATGAGTTTTCAAATAAACCACACAGGATGTTGGTTTCTAGACTTAACCCAAGACCCTTTCTTCCCTTACCAGACCACATCAAGCACCCTGATGGGACTCCCTCTTACTGCCCTCAGACTATGACTCAGGCGTTTGGTGAGTTCTATGACAGACTCTATAACTGCCTCACACCCAACCAACACCCCCCATTTGAAATGACAGCTTTTGAAGAGTTTATGTCCGACATGCACCTTCCCAAGTTATCAGACTCTGACGTACAAATATTAAACACCCCTGTCACAGAAGAGGAACTGTCTAACACCGTCAAGTCCTTACCAAATCATAAAGCCCCAGGCCCAGATGGTCTCCCATATTCATACTATAAGTCATTCCTTCCTATCCTGTCTCCACACCTGGTATCCCTTTATAACTTTCTCCTCCAGGGAAAATTCCCCGACCAACAATTTCTCCACTCGTACATCACAGTCATACCGAAACCTGATAAAAACCATGCGCTCCCAGACAACTATAGGCCAATAGCCCTTCTGAATTCAGATTATAAGCTATTCACGAAAATTCTAGCCAACCGCCTTTCACAATTTTGACAAAACTCATTGACAGAGACCAGGTGGGATTTGTCCCCACCAGACATGCAGGAGACAATACCCGACGAACCATTGACCTTATCGATATGTTGAACAGAGTCCGCCGTCCTGCCCTGATCTTAAGCCTTGATGCCCAAAAGGCATTCAACAGACTGAATTGGCCCTATATGTTTGCGACTCTCAGTAGATTTGGCATCCGAGGTCCCTTTATGCAAGCCCTAAAATCCTTTTACTCCAACCCCACTTCGCAGGTCCAGCTGGCTTCTTTCACGTCACGTTCATTCCCCATGTCCAACGGAACTAGACAAGGCTGCCCCTTATCCCCCCTTCTCTTCATCTTGTGTCTGGAGCCATTGGCAGAGGCTATTAGATCCCATCCTGATATAAGAGGGGTTCCCATGCGTCAAAGGGAGTACAAACTATCTTTAAGAAAAACAGGAAAATCTCCACGCTATCATAAACCCCCCAAAGTTAGCAGCAGTTCAACTGTGGACAAAGCACAAAAACGAGAAAAACAAATGAAAGAAACTGCGCTGTAAAATTAAATTGCAAGAACTGAACATGTGCAATGAAATAAATATACATATAGGAAGCCCCCAAATATGTAAAAAACACATCACATATAAATGTAATTAGTATATTCCATAAGCATAGAAGGAATGAGAGGAATCCTCTGGTAGTTCTCCATGAGAGTCAAGTGAGAGAGTGGAATGACAGACACACCCTGTACAGTGATCCTCCACCACCAAACAAATGTGCTTACCAGATGAAAGGCACAATAAGGCACGTCTCGGGATAATATCCAGGTCAGACAATGCACCACTTATCCAACAAATGTTAAAGATGGATCGTTCAGAGATGAGTGCGATGACGTCAGGAGGGAGGTTGACGTTCTGACGTCATCGCACTCATCTCTGAACGGGCACTCGCTTGCCGGCTTGGCGAATGCTCTTTTTATCTGAAATGTTGTAAGTGTTTTACTTTATTTTAAATAAACCATCTTATTGGATTTACACTATGGCTGCCTTTCTTCTACCTCTATGTGGTTTATTCGGGGTATGGTCCGAGAGGAGCCACGTTTACGGAGGGAGATCGTATGCTGATTATCAAGATCCTTGCTTACATGCTTATCATCCTTACATGTTTACCATCCTTAACATTTGTTGGATAAGTGGTGCATTGCCTGACCTGGATATTATCCCGAGACGTGCCTTATTGTGCCTTCCATCTGGTAAGCACATTTGTTTGGTGGTGGAGGATCACTGTACAGGGTGTGTCTGTCATTCCACTCTCTCACTTGACTCTCACGGAGAATTACCAGAGGATTCCTCTTACAAACTATCTTTATTTGCTGATGACGTACTCCTTACCCTAACTAACCCTCACATCTCCCTACTATCACTTCAGGCCTTATTTTCCCAATTTAGTTCCCTTTCTGGCTACAAGGTTAATACATCTAGAACCGAAGCCATGCCTCTCCACATACCTCCTGATGACCTTCTTTTGCTTAAAAGTTCATACCCATACCGCTGGTGCACAACGTCTCTCAAGTATCTAGGGGTTCAACTCATGCCTGAATATTCCTCCCTTTATTCGACCAACTATCTCCCCCTTTTCAGGAATATAAATGCTATGCTAACTCGTTGGAACTTCCTTCCGATATCATGGATAGGTAGAATTAACGTGCTGAAGATGTCCATTATGCCTAAATTGCTATATTTCTTCTAAACACTTTCAGTTTCCATCCCAATGACACAGTTGAAAGTACTTAAAAGGTGGTTTCTTAACTTTATCTGGAAAGGGGGAGCCCATAGAGTGGCCAGTTCGATGATTTTTTCCCCTAGAGATCAGGGAGGTTTGGGGGCTCTGGACATTTATAAGTACAGTATTACTTAGCCTCCCATCTCCGGGCAGTAGTGGCCTGGTCTAGTCTGAGACCCCCGAGTCGCTGGGCAGAGATTGAGATGGGATCTCTGTTTCCGACCCATCCATGCTCTCTGATCTGGTCCCCTGAGTTAACCTCGGACCTCAAGCTACGGAATCTCTGTCTAAACCCCATGCTATTTTCACTCAAGATTTGGCGTTCTTGCCTCCTCAAATTCTCGCTCTCTTCCATATGCCCTCCCCTCTCTAATTACTGTTCAACCCCCTAATCCCCAACAGCCTTTCACATTCCCGAATGTTCCCCTGGGCTAGGGAGGGTATGTTTCAAATCCGGCACTTTTTTAATCCGGTCACCCGCAAACTCCGAACTTTCAAAGACCTTCAATCTAATAGTCAAATCCCTAACCACTTGCTATACTCATACCTCCAAATTACTCACTTTCTAAACTTTCCCCCTCGCTTGCTCTCGCCAAGCCAACATCCTTTGAACTTTTGTGCTCCCAAGGTCCATACCAAACACGACTCATTTCCAGTATATACCAAATTCTCCAGGAGAATGCCCCACTCTCAAAGGTCCCCCACTCCTACATGAACAAATGGGTGCAATACACCCAACAACATATTTCTGATATACAGTGGGCTAAAATCTGGTCCTCGACCTCTAAGATTTCTTGATGTGTGGCACAGAAGGAGACAGCATATAAAGTCTTATGCCCCGTACACACGGTCGGACTTTGTTCGGACATTCCGACAACAAAATCCGATCGTTCTGAATGCGGTGACGTAAAACACGAATGTCGGGACTATAAACGGGGCAGTGGCCAATAGCTTTCATCTCTTTATTTATTCTGAGCATGCGTGGCACTTTGTCCGTCGGATTTGTGTACACACGATCGGAATTTCCGACAACGGATTTTGTTGTCGGAAAATTTTATATCCTGCTCTCAAACTTTGTGTGACGGAAAATCCGATGGAAAATATGTGATGGGGCCTACACACGGTCGGAATTTCCGACAACAAGGTCCTATCACACATGGTCCTATCACACATTTTCCGTCGGAAAATCCGACCGTGTGTACGGGGCATTATACTTTTGGTATAGAACCCCGGAGGTTATACACCGTTATGACCCCTCTCTCTCCCCTCTCTGTTGGAGTTGTGGGAGAGGTAGGGGGAATCAATATCACATCTTTTGGCAATGTGAACTGATTGCTCCTTTTTGGTCCATGGTACTTTCAATGCTTCAGCAGATACTTGATGTCCAACTCCCTTTGGACCCAGTATACTTCCTTCTGGGCCTCCCATTTCCCGACCTGGGGAAGGTCCCGAACAAGCTCACCTCCTTTATCTTGCTGGCAGCCAAAAGGGCCATACTTGCTTGCTGGCTGTCTACAATTCCCCCAATCTAAGAGCAGCTATTGCAGGGTATCAAGGATATATACGTAGAATGGAACATCTGACAGCTATGCTGGAGGATACGACAGATAGGTTTGATAAGATTTGGGCCCCCTGGGATAGTTCGTCCTTCAGCTCACCTCTTTAGTCTTTACGAGGCCTTTAACAGGCCAAAAGTCAATCATCACTATGCTCCCCATATAGACCTGCTCTCATTTGATATCCCGCTCCCACCCCATTAAGTCAACGCTCTAAATTATACGCTATGATTACCCACATGTTTTATGTGATACTGCCTTGTTTCCTGTTACAATTTAAAAAAAAAAAAAATTGTAAATAAGTAAGTTTTCTCTTTCACTAATGGGCACTGATAAGTGCGGCACTGACAGGCACTGATACGGCGGCACGGATGAGGTGGCACCAATGAGCGGGCACTGACGATGGGCACTGGTAGGCGGCACTGATGGGCACTGGTAGGCGGCACTGGTGGGTGGCACTGATATGCAGCACTGATGGGCATTGATAGGGGTCACTGATGGGCACTCATGGGTGGCGCTGGGTGGCACTGATGGGCACTGATAGGCGACACTGAGGTGCACTGAAAGGTGGCACTGCTGGGCACTGATCGGCACTGATAGGGTGGCACTGATAGGCGGCACTGATGGGCATTGATAGGCGGCACTGCTGGGCACTGCTGGGCACTGATACATGGCACTGATTGGCACTGATACACGGCACTGATATGAGGCACTGATAGGCATCCCTGGTGGCACTGGCAGTGGTAGGCATTGGAGTGGGCACTGATTGGCAGCTGCCTGGGCACAGATTGACAGCTGCCTGGGCACATATTGGTATTTCCCTGGGGGTGTAGGGGGCATACCTGGTGGTCCAATGTGGTGGCCATCCTGGTAGTCCTGGGCAGCTTCCCTGGTGGTCCTGGGCGGGATCCGAGGGGGGCTGTGCTGATAAACAATCAGCACAGACCCCCTCTGTCAGGAGAGCAGCCGATCAGCTCTCCTCTACTCGCGTCTGTCAGACGCGAGTGAGGAAAAGCCGATCACCAGCTCTTCCTATTTACATCGTGATCAACCATGATTGGACACAGCTGATCACGTGGTAAAGAGTCTCCGTTAGAGACTCTTTACCTAGATCGGAGTTGCAGTGTGTCAGACTGACACACCACAACAACGATCGCCGCGATGCGTGCCCCCGGGGGCGCGCAGCGGCTCAATATCCTGATCACGTCATATGACGTCCGGTCAGGTTATTGAAACTACTTTGCCGCCGTCATTTTGCTATATGGCGGGCGGCAAGTGGTTAAAGTATAACTAAAGGCAAAACTTTTTTTTTTGTTTTGGATGGAGTGCAGAGGGATTGGAATGCTTGTCAGTTTTTTATTGCTGTCCCTGTCCCCATTCACCTTCTCTATTTGTTCTGTTTACCATTAACCACTTAAGCCCCGGACCATTTGGCTGGCCAGAGACCAGAGCACTTTTTGCAATTCGGCACTGCGTCGCTTTAACTGACAATTGAGCGGCCGTGCGACGTGGCTCCCAAACAGAATTGACGTCCTTTTTTCCCCACAAATAGAGATTCTTTTGGTGGTATTTGATTGCCTCTGTGGTTTTTATTTTTTGCGCTATAAACAAAAAAAGAGCGACAATTTTGAAAAAAAGCAATATTTTTTACTTTTTGCTATAATAAATATCCCCCAAAAATATATAAAACATTTTTTTTTCCTCAGTTTAGGCCGATACGTATTCTTCTACATATTTTTGGTAAAAAAAAATCGCAATAAGCGTTTATTGATTGGTTTTCGCAAAAGTTATAGCGTCTACAAAATAGAGGACAGCTTTATGCATTTTTATTAATAATTTGTTTTTTTTACTAGTAATGGCGGCGATCAGTGATTTTTATCGGGACTGCAACATTATGTCGGACAGATCGGACACTTTTGGCGCTATTTTGGAACCATTCACATTTATTCAGTGATCAGTGCGATTAAAAATGCATTGATTACTGTGTAATCGTGACTGGCAGTGAAGGGGTTAAGCAGGAGGGGGACTTGCAGGGATTAAGTGTGTCCTAGGGATGTGTTCTAACTGTCGGGAGGATGGCGATTACAGGGAGCTGTGATCAGTGTCAGTACAACTAGGCAGAAAGGGGAAATGCTTGTTTACATCAGCATTTCCCCATTCTTCCTCTCCGTGAGACAATCGCAGGTATCCCCGCGGACATCTAAGTCCACGGGACCCGGATCTCACAGAAGCTCGCGGCAGGGTTGCGTGCGCACCGCCGGCCACACAGCGGCAAATTTAAAGGGATGTACCTGTTCGCCCATTTGCCTGTCCGTGCCATTCTGCCAACGTATATGTACATGCAGCAGTCGGCAAATGGTTAAGTAAAAGAAAATCCCAATTTTTAGGTTGTCCCCAGAAAAATAATAGGGGGAGGGGGGAATCTTCCAATGGTGACACTAGTTCTGGTGAGCTGGGGGTCCACAAGGAATTCCCTTAATTTACTGGGATTTCCTCTCAACTCCTGTTTGGCTATGAGAAATCTCTGCAATGGGCATAGGCATGCGCAGCCTATTGCATTAGGGTGTGCACCTTAAACCAAAGTTCAAACACACATGCGTCTGTGTATACATATGTAATATAATTTTATACGTATATATATGTTTATATAATTTTTTTTTTGTGTAAAAATAAATATATAAGTTCAGGTTAATATTCAAATCCTATTTAATGTACAGTTGTGCTTGGCAGCATCTGCCGACTGAGTAATTCAACCCAAGAAAGTATGAATGTGCAATTAGCAGCCACATTTACCAGAGAATGACTTACTCATCCTCGAGACAGGGGGGTCAATATTTATTCCCTGCAGGAGATGTGATCATATTTACACAGGATATGTACTTATACAATTAGGCCCTGATATATAATGAGTGGATGCCAGCATAAACATGTGTCCCCACATTAAATGGATTAACAAAAATAAAGGCAATCCGTTGCTAATCCGAATCAATAAAGTGATCATGAAGTATTAGTATCACACTGGGGCGGGCTATGATGGTAAAACGTCACTAGTTTTAGCGGCGCTTTACCATCATTTTAGTGGCACTATTTGGCCGCTAGCGGGGTTCTTTTAACCCCCCGGATAAAGGGCCCGTGTAGCGCTGCTCCTGAAGCGCTTTGCAGGCGCTTCAGCAGCGGTGCCCATTCATTTCAATGGGCAGGATCGGTGGAGGAGTGCTGTATACACTGCTCCTTCACTGCCCCAAAGATGCTGCTTGCAGGACTTTTTTTAATGTCCTGCCAGCGCATCGCCCCAGTGTGAAAGCACTCGGGCTTTCACACTGGGACTGCAGGGATGGCGTTTTTCAGGCGCTTTACAGGCGCTATTTTTAGCCCAAAAGTGCAAAACACCCCATTGTGAAAGGGGTCTTAGTGCAAAACACCCTATACAAAATTATTACATAAGGTGGGCAAAAAAAACTCAAACATTTTATCCATGTGAATATAAGGTGTAAAAAACATACAACACAAAAACTGCCCAGTGAGCCCAAACAAATATTAAGAGAATATTATAGATACCCCCTAGAGGTTAAATATGCTGCAAACCAATGTATGGGGTATGTGATATGTGCAATAATGTTGTCACCTTCTATGGATACTATAGAGATATACAGCCTAAATGTGTAGCAAACACACTAAAACACAGCAGTGTGCACAAAAAAATGTAATATTACAATAATGGTGGCACCCTCTGCAAAATATTGAAGTCAACCATAAAATGCAATGAAAAAATGCAATCCAAAAAACACATACAAGTATTCCAGTATTATGAAGGACCACCTCCTAAATACATACATACACATAAGTCGGTATTGCAAGAATTCTATAACAATTATAGTGTCACCCTTCTGGTGGTTAGCAAAACTCAAAGTAAATATAATAAATGTCCATATATACATCCTATAAATCTGTGAAACTGTTCACATACAGTATATTAAGTATGTGCTTGATATAGTGCATTTCTCCTTTAAAACACATTCAGTGACTGGATGCTGTTTATAACGCCACATGAATCCTTCACCAGTAAAGATGGCAGCACACCTCAAAGATTGGACCTAATAAATATCGGTCTAATGCGCATCACCCTTTTTGAGTTGGGACCAACTCATATCCTTATATTCCTCAACTGGTTACTTTACTAGGATGAGGCTCGGAAGGTCAGCTGGTGTATATAAATCCACTCCTTAAAGGTTAGGTACATCTGCTCAAAAGAACAAGAAAGGAACCATCATCACGCAAAACCACCATAAAAACGTGCAAAATTTAGTAAAAGCTTCTTATCCACTTCAGCCCCGGACCATTATGCTGCCTAAGGACCAGAGGACTTTTTCCAAGTAGGCACTGCGTCGCTTTAACTGCTAATTGCGCGGTCATGCATTGCTGTACTCAAACGAAATTTGCGTCCTTTTCTTCCCACAAATAGGGCTTTCTTTTGATGGTATTTGATCACCTCTGCCATTTTTATTTTTTGCGCTATAAACGGAAAAAGACCGAAAATTTTGAAAAAAAATGATATTTTCTACTGTTTGTTATAAAAAAATCCAATAAACTAAATTTTAGTCATACATTTAGGCCAAAATGTATTCGGCCACATGTCTTTGGTAAAAAAAATGTCAATAAGCATATATTTATTGGTTTGCGCAAAAGTTATAGCGTCTACAAACTAGGGTACATTTTCTGGAATTTACACAGCTTTTATTTTATGACTGCCTATGTCATTTCTTGAGGTGCTAAAATGGCAGGGCAGTACAAACCCCCCCAAATGACCCCATTTTGGAAAGTAGACACCCCAAGGAAATTGCTGAGAGGCATGTTGAACCCATTGAATATTTATTTTTTATGTCCCAAGTGACTGAATAATGACAAAAAAAAAATATTTACAAAAAGTTGTCACTAAATGATATATTGCTCACACAGGCCATGGGCTTATGTGGAATTGCACCCCAAAATACATTCAGCTGCTTCTCCTGATTACGGGGATACCACATGTGTGGGACTTTTTGGGAGCCTAGCCGCATACGGGCCCGAAAACCAATCACTGCCTTCAGGATTTCTAAGGGCATACATTTTTTATTTCACTCCTCACTACCTATCACAGTTTTGAAAGCCATAAAATGCCCAGATGGCACAAACCCCCCCAAATGACCCCATTTTGGAAAGTAGACACCCCAAGCTATTTGCTGAGAGGCATGTTGAGTCCATGGAATATTTTATTTTTTGACACAAGTTGCGGGAAAGTGACAATTTTTTTTTTTTTGCACAAAGTTGTCATTAAATGATATATTGCTCACAAAGGCCATGAGCCTATGTGGAATTGCACCCCAAAATACATTTAGCTGCTTCTACTTAGTATGGGGATACCACATGTGTGGGACTTTTTGGGAGCCTAGCCGCGTACGGAGCCCCGAAAACCAAGCACCGCCTTCATAATTTCTAAGGGCGTAAATTTTTGATTTCACTCCTCACTACCTATCACAGTTTTGAAGGCCATAAAATGTCAAGATTGCACAAAACCCCCACAATGACCCCATTTTGGAAAGTAGACACCCCAAGCTATTTGCTGAGAGGCATGTTGAGTCCATGGAATATTTTATATTTTGACACAAGTTGCGGGAAAGTAACACTTTTTTTTTTTTGCACAAAGTTGTCACTAAATGATATATTGCTCAAACATGCCATGGGCATATGTGGAATTACACCCCAAAATACATTCTGCTGCTTCTCCTGAGTACGGGGATACCACATGTTTAGGACTTTTTGGGAGCCTAGCCGCGTACAGGGCCCCGAAAACCAAGCACCGCCTTCAGGATTTCTAAGGGCATAAAATTTTGATTTCACTCCTCACTACCTATCACAGTTTTGAAGGCCATAAAATGCCAAGAGGGCGCAAACCCCCCCAAATGACCCCATTTGGAAAGTAGACACCCCAAGCTATTTGCTGAGAGGCATGTTGAGTCCATGGAATATTTTATTTTTTGACACAAGTTGCGGGAAAGTGACACATTTTTTTGTTTTGCACAAAGTTGTCACTAAATGATATATTTCTCACACAGGCCATGGGCATATGTGGAATTGCACCCCAAAATACATTTAGCTGCTTCTCCTGAGTATGGGGATACCACATGTGTGGGACTTTTTGGGAGCCTAGCCGCGTACAGGGCCCCGAAAACCAATCACTGCCTTCAGGATTTCTAAGGGCATAAATTTTTTATTTCAATCCTCACTACCTATCACAGTTTTGAAGGCCATAAAATGCCCAGATGGCACAAACCCCCCCCCCAAATGACCCCATTTTGGAAAGTAGACACCCCAAGCTATTTGCTGAGAGGCATGTTGAGTCCATGGAATATTTTATATTTTGACACAAGTTGCGGGAAGGTGATAATTTTTTAATTTTTTTTTTTTTTTTTTGCACAAAGTTGTCACTAAATGATATATTGCTCAAACATGCCATGGGCATATGTGGAATTACACCCCAAAATATATTCTGCTGCTTCTCCTGAGTATGGGGATACCACATGTGTGGGACTTTTTGGGAGCCTAGCTTCATACGGGGCCCCGAAATCCAATCACCGCCTTCAGGATTTCTAAGGGCGTAAATTTTTGATTTCACTCCTCACAACCTATCACAGTTTTGAAGGCCATAAAATGCCAAGATAGCACAAAACCCCACAAAATGACCCCATTTTGGAAAGTAGACACCCCAAGCTATTTGCTGAGAGGCATGGTGAGTATTTTGCAGCTCTCATTTGTTTTTGAAAATGAAGAAAGACAAGACAATTTTTTTTTTTTTTTTCAATTTTCAAAAGTTTGTGACAAAAAGTGAGGTCTGCAAAATACTCACTATACCTCTCAGCAAATAGCTTGGGGTGTCTATTTTCCAAAATAGGGTCATTTGGGGGGGGTTGTGCCATCTGGGAATTCCATGGCCTCCGAAACTGTGATAGGCAGTGAAGAGTGAAATCAAAAATTTACGCCCTTAGAAAGCCTGAAGGCAGTGCTTGGTTTCGGGGTCCCGTACGCGGCTAGGTTCCCAAAAAGTCTCACACATGTGGTATCCCCGTACTCAGGAGAAGCAACAGAATTTATTTTGGGGTGTAATTTCACATATTCCCATGGCATGTTTGAGCAATATATCATTTAGTGACAACTTTGTGCATAAAAAAAACAAAAAATTGTCTTTTTCCCGCAACTTGTGTCACAATATAAAATATTCCATGGACTCGACATGCCTCTCAGCAAATAGCTTGGGGTGTCTACTTTCCAAAATGGAGTCATTTGGGGGGGGTTTGAACTGTACTGGCATTTTATGCACAACATTTAGAAGCTTATGTCACACATCACCCACTCTTCTAACCACTTGAAGACAAAGCCCTTTCTGACACTTTTTGTTTACATGAAAAATTTTTTTTTTTTGCAAGAAAATTACTTTGAACCCCCAAACATTATATATATTTTTTTTAAAGCAAATGCCCTATAGATTAAAATGGTGGGTGTTTCATTTTTTTTTTCACACAGTAATTGCGCAGCGATTTTTCAAACGCATTTTTTGGGGAAAAAACACACTTTTTTAAATTTGAATGCACTAAAACACACTATATTGCCCAAATGTTTGATGAAATAAAAAAAAATTATGTTAGGCCGAGTACATGGATACCAAACATGACATGCTTTAAAATTGCGCACAAACCTGCAGTGGCGACAAACTAAATACATTTTTAAAAGCCTTTAAAAGCCTTTACAGGTTACCACTTTAGATTTACAGAGGAGGTCTACTGCTAAAATGACTGCCCTCGATCTGACCTTTGCGGTGATACCTCACATGCATGGTGCATTTGCTGTTTACATTTGATGCCAGACCAACACTTGCATTCGCCTTTGTGCGAGAGCAGGGGGGGGGAAAGGGGTGCTTTTTTTTTTTTTTTCTTTATTATTTTTTTGATTTTTTTTATTTTATTTTTAAACTGTTCCTTTCATTTTTATGTTTTTTAATCATTTTTATTGTTATCTCAGGGAATGTAAATATCCCCTATGATAGCAATAGGTAGTGACAGGTACTCTTTTTTTAAAAAATTGGGGTCTATTAGACCCTAGATCTCTCCTCTGCCCTCAAAGCATCTGACCACACCAAGATCGGTGTGATAAAATGCTTTCCCAATTTCCCAATGGCATCCAGCGAAATCTAAGTCAAGAAATTCTCGTAGCTTCTGGTTTCTTAGGCCATAGAGATGTTTGGAGCCATTCTGGTCTCTGATCAGCTCTATGGTCAGCTGGCTGAATCATCGGCTGCATTTTCAGGTTCCCTGTTGGGACAGGAGAGCCAGAGAAAAACATGGAAGACGGTGGGGAGGGGGGGGCATTCTCTCCCACTGCTTGTAAAAGCAGTCTAGAGGCTAATTAGCCACTAGGATTGATTTTACATGAAAGCCAACCGCTGGCTGAAAAGAATGATACCAAGATGATACCTAAACCTGCAGGCATCATTCTGGTATAACCATTCAAAGTCCAGCAACATACCAGTATGTTGCTGGTCCTTGTTGGGCATATATTGTAAACTTTTTTTTCATGCAGCCTGTGGGCTGCATGAAAAAAAGATATTGATCGGTGGGTATGCCCACCATTAGAATACTTCCCTTCATCCACCCACTTCTAATGATGGGCAAACATGCACCGTTTATATATGCTGAAGCATGGGGGCATCCTCCCGCAAAAGGCAGGAGCAAATCGCTCCTCCACCCACTGCTGCCCCCACGCTTCGGCATATATGCTGAAGTATGTAACTGTGGTGGTGAAATCACCTCCGACAGCTCTGGAGTCACGGCTTTATGTATCGTGGGAGCAAACGCTGTTGCTGTCAAAATAAATAAATCCACGCTGCAACTGAATGGCGTACCTGCTAAGCAAATGATGGTTAACAAAAAACAAAGTAACATTACAGTATAACAGTAAGACTTACCATACCTGCAAAGCAAATACAAAAAAAAACATAGTAAAAAATAAAACATTTAACGCAACCTGTGCCTACCTAAAATATATATATGCCGAAGCATGGGGGCATCCTCCCACAAAAGGCAGGAGCAAATCGCTCCTCCACCCCCTGCTGCTCCACGCTTTGGCATATATGCTGAAGTATGTAACTGTGGTGGTGAAATCACCTCCGACAGCGCTGGAGTCACGGCTTTATGTATCGTGGGAGCAAACGCTGTTGCTGTCAAGATAAATAAATCCGCGCTGCAGCTGAATGGCGTACCTGAAAACAAAAAAATGGTTAAAACACAGTAAACTATAAAAAAATTACATACCTGAAAAGCAAACATGATAAAACATAACAACAATAAAACATTGCAGAATAGAATACAGTAAAAAAGAGCAGAACAATAGAGAGAAAATAGAGAGAGAGAGAACAATAAAATGACAACTATTTTTGGTTTTCTTATTTTATATTTTTTTGTGTATTTTTTTTTTTTTACTTTTTTTTTTATAACTGTAACTTTTAAAACTGTAACGGTTCCAGGTTTGGGTCTCTCAAAATGTAATGGCATCTTGGGAGACCCTGTGAAAGTGTGTCCTAGTCTGTGCAACGCTGTACCCTACGCTAAAACTCAACTAGTGTATGGTAGCGCTCAAAACATTCACCAATGCAAAGACCAGGATTGCCAGGACAGGAGGGACAATAATACCGTGTGTCACGCCTAAATCCGCGCTTTCTGCAGACACGACATTTTCTTTGGGGGGCTCGTTGGGTAGGGGTACTCGGGAGGACATAAGAAAAATGCCTCTCATGCAGCCGGCTTACTGCATTTGGTTGGGGATGGTGAGGTGGAGCACCGTCTGGATACAGAAGGGCTCTGACGATCTCTTCCTGGAATGTAAGGAAGGATCCAGTCCGTCCTGAAGCTCTGTATAGCACATGAGCGTTCAGCAAAGCCAATTGAAATAAATAAACAGACACTTTTTTGTACCAGCGTCTGGCCTTATGGGCAACTAGGTACGGCGCCAACAACTGGTCGTTGAGGTCCACCCCTCCCATATTTTGGTTATATTCGTGGACACAGAGGGGTTTCTCCACAACACCAGTTGCGGTAGTAATTTGGGCCGTCGTGTCTGCATGAAGGGAGGTGAGAACGAAAACATTCTTCTTATCCCTCCACTTCATAGCAAGCAAATTATTACACTTCAAGCAGGCTCTCTCCCCCAGCCTAAGACGGGAATCTACAAGCCGCTGGGGAAAGCCCCGGCGATTAGGTCGCACGGTGCCACATGCTCCAATCTGCTGATCCAACAAGTGACTAAAAAGTGTCACGCTCGTGTAATAATTGTCCACATATAAATGGTACCCCTTTCTGAATAAGGGTGACACCAAGTCCCACACTATCTTGCCAGCACTTCCTATGTAGTCAGGGCAGTTTGTCGGCTCTACGTGACTATCTTTGCCCTCGTAAACCATAAATCTACATGTATAGCCTGTGGCCCTGTCACAGAGCTTATACATCTTGACCCCGTATCTGGCACGCTTGCTGGGAAGGTACTGTTTGAATGACAAGCAGCCAGAAAATTTAATCAGGGACTCATCAACGCAGACAACTTGATGGGGAGTAAACAAGTCTGCAAAACGTTGGTTGAAGTGGTTTACGAGGGGCCGAATTTTGTAGAGCCGATCGTATTCAGGGTCTCCACAAGGACGACAGAGTTCATTGTCGTTGAAGTGCATGAACCGCAAAATCTGCTCGTATCGTGCCCTGGCCATGGAGGCAGAGAACACGGGCGCATGGTAAATTGGGTCAGTGGACCAATATGACCGCAACTTACTCTTTTTATTCAAGCCCATGTTGAGGGAAAGCCCAGAAAGAGCTTAAATTCGGAGACCGTAATTGGTCTCCAATCTCTGGCAAGGGAGGACTGGGGATTAGCGGCGATGTGTTGACTAGCGTATAAATTGCTTTGGTCCACAATAGATCTATAGAGATCTTCGGTGAAAAACAGTGAATAAAAATCCAGTGGCGTAAAATCAACTGTTTCTACCTGAATTCCGGGTTGGCCAGTGAATGGGGGAAGTACGGGTGCTGCAGAAGTGGTGGGTTCCCAATTCGGATTGGCCAATGCAGCAGGAAGGGCACTATGGCTCGACGGGCCTGTCTTTGTCTTCTTGGTTGCAGCGGGACACTACTTGTGCTTGCCACCTCGCCAGCTTGAACTGCACTTATGGGACTCGCCACGTCACCAAGTGTTACTGCAGTGCTGGATGTACAACCAGGGTGTACTAGGCCGCTGGTGCTTGCCAGTTCACTAGAAGGAATAGCGGCACTAGTACTTCTCTGCTCCATACAAGAGCCCTGCGGTTCTTGCACTTCAAGGACAGAAGAAGAAGATTGGGGTCTGGTACGCCTGACCTTAGCAGGGACCACAACTCCAACAACAAGAGCCGCTGTCCTCTACAGGATCGTATTCTGAGCCTGAATCTGACAGATGAGTGACTTCCTCTTCACTATCTGTCATGCTCAGAAACGTGTAGGCCTCTTCACTAGTGTACCTTCAATTTGCCATTTTGGGCTCTAAATTTAGGGGTACACTAGTGAGACTCACAGGCAAAAAAGCTCCTGACTGTCAGCGACTGTATCAAAACGCTACCAAAAAACTGTTAGCAATCGCAGGGATCAGGCCTGACTCTGCGAACGCTGCAGTTATGTGTTTAGTGTTTTGTAAGTGTCAGTGATCGATCGATACTGCACTTGGGTGGGCTGGGCTGGGCAGAGGGGCAAAACGCAGGTGCTAGCAGGTATCTGGGCTGAACCCCTCTACCACTGCGTTTTTGAGGACCCTAAACTGCTGGGGATGCTAGTATAGATCTGATCGGATCAGATATCGATCCGTTCAGATACTATAGCACTAAAGGAGGTGTATGCTGCGTGCGTGGGTTTTAGCGGTACTGGCGCTAACCTGACGCTACCTGGGGCGACGCAGACCTTATCTGACCCTAAAAATATAACTTATATCACCGCCGGGCGATCAGGGGGTTAAACCTTTATAAGATAATAAACGGCGGGTGCCCTAAAACTATAATAAACAAACTAACTAACCAGCGTCACCTGTAACACTTATACGGTGATCACTGGTGAAAGGGTTAACTAGGGGGCAATCAGGGGGTTAAAACCTTTAGTAGGTAGTATATGGGGGTCCCTGTCACTATAAAACACTGACAGCGAACCTATATACTTACCTCCCTAACTAGCGTCACCTGTGTCACTAATACAGCGATCAGAAAAACGATCGCTTAGCGACACTGGCGACGGGGGGTGATCACGTGGTCAAAACTTTATTAGGGGGGGTTAGGGGGGTACCCTGGACCTAAAGGGGGGTACCCTAGACCTAAAGGGGGCTAACCCTAACTGCCCTAACACTTATAACTGTCACAAACTGACACCAATGCAAGAAAAAAAAACCTGCTTTTGGTGTCAGTGTGACAGGGGGTACAGGGGGGTGATCAGGGGGTGACTGGGGGGTGACAGGGGGGTGACAAGTGTGCCTGCGTGTTCTACTGTTAGTGTAGTGTTGGTGCAAACTTACTTGGATGTCTTCTCTCCTCGGCGCCGGAACGAAAAGCCTGGCTCAAGGAGGGATGACATCACTTCCTCTCCCTCTGTTTACATTACAGAGGGAGAGGAAGTCTATCATTGGCTAGGAGCGATCGCTAGGGGGGAGCCACGAATGAGTGGCCTCCCCCTCACCTTTGATCGACTCTGACCTGAATGCGACCGCCGCAGGCACCAGGGGGGTCCGATCGGACCCCCCACCCGCAGGCAGGCAAGGACGTACAGGTAAGCCCTTTTGCCTGCCCGTGCCGCTCTGCCGATGTACATCATCGTGCGGCGGTCGTCAAGTGGTTAAAATACACTCATGTTTGCACAAATTGGTGTATACAGATAAAAGCATGTGCAGGTGGACTCTGGCCCCTTAAGGAGCATAGAACATCGGCATACACACACATTGGCTCCGCCCCAACATGTTTCGTCATGTGACTTTATCAAGGGTGGAGAACCAGTGGTAGAACACCTTTATTTATATGAAATGGCTAAGTAGCAAAGGAAATTGGTCCAGTACCATATTGGAGACCAACAGGGCTCCACCATTTTGTTGATAACCAATGCCATTAATATAAAACAGCCATATTCTTGGTGGGGAAAAAAAGACCAAAGGTAGGTAACAAGATAATTGTAACCAAATTGCCTGGACACCATATTGAAGACCAGCAGGGTGCTGTCATTTTGTTGGTGCCCAATATCAGTAATCTCAAGCAGCCATTTTTTTGGTGGGGAAAAACTAAAACATCCTTACAGAACTGTATATAACCCACCTTCCCAAATAAGAGAGTATGGCCGATCTAATATCCTCCCTAATTATATATAGTCCAAAATTACAACAAGCATATATTATACAAATGCAATGTCATGTGTCAATACAGATGTAAAAAACCCCCATCGTCTATAGACTAGGTAGAGTGCCTCCATCTAGTGGGGTACTCTGAAATGGCCACATTACATATCCACAAGTGATATTAAAGGGGAACTCTGAATGTAAAAAAACATATACTACTAAATAATAAGTGCAGAAGGGAAAGGACTAACACATAATATAAATTAGCATAGAACTGTGAACCCAATGAAAAATAAAAAAAAAGGGAAAACCAAACTAATAATCCAAAAAAAAAAAAAAATTCTAATCAAATTTAATGTTCAATCTCTTGGAGACCATGGTGTCCTCAAAGATCCACCATGATTCTCTCTTGCTGAGGTTTTTAACCTTATTGGAACCCCTCCAATATTCATTAAACTTTTCAATACTCCAAAACAAAATACCTACAGGATTCTTATTATGCACTATTTTAAAATGATTAGATACAGAATGTTTATGATAACCTTTATGTACACTGAGCAAAATTATAAATGCAACACTTTTGTGTTTGCCCCTATTTATCATGGGCTGAACTCAAAGATCTACAACTTTTTCTATGTACACAAAAGGCCTATTTCTCTCAAATATTGTTCACAAACCTGTGTAAATCTGTGTTAGTGAGCACTTCTCCTTTGCCAAGATAATCATAGGTGTGGCATATCAAGATGCTGATTAGACAGCATGATTATTGCACAGGTGTGCCTTAGGCTGGCCACAATAAAAGGCCACTCTAAAATGTGCAGTCTTACTGTATTGGGGGGTCGGGGGTCTGAAAACCAGTCAGTATCTGCGTGATCACCATTTGCCTCACGCAGTGCAGCACATCTCCTTCGCATAGAGTTGATCAGGTTGTTGATTGTGGCCTGTGGAATGTTGGTCCATTCCACTTCAATGGCTCTGCAAAGCTGCTGGATATTGTCAGGAACTGGAACACGCTGTATACCCCGTTTTCAGCTTCCAGGATTTGTGTACAGATCCTGGCAACATGGGGCCATGCATTATCATGCTGCAACATGAGGTGATGGTTGTGGATGAATGGTACAACAATGGGCCTTGGGATCTCGTCACGGTATCTCTGTGCATTCAAAATGCCATCAATAAAATTCACCTGTGTTCGTTGTCCATAGCATACGCCTGCCCATACCATAACCCCACCGCCACCATGGGCCACTCGAACCACACCGTTGACATCAGCAAACTGCTCACCCACACTACGCCATACATGCTGTCTGCCCTCTGCCGTGTACAGTGAAAACCGGGATTCATCCGTGAAGAGAACACCTTTCCAAAGTGCCAGATGCCATCGAATGTGAGCATTTGTCCACTCAAGTCGATTACGACAACAAACTGTAGTCAGATCGAGACCTTGATCAGGACATCAAGCATGCAGATGAGCTTCCCTGAGACAGTTTCTGACAGTTTGTGCAGAAATTCTTTGGTTATGCAAACTGATTGTTGCAGCAGTAGGATGGGTGGCTGGTCTCAGACGATCTTGGAGGTGAAGATGCTGGATGTGGAGGTCCTGGGCTAGTGTGGTTACACGTGGTCTCTAGTTGTGAGGCAGGTTGGTGTATGTGCTGGCAAATTTTCTGAAACGCCTTTGGAGATGGCTTATGGTAGAGAAATGAACATTCAATTCAAGGGCAACAGCTCTGGTGGACATTCCTGCAGTCAGCATGCCAATCGCACGCTCCCTCAAAACTTGCGACATCTGTGGCATTATGCGATGTGATAAAACTGCACATTTAAGAGTGGCCTTTTATTGTGGCCAGCCTAAGGCACATCTGTGCAATAATCATGCTGTCTAATTCAGCATCTAGATATGCCACACCTGTGAGGTGGATGGATGATCTCGGCAAAGGAGAAGTGTTCACTAACACAGATTTAGACAGATTTGTGAACAATATTTGAGAGAAAAGGCCTTTGGGGAACAAAGAAAAAGTTGTCGATCTTTGATTCAGCTCATGATAAATAGGGGCAAACACAAAAGTTCCTGGATTCGTTTGGATAATTTTGTTTTGGTACAGCCTATATATTGTAGACCACAGACACATTGTATACAATACACCACTCCCTCAGTGTCACGTGATGTTATCTTTAATAAAATATTCTTTAGAAGTGGTAGTTGATGGAAAATCGGTTATTCTTTTGCTATTTCCTATTAATTAAGATACGCATCTTAACCAAGTTATCCCTAATAAGCCTAAGTTTATTTATAAAAGGACTCCTAATCTAATCTAAGAGATAGATTAGTTAAAGGTGTGTTATACCCCCCTAGGAAAAATGCCAGTAGCTTTTTTTTAGGAAGGTTTTATGCATGTGGTGAATGCACAGGCTGTCTAAAATCAATAGGAAAAAGCAAAAGGAGAGGCCACTTACATCGACTACCTCTTCTAAATATTATTATATTAAAGATAATATCACATGGTACAGGGAGGTAGTGGTGTATTTCAGCCCTCAAAATTTGCATTCGCCTGCTTTCATTAGGCAAGTAGAAATTAACTAATGGCGAGTGTTTCGGCTTAGCTTGGGTTGGGAGTGGGTCCGCTCAGCTCGGGCGGGGGAGACAGGCTGGTTCGGCTCACCCCCCAGTCGAAGCTGAGCAGACCCGCCCCCACCCAAGCCGAGCAGGCCTGAGCCAACTGGACCTGACTTAGTCAAACATAATTTTTCATGTATCAAATAAGGTTTAATTTATTCATGATGCTAATTAATTCCTTAAACAATTATATATCTTTCTATATATCCAGCTGATCTGTTTTGCTTTTATTGTCAGACAAACCGTGCACAATTCTTTTTCATAGATAAATGCCATGTCTTTATTTGCAGCTGTCCAATTAACAGAGAGGGAGAGTTGCAGTGTTTGACCATGTTGGCTCAGGTCCACTCGGCTTGGTCAGGGAGGAGGGGGGGAAAGCCGCTGGCCTGGTGCACACTGCACAACCACATAAAGGTGCCTTGCAAGGAGGGGGAGCGGAAGGAGAAGAGGCTCCTGCCAGCTCCACGACAGAAGCTCCTTTTTATCCATGCAGGCTGCTGGTGTGGACGGGTAGGTTGTAGCTGCTCTTTAGCAGCATCCCCACTCTTTCAGAGGATGTGTGGGGAAGAGAGCTCTGTACTGGGGGAGAACTTATAATAATACAGCACATCCCTCAGCCCTGCAAACAGTATGCAACGCACCTTTCAACCCTGCACTGGGTATGTAGCGCACCCCTCAACCCTGCATTTGGTACATAGTGCACCCCTCAACCCTGCTGTCAGTACGTAGCGTACCCTTCAACTCTGCACTTGGTACATAGTGCACCCCACAATCCTGCATTCAGTACGTAAAGCAACCCTCAACCCTGCAGTTGGTACATAGTGCACCCCTCAACCACTGATAGATGGCACTGACTTATGGCTGACACTGATAGATGCCACTGGCTGATGGGCACTGATAGATGCCACTGATAGATGGCACTGACAGGTGGCTGGCACTGATGGTTGGCACTGATAGATCACATCACAGAGATAAGTGCAAAGTTTCGGAGCCGTCAGGCATGTGAAGGGGCCCTGCATGGCTCCAAAACGTTGCACTTATCTCTGTGATGTGATGTTTCTCAATAAAAGAAACCTTTGGACAGAAGTGTTGATCCATGGTGTGCTGGCAAATATGTAAATTTGCTTGATGTTTCCAGGACCCAACTGGTAATCGCTACAGCACCCACCATTTTATGAGCCATACTTTCCAGGAACGTATGCGATAGGAATATTGACCAGACTGGCACTGATAGATGGCACTGATAGATGGCACTTATGGGCACTGATAGGTGGCTCTTATAGGCACTGATGGGTGGCACTTATGGGAACTGATGGGCAGGCACTGAAATGCAGCAATAAATGACATGAGACAAGAGGAAAGGATTTATTTTGCAATGCTATGCTGCCTGTGACGCCCATCTTGGTACACCTTGCACTCGGTCACAGTAAGCAGCAGCGGACATTTTGTTACACCCAGCCTGAACTATATGGCATCATCCACGATCCAGGAAGTGTATGCCGATGTTTTATGCTCCTTAACCACTTGCCGACCGCCTAACGTAGATATACGTCGGCAGAATGGCACGGGCAGGCAGAATCACGTACCTGTACGTGATCTGCCTCCCGCGGGCGGTGGGTCCGATTGGACCCCCCCCGGTGCCAGCGGCGGTAGGCATTTGACTGGGAGCATTGGGAGGCGAGGGAGAGACCATCCGATCGTGGCCCCCCCCTCGCGATCGCTCCCAGCCAATCGGAATCCTCCCCTGCCTGTGTGTAGTTTCACACAGGCAGAGGATGTGATGTCATCTCTCCTCGGCTTGGCAGTTTCCGTTCCAGCGCCGAGGAGAGAAGACATGTAAGTGCACAAAACACTACACACACACAGTAGAACATGCCAGGCACATAAAACACCCTGTTCCCCCTCCGATCGCCCCCCGATCCCCCCCAACCACCCCCCCCCGTCACAAACTGACACCAAGCAGTATTTTTTTTTTTTTTTTCTGATTACTGATTGGTGTCAGTTTGTGACAGTTACAGTGTTAGGGCAGTGAGTGGTAGCCCCCTTTAGGTCTAGGGTACCCCCCTAACCCCCCCTAATAAAGTTTTAACCCCTTGATCACCCCCTGTCACCAGTGTCACTAAGCGATCATTTTTCTGATCGCTGTATTAGTGTCGCTGGTGACGCTAGTTAAGGAGGTAAATATTTCGGTTCGCCGTCAGCGTTTTATAGCGTCAGGGACCCCCATATACTATCTAATAAATGTTTTAACCCCTTGATTGCCCCCTAGTTAACCATTTCACCACTGATCACCGTATAAGTGTTACGGGTGACGCTGGTTAGTTCGTTTATTTTTTATAGTGTCAGGGCACCCGCCGTTTATTACCGAATAAAGGTTTAGCCCCCTGATCGCCCGGTGGTGATATGCGTCGCCCCAGGCAGCGTCAGATTAGCGCCAGTACCGCTAACACCCACGCACACAGCATACGCCTCCCTTAGTGGTATAGTATCTGTACGGATCAATATCTGATCCGATCAGATCTATACTAGCGTCCCCAGCAGTTTAGGGTTCCCAAACACGCAGTGTTAGTGGGATCAGCCCAGATACCTGCTAGCACCTGCGTTTTGCCCCTCCGCCCGGCCCAGCCCAGCCCACCCAAGTGCAGTATCAATCGATCACTGTCACTTACAAAACACTAAACGCATAACTGCAGCGTTCGCAGAGTCAGGCCTGATCCCTGCGATCGCTAATAGTTTTTTTGGTAGCGTTTTGGTGAACTGGCAAGCACCAGCCCCAGGCAGCGTCAGGTTAGCGCCAGTACCGCTAACACCCACGCACGCACCGTACACCTCCCTTGGTGGTATAGTATCTGATCGGATCAATATCTGATCTGATCAGATCTATACTAGCGTCCCCAGCAGTTTAAGGTTCCCACAAACGCAGTGTTAGCGGGATCAGCCCAGATACCTGCTAGCACCTGCGTTTTTCCCCTCCGCCCGGCCCAGCCCAGCCCACCCAAGTGCAGTATCGATCGATCACTGTCACTTACAAAACACTAAACAAATAACTGCAGCGTTCGCAGAGTCAGGCCTGATCCCTGCGATCGCTAACAGTTTTCTTGGTAGCGTTTTGGTGAACTGGCAAGCACCAGCCCCAGGCAGCGTCAGGTTAGCGCCAGTACCGCTAACACCCACGCACCGTACACCTCCCTTAGTGGTATAGTATCTGAACGGATCAATATCTGATCCGATCAGATCTATACTAGCGTCCCCAGCAGTTTAGGGTTCCCACAAACGCAATGTTAGCGGGATCAGCCCAGATACCTGCTAGCACCTGCGTTTTGCCCCTCCGCCCGGCCCAGCCCAGCCCACTCAAGTGCAGTATCGATCGATCACTGACACTTACAAAACACTAAACGCATAACTGCAGCGTTCGCAGAGTCAGGCCTGATCCCTGCGATCGCTAACAGTTTTTTTTGTAGCGTTTTGGTGAACTAGCAAGCACCAGCGGCCTAGTACACCCCGGTCGTAGTCAAACCCGCACTGCAGTAACACTTGGTGACGTGGCGAGTCCCATAAGTGCAGTTCAAGCTGGTGAGGTGGCAAGCACAAGTAGTGTCCCGCTGCCACCAAAAAGACAAACACAGGCCAGTCGTGCCCATAATGCCCTTCCTGCTGCATTCGCCAATCCTAATTGGGAACCCACCACTTCTGCAGCGCCCGTACTTCCCCCATTCACATCCCCAACCAAATGCAGTCGGCTGCATGAGAGGCATTTTCTTTATGTCCTGCCGAGTACCCCTACCCAACGAACCCCCCCAAAAAAGATGTCGTGTCTGCAGCAAGCGCGGATATAGGCGTGACACCCGCTATTATTGTCTCTCCTGTCCTGACAATCCTGGTCTTTGCATTGGTGAATGTTTTGAATGCTACCATTCACTAGTTGAGTATTAGCGTAGGGTACAGCATTGCACAGACTAGGCACACTTTCACAGGGTCTCCCAAGATGCCATCGCATTTTGAGAGACCCGAACCTGGAACCGGTTACAGTTATAAAAGTTAGTTACAAAAAAAAGTGTAAAAAAAAAAAAAAAAAACACAAACAAAAATATAAAATAAAAAATAATAGTTGTCGTTTTATTGTTCTTTCTCTCTCTATTCTCTCTATTGTTCTGCTCTTTTTTACTGTATTCTATTCTGCAATGTTTTATTGTTATTATGTTTTATCATGTTTGCTTTTCAGGTATGCAATTTTTTATACTTTACCGTTTACTGTGCTTTATTGTTAACCATTTTTTTGTCTTCAGGTACGCCATTCACGACTTTGAGTGGTTATACCAGAATGATGCCTGCAGGTTTAGGTATCATCTTGGTATCATTCTTTTCAGCCAGCGGTCGGCTTTCATGTAAAAGAAATCCTAGTGGCTAATTAGCCTCTAGACTGCTTTTACAAGCAGTGGGAGGGAATGCCCCCCCCGAACGTCTTCCGTGTTTTTCTCTGGCTCTCCTGTCTCAACAGGGAACCTGAGAATGCAGCCGGTGATTCAGCCAGTTGACCATAGAGCTGATCAGAGACCAGAGTGGCTCCAATCATCTCTATGGCCTAAGAAACCGGAAGCTACGAGCATTTTATGACTTAGATTTCGCCGGATGTAAACAGCGCCATTGGGAAATTGGGAAAGCATTTTATCACACCGATCTTGGTGTGGTCAGATGCTTTGAGGGCAGAGGAGAAATCTAGGGTCTAATAGACCCCAATTTTTTCAAAAAAGAGTACCTGTCACTACCTATTGCTATGATAGAGGATATTTACATTCCCTGAGATAACAATAAAAATGATTTAAAAAAAAAAAATGAAAGGGACAGTTTTAAAATAAGATAAAAAAAATAATAATAATAAAGAAAAAAAAAAAAAAGCACCCCTGTCCCCCCTGCTCTCGCGCTAAGGCGAACGCAAGCGTCGGTCTGGCGTCAAATGTAAACAGCAATTGCACCATGCAAGTGAGGTATCACCGCGAACGTCAGATCGAGGGCAGTAATTTTAGCAGTAGACCTCCTCTGTAAATCTAAAGTGGTAACCTGTAAAGGCTTTTAAAGGCTTTTAAAAATGTATTTAGTTTGTCGCCACTGCACGTTTGAGCGCAATTTTAAAGCATGTCATGTTTGGTATCCATGTACTCGGCCTAAGATCATCTTTTTTATTTCATCAAACATTTGGGCAATATAGTGTGTTTTAGTGCATTAAAATTTAAAAAAGTGTGTTTTTTCCCCAAAAAATGCGTTTGAAAAATTGCTGCGCAAATACTGTGTGAAAAAAAAAAATGAAACACACACCATTTTAATCTGTAGGGCATTTGCTTTAAAAAAATATATAATGTTTGGGGGTTCAAAGTAATTTTCTTGCAAAAAAAAATTATTTTTTTATGTAATCAAAAAGTGTCAGAAAGGGCTTTGTCTTCGAATGGTTAGAAGAGTGGGTGATGTGTGACATAAGCTTCTAAATGTTGTGCATAAAATGCCAGGACAGTTCAAAACCGCCCCAAATGACCCCATTTTGGAAAGTAGACACCCCAAGCTATTTGCTGAGAGGCATGTCGAGTCCATGGAATATTTTAAATTGTGACACAAGTTGTGGGAAAGAGACAATTTTTTATTTTTTTTATTTTTTTTTGCGCAAAGTTGTCACTAAATGATATATTGCTCAAACATGCCATGGGAATATGTGAAATTACACCCCAAAATGCATTCTGTTGCTTCTCCTGAGTACGGGGATACCACATGTGTGAGACTTTTTGGGAGCCTAGCCGCGTACGGGACCCCAAAAGCCAAGCACCGCCTTCAGGCTTTCTAAGGCCGTAAATTTTTGATTTCACTCTTCACTGCCTATCACAGTTTCGGAGGCCATGGAATGCCCAGGTGGCAAAACCCCCCCCCAAATGACCCCATTTTGGAAAGTAGACACCCCAAGCTATTTGATGAGAGGTATAGTGAGTATTTTGCAGACCTCACTTTTTTGAAAAAAGAAAAAAAAAATGTTTTTTCTCGTCTTTCTTTATTTTCAAAAACAAATGAGAGCTGCAAAATACTCACCATGCCTCTCAGCAAATAGCTTGGGGTGTCTATTTTCCAAAATGGGGTAATTTGGAGGGGGGTTTGTGCCACCTGGGCATTCCATGGCCTCCGAAACTGTCATAGGCAGTGAAGAGTGAAATCAAATATTTACACCCTTAGAAATCCTGAAGGCGGTGATTGGTTTTCGGGGCCCCGTACGCGGCTAGGCTCCCAAAAAGTCCCACACATGTGGTATTCCCGTACTCAGGAGAAGTAGCTAAATGTATTTTGGGGTGCAATTCCACATATGCCCATGGCCTGTGTGAGCAATATATCATTTAGTGACAACTTTGTGCAAAAAAAAAAAAAAAAAAATTTGTCACTTTCCCGCAACTTGTGTCAAAATATAAAACATTCCATGGACTCAACATGCCTCAAAGCAAATAGCTTGGGGTGTCTACTTTCCAAAATGGGGTCATTTGGGGGGGGTTTATGCCATCTGGGCATTTTATGGCCTTCAAAACTGTGATAGGTAGTGAGGAGTAAAATCAAAAATGTACGCCCTTAGAAATCCTGAAGGCAGTGATTGGTTTTCGGGGCCCCGTACGCGGCTAGGCTCCCAGAAAGTCCCACACATGTGGTATCCCCATACTCAGGAGAAGCAGCTAAATGTATTTTGGGGTGCAATTCCACATATGCCCATGGCCTGTGTGAGCAATATATCATTTAGTGACAACTTTTTGTAATTTTTTATTTTTTTTTTTGTCATTATTCAATCACTTGGGACAAAAAAAATGAATATTCAATGGGCTCAACATGCCTCTCAGCAATTTCCTTGGGGTGTCTACTTTCCAAAATGGGGTCATTTGTGGGGGTTTTGTACTGCCCTGCCATTTTAGCACCTCAAGAAACGACATAGGCAGTCATAAATTAAAGGCTGTGTAAATTCCAGAAAATGTACCCTAGTTTGTAGGCGCTATAACTTTTGCGCAAACCAATAAATATACACTTATTGACATTTTTTTTACCAAAGACATGTGGCCGAATACATTTTGGCCTAAATGTATGACTAAAATTGAGTTTATTGGATTTTTTTTAAAACAAAAAGTAGAAAATATCATTTTTTTTCAAAATTTTCGGTCTTTTTCCGTGTATAGCGCAAAAAATAAAAACGGCAGAGGTGATCAAATACCATCAAAAGAAAGCTCTATTTGTGGGAAGAAAAGGACGCAAATTTCGTTTGGGTACAGCATTGCTTGACCGCGCAATTAGCAGTTAAAGCGACGCAGTGCCGAATATAAAAAGTGCTCTGGTCAGGAAGGGGGTAAAACCTTCCGGGGCTGAAGTGGTTAAGGGGCCAGAGCCCACCTGCACATGCCTTTATCTGTGTGCACTACTTTGTGTACACCTTAACGTGAGTATTTTAAGAAGCTTTTAATAAATATTTTGCTAGTTTTTATGGTTGTTTTGCGTGATGATGGTTCCTTTCTTGTTTCTTTGAGCACATGTACCTAACCTTTAGGGAGTGGATTTATATACACCTACTGACCTCCCGAGCATCATCCTAGTAAAGTAACCAGTAGAGGAATATCAGGATATGAGTTAGTCCTAACTCAAAAAGGGCAATGCGCATTAGACCGATATTTATTAGGTGAAATCTTTGAGGTAAAGGATTCATGTTGTGTTATAGCAGGGCCATCTTAAGAGCATTATAGGCCCCCGGGCAATACAGTGCACTGGGGCCCTGTCTACACAATCACGCACGAGAATAAGAATGCAAATGATCAAAAAAGCTATATTTCTTCCAACAAAATCAGTGTTAACACAACGTTTGGACAATATAACACGAGTTTGATGGGCACAGTGGCAGCGTTTGATGGGCACAGTGGCAGCATTTGATGGGCACAGTGGCAGCGTTTGATGGGCACAGTGGCAGCGTTTAATGGGCACAGTGGCAGCTTTTGATGGGCACAGTGGCAGCTTTGATGGGCACAGTGGCAGCTTTGATGGGCACAGTGGCTGCGTTTGATGGGCACAGTGGCAGCTTTGATGGGCACAGTGGCAGCTTTGATGGGCACAGTGGCTGTGTTTGGGCACAGTGGCAGCTTTTGAGGGGCACAGATAGTGGCTGTGTGTGATGCACAACTTGAACGTACTTAAGTAGACAGTGTTAGACTTACTTGAGGCCACTGCCTGGTGCAGTACAGTGTGTCACTCACAGCAGCAAGGAAGCGCCAGCTTTTAAGAGCCATCTTTCCGCTCCCTCTCCATGCTGTCTGAAGAACATGGCAGAGGTGGGCGGAGCTTGGTCACTAGCAGCTGGGGCAGCCGCAGTATGCTATGAATGCTGGGGCAACCGCGCCTCTGACTGACGTCACTGGTTGCTAGCTAGACGCCCGGCGGCCAGTGATTCTAGCAAGTGAACAACCAGTGCAGTCAGTCAACTTAAGCAGAAGATTGCAGCACTGAGGATTGGCCCTGGATGGGGCCCTCCAGACAAGTGGGGCCCCTGGGCAACTGCCCAGCGTGCCCAGTGGAAAAAACTGCCCTGTGTTATAGTCCCATTCATGTGGTGTTCCAGTCACTGTGTTTTAAAGGAGAAGTGCACTCTATCAAGCACACATTTAATATATGTGAGCTGTGGCACAGATTTATAAGATGTATGTATGGACATTTATTTTATTTACTTTGAGTTTTGCTAATCACCAGAAGGGTGTCACTTACAGTATATTGTCATATACATTTTGGATAACCAACATATGTGTATGTATGTATGTGTGTATGTATTTAGGAGTTTTTCCTTCATAATACTGGAATGAATGTGTTTTGGTTTGCATTTTTTTAATTGCATTTCATGGTTGACTTCAATATTTTGCAGCGGGTGCCACCATTATTGTTGTATTGCATTTTTTGTGCACACTGCTGTGTTTTAGGGTTTTTGCTACACATTTAGGCTGTATATCTCTATAGTATCCATAGAGGGTGACAACATTATTGCACATATCATATACACTGGTTTGCAAAGTATTTAACACCTAGGGGGAATTTATAACGTTTTTTAAAATATATATATGTTCGACTGGGCAGTTTTTGTGTTTCTACATATTTTATTCATACGGATAGTATTTTTTAGGTTTTTTTGCTCATCTTATGTAATAATTTTGTATAGGGTGTTCTGCACTAATATTTTATGGTCATATTATTGGTTCAGGGTAGCACCACGTTGCCTCTATTTTTGTTTTAGTCCATATCAAGAAGAGGTTCACACAACAAAAACTATTTTGTTACAATTTATCTAAGTGTTAAAATATTTTGTTATAATTTATGAATATTTTGTTACCATTTACCTATGTGATGCTGTAAAGACATTTTTATTTAAAGTGCTACAGTTTATTGTGGGCACTACTATTCTGTGCTAGATCATCTATATATTTAAAAAAAAAGAGATTAATTGGATCTTAGGCACATCCCTGTGGCTCAGGAAGGCGTGCTTATTGTGCGCCTTTCAAAGAAAAGTGATGTGGGGTGGCATTCATTTTTAATGACACCCCCATACATTGGCACCTTCTGCACTTTTTTTGCACGTGCCAAGCTGCGACACCATGTAGCACCATTTTAAAAAAGGGTCAAGAACGTCTTTCCCTGTGTTTCTTGTGGGTAAAGCAGCCTATTAAAATGACTGGGCTCCTCTACCTATGATGTGCAAGCACAAACACACATGCACATATGTGAACCATACCTTAAAGGGTATACATTAATCACCTATAGTACCAATGTACATATAATGAATATTATTATTTAAAGCATGGCATTTACCTCAAGTTGCTTGTTTAACCCCATGGTAGCCAGTGTATTTAAAGTAAAGATCCAAAATGGTTCTTTAAGGCATAATTTATAAAATCTTTCTATGACCAGCCAACACTTTGGAATAGCTTTAATTAACCCCATTCTTAAGCCTTCAGTAGAAGTGTTATGCTTAAGTACAAAATGTCTAGGTACATTGTAATCAAACTTTCCCTGTCCAATCAGCCTATGATGTTCATCAAATGTACACCGTTCTCTTCTTAAAGTTTGGCCAACAACAACAGACAACAAAGTCAGAAGAGCAGTTGTTAAAGCTGCAGAATAGAATACTGTACCACTGACACCCAAAAACATGTGTTGTACAAATTAGCATGATTCATTTCCTTTTTTTGCAGTTAAACCTGCTAGACTACAGAATCATGTGAGGAGGCTATTGTTTTTTTTTTTTTTGCATTCATGGTTTATCTTATTTGTAATGCTGGGAGTGTTCGATAGACAAATCTCAGTTTATCTGGAAGGCTGGGGCCTAATTTTGGATCCTCTATAATGTACAGCAGGGATCTCAAACTGGCGGCCCTCCAGCTGTTGCAAAACTACACGTCCCAAGAGGCATTCCAAGGCTGACAGTTACAAGCATGACTCCCACAGGGAGAGGCATGATGGGACTTGTAGTTTCACAAACAGCTGGAGGGCCGCCAGTTTAAGACCACTGATGTGCAGGATGGATCCTGGATGGACACTTTGTTTCGCCCATATTTGGATTGTGGTTCCAAGGAGTAGGGACGAGCTTCGTGTTCGAGTCGAACCCATGTTCGACTCGAACATCGGCTGTTCGATCGTTCGCCGAATTGCAAACGATATGGGCCGTTCGCGCCAAATTCATGTGGCGCGTCACGGCCCATAATTCACTGCATTGCTGGCTGATGATTGGCCAAGCATGCACTATGACCCGCATGCTTGGCCAATCACAACGCCGTCGGTAGAGAGAGCTGTAATTGGCCAAAGCCAGAGTGGCTTTGGCCAATTATGGCTCAGGGGGTTTAGAACACATCCCACACTATATAAGGCCGCCTGCACGGCGGCCCTGTGTAGTGTGTTCCGGAGTGCTTAGATAGAGAGAGAGAAAGACAGTGTCATTTCATTTGAGTTAGCTAGATTAGGCAGGACAGTCAGTGAGTTAGCTGCACTTATAGTGTATTGTGTATATATATGCATCCCAGGTGTTGCATATATATATATATATATATATATATATATATATATATATATATATATATACACTGTGTTCAGTTTAGCTAGATCTGTTCCGGTTATCTTCCTACTGACAGGCAGGCTTGTCTTGTTACAGTATTTACAGCTACCTGAAGAAAATTGCTGGTGTTCTTTTGATCCTATTAGTACCACAGTCAGGCAGCTAGACTATTTACAGTTAGTGTAGTGCGTCCTCCTCACAGTGTTCAGCTAAAGTTACAAGTTAGTGTAGTGCGTCCTGCTCACAGTGTTCAGTTAAAACTGCAAGTTAGTGTAGTGAGACCTCTGCACAGTGTTCAGCTAAAGCTACAAGTTAGTGTAGTGCGTCCTCCTCACAGTGTTCAGCTAAAACTACTTGTTAGTGTAGTAAGACCTCTACACAGTGTTCAGTTAAAGCTACAAGTTAGTGTAGTGCATCCTGCTCACAGTGTTCAGCTAAAGCTACAAGTTAGTGTAGTGCGTCCTGCTCACAGTGTTCAGCTAAAGCTACAAGTTAGTGTAGTGGGTCCTGCTCACAGTGTTCAGCTAAAACTACAAGTTAGTGTAGTGAGACCTCTGCACAGTGTTAAGCTAAAGCTACAAGTTAGTGTAGTGCGTCCTGCTCACAGTGTTTAGCTAAAACTACAAGTTAGTGTAGTGAGACCTCTGCACAGTGTTCAGCTAAAGCTACAAGTTAGTGTAGTGCGTCCTGCTCACAGTGTTCAGCTAAAGCTATAAGTTAGTGTAGTGGGTCCTGCTCACAGTGTTCAGCTAAAACTACAAGTTAGTGTAGTGAGACCTCTGCACAGTGTTCAGCTAAAGTTACAAGTTAGTGTAGTGCGTCCTGCTCACAGTGTTCAGTTAAAACTACAAGTTAGTGTAGTGCGACCTCTGAACAGTGTTCAGCTAAAGCTACAAGTTAGTGTAGTGCATCCTGCTCACAGTGTTCAGCTAAAGCTACAAGTTAGTGTAGTGCGTCCTGCTCACAGTGTTCAGCTAAAGCTACAAGTTAGTGTAGTGGGTCCTGCCCACAGTGTTCAGCTAAAGCTACAAGTTAGTGTAGTGCGTCCTGCTCACAGTGTTCAGCTAAAACTACAAGTTAGTGTAGTGAGACCTCTGCACAGTGTTCAGCTAAAGCCACAAGTTAGTGTAGTGCGTCCTGCTCACAGTGTTCAGCTAAAGCTACAAGTTAGTGTAGTTCGTCCTGTTCACAGTGTTCAGCTAAAACTACAAGTTAGTGTAGTGAGACCTCTGCACAGTGTTCAGCTAAAGCTCCAAGTTAGCGTAGTGCGTCCTCCTCACAGTGTTCAGCTAAAACTACAAGTTAGTGTAGTGAGACCTCTGCACAGTGTTCAACTAAAGCTACAAGTTAGTGTAGTGCGTCCTGCTCACAGTGTTCAGCTAAAGCTACAAGTTAGTGTAGTGCGTCCTGTTCACAGTGTTCAGCTAAAACTACAAGTTAGTGTAGTGAGACCTCTGCACAGTGTTCAGCTAAAGCTACAAGTTAGTGTAGTGCGTCCTGCTCACAGTGTTCAGCTAAAACTACAAGTTAGTGTAGTGAGACCTCTGCACAGTGTTCAGCTAAAGCTACGAGTTAGTGTAGTGCGTCCTGCTCACAGTGTTCAGCTAAAGCTACAAGTTAGTGTAGTGCGTCCTGCACACAGTGTTCAGCTACAAATACAAGTTAGTGTAGTGAGACCTCTGCACAGTGTTCAGCTAAAGCTACAAGTTAGTGTAGTGCATCCTGCTCACAGTGTTCAGCTAAAGCTACAAGTTAGTGTAGTGCATCCTGCTCACAGTGTTCAGCTAAAGCTACAAGTTAGTGTAGTGCGTCCTGCTCACAGTGTTCAGCTAAAACTACAAGTTAGTGTAGTGTGACCTCTGCACAGTTATCTGTAGAAGGTTGGTGGTGTTCTCATACTACAGGCAGGTAGTTGATTTTGCTAGCTGCAGTATCAGTATATATATATATATATATATATATATATATATATATATATATATATATATATATCCCAGCTTAGTGCAGCTACAGGCCATTAGTATGTCTGGAAGGCCAACAAGGAGAGGCAGACAGTCACAAGCCAATAAAAGAGGGCAAGCAGGCTCTGTGTCTAGAGGCAACAGTGCTGGTCGTGGAGACGGTGCATCCCCATCAACACGTGGCCGTGGGACACGCTTGGCCTTTTTTTCGGCAGCTGGCCATGTTGAGCCGCAACATGCGGAAGACTTGGTCGAGTGGATGACCAAGCCGTCCTCATCCTCCTCATCCTCTCTCACCCATGCTCAGGGTACTTTGGCAAAGCAGCGGCCTCTTCCCTCGGCTCAATGTCATCAGTGACTCCTTCCCTAGTCCCACCATGTCCTCCTGAGGAGTCCCTCGAACTGTTTGACCACAGTATTGGGTACATGCTCCAGGAGGATGCCCAGTGTTTGGAAGGCTCTGATGATGATACTGAGCTAGATGAAGGCAGTAACGTGAGCACAGACAGAGGGGGTGCCCAAGAAGGACAGCAATCTGGCAGTCATGCTCCCCCTGCTGCAGCATACTGCCAGGTTTGCTCCAGTGATGAGGAGGGAGGGGGTGATGAGGTCACTGACTCAACGTGGGTGCGTGATAGGAGAGAGGAGGAGGAGGAGGAGGCGACACATCACCAACGAGGCAGGATGCCCTCCAGGGGCCAGCCTAAGGGCAGCAAACTGACTGCATCACACCCCAAAGCTCCGAATGTGCAGGGCGCTGCAGTCTCTGCGCGTTATTCAAAAAGTTCTTTGGTGTGGGCCTTTTTTGAGACGAGTGTATCAGATCGCACCGCTGCTATTTGCAACATATGTCTCAAGCGTATCTTGCGTGGCCAAAACATCTCCCGCTTGGGCACCACATGCTTGACCAGACATATGTTGACCTGCCATGCAGTTCGTTGGCAAGCGTATTTAAAAGACCCACACCAAAGAACAAAGAGGACCTCTCCTTGCTCCTCAACAGCTGAGATCTCCAACCACACTATACCTTCAGTCCTCTCTGAGACCTGCACTGAGAGGAATGAAGGTGTAGAATTAGGTGTGTCACAGCCAAGTACTTGTGGGCAATCTGCTTTCGGTACACCGACATCAGATTGTACCAGGCAAATTTCCCTGCCCCAGCTGCTGCACCGCCGAAAGAAGTTCACTCCCAGCCATCCACATGCCCAGCGGTTGAATGCTAGCTTGGCAAAATTGCTAGCACTTCAACTGCTGCCTTTTCAGTTGGTAGACTCTGTCCCCTTCCGTGAGTTTGTGGAATGTGCGGTTCCTCAGTGGCAGATACCCAAACGCCACTTTTTCTCATGGAAGGCGATTCCAGCTCTCACATGTGGAAGGCAATGTCTTGGCCTCGCTGGACAGGGCGGACAGCGGTAAGGTGCATATTACTGCTGACTCATGGTCCAGCGGGCATGGACAGGGACGTTACCTAAGTTTCACTGCGCATTGGGTGACTCTGCTGGCAGCTGGGAAGGATGCAGGACAAGGTGCAGTAGTGTTGGAGGTTGTTCTGCCACCATGCCTCCAAAATGCCACTACTAATGATTGTGACACACCTCTCTCCTCCACCCCCTCTTCTTCTTCTTCCTCCATGGCCTCTTCCTGTGCTTTGTCTTCGGAACCAGCGGTGTTCCGTAGCCATTCCAGGGGCTGCGCAAGTATGCAGGCCAAAAGATGCCATGCGGTGCTTGAGCTGGTGTGCTTGGGGGACAGGAGCCACACTGGGGCAGAGGTTCTGTCAGCTCTGCAGGGGCAGGTTCAGAGGTGGTTGACGCCACGCCAACTTAAGGCAGGAATGGTGGTTTGGGACAATGGCACCAACCTCCTCTCTGCCCTCCGACAGGGACAAATGACCCATGTGCCCTGTTTGGCTCACGTCCTTAACTTGGTGGTGCAACGGTTCTTGGGCAGGTACCCGGGCTTACAGGATGTCTTGAGGCAGGCCGGGAAAGTCTGTGTGCATTTCTGCCGGTCATATAATGCCAGTGCTCGGCTGGCAGACCTCCAAAAGGAGTTTAACCTGCCCAAGAACCGCCTAATCTGTGACATGCCCACCAGGTGGAACTCAACATTGGCCATGCTGCAGCGGCTGCACATGCAGCAGAGGGTCATCAATGAGTACCTGTGCGACTATGGCACCAGGACAGGGTCAGGGGAGCTTGTTTTTTTTTTTCCCCACGCCAGTGGGCCATGATCAGGGATGCATGCACTGTCCTGTCACCATTTGAGGAGGCCACGAGGATGGTGAGCAGTGACAGTGCATGCATCAGTGACACTGTCCCCCTTGTCCACCTGTTGGAGCACACGCTGCGTGGAATAATGGACAGGGCATTTGAGGCAGAACAGAGGCAGGAAGAGGAGGACTTCCTTAGCTCTCAAGGCCCGCTTTATCCAGACAGTGTTCCTGTGTGCCCACCGATCACACAGGAAGAGAACAAGGATGAGGAGGAGGAGGAGGAGGATTGTGTCAGTATGGAGGTGGAGCCTGGCACTCAGCATCAGCAGCAGTCTTTAAGGGATCAGTCCCAAGAAACACACGGACTTGTACGTGGCTGGGAGGAGGTGGCTGCGGACCATGTCGTCCTTAGTGACCCAGAGGACTCCAGACCAAATGCCTCAACAAACCTACGCTGCATGACCCTGCAAAGCCTGCGTAAGGATCCTCGTATTCGTGGTATCAAGGAGAAGGACCAATACTGGCTGGCAACCCTCCTTGATCCACGTTACAAGGGTAAGGTTGTGGACCTTATCTTGCCATCGCAGAGGGAGCAGAGGATCAAACATCTTCGGGAGGCCTTGCAGAAAGGTCTGTGCAATGCGTTCCCAGAGACTGGGAGGTTACAAACTCCTGTTTCTGGACAACGTGTTGCTGAGGCTTCGGTCAGTCAAAGAAGGAGCGGTGGAGAAGGTGGACGTCTGACCGATGCGTTCAGACAATTTTTTGGTCCAAAGCCCCAAGGTATGATCGGTTCCAGCAACCATCACCAGCGTCTGTTTTACATGGTGCAGGAATACCTAGGGGCAAGATCTGACTTGGACACCTTTCCCACCGAAAATCCTCTGGGTTACTGGGTCTTGAGGATGGATCACTGGCCAGAGCTTGCAAAGTATGCAATTGAGCTACTGGCCTGTCCTGCATCCAGCTTTCTTTTGGAACGTACATTCAGTGCTGCTGGAGGCTTTCTAACCGATCACAGGGTGCGTCTGTCCACTGACTCGGTCGATCGACTGACCTCATAAAAATGAATCAGTCTTGGATCACCACCAGCTACCAAGCACCTGATGCTGATGTAAGCGAATAATTTTTTTTGAAATCTCAGATCCCTTCAAAGACTGCCTATGCTGATGCTGAGTGACTATCCTGAGTAATTATCCTCTTCCTCCTCAATGATCACGCTGATAGCTTATAAGAACATTTTTGGTTCTGGGCGCCAGCACCAGTGCCTAAGGCCCAATTTTTCAGCCCCTGTTTAACAGGGGCATGTAATTACAATTTTTGATGCAATACTTTGCAGCAGGGCTCGTTTCTGCGTTCCAACTAGAGTATCTGTGAGGGGTTGCAGTGTTGTGGCACCAGCACCAGAGCCTAAGGCCCAATTTTTCTGCCCCTGTTCAACAGGGGCATGTAATTACAATTCTTGATATAATATTTCACAGCAGGGCCCGTTTCTGCACCCACCAAGAGCGAGTGAGGACTTGTAGTGTTGTGGCACTAGCACCACCACCACCAAAGGCCCAATTTTTTTTGTCTAATATTTCACAGCAGGGCCCTGTGAGGCCTTACAGTGTTGTGGCCACAACAACACCTAAGGCCCAAATTTCTGCTGAGTATATAGGGCAGGCCCCTACTTTCAAACATCCAACTTACAAACGACTCCTACTTGTAAACAGAAGGAGACAACAGGAAGTGAGATGAAATCTACCCCTAGGAAGGGAAATTCTCTCCTGTAAGAGTTAATATGAGAAAAATGTTTCTCCTTTCCACTGATGCTTTATCACCAATCCTTGTTTCACAAAAAAACCCAAATTTTCATAAAACACTTGTCATTGGGACAAAAAATTAGGTGAAATCTTCTGAAGAGGAGCACAGACAGCAAAACAAATGTCACAGGGGTGATAACCCTTCCCTATGTTTTCCAAAAAGCTTAAAATAGATTTTTTGGCTGGAGCTAAACACGTTAAAAATGTACCAGTTCAAAATTACAAACAGATTCTACTTAACAACAAACCTACAGTCCCTGTCCCTTGTTTTACAGTCCCTTGTTTGCACCGCCTGTATACTGCTGTTCAGAGTATATAGGGCCTGGTGGCCCCACGCCTTTCCTTTTTTTAATTTAGGAGCGGGGTTCCCCTTAATATCCATACAAGACCCAAAGGGCCTGGTAATGGACTGGGGGGTACCCATGCTGTTTGTCTCACTGATTTTCATCCATATTGCCAGGACCCGACAGCCGCAAGCAGTTTTAAATGACTTTTTTTCCTTTAAAAATGACATTTTGTGCAGGGACTGTTCTAAGCACGGGAAACACGCACCACTTTACAGGCATACTATAGATACCTCCCAGGTACAATATTTAAAGGAATATTTCACTTTTTTTTTAACTTTAAGCATCATTAAAATCACTGCTCCCGAAAAAACTACCGTTTTTAAAAGTTTTTTTTGCATTGATACATGTCCCCTGGGGCAGGACCCGGGTCCCCAAACCCTTTTTAGGACAATACCATGCAAATTAGCCTTTAAAATTAGCACTTTTGATTTAGAACGTTCGAGTCCCATAGACGTCAATGGGGTTCTAACGTTCGTGCAAATTTTCGGTCCATTCGCAGGTTCTGGTGCGAACCGACCTGGGGGGGGGTGTTCGGCTCATCCCTACCAAGGAGGATGATTTCTGTGCAGTTGGTGTACTCAGGGGTTCTCACCCATGCAGGGTGTGGGATTCTAGGACAGTTTGATAAGAAAGGAGAGGACAGACTTACAGTCCTCTCTGTATTGATAATTCCTTATTAGGACACGGAATTTGGAGGTTTGGAGCGTTATTTTGGTGGGAAAGAACTTGCACCTCTGATTAGAGGGACTCTGTCCCTAAAGGGGGTTAAGCCTGCCTCTAGGAAGCATACTTAAAGACAGTGTGATTTTAGAGCAGGGATGGAATAGTAAGGAGGTTGGAGACAACAGTCTGAAGTGCTGCACATCTGCTGGAAGCAGCAAAAAAGGACCCAGACTGGACTTTGCTGGAGTTAGGCTATGTATGTTTGCTGAAATAGCACTGTTTTGTTTAACTTGTGAAAAAATACTTTTATGTTTGTCTTAAACGGATTTGCAAGTGATCCTAGAGCACTGCCATGGTAGCTACCCATAAACTTTATAATAGGTATACTGCAATGATTTTTAAATTATGTTTTCCATATTTTGATATTTCTGATGAAACTAGGTGATGAATTTAATATCAGAATTATTTTTTTCCTTTACAAGTAACAATATAGGTCTCTTATAACCTTTATCAAGAAAGGTTCTTTTTTTAACATAGCAGAGCTGACTTTTGGGGATATTGCTGATCCACTTGGGATGATGATAGCTCAGTGAGCAGGGGTGGCCCATCCATTAGGGGTGCCCAGGCACTGCCCCCTCTCTTCAGGCCACCCCTTATATGCAATGGATAGATTCATGCATAGCATGAATCTATACATGGCCGCCAGGGCACCGGGCGCCTGAATTACAGTGGCCAGGTTTTTTTTTTGAAGCACCTGATTAGAGCCAGAGGCTGTAATAGGCTTCAAAATAGGGTGGGCTTGGGTCGCAGAAAATGCGAACAGAGCCCATCCTGGTGTGTTACAACAGCAAATGAATATTCACTGTTAAAACACTGATCCTCAATCCGGCTAATCAGAAGTGGGTGTTAGACCCGTTTTCCGATTGGCCGAAACGAGAAGACTCCCGATTGACTGCCGCAGAGAAGGAGGGAGGAAACAGAAGCCGCAATGACCCGTGGAGAACAGAAGAATGGGAAGCCACCGTCTCTGAGCAGGGAAAGCTGCAGGTGATGGGTAGGGATGAGCCGAACACCCCCCGGTTCGGTTCGCAGCAGAACTTGCGAACAGGAAAAAAATTTGTTTGAAAACGCGAACACCATTAAAGTCTATCGGACACAAACATGAATAATCAAAAGTGCTCATTTTAAAGGCTTATATGCAAGTTATTGTCATAAAAAAAAGTGTTTGGGGACCTGGGTCCTGTCCCAGGGAACATGTATCAATGCAAAAAGAAGTTTTAAAAATGGCCGTTTTTTAGGGAGCAGTGATTTTAATAATGCTTAAAATGAAACAATAAAAGTGTAATATTCCTTTAAATTTCATACCTGGGGGGTGTCTATAGTATGCCTGTAAAGGGGCGCATGTTTCCCGTGTTTAGAACAGTCTGACAGCAAAATTACATCATTTAAAACTACTCGCGGCTATTAATGAATCGTTGGTCCGACAATACACAAAAAAGTTAATTGATTAAAAACGGCATAGGATTTCCCCACAGGAGAAAAAAAAATGTGTGGGGGTCCCCCTAAATTCCATACCAGGCCCTTCAGGTCTGGTATGGATATTAAGGGAAACCCTGCGCCAAAATGAAATATGTCTTAGTCCTAACATAGTGCCACGAGTCCACAGAGCTACCTGTCAGCTCCTGAAGAGGGTCCAGCATGCCCACACCTTGGCTACCTGTCAGCTCCTGAAGAGGGTCCAGCATGCTCGCACCTTGGCTACCTGTCAGCTTCTGAAGAGGGTCCAGCATGCCCACACCTTGGCTACCTGTCAGCTCCTGAAGAGGGTCCAGCATGCTCGCACCATGGCTCAACAAATATCTGCCTATGATGTATGTAACTTACCTGGCTGCTGTAATATTGTGTCTCTGTGGATGCCATCTGCTCCAATAAATCAGCTCATTTATTTTAATCTTTCCTGTCCCTTGTTTGCCTTCTGCTGCTTCAGCTTCATCTCTCCAGATCAGCATGAGGTGCAGCAGGATCAATACACTAATGACAATATTAACTGATTTGACTTTGTTGACCATTGCAGTCACAGAAGTGATAATTCATGTGTGCTATTAATTGTTATTTGACAATTTGGGAGGGTGGCTGGTATTTCTACATCCTGTTTATGGGAATGCCAGGGCATACATCTGCTACGGTTCTGTAGGTGTAGTTTATATGAGCCATTTTCGATTATTTTATATAAGGATCCCATGAGCTGTACTTTTTTGCACAGTCACAAATACTGACACTGATACATCCAGAGCTGCTTGTACAGTTTATAAAAAGTTCTTGTGTTCCCTGAAGAATTGGAAAGGAAAAAGTTGATACTACAACAGTAAATAAATGTAAAATGATAGCTTTGGCAATGCCAATTGAAATGAATTAACAAGAAAATATAAATGATTTATTTGCACTTATTTGTATTACTGGTATCCTGTGTTATGCAAAGCTGGTGTTTTCTTCAGAAAAGCAATTGAAAGCTACCTACAGACTGGCATTCTGTTTCTTACAGAAAATTCTTTGAGGAATTTAAGAAGATTGACCTTTCTCTACACCTAGTTATTATTAACATTAAATGACAGTTGGCACACACTGTGCTCATATTTAATTTCATTAAAACTGAACCAAAAACATAAACAAAATTTAATCCAGGTATGTCTAGTTGTAAAAGCACTATGTGAATTAAATTGAATAGAACTAGTATTAGTACCTGAATCTGACAGAATATTATTCTCCTGTGATGCCCCACCCAGTACCATACAAACTGGAAGAAGTAGAGTTAGTAGTCCAGGAAAATATGAGCTGTATTGTTTACAGGGAAGACGTTTTGAGAGCACTGGAATTGTCTCAGTGGTCCTTTCACTGACTGGGGTGTATCCTGGACCAGGTGCCATTACTTAAAACAGAACTGTACAGTGGGTGAGAGATGGTGGCTCTTATTCTAATGTGACAGTATGCTTCAGGGACGTGCGGTGAGGTCAGTGGTTGGTGAGGCACTGGCTAGTATCAGAGCCAGATACACACAGGTTGCATACGCCACAATCGTTAAAGCGAGAGTAATAATTCCAGTACTAGACCTCCTCAGTAACTCTGTAACTGTAACATGTAACCTGTAAAAAAATTTAACGCGTTGCCTGTGGAGATTTTTAAGTACTGAAGTTTGGTACCATTCCACAAGTGTGCGCAATTTTAAAGCATGACATGTTAGGTATCTATTTACTCGGCGTAACATCTTCTTTCATAGTATACAAAAAAATTGGGTTAACCTTAGTGTTTTTCTTTTTGTTTTGTTTTTTTGTTTGTTTTTTTATTCACAAAACAGATTCTTTCCAAAAAAAAAGAAAATTTTCTGCGCAAATACCATGTAACATAAAAAGTTTCAATGACCACCATTTTATTCCCTAGGGTGTCTGCTAAACCTATATATATAATGTTTGGGGGTTCTGAATAATTTTCTAGCAAATAAATTATGATTTTTACATGTAGGAGAGAAGTGTCCGAATTGGCCTGGGTGGCAAGGGGTTAATTACCATAAGTAATATACAAATAATTATTATATATTGTTTTTACGGTAATTTAATATATTTTCAAAAACTGTACTCGAGCAGGTGGCTTAATGGACAAATTGCTGAAGTTTGAAGTCATAACTTCCAACCAGTAATTTTACAGTAAATAGATAAATAATACATTATTATCTTATAACATATAGCATAATAATATATGATTTAGCTTGTACCTTTTCAGCAGCAGCAGATTCTCATTCTCCCTCTTAACTGTGTGAGTAAAACATGGGATTGTGAGTAAATCTTATACCCATAAACACATGTTTTTTTCCATGTAGTTAAGAGGGCTGGGCTGGAAGGGAGCATTTGTCTTTTAGACACATCCCCCCTTCTATGACACTGCAGTGAGAGGCATGCATCCACAGCTTGGGCTAAGGGTACTTTACCATTGGTATAAGACTCCAAGCTGTCCATTGAGCTCAGTGCTTCTAACAAGAAGTGAGAAGAGGCATTGTGAGCTCATCCTCTAAATCTGCTGCAAACAGAGTGTGCCAGCTTGTATTTAAACTGTCCGCTTTGTATGTAGCTTCTGACAGGCTGCACAAGGAGTCCCGTAACCATAGGTTGTAGGTGCCTCACCTGCCTCCCCTGACTGCACATCCCTGGTATGCTGTGTATGCTTGCAGATTGTGGCAAAACTCTGGGTTCAGTTCAAAAAAAGGTGCGCATGCCCATACACCAAAAGACCTAGGGACGACGCCTAAAGATTATTAGGACTTTGTTTTGTTGGGTGTGTGTTTTCACTTATAGGGAAGGGTTACCACTATCTGCCCTGCAGCAATTAGGAGTATATTGGGGTGGTCTCAGAATTACCTGCCACTAAATGTCCTCTTTATTCAAAGGCACTCCTGGAAAAGTGTCCCTAATCTTTCTATTCTATCTGGACCCAAAAACTGTCCTATACTGCAGTATACTAATCACTCCTACCCCTGATCTAGGAGATTAGCCAGACTGATCAAAACCCCTCCTCGCCAAAGCTCTATTTATATATTAGATATATTTGATGGGGAGGGTTTTTGATCAGTCTGGCTAATCTCCAAGATCAGGGATAGGTGTGACTAGTATACTGCAGTATAGGACAGTTTTTGGGTCCAGTTAGAATAGAAGGATTAGGGACATTTTTCCAGTAGTGCTTTTGAATAGGGAGGAAATTTAGTGGCAGGTAATTCTGAGACTACCCCAATATACTCCTTCTCAGGGCTTTTTTTCTCAAACAATAGGTGATGGAACTCAAGAACGACCCCCCCAAAACCCCTCCACCCACTCACACCCTCCAAATCACATCAAATAGTGGGTGTGGTCTGTCAAATTTCACAAACAGTAGGAAGGTCCTAAAGGGGCATTAAATACCAAGATTGCATTACATACAGAGTGCAGAGTTCAGGGGGGTTACACACAGAGTGCAGAGCTGTCACTTGTAAAATCAGAAACCAGACTTCTGTGTTTACAAGTGATTGTGGTTAGCAGCCCCCCCCCAAGGGTCTGAGCCAGAGGTGGTGGAACTGAGTTCCACCAAGTTCCCCCTGAAAAAAAGCCTTGCTCCTTCTAATTGCTGAAGTGCAGATAGAGGTAATCAGACTGAGAGGAATGTTTTGAATACACCCTTCCCTAGAAGTGAAAATAAACACACCCAACAAATCAATCTAACAAAGTCCTAATAATCTTTAGACGTCGTCAATAGGTCTTTTGGTGTGTGGGCATGCGCACTTTGTTTTGAATTGATTATATTACCAAAAAGAGCAACAGATAAAAGAGGCCATTGTTTAATTGAAAACTCTGGGTTTGCCTCCAATGTTGACATGATCCTTATTACTGTTCTAATGTCCTCACTACCATCCTATTAGCTGCTTTTCTTACATCTCTTTATGGCCATTGAAGGCCACTGATGATGTAACTCCTGCTCCTGGCTCCATGATACTGGAGATCATCCATCGCTGGAGTAGGAACATGGATTTATTGGATTACATCGCTGGAATCTCTTTTTTATTTTTTATTTTTTTATTTTTAAAAAAGGACTTGTCCCAAGCCATCTCCTGTGATTTTTTAACATTTTGACACTTTCTTTTTGTGAAATGGTAGAGGTACAATGTACCCCTTACCAATTCACATGGGGGGCGGGATCTGCGTGTCCCCTTTGTTAAAAAGGGCTTCCAGATTCCGATAAGCCCCTCGCCCGCAGACCCCCACAACCAGTGGGCATGGGTTGTGGGGATGAGGCCCTTGTCCCCATCAACATGGGGACATCCTCCCCATGTTGAGGGCATGTGGCCTGGTACGGTTCAGGAGGGGGGGTGCTCTCTTGTCCCCCCCTCTTTTCTCGCAGCCTGCCAGGTTGCGTGCTCGGATAAGGATCTGGTGTGGATTTTTGGGGGAACCCCACGCCATTTTTTTAAAAAATTTTGGCGCAGAGTTCCCCTTAATATCCATACCAGACCTGAAGGGCCTGGTAATGGAATTTTGGGGGACCCCCACGCATTTTTTTTTTAAATTTTTCAATGACTTTCAATTACTTTTATGTGTATTGTCGGGACCGACAATTCATTAATAACTGGCACTAGCGCTAACACTTTTAAATGACTTTTTTTTCCTTTAGAAATGTCATTTTGCTCTCGGACTTTTATAAACACGGGAAGCATGTGCTACTTTACAGGCATACTATAGACACTCCCCAGGTACGAAATTTAAAGGAATATTTCACTTTTATTGTTTCACTTCAAGCATTATTAAAATCACTGCTCCTGAAAAAATGGCTGTTTTTAAGACTTTTTTTGCATTGATACATGTCCCCTGGGGCAGGACCCAGGTCCCCAAACACTTTTTATGACAATAACTTGCATATTAACCTTTAAAATTAGCACTTTTGATTTTTCATGTTCGTGTCCCATAGACTTTAATGGTGTTCGCGTGTTCAAACAAATTTTTTGCCTGTTTGCATGTTCTGGATCCGAACCGAACAGGGGGGTGTTCTGTCCATCCCTAGTTGCAGGTTGCAAAGAGATTTAAAACAAAAAAGTGTAGCGCTAAACAAGTGAGTCACATGTATAAACATATGAAATAGGTGGGGATATACCCAATATTTAAACACCAACAAATGAATAAAAAAACAAAGTGGATAAATATGAATAAAATAAAAAGTCCCAAACATGGATAGAGTATAAAGTCCCAAAAAGACTTGTAAGATGTGGAAATCTTGATAGATGCAAACATGAAGTGAAAAAACACCACCACTGGTAAAATGGAGGCTTACCAGAGCATTTGAACCCAAAAGAACCTACGTTCAATGGGTCAAACAAGCTTGTGTGATGATAACAACCACTGGCAATACGTGATCTTCTAGAGGCTGTACCCAAAAAACATGACCAACAACAGAGTGGTAAATCTCATGAGCACGTCCCATGTTGCATGGATATCAGATGAAGGTGGATAGAAAGAGAGAACAAAAAGGCCACATAGTGTAATTCCGTAAGTAATAAAACAATTTATTAAAAAGTGTAAAAACTCACATTTGAGTAGATAAAACAGCGCTTTGATATATAAAATGGCGGTAATGGAATCCTACCCGACGCGTTTCCTCTCCTTAGACATCGCCTGGGGAACCATTCCATTGCAGCCATCAAGAAATATAAAGATAATGTGACCCCAAAATTGAGAATCGATTCCCGGATGTGTTTGACCCCATTTCCGGTTTAGGGGCAAGATGGTGGACTGGCGTGCGTTCCAGCCCTCACATTGGATCTAATATGAAAGTATTTCCGTTGGAAATATGCGTTCCACCATTCTATATATAAAGAACGTAAAAATTGTACTCCACAATATCAAATAAAGGGAGTCCAAATAAGCCCATGTAAAAAGGAGTGTTAAGAATAGTTGTAAGATATGTTGGAACGGTCAATAAGAGCTATGAGGATGCCGCTCGGAAGGGCTGCAACAGCATAACAGGGTGGCGTCATGCACTCAAACACCGCCCGCATGTTGCGGCCCAAGCACGTCGCTGTGCCATGACGTCATGCGCCTCAGCCTAATCAAAGATGTGCGTTCCATTCCAGCAGCGCACGCACATTGCGGCCCAGGTACGTCGCAGCGCAATGACGTCATGCGCTCCAGCCTCATCTAGAGCGCGCGTTCCAAACAGCAAAAAGATAGATCGTGACGTGTGTTCAACTGTCAGCGCACATGTCCGCAAGTACAACATGTAAAGGGGCTATAATAAAACACCATGTAAGTGCTATGTGATAAATGAGATCAAAGAAACATTGAAACAACAAAATAGAACATTCGAATTATATAATATGACTAATAATTAGCACATATGGAATTGATTCTCAAGGGGTCGTGTACATATGACAATAGATGGATAAATATAGAGGAAAATACATAAATAAAATCACAAATATAAAATGTGAAAGATATATGAAAAATTGGAGAGAGATAACCTGGTATGTAGTAAAATCTGAACTAATGAATATTCAAGCCTTATTAATAAATGAGTTAATATCAAGTTCTACATTCATACCATACGGAAAGTACGTATGTAGCTCATATATCCAGAAGGTCTCTAAACAATCATTGGGAGAATTCTTTGAACATCTCAATAACAACAATAGAGTCATTTCTCTGTCCTATGTTGCAAGTACCGACAAGATTAATTTCCTTGATTTGGAGATTAAGATTAAGAATAGACGTTTCGAATTTCAAACATATTTTAAACCCACTGATCGAAATGGGTTTATCCCAACTGGTAGTTGCCATCATCGATCGTGGTTAGACTCGGTTCCTCGCAGCCAATTTCTGAGATTACGTAGAAATTGTACGGACATTGAGACATTCAAAACGCAAGTAAATCTTTTAAGAACTAGGTTTTTGGACAAAGATTATGACCCTCAAGATGTAGAGCGCGAATTCCAGCGTGCTCTAGGAATGAATAGGGAGTCCTTACTGGAAGTTAAATTGAAACCAGATAGTGACAATAAGTGGGCAATGTTTACTTCATTCTCTATTCAACATAGACAAGTTAAAGCAATTTTCTGGAAACATTGGGATATCCTTAAGAATGATCGCATTCTTACTACCTCTTTACCTGATCAAGCTAAGGTCGTTTTTAGAGGAGCCCCCACTTTACAAAGTAAAATAGCTCCAAATGTCATTAACCCCCACACACACACACACACACACACACACTCATTTATCGTTTTTCCATGAGCTTAATGGCTTTTTCTCATGCAAAAGGTGTACCGTTTGCCAACACAATTCGGGCATTGCACGCAAGACTGTAGACTTTACATCTTCTGTTACTCATAAAAATTATCCCATTAAACAGTTTTGTACATGCACCACTAGCTATATCGTTTGATATATTATTTGATTACTTGCCATTGCAGCAAACAATATGTGGGTCATACCATTCGTTCTTTCTCCATTAGGGTTGCCGAGCACATTGCCTTAATTAAAAGTGGCGATACCAAACATACGGTCCCCAGACACTATATGGTTCACCATAATCGCATGTTCAAGGGGACACAGTTTGTATTTATTGACAGATACGTTCCCCCTTGGAGGGGTGGGGCCATGACCAGAGGGGTCTCTTGTTTAGAGACCTTCTGGATATATGAGCTACAGACGTACTTTCCGTATGGTATGAATGTAGAACTTGATATTCATTAGTTCAGATTTTACTACATACCAGGTTATCTCTCTCCAATTTTTCATATATCTTTCACATTTTATATTTGTGATTTTATTTATGTATTTTCCTCTATATTTATCCATCTATTGTCATATGTACATGACCCCTTGAGAATCCATTCCATATGTGCTAATTATTAGTCATATTATATAATTCAAATTTTCTATTTTGTTGTTTCAATGTTTCTTTGATCTCATTTATCACATAACACTTACATGGTGTTTTATTATAGCCCCTTTACATTTTGTACTTGCGGACGTGTGCACTGACAGTTGAACACACGTCACGATCTATCTTTTTGCTGTTTGGAAAGGGAGCTCTAGATGAGGCTGGAGCGCATGACGTCATCGCGCGGCGACATACCTGGGCCGCAATGTGCTTGCGCTGCTGGAATGGAACGCACGTCTTTGATTAGGCTGAGGCGCATGATGTCATGGCACGGCAACGTGCTTGGGCCGCAACGTGCGGGCGGTGTTTGAGTGCATGACGCTGCCCTGTTATGCTGTTGCAGCCCCTCCGAGTGGCACCCACATAGCTCTTATTAACCTTTCCAACATATCTTACAACTATTCTTAACACTCCTTTTTACATGGGCTTATTTGGACCCCCTTTATTTGATTCTGTGGAGTACAATTTTTACGCTCTTTATATATAGAACTATGGAACGCATATTTCCACCGGAAATACTTTCATATTAGGTCCAATGTGAGGGCTGGAATGCACGCCAGTCCGCCATCTTGCCCCTAAACCGGAAGTGGGGTCAAACACGTCCGCGAATCGATTCTCAACTTTGGGGTCACATTATCTTTATATTTCTTGACGGCTGCAATGGAATGGTTCCCCAGACGATGTCTAAGGAGACGAAACGCGTCTGGTAGGATTCCATTGCCACCATTTTATATATCAAAGCGCTGTATTATTACTCAAATGTGAGTTTTTACACTTTTTAATAAATCGTTTTATTACTTACAGAATTACGCTATGTGGCCTTTTTGTTCTCTCTTTCAATCCACCTTCATCTGATATCCATGCCTCACGGGACGTGCTCATGAAATCTACCACTCTGTTGTTGGTCGTGTTTTTTGGGTACAGCCTCTAGAAGATCACGTATTGCCAGTGGTTGTTATCATCACACAAGCCTGTTTGACCCATTGAACGTAGGTTCTTTTGGGTTCAAACGCTCTGGTAAGCTTCCATTTCACCGCTGGTGGTGTTTTTTCACTTCATGTTTGCATCTATCAAGATTTCCACATCTTGCAAGTCTTTTTGGGACTTTATACTCTATCCATGTTTGGGACTTTTTATTTTATTCATATTTATCCACTTTGTTTTTTATTCATTTGTTGGTGTTTACCTATTGGGTATATCCCCACCTATTTCATATGTTTATACATGTGACTCACTTGTTTAGCGCTACACTTTTTTGTTTTACATCTCTTTGCATACACTATTTGCTGTGTTAGCTGCTTTTCTTTGTCTGAGGCAGCGCAGAATTATTTTGTATACTAGTTGCAGTTTGGGATCAAGCTGAAGCGTAGTGGAGGAATAGACCAAAGGTTGGTAATGAGTGGTAGTGGAGATAAGGACAGCTGCATTTACACAAAGGAACAAGATATCGTCTGGAGAGAGCTCAATAATCTAGCAAACAGAAAGTACAAAGACATAAATCAGGAAGTTCATGGAAGGAACAAGGACATCAAGAATCACCAGAAACAAGATACAAGGTAAGATAGGGAGCTATCCAGCATCTCAAGTGGCTAAGTGGCTAAGCAAGAAGTGCCATAGCCAAGCATCACAGAGGTTGTGGTTCAGATCTGGACTTTGACTGCATGAAACACTGGCATACTGGAATGTAGTAATGACTGAGGCTGTGCATGTAAGGTTGGCTATGCCGGGGGCATCAGGGGTCCTTTCAAGGCAAGCCTCCCTTTAGATGGGAATTAAATGTTTAAAAGAGAACTAGCTTTTTGGCCATAATTGTAGGTTACAGAAGTGCATTTACTTTTGCACTTCTATGACCCAGAGTCTACTGACAGCAGGTTATTGCCCACTATCAACTGACATGGCAGACTGGCTTGAGGCCCTGTAAGGGTCAACAAAAGTATTTTAAGGATCCACCCAGCCACCTGATTATTAGCTGGCTCTGCCACTGGAGGAGCAGAGTGGAGAGCAGTGACTAACAGTCACTGCAATCTACTCTGAGCAGACCAAGAACTGAGCGATCAGCGGTCATGTGATTGCTCAGTTCTCGGGCTGAGAGCTGGCATGGGACAACTGCATCCACACACAGATGCTGCAGCATAGAGGTAAATTTGTGTGTTTGTTTTTTTACAAACCCAATACTTTTCCTTTAATTCTGCAATTGAAGAGATGTCAGGCTGTAAAGGAAAATATAGTAGATCAGGTATGTAACAACATTTCTAGTTGAAGGCAGAGGGTTTAATAACACTTAAAGGATGCATGTGTAATACACAAGGATCAGTACTGATATACTAATCATATTATTAATAAAATATTTTAAAGGATAAGTTTACCTTTTGGAGCGTGTAACATGTTACACCCCATATTTAGGGTGTAACATGCTCCTATGCATTCACCTCCCACTGCCAGTGCTCCCCTTTTTGTGACAGTGGGCAGGGGATCCTCTCCCTGCACCCACTGTAACTTTTTAAAAACAGCGGGGCTGTGCAGGCTCTGCCTACACAGTCATGTCATTCATTCACGGATTCCTGTGAATGAAAAAACTACCAATACCATTTTCCACCACGGCAGATGTACTTATAGTTTCAATGGGCTGCAGTTGTGCTCAGAATGTGCATATACTGTAAGTGTGCGAGTGTGTGCCCCTTCACTTCCTGCCCAGCAGATGCAACAGAAAGTAAAAAATTCTTTATAAGGTTGGGGGGGTGGGGGGTAATTTTAACCAGAATAGGCTTCCCGATCAGAAGATATCCCCTCACTTCTTGTTCAAATAACCACTGTAACATTTAAGATTTTCCATCACTTTCTGTCTTGGAGACAATAGAGTGAGCTTTTGCCTAGTGGGGACACAGATGGTAACTAAGGTTGTACAGGCAAATATTTCTCAAAAACAAATGTTGGGAGACAGGGCCGCTGTTAGAAATCATGGGACCCTGTACAACCTACCTCGTGAGCCCCCTGCCAATGCCCCCCCCCCCCAAGAAGAGGGCCCTGGAGAATGAAATGTCAAACGATATTTATAAAGCCCTTTTTTAAATCAAATTTTCACAAAAAAAACACTTGAATTAATTTTAGTGCACAGAAACACAATATAATACCCATTTTTTTGGGTAAAATAAAAAAAGATGATGTCCCAAGTAAAATAGATCCCAAGTGTGCCAACATTTGGGATTTGTGTCAACATTTAAAGTGTCATCCAAAATCTTTCATAGGCAACACTTTTACTGGTTAAAGGTTATCCTTTACAGATTACCAGTTTAAAAATAAACGTGAGATCTGGCACCAACATTATTGCTTTTTCCCACTTACTTTTTTATTTCATTTAACTTTATTGCTATCACAAGGCATAAACGACATTCCTTGCAATAGCTTTGGCAGTGACAGATACTCTTAATGGAGCGATCAGGGGGTCATAGACCCCAGATCCCTCCTTGGCCCTCCAAGGCAGCTGATCAAGATTGGTTTGATTGGCTACTTACCTGGCGATAACCAGCTAGGTAAACACAGAAGCAAAACCAGAAGTAACACAATTCTCATAGATTCCGTCTTTATTTATCACAGAGAAGAGGAAAAAATGAATGTTTGTCCTTTTCCTCTGTGCGCTGCCAACCTGACTACTTACAGTGGTCCTGAGCTTCCTGATGGAATGGGACAGCACATGAAACGGTAGCGGGTGGCGGCTGAACACGAAAGCAGGGATAGAGCATCATGGTCAAAGCATATATTATCCCCCCTCTGCTAGCTTTGCAGTATAAGGGAGAGCAGTTGGGGGCAGTAAAAATACACAACTGAGCCACAAGGTTTTTCCATCCCCCCTCCCCTTCCTGTACCTGTGCTGTGTGATTATCATGATGATAAGGTCTCATATACACTGGACATTTTTACAGCTGCTTTTTTTGGCTTCAGGCTTTTTATCTGCAGCCAATAAACTCCCCAGCATGTTATCCTACGTGTCCATACGATACATACGATGTTATCTGCGTTTTTAGGCAGGGGCGTTTTCTGGCTGGAAGAAAACTCCCAGAACTACTGCGTTTCTTTGAAAATAAGACTGGGTCTTATATTAATTTTGGCTACAAAAAACACACTAGGGCTTATTTTCAGGGGATGTCTTATTTATTTACGGTACGTACAAAAAAAGTTCTCCACCTGTCAGCTCAGGAGTCAGCATTGTGAAATTCTGTAATCCCAAAAATAAACCTTAGTTAAAGACCTTGTAAAATCATGTAATATGTTCTGTAAAAAGATTATATAATGTGCAGTGTGTCTCTTTGTGTAACTTTATTGTGAAAAATACCTTATTTGCAGTGCCACTGGGCGCTCACATGACCCGCCGAAGCTCTTCTTCCTCGCTGCGAATACTGAAGAGGGAGAGGCTGAGATCCCGCTGACGTCAGCTCCGCTCCAAGCGCAGAAGAGGGAGGGGCTGCTGACGTCAGCCAGGAGGAGAGGTGAAGATCTCCAGCGGGTCATGTGAGCGCCCATTGGAGCTGTAAATAAGGTACTTTCCACAATACACGGAATACATGACTTTACAAGGACTTTACCTAGGGCTTATTTTCTGGGTAAGCCTTATATTGATGGCCATCCCAGAAACTCATGCTAGGTCTTATTTTTGGGGTAGGGCTTATTTTCGGGGAAACAGGGGTAATGGGTTTTTCAGCTGTAAAAATGCTCAAACCCTGAAAAAAGCTGAAAAAACTAAAAACGCTGAAAAATGCTGAAAAGTACAATTATTCAGCATTTATGAGCGGTTTTGAGCCATAAGCTTTTGTGGGAGTATAGTTTTGCTAAAAAAAAAAATGCTACTGCAAAAAACGCTGCAAAACTCATTCTACAGCTACAGCTTTCTACAGCTAACGCTACTGCCATTTTTCTAATGTCCTGTGTGCATGAGGCCTAATGATGATGATCACATTCATTCGCTGCTGTATCATTCATCATCATGGGCATGGCACGTGGTGTTTGCACTTTGTGCGTCTTACTGTACCTTTTATGAGAAAATAAGTCTCTGCAGCCTGGATGCATCCTAGTGTGCTCTGTCTCTTCTGATGGTTGCCAGACGGCTGCTGATCCCTCTGATACAGCCTACCCTCTCCTCAGTACATCCTTGCTGAAGGAGAGAATCACTCCACCAGGGACTGAGGCTGTGGGCCAGAACTTTAATTTTATTATAGACAAATGTGGCCTGGCTTGTGTTAATCCACCTAAGCACTGAAATAAAAAGAAAAAATCCCTCCCTGCTACAGCCTCCTGAACCCCTCTGATGAACTGATGGGGCCCAAGGAAATGTTATACATCTGAAATAGACCACCTGGGTGCCACGAGGAAGCATAAATAAACTGCCTGCATACTATTGAAAGCCATTAGCTGAGAGTGCTGAACGAGAGCCGATCAGCAGACCTTTTTCGGTCATGCCCTGTCAACAAAAGCTAGCTGAACCGGCTGCAGTACACATGGACCGGACTGTTGATGCCGCCCAACATTCAGCCCGTGTGTTCTAGGCTTTAAAGCTGCCTGACCCCCTACAGAAGGAGTGGGAGATATCTGTTTCTTCCCTTTGTGTGTACATTATTAACTTTATTATTAGGAAAACTGTGACCTTCTACCTCCTATTATCAAGGAACTGAAAGAAATAGACCTTTACATTATGCCATAGTCATCTGAGGCACAAAACTTTTGAAAGGCACAAAATGCCTAATCATGAATAATTGCATGGTAGACAGGGCACCACTCTTCCAGTTCACCCACATTATAACCATTAGAATCACTCATCCAATAAAACCCAGTTGTAATGAAAACAAATCACAAGGAAGGTTATTTTACAAAATATATATATATTTCTTACAAAATGGCAGTTTTTTTAGTTTTGTTCATTGTTCAACATAAAATTTGACCAACACAACTGAGACAGGTAATCACATATAAAAGACAATGGGTATAAAAATAGTCAAAAAGGGAAGACTAGAAAGGCAGGTTTTGTAGGCACAAAACATTTGATTACAGTCTTCAATTTTAACAAAAAAGAAAGTATGTATTTGTTTAATAATTTGGTTTAGTTTTCAGCTGAACTCCAGGCAAACAGATAAATAAAAAGTTTAAAGATGTATTTAAACACTTCTATACCTAAAAAAAAGCCATTGGTATTCTCTAAAAACTATTTTGTCATCCAGCTAACTCTTCCGGACAGAATAAACAGGTCTGGCACCTTCATTGTTGTAGAGCACTAATAAGCACCTCATGTTGGCCATCCCTCCCCCAGGCTGACTGCTACATAGGAGGCCTTAGGTATTTACAACAATTGGATGTATATATTTTTAATTAAAACATGAGTGTATTAACTGGTGTTTTATATATGCCTAGAGATCAGTTTTCAGTGTTAATCAGTTTTTGTTTACAAAGGTATATAAAATAGCTTTTCCTTGTTTCAAGCAATATATTCTTGTTCACAACTTTGCCAGATCCACACCTTGAAATGGCCTTCTATCAAAAAAAAAAAACTCTTTCAAGTAGTGACAGTCTTGGAATTTAAAGAATTTTGTTTGAGAAGCTTTGGATTTGACAGATACACTGTGTGAACCTGTTCAGAGAGTGTAAAATAGATTTCTGTGACTGTATTTAAAAAGAAAAATATATGTAGTGCCTATTTTCTGCTATAAATATCAATAATGGGCATTAAGAAACATGTATTCCCAAGGGAAAGGAGTATATAGTTCATGGCTTTACTACAAGGTAAGTATATATTTTGTTCCCATGTTTTTATAATAATTACAGTGGTATAGTAATGTAAACATAGAAAGCTTGTGGGTTTTTATTTTATACCCACAATTTATGCAGCAATTTGACTGTTGTAGTATGCAGTTTTGTATATGTACGTATATCTACTGGGAGATGTTCTAACCTTCATTTGGTTGTGTATTTTAATAACATTTTTTAATCCACACAGTTCAGAAAACCACTACTGCATTTGTCAATGTTCATGATCAATAAACAAATTTAGTCCATAAAATACTACAAATGTGCTATAATGAAAGCAAGCCTGGGGATACTTTTTTTTATATTGGGTCCAGCTAGGCCTGACAAATGGTAGATGGATAGATATTTTGTTGATTTTCTTGGAAAAAGCAGTAGGCTAGATCCATGTGGTCATTATACATATGAACACTGTGATTGATTGTAATAATGGTAAACCTTCCCTTGAAGAATATAGAGAACCCATGACCAAATCCAGCCAGGCTTACCTTTATGCAGAAATCAGGTTAGTTCAATGAATTGGAAGATATTCATTATTCAAGTAGATAATACTGAACTATACTATACTGGTGTTTAAAAATGTATATACTGAAGTCTGTATTAAAGTAAACTTTTCAGATTGTTCCATTAGCATTTTTTTTTCTCATCTAATTAGAAGTTCCTGATACCAGGGGGTTGCTGCCCAGGTTTGTTTGATCCTTAATAATACCTTTGATCCAGTAGCCACTTGTTTAACCAATCAGGTTGCTTAATTAGATGGCCTAATAAACCATGTCGTGATTTTCCATGTATCCCACCCTCATTTCTGAAAGCCACAGCCTTCACAGAGGTCTATATTGCCCTCTCACAAGCAATGAGCCTTTTAGGTTGATCAGAATTATCAATTTGCTAAGAAAGAGGTAATCTTAACAGTTATGTACATGGATGAGAAGATTTCTGAAATTGCATATCTCATCAAACATGTTCATATACTGTTCCAATAAATGCAGAGCAAGCTTCCCATAACCTTTCATAGGCAATGGCTTATCTCTGCTCAGTGAAGGCACTTGGCCAAAATGTTCTGCATTATCAGCATCTAATTACCATCTACTGAGATCATTACCACCTCATAAATGAAGAGATTGTCATACTATTGGGCAATTTGCTTGGACTGAGCAACTATCACCCTCCTCTACACAAAGCTAGTGTTAAACTAAAAACATAATTATAATTCCTAAATGTTTATATTATATTGATCATACACTGTCTTCATTCATGAAATTAAGGATTGCCCTATGCCTCTTCAGTTTTACTGCTGTTAAAATCATTTAATCAAATACTTACAGCTGGAGAAAGCTGCTACTATAACATAAAGCAATTTACACCTGTCCTTGAAGATGCTCTTTGACATATATTACAATACTATTGCTAATGATGATAATTGTAAAGTCTTTGGCTGGGTTTTAGCTTTTGGCATTGTTTCAGAACAATTATATATATTTTTTTTTCTATACTACAATGAACATAGGATCTTATGGAATATAATTATACTCACTGTTTATCTTGGATGTATAATATGTGTGTTTTCATAAAGAATACAAAATTTAAGGTTAGGCAGTCTCATTATTAGCATAAGTCCCCAACACAATCTTTTTTTGTTTTGTTTTGTTTTAAGTATATGGCTTTCTATTATAATCAGTGCATTACTTGGCAATTGTTAAGCTGTTTCATCTTAGGAAAATGTGACTACTTGTTAAATGTAACACATATCATAACTGTTCAGGTCCTTTGTAAAGATGTCCTCAGAAGATGTCAAATATCCCATATAGTCAATGTTAGTGTAAGAATAAGAATCCTGTTCTTTCACTGATCCTTGATAGTCCATGGGGCAGCAAAATGTACAGTAACAGAAGCTGGAATTGTCCTGGTGCTGGTATACGTGTTGATCCATTCCAGCGTGTGCACAGCTATTGGTGTCAGGAGGAGAAGGGGAGCTGTAGCTCTGTGGAATAAACTCTACACCTTGACAACTTGGAGAGTATTCAAAGGAGTTTGACCTATCTGAAGATTCCGAGGGAGACTGTGGTGTCTGCAAAAAAGAAACAGATAGATATATATATATATATATATATATATATATATATTTATATATATATATTTATATTTAATACACTTAATTACCTTAAAGTTAATCATATTCTCTTTAAATTGCCTTTTCAATTAAGAACCACTGACTTAGTCCCATTTGTATATCTGGATAAAATGTTTTCTTTTCCCACAACTCCCTTCCACCCCTTCTCCTGCACTCCCCCAAAAATGTTATTGTATGCTAGGGAAATGAACAAACAGACTGTACAGGCAAATTAGATACATAGGAACTGTCACACAGTCCTCCCTGCCCCAGGCAGACCTTATCCTAGTGGCCCAACTATCTTATTTCTCTGTTGGGAATACTGGTTGTATGGGGCAGCACTAAAAAGTGGTAGAATGAACAATGGGAACCTTGACTAATGCTGGACATAAATTCAATAGCTATCAGGGTGAGTAATATTGATCAATTAACAAAGATTGCAGCATTTGTACAGAGTAAGCTTTTCAAAGAGTAGCAAATATAGTCATGATCAAAATGACAAAACGTATTACTTTAGCTACAGGAATCTTCCAACAGTATGGAAAATGACAATCATTTAGAGGCCAGAGCTATTGAAATTGTATTCCAGCTAGTAATTACAGCAACTACAACTGGCTTACATCACTCTATATACATAATCTTGCAAATAAAAGAGTTAAAGTGATTACATCACTTTAGTAGCATGCAAAACACTAGATACTCCAAAATATTTGTTTTTTAAATGCATCCAATAAAAGATTGCTTATCTATGGCTAGCATTATAGTTTACCATTTCCTCCTGGAGACTAGAACACCATTGCTGTATACACAGAACATACAACAAGGGAAACAACATTTGGGGTGAGTGCATACAGTTAAATGTACTTTAGCTACATCTGAGTCCAATACCTTATAGACTGTTGTGATTAGTTATGTTGGCCAACCATATATGGCCTTCATGGCAAAAATAAGACTTGATATTTTCCCCTTTTGTAGATGATTGTGTTCTGAAGAGGTATTGTATCCTATTTTTCTCAGGTGGTGCTAAATTCAGATGTTATTTCTTTTTTCTCTTTTTTTACTATAAGTTATACCAAAATTGTATTTTGCCGAGAGAAAGCAAATCTTGAGTGGATTATATTTTCCAAAGGTTGAAAGACTCATCCATGTTGTCATCCTAAAGCTATACTTATCTAATAATAATAATAGTAATAATAATGTAGTAATATTAGCAATTGTATCTTAATATTAGATAAAAGATCAGTGCATGGATGCCTTTAGCAGTTGCAATTTTTAAAATACAAATCCAAAGGGGGGAGTATTTTGGCTCAAAATATTTAAGTCTTTTTAAACGATATCCAGTTTTAGTTCTGCCACAGTGACAGCGCTTTGCAGCTCCTTATATGTCAGTGAAAGTCCATACGTCACCTAAGGGGGAGATTTACTAAAACTAGTGCACACAGCATCCGGTGCAGCTGTGCATAGTAATCAATCAGCTTCCAGGTTTTATTGTCAAAGTTTAATTGAACAAGCTGAAGTAAGAAGCTGATTGATCACTATGCTCAGCTGCACCAGATTCTGTGTGCACCAGTTTTAGTAAACCTCCTCCTAAGTGACACTATACACTGTCTATATCATGGTTGCTCAACCTGTGACCCTCCAGCTGTTGTGGAACTGCAAGTCCCATCATGCCTCTGGACTTGTAGTTTTGCAACAGCTAGAGGGCCAAAGGTTTAGCACCCATGGTCTATATTAATTATTTTGTGCTGACCACTAGAGGGAGTACTTACTCTACAATTCTGCACATGAAATACACAATGGGGTTGATTTACTGAAGGCAAATAGACTGTGCACTCTGCAAGTGCAGTTGCTCCAGAGATTAGTAAATCATCCAATCATGTGCAAGCAAAAATGCTTCTTTATATTTTCCTTGCATGTGATTGGGTATTCTTTGTAAAGTGAAACTTTACCTAGTTTACTAAGCTCTGGAGCAACAGCACTTGCAAACTGCATTGTCTATTTGTGTTTAGTAAATAAATCTCATTGGGAAAGTCATGTAAAAAAAAAAAAAGTCATATCAAAATGAGTTTCAGATTAACCTTTTAAATCTTTCACCTAAAAATAAAAAATAAAAATCTTGGGGAGCCTTCATCTCTCCCGTCAGTCCTATAGAGATCTATAGACACCAAATCATGGCAAGCAGTGCCGGGACAAAGTGGCCAGGGCAAAGATGCCCAACTGCGCCCTCTGTGCCCTCCCTCCACCATTCACAAGGCTTAGGGAATCCCATTCCCAGCAGTCACTCGCTTGTCAAAATCACTGCTGCTGTCCCTACTCCTGTCAGCCTTGTAACAGAAGGAAGGCGCCCCCATCCCTACAGTAAGCCATTGCAGCCGGGGCAGCCGCCCTTCTTACCCACCCTTTGCCTTGGCCCTGATGGCAAGAGTTCCAAGAAATGTGTTTTACGTTGGACTTATGATGGCCCGTCAGTAGAAGGTAGGGTAGGGGTAAGTGTTATTTTTACATTGCAGTCATATTTTCCTATACATCAACCAGTACTTTTTAGAGATGATTTTTAACAGTTCACAGAACAAAGTTATCCAGAGCAACCAGTAGGACTGAGGTTGGTATAAGCATATTAAAAGAGTATAGTTATTTGAATTTGTTTGTAGAGAAAAAAAAGGTAGTCTATCCCAAGATCAGACATACAGCAGGTAACATATGGGGGGGGGCTACTAAAACTACTGCTTCAGTTTGTTCAATTAAGCTTTGCCAAAAAAACCTGGAAGCTGATTGGTTACTATGCACAGCTGCAGCAGCTGCACCAGATTCAGTGTGCTCCAGTTTTTTTTTTTTTTTAATCCCCCCCAATAGTGTAACTAAACTCAAACGTAAACCAAATATGTTATTTCATGTTCCTTTAATGCCTAAAGTATACTTTTTTGCATGAGCTGCTTTCAGTTAAATCATACCAGGAAGGTGTAACTACAGACACTTCTATTCCTGGGGTGACAACACTTATGCAGTTTAGCTGCTGTGTTGTCACCTTTTCCTTCTCACTCATGCGAGTTTAACCACAAGTTGTTGCACTAACACACTGGGGCTGATTTACCAAAACTGGAGAGTGCAAAATCTGGGGCTGCTGTACATGGTAGCCAATCATCATGCAGAGCAGCCACAGATTTTGCACCCTCCAGTTTTAGTAAATCAACTCCACAGTGTGCTGGCTCATTCTGCTGTAGCCACCCCAGTAGAACTGTATTGTTCATCCATTGCTGAAGAGTGAACACCTACACAGGAAGTTCATACAAAGTCTACAGGACATGTATAGCACAAGGAGAAAACAAGAAAATGAAGGCAAAAACAATTCAATTTTTTTTTTTTTTTTATAAAAAAAATATTCAGTCCTATTTTACACACAGTTCTCTTCAAAACTCTGTATTTTTTGTGAGAGTTTACTTTTACTTTAGTAAAAGTGTCCATATAAATGTTGCATTACATAACTAAACACATTTTTGGCACTTTATATAATATAATTATCAGGAATAATTATCAGGAATCTCTGAGTACAGAGCTATGTCAAGATCTTTTAACCCTGTAAACTTTTCTGCTATAATGTCAGATATAAAAATAAAAGGCTTAAGAAGCATTGGCTTTCTACAACTGATTACTCAGCAGTTACAAGCAAAAGGGATCAAATACATTTTCAGACAGCTCTCTTACATATTCACATTGCTTTTTATTGTAAAGCCTTTTGTTCTAGGCTGTTTATATAAATTATAGGACTTGCCCTAGTAGCCTTTTATTTACTGGCTTTTACCCATTATTGTGCTTACACCAAGATCAGGGAATCTATAGCTGGTGCATATATTGTATTTTGATCTTATAGACAGCTCATGCAGGCTCAGTGGGCCATCTAGTGACTGCTCATATATGCACCACCACCAATACAGATAACAGAAAAACAGTTTTACCATGTTCTCATGAAAGATGGGAAATGGCTGGATGGATCCTTCTGAGAAAGTTGGAAATACATTCTGGAAGTCACAGGAGCTGTTGTCCACAATGGTGTTAGGTTGATGGTAATAGTCCATAGTCAGCTGATCCAGTAAGCTTGTGCTGTTTTCCTGAACTCCATAGCAGGGCATTGGTGTGGTCTGTGGGTATTGGGCTGCAGGCACAATAGGTGCACATGCACTATAACATGCTAGGATTAAGACACAAGACCATGGTTAGTTTTATGTATACAATGAAAAAGATTTGCATGTCAAACAAATTACTATTTTGCATAATCTTGTTTGCTTTCAACAAAAGGTTTCATGGTTTGATCATGTCATTAGAATTACTGAAATTAACCATATAATACAAGTCTTTGTTTTCATTATGATGTCATCATTGCTTTGGGACACCCTTGCTAAAGCTAAAAGCAGTGGAACATTTCAAAAGGACTTGTTCTTTGTCCTATAGATATAGTGCAGGTGCTATTTCACTAAAATTGTATTCAGGATAACTATTACAGCCATGGACTGGTGGTATATGGCATGCCCTTTATTGTAATGCGACCAATTCTGGCATTGTGAGTGATAAATAATCAGGCATTGTAAAGGGACAAAGGCAACCATAGGTGTGTAGTCAATACTGGAACCCAACCCACCATGTGGTGACTCAAATTCACACGAGTTGGGAACCATTATGAATATAGTACCTTGCAGAGTGGATGTGTTTAATAAAAATAGTAATTAAATATTGCTAAAAATGAATTCTTTTGACCAGTATAGAGTATGCTATTTGAATGGAAATTCTCCAGCATGCAGGAAAATGTTTGATTGCATAAGAAGTACAGTAACAATGTTAGTATACAGAGCAGCTAACTTAGTTTTACTATTTTCGGGACATAAGAAGACCTGAATTGTCCTCCTTGGAACATACATTGTAAAAGACCTGCTGGTATGTCAGTGGCTACAATGTATGAAGATTTCAGAAAACATGCGAAAGATCTGATCTTGGGGAAGCTGAGTATACAGTATAAAGTTCATAACACAAATGGTTTATAAATGATTAGTATGACTTGTATTGTTCACACCAAATCAATCCCAGGGTGTTGTTAAAACATCTGAACAAGTCAGAAAATTATAACTCTAAAGACCTGATGGAATCAGAAGCATAACTTATGACAACTATGACAGCTGACAATCGATAAAAAAAAACAAGTCTAGATATAGTTTGTGGCTAAAATAAGCTCATGTATTTCTTTCTTTAATTGACATTATCCCCATGTGATGTTTTATTTTGTTTAATAAAGGAAAGCTCCAAGTTTATTCTTTAGAAAATCGTAAAAAGAACAACTGAGCCTAATATACAATTCAATCCATAAAAAGCAACTTGATCAGATATCCTTTGTGTCTCAACAAAGACATTCTGCTCATATATTCAAGTAAGGATGTGAGGTTTAAAACCCTCCAAACACCTCTTATTTAGACTAGCAGATCAAAATGTGTCACATTCAGACACTAAAAAAAAAAAAAAAAAACCTTACATGGTTATCCTGTTGTCCTCATCTGCATCCCTTCTAGCATTTAGATCTGATTGGTTGGAATAATTATTGAGTGGATCTTAAGTTGAGCTGTGAGCTTTCAGACTTCCATGTATAAAGAAATCCCTGTGACTAGGTCATGATTATTTTGTGATTTTTTTTTTTTTTTTTTTAACACTAACCTGGAGGAGGGACTGAATCAGAAAACTGCATTTTGTTCTCCTGGAAGCCCTGCAAAAATATAAAAAAAATAAAATAAAATAAATCAATAATATCAATTGCCCACCCTACTTGTATCATCTTTTTTGAAGAATCCAGCCAGCCAACTATACTGGTGCTTGACACTAGGTAAGTGAGAACTTTTATTTTTATTTTTTGTATCGTTTTATTGCTTAGGTTGTGATTTATCTAAAGTTATCCCTTGTGCTACAAATGTGTCAAAATGTGAAAAGAAAGGGCAATAATTACAATGTGATCGTTAAATTATTAATATCAGAGCGTGTAAGACAGGGATGAAGCGTCTATTGCCTAAAAAAGTATTGTATTTGTATTGTTTTTAGGATTTATATATATATATACATACATATATATATATATATATATATATATATATATATATATATATATATATATATATATATATATATAAAAAATTTATGTATTTAGTTTTTTACTTACTTTTTACTTTTAGTGCTCTTTTGCATCTACACCCATACGATTTAACTCCTTTTGTCTCTGGTCATCTGCTTTTATCCATTGATTATGTTAAATTGAATATGTATAAGTATTTATTATTTCAATATGAATAATATAATAATGAAACATGTAGAATAATGTAATAATAAAATAATGACATTGGAATAATAATAATAATATTGTTTATTAAAAAATGTTTGGATCCTTAATTGAATGGACGTGTAGTGCAGTACTGTACAACGTTCCGGCTTAGGTCCAAGCCATGGTGATGCTGCTGTTCCAGTGTGGAAAAGGTTAATGTTTAAAGGGACTATCAGTGTAATGGGAGGAGAGGGAGGGGTTGTAGAACGACCTCAGGTATTGTTCCTCTAACACATGCTGGATTCATTCACTATCACATTCATGAACCAGGAAGCGCTAATGATTTACTTGGCAGCTCCCAATGCAAATATCATCGACTGCAGATCACTTAAAAAAATGTTTTTTCCCCCCTTTGTGTTCATTTATTCAACGGGGTGGCTGCAGCTTGGTTGTCTTTTAACTGAACGATCAAACACTTGTGACCTGCATGTTCTTATGTAATAATAACTGTAGAAAATTAGATTTATTGCTAAACAGTGGCTGGTGTTATGTACAGAGTAGCCTAGGATTTCTGATAAAAAAATGCATGTCATAGCTTCCAAGGGTCCCTCTTTTTTGGAGAAATAGTTCATTTTTTTGTAACTCAGTCCCTCTGTTCTTCTCATGTATAGATCTCAGTGAATGTATGAAATATATTTAAAGCACAAAACACAGTGTGGATACATAAGGGCTGATTTACTAAAACTAGAGAGTTCAAAATTTGGTGCAGCTCTACATAGAAACCAATCAGCTTCCATTTTTTTTTTTTTTTTTTTGTCAAAGCTTAATTGAACAAGCTGAGAAGCTGATTGGCTGTCATGCATACCATGAGATTTTGCACTCTCCAGTTTTAGTAAATCAGCCCCAGTGTTTTGGTGCAACAACTTGTAGTTAAACTCATTCATAGTGAAAAGGAAAAGGCGACAACGCAGCAGCTAAACTGCATAAGTGTTGTCACCCCAGGAATGGAAGTGTCTGTAGTTACACCTTCCTGGTATGATTTAACTAAAAGTAGCTCATGAAAAAAAGTTATATAATTTAGGCATTAAAGGAACATGCAGCAACAACATATTTGGTTTAAGTTTGAGTTTAGTTAAACCATGGGGGAGATTAAAAAAAAAAAACTGGTGTGCACAGAATCTGGTGCAGCTGTGCATAGTAACCACATACTTACATGGTTGATAAGGTTGAATGAAGATAACAGTCCATCCAGTTCAACCTGTGTGTGTTTGCAGAAAAATCATTTCCCATATCCCCTATATTGTTTGCACATCCAAGAGTCTTTTAAAACTACCCATACTCCCTGCTGACACCACCTATACTGTACTTGAGTTATTTACCTTGACATGTTTAGGCTGGGTTCAAACTATTGTGAGTTGTGTTCAATGTGCAGGCAGCCCATTCATTTCATAAAGAAGCCCCTGACTGTTTTTTTTTTTAATTCAATGCACCAAGCCACATGCAAAAATGTGGCATGTTTGCTGAGGCTTGGGGGTACCATTAACAATAAATGCCACCCCATGCATCTGCAAAAGTTCAGAGTCTTCTCTCTGTGGGTTCCTCAATTTTGTGTAAATTTCCCTCCCACACATATATGAATCTAGCCTTAAGCTGGTCATAGATGGATCGAAATTCAGCCGGTTCAGCGAGTCATTCTCGTTCAAGATGAGTCAACCTAGGAGTCAACTCCTCTCCAAAATGACTTCTGGAAACTTTGTGTTCCACCAGTGTAGGCAGCCTTTCAGCTGCAGTGTTGATCAGTGTATTCTACAATGGAGAAGTCCCGCTGTCCGAATACAATAGCGCAGTGGAGAGGATTCTTACATTCACCTCGAATTTGTGGATCGGGGAATCCAAATAAGCTATGGCCAGCTTAGGTAACATCTGCAGTACTCAATTCAAAATAATATAACTTGGACTGGAGGCCCTGAGTGTAGACGCTCCCATTCAGACCTCAGTGAGAGTTGATAGCTACCTAATCTCAGTTCAGATCTGCAATCACAGCACATGGTAGGGGTGTGTCTTTCAGCCTTGTTTACTTTACATCTCAGAAATGTTAAATGACCAAATACACATAGCTGTAAAGGTAGTCAATGCTGGAAGAATGCAAAACTGTGAAATGTTAAATGTTAAAAAATGCTGCACGACTATTTGTTGTTATTAATTGTGATTGTTTGTGATAATGGCATGGTATTGTATTTAATTGTATTTAGGAAGCAGTACAGTGGCTTATTGATTAGCACTTGTGCCTTGCAGCACTGGATTCCTTGTTTCGATTTTTGGCCAGGACACTGTATGCATGGACTTTGCATGTCCTTTATGTTAATTGTCACCTGTGTACAATGGCTCTAGTATATGTGTACAAATTGGCTATACACAAGTGTTGTTACATTCTGCACTGAAGCATTCAAGGAGCACTCTTTCCATTGACCCCAATGAATTGGTTTTAGTAAGGGTTCGTTGAGGCCTTAAAATCATTTTAGGGGTTCCTCTGGGGTAACCAAGATTGATAAAGGCTGCATTAGTATATGCGTTTAGTTTTGATTGGTTGGGTTATCACTACTGCTTTCCATGCCTTACAAAACTGTAATGCCTCAAAGAGACCAATTGGAGTCAAACTTCCTCTGGGAATTGATGGCTAGAGAATGTAAATCTGAATCTGATTGTTGTGGGTTAATACAGACAGTAGCTATTAGGGACATCCTGATAAATAAAGCTTTAACTCATAAACACCAATCAGAATTCACTCTACTGAAGTCAAACTAGGACACAGTGAATTGTAATTGGTTGCTATGGATAGCTGCACTTAAAGCGGAGCTCCACCTATAAGGCTAAGCTCTGCTTATTTGCCTCCTACCCCCCTCCACTGCCACATCTGGTTTTGACAGGTACCTGCTCTCACTTCTGGCTGACTTTGTCATGGCAAACTCATCTGTAAGTTCGCCCCCCCTCCTCCTTTCCCCGTCGCCAGACCATTCACAGAGCACAGTGTGCTTCATGCATGCGCAGTAGGGAACCAGCTGTGCAGCTGCAAGACTTCATTGCCGGTTTCCCTTAGTCAGTATGGTGGCGGCAGCACCCAAGAACCGAGTGAAAAATTGGCTCAGGTGAAAACACCGCTGGATTCGTGGACAGGTACATGTCCTAATATTAAAAGACAGCAGCTACAGTATTTGTAGCTGCTCACTTTTAATTTTTTCTGCAGGAGTCTGGAACTCTACTTTAAAAATAGGAAAATGTATTGAATAAGTCCTATCCGTACCTTTTAATTATAAAGAGAAGTATATATTGGCAGCACACCACAGATCTTGAAAATGTTGTCCAAATGTTTTTTCAAGTGATTAGATCACAGCAGTAAAGTGCAACGTTTCAGAGTCACGCAGGACCCCTTTGTCAGGCATGTAATGTCATCACACGCCCGACAATGGGGTCCTGGGAGGCTCCTGAAACACTGCACTTTACTGATGTGATCACTTGAATAAAAGGTTAAATAACATTAATAAGATTTGCTGTACGCTGTCAATATACATTTCTACTTATGACGTTACCAATTTCGAGTTGGTAGTTGCTACTGCACCTTGCTATTCTTCTGCCAATTCCAGGAATGTGTGCAATGGAACTATTATATATGACTTTTAATCATAAAGAGTAGTACTGGTTCCTAAGGAACTGAAAGTCTATATGTTAGGTTCCGTTATAAAATAGCAGCCCAGTCTGTGATGGAATGACAGGCACACCTGACAATGGCCTGCAAGAGAATATGACTTCTAGGTTTCTGGAGATGTATAAAAAGAAACTCTCAGTTGTCTACTAAACTGATCATACCTCTGGATGTAACTAGATGGCAGTATGGCAGCATGGACCATTATTTACAGAAAAGAAAATATTTACAAAGGACAGCTATCTCTTCCTCTCCCTCCCTCCCTGGTTTTGAAACAGTTTGTTATGGAGATCTATATTGAAAAACATTTGAGATAACTGCTATATGCTTTCCTGTTAATGTGTACTAAATTTGGTTGTTTTAGTTGACACTTGACTTTTTTTTTCAAGCCTGAGTGATAGCAGCAACCCTTATATCGCGTACACACGAGCGGACTTTTCGACCGGACTGGTCCGACGGTCTATCTGACGGACTTTCGGCGGACTTCCGATGGACTTTCCTAATGAACGGACTTGCCTACACACAATCACACCAAAGTCTGACGGTTTCGTACAAGATGACGTACGACCAGACTAAAATAAGGAAGTTGATAGCCAGTAGCCAATAGCTGCCCTAGCGTCAGTTTTAGTTCGTCGGACTAGCATACAGACGAGCGGATTTTTCGACCGGACTCGAGTCCGTCGGAAAGATTTGAAACATGTTTTATTTCTAGGTCCATCGGACTTTTGGGAAAAAAAAGTCTGCTGGAGCCCACACACGATCGAATTGTCCGACGGAGTCTGGTCCGCCGGCCCAAGTCTGCCGGAAAGTCCGCTCGTGTGTACGCGGCATGAGAAGTGAACGTTCAGATCTTTGTATTGGGCAGTTTCACACCCGAGGGTCCCTGTGAGCAAACAGGAGGATGGTTCAATGCAAAGTGAAACAGATGTGATGGAATATGCAATACCTATAGCACCAAATTTGAACTAAATGTAGTTTGAGTAATTAAAGTGACCCTGTCACCACTCTCCAAAAAATTAAAGCAAAACTCGATTTCTTTTTAAACACACAAAAAGTAAGTAGCCCAGCAGTATTGCAAATAAAAAGACAGCTTTGCTGTAATATTTCCTGTCCCCTGCAAAAGGTTCTCCTCTCCAGCTGATGGCATCCCTTTTCTGGGTTGGACAACTCTATCTGTTGGCAGACTCTCAGACTGTCATGGTGTCATTCCACCAGCCTGGGATCACAGTACTACTGCTCAAACGGCATATACCCATCGATAGTTAAAGTATATGTAAAGGTTAATTTAAAAAAGAAAAAAGAAAAAACAAACATGTCATACATACCTCCTCTGTGCAGGGCTGGAGCAAGGATTTTGACACCCCCCCATTGGCTCCACCCCTGACTTCACCCCCTTTGCCCTGGCCATGTATACCACACCTTTTTAATGAAGCGCCCATCAAATGCAGCCTCACCAGCACCCATCAATGCAGCCTCACCATTGCCCATCAAATGCAGCCTCACCAGCGCCCATCAAATGCAGCCTCACCAGCGCCCATCAAATGAAGCCTCACCAGCACCCTTCAATGCAGCCTCACCATTGCCCATCAAATGCAGCCTTACCATTGCTCATCAAATGCAGCCTCACCAGCGCCCATCAAATGCAGCCTCACCAGTGCCCATCTACTGCAGCCTCACCAGCGCCCATCTAATGCAGCCTCCCAGTGCCCATCAATGCAGCCTACCAGCACCCATCAAATGCAGCCTACCAGTGCCCATCAATAAATGTTTGCTTGCTTCCATTCATTCATGGAGTCAGGACACAGACACAGTCCTCTGCCGCTGCTGCGCCTCTGACACTATGTGCGAACGGAGCTGCGGCTGCCTTCTTATGCTAAATCTTTGTTGCTTGCTGCAGAGAGAAAAGAGTAGGAACAACAGTGGCCGGGCTCCCTAGGCAGCAGTGCGCCCTAAGCGGCTGCCTAGTTTGCCTAGTGGTAGCACTGGCCCTGCCTCTGTGCAGTTGGTTTTGCACAGAGTGGCCCCGATCATCCTCTTCTGGGGTCCCTCAGTGGGGCTCCTGGCTCCTCCTCTTCTCGAGTGCCCAGTTGGAGAGACGCTCTCCCTCGGGCCACTCATGCGGGCATGCTTCCGCGTCCTGCTGCTGCATCCATTTACACAGACAGCAGGACTCGGGCCCGGCGCCCCCGTCATTAGATTTGATTGACAGCAGCGGGAGCCAATAGCTGCACTGCTATCAATCTATCCAATCAGGACCTGAAACACTGGCTGGAGCTGGTGTGCTCGTCTCAGTCACTGGAAAGACAGGGTTCAGGTAAGTAAAAGGAGGGTTCTGGGGGGGCAGCTGCATCACAGGAGGTTTATAACCCCTTTAAAGTGACACTAAACACTGGTTTAAAAATAAATAAATCTATTCAAGTATATAGTCTTAACTCCTATCTACATTCTATTGCATTCTGCCTTCTCCAAATCTCCATAGTCCATTTTTTTGCTGTTGTGATGTGACTTCCTGTTAGAGGTTGGCAACATTCATTCTCCATGATTTCACTGTATGTAGGAACCCTTTCTTTCTCGCTCCTGAGATGGACTAGTGGCTATGGACTATCGAGTTTTTAGTGTACATAGAACAGTGCACATGATCACAAATACATGTACCGCTCGTTGCAACCAAATGGAAGTGAGGGGGAAAAGGAGATTACAGGGCTGCTAAGTAGTGGACAGTGTATAAATTATCTTTTGGAAAATAAGGATGTCTTTTAGTGTCACTGTAGCCTCCTTGGCGGTTTTCCCGAGTGTGGCTCGGGGTTAAAATTCAGGACCATTAGCGGTAACCCCGAGCTACACTCGGGATTACATCGCAGGATCCTGGCGCCTCCTTACTTACCTTGTCCCCGGGATCCTGCGATGTCCCCCGCAGTGTCCGAGGGCTCCATCCTCCTCCGAAGCCTCTCCGTGCCGGGCTCCGTTCCCTGCGAGCGTCGCAACGCACAGGGGCGGAGCCTGGCGGCAAATTAAAAAAAAAGTCAAAATCATAACACATACAGTACTGTAATCTTACAGGTTACAGTACTGTATGAAATGATTTCACATCCCTTTTGTCCCCAGTGCTTTGGCCCATGCCCTGCATGCAGTTTTATATGATATATACTGTTCTTTCTGTCTGGAAACTGGAGATTGTCCATAGCAACCAAAAAGTGTCCCTTTACGTCAAAAGTGGCTTTAGACCAGCTAGAAAACAGTGATAGTAAATTAGAACACTTGCAGAATTGAGCGATAGTGAATCGTGGGGAAATTTATTTGTTTTTGTGTTTCAAACTTTATCATACCCGGGATATCTACTAGACTCTGGTTTGGACAGATTTAAGTGTGTTATTGTTAAGATTTACAGACCTACAATATAAAACGCCAAATTTCCATGCAAAATAATTGTACCGCTTTCAGCACCTAAAATCCGAAATAATCATACCGCCAGGGAGGTTAACAAGCTGTGTTACCATATACCATATGCCATATACACTATATTACCAAACGTTTTGGGACACCTGCCTTTACACGCACATGAACTTTAATGGCATCCCACTTTTAGCCCGTAGGGTTCAATATTGAGTTGGCCCACCCTTTGCAGCTATACCAGCGTCAACTCTTCTGAGAAGGCCGTCCACAAGGTTTAGGAGTGTGTCTATGGGAATGTTTGACCATTTTTCCACAAGCGCATTTGTGAGGTCAGGCACTGCTGTGGATGAGAAGGCCTGGCTCACAGTTTCCACTCTAATTCATCTCAAAGTTGTTCTATCCGGGTTGAGATCAGGACTCTTTGCAGGCCAGTCAAGTTCCTCCACCCCAAACTCTCTCATCCATGTCTTTATGGACTTTGCTTTGTGCACTGGTCCATATCATTTGGTGGAGGGGGATTAGGGTGTGGGGTTGTTTTTCAGGGGTTGGGCTTGGCCCCTTAGTTTCAGTGAAGGGAACTCTTAAGGCCTCAACATATCAAGACATTTTGGACAAGTACACAAAGCAAGGTTTACAAAGACATGGATGAGCGATTTTGGAGTGGAGGAACTTAACTGGCCTGGACAGACTCCTGCCCTCAACCTGATAGAACACCTTTGGGATGAATTAGAGCGGAGACTGCAAGCCAGGCCTTCTCATCCAACACCAGTGCCTGACCTCACAAATTCGCTTCTGGAAGAATGGTCAAACATTCCCATAAACAGACTCCTAAACCTTGTGGACAGCCTTCTCAGAAAAGTTGAAACTGTTATAGCTGCAAAGAGTGGGCCAACTCAATGCTGAACCCTACAGACTAAGACAGGGATACCATTAAAGTTCATGTGCATGTAAAAAGGCAGGCATTCCAATACTTTTGGTAATATAGTGTAGGTGTACTCATTTAAAAAGTGCACTGTTGACTTTCTTGACACAGTTCAAGTCCTTGGGAAAGTCATGGGTTAAGCTGGCCATAGATAATTCATTTTTTGTTCAGCCATCAGGCTGAAAAAAGATAAATAAAACCAGATTCTTCCGTGCACACAAATGTGGTGGATGGAGGAATTCCCCCTTCACCAGGACATTGTATTCTGCCAGTAGCACTCTCTATTGCTGTAGCCGCTGATCAATAAAAGTTTTCTAACATTCCTGTTCAACAGAAATTGATCTAACGATCAACTTCTGTTGAACAGGGATGGCCACACACAGATAGAAATTTTAATCCATCTATGGCCAGCCTTAGACAGAATATTTGTACATATCTCCACAGTCAGGGGATGTGGGCCAAGGGTTGATCTGGCTACACATATTACAATTTTCTTGTACTATTTTTCTTTTAGATTTACCAAAACCCTATAATATGAGGTCAAACCTAAACACTTTCAAATTATATGCAATCAGGCAGGGCCTTGTACTACATAGTTGAAGGTAAATGGAAGGAAGTTGAACAAAAAAAATTGTATAATGTGTAGCCAGCTTAAGTGTAGGACAGTATGGGCATCACCCCTCTAGACTCTGCTAGTCATCTGCAGTTAATAGACTAAGACTCATAGTCTCCGGCATCTGGAATGTAGCTTACATCATAAACTGGATATCAGGGTGCACCACCAGATGCTCCTAGTATGGTTGCCCTTTGAGTGTGGTAACCTTATAATAAAGGCATCACTGCATAAATGATCAATCCGCATGGTTTCTGTATGCACTGGACTATGCTGCAGTGCAAACAAATACCGCTTGTTTGATCTGGATAGGCTCACTGCATGTTGGCTGGAATATTGGTACTTTGTATTCTCATGCTGTATCACCTCCTGGGGAAGTACTGCCATGCTTGGTCTCTGTACATCTTTTAGAGGGAGGCTATTGGACTGCAGAGGTTGTACATGTCTGCAGCATTTTTTTTCTTTATAGGGATAAGCAAATCTGCCCAACTTTAGTTTGCAAACAGTTTCACAAAACTAGTATGAAGCTTACAGTCTTTACGGTGAACCTCATTGAAATCTATGGGGTGGTTAGGCATAAACAAATCTGTCCAAGTTTGATTTGCAGATAGGTTCACAAAACTAGTTTGAAGCTCGCTAACCTTGCAATGAACCCCATTGAAATCTATTGGGGGGAATTAAACTTGTTATTCAATTCTGCCCATTTATATAGCTTTTAAACCAGTTATTTTGAAACAAAAGGCAGAGACAGCCGGGAACTGGATTGGGGTCTAATGCCGAAAAATATAAATACTGTATAGCACAGTTTATCTCCATATACAGAACTGCCAGCTCTACCTAACAGCTTCAACACACATTAATAGTATGGTTGCTGTGAGCCCACCATTTTAATGTGATGGTGGCAATAAGGCTGGGTTATCCATTTCCATCATATAATTAGCTTTTCTGCCACCTAGTGACCAGATGCAGTGTTTTACTTTTTAAATCAATAGAAAACATTCAAACAACAAAGGAAGAGGCCTAATAACAATTGCTTTTTGCCCCCATGTGCCCATCAAATGCAGCCTCTCCAGTGCCCATCAAATGCAGCCTCTCCAGTGCCCATCAAATGCAGCCTCTCCAGTGCCCATCAAATGCAGCCTCCCAGTACCCATCAAATGCAGCCTCTCCAGTGCCCATTAATGCAGCCTACCAGCTCCCAACAATGCAGCCTACCAGTGCCCATCAATGAATGTTCGCTTGCTTCCATTCATTCGGGAGTCGGGACACAGACATTGTCCTCCGCCGCCGCTATGCCTCTGACACTATGTGTGAATGGAGCAGTAGCTGCCTGCTGATGCTGAGACTTAGTTGCTTGCTGCAGAGAGAAGAGAGTAGGAATGCCAATGGCTGGGCGCCCTAGGCAGCAGTGCGCCCTAGGCAGCTGCCTAGTTTGCCTAATGGTAGTACCGGCCCTGGGTGAACATCTATTCCCAATCATGTGCAGGCAAAAAAAAAATCGTTTTCTCCTTGCATGTGTATTTTTTGCAAAGTGAAATTTCACCCCATTCACTAAGCTCTGGGTAAAAATTCCCTTACAAAGTGAACAGCCTATTTGCCTTTAGTAAATCAACCTAATTTTGTCACCTTTTGTCCCAAACTATTTTCATGCCATCTATGAAATAATTGGCCCGATGTGATGTTAGTAGAGTCGATTTTAGTCATCAAACCATACTTACACTTGAAGCACACATCATGATAGAATCTGTCACATATAATACAAGTGCAGTCCCACGATGTATGCAGATAGATTAGCTTAATAAGAAGGTGGAGATCTTAAACCTCACACACATACTACACAAAGGCATTGTGCTCTTTAAACAGTACAGTAACCAAGCCTATTAATAATTACATATATCTGGCACAGACCATCCCAGGTGAGAAAAGCAAACAGTACTATGTGCCTATTGAACTGCAGATGTTAGTGTTAGCACTCAGTGCTGCTCCAGTGGCAACTGAACACAAAAAAAGATGGAAAGAAAAACTTACTGAAAAGTCCTTTCCTGCTTTAAAGGCTCTCTTCTGTTCCAGAAGCTCTTTCACCGTCACTCTCACTTTAACTCCTTGGTACACCTTTGGTTTGGCTAAAAAAACAAATGAAGACACAACATTATAATTTGCATCATGAGAAAAATAAATATGTAACCTTGAGCCCTAAGGATGGAATTGTTGGTCCATGTACTTTTGTGAACTTAACACAGCTTCTGTGTGACCCAAGTAGTGATCTTTTATGGGTAAAGGTAAAAAGGGGACTCTGTATGTGTATGTACATTGACAAGAAAAAGTGTGTGACCCCATAGGAAACATTAGGGCTCTTGTTAGAAACCATGGGGCCCTATACAGCCAATTGTGTGCTGCAGGTGCCAGCAGGAAGAAGAGGAGGGAAGCTAGAATAGGAGGGGCACACGGGGGGGCCTAAGCAGTAGGGGGAAAGGTATGGTGCACAGGGAGGGTGATCAGTGCAGTGTGTGTGTGTGTGTGTGGGGGGGGGGGCAATTACTGAAACCAATTCCCTGTATGTTACTCTCTGCTGCAGCTGAAAGTTAGAGGGAGGGAGAGGAGAGGAAGCCAGCTTTCAGCTGCAGCAGAGAGAGCAATGCTGCATACAGGGTATTGGTTCTAGCTATTGCCCCTCGCCGTGCCCTGCCCACATCCAATTCACCCTGCTGTCCTGGGCCCTGTACAGAAGGACCGGTGGTACTCCCTAATCCACAGCCCTGGGAAAAGTATGTGAACCCCTGGGAATTACCAGTTTTCTTCAGTCATTTGCCATTTGTTCCTCACTATTGCTGGGTACACACTGTAAGTTTTTTTTAGTTCAACCCAGTGGGCTGAACGAAAAAAAAAAAAAAATGTACAGATCGCCGCACTAACACATCCATGTTAGTGCAGCGATTTCCTCCACTGAGCTATTGTGTTCTGTCAGGGGAACTGCAGGTATTGAGGCTGATTTACTAATAGTCTTTGAGAACGTCGATGACGAAACACGTAAGGCGGAGCTACGTACCTACGTCATACGCGGAAGTCGGAGAGAGTGTGGAACGCAGCTGGGGCGCACGCCGCTCAGCTGTTAGCGTACATCCACGAGCTCCTCTCCGGGCTTGATCTCCCTTACGCAGTGTGATATCTTCACTTCCTTTGCGGGAGTGTTAATTGCTTTTAAACTTTCTTTATATTTATTTTTATCATTGGTCATTGGACCTAGTAATTTTTTAATAAATACACTACGTTATCACACTATGGGAGCCCTGTTTTCTTTTATATGAAGATAAAACCTAACCCTGAAGGATAGCTACACTTGGAGCGGAGGCCCCCTAGGGACAACCCCATTGGATTCCAACAAAACATCGAGGATACTAGATGCTTTTTACCCCTGCAGGGGTGCAGGGAGCTGGTGAGTGGGGACCCTTGAGGGGGAGCACTTAAGTCACTGGATATCATCAACTGTTGCTATTACTACAGTCACCTCACGCAGGAACTTTTGAATGAACTGTCTTCAAGCTAGGACTTTCACAATATTGATCTTTAATATCTACACTTTTTTATATTTTATATTTCTGTCACAATTGGTATATTTTTGACATATTTGGTTATTTTATTTTTTATTTGTTATATATTTATATATATATTTTTGGCACACATTACACTTGGTCCTTATTAACATTGACTGCACTTATGGTAATAAAAGGGGGCTGTGATTGTTCCCCCAGCATAACACGCCACTTGTACACGGTGGAGTTATATTTAACCAATACATGGCACTGGGTATGGACTGAATAGAGACTCTTTACTAGCCAGTGCTACAGCTGGAAAAACGAATTGTTAATATATGGTTAACCCCTTATACATCAGGAGGGGGCTGTGTGCTGATACACTTACTATTTATATAATTAATGTCACCACTATTGATGATATTTTCTGTTACACCTGTATATATATATACTTTGTTGGTACACCTGTATTATTTGGTTGCATCCTCTGGTACGGGATATCTATCCCATTGGGCACATATACAACTTATTATACGGTTCTGTAATAGCACATTTTTAACTCACTTCTAGGAGAGCACACAGTTAATATATAGCTATATAGCTAACACATAACTGGTACGTATCCAACACAGGTAGCGCCACTTGCCCCTATTCACATATACCTTTTATTTCTACCTCATCCCTGTGGGGGTGAGTAAGGGGAGGCTGCAAGCCTTGGTCTGTGACGCGGAAATTTTTATCCTTTTTTTACTAATAGTGATCATACATGTGTTGATTTTATTATTTGATTTATTTCAGGTACTTATATAGCTTCCTCAATTTACGCAGAACTTTACATATACATTGTTCATTCACATCAGTCCCTGCCCTCAAGGAGCTTACAATCTAAGGTCTCTAACTCACATTCATATATACTACAGCTAATTTAGAAAGGATCCAATTAACCTACCAGCATGTCTTTGGAGTCCGATCAATGTGTGATTCGATTAAAATGATTGGTTTGGCATTCAATCCAACTGGCATAACTTCCCTTCTGATCAATTCAGACTCAATCTAGATCAAATTCAATCCAACTGAGTCGATTGTGGAAAATGAACAATAGTTTTGCATGAGGCAAATTATGAGATTACATGGTGTAAACAGATATAAGATTGATCATTTCCAATTGTCTGTTATAAACCCATTTTAGCAATCTAAAAATCCACTTCCTAATGTGTGTGGCATATCGATTGAATTGGTTGTCTACGATAGATCAAGTATCCCTATCAGAAGAGTTCAGTCAAAAAATAAATTGATCTTTTACTGTATATTGAAGTGTGAATGGCCACCATAACGACTTGTTCACACATAGCATGCTGACTGTCGGTGGATAAATGGCAGCAAAAAAGAAATTCTATCACCAACATAAAAATTGTAGGTAGAAGTACACAGGCACATATAATATTGTTAAATGTTTACTTGCAGCTGTTTCCTTTGATATAAACAACTCGCAATGTGCCTCTAACCCTGCTAAGAAATTGACCCTCCAAAAAGTGTAAGTCCTCTAGCATAAATTCATCAACTGAGGGTAACTAATTACTGTCTGTGCTGGCCCAGCTCCTCTGCCCCCCCCCCACCTTTGTATATAACTTGTATATAGAACTCCAGGGGAAAAGTATAAAGTCTTATTTGAGTTACAGCCATAGGTGTGCGCAGGGGGTGTGCCAGGTGTACCTGGGTACACCTTAATCACTATGCACACTGCCTATTCAACTACTGCCCAGCTCCCCCCCCCCCCAGTGTTGCCCCCTGCCCCGCAGTCCTGCTGGCTTCCCTCCTCACCTCTCCCCCTGGCTGTTGAGGGGGGTATTTCAAGGGGGAGAGCGGGTGAAGAGCCTTGTAAATATGTCATTTACCCATTGACAGATAAAACCGTTTCCATATGTACATTATTAAGGTGTATATAGCTGTATGCCTGGAGTTCAGCTTTAAGCAGGGAGACAGTATGATAGCTAATCTACACATTAGACATTTCAACCACTAAAATAAGAAAAAATATGAAAGTCGTATATAATTGACTTTAAAGTGAGTGCTGAAATAATCATTTAAAATAACAGCTTACTGAAAAGACACTGTATTTTATTACATTTTCAACAGGAAGAATGTCTATTTTAAGTTTAAAAAAAAGTGTCCAACAAATACAAGGCTGAGAAAGGTAAACTCTTTTCTCTATGTAAATACTTTAAACTGAGATTGGTTTGAAAACATTTAAGGCTGACCATACACTACACAATCTGATTGTACAATCTCCTTTAGATCTATAATCTGATATTTAGTGCAAGGGCCTGCCTGATTTCATACAAATAGAATGGATTGTTTAGGTTTGTCCTCATATTACATAGTTTTGTAAAATCCAAAGCAGATTGTACAATCAGATTGTATAGAGTATGGCCAGCTTTAAACCTTGAGAGGACATTATTATTATTATTATTATTATACAGGATTTATATGACGCCAACAGGTTACACAGGGCTTTACAATATAAAAGGGAGACGGTGCAGTTACAATACAATAGAATGCAAGATGGGTAGGAGGGCCCTGCTCAGAAGAGCTTCCAATCTAATAGGGTGGGGCAAGTGGTACAAAAGGTTGTAACTGTGGGGGATGAGCTGATGAAAGTAAAAAAAGATTAGATGGAGGCGTGATAGGCTTCCCTGAAGAGATACGTTTTCAGGGATTAAAGCAGCCAGACTAGGAGATAGTTGGACAAATTGAGGCAGAGAGTTCCAGAGGATGGGAAAGGCTTTGGAGAAGTCTTGGAGATGAACATGGGAGGAGGAGACAAGGGAGACATGGGACACCCCCCTGAGCCATGATTGGCTAAAGGAACCCTACCTTGGCCAATCATGGCTCTCACAGCAGATTTCACTGTGATTGGCCAAAGCATGCAGGTCAGGTGCATGCTTTGGCCAATCAGCGGCCATAAATGCACTGCGATCTCAGAGTTGTGAATGGCTTTGTATGTTGTTAGTATTTTGAATTTGATTCACTGAATGATCAGAAGACAGTGTAGGGATTGGAGGAGAGGGTTGGTAGACACTGAGCGGTTGGTAAGGTAGATAAGCCTGGCAGCAGCATTCATGATAGACTGAAGAGGGGATAGCCTATGGAGAGGCAGGCCAATGAGAAGGGACAATAGTCAAGGCAAGAGATAACAAGGGAGTGAATGAGGAGCTTGGTGGTTTCATTGGTTAAAAAGGGTTGAAGATTAGAGATGTTACAGAGGTGAAGTCTGCAAGATTTTGACAAGGATTGTATTTGAGGTGGAAAGGACAGATCATAGTCTAGGATTACACCGAGTACTCTGGTATGAGGTGAGGGATTTATGGTTTGCATTACTGACCTTGATGGAAAAGTCATGGAGAGGCGCATGGGCGGGAGGGAATATTATCAGCTCGGTTTTAGAGAAATGAAAATCGAACAGAGGTTCTAAATCTTCCCAAAAAGAAAGTTTGGGCTACAACTCCACTTTGAAGAAAATATGGAGCCTGGTGTCACTGTCCACTTCTTTAGAAAATGCTAATTGCCAGGCAGTCATGATAATGGCCTTAATGCTTCCGGAGTCACTGACCAGAAACAGGTTTGTAAGTAAGGTGTCCGAATTTCATTCTAAATTCACAAGCTGTCTGTTACAAATCAATACCTTAGGAAATCTGATGACCAGAATGACTGCCAGGAAGCTAGCATTTTTAGAAGAAAAGAAAAGTGCCCTATTATTAGTGTCAGTGGGAGGAACAGTGCCCCGTCATTGGTGTCAGTGGGGGATTAGTGCCCCATCATTGATGTCAGTGGAGGAATAGTGCCCCATCATTGATGTCAGTGGGAAGAATAGTGCCCCGACATTGGTGTCAGTGGGAGGAATAGTGCCCCGACATTGGTGTCAGTGGGAAGAATAGTGCCCCATCATTGGTGTCAGTGGAGGAATAGTGCCCCATCATTGATGTCAGTGGGAAGAATAGTGCCCCGACATTGGTGTCAGTGGGAGGAATAGTGCCCCGGCATTGGTGTCAGTAGGAAGAATAGTGCTCCATCATTGGTGTCAGTGGGAAGAGTAATGCCCCATCATTGGTGTCAGTGGGAAGAATAGTGCCCCATCATTGGTGTCAGTGGGAGGAATGGTGCTCCATCATTGATGTCAGTGGGAAGAGTAATGCCCTATCATTGGTGTCAGTGGGAAGAATAGTGCCCCATCATTGGTGTCAGTGGGAAGAATAGTGCCCCATCATTGGTGTCAGTGGGAGGAACAGTGCCCATCATTGGTGTCAGTGGGAAGAATAGTGCCCCGTCATTGGTGTCAGTGGGAAGAATAGTGCCCCGTCATTGGTGTCAGTGGGAGGAATAGTGTCCCATCATTGATGTCAGTGGGAGGAATAGTGCCCCATCATTGGTGTCAGTGGGAGGAACAGTGCCCCATCATTGATGTCAGTGGGAAGAATAGTGCCCTGTCATTGGTGTCAGTGGGAAGAATAGTGCCCCATCATTGATGTCAGTGGGAGGAATAGTGCCCCATCATTGATGTCAGTGGGAAGAATAGTGCTCCATCATTGGTGTCAGTGGGAAGAATAGTGCTCTGTCATTGATGTCAGTGGTAAAAACAGTGCCCCATCATTGGTGTCAGTGGGAGGAATAGTGCTCGATCTTTGGTGTCAGTGGGAAGAATAGTGCCCCATCGTTGGTGTCAGTGGGAAGAATAGTGCCCCATCATTGGTGTCAGTGGGAAGAATAGTGCCCCATCATTGGTGTCAGTGGGAAGAATAGTGCTCCATCATTGGTGTCAGTGGGAAGAATCGTGCCCCATCCTTGGTGTCAGTGGGAAGAATAGTGCCCCATCATTGGTGTCAGTGGGAAGAATAGTGCTCCATCATTGGTGTCAGTGGGAAGAATAGTGCTCCATCATTGGTGTCAGTAGGAAGAATAGTGCTCCATCATTCGTGTCAGTGGGAAGAATAGTGCTCCATCATTGGTGTCAGTGGAAAGAATAGTGCCCCGGCATTGGTGTCAGTGGGAGGAATAGTGCCCCATCATTGGTGTCAGTGGGAAGAATAGTGCCCTGTCATTGGTGTCAGTGGGAGGAACAGTGTCCATCATTGGTGTCAGTGGGAGGAACAGTGCCCATCATTGGTGTCAGTGGGAGGAATAGTGCCCCGTCATTGGTGTCAGTGGGAGGAATAGTGCCCCGTCATTGGTGTCAGTGGGAGGAATAGTGTCCCATCATTGATGTCAGTGGGAGGAACAGTGCCCCATCATTGGTGTCAGTGGGAGGAACAGTGCCCCATCATTGATGTCAGTGGGAAGAATAGTGCCCTGTCATTGGTGTCAGTGGGAAGAATAGTGCCCCATCATTGATGTCAGTGGGAGGAATAGTGCCCCATCATTGATGTCAGTGGGAAGAATAGTGCTCCATCATTGGTGTCAGTGGGAAGAATAGTGCTCTGTCATTGATGTCAGTGGTAAGAACAGTGCCCCATCATTGGTGTCAGTGGGAGGAATAGTGCTCGATCTTTGGTGTCAGTGGGAAGAATAGTGCCCCATTGTTGGTGTCAGTGGGAAGAATAGTGCCCCATCATTGGTGTCAGTGGGAAGAATAGTGCTCCATCATTGGTGTCAGTAGGAAGAATAGTGCTCCATCATTGGTGTCAGTGGGAAGAATAGTGCCCCATCATTGGTGTCAGTGGGAAGAATAGTGCTCCATCATTGGTGTCAGTGGGAAGAATCGTGCCCCATCCTTGGTGTCAGTGGGAAGAATAGTGCCCCATCATTGGTGTCAGTGGGAAGAATAGTGCTCCATCATTGGTGTCGGTGGGAAGAATAGTGCTCCATCATTGGTGTCAGTAGGAAGAATAGTGCTCCATCATTCGTGTCAGTAGGAAGAATAGTGCTCCATTATTGGTGTCAGTGGAAAGAATAGTGCCCCGGCATTGGTGTCAGTGGGAAGAATAGTGCCCCGGCATTGGTGTCAGTGGGAGGAATAGTGCCCCATCATTGGTGTCAGTGGGAGGAATAGTGCCCTGTCATTGGTGTCAGTGGGAGGAACAGTGTCCATCATTGGTGTCAGTGGGAGGAACAGTGCCCATCATTGGTGTCAGTGGGAGGAATAGTGCCCTGTCATTGGTGTCAGTGGGAAGAATAGTGCCCCGTCATTGGTGTCAGTGGGAGGAATAGTGTCCCATCATTGATGTCAGTGGGAGGAACAGTGCCCCATCATTGGTGTCAGTGGGAGGAACAGTGCCCCATCATTGATGTCAGTGGGAAGAATAGTGCCATGTCATTGGTGTCAGTGGGAAGAATAGTGCCCCATCATTGATGTCAGTGGGAGGAATAGTGCCCCATCATTGATGTCAGTGGGAAGAATAGTGCTCCATCATTGGTGTCAGTGGGAAGAATAGTGCTCTGTCATTGATGTCAGTGGTAAGAACAGTGCCCCATCATTGGTGTCAGTGGGAGGAATAGTGCTCGATCTTTGGTGTCAGTGGGAAGAATAGTGCCCCATCGTTGGTGTCAGTGGGAAGAATAGTGCCCCATCATTGGTGTCAGTGGGAAGAATAGTGCTCCATCATTGGTGTCAGTAGGAAGAATAGTGCTCCATCATTGGTGTCAGTGGGAAGAATAGTGCTCCATCATTGGTGTCAGTGGGAAGAATAGTGCCCCATCCTTGGTGTCAGTGGGAAGAATAGTGCCCCATCATTGGTGTCAGTGGGAAGAATAGTGCTCCATCATTGGTGTCAGTAGGAAGAATAGTGCTCCATCATTCGTGTCAGTGGGAAGAATAGTGCTCCATCATTGGTGTCAGTGGAAAGAATAGTGCCCCGGCATTGGTGTCAGTGGGAAGAATAGTGCCCCGGCATTGGTGTCAGTGGGAAGAATAGTGCCCCGGCATTGGTGTCAGTGGGAGGAATAGTGCTCCATCATTGGTGTCAGTGGGAGGAATAGTGTTCCATTATCATAATTTTATTTTTGTTATAATTTTTTTTTTTTAGCAGCCCCGTTGGGGGGCTTTATTGAAATATACAGTAATGAGTCTAAACAGACCCCTAATGTCTCTCTTTTTAGACTATGGGCAAAGATTCCCCAGTCCCTTTCTTGGCAGCTTCACCTGCACTGTACAGTGAACAAATGGGAAGTGTCATGCTGAGAGGCTTCCTGTTCATTCACAAACTAAAGCATAGTAAAGATAGTTTACTATGCTTTGTCATGCACACAGGAGTGATTGGTGCAGATCACTCACTGTGTTTACTCAGAAAAGGAAGGGGATGATAAATGAAATATTTACCAGCCCCTTCCCTGGCTCTCCATCCTGAAAGAAACTTCTCCCGCAGCCATCTGGAGAGAAGGGAAGCTGGAAGTACTGCAGAGGGGAGATAGGGGGTGCCAGAAAGCAGTGGAAATTGGCACCGCACAAGGTGATTAGGGTGTGCCCAGGTGTGCCCAGGCTGTAAACATGTTGCAACTGCTGCAAAAATGATACCTCTGTGGCATTGAGCAGACAGTGCCACAGTCAAATGCAACCCATTCAACAAATGGGGCCACACAATCACTGGGGAAGGCATGCAGTTGCGATGCAGACTTCTCAAGCTTTTCAGAGAGGTGGTGAGGGCTGTCACTAGTGTAAATGAGCCCCAAAAGAGGACTTCTTATCTACACAACAGGAAGTGCTGGGAAATCTACCCATTGGGACACATATTGCAAAAAAAAAAAATAATAATAATAATAACATATTTTTGAACCTTTTCCTACTTCATAAAACAATGAAAAAAGAATGTATCGACTTTAAATATATATTTAAATATGATATATTTGTTGTACTATTTCATTGTGATTTGCAAGATTGTCGTATTTATTGGGAATTCTCATAAAATGTGTACAGAGCTGAGCGCACAGGTACTCCAATGGTAACCAGAGCAATGCTTCCTTTTATCAGATAACGGGAACATGACCAGGAGGATTTTAATCATTGCTATGAGCAACCAGGACACTTTTCTTCATATTCTCCTTGTTCCAGCATCATAAGTTGATCAGCACACCTCAGTCAGTAGCCATACACTATACAATCAGATTGTACAATCTTCTTTAGATCTATTACGTACTATGTAGTACAAGGCCAGGGCCTGCTCTCATTAATACAAACTGAATAGATTGTTTAGGTGTGTCCTCCTATTACTTCATTTCAGGAAACCTAATGATGGCCATACATGCTTCAATTTTATTATCCAAATGTGTGTGATTTGATTCAAATTACTAAATTGACAACTAATCAAACAGCCACAACTTCCCTTTTGATCGATTTACACTCAATTTAGAGTCGATCAAGCTGAACTGACGAGCCAGAGCGGAAAATTATCGTTAGCTTTGTATTGATCGGCAGCAATGAGATGCTTTTGTCATAAATCTGATCATAATTTGATTGACCAGTTTATGAGATTGCATAGTGGAGACAAGGATATGATTGATCATAACTTTCAACTATTAATTGAATTCCACTTCCCTGTGTGTGGTATATTGGTTGTCAACTATAGTTTGATTATTCCTATCCGGAGGCATCGATCAGAAAAGAAATCAATCGTTTGTTGAAGCGTGTATGGCCACCATTGAAGGGATTGTGCAGAGATTGTATGGTGTATCTAATAATTCGATGATGGCAGATGCTGCCCTCATCTAATAACACATTGCAGAGACAATATAAGAACAATCTATAGATTGTATGGAGTTTTCTGGCAGTGATCGGTGTGATGAATCTGCAGAGAACACACACAGGTCGGATCTCCTCCAATAGGACAGAAGGAGAAGGCAGAGCCAAGGAGAAGCTGCCTGTCATCTAATAGACATTGTACAGCCTGCAGACTGGGACTGGTCGTTCATCGTGTATGAAGAACAGAGCGATCCCATTCAGCGATCCGTGTGTAAGTATCTCTCCATACAGACAATGGAGGGAACAGTGTACAACGCCCCGGCCATGGCGGCGCTCCACGTGTGTGCGAGGAAGAGGCAGCGAGCGCCCGATCTGCAATGTACCATCATACACGTCCTACACATCGCATCCGATCAGATCGCTCACTACCTAGAGTCTTCTCTGCACCATTAGATCGCAATGATCTCACTAAGACCCCAACAAGACAATCTATCTTATTCTATACACTCCGATACACCAGGTGACCCGAATTTACTATTTATTCACCTGAAAATATCCTGACATGACAGATTCACCCCAGGTGACAGCTGAGCCCTCCCCCACCCCCACCCCGATCTGCATCCAATGGGGGGCGTTCTATTTCTAGGGAGACGCCTCTGTCTATGGGGAGGACAGGTGTCCCCAAATGGGGAGGACATGATCACTCCAAGGGTCCAATAAAAGATCCAATATGTATCAATTACAGATTATTTATTGATTGGAAGATGACTGCAGACACTGGCTGCTTATTGACACCTGCACAATGTATATATATATATAAAATAAATCCAGTAATGTGATATATTCATCTACTGTAGATTAACTGCAGTTCTTGGTTGGAGGGAAACTGTATATTTCAGGGACAATTGGGTGCAATCTCTCTCTCCCTCTTTTTCTATATACAGTTAATAACTGCAGTAACGTATTATATTCATCTACTGTATATAATGATGTAACTTCTCTCTCTCTCATTCCCTCTTTCTTTCTTTCATTTTTTCTCTCTTTCTAATTCTCTCTCTTTTATTCCCTCTCTCTATTTCTAGTTCTCTCTCCCCCTGTCTCATTCCCCATCTTTGTAATGCTCTCTCTCTCTCTCTTTCTCTCTCTCTCTCTCTCTCTCTCTCTATCTCTCTTTTTCATCCCCTCTCTATATATAGTTAATAACTACAGTAACGTACATATACGTTATAATATAAGTAAGGATATATTCATCTACTGGGATAACATAACTGGGTAACTGGCTACTTTAGGAACATACAAGATACAAGTTGGTCTATACATTATATTCTTTATACTTTGGAGAGCATCTCTCTCTCTCTCTCTCTCTCTCTCTCTCTCTCTCTCTCTCTCTCTCTCTCTCTCTCTCTCTCTCCTTAATAACTACAGTAACGTATTATATTATTCATCTACTGTAGCATAGTAACATAACTGGCTACTTTTCTGGGTAATTTCTCTCTCTCACCCTCTCTTTTTATTCGCTCTCTCTCTCTCTTTCTAACTACCCCCCCCCCCCCTCTCTCTCTCTCTCTCTCTCTCTCTCTCTCTCCATCTCTCTCTCTATCATCCTCTCCCTCTCTATATATAGTTAATAACTACAACAACGTATATATACGTTATAATAAAGTAACGTTGTATACTGGGATAACATAACTGGGTTACTGACTACTTTAGGAACATACAAGTTGGTCTATACATATAGACTGCCACGTTATATTACATTATATTCTTCATACTTTGGAGGGCAAATTCTCAGATAAATTATTATATAAATATAATTTTTAATATGGTTAATATAATATGATATATATATATATATATATATATATATATATATATATATATATATATATATATATTACACTGTAACTACATTTACATATACATTATTAAATTATATTTCTGCTGTAACATAGCTGCAATTTTTCGGGTGGCAAGTGTCTACTTCAGGAGCCCACAATGTGCCTATGTACATCTATTCTGTAGAGACTACAGTAACATGTTATACTCATCTCCTGTAACATATCTGCAATTATTTGGGAGTAAGTGACGACTAGATGAAGAGAATTGTGTCCAGATAGGCAGGGAGTAATGATAGTTCAGGATATCAGGGAGAGATGGACACAAAGCTGATATGACAGTCTGTATAGAAGAGTACAATGGGAAAATGAAGCAGATCCATAGATAATCTGGACAGATCCCCATGATTCCCCATATCACAGGCTGCATTGTGTCTCCCTGATACAGATCTGTACATGTGTCTGAGGACTCTAATGAAGACGTATGGGGGCAGAGCCTGGATAAAACGATAAAACTCTATAAATGATATGTTACTGCTCTGTGCATCACTTATGCCCTATATATGACCATTTAAACATTGTATATGAATGGTGTAAATGAATGTTAGTGAATCTGATGTTCTTGCCATGCCTAGCTGGTAATAATGGTGAAAATGGCTCAGACTGGCTTCCATGCGGCTCATGGCTAGGTTTGTGTCCGCTGTTGGTAGCCTGATCTGCGGCTTAGTGACTTGAAAATGTCCCGTACACAGCGACCCCCGCTGGCCGTGTGCGGTAGAGCAGTCGAGGCTCAGCGGAGCTGCACGGAGCGATGACAGGAGGGGAGAAAAGGGGGAGCCTCGCCTCGCCGATCTCCGCTCCAGAACCGGGCACAAGGCACATCACAGTGACCCCTCAACACCTGCCTAGGTGGGGAGGGAGGAGGGAATCCCTAACGCAATCCCTACGGCTCTGATCGCCTGTTCTAGACATAGGGGAAAACAGAAACGCCCAGTTTTAACGGTCAGAGATGGGGGGATCTACACAACTATGATTCTAATCTCTTTTTTTTCATCTGTGTCTTTTTTTCTGCTTCTCAATGTCACTAAAAATTTACTTAATTTGTAATCTGCTTTCACATGATCACTGAATCCTCACTGCATCTTATGGAGGCAGATCATAGCATGCAGAAAAGGCTGAAACAGCAAAAAAAAAAAAAAAAAGAAAAAAAAATATCGAATAGGGAAAAAAGTATTTAAAAAAATATATACTAGAGAGTGCAATAAAAATAAACAGTGATTAGTGTTATAGAGAAAAAAAAACTGCAGCCTGCCTATAAATGAATGACTGCAGAGCTAAGCTGTGTAATCACACACATCTGCATTGTCTCTAATTCGGATAATTGATACAATATATCATTTACAGTCTAAACCAGTCACAACAGTCAGAAACAACAAACACAAATCCAATCTAAAGGGCTGGAAAACAGGAGAGATTTGGGTGCTGCTGCACGTGTTGTACACACTGCACTGTCATTATCCCCATAATAAACTCTCTTTTTTTTTTCTTCAAAGGTAAAATGTATAAAGAAGAATGAAAGAAAATTGAAAAAATGTGCAAAAAAGGAAATAAAAGATGCAAAACGAACTTACCAGACATTGGTGAAAATAAAGGTGTCTTTCCTTAATGGCAATGAAAAGTCTCCCTGTGATTGTGCTGTGTATCAGCCCCAGCAAAAGGGAAAATAGGGTGCAAGAAAAGAAATTCTTCAAAGTTCATTAAATCATCCAAGTCCCTGGTCCCAAATCCCCACTGGAGATATACAATACAAATGTATTATACCTACAGATATATGATTGAAATTTATCCCCACCATGCCATCTATTTAAAAACTCCAGAATCCAATGATTTGACAATCAATGATTGCGCGATAGTTACAATTTGAATATTCAAAGCCCTAACAAAAAGACAGATCTTTTTTTGAAACAAAGCACCTCTCCATAGAACTGAGGGTCTCTAGGAATAAGATTTGATGTCACTCCCTCCCACTGTCCCATTTTTTTCAAATTTTACAACTTTTTATACCACTTTCCCCAAATTTTAGCTGTCACTTTACAAAGAAGCCCACAATTTGCAGGGCAAGGAGAAGCAGATGGACAGAGACATGTTCACTTGTCAGGAGGGATAGGACATGATCTGATGGGGCCGTGGGATGATTTTTGGGGGGTCGTGTTGGGCTTATTTTGGGGGATTTTGGGTTATACAGCTGGAATATGCCATTCAGGGGGTGTGGCAGTTTAGCACACAGCAAGTCGGTGTGTCAGAAATACAGGCCAGGCGCCTCTGCTCTGCTACAGCCCTGGATGTCAGCTCTGCAGGGAGTGCTACACTCATCCAAACTCACCAAAAACACACAAAACACACTTATTCTTATTTATTTTTTACAGAATGCTTATTGCACCGTAATCTTCACTTATCAAAGAGTAATATTATTTAACAAAAAAAAAAAACAAGCTGTTATACAGCAAGGGAAAGGTAATCACAGGCACATGCAACACACAGACACATGTATGTATTGTGCATTTGATCACATTTTCACTGTTGTATAATTGCTTGCTTTTTATATATGCATTTTTTTTTTTTTAGTAACGCTGTTGCTATATAGACATTCATCAGCCACTCTCCGCTAATTGTGAACATTCGCATCAATCGCTGCGAAAGAGTGTTCATCTAAACACTGCTACAATGCTACCTCCATCATCACACACATAAATATATGTTTGGCATGCTCTAAGTTGATAACAGTTTCCCTGTTGTTTAACTGTTTGTGTGTTTTTTAATAAGTATGGAGGAGAACATATAGTGTATATATATATATATCTATATATCTATAGATATATAGATATATAGATATATATATATACACATATACATACACACACACACAGAAATAGAAGAAATAGAATACACACACACACATATTATACACACCCACATACAAACATATGTGTGTATATATATATATATATATATATATATATATATATATATATATGCATATTGTGCATTTTATTACATTTTTACGGTTGCATAATTATTTGCTTTTTAACATGTTGCATCTCATCTATAGTGGAGGAGTGTCCTTGCCATTCTCTATACATACTCCTTATATGTTTTAACAACTCTTGTGTACATGAACCTTCTCTGTATATGTGCATTACATATATGTGTGTGATATAATGGTTATGTTACAGTCCCCAACCTTATATGCTCACACTCATATTGTTTATACTGTATAGCCCATATACAGTGTATATATCTATATATATAGATATATATATATATATATATCTATATATATATACTGTATATATATATATATATATATATATATATATATATATATACAGTATGGAACGGATATATATATATATATATATATATATATATATATATATATATATATATATATATATATATATATATATATCTAATTAGCTATCTACAGGGTCGTGTGGATGATAGGATATGTACACTTCATATGTATATAAAACATAGATGTATATGTGTATAGAATAAAAGTGTGTGTATATAATTTATAACTGTACATATTATTGTTATTTATTACTTTTTTTTACTGATTATTTGCTCTGCAAATGTTATTAACCTGCATCCTTGTTGTAAAGCCCTGGGCAAGATCGTATGGAATTAAATTATATATATATGTGTGCAGATTGATGACTCCAGTGTACTATGACATGCACCCTCTGGCACGATCAGTATGTACATGTTGTATATAGTGGGCCTTGTTTGCTCTTGCTGCACCTCTCAGGACATTTCCACGCACAGGAAGGTGAAAGTGATGGCAGGGGATGGGGAAGTGGTGCAGCTATAATGTGAATGGCCGCGGTACAAGCCATGCCCACAGAAGTAGGCTTTTTGTGAAAGCGATTTTTTTCTACTTTAATTATTTTTACCTCTTTAGGGCAAGAATACCAATAACTCATCCAATTCACTTAGACTGTTTATCACTTTCCACAAAGCCTTTAGTTGGGATAAAAAAGAAAAATGGAAAGTATTTCAGTAAATAGACAGCTAGCCTTTACATTAAAATCCTATTGACTTACTGTGTGTAAGTACATATGACTTTTGCGTTATGCAGTACAGGGTAATGTCTTTTTGTAGGTTATTATAGAAGTTATAAATACGGTTACAGCACCACCTGCTGCTAGGAAAATGTATTTATGTTTTGTTAGAATAAAGCTCTGGGAGAAGACTGTGCAGGATGCCATTGCTAAACTTCATTTGAAAATACTATCTGCCTGGCTTTCTTTTGCTTTAGTGCTTTCTAAGGCACTGGCTCAGAACAGGTATGCAGTAAGTAAGCATATCTGATTTAAATACTTGTTTAAAGTGACACTAAACTGCGGTTTACAAAATAAAAAATTGCCAAATCTCCAAATTCCTTTCTTATTGTTGCTGTGATCCGACATCCAGTTAGAGGGTGTCTCTGTTCATTCTCCACGTCCCCGCTGTATGTAGGAATGTAGCCACCCTCTCTTGCTCGCACCTGAGATGATCTAGAGGCTGTGGGGTTGATTTATGAAATAACTGGAGAGTGCAAAATCTGGTGTAGCTCTGCATAGAAACCAATCAGCTTCCAGGTTTTTATTTTTGTTAAAGTTTAATGAAACAAACCGAAACTAGAAGCTGCTTGGTTTCTATGCACAGATTCTGCACTCTCCAGTTTTAGTAAATCAACCCCTATGAATAACGAACTATGGGATTTGTAGTGTGCATAGAGCAGTGCACATGATGGAAAATAATAGTGCACTGGTTATTCCAAACAAATGGAAGTGAGGGGGAAAAGGAGAGGTTTGGGAGCTTTAGAGGTTCTGGAGCAATAGAGGATGTTACAAGGTGGCTGAAAAAAACACAGAAAGAAACAGTTTGTTTTTTTTGTTTTGGCTGGTTATCAAACAGATTTGCTTATTGCTAAACATGACTGGCCTACTGTCACATACCTGTCAATGGAGTTTAAGATGAAGAGGCTGGCCTCTTACAGAGTTCATGTCCATGCACCCTTAGTAGTGGAGACAGGGACTGCTAGGGCAACAGAAGGGTGCAGGTGCCAGGAATTTGAATCAGCAAGCCTGAGCTTCGGAATACTGAGGTCAGATGAGCAGAAGCGTGGAGTCACGTCACAAACTGAGTTGGGTAACAGCAGATAGGAATAGAATCACGATAAAAGTCCAGGTCAGAGACAGCCAAGGGTCAGCAATGTACTGGCAGTGAAGTACAACATTAGAAGGCAGAATCGTATTTAAAAATTCAAGGCCGAGGTTGGTAACACTGGTGAGCAGCAGACTTGAGTAGGCAAGGGAAGATGTTGGTAAATGTAGACTATATACTTTCTTTACTACAGGTTCCATGTAAAACATTTTTAAGTAACACTTTCTTAAAGCGGTGGGCTCTAATAGAGTGTATTAAATGTTCTACTCCATGGTCCCATACTTCCTCCCCGCCAGACCACCAGTCCACTGAAGCTGCTCCTCTGCTCCAGTCTTGTGGTCTTTCCCCAAAACCAACATCTGCATGTGCAATGTAGGATCGGTGTGCAGCTTGCATTTGTTTGTGTATTCTTTGCAAAGTAACATTTCATCACATTCGCAAATTCCTTTGCAACGTGCAACTTTCCCTGCAATGTGAACAGCCTATTTGCCTTAAAGTGTTTCTTAAATCCACAACAGTAAAATCAGTCTGTATATGCAGTAAAGCATGCTTGTTATACTCACTGTGAAACCTAAGGGGTTAATACTTAGCATTGTGTAAAAAAGCTGATCCTGTCTTCTCTGATCCTCCCCTCCTTCCACTGTCCCCAATATATTTCCTGATAATACAGAACCAGGGGACAGGCTGCACATGCTTAGTTTGGTGTGTATTGCTAGAGAGGTTTTTTTTCCTGGGAGGGTGCATGTGATCAGCACAGGGCCAATCAGAACTGTCCAGACAGAGGGTCAGGGGTCATACGGCCTCATAGAACATTCAGAGCAGAATGAAAACTCCTCCTACAAGCTTTAACCAGATACTGATAGAAGTCATAAAACTGCTATATACGGCTGCTGAAAAAAGGTATTTAGCAGTTTATGTTTACTAAAATAATTACTGTTACATAGTTACATAGTTAGTCAGGTTGAAAAAAGACACAAGTCCTTCTAGTTCAACCATAAAAATAAGTAAATAAATAAAAAATAATATCATACAATCCCATATACCCAATCCTATACCCACAGTTGATCCAGAGAAAGGTGAAAAACCTCAGCAAAGCATGATCCAATTTGCTACAGCAGGGGAAAAAATTCCTTCCTGATCCCCCAGAGGCAATCGTATTTTTCCTGGATCAACTTTACCTATAAATGTTAGTACCCAGTTATAATTGCATTTCCATGTTCTGTGTACTGTGGGAGACCAGATATAGTGAATGCAGGGTCCTGGGTTTAGTAACACTTTAAGGAAACTAACCGCACTATATGAGTTTGTGGGGTTGTAGGGGCTGTCACTATTTATTTTTGCAAACAGTCCTTATGCACCATTTTTTTCTGTTTTGATGTTTTCTTTCAGTTTTTTTCAAGGAAATACAATCATTGGTGTGACAGTTCAGTAAGTCTGTACAATAGTCATACAGACAATATGCATGGTGGTTAAACTGCATGTACAGGTATGTTTGCCAATAAAACAGAGGAAAAAGAAGTTGTATAATCGTGTTAACTGAAATATGCCAATAAAACAGATGTACCAGCCTCTGTGGGTTTCACATCATGTGTGCCTTTTAACTAAGTCATAAAAAAGCAAGGGAAACTAAGATTACTACAATTGTTTTTTTGTATTTCAATAGATTTTTTTTGGAGTTTTAGAATTAAGCATAAGAAACAAATCAAAAACTAATTTTACACTTATTTCCATCCAAGAAGAAAAAAATGCAGAATTTACATATAGTAGTACCAGCAAATAGCTTTGAAATTGAGGAACAATAGAATCCATTTGCAACACAGATAACTTCTCTATATCATACCTACCTCTTAGATATTACAGATAACAAGATCTAACAAGTCTGCTCACAATCAGTGAGTACTAACACAAATAACTGCATCAAGATAGATTAATGACCAGGTAAGCAATATTCAATTTACAGGCCTGTATCCACTGTCCATCCAAAGTAAAGTTATGTGTGGGAGGGATTGGGTATAAGTTGCATAGTCTTACTAGATGATAATTTCAGTAGAGCCTACCTATTGTGAAATTTAGTGATGTTACCCTCCTTGTAGGCCATTATCGTAGCTGTATATTTCCTCCAGTTGTGTAACAACCTCTCCTACGTTAAGAGCTATTGTGGACCTCCAATTACACACCAACGTCAAGCGGGCTGCAAAAATCAACTACATAAATAAAGCTTTCAGTGCAAGGGGAATTTTTCTACATCTTTTTTTTCTTTCATAAATGTTTTATTAGTAATAAAGAGAGCAAATATCATTTAGAACAGGTAACAATAGTACATACATGTAAACATATGTTGCAACCTCTACATACAGTGTTGAAGATGACAAGAGGCCATAAATGTATAGAGCATTTAACGGTGAGGCTTATCAAGGATGGTCAACAGGTCCATCGCTAATTGAGTAAGTAACAAGAATTTTATTCTTTTGAGAGAGTCATATATGGTAAATACCAAATATATAGGCGTCTCTAGGAAGTCAAAGAGGATCTACTGTAAAGTGAATAGATCCCGTATCCCATGGCTTTAGGATGGGGTTTTAGTGTCGTCGTAGAGGACCAGTTTCGTTGATGGACGAAGTAAGTCTATATATTAAAGAGTAAATGGATATCTCTGAGTATTCATAATGAGCAAAAAGGTATTAAGATTTAAAACAGGGTTCGGCATAGGCTGGCGGTAGTTGAGGAACCTGGAATATGTTAAGAAGGGCTGATAAGCCTTCACATAAGGTAATGTGGTCAATGTTGAAAGTGAGTTCATCGTATGTCAAAGGGGACATTAGATGAAAGGAAGGATAGAGGGAGAGTATCAAGGTGGGAAGATGGATGCAGAAGGAAAGGTGGGAGGGGAGGGATGGGAAGGGGGACCATCTCTCACTCCTTTCATTGGTTTGCATAGGGAAAGGGGCTGATTGTCTTTCATTTAGGTGGTGGATTTAATATTTTTAGATGCTTACGAGGGATAAAGGTTATATATCTTTATAAGCTTAATAGATATTTATTGACATCAGTTCACTGTGAGGTCCCATTAAGGGGCTGGGATGGGGGGTTACTGAGTTTTCTGAATTCTGAAGTGGTTTGAAAGTGGGTCCAGCAAGCCCATTTGGTAGAGAATTTGGTGGGGGTGTCTCGGGCTATGCTAATCAAGTGTTCCATCTCTGCTATTTTATTTATCTTTGTTAGCCATTCTTTGATTGAGGGGGGTTGTGTGGAACCCCAATGGAGTGGGATACATTGTTTTGCAGCATTTACCATGTGCATTGCTAGTGATTTGAAGTATGCACCATGTGGGAGGGTGGAGTGATGTAGGAGGCATTGGGCTGGGGAATGGTCTAGTGTATAGGTAGTTACCTGGGCAATGATGCAGTGTACATCCGACCAGAAGTTTTCGGAAAAGTGGGCATGACCACCATATGTGTAGCAGTGACCCAAGTTCAGATTGACATCTCCAACAGGTGTCTGGGAGGTCTGGGTAAATTTTTTTGAGTAAAGTGGGGGGGTTCTGTGCCATCGTGTTTGGACTTAATAGCCATTTTCTTGGGTGGAAACTTTGATTGACCCCGTGGATGTTTAGATGAATTTGTTTCCAGTCTTCTGATGATAGAGGTATGGAAAGGTCCCTTTCCCAGGCTGCAAAGGCTGACCCATGGTTTGAGGGAGTGCATGTGTTGTGGATATTAAGTGGCTTTGAGGACTTTTCATCACACAAAGAAATTCAAAAGGTGTGAGTACTCTGGAGACAGAAAATGTTCTGTCTAAAGAATGGATATAATGGGATAGGAGCAAACAGGTCCAAGGAGGGATGGAGGGAACGTCCCCCATTAGAAAGTAGGTTTTTGCGAGATAGAAACTTTCCTTTGGAAAAGAAGTTGTGTATTAGTACATTGACATGGGTCCAATTATCCTTTAAAATGTGGGTGTGCATGCCAAGGGGGAAATCTGGGTTAAGATGGATTGGGGCCTGGAATAGTTGAGATGGTGGTGGATTTGCAGATGTTACTGAAGCAACATATGGTAGGTCCAATTAGGGGATGTGTGCAGAGTTCTATCGGGATATGATTGGGGGGGAGCCATGGTAGTGAGTTTAAGGGTAATTGGGCGAAAGTTCTACCCACTCCTTGAGTTTACCATGAATATTCCAGTCTAGGATTCTGGAAAGGTGACATGTGTGATAATAGTTTTTAAGGTCTGGTAAACCTATCCCGCCTTTATGTTTGGGGAGGGAAAGCAGGTCATAGTCGATCCTTGGTCTGTGGTTGCCCCAAAGGAATTTGGTGCATATACTCTTGTCGGATCGAAAAAAGGCTGCGGGGGGCTGAATTGGGGCTGTCTGCAGGGTGTAGAGAAGGTGTGGGAGGGCGTTCATTTTAAGAATGGCTGCCCTACCGAACCAGGACAATAATGGTTTGTTCCGGCATTTAAGGTTGTTTGTTAAGTTGTGGAGGATGGGTAAGTGGTTTTTAGCATATACGTCTTGTAAGCGATGGGGTAGTTGGATACCTAGGTAAGTTATGGTGTCGTCTTTCCAATGGAAAAGGAAGTTTTCCTGATATTGGGACACTATCTGTGGTGGAAGGGAGATGTTGAGAGCATACGATTTTGTGAAATTAATTTTTAGGCTATTATCATTGGCTATGATCCGAAATTGGTGGAATTCGGCTAGTAGAATGGGAAGTGAGATATGAGGCTCTGTGAGGAACAGTAGAATATCGTCCGCAAATATGGCTAGTTTGTATTCCCTAGTTGTTATGTGGACTCCTCGGATATCAGGGTTATGTCGAATACTGTGAAGCAAGGGTTCTAAGGTAAGGACTAAAAGTATAGGGGATAGGGGGCAGCCCTGTCCTGCTTCATTGCGAATGGAGAAGGTGTTTGATAGGAGGCCATTGGCCCGGACCGTGGCTGTAGGATCAGCATAAAGAGACATGATAAAGCTTAGGAGACGGGTACCCAAGCCCATAGTCCTTAAGACCGCTTTCATATAGTCCCAGGCCACCCTATCAAATGCCTTCTCTGCATCCAGTGAGAGAAAGAAGCCCTTTTGTGCAGAGGAAGTAAGCAGGTAATGTAGATTGATGGACTTCTCTGCCAGGGATAAATCCCACTTGATCTTTTGTAACTAGAGATGGGAGGGGGGGGAGTAGACGATTAGCTATGATTTTTGCAAAGAGCTTAATGTCTACATTGAGAAGAGAGATTGGTCTGGGGCGGCACAGTGGTGTAGTGGATAGCACTTTCACCTAGCAGTAAGAAGGGTCGCTGGTTCAAATCCCAACCACGACACTACCTGCGTGGAGTTTGCATGTTCTCCCTGTGCCTGCGTGGGTTTCCTCCAGGTACTCCGGTTTCCTCCCACACTCCAAAGACATGCTGGTAGAATAATTGGATCCTGTCTAAATTGTCCCTAGTATGTATGAATGTGAGTTAGGGACCTTAGATTGTAAGCTCCTTGAGGGTAGGGACTGATGTGAATGTACAATCTATATGTAAAGTGCTGCATAAATTGACAGCGCTATATAAGTACCTGAAATAAATAAATAAATAAATAATGGGCTGTCTGGGTGGGTCTTTCCCTTCTTTTGGTATGACCGAGATGTGGGCCTCTAGTAGTGGGGTAAGGGGTGATGAAGTGGATAGAGAGTTAAAAGCCTTAATATAAGGGGGTGCTAATGTATCTGAGAAGGTCCTGTAATAGACAGCTGTGAGGCCGTCTGGGCCTAGACTTTTCCCCGGTTTTAGTTGCTTGAGAGCTAAGTTCCATTCCTGTAGTTAGAGTGGATGGTCGAGGCTGTCAGCAGTTTCTGATGAGATTGTTTTAGGGCAATGTTTCTCTAAAAATTGGTGTAGGAGATCTGACCTATTTTGGTGTGAGGGTGTCTGTGTTTCTGATTCCGCAAGGTTATCTAAGGAAGAATAGTAATGTTCGAATTCCTGTGCAATGTCTGGATTGCTATTTAGGGTAGTGCCAGATGGTGTATTGTTGCTTTGGATTTTTTTGAACGTAAGACTTGTGCTAACATATGTCCATTCTTATTACCATGCTCATAGAAGAGCTTTTGGGATAAAGTGTATTTCTTTTTCAGTCTGTGTCTAAGTTCCTCCAAGAGAAGCTTGAGAATTGCGAGGAGATCTTGTAAGGTTTTTTGGGCTAAGATGCGTTTATGTGCTCTTTCTAGGGAGCTGATTTTGGAGAGGAGGTCTTGTATGCCAACTTGTTTCTCAGGTTTTGCAGCAGAGGCCATGGATATGAGATGTCCTCGTACTACACATTTGTGAGCTTCCTACTGGGTGAGGGATGTGGTGTCAGAAGTGTCATTGTCTGTGAAGTATTTAGATATACACTTTCGTATTTTAAGTACTTTGTCCTTGTCAGTTAGTAGGTTTGAGTATAGACACCATTTTTTTGTGACATGGGCTTGTTTTGAAAAGGTTAGTGTGAGGGTGATTTAGTGGTGATCGGATAAATACATGGGTTTGATTGTTGCTTTGATTAGGCAGGGAAGGCCTTGTTGGCTAAGGAAGATGTAGTCTAGGCATGAGTATTTATCATGAGGGGGGGAGAAGAAGGTGAAAGCGCTAGAGGAAGACATGGCGCCCTGCTGCTGTTGCTGTGTCCGGAACAACTATGGGATATTGTGGCTCAGCTGTGTGCCCTGCCCTCGGTGTGAGGGGGATTGTGATGCCGAGACACTCTGATGTGTGCTTCTCATAATTAGATTGTGTGTCGCCTCCAGGTTGAAGAATGCAGGACCCCGAGGTGTCGGAGGTAAGAGCAGCCATCTCTGACCAGGTCCAGAGCATGCCCCCCCTTTTTTCCACATCTAAACTCAACACTGCCTGCATTAGTTTGAGTCTTATGAAGAAACTTGAGATTCTAGAGAACCATCTTGAGACAGTATTCCAGAAACTGCGCACATTAAGGCGGTGCCATAGCATGTGACCCAAAGTGCCCACTTGACTACATCCCCTCCAACAGAGATTAGATATCCCTCCTGTGAATTTGGACACTGTATAGGGAGTAAGATAACATTGTAGGTGTATCTTTTTCATAATTTCCCAGTATGAAGAGCACTTTGAAAAGATAAGGTTCTTTTGAATAGCTTTTTGCTACTGATGGTCAGAAATGATCATACTTAGTTCAAATTCACATTTAGAAAGAGGTTTGGGTATATCGAAAACAAGTTTGGATTTCAAAGAGTTGTAAAACAAAGTTATCTCTTTCACTTTAGTATGTAGGGCATTCCAAAAGTTCCAAATAGCGCTTGGCAGTTGAAGATGAGGGGGTTGGTTGTTATGAAGGTAGGAAGCTATTAGGGCATAAGTCAGAAAATCTTTCTCTGATAAAGAGAATGTGGATAGAAGCCTTCCAAAGGGGAGTCATTTCCAGTTTTTAACAATATCTGATAACCAAAGGACCCCTTAGCCTCCCATTGAGGAATCACCAAATTTGGAAGAAGGAATTTCAAAGTTTCTAATAGTAAAGGTATCATTACAATCTTAGTGCTACGTTTCCAAACATACCAAAATACTACCAAGCTAGAAGAGACGCTGTGATCATTGGGTTTTGAATTTTACCTGGGTGTCTAGTTAAAGATCTAGATAATAGCATGGAGCAAAGACTACTCGTCGGTACATTTGATTTTTCAATTCTACTTCAAGATTTAATACGTTGCGGTAGAAACCAAAAGCAGCTATATTGTAGTCTTTCAAGTCTGGCATACCCATACCCCCACACCTCCTATTCTTTATCAAAATGTTGTGGGGACATCTAGCCCTTTGATTCTTTCAGATAAATTTAGAAGCCATTGTTTGCATAGTGAAAAAAAAGAGGATGGGAGAGATATGGGAAGTGTTCTGAAGTAATACAGCAATTTCAGTAAGACCAATATTTTGTAAGCTGCTAGTCTGACAGACCAAGACAAGCAAAATTTCCCCATTCGATCCAATTCCTGCTAGAAGGTTTTAATTAACAGGACATAATTGACTTTAACTAAGTTGCCTACAGGTGATACTTTAATGTGTCTTTTGTCCAGGGACATGGGAAGCTCAGTTGCAGTGATATTTGCAAGGACTTGGATAAAGAGATTGTGTCATCATCTGCAAATAAAGAAATGGTGTGTTATTCACCTCGAGGGGCAATTCCTGTAATACTTATTTTTTCAGCAAGTCGTTCCATTAACAATGCAAAAATCAAATGGGATAGAGGGCATCCCTGCCTGGTTCCGTTGGTAATGGAAAATTGTTCTGAAAATAGTCCTTCTGCAAAAAAGTGTGCCACAAGATTGAAGTATAAAGATGATATTGCATCCTTAATACCTCCACAAAAAACATAATTTCCCAGGACTTTATTCAGATAACCCCAGTGTATGCGGTCAAATGCCTTTTCAGCATCTAACAACAGTAATATTGAGGGCGAATGGTGGACTCCGCAAAATGTAATCAAGGATTAATTAAGGATTTGTCTTGTGGCATCAGGGGCTTGATGCCCCGGGATAAATCCCACCTGGTCATATCTAATTAGAGAGGGGAGAAAACAAGCCATTCTAGTAGTCGAGAACTTTGAGTAATTACGGTTGCAATGAGCATCTCTGAAGAAAAGGAAGCTTGAGAAACAGCAGCAACAAAGACTGCTTTCAAGTAAGGGATAAGAGTCAATGAAAAAAGCTTATAGTATTCTGCAGAGTATCCATCTGGGCCTGGTGATTTGTTATGTGGAAGGGAAGTAATTACCTCTAATACCGCATATACACGGTCTGACTTTCCAACAGGAAATGTTGGCTGCGAGCTTGTTGGCTGAAAGTCCGACCATGTGTATGCTCCATCGAACATTTGTTGTCAGACTTTCTGGCAACAAATGTTGGCTAGCGGGTTCTCAAATTTTCCGCCAACAAAACTTTGTTGTTGGACTTTCCAATTGTGTGTACACAAGTCCGTCACACAAATGTTCACGCATGCTCGGAATCAAGTACGAGCCGGAAGCACTCGGTCTTGTAAAACTAGCATTCGTAATGGAGATATCACATGACTATTGAACTTCCTTTTTATCAGCCGTCGTATGTCTTGTACGTCACTACGTTCGTAATTGTTGGCCAACATTTGTGTGACCGTGTGTATGCAAGACAAGTTGGGGCCAACAACCTTTGAACAAAAATCCATGATTTTGTTGTTGGAAAGTCGGATCGTGTGTACGAGGCATCAGATTTCTTTTTCCTTGAAGGGGGAATTTAGAAACTCCAAATCCTCCTCTGATAGCCTCAGCAGAGTAATTCAGCATTAAAAATTAATTGATAAGTGGGAGGGTTGGGGAACTGAAAGATTGTACAGGGAACTGTAGAAGACATTAAATGCATCCGCAATTTCTTCAGGATTAAAGTGGAACATTACCTATAACCAACTTGATAAAAAAAAAAGTTCTTTAACAAAGAACATACATTCCACATTAATAATAATGCTACCAAAAGTAGTGTGTGCTGTAAATTGCCTCCAACATTGCTACTGTTACTTCTCACCGGAAGCTGCCATTTTGCTAAAGTCCAAAGTCCCAGAAGTAATTCATAAAGCGGAACTAAACCCATCAATTTACCAGTTTTAAAAAAACAGTTACATTCCTGGAATGCTGGAAATGCAAACACAATGGATTGTGTCCTCAACTAAATCGTCAAACCATGAAATGGCTGGTGTCATAACTGATCACATATGCAGCTTCATGGCAGTTGCAGTTCAAACAGAAGCAGCTTCCTTGGTTGTAAAATATAGGAAGGTTTAATTCTGCTTTAAGGCTGTCAGCAGATCAGCCTCTACAAATTCAGCAGTGCCTAAAAATGCCTAAAAATGGAGAGCAACTGAGCATGTGCAGAGCAGGATGAGACATTGTATTACTGGATTTTAAACAGTATAGGCACTTATTTTTAATATTTTACTTAACTATACCTGCTAAAGGGGCCAGCCTGAAGTGATCTAGCGGGACTTAATTTTCTGCCTAAAATTCCACTTTAACTAGTTTATTCCCTGTTTTGGGGTGCAGGAGATGGGATATCCTATGTTTAGCCATCTGTTCCTGCAACTGGGATGCCAACAGTCTACCCACTTTGTTACCATGGTGAGAGAAAATGGATTTAAAGGAGTTGTAAAGGCAGAAGGTTTTTTATCTTAATGCATTCTACGCATTAAGATAAAAAACCTTCTGTGTGTAGCAGCCCCCCCAGCACACCCCTAATTACTTACCTGAGTGATGTCCATGAGTGCCTTAGCTGTCCAGACACTCCTCCTGATTGGCTGAGACACAGCAGTGGCGCCATTGGCTCCCACAGCTGTCAATCAAAATCAGTCTGCCAATCAGGAGAGAAAGGGGGGGTGGCCAGGTCAGGGCTCCTTGTCTGAATGGATACACGGAGCTCTGACTTGGCTCAGGTGCCCCCTGTAGCAAGCTGTTGGCTGAGGGGTCACTCACCAGAGACAGGGGCCAGGAAAGCAGAAGAGGGACCCGAGAAAATGAGGATCTGGGCTGCTTTGTCCAAAACTAACTCAGAGGAAGTAAGTCTAACATGTCTGTTATTTAAAAAAAAAAACGAGCCTTTACAATCACTTTGAATCATCTAAGGTATCTAGAGTGTTGGGAAATCAAGAGTGTACAGAGCTGGTTTCTAGCATGGGTCAATTTGTTACTGGTAATTTGTTTTTAGAGATTTTCTTATTTAAACCCTCTAAAAATTGTATTTCAGCTAAGAGGTCATTGAGCTGCTGCATCCATTTCCTCCTAGCTATAACAGACATTTTGAGCAGAATACCTCTAATAACAGCTTTGTGGAAATTCCATAGAACAAAAGGGTTTGTCATAGAATGAATAGTCATATCGAAAAATTCACAGTTAGTAAACGCACTTGTGTTTCCTGGTATAGACATCAATTATACATCATTGAGGCATCTGTTGGCTCTGGTTTCTGTACAAGCCTCCCTGATCGTGGTGGAAACTGGACCGTGATCAGACCATGATATTTCATGGATTTTTGTAGTAGAATATTATCCACGAAACAAAGGCATAACTAGAACCTTCAGGGCCCCAGTGCAAGAAACCATGAAGGGCCTCCCTGACTCTGTCCCAAGGCCCTTGCAATTGGTCTTGGAGCCCTTCCCATTGATCTAGGCTCCCCCACACACATACCTCTGCACCTCAGCATTCTCTGTATTCCCCAGCACATCTCAACACCTCCCAGCACATCTATGTACTCTGCCCCACATCTCTGCTCCCCCCACACCTCCCCTGGCCCCTTTCACATGGGGCGGATTCATCTGCAGGATCCGCTTGCTCAGTGGGGGGATCTCTCTGCTGATCCCCGCTGAGCAAGTGGATGACAGGTCTGTTTGCATGCCGCGTTTAGTGGCGTTTTACCGCGTTTGCATCTAGAAGCGCTTATTAAGATAACCTCATTAAGACCCTCTGCAAGCTCAAAAAACAATGTTATCTAACCACTTTAAGACCAGGCCTCTTTTTTAGATGTGGTGTTTACAAGTTAAAAACTGTTTTTTATGCTAAAAAATAACTTATAACCCCCAAACATTATACATTTTTTTTCTAACATTCTAGAGAATAAAATGGCGGTCATTGCAATACTTTCTGTCACACCGTATTTGCGCAGCGGTCTTACAAGCGCACTTTTTTTTAAAAAATACTCTTTTTAGTAATAAAAAATAAGACAACAGTAAAGTTAGCCCAATTTTTTTTTATACCGTGAAAGATAATGTTACACCAAGTAAATTGATACCCAACATGTCACGCTTCAAAATTGCGCCCACTCGTGGAATGGCGACAAACTTTTACCATTAAAAATCTCCATAGGCGACATTTAAAAAATTCTACCGGTTGCATGTTTTGCGTTACAGAGGAGGTCTAGGGCTAGAATTATTGCTCTCACTCTACCGATTGCGGCGATACCTCACGTGTGTGGTTTGAACACCGTTTTCATATGCGGGCTCTACTCAGGTATGCATTTGCTTCTGCACGCAAGCTCAGCGGGACGAGGCGCGTTTAAAAAATTTTTTTTCTTATTTATTTTACCTTTTATTTTTTATTTTTACACTGTTTTAAAAAAAAATTGTGTCACTTTTATTCCTATTACAAGGAATGTAAACATCCCTTGTAATAGAAAAAAGAATGACAGGACCTTTTAAATATGAGATCTGGGGTCAAAAATACCTCAGATCTCATATTTGGACTTAAATGCAAAAAAAAAAAAATAAAAATTGTCATTTGGAAAAAATGACAACAAAAAAATGTGCCTTTAAGACTTATGGGGGGAAGTGACGTTTTGACGTCGCTTCCGTCCTGCTATGGTATGGAGACGGGTGGGGGCCATCTTCCCCTCACTCTTCTCCATACCTAGCAAAGAGACAGACACGATCGCCTCCGCTGCTGCCGACGACCCCGGTAAGCGGTGGAGGACACTGGATCGCGGTGGGAGGGGGGTCCCTGTCCCGCCACGGATAAAAGTGATCTTGCGGCAAATCCGGCGCTGCTGCCATAACAACGATATGCGTCCCCAAAGTAGGGGCGTACATTGGCGTGCGGTGGTTGGTAAGTGGTTAACTATCTCAGCCATTTTGGCCAGAGTGAGTAGCAGCAGCAGAGAGAGCAGCTGTATACTTGTATTTGCCTCTATTTCTGTGCTTTTTTGCAATGGATCCCATAATGAGCATATGTGAGGAAATGCTCCTGACGTTTCCCTTGATGAGGCTAGAATGACGTAGAACATTGCGTCACACAGCAAAGATTCACCCAGCACTGGAGAACAAGTGCCAGTCTGCTGGGGGGAGATCCAGTGGGAGAATGACTGTGATTGGCCAGTCATAGGGCCAATCACAGTCCTGCTAGCCTCACCTACTGGACCTAGGGAATGGAGGTAGAGAGCCTGAGCTGAGGAAGGAACCACCATAAATCCAGGGATGGTGGTAAGCTTTGTAGGGGAGGGCTGTGTGCCTGTACTGTGGGATAGAGGGTCACTGTCTCCTGACCCCTGGACTCTGCGCTACTGATATTTGAACTCTGTGCCACTTGTTACTGACCTCTGAACTCTGCATCACTTACTCCTGAACCCTACATCACTTACTCCTGAACCCTACATCACTTACTCCTGAACCCTGAACCCTACATCACTTACTACTGACCTCTGAACTTTCTGCCATTTACTACTGACCTCTGAACTCTGCATCACTTACTCCTGAACCCTGAACTCTACATCACTTACTACTGACCTCTGAACTTTCTGCCATTTACTACTGACCACTAAACTCTGCATCGCCCTTTCCTGACTCCTGAACTCTGTCTCACTTACTCCTGACCTCTGAACTCTGCGTCATCTACTACTGATCCCTGAGCTCTGCATCACCCACTCCTGACACATAAACTCTGCATTGCTTACTAATGACCCCTGAACCTGCTAACCTCTGACCTCTTCAGTGCTTACTATTGACCACTGAACTCTGCATTACTTACGACTGATCTCTGAATTCTGTGTCATTTACTCCTGACCCCTGAACCCGGCTTCACTTACTGTTGAACCTTTGTATCACTTAATACTGAACCCCTGAACTCTGCATCCCTTTAACCACTTGCCTACCAGGCACTAACACCCCCTTCCTGCCCAAGCCATTTTTCAGCTTTCAGGGCTGTCACACTTTGAATGACAATTGCGCGGTCATGCTACACTGTACCCGAACAAATTTTTTATCATTTTCTTCACACAAATAGAAATGTCTTTTGGTGGTATTTAATCACTGCTGTTTTTTTTACTTTTTTTCTGTCAGTAAATTTTGTAACTAAGTAATTTTTCGCCTTCACTGATGTGCGCTGATGAGGCGGCACCGATGGGCACTGATAGGGTGAACTGGTGGGCATTGGTGAGGTGGCACTTATGGGCACTGATGAGCTGGCACTTATGGGCACTGATGAGGTGGCACTGATAAGGAGGCACTAATATGCTGCACTTATGGGCACTGATAGGTGGCACTGATATGTGGCACTGATTAGCACTCATAGGCAGCACTGATGGGCACTGTTAGGTGGCACTGATGGGCACTAATAGGCGGCACTGGTGGGCACTGATAGGTGGCAGTGGCAGGCACTGATAGGCGGCACTGGTGGGCACGGATAGGCGGCACGGATAGGTGGTACAGATGGGCACTGATGGGGGACACTGATGGACATTGATGGACAGCAGTGGTGGGCATTGATGGGCAGCACTGATAGGCGGCACTGATTGCCAGCACTGACTGGCATGGCTAATGGGCACTGATTACCGGCATCTCCGTGTTTACATGTCACCAGCTGTGATTGGACACAGCCGATCACATGGTTAAAGAGAAGTGTACATGGCTCTTTACACAAATCAGGGTCGCGCCATGTCCTAGCAACATGGCGCTGCCACGATCGCTGCGTTGCGCACCCCTGCGTGCACACGAGAGCGGGCGTTCTGGGATGCCGTCATATGACAGCGTCCCAGAACAAGAGCTGCACTGCCCCACCGTCATTTGACGGTGGGCGGGTGGCAACCAGTTAAGCCATGGTTAATATTCAGCACAATAAAAACCACAGTCATTTTCAATGTGGCGTTCTACACGCACCACACTTTCTTTTTCTCCGACAGGATTGCAGACAGGCCCACTGCTTTTAGAAAACACCCCGTCACCAATTTAACTACAAGATGCTTACCAGAACTATCAAATTGTAAATAATAAAAGAAAATGAAAAAATAGTTAGGAACACATTAACCTTATGCAAATAAATGTTTTTATTGATAAGTTCTTGCCCTTGTACAGCCCATAGGCGTGCGCACAGGGTGTGCCGGGTGTGCCTGGGCACACCCTAATCACCCCATGTGCATTAGTATTATCCAGGAGCAGCACCAGGTGGGTGATTGGGGGTGCCAGTGACCAGTGTAAATGCCCCATTATATTAAAGTCTAGGTTCAACTTTAGGAACACGTTACACCCGTATTTAGGGTGTACCATAATATGCTCTCAATCAACTGTCTCCCACCATCAGAGCCCCTTTCTGTGACAGCAGGTGGCGTTCATGTGTGTTTGAACTTTGGCGTACACACCCTAATGCAATAGGCTGCGCACACCTATGGTACAGCCTGTAATGTTAATCCATTTAAAATATATATTTTTTGTGTACAGACATATGATTCTTCTGGTGGTTTGTTAGGACTCTAAATAGAAATTTGCTGTTGGATTAATTAGCCAATTAAATGCTAAGATAGGAGTTGTCACTCTACTGCTTCCCTGTAATGTAAAATGAGAATCCGCTGGCCATTGTAAATTCCCTTCTTATGGCCAGCCAAGTGGAAGGAGCTAGAAACTTGAATGGAAAGTTTTTTCCACTGGTGTTTCTTAGACATAAGATAGCATCAGTTCAGAAGGACACTCTGAAAGTGGAAGTGAACTCAAGAAGTGACTATTTGCTATATTATAGGGATAATTTAGCAATGTTTATTGTACATAAGCAGTACCCTGCAAAATGCATCTTTCATGTGAAATTCCGCCTGAAAAATAGTAGTGCACTTTCTAGTACAGTGGGGATACACTGCGCCTTTGGTTGCTAATCTCATGATATTTGAAGCAAGATTTGGAAGGGTCACTAGTGTGCTGCTCATTGATCTCCTTGTTGGAGACTCTGACACGAGGAAGCAAAGCCTTGCCTCTATTAAGATGGGGGCATCCATATAGACACACAGCACAGAACAAGGCATGGTAAGTCAGTAATGGAGAAAGATCATCTACAGGTAGACCATAGGCAATAAAGGGGATCAGTCCTTTGCTCTCTGTCTGCCTTTTTTGTGCACAGCTTCCAGAGTTCCAGTAGAGGAAATGTTTTATCACATTGGTAGCTATACCATTACTCTCTCATCTGTGAAGAGTTCAATTATCATGTGCGCCCTCTCAAAACAAATAGGGGTAATTATTTATTTGATTTGATTATGTTTTGTATTACGTACTATTCTATTGGAGTTTTGTAAAACACTGTTATTTTGTTATGCTATGCTTTAGTTTTTTTGCTTTAAAGTAGTAGTACTAAACTCTCATTGTATTGTTGCTATTGCTCCTCTCAAATATTAGTTAGAATAATGGGATTTTTGTTTAGTGCTCCAGTCCTACTTTTTAGCTGCTGTTCAGTGTTGCATGTCTTGCTTCATCACTTGTACTAACTTCATCCTGAAAGCTCACTTCAAAGACCCTTAGGACTGCATATCCCATGATTCCGTTGCGATGCCCTATTGCACATGTGTCTGATCAAAGCACCAAACGCTGCTTGTACTGTGCATGCATGTCAGTACAACACCAGAGAGCTTCCCGTACTGTGCATGTGTCCCTCAGCAATGCACCAGTGCTCTGTCCATAATGTGCTTGCATCCCTCAAGCACAACAGCTTAGTGCATACATCCCCCAAGCATGGCCTGTCAGGGAGACACTGCAAGGCAAAAGAGCCATCCTTTAGGTGTAAGCTCCACATCCCATTATTTAAAATGCAAATTACGCTGCAAAGACAAAAAAGGGGACAGGTAACAATAATGACATGAGGTACACTGTTACATTTATTCTCTGTTTTTCAATTGAGGGTTTGTTAACACTTTAATTATGTGTTTTTATATTATGTTTTTTAAAAGCAATGGGTGCTTTTGTTTATATTTGTGAATACAGCATTAAATAGGTTAACCATTCTGCTAAGGGCTCGCTCTTACACATTTTGGTGGGAATGCCCTCAAATCTAAAATTTTTGGGACTGCATTATGTGGCTGTATTCTACAGTTCAGTGGCGGCCCATCTATAGAGGGCGTCCGGTACACTAATCTACATACAGGGACGCCGGACCATGAATTCCAGTGGGGGGAAGTGTTTTTTGAAGCACGTGATTAGAGCCAGAGGCTCTAATAGGCTTTAAAAAAGGATGGGCTTGGGCACAGGGCACTGTACTCTGAGCCCACTCAGAGACGATAGCACATGAATATTCGCTATTTTCACACTACATCTCCATCCCACCAATCAGGAAGCAGGTCTGAGACCTGTTTCCCAATTGCCCAAAACATCAGGGGATCGTAATGGACATCTAGGAGTAGTAGGATTAGAGAGGACATGCACGGCGGAAGCCATGGAGAAAAGGACACTGGAGCCACTGCTCCCAGCCCACCGCCAGCCATCCGCCATGCTGAGGACACCGGAGCCGTTGCTGCCAGCCACCCGCTGCACTGAAGACACTGGAGCCGCTGCTGCCAGCCACCCGCCGCGTTGAGGACACCAGAGCTGCTGCTCCCAGCCCGCCACTGCTCGGAGGACAACGAAGCCACTGCTCCCAGCCCTCTGATGCGCTGAGAACACCGGATGTGGATGATGCCAGCCACCCGCCGCACTGAGGATACCGGAGCTGCTGCTCCCAGCCCGCCACCAGCCACCCGCCACGAGGACACCGGAATGACTGCCCGCAATCCATTGTCCGACACCTAGATGGGGTAAGTGCCGGACCGACCGGCAGACAGAGGGATAATAGTGCCACGCTGCCGTCCGCTCAGGGGGGGGTGGTCATTGTTTGCCGCCCCCCCAAAGAAAAATCTACCTACAGTTACAGGGGGGATTGCTTCCAACATACCACAAACCACCTTACTTTCTATCTTATTGGGTTCCTTCAAACCTATCAAAAAAGGTATTCTTAGACATTGGTTGACAGCAGCGAGATTGGTTATACCACACCATTGACGGTCGATACTGTTCCCCTCTGCGACTGTCTGTGACTGTATCCTAGACATTTATTATATTAAAAGGATGGAGTTCCTCATGGCCTATGAATTGTATACAAATGAACAATGCCATCAGATATAGGCCCCCTAGAGGATATTCAGGGAGTCAACAGAAATGCAGAATCTTTCTATGAAATCATAGTATGTCCCAGATATGACTAAGTGAAGTATTTCCATTGATGCCTACTCCTGGCTGCTCTAACCTTAATTTTAATTTAATTTTAATCCCCCTTTTCCACCACCCTCCCCCTTTTTCTCTTTTTTTTTCCTCTCTACCACATGTTCTATTTTTTTCCCCTCTTCTTTTCTGGGGTACTGTATTAAATACAATGAGTTGCTCTATGCCAAAATGAGTATTGTGGATTGTATATTTTTTGTATTGTATTGTGATTGGTGGTATGATAGTACCATTCATGTATAACATTTTGTATGTAAAAATGTTTCTCAATAAACTTAGATTGAATATACATTAATATACATTAAATAGGTTAATCATACAATACTATTAGATTGTAAACTCTAATGAGCAGGGCCCTCTGATTCCTCATGTATGAAATTGTATTGTAATTGTACTGCCGACCTCCATTTTGTAAAGCACTGTGCAATCACTCACATATTCAATCTCTGCCTCTGTAGTGGCACCTTCCCCTCCCCTCCAAAACATGTGCATAAATACCCTTCTTGACCCCTTACAGTCTAGCTTTTGCTTGCAGCACTCCACGGAAACTGCCTTACTAAAACTTACTAACGATTTACTAACTGCTAAAAACAACAGCCAGTACTCAATACTCCTACTACTTGACCTCTCTGCGGCCTTTGATACTGTTGACCACCTTGGCCTCTGAGATTCTGCTCTATCCTGGTTCTCTGCCTATCTATCACAGCGCTCCTTCAGTGTCACCTACAACTCTGTCTCCTCCTCTCCATTGCCCCTTTCTGTAGGGGTTCCCCAAGGCTCTGTTCTTGGACCCCTTCTCTTCTCTATCTACACCTCCTCCCTTGGTCACTTGATCACCACCCACGGCTTCCAATACCACTTATATGCTGATGACACCCAAATCTATCTGTCTACTCCTCACCTCACTCCTTCAGTCTCCTCTCGCATTACTAATTTACCAACTGACATATCAGCATGGATGACGCAGCACTCCCTTAACCTAAATCTCTCTAAAACTGAGCTATTAATATTCCCCCCGCCCTTGCCCCCTCCATGACTTTTTCATCAATATCAACAATACAACTATCAGACCCTCCCCTCACGCCAGGGTACTAGGTGTAATCCTAGACTCTGACTTGTCATTTCAGCCTCAAGTCCAATCATTGTCAAAAGTTTGTAGAATGCACCTCCGTAACATCTGTAAAATTTCGCCCCTTTTTAACAAATGAAACCACCAAGCTCTTCAACCCCTTTTTATCTCTCGCCTTGACTATTGCATTTCCCTTCTCATTGGCCTGCCTCTCCATAGGCTATACCCTCTTCAGTTTATCATGAATGCTGCTGACAGACTTATACACCTTACCAACTGCTCAGTATCTGCCAAACCTCTCCTCCAATTCCTACACTGGCTCCCAATCACCCAGCGAATTAAATTAAAAATACTAACCACAACATACAAAGCCATTCACAACTCTGCCCCGAGCTACATTACCAATCTTGTCTCCAAATATCACCCAAATCATCCTCTCCGCTCTTCTCAAGACCTTCTACTCTCAGTCTCTCTCATCTCCTCCTCCCATGCTCGTCTCCAGGATTTCTCCAGAGCCTCTCCCATCCTCTGGAACTTGCTACCTCCACCTGTCTGGTTATCTCCTACTCTTGCTACCTTCAGGCGATCCCTGAAAACTCATTTCTTCAGGAAAGCCTATCACGTCTCCAACTAATCTTTTACCACTTCCATCAGCTCATTCCCCATAGTTACAACCTTTTGTACCACCTGCCCCACCCTATTAGATTGTAAGCTCTTCTGAGCAGGGCCCTTTTAATCCTCTTGTATTTTATTGTAATATAACTGTATTGTCTCCCTGTTGTCGCTATATAAATCCTGTATAATAATAATCTGTTGGTGCTATATAAATCCTGTATAATAATAATATAGTATAATATAGTATATAGTAACTATCGGACAAAATTTATTATGGACAAGATACCATAGTTATAGCACCACATCCCTCAATGATAGATATAGTTGCAGATGTTTGGGATTTTTTAGGTGGATTTTAGGAAAAATCCAAGAAAATTTGAGTGGGGGGGGGGCAAGCAAAAGTAGTTTATAGAAACAGTTTAAAACTCAAAGTTTCATTCAGACCAGGAAATGTAGTTGCTTTAAGATAGTGAATCCAACGGGATTCTAGTTGTTGGTGTTTCTAGTCATTACTTCCTCCTCAAACATCCATAGGGATATGCTGGATTGCCTATATGTCATTTGTGGTTATTTTTCAATATATTTGCTTACTGTAGAATCAGCTAGTAATAAAGGCCAAAATTTGCTAATTATTTGTTTGACTTGGTTGTATTGTTTAGAGTAGGTAGTAATAATTCTAACTGGCTCATTTTTCTGTTGAGTTTTAACTTTATAGATCAGAGTATTTTGTGCATGAGCATTAGCTCTATTAACGCAATTTTTTAAAATCGCTATGAGTATAGTCTCTTTGTCGTAAACGTAAGTATAGATGGTTGGTTTCAATTTGAAAGTCTTCATTACTACTACAGTTCCTCCTCAATCTGAGGTACTGACTTTATGGGATGCTTTTTACAAGAGACTGAGGATGAGAGCTGGAGGTATGTAAAATGGTGTTGCCGGCAGACAACTTCCTGAACAATGAAGTGCTCAGGGATCCATCTGACTTGACAAAAATTGTAACATCCAAGAAGGTAATAGATTGTTGGTTACATGAAATTTTAGACTATGCCACCCCCCAAAAAAAAACAACCATCAGCCGCCACTGTTTGTACCTCTTATAATCTATGAGGAAACTTCGTTATTGATTAATATTGTTTTATGAGTTTATTGTCAGTAATAACTTTCTTACACCATATTTTACTAACCAGATCTCATTAAAATTAAAATTGATGGTTTTCAATGAGTTACAGAACTTTCAAAACCTAATTTCTTCTTATTAGGGATGAGCCAAACACCCCCCGATTCGGTTCGCACCAGAACCTGCGAACGGACCGAAAATTCGCACGAACGTTAGAACCCCATTGAAGTCTATGGGACTCGAACGGTCAAAATCAAAAGTGCTAATTTTAAAGGCTAATTTGCATGGTATTGTCCTAAAAAGGGTTTGGGGACCCGGATCCTGCCCCAGGGGACATGTATCAATGCAAAAAAAACATTTTTAAAACGGCCATTTTTTCGGGGGCAGTGATTTTAATGATGCTTAAAGTGGAAAAAAAAGTGAAATATTCCTTTAAATATCGTACTTGGGGGGTGTCTATAGTATGCCTGTAAAGTGGCGCGTGTTTCCCGTGCTTAGAACAGTCCCTGCACAAAATGACATTTTTAAAGTAATAAAAGTCATTTAAAACTGCTTACGGCTTTAATGTAATGTCCGGTCCGGTGTAGCTCCAGCCAAAAAATCTATTTTTAAGCTTTTTGGAAAACATAGGGAAGGGTTATCACCCCTGTGACATTTATTTTGCTGTCTGTGCACCTCTTCAGAAGATTTTACCTCACTTTCTGTCCCAATGACAAATGTTTTTTGACAATTTGGGGCTTTTAGTGAAACAAGGATTGGTGATAAAGCACCAGTGGAGAGGAGACACGTTTTTCCCATATTAACTGTTAGAGGAGAGAATTTCCCTTCCTAGGGGTAGATTTCATCTCACTTCCTATTGTCTCCTTAGGTATGCAAGAAGGAGTCGTTTGTAAGTTGGATGTTGAAAGTAGGGGCCTGCCCTATATACTCTGCAGAAATTGGGGCCTTAGGTGTTGGTGTTGCCACAACACTGTAATGCCCCGTACACGATCAGATTTTCCGACGGAAAATGTGTGATAGGACCTTGTTGTCGGAAATTCCGAATGTGTGTAGGCTCCATCACATTTTCCATCGGATTTTCCGACACACAAAGTTTAAGAGCAGGCTGTAAAATTTTCCGACAACAAAATCCGTTGTCGGAAATTCCGATCGTGTGTACACAAATCCGACGGACAAAGTGCCACGCATGCTCAGAATAAATAAAGAGATGAAAGCTATTGGCCACTGCCCCGTTTATAGCCCCGGCGTACGTGTTTTACATCACCGCGTTTAGAACGATTGGATTTTCCGACAACTTTGTGTGACCGTGTGTAAGCAAGACAAGTTTGAGCCAACATCCGTCGGAAAAAATCCTAGGATTTTGTTGTTGGAATGTCCGAACAAATTCCGACTGTGTGTACGGGGCATAAGCCCTCACAGTTACTCTTGTTGGGCCCAGGAACGGGCTCTGCTGTGAAATATTAGATCAAGAATTGTAATTACATGCCCCTGTTGAACAGGGTCAGAAAAATTGGGCCTTTGGTGGTGGTGGTGCTGGTGCCACAACACTGTAAGTCCTCACAGTTACTCTTGGTGGGAGCAGAAACAGGCCCTGCTGTGAAATATTAGATCAAGAATTGTAATTACATGCATCTGTTGAACAGGGGCAGAAAAATTGGGCCTTTGGTGGTGGTGTTGCCACAACACTGTAAGTCCTCACAGTTACTCTTGGTGGGAGCTGGAACGGGCCCTGCTGTGAAATATTAGATCAAGAATTGTAATTACATGCACCTGTTGAACAGGGTCAAAAAAATTGGGCCTTTGGTGGTGGTGGTGCTGGTGCCACAACACTGTAAGTCTTCACAGTTACTCTTGGTGGGCGCAGAAATGGGCCCTGCTGTGAAATATTAGATCAAGAATTGTAATTACATGTCCCTGTAATTACATGCCACAGGGGCAGAAAAGTTGGGCCTTAGGCACTGGTGCCACAACACTGCAACCCCTCACCGATACTCTAGTTGGAGCACAGGAATGAGCCTTGCTGCAAAGTATTGCATCAAAAATTGTAATTACATGCCCCTGTTAGACAGGGGCTGAATAATTGGGCCTTAGGCACTGGTGCTGGTGCTACAACACTGCAACCCCTCACAGATACTCTAGTTGGAGCACAGGAACAAGCCCTGCTGCAAAGTATTGCATCAAAAATTGTAATTACACGCCCCTGTTAGACAGGGGCTGAAAAATTGGGCCTTAGGCACTGGTGCTGGTGCTACAACACTGCAACCCCTCACAGATACTCTAGTTGGAGCGAAGGAACAAGCCCTGCTGCAAAGTATTGCATCAAAAATTGTAATTACACGTCCATGTTAAACAGGGGCTGAAAAATTGGGCCTTAGCCACTGGTGGCGGTGCCCAGAACCAAAAATATTCTTACAAGCTATCACCATGATCATTGAGGAGGAAGAGGATAATCACTCAGCATAACAGGATAGTCACTCAGCATTAGCATAGGCAGTCTTGAAGGAATCTGACATTTCAAAAAAAATTATTCGGTTACATCAGCATCAGGTGCTTGGTAGCTGGTGGTGATCCAAGACTGATTCATTCTTATGAAGGTCAGTCGATCGACTGAGTCAGTGGACAGGCGCACCCTGTGATAGGTTATAAAACCCCCAGCAGCACTGAATGTGCGTTCCGAAAGAACGCTGAATGCAGGACAGGCCAGTAGCTCAATTGCATACTGTGCAAGCTATGGCCAGTGATTCGTCCTCAAGACCCAGTAACCCGGAGGATTTTTGGTGGGAAATGTGTCCAAGTCAGATCTTGCCCCTAGGTATTCCTGCACCATGTAAAACAGACGCTGGTGATGGTTGCTGGAACCGATCATACCTTGGGGCTGCGGACTAAAAAATTGTCTGAATGCATCAGTCAGACGGCCACCTTCTCCACCGCTCCTTCTTTGACTGACCGAAGCCTCAGCAACACGTTGTCCAGGAACAGGAGTTTGTAACCTCCCAGTCTCTGGGAACGCGTTGCACAGACCTTTCTGCAATGCCTCCCGAAGATGTTTCATCCTCTGCTCCCTCTGCGATGGCAAGATAAGGTCCGCAACCTTACCCTTGTAACGTGGATCAAGGAATGTTGCCAGCCAGTATTGATCCCTCTCCTTGATACCACGAATACGAGGATCCTTCCGCAGGCTTTGCAGGATCAGGGAGGCCATGCAGCATAGGTTTGTTGAGGCATTCGGTCCGGAGTCCTCTGGGTCACTAAGGACGACATGATCCGCAGCCACCTCCTCCCAGCCACATACAAGTCCATGGGTTTCTTGGGACTGTAAATGATCCCTTAAAGACTGCTGCTGATGCTGAGTGCCAGGCTCCACCTCCATGCTGACACAATCCTCCTCTTCCTCCTCCTCCTCCTCGTCCTCCTCCTGTGTGATCGGCGGGCATGCAGAAACACTGTCTGGATAAAGGGGGCCTTGAGAGCTAAGGAAGTCCTCCTCTTCCTGCCTCTGTTCTGCCTCAAGTGCCCTGTCCATTATTCCATGCAGCGTGTGCTCCAACAGGTGGACAAGGGGGACAGTGTCACTGATGCATGCACTGTCACTGCTCACCATCCTCATGGCCTCCTCAAATGGTGACAGGACAGTGCATGCATCCCTGATCATGGCCCACTGGCATGGGGAAAAAAAAAAAGCTCCCCTGACCCTGTCCTTGTGCCATAGTCGCACAGGTACTCATTGATGGCCCTCTGCTGCATGTGCAGCCGCTGCAGCATGGCCAACGCTGAGTTCCACCTGGTGGGCATGTCACAGATTAGGCGGTTCTTGGGCAGGTTCATTTCCTTTTGGAGGTCAGCCAGCTGAGCACTGGCCTGCCTCAGGACATCCTGTAAGCCCGGGTACCTGCCCAAGAACTACTGCACCACCAAGTTAAGGACATGAGCCAAACAGGGCACATGGGTCAGTTGTCCCTGTAGGAGGGCGGAGAGGAGGTTGGTGCCATTGTCGCAAACCACCATACCTGCCTTAAGCTGGCGTGGCGTCAACCACCTCTGAACCTGCCCCTGCAGAGCTGACAGTATCTCTGCCCCAGTGTGGCTCCTGTCCCCCAAGCACACCAGCTCAAGCACTGCATGGCATCTTTTGGCCCGCGTGCTTGCATAGCCCCTTAAACGCCTACGGAGCACCGCTGGTTCCAAAGTCAAATCAGCACAGGAAGAGGCCATGGAGGAAGAAGAAGAGGAGGGGGTGGAGGAGGGAGGTGTGGCGGAATCACCACTAGTAGTATTTTGGGGGCATGGTAGCAGAACAACCTCCAACACTACTGCACCCTGTCCTGCATACTTCTCAGCTGCCAGAAGAGTCACCCAGTGCGTGGTGAAAGATAGATAACGTCCCTGCCCATGCCTGCTGGACCATGAGTCAGCGGTAATATGCACCTTACCTCTGACCACCCTGTCTAGCGAGGCCAAGACATTGCCTTCCACATGCCGATAGAGAGCCGGAATCGCCTTCCGTGAGAAAAAGTGGCGTTTGGGAACCTGCCACTGAGGAACCGCACATTCCACAAACTCACGGAAGGGGGCAGTGTCTACCAACTGAAAAGGCAGCAGTTGAAGTGCTAGCAAATTAGCCAAGCTAGCATTCAACCGCTGGGCATGTGGATGGCTGGGAGCGAATTTCTTTCGGCGGTGCAGCAGCTGGGGCAGGGAAATTTGCCTGGTACAATCTGACGTCGGTGTACCGATAGCAGATTGCCCCAAGTACTTGGCTGTGACACACCTAATTCTACACCTTCATTCCTCTCAGTGCAGGTCTCAGAGAGGACTGAAGGTATAGTGGGGTTGGAGATCCCAGCTGATGAGGAGCAAGGAGAGGTCCTCTTTGTTCTTTGGTGTGGGTCTTTTAGGTACACTTGCCAACAAACTGCATGGCAGGTCAACATATGTCTGGTCAAGCATGTGGTGCCCAAGCGGGAGATGTTTTGGCCACGAGAGATACTCTTGAGACATATGTTGCAAATAGCAGCAGTGGGATCTGATGCACTCATCTCAAAAAAGGCCCACACCAAAGAACTTTTGGAATAACGTGCAGAGACAGCAGCACCCTGCACATGCGGAGCTCTGCAGTGTGATGCGGTCGGTGTGCTGCCCTCAAGCTGGCCCCTGGAGGGCATCCTGCCTTGTTGGTGATGTGCCTTCTCCTCCTCTCTCCTATCAGGCACCCACGTGGAGTCAGTGACCTCATCATCCCCTCCCTCCTCATCACTGGAGCAAAGCTGGCAGTATGCTGCAGCTGGGGGAACATGACTGCCAGATTGCTGTCCTTCTTGGGCACCCCCTCTCTCTGGGCTCACGGTACTGCCTTCCTCTAGCTGGGTACCATCATCGGAGCCTTCAAAATGCTGGGCATCCTCCTGGAGCATGTACCCAACACTGTGGTCAAACAGTTCGGGGGACTCCTCAGGAGGACATGGTGGGGCTAGGGAAGGAGTGACTGATGCCATTGAGCCGAGGGAAGAGGCCGCGTTGGCAGCTGCTTTGCCAGACAAGGTACCCTGAGCCTGTGTGAGAGAGGATGAGGAGGATGAGGATGGCTTGGTCATCCACTCTACCAAGTCTTCCGCATGTTGCGGCTCAACATGGCCAGCTGACGAAAAAAAGGACAAGCGTGTCCCATGGCCACGTGCTGATGAGGATGCACCATCTCCACGACTAGCACTGTTGCCTCTAGACACAGAGCTTGCTTGCCCTCTTTTATTGGCTTGTGACTGTCTGCCTCACCTTGTTGGCCAGCCAGACATACTAATGGCCTGCAGTGAGATGTAGCTGCAGAAAGCTGGGATGTATATATATATATATATATATATATATATATATATATATATATATATATATATACTGATACTGCAGCTAGCAGAATCAACTGCCTGCCTGTAGTATTATTAGTATGAGAACACCAGCAATTGTCTTCAGGTAGCTTTAGGACGTGCAGAGGATGCAGTACACTAACTGTATATACTGTAACTGCTTGCCTGTGGTATTAATAGGAGCAGAACAACAGCAATCGTCTTCAGGTAGCTTTAGGTGCACACTGTGCAGAGGACGCAGTACACTAACTGTAAATACTGTAGCTGCCTGCCTGTGGTATTAATAGGATCAGAAGAACACCACCAATTTTATTCAGGTAGCTTTAGGTGCACACTGTGCTGAGGACACAGTACACTAACTGTAAATACTGTAGCTGCCTGCCTGTGGTATTAATATAGGATCAGAAGAACACCACCAATTTTATTCAGGTAACTTTAGGTGCACACTGTGCAGAGGATGCAGTACACTAACTGTAAATACTGTAGCTACCTGCCTGTGGTATTAATATAGGAATAGAAGAACACCACCAATTTTTTTCAGGTAGCTTTAGGTGCACACTGTGCAGAGGACACGGTGCACTAACTATAAATACTGTAGCTGCCTGCCTGTGGTATTAATAAGAGCAGAACAACAGCAATTGTCTCCAGGTAGCTTTAGGTGCACACTGTCCAGAGGAGGCACTACACTAACTGTAAATGCTGTAGCTGCCTGCCTGTGGTATTAGTAGGATCAGAAGAACACCACTAATTTTCTTCAGATAGCTTTAGGTGCACACTGTACAGAGGACACAGTGCACTAACTGTAAATACTGTAGCTGCCTGCCTGTGGTATTAATCGGAGCAGAACAACAGCAATTGTCCCCAGGTAGCTTTAGGTGCACACTGTGCAGAGGATGCACTACACTAACTGTAAATGCTGTAGCTGTCTGCCTGTGGTATTAATAAGATCAGAAGAACACCACTAATTTTCTTCAGGTAGCTTTAGGTGAACACTGTGCAGAGGAAACAGTACACTAACTGTAAATACTGTAGCTGCCTGCCTATGGTATTAATAGGAGCAGAACAACAGCAGCTGTCTCCAGGTAGCTTTAGGTGCACACTGTGCAGAGGACTCACTACACTAACTGTAAATAATGTAGCTGCCTGCCTGTGGTATTAATAGGATGAGAAGAACACCACTAATTTTCTTCAGGTAGCTTTAGGTGCACACTGTGCAGGGGATGCACTACACTAAATTGTAAATACTGCAGCTGCCTGCAGTACTGTACTAATAGGATCAGAAGAACACCACTAATTTTCTTCAGGTAGCTTTAGGTGCACACTGTGCAGAGGTAGCACTACACTAACTTGTGAATACTGCAGCTGCCTGCGGTACTCATAGGATCAGAAGAACACCACTAATTTTCTTCAGGTAGCTTTAGGTGCACACTGTGCAGAGGACGCAGTACACTAACTGTAAATAATGTAGCTGCCTGCCTGTGGTATTAATAAGAGCAGAACAACAGCAATTGTCTCCAGGTAGCTTTAGGTGCACACTGTGCAGAGGATGCACTACACTAACTGTAAATGCTGTAGCTGCCTGCCTGTGGTATTAATAGGATCGGAAGAACACCACTAATTTTCTTCAGGTAGCTTCAGGTGCACACTGTGCAGAGGACACAGTGCACTAACTGCAAATACTTTTGCTGCCTGCCTGTGGTATTAATAAGAGCAGAACAACAGTAGCTGTCTCCAGGTAGCTTTAGGTGCACACTGTGCAGAGGACTCACTACACTAAGTGTAAATACTGTAGCTGCCTGCCTGTGGTATTAATAGGATGAGAAGAACACCACTAATTTTCTTCAGGTAGCTTTAGGTGCACACTGTGCAGGGGATGCAGTACACTAAATTGTAAATACTGTAGCTGCCTGCGGTACTGTACTAATAGGATCAGAAGAACACCACTAATTTTCTTCAGGTAGCTTTAGGTGCACACTGTGCAGAGGACGCACTACACTAACTTGCAGAGGCGGCTCTCTAATTAGGCAAATTAGGCGGTCCCCTAAGGCCTCGCACTCACTGGGGCCTCGCGGCCGCCTAATTTTCCTGTTCTCAATCACTGAATTTGACGCCGGCGGCTCCGCCTACCCCCACTGGGACTCTGTGGCTTAGGAGCTGATGGACAAATCAGATACTGCCCGCAGCCTGAGGAATAGCGGCCTCATCACAGAGCGTCCCAGTCCGTGGGGCCTCATGTGTAAGTTTTGCCTAAGGCCTCACAAAGCCTAGAGCTGCCTCTGCTAACTTGTAAATACTGCAGCTGCCTGCGGTACTGTACTTATAGGATCAGAAGAACACCACTAATTTTCTTCAGGTAGCTTTAGGTGCACACTGTGCAGAGAACGCACTACACTACCTTGTAAATACTGCAGCTGCCTGTGGTACTGTACTAATAGGATCAGAAGAACACCACTAATTTTCTTCAGGTAGCTTTAGGTGCACACTGTGCAGAGGACGCACTACACTAACTTGTAAATACTTCAGCTGCCTGCGGTACTGTACTAATAGTATCAGAAGAACACCACTAATTTTCTTCAGGTAGCTTTAGGTGCACACTGTGCAGAGAACGCACTACACTAACTTGTAAATACTGCAGCTGCCTGCGGTACTGTACTAATAGGATCAGAAGAACACCACTAATTTTGTTTAGGTAGCTTTAGGTGCACACTGTGCAGAGGACGAACTAAACTAACTTGTAAATACTGCAGCTGCCTGCGGTACTGTACTAATAGGATCAGAAGAACACCACTAATTTTCTTCAGGTAGCTTTAGGTGCACACTGTGCAGGGGATGCACTACACTAAATTGTAAATAATGCAGCTGCCTGCGGTACTGTACTAATAGGATCAGAAGAACACTACTAATTTTCTTCAGGTAGCTTTAGGTGCACACTGTGCAGAGGACGCACTACACTAACTTGTAAATACTGCAGCTGCCTGCGGTACTGTACTTATAGGATCAGAAGAACACCACTAATTTTCTTCAGGTAGCTTTAGGTGCACACTGTGCAGAGAACGCACTACACTAACTTGTAAATATTGCAGCTGCCTTTGGTACTGTACTAATAGGATCAGAAGAACACCACTAATTTTGTTTAGGTAGCTTTAGGTGCACACTGTGCAGAGGACGCACTAAACTAACTTGTAAATACTGCAGCTGCCTGCGGTACTGTACTAATAGGATCAGAAGAACACCACTAATTTTCTTCAGGTAGCTTTAGGTGCACACTGTGCAGAGGAAGCACTACACTTACTTGTAAATACTGCAGCTGCCTGCAGTACTGTAATAAAAGGATCAGAAGAACACTACTAATTTTCTTCAGGTAGCTTTAGGTGCACACTGTGCAGAGGATGCACTACACTGGGGATATGCAATTAGCGGACCTCCAGCTGTTGCAGAACTACAACTCCCATGAGTCATAGCAAGACTGACAGCCACAAGCATGACACCCAGAGGCAGAGGCATGATGGGACTTGTAGTTTTGCAACAGCTGGAGTTCCGCTAATTGCTTATCTCTGCACTACACTAACTTGTAAATACTACAGCTGCCTGTGGTACTGTACTAATAGGATCAGAAGAACACCACTAATTTTCTTCAGGTAGCTTTAGGTGCACACTGTCCGGAGGACGCACTACACTAACTTGTAAATACTGCAGCTGCCTGCGGTACTGTACTAATAGGATCAGAAGCACACCACTAATTTTCTTCAGGTAGCTTTAGGTGCACACTGTGCAGAGGACGCACTACACTAACTGTAAATACTGTAGCTAATAGGACTAATAGGATCAGAAGAACGCCAGCAATTTTCTTCAGGTAGCTGTAAATACTGTAAAAACACCTGCCTGCCTGTCAGTAGTAGGAAAAGAATAACAGGAAAGGATCTAGCTAAACTGAATACAGTATATATATATATATATATATATATATATATATATATATATATATATATAAAACACCTAGGATGTATATATATACACAATACACTGTAAGTTCAGCTAACTGATTCGCCTGCCTACTCTAACTTAAATCAAATGACACTGTCTCTCTGTCTATCTATCTCTCTCTCAATGCCGGAACACACTACTCAGGGCCGCCGTGTAGGCGGCCTTATATAGTGTGGGGCGTGTACTAAACCCCCTGAGCCATAATTGGCCAAAGCCACCCTGTCTTTGGCCAATTACGGCTCTCTGTATAGATGGCACTGTGATTGGCCAAGCATGAGGATCATAGTGCATGCTTGGCCAATCATCAGCCAGCAATGCACTGCGGTGTTCGTAATTTGGCCAACGAACAGGCGATGTTCGAGTCGAACATGCGTTCGATTTGAACACGAAACTCATCCCTACTTCTTATACTTCTTCATTGAATAATCAAGCATTAGTATGGCTAGGTGAGCATGTGTTTACATTTTACTGGCTGTGAAGTCTTACAGAGCTAACAAACCAATAGCATGAAATAGAAAGATGTATTGGTACCAGTTTCCAGGTGGCCTAAATGCTAAGTACAAATGTTCAATGGCCTGTCTTGTAGTTGACTGACTAAAGGTAAACTCAAAACATAGGTGAAAGGTTTGCGCATTCATTTAAAAGGTTTACTCTTTTGGTTACAGCATGCAGAAGCTTTTCAATGTGTATAAGCTTTGTTTTTATCATTCTACTGATTTATTACTATTTTTGCAGCTTTAGTGTACGCCTTTGTAAGCATTCTCTGGGTTATTAATACATAGGATTAGGGCTTTTGTGCTCATGTGTTAAAGATGTAAATGTTTTCTGTAGGATGGGACAGGTGGTGCACAGTGTTTATATTCAGGTTAAATGATGCCCAGTACATACATTTCACTTAAATACAAAGACAATAGAAGATCCAGCTCAGGAGGTTATGACAATACACAATGTGAAGACATTCTCAAATTTGGTTATGTTATAAAGCATTTTAAAGGGGGTGTTCCCCTTTGCCCTAGGACTCCTTGTGTGTGTGTTTTGTTTCTCTTTTGTGCCCAGCCATGTGCTGTCAACCTTTTATTTCTGCTTTCACAGTATAGTCCCTTATGATTGCTTCCCCCAGCTCTGTTTAATTATTGTCTTATTGCTATGGGCTTTTGCTGTGCAGGGCAAATTGGTGGTATCCCACTGTGATGGAGGCATGCTCTGCAAATCTTATAGGACAATTCAATATTATAGTGGTTAGTTCCAAGAATTAACAGTAGAAGGAAAGAGAGTGTATCAAACTATATTGAAATGTTGTAGTGCCTGTTTGTCTAGACCTTGTAAGAGGACATGGGGCCACACAATGCGATTGGAGTAGAAGTGGTTTAACATTAAGCTGTGTAGGGTTTTTTTCACTGTTAAGGCGGTAAGAATGTGGGACTCTCTTCCACAATTGGTGGTGTCAGTAGGGAGTATTGATATTTTTAAAAGACTCTTGGACGGGCATCTTAGAGAACACAACATACAGAGATATGGGAAATGATTATCAACACTGACGCACATACACCTACACAGGTTGAACTGGATGAACTATTGTCTTTATTCAACCTTACCTACTATGAAACTGTTACCATGGATCAAGCCTTATTTCATATACCAAAAGGACAAACCATACAGTAAATAACAATATCTAGGAGGGGGATTCAAATATATAAATACAACTGATAAAAAAAATTATCCAAGGTTGGGATATTACTTATACTGTATGGGAGAAGAAGTATTTCCCATGAATCTCCTATAACAGGGGGTTCATGGGAGATGGGGATTTTAATGTGCTCAGATAGTAGTAATTACTCAAAAATAGTCCATATAAAATCAATGCATTTTATTTGTACAAAACTTTAGAAACAAAAGCATATTATGTTTTACATTTTGACATACAGTACACAAATTCCGCATAGGGATAAATCCCAGAGGGTGTATGGATCTGGACTGACGCGTTTCGCCCAAGATGAGATGTAGCTGAAGATGTAATACTAAAGGAATTTGTAAATCTGAGACCTATCATTGCACACAAATGCAATCAATCCATTAAAGATGTTGTGACATCTAGCCACTTTAGAAGAGGAGGGAAAAGTGATCCTTGTACAAGACTTCCCGGAGGGACCTTTCCATGCAGAGATTGTGGCTATTGTCAATACATAGCAGACAAACCCTTTCAGACCTTGCCAAACAGAAAGAGATTCATACCACATTTTTTATCATGTCAAACAGTAGGCATTGTATACATAATGAAATGCACTTGTCAAGCGTTTTACGTGGGTAAAATGAAACATAGATTTTGGGAACGAATACGTGACCATGTTAAATATGCTAAAGTAGCAATCTGGAGAGCCCTATTACTTGCCAGTCGCCACTTCACCCACTGTCATAGTTACACATCACAAGGCCTTAAATTCTTTGCATTGGAGTGTATCCACCCACATCCATGTGGGGGACAGTTTGCCAAACTATACTGCAGCATGAATGTCGATGGATCTATACGCTAAATGTATGTAAGAATACAGGTTTTAATGAGAAACATAGCTTTGCTCCATTCTTGAAGAGCTGTTACATCCTGTACGCTCTTCCCTTTCCCCCTCACTCGCCCTTCCCCCCTCCGCCCCTCCCCATGATTAGTTTATTATTGTAATGCTTGAGGAAGGAAGGAGAAATTCAGATCAAGCACCATTATTATATTCCCCGATTGTTGTTTTTTTTTTTTTTTTTCTTGTGGAGCACATTTTGCTTCTCTGATCCTATGGATGGCACACTATTTGTGAGTATGTCCCCCTTTGTTAATAGCTTTTTATGATTTGTCTGCCGGTCTTTTCCTTTGATATATTCTGTGCAATTCTGGTGGCTACTGATTTTTATGTTGTTGTATTTGAGGTTGTGTGACACTATGGCTGTTTGGGGAGACACCTTGGTCATTTGTGGATGGGTTGTCACTGCGTCTCACTTCTGGTTTGACGTCATGCTTGGATCCGACGTTACTTCTGGTTTATACCGGAAGTGTGTCAGCACTATGGAGGAACGTCGCTAGATGTGCACGTTTGTGGTCTTTTTGAGCAGTATGGGGAAAGGGAAGAGAGGGAGAAGCTACACTACCCTGCTTTCTTGTGGTACTACCAGTACATCTGGAAGCCTTTGCTGGGTGGTTCTATCTGGCCTTTTCTCCTGTCCAATTTAGGTGAGCCTGATTGTATATTTTTGTCAAGCCCACCAGCATACGTTTGGCTATAGTTCAGCATTTTTATAAATAGCTTGTACCTATGTATATCTTTTGCAGACTTTGTTTGTTTTCTGGATTGGCTGGTCTTTATGATTTTAGCTGGTTCTTAGCCCATGTTGGGGATTTTCCCTAGGAAGAGCATTTAATCTTTATATACCTCCTCCTCTTTTTGTCTTTGGCTCACTCTGACCACGCATTCATTTGGTAAGTCAGTGCTAACCCCCATGATGCTTTTCTAAGTTTTGCACATAACATTTTTTCATTTTTCATTTATTATCACACCCTTTTTTAATTTCCCTTCACCATATTTATTCTTCAGATGGCTTTCACTCGATGGTTACCCCTCTGTTTCTTCTGACCCCTACAGTATATCTGTTGTGGATCTCAGCACATTTTATACTATATAGGGTGTGTGAATCATATTTTTCTTTGTCACTTTCACTTGTTACTCTCCATTTCACAACAATCTTTACCCAAACTGACAGGTGTTTTTACAATCCACAAACAATACCATTGCTGATGCAAATTTAAAACGAGTCACTTTTTTTGTGCTTTTTATTATTTCCAAATAATCATAATTTGAGCCCAAAAAATGTGATATGTGTACCAACATCATAAATCAAATGTAATTTCCAAAAATGTGAGGGTAATATCACTATTCTACACTGACCCACAAAGAACCAGCAAATATCACAGAATAAATCAAGAATAACTCTTGAGTAATGTAATTCCATCACCTGTATATCCAAAGAAATGCGGTATTTATGTGTATGTATGTTTAGGAGGTTCTCACATGTGGCAGCTCTGTGGCTTAAAGGTTAGAACTTCTGCCGAGTGTCTGGGTTCAAATCTCAAACATGCTGCTTCATGTAGAGAAGTTGTCTCATCTCCCAGGTCCTATAACTATGTCTAAATGTAGTATTTATGTGTAGGAGGGTTCCACCATCATTGTAAATCTTTCCAGATACACTATCTAGCCAAAAGTGTTGGGATGCCTGCCTTTACACACACATGAACTTTAATGGCAGCCCAGACTTAGACCGTAGAGTTAAAATTTGATTTGGCCCACTCTTTGCAGCTAGAACAGCTTCTGGGAAGGCTAGGAATGCTGTCCACAAGGTTTAGTGTGTCTATGAGAATGTTTGACCATACTTCCAGAAGTGCATTTGTGAGGCCAGGCAGTGATGTTGGATGAGAAGGCCTGGCTTGCAGTCTCTGCTCTAATTCAGCCAAAAGGTGTTCTATTGGGTTGAGGTCAGGACTCTGTGCAGGTCAGTCAAGTTCCTCCACCCCAAACTCGCTCATCCATGTCTCTATGGACCTTGCTTTGTGCACTGGTGTGCAGTCATGTTGGAACAGGAAGGGGCCATCCCCAAACTGTTCCCACAAAGTTGGGAGCATGCAATTGTCCAAAATGTCTTGGTATGCCGATGCCTTAAGAGTTCCCTTCACTGGAACTAAGAGGCAAGCCCAACCCCTGAAAAACTACCCCACATCATAATCCCCACTCCACCAAATGATATGGACCAGTGCACAAAGCAAGGTCCATAAAGACATTGATGAGTAAGTTTGGGGTGGAGGAACTTGACTGGCCTGCACAGAATCCTCACCTCAACACAACAGATGAATGAATTAGATGGGGGTGAATTAGAGCGGTGATGAAGAAAGAATGGAAGAATGGCCAAACGAAGAGTTGAAGCTGTTACCCTACGGACTACGACTGGGATGCCATTACAGTTCATGTGAGTTTAAAGGCAGGTGTCCCAGTACTTAGGCCAATATATTGTATATTGCTTGTGACACCGAGCATTGCTATGGACTTAGGGCTGGTTCACACCACAGAGATGCAGAAAACATGGGTGAGGCTGTCTGCTGGCTAAGTGCATAGCAATTCTGAGTAGCAATTCTGTCTAGCAGCACTGGGGTTGCTGGTTCAATTCCCCAACATGCTAATGCTTGTGTTGAAGTTAATATGTTCTCCCTGTGTGGGTTTCTCACCACAATCCAAAGACATGCTGGCACTTTATTTGTCTCCTGTCGAAATAGTCTCTAAAGTAAGAAAGTTAGTTTTGGACTTTAGATTGGAAGCTCATTACAGCCAGGACTGATGTTAATGTTTGTTAGCACTAATCATGCCCATGGACTTGGACATTTAAAATTGTAGGGTTTACACTGCGCAGGTACATATGCTTAGAAAACGGTTGCTTTGTTTATGTGCATGCAAATGGACTTTGATCTTTGGCCTGTAGTTGGAGATTTGATGCACATATCCAAGGGCTAACACAGTTGCAAATATTATTGGGTTCCTGCTCATCAGATGCAATCACTTTAAACATACACGAAGAGACAGATTGAAAGATACTGGTGGGAGTGTACTTCTATTGGGCGTGTGTCAGTGTGCTAACAATACAACCTATCTTATATAAAGGGCTGCAGTAGGGGGGTTTGTTTGGCCTGAGAAGGCCAGGTTATTTGTTGTGATTTGTGGGGGAGAAGGAATGATATTGTGCATACTGACAAACGCACAACTAGGGCTGTTTGTTTGCTGAAACTTTTTTTAATCAAAAGTGGGTTTATGGGGCCATGCTGTCAATGTTGTGTGTGTATTGTTCCTGTCTGACCATGCAAACATGGTTTGGGAGCATGTGCTGACCTTCTACTCTTTGATCTCATTGCTTAATCATGTACACAGAAATGCAGCTTCCAGCAGAACATGGTCACCTATATATGTATGTGTGTGGAATGTGGGATAAAAATGTGATGTGTTGCCCATTATACACTGAAAGTAAAGCTGTGTCCACTCTAAGGTTTAGACAAAATTTAGATTGTAAGCTCATATGAGCAGGACCCTTAAAACCCAATTGCTAACTGTTTTGCTAAATGTAGCACCATTTATCCTGTATAAATTGTTTGAAGTTAGTAAATAAATGTACATAATTTAGTTTCTGCTGACAAAATAAAACTACATTATTGAGTGTGTTGTGTTTTCTTTTTTCTCTTTTCTTTCTTCTTTTTAATTAGTTTTGGGGAAGTGCAATATCTTTCTTTTATATCTTATAATTTCTATATGTATTTGTGCACCAAAAAAAAAAACTAATCTCTTCAGTACACCTGCAAGTAAATGATAATGGTGGAATCTTTATATATAACAGCTGTGGAGAATTGCAGGTAATTAATTCAGCTGGTGGATAGGCAGTGTTGTATGTATCAGCCCTGGTTCACATTGGTGCGATTTGACATGTCAAATCAGTGGCAATTGCACCATTCTAATTGGTGGGGCGCCGCAATTTCCAAAAGTAGTTTCTGTACTACTTTTTGGTGACTTCGGGTGCGATTTTTATTGACATCAGTGCAGAAACCTGCACAGATGTCCCTGAAATTCCTCCCCACAGTCGGGACTGACATGAGGGAATGAAATCTTTTGAGTTCAGCTGAACTCACACGATTTCCTCCTGCTGTCGGTGTGAACCAGGGCTCAAACTGGGCTTTTGTAATTCAGCTTCTGCTATCCCAGGGACACCATTTCTTATTGAACTCCCTTAAGTTTACCTTCAAATATCATATGTAGAAATACAGATTTGCATATCTGAAAATAAATAAAAATAAAGCAATTTCTAAACATGGTTGCGATCAAATATTTGCAGCTGCGATCAAAAAAGCATGGTTTCACCTTCTGACCCGGAAGTTAGTCATTATAATTACCCGGAATATAAGAAATGTGGGTTGCCCCGCACTTATGGAATAAAATGAAATTAAATGAAGAGAACTGCTGCCCCTACCGATACAACCACCTAAATGGAATGTAAATATAATGAAAAGTGAGGGAAGGTAGGTGTGGCACTTTTCTGGGGTGCAATATTACCTGCCCCTAAGTGACACATTGTGTGTCCTGCTGTTTATATCAGAAGCCAGAAAAATAATTCAAGGGTCATGTGCAGGTGCTAACAATGCACTTACCATATATACTCGTGTATAAGCTGACTATTTTAGCATATTTTTTATGCTGAAAAAGCCCCCCTCAGCTTATACCGAGTGAGGGCAGGGCCGGACTGGCCTACCGGCTTGCCCTGGGGGCGCTTTGAGCTGTGGCTCCCTCCCATATACAGTGGGAGATCGCTGTGTCTCCGAGCTGACTCTGAAATTTTCGGCCGCACTGTGACAAAAGTCCAGCTCCCTCCTCCTAGACCAGCTTGTGTGATAGACAGAACACTGCGTCTATCACACGAGCTGGTCTAGGAGGAGGGTGGAACTTTTGTCACAGCGTGGCCGAACATTTCAGACTGAGCTCTGAGATACATTGGGAGATGCCCGCTGTGCAATCCAGGTACTGACTGCTGAGACTGCATGAATGGGCACAGTCACTACTAGTGAGGCTGCAATGATGGGCACATTGAGGCTGCAATGATGGGCACAATGAGGCGGCAATGATGGGCGTGGGACTACAATGATGATCACGGTGAGGCTGTGGTAATGGGCACAGTGAGGCTACAATGATAGGCATGGTAAGGCTGCAATGATGGGCACGGTAAGGCTGCAATTATGGGCATGGTGAAGCTGCGGTGATGGGCACAGTGAGGCTACAATGATGGTCAAGGTAAGTTGGAATGATGGGCATGGTGAGGCTGCAATGATGGGCAGTGAGGCTGCATTGATGGGCACAGTGATGCCGGCAGCCTCTGCGTTGTCCATGCCGCACTGCATCCTGAAAATTTACCAGTAGCAGCTGCATTTGCCACCCTAGGCTTATACTCGAGTCAATAACTTTTCTCAGTTTTTTGTGGTAAAATTAGGTGCCTTGGCTTATATTCGGGTCAGCTTATACTTATATGGTGACAACATATCACCCAAACATAGTGTACAACTAGTAATAGCTTGATGATAAAACAGGTGTGTACCAAAAATAACCCGTTGAATATATATATGGAAAGTCAATCTATAATATTTGTAAAAAAGGTAGTGTCCATGGTGAAAAAATTTTCCTCAATGAATGGAGAAAAATTCCATGGGAGAAAGAGATGTGTGTAAATGATGCCTTTTCAACCAATGGGTGTGTTCAACCAACGCGTGGTGCCAAACACTAGGCTGTTTGCCCCAGTTGAAGGACCATTGTCCGAAACATGTCAGGTTGCTGAGCCTTTGTGCCTTGTCACCACGCAATTTTTATACATTATATGTGATCACTATCTGTACTCATCTGTTCAGGTGATTGTATTTTTTTTTTTCCTGGCGTTTTTTAAACGTATAACCTTTTCCCATTGGATTCATGCACATGTGAAGGCTTTTTCTTCTCTTCTTTATGATCTGATATGCCACACTGTGGAGTTTGCATATTCTATCCAGCTGACCACTTCATGTGAACGCAAGCATATCCATCTGCTGGAGACCTGAACATCACCATCCATCCATTGTTGCTTCGGATGAGGCCATTGAAGTGCATCTCTATACCATCAGTGTCTCCTATCAAGCACCCATAGGATTGATTGATCCAAATGCCTGATTGACACACCGCTGTATGGTGAGTGTGTCCACCTTTTTTAGTAAGCGTACCCATTTCTACTATTACAGCTGTATGTTGGCCTAGACCGCATGAAGAAAATTGTTTCGCTGCACCCATTGGTTGAAAAGGCATCATTTACACACATCTCTTTCTCCAATGGAATTTTTCTCCATTCATTGAGGAACATTTTTTCACCATGGACACTACCTTTTTCACAAATATTGTAGATTGACTTTCCACATATATTCAACAGGTTATTTTTGGTACACACCTGCTTGTGTTTTATCATCAAGCTATTACTAGTTTTACACTATGTTTGGGTGATATGTTGTTACTTTGTTTTATATATCACTTATCAGCACTGCATTTATAAATTTATTTGTATTTCATTGCACAGTTTGCTACACTGTTGATGCTGGCTGCTATTTTTTTGTTTTTTTGTTATTTTTAGTAGCGCAACTTTACTTTTTTGTTTGTTTATACTTATATGGTAACAAGATAAAATAAATATGTATTATAATAACAGGTGCTCTATGAATTGTGACAGGTGCTCTCAGTGATGCTCAATTTCATACAGAGAAATAAGTATATATAAGCATTGAAAAATAGTCCATATATCCTTCTGAAGAAATGTTTTAAAGATAAATATGAATAAAAAAAGAAAAAATGAAAAAAATGAAAAAGTTACAGGTGCTCTTCAACTTTGTGCTCTGTGCTCCTTATGGGGTCCCCTATAGGGATTGCACTCACCCGAACCACTCACCCAACGCAGGGGTATCTCGCTTTCACAGTATCTGCCACTGTTTAGCAATCATGGGATTTTTGTTTCCGCTGTATCTCTGAATGTTTCTGTGCTTGCGGTATAAGGTGTATATTCCTCCTTTGGATTTTCCTCCGTGTCTCGCACCTGTTTATCTGCAGTCCTCTTTTCTCTACATCCGTTCAAAGTGTAGAATGTATTAAGCCTGTCTGAGCTACATACAAGGTTCCCCAGGCTCAACTAGAAGAAGAAGAAGGCATTGAAGCCAGCAGTTGGACAGCTCAAGCTTTGACAACTTTAGCAAAGAGGAGGTGCTGTTTATTTGCCGGGTAAGTGTAGGATATCTACTTCTGCTTACTGAATGTAGGGGTGGAAGTGGTAGTTAGGTTTGGTATGGGTGAGGTTCATTGATTTGTTTGGCATCACCACACATTTGCTTCTGGCCCATGTGCATACATCACTTCCTGCATTTGTTCTGTTAATGTTAATCAGTAAGGACAATGCAGATATAAATGAGAGCTCCTTTCTATTAAAATATATATGACTTGTTTCACAGTTGGGTGACTTTTCCAACAAATTTGGACCTCCGAGTTGCAGGACAAGTTGTACCCCATGATTCTCAATGATAACCATTCATATCTGTGCTACTTCAAGTTGCAACAACTTCAAAGTAGTCCGTGTACTACTTTGGTGTGTCTTTCATGTGACTTGAGGTAAATAGGGCCCAATATTACACAGGCATTCCCAGAAGTTGGGGCCAAGTTGCAGCAGCAAAGTGGCAGCAAAATAGTGTGACTTTCAGGTCGCAGCAGTCTGAATGAGATTCATGGATAATACCTTTGAATTAGGCACTATTCTCACTTATGCATCCTGCAAGTGGGTCAAATTCATCCCTGCACTACTTTGGTCTGACTTTGATGCGACTTGAGGTCCATATACCACAAGATTACACAGGCATTGGTCGCACAAGTGCAAATGGGGCCTAATTTAAAGGTGTTATCAATGAATCTCATTAGGTTCCTTTCACACTTGGCCGACTTTTAATACAACTTGAGGTCCATAAGGCCCCTTTCACACTTGTGTGACCTGAAAGTTCAGCTATTTTGCAGCGCTTTTTGCCACAAATTTGATGTGATTTGAAGCAATGCCAATGTAATCTTGAGGTGTCTGGATGCAGGAGTCGCAGGACAAGTCAGGACCCTTTTTTTGGTCCGCAGCAGAATCGGATCGCATGGGTGTTGTCTGAAATTTGCAGTTCGCTCTGCGATATGCAAACTGATTTGAGGGTGTCATTAGCTTTCTACTGACACTCCCAGCAGTTCACATATGGCAGTGTGAACTGCCTGCGAGTTGTATGCGATGCAGGAACCCGCACTGGATTTGCAGGGTTCCCGTATCGCTCCAGTGTGAACTGGCCCTGACCCTATGTTCACACCTATGTTCACACCTATTTTTTAGTGCGTTTTGCAGTTTGCAGAAACACTCTACAGTCCATTTAACATGGTTTCCTATGGTACTAGTTCACATCTATGCTTTTTGCAGCCAGTGCATTTTTGGAAATGGTGGGGACTTTTTTCATGCTATTTGCGGGTAAAAGATTTCAATGGAACTGCACCAGAAATGCAACTGTTGCATTTGTGATGTGATTTTTTTATGTGTTTTACGGTTATTATTTTTACACTGTATATAGCTGGTTGCTAACCGGGGGGCCAAAAGCCAGGCGCTGCGTCCTTAACAACCAATGAGTCTTCAGCTGTCAGCGGCTTCCCCACTGAAAGTAAAAAAAAATGCCAGTCCAAAAATGTCATTTTGCTGCAGTACTGTTCTAAACATGGGAAAGATGCACTACTTTACAGGCATACTATAGACACCCCCAGGCACAATATTTAAAGGAATATTTCATTTTTATTGTTTCACTTTAAGCATTGTTAAAATCACTGCTCCTGAAAAAACTGCCGTTTTTAAAACTTTTTTTCCCATTGATACATGTTCCCTAGGGCAGGACCTGGGTTCCCATATACTTTTTATGGCAATAACTTGCATATAAGCCTTTAAAATTAGCACTTATGATTTTTCATATTCATGTCCCATAGACTTTAACGGTGTTCGCACAAATTTTTGGCCTGTTCGCAAGTTCTGGTGCGAACCGAACCGGGGGTGTTCGGCATATCCCTACCCAATAGCCAATGGCACATGAGCATGGTTGGTACCCTAATATTAATGCCTCAAATGCAAAACATTACTGTATAGAACGAAAATAATCAAACATTAGTAATAGTATTTTCTATGTATGATTGTGCTCAGCACCAAGCTGAGGTTCAAAGGTTCAAGCCATAGGTTTGAATCCCACCAATGGTATCACCTCCTGAAAATGTACATTGTACTCAGCAGCATAAGTGGCAAATGCACATCGGTTTGGTTTATTCCATCATTTTAACTCTTCAAATGCATGCAATGGTATGTAATTATTTAATAATATGGTGTGGAATTCCAAAAGTCCAGCTATTCAAAAATCAAGGAAAAAACAGTGTAGGGCTCCCCCAGTGCATACCAGGCCCTTCAGATCTGGTATGGACTTTAAGGGGAACCCCACGCAAAAATAAAAAAAAATTGACATGGGTTCCCCCAAAAATCTATACCAGGCCTTTCAGGTCTGGTATGCATTTTAAGGGGAAGCCTGCACCAAAATTTAAAAAAAATGGCATAGGGGTCCCCCCAAAATCCATACCAGACCCTTATCTGAGCACACAACCTGGCAGGTCAGGAAAGGGGGGGACGAGCGAGCGCCCCCCTCCTGAACCATACCAGGCCACATGCCCTCAACATGGGGAGGGTGCTTTGGGGTCCCCCTTAAGCCCCCCTAAAGAACCTTGTCCTCATGGATAAGCCCCCCACCTGCAGACCCCCACAACCACCTGGCAAGGGTTGTGGGGTTGAGGCCCTTGTCCCCATCAACATAGGGACAAGGTGCTTTGGGGGGGACCCCAAAGCACCCTCCCCATGTTGAGAACATGTGGCCTGGTATGGTTCAGGAGGGGGGGCGCTCGCTCGTCCCCTCCCTTTCCTGATCTGCCAGGCTGCTTGCTCGAATAAGGGTCTGCTATTTTTGGGGGGACGCCATTTTTTTTTTTACATTTTGGCATGGAGTTCCCCTTAATATACATACCAGACTTGAAGGACCTGGTATGGACTGGTGGGGGGTACCTAAATCATTTTTTTCTTTGATTTTTACTCTATATTGCTGGGAAACAGCCGCAAGCAATTTTAAATGAAATTCTTTCCTTTAGAAATGTCATTTTGCTGCAGTACTGTAATAAACATGGGAAAGCTGCGCTACTTCACAGGCATACCATAGACACCCCCCAGGCATGATATTTAAAGGAATTTTTAATTTTTATTGTTTCACTTTAAGCATTAGTAACATCACTGTTCCTGAAAAAACGCAGTTTTAAAAACATTTTTTCCAATTGATACATGTCCCCTGGGGCAGGACTCAGGTCCCCATACACTTTTTATGGCAAAGAACTTGCATATAAGCCTTCAATGAGAACTTTGGATTTTGCAGGTTCGAGTCCCATTGACTTCGACTATTCACATATGTGATCTGACAGGCATGTTTGCCGGCAATAGCACTGCTCTCCATTTGCATTAGCGCCCAGTTTCTGAGAGTTGAAGTCTTAATCGGCCTTAATTGAGCGCTATTTTCTGGGACTGCAGGATCATTTTTCTGCGCTATAGTAAATGACCCCCAGTATATACTTTGCCTTGTCTCTTCTCTTTTCGTTTCTCATTTTGTAAAAAATAATGTTATTGTGATTTTTGTTTATGTATACATTGGTTTTCTGTACTGATATCTTATTTGTAGTACTTGCAAGTAGAGATGGGTGAACGGTTTGGCCTGAGCATAAGTTCAGGCTGAACATTTGCTTGTTTGGCCGTTTGCCAAACATCTGAATTTTCGGGGTGTTTGCCCCAACAAACACCCTGCAATGCACTGAGTGTCACACAGTGCATTATGTGCCCTTATTGGGCAAAGCTTTGCCCAATTATGGCACAGTGTAAGCTGGATGTTAAGGAACAGCCACCGCATGCTTAACAACGGATGAGTCATCAGCTGTCTATGGGTTTCCCTGCTGACAGCTGAATAAAAAAAAGTGCCGGTAAAAAAAAATAAAGCGAAAAATTGCATTATTTGCAAATAATTGGCCATAAAAGGGGTATGGGGGTCTGGGTACTGCCCTGGGGGACATGTATCAATGAAAAAAAATTAAATAAACTTTTTCCTTTTTTCAGGAGCAGTGATTTTAATGATGCTTAATGTGCAACAATGAAAACGAAAAATTCCTTTAAATATCATGCCTGGCGGTCCTCCTTAATGTGCCTGTAAAGTGGCACATTTGTAGCTTATTTCTAAAGAAAAAAATCCCATTTAAACTGACTAATGGTTATAATTGCCAGAATCCAGGTATTAAAAAATCATGAAAAAAACGGCGTGGGGTCCCCCCCATCAGGTCTGGTTTGGATTTTAAGGAGAACCCCATGCCAAAATTTAAAAAAAATCAGTGTGGGGTCCCCCCTTAAAATCCATACCAGACCCTTATCTGAGCATGCAGCCTGGCAGGTCAGGAAATATCATGTGGCGTCATGTGATGTCAGAAGGGGATGGGGCCTATATGGGAGCTGTCAAAGTGCAGGGGCGAGCAATCGGCAAGAGGCCTTTTTTTAGGTCCGTTGGGCGTAGTGATTGACGGTGGATTTACATCAAGGGACACTTTTTTCCTTTTTTAATAAAGGACTTGTCAAAAAACTGTCTCCTGTTTTTCTTACTTTTTGACAATTTTTTGGTCAAAAAAAATTGTCAAAAAGTAAGAAAAGTAAGAAAAAACCCGATACCCATTCACATGGGGGGAGCAAGAAATGGGTGCCCCCTTGTTGAAGGGGGCTTCCGGATTCCAGTAAGCCCCCCGCCCACAGACCCCCATAACCAATGGCCAGGGCTGTGGGGATGAGGCCCTTGTCCCCATCAATATGGGGACAAGTTGCTTTGGGGGGACCCCAAAGCACCTTCCCCATGTTGAGGGCAAACGGCCTGGTATGGTTCAGGAGGGGAGCGCTTGCTTGTCCCCCCCTTTTCCTGATCTGCCAGGTTGCATGTTTGGATAAGGGTCTGGTATGGATTTTGGGGGGACTCCACAATGTTTTTTTCTTTATATTTTTAATATCCGGGTGCTGACAGTTGTAACCGCGAGTCATTTTAAATGGGATTTTTTTCTTTAGGAATGACAGTTTTGCTGTAGAATGTTCTATAAATGCTACAAATGCACCACTGTAAGGGCACATTAAGGGGGGCCCCTAGGCTCAAAATTTAAAGGATTTTTTTATTCTTATTTTTGCACTTTAAGCATCATTAAAACCACTGCTCCTGAAAAAACGATTGTTTAAAAAAAAAATGTATTGATACGTGTCCCCCAGGGCAGTACCCAGACCCCCATACCCCTTTATGGCCAATTACTTGCATATAAGCCTTCAAAATGGGCACTTTTGATTTTCCCTGTTCGGCTCCCATAGACTTCAATGGGGTTTGCTGTTCGGTTTAGAACATTACCCCTGTTCGGGAGTTCTGCGGTGAACCCAACAGGGGGATTTTTGGCCCATTCCTACTTACCAGTGATTAGCTTTTAAAAACAAATATTTAAAAAATTGAGAATATAAACAAAAAAGTCAGTGCTACTACCCATACATCACATAGAAAGCAGAGATCCCAGGTGCTCGATCCACAGTCGCTGGCTGAGTAGGTAAATGAGGAAAAGATGATCCGCACTCCGGTGATTGCTCTTAAGAAGTATAATATTTATTGACAAGCCACAGTGACCAAACGCAAATAAGAACAGTTGACGCGTTTCAGCCTATAAAGCCTAAGTCATAATTTAAAAAATCGACCCTGAAGAAGCCCTCATCTTGGGCAAAACGCATCAATCCAGATCCATATACCTCCTGGGATTTATCGTTATACAGAATTTGTGTACTATATGTCAAAATGTAAAACATAATATGCTTTCCTGAGGATTTGTACCTCTATTGTTTTTAAGGTTTTGTACAAATAAAATGTATTGATTTTCTATGGACTATTTTTGCACATTAAAATCCCCATCTCCCATGAGCCCCCTGTTATAGGAGATCCATGGGAAATACTTCTTCTCCCATTGTGTTTTCATAGGAGATTGTGCCAGAATTGCATGAACAGGCTCACCCACCCAATATTTTCTACTTATACTGTATGCTGCTTATGTTGTTAGTTTATATTGATAATGATGAAGCGCAGCAATCCAATATATAATGATGTCAAATTTACCACCACAATGGTAATCTCAGCCTAAAGCCTGGTACACACTATCAGCTGATGGCTTAGGTCAGAGTTGACAACTTGATGTTAGTATAGCGATCTCCTCCGATGAGATATTGTGTTCTGATAGGGGGGGCGACCCCCCCGCCGAAACACTCCTGTCATTGGCTGAAAGTGCTGATTGGGAGGTGATCAGCTGCTTGTTTTCCAACATGCTCGCCCGACAGAAGCAGGCTTCAGTCGGACCAGGACACAACAGAAATACAAATCTGACAAATCTAGCCTTTCTTTTCTTTATATATATATATATATATATATATATATATATATATATATATATATATATATATTGCCTGTGTCAATGTATGAGAGTTCCCCTCACTTCCTGTCTGACAAATGTTGTCAGCAGGAAAGGAAATAGGGGTACATTTATTCAACAGAGCCCCAGATACTGTACTTCCTCTCAGCTGAAAATAAATATTTTTATTTATAAATAAATAAATATTTAATAAACATCAGAGAATTATTTATTTTGCTTACCAAACTGAAACAACTCTAGGTTATCTGTTTTACCTTTATTTTAGGTTATTAGGAACCTTTCACAACTAATTGGTTTCTTATGTCATCACTGTGCATTTCAAAGTATTTGGATCACTTATAGAAATGCAATAATAGGTACAATCTTGGTAAGAGGAAAACAAAGCACAATAATACCAATTGATATTTGTGTTAGAAACAGGAAATATCTCTTTCCTAAATGAGTCATTTTTAAAACACATGTAGTTTGAAGACTTTATAGGCCATTCATATCTGTCATTTAATTTCAAAATAAGAGAAATTGGCCTGCTTTATTTCAAGCATACTTAGTGTTACATATATGCTTCCAAATATCTTTTATAACTATTTCTGAGATTTAGGAATCTGGAAATTATCCATGACGAAAAGACGTAGTCATTTGACAAATCACACGCTGCTTACATCCTCAAAATCTGCACTTTTAAAATTATTATGACATTTTAAGAAATTAGCTTTTGTGTCACTTAGCATGTGCTTGTTAAGTTAAATTGGACTCATATATTAAACTGTCACTATCTAGAACGGTTATTTCCTCACCTATACCAGTCAAACTCAAGCTTTCAGATTCCAACTGTCATTCTCCAGGCCAGGCTTGATTTAAAAGCTATCCATTCTGAAAAGACATTTAGAGAAATTAGCTTTTATGTCCTTTCGTATGTGCTTGTTAAGCCAAAATTGGGCCTCTTGTATTAAATTGCTAGTATTAAGGACTGTTACTCCCGTTCATTTACTGATCAAACCCAAACCTTTAGAATTTAACTCTTATTTTCCAGTTCAGGCTTTATTCTGGTTTGTGGTTTTAGAGAAGTATTAAGCTTTTAAACAAAAAAAGCCATACACTTTACAGTCTAATAGCAAAACCTCTGTGTAATCTTTTTTAAATCTACAAAAATTATGTAATGTACATCTACATCTACATTGCTGTAAGTAAATATGCAAGAGATTTTACAAAGATCAGCACTGAGCTGGTCACACATGGATTGAAAATCATCTGGTTCAGCAGATATGGGGCAAATTTTGATTCATGTATGGGTGCTGTCATTGTACAGAAGTCAATCTACGAATTGATTTCTGTACAACCACCCTGTCTGGTTTTGTTAACTTGTATTGTTAACCTTTAAACTTCAACTTTTTCAACAGCTGTGCCAAGGATAGGAAAATGACACTAGCTTGACAAATCCCTCTATTTAAACTACACAAAAGACAGTTGTGGCATGTTTTTCTTTTTTTTTTTCTTCAATTTTTTTCCCATTTATTTCCATACTCCATTTACTTTCCTTTACTTTGCTTGATATTCTGTCAAAGAATGGCATCAGTCTTGAGCATATTTCATGAATATCTATGCTTACTATATTTTCTACCAATATAATGTCATATAACGTTAAAGGCTTTAGCTTTTCTATAAAATATAAAGTATTAATGAAATTATTTAAACTGAAGGGTGATATAGTATGCCTTCAGGAAATGCATTTTAAATGGGACTTTTCACACAGATTAAAAATTTCCCAGAGTAGTGATATAGTTTCTTAGCAGTGTACCATTTATCCTAGATTCAATGCTAGACAACAGTATAAGTAGATATTTGGTGCTTAATGGCTCCTTATATAACAGGGAGATTACTATATAAAATAGTTAAGCTTAACCCTTTCATGACTAAGCCTATTTTTGAAATTTGGTGTTTACAAGTTAAAATCTGTATTTTTTGCTAGAAAATTACTTAGAACCCCCAAACATTATATATATTTTTTTAGCAGAGAATCTAGAGAATACAATGTAGATAGTTGCAATATTTTTTATTACACAGTATTTGTGCAGCTGTGTTTTAAATGCAAATTTTGGGGAAAAGGGATACTTTCTTGAATTTAAAAAAATCCAAACAGTAAAGTTACCCCAATTTTTGTGTATAATGTGAAAGATGATGTTGTGCCGAGTAAATAGATACCAAACATGTCACACTTTAGAATTGCACGCACTCGTGGAATGGCGACAAACTATGGTACCTAAGAATTTCCATAGGCAACGCTTTACATTTTTTTATGGTTACCAGGTTAGAGTCATAGAGGAGATCTAGTGCTAGAATTATTGCTCTCGCTCTGACGATCGTGGCAATACCTCACATGTGTGATTTGAACACCGTTTACATATGCGAGCGCGACTTCTGTATACGTTTTCTTTGCTGCGCAAGCTCGCGGGGACGGGGGTGCTTTAAAAAAATTTTTCTTATTTATTTTCTTTAATTATATATTTATAAATTGTGTTTAAAAAAAAAAAAAATATTTTTTGATGACTTTTTATGGAGTCATCACCTCTTTATGCACTTCTGATCCCTCCTTTGCACTTCAAAGTATTCAGATCGCTGAAAACGGCGATTCTGAATACTGTGTATTTTTTAAAAACCGGCACCATTGGCAGCCGAGTAAACGGGAAGTAACGTCATGACGTCGCTTCCGCGCTTACAATTAGCAGGCTGGAACGAAGTTGCCCACAGCTTCGTTCCAGCCCGCCCCCAGCCGCTGGAGGCAGCTGATTGGTCACCGGGCCTCCCGATCGAACGGGAGGCCCGGTAAGAGCGGCGGGAGGTGGCAGGAGGGGGGTCATCCCCTCCCGCTCCTCCGGTATAACAGCCGAGCAGCTTTTAGCTGCATTGGCTGTTATACTCGGATAGCGGATAGCTGATCGCCGGCTCCAAACAACGGTACCAGGATGATGCCTGCAGCTGTGGTCATCATCCCAGTATAACCCCGGAAAGCCAAGTACGCACATCTGCATAGGCTCGGCGGGAAGGGGTTAAAATACTAACCTGTTGTCCTTTCTCCAGACAGCCATCCAACAGTTTATGGAGCTGAAGAAGACCCTGACTATTCTAGCTGTGCTTTTTAACCCTTGTTCATACCATCTATTGGACTCCCCTTCTGGCACATCTATGGGACTTCCCTTCTGCCAAATTAGGAATTTTACATAGTTAACTAGTTACATAGTTAGTCAGGTTGAAAAAAAAGACACAAGTCCATCTAGTTCAACCATAAAAAAAATATATATCATACAATCCATACATATACCCAATCCTATACCCACAGTTGATCCAGAGGAAGGAGAACCCCCCCCCCAGAAAAGCAGGATCCAATTTGCTACAGTAGGGGAAAAAATTCCTTCCTGATCCCAGAGAGGCAATCACATTTTCCCTGGATCAACTTTACCTATAGTACCCAGTTATATTATGTACATTTAGGAAAGAATCTAGGCCTTTCTTAATGCAATCAACTGAGCTGGCCAGAACCACCTCTGGAGGGAGTCTATTCCACATTTTAACAGCTCTTACTGTGAAGAAACGTTTCCGTATTTGGAGATGAAATCTCTTTTGCTCTAGACGTAAAGAGTGCCCCCTTGTCCTCAGTGTTGACCGTAAAGTGAATAACTCAACACCAAGTTCACTATATGGACCCCTTATATATTTATACATGGTGATCATATCCCCCCTTAATCTCCTCTTCTGAATCTGTCCTCATAGCTCAGCTCCTCCATGCTTCTTATCAGTTTGGTTGCCCTACTCTGCACTTGCTCCAGTTCCCCGATATCCTTTTTGAGAACTGGTGCCCAAAACTGAACTGCATATTCCAGATGAGGTCTTACTAATGATTTGCACAGGGGCAAAATTATATCTCTCTCTCTGGAGTCCATACCTCTCTTAATACAAGAAAGGACTTTGCTCACTTTGGAAACTGCAGCTTGGCATTGCATGCTATTATTGAGCTTATGATCTACCAAAACTCCCACATCCTTCTCCATTATGGATCTCCCCAGTTGTACTCCCCCTAGTATGTATGATGCATGCATATTCTTAGCCCCCAAGTGCATAACTACATTTATCAACATTAAACCTCATCTGCCACAGTTGCCCAATTAGACAGTGCATTGAGGTTGGCTTGTAAATTGGAGACATATTGTAAGGATGTTATTCCACTGCATAGCTTGGTGTCACCTGCAAAGACAGAAATGTTACTTTTAATCCCAGACCCAATATCATTTATAAAGATATTAAAAAGTAAGAGTCCCAGCACTGAACCTTGGGGTACACCACTGATAAATTTAGGCAATTCAGAGTAAGAATCATTAATAGGGATGAGCTTCGAGTTTGAATCAAACTCATGCTCGACTCGAACATCGGCTGTTCGCCAGTTTGCCAAACAGCAAACAATTTGGGGTGTTCGCGGCAAATTTGAAAGCCGCGGAACACCCTTTAAAAGTCTATGGGAGAAATCAAAAGTGCTAATTTTAAAGGCTTATATGAATGGTATTGTCATAAAAAGTGTTTGGGGACCTCGATCCTGCCCCAGGGGACATGTATCAATGCAAAAAGAAGTTTTAAAAACGTCAGTTTTTTCGGGAGCAGTAATTTTAATAATGCTTAAAGTGAAACAATAAAAATGTAATATTCCTTTAAATTTCGTACCTAGGGGGTATCTATAGTATGCCTGTAAAGGGGCACATGTTTCCTGTGTTTAGAACAGTCTGACAGCAAAATGACATTTCAAAGGAAAAAAAGTCATTTAAAACTACTCGCGGCTATAATGAATTGTCGGTCCGACAATACACATAAAAGTTCATTGATAAAAATGGCATGGGATTTCCCCACAGGGGAACCCCGAACCAAAATTTAAAAAAAAATGGTATGGGGTCCCCCTGAGTTCCATACCAGGCCCTTCAGGTCTGGTATGGATATTAAAGGGAACCCTGCGCCAAAATTAAAAAAAAAATGGTGTGGGGGTCCCCCTCAAAATCCATATCTGGTATGGATTTTAAGGGGGAACCCCGTGCCAAAATTTAAAAAAAAAAATGGCGTGGGGTCCCCCCCAAAAATCCATACCAGACCCTTATCCAAGCACGTGACCTGGCAGGCTGCAGGAAAAGAGGGGGGACGAGAGAGCGCCCCCCTCCTGAACCGTACCAGGCCACATGCCCTCAACATTGGGAGGGTGCTTTGAGGTATCCCCCCAAAGCACCTTGTCCCTATGTTGATGAGGACAAGGGCTTCATCCCCACAACCCTTGGCTGGTGGTTGTGGGGGTCTGCGGGCGGGGCACTTATCAGAATCTGGAAGCCCCCTTTAACAAGGGCACCCCCACATCCCGCCCCCCCATTTGAATTGGTAGTGGGGTACAAATGTACCCCTACCATTTCACAAAAAAAATGTCAAAAAGGTTAAAAAACACAAGAGACGTTTTTTGACAAGTCCTTTATTAATTTCTTCTTCTTTCGGCTTCTTCTTCCATCTTCTTTCTTCTGGTCTTCCTTCGGTGTTCTTCTTCTTCCTCCATCTTCTTCTTCTTCATTTTCTTCTTCCTCCGCTCTTCTGGTCCCGCATTTTCCTCCAGGCTTCTTCTCCGCTCCGTCCGCATGATGTGCCTCAGTGGGAGTCTTTAGCCGTGTGATGCTACGCTTCTTTTGACACTTCTTTTATAACAGAGGGCGGGGCCACCCGGTGACCCCACCCTCCTCTGACACACGGGGAATTCACGGGACTTCCCTGTGGCTTTCCCTGTGTTGTCAGAGGAGGGCGGGCTACCTCAAGCACCCTGCCAATGTTCAGGGCATGTGGCCTGGTACGGTTCAGGAGGGGGCGGTGCTCTCTCGCCCCCCCAATTAGTTTGATTAGGTTACTGGCTAATTTCCCAGGAGGGGAATACCCTCTCTTCACAGGGGTCCTGTCCTGGGTGGAGGCAATACCAACTTTATTATCAAACCCACTCCTCCACTTAGCATAGGTCCTGGTTCTCTTATTTACCCACAGTTTTAGCGAAATTAGGGAGGGTCAAAAGGGGGAGGGCAAAAAAAGGGCTATAGGTGGTTAAAATGATTCTTTGTTATTTGACCAATCCTTCTCAGCTATTATTCAAGAGGGCCTATATTTGGCAAAAGGAGCCAGTTTAAAAAAATAACCTTTAAAGCCAGTAAAAAATTCTAGAAAGGTCACACAAAGAAACTTTAGCAAAGCAAGGCCTTCTTTGAGCATACCAACCTGTGAATAAAATTACAGGAATAATATACAAAAAAAAAAGACAAATATGTATTTAATGTGTCGCTCACTCATATTATGAACTTGGCAACAAATATGACAAATATTTGATAGAAACCCTTCTACTCTCAAAAGTCACAACCTTTTATCCCTAAAATAAAATTAAACGATGGATGCTTTGGATATTATAGATACTTTTGTACAATATTATAAATCACTGTATAAACTTTGTTCTCAAGAAAGCAACATTTCTAGAGATTCCTGAATAGATGCTTACCTTTGCCCAAGGAATACAAATAGAGTTATTGGACTCTGGAGGCAGACATATCAGAAAAAGAATGAGAACAAACTATAGATGTTACTTCTATTGGAAAATTACTAGGAGCTGATGGTTTTTGATGGCTATTGTAGTATAAGACATTTGCTATTGGGCTATTGCCTTACTTTCTGAGATGTTTCAATGCTCTACTACAAGGGGTAAATATGCTACCAGAAATGCTTAAAGGGTAGAGATCTTGTCTAGTGCCTTAGTTATAGACCTCATTGTTAAATGTAGATGTGAAAATGTTAAAACACTAGCAAATAGAATAAAACCACTCCTGCTTGACCAGATCCACCTGTGCCAGGTTTTGTGCAGGACCATAAAGTTAGAGACAACACAACATCACAACCTCCAAATGTGAGGAGAGGGGGGGGTGTAGTGGTGCTTGGAGAGAGACGGATGGGTGGGAAACAAAACTATAGGTAAAGATGGTTATGATAATAAAATTCAGTGGTTAGGGGTGGCTTGGACCCTAGAAAAGTTCAGTTCAGGCTTGAATGGGTTAAGAACAAGTTTGATGGGTTAATGATGTATATAGCGCTCTAGAGGTGCAGCCAGCTGTGGAAGAGGAAGCAGCTCTGTAGATATATAATGTGGAGAACAGTGGCGCTCATCTGAGTGCAGGATAATAAAACGATTAATGATACATTTATTACGATAAAAAATTAAAATGAGAATTAACTCACAGGGTAAGGGTCAAAAAGGCTAGTCACAAGGAGGGCTTGCTGTGTAGTCCTGATTCAGATAGCTGGCGGTGTGGGGTGCTGTTGCTGTCTCACTATTTCATTCCATCATGATGCTATCACAGTCTGACTACCCTGTGTCCCACATCCAGTGATGTCACAGCCGACGAGGATACGACTGCCAGCTTGCTTCAGAGCCTTGGAAACCCCTGCAGCTAGCGAGACAGCAACAGCACCCCACACTGCCGGCTATCTGGATCAGGACTGCACAGCGAGCCCCCCTTGTGACTAGCCATTTTAACCCTTTTTAACCCACTTGCATTAATTCTTATTTAAATTTTTTATCTGAATAAATTCATCATTAATCTTTTTATTATACTGCACTCAGATGAGCGCCGCTGTTCTCCACATTATACAACCTCCAAATGCAACTCCTGTCTACTGATGCTGAAAAGACTTTTGACAGAATCAATTTTTTTAGGGTCTTGCACAAAGCAGGTCTGGGCCCTAAATTACATTATTGAATAAAAGGCTGATATCTGCCATCAGTATAGGACTATATTAATAGACATTTGCCAAAGTCTTTGGAATTAGGCAAGGCCAGGTATAAAGGGTAAAACACCTATAAGATGCATTTGTGTGGAAACCATTCACACTCAGATATTTAGGTAATAACCCTACTGCTAAGGTAGCAGACATATTTCATCTTGATTATAGTCTACTTATGGATAATCTGTCAAAAGATCTTAATAAATGGGGCCACTCTCATTTTACTTGGCTGGGTCGCATACATTTATTTATAATAACTGCACTCCAAAGAATATTATAGAATATGCAATAAACTGATTCCCTTTTGCCACAGTTAAAAAAACTCTTTCTTGCTTCTGTCTGGTTGAAAAGAAAAAATGAATAAATATCCAATTGTTTTGTAGTCAAAAATCAGAAGGAAGCTTGGGCCTCCCTGATATTAAACAATATCATGAAACAGTGAAGTTCTAATTTGGGCATTAACGAAAAAATTGAAAACCACAAAGTGGATGTGGGCTCAACCCCTCCTATCCCATTAAAAGTAAGTGCGCCCTGAATAAGTCTATCAAGCATTCACTAAGGTGCAAAAGTATACCCCCCTGGGAAGGTGGAAGGGAGAGAGAAGAGTGGGAGAGCTATATTGAATAAAGGTGTGACTACTCTTGTTCACATTTAAAAAAAAATGATCTTTATTGTATAAACGCTAAAATTCCACATGAAAAACATGTAACACAAGACATATACAATTCATTTCCAGCTACCCTGCTCCTGCTCTTTCCTGTACTGGTATCCTGGTATCTGTGTAAATTCAAAAATCATATATATATATATATATATATATATATATATATATATATATATATATATATTGGTACTTTGGGACTCCCTCCCTCTGCAGTGCTAGAAGCGGGGAAGACAGCTCAGGTGGGTCACGGAAGCTTCTTAGTCCACCAGTAATCTCTGTATCGCAAGATTATAATTTTCATTACTCACTAAAGAGGTTGTAAACCCTGGACAAAAAAACAAAAAAAAAACCTGTAAGACAAAGGCATAATGAGCTAGTATGCATCGCCAGGAGGCGGGGCTGTATGTGACAGTGAGCGATGGGAACACAGCAATTGAAATGAAAGCAGTGCTGTTCCTCTGCACTCTCATTATCCGGCCGGCAATTCCTCTCCTCTCTTCCCCTGCAGAGGTAGGCTGCATTGGTGGACACAGGCTGCATTGGTGAGCACAGGCAGGCTGCATTGGTGGACACGGACAGGCTGCATTGGTGGACACGGGCAGGCTGCATTGGTGGACACTGCCAGGCTGCATTGGTGGACACGGGCAGGCTGTACTGGTAAACACGGGCAGGCTGCATTGGTGGACACAGACAGGCTGCACTGATGGGCACGGATAAAGTTGTTGTTAATATTTATTTTTATAACTTAATTCTGCATAAAACATTTAAGTGTCATTTCATGAGATAATTTATGAACGTGTGTTTCAGGGCGGAAGTAGGGGCGGGGCGGGGCGGGGCAGGGTAGGGGTGGGGGGTGGGGGGGCAACTGGGGGCGAGTGACCTTTGAGGCCTGGCTAGTAGCTTAGGACTCAAAATTTTGAGCCCTGCCTATAGGTATACCTTATTATAGGTTTGCCTATAGGTTTACAGGGAGGTTTACTTCCTTTTTAACCACCACCCAACCCCATGCCTATCTTGTTCTAATGTCCTCATAGCAGTAACCTATTTTGGAGTCAAATTATACTGTATTTTTTTATCAGTCCTTGCTTTCCTGAAATCCTGTACTACTAATCTCTGAAAGAATTTCATACTGTCACTCATCTCATTAGTAGAAAAAAAATTGTGTTTTGGAATTGACCCAAATATCACCCAAGTAGACTTCTGCTGTGTCTCCAAGGAAATGTTTTTCTCTTTTAATCTTTGTTATTAATTTTCATATAGAAAAAATTACAACTGGATCAAAAAGACATAGGACATTACATTAGAAACAAAATTAAGATGAGAAACATCCAACAACAAATTCAGTCTCATTATATAACTTTTTTGATAACCAGAGAGACTGAGATCCCCTTCTGGGTGAAGAATAGTGTTGTTATTTATTCGTCATCAACTTTGTAGTCAGGGTAACAAATTCCATTCCATTGGAGTGTGAGACAATCACGGGGCCAACAAATGCCTCTGAGGTGATGGGAGGGAGGCAAGAGCCAAAGTGACTAACTCCACCATATATTAAAGGTCAACAAGTACAGTTGGAGTCAACCCATTGCTAGATAGGTATATCCTACCGATCAGGTCTTGTAACATTCAGGTATTGGAAGAAAAGTAGAGAGGGAGAAGTTGAGAGGAATAGCGGTGGAAGAAAAGAGTTAGAGTTAGAACAATCAGAGACCAAACACCAAGATGAAAAATTGTTTTGGTGTTGCATCAGTGAATTACAGAGGGAGGTGGATGTATGTGGACCATGGATCCCAGCCCGCTTCAAACTGTTTAGCCGTGTCTTGTAGAATGCTCACCATCTTTTCATGTGTCATTAACCATGATATCTTTCTTTAAGTTGCAGTTAGGTAGACACAGGGCTGCTTCCATGCACGAGCTCGAGCAATAGTGATCTTAGCTCCGAGTAAAATAAAATTTACTAATTTCTATGTATATTTGGATAGCTTACTCGGCCTCATGTTCAGCAAAGCGACCTGAGGCAATTTGGGGATAGCAGCCCCTGTGACCCTGCATAACATCTGAAAGATTTTATCCCAAAAACCTCTTATACGGGGGTATGTCCACCATGTATGTAACAGAGAGTCTAAGTGGCCACAGCCTCTAAAGCATAGAGGGGACGTGTCTGGGTAGATCTTTGCGAGGCGAATGGGTATGTGATACCATTGTGTAATGACCTTGACACTGGCTTCAATTAATGAAATATTTGTGATTCCTTTAAAGGATCTATGAAAGCCCTGGTGCCAGTCACCCAGATCCCAGGTATCATCCAGCTCTTGCTCCCACCCCTCTGCATAGGAAGGTTTCTCTGATGTTTCTATGAGAGAGGTGTAAATTATAGAAATTCCTCCTCTCTGATCCATGATCTGTGAACACCACCACTCGTAAGCAGTGAGCTCTGGGGGATCCAGCTTGTTTTTCCTTATGGAGAGCAAAAAGTGTCTAATTTGGGATAGTCTGAACTTTTCAGAGGAGGGCATGTCCAACTTACTTGTGCAATGGCTCACAGAAAGTGGCCCATTGGAGGAAAGAAAGTGCCCAATTCTGAACAGGCCCTTGTTCAGCCACCATTTGAAAGCTACTATATAAAGTCCTGGGAGAAATTGGGGGTTGTTAAAGATGTGAGATAATGGCCTGAGCTCTGATACTAGTGAGGGGAGTTTATAAAGTTTATCACATGAGGTCTTAGAGTGGGAAAGAGTGGGTGCTAAGATCGGGGGTCTACTTTTGGGTGTACTACAAAGGAGAAAATCTAAAGCGTATCGTGGAACTGACTAGCATTCCATATGAGCCCAGTCTGGTTTACCTCTTTGAGAGTCAACAATAGAAATCTGTGCCAGTTGAGCAGCCTGATAATATTTCCATAAGTTGGGTAGGACGATGCCTCCTTGCATACGTAATCCATAAAGAGCACTTTTTGGACATCGGTGTATTCTGCACGCCCAAACAAAGCGTATGATTTTTGATTGTAATTTATTTAGATGTGTTTTCAAAATTGGTATAGGTAGTGAGCGAAACAGCTACAATATTCTAGGCAGCCAGGATATATCACTTCGAGCACATCGTTCTAAGTTAGCCTTATATAGTTGGTCTATACTGGAAGCCAGGTTAACCCCCAGATAGGGGAATATTGATGTGCTCCATGCAAATGGGAAATGGGATTTTATCCTCTCCACCAGATTGGGGGGGTGGTGATATTCAGAGCTATTGACTTGGACATGTTCATTTGAAGTCCCGACACTTTCCCAAAGTCTCATAAGATTTTGACAATATTGGGAGTAGAGTTTAACAGAGATGTGATGAAAAGAAGGAGATTGTCAGCGAAGAGAACACATTTGTGGGTTTGGGGGCTACAACTTACCCCATGTATATCTGGGTTATTTCTGATTGCTATATCTAGGGTCTCAATTGCGACTGCAAAGATCAGGGGGGAGAGGGGACATCCTTGTCTTGTTCCCTTAGTAATGGTGAAGGGGTCCGAGTAGCACCCCTATAATCTAACCTGTGCACTCGGATTTGAGTAAAGTGCGTGAAGTGTCCCCAGAAAGTTGGGGCCAAACCCCCACCTCTGTAAAACTTCAAATAGATATGGCCATTCTACTGTGTTGAAAGCCTACTGTAGATCAATAGAAAGTAAAAATCCTTCCTGGGGAACATTTATGCCCCGTACACACGGTCGGACTTTGTTCGGACATTCCAACAACAAAATCCATGGATTTTTTCCTACGGATGTTGGCTCAAACTTGTCTTGCATACACATGGTCACACAAAGTTGTCAGAAAATCCGATCGTTCTAAACGCGGTGATGTAAAACACGTACGTCGGGACTATAAACGGGGCAGTGGCCAATAGCTTTCATCTCTTTATTTATTCTGAGCATGCATGGCACTTTGTGCGTTGGATTTGTGTACACACGATCGGAATTTCCGACAACGGATTTTGTTGTCGGAAAATTTTATATCCTGCACTCAAACTTTGTGTGTCGGAAATTCTGATGGAAAATGTGTGATGGAGCCCACACACGGTCGGAATTTCCGACAACAAGGTCCTATCACACATTTTCCGTCGGAAAATCCGACCGTGTGTACGGGGCATTACACTGCACCTGATCTCTATGAACATACAAACTAATAAATGTAGACATTCTATTGGCTAATATTTTTGGCAGGATCTTGAGGTCGTTGTTGATCAAGGGTATGGGTCTGTAGTTGCTAACTTCTGTAGGGTCTTTCCCTGGCTTAGGAATTACTGAAATAAAGGCTAGATTTGATGTGCTATCAATGGGCTTGCCCTTACGAATTGAATTAAAGAAACATGTCAAATATGGAGATAGGAGGGGGCATCTGGGCCTGGATCAGATCCTCTTTTAAGGTTTTTGATCAGCTCCGCTACCTCCTCATCCGAGAAAGGCTTCTCAAAGCTAGAACGATGGGATTGTTATAATTGAGGGAGAGAGATGTCCAGGAATTCAGAATGGAATTGGGGTGAGACTGATTGTCTCCTTTACAAAGATTGGAGCAGAAGTTATGAAGCTCCTTAATAATGCAAAGGGGATTTTGAGTTAGTGAGCCATCAGTTGTATGAACTTTAGGGAAGGAATTCACGCGTAGTTTGGGAGTCAACCTGACTGCCAGCCTGGGTCCTATTTTATCTTTGTATACATAAAATTGCACGTTGGACCAACGGAGGCTTTTTCTGTGGTGAGGGCGAGATTCAGCGTCATTCTAGCCGAATCCAATTTAGCGAGTGAGGTGGCCATAGGGTTCAGTTTATGTTGTTTGGTGAGCTTTTGAAATTCTCCTTCGAGTTTGGTAATTTCTGCCCGTCGTTCTTTTTTACGTTGAGAGGTGATTTGGATAAGCTTTCCCCTGATCACCGTCTTGTGGGCTGCCCATAGCATTTCTGGAGAAATTTCTCCTGTGTCATTTATCGTAAAGTATTCCCAAAGGGTTGTTTCCAGTACTGTGCATTGCACTGGGTCACTAAGTAGGGCTTCATTAATATGCCACCTAAAGGGTCCCTTTGGTCCCCCAGGATGAGTGAGGGTCATTAGAACCATGGCATGGTCTGACATTGGGGTGTCGCGAATATGGGATTGTGTGACTAGAGGAGGAACTTGGGGTGTAGATTTGGGATGGGTTTGGGATGGGTTTGATGGGCGGTGGAAAGGTGTGTGTAGTCTCCAGAAGATGGGTTAAATTGCCTCCAAACATCCACCAGGCTATGAGAGTGTAGAATCTTAACTATGCGGAAGCTCTGCTTGGGCGGGCGGAGGAGAGGGGACCTCCCAACCTTTGACTTGTCTAGGAGTTGGTCCAAAGCAATATTGGAGTCCCCTCCTAGGATCACCATGCCTACCAAGTCTGGGGATAGGGTTCTCAACAATGAGTCAAAAAAGGAAGCTTGACCTTGGATCGGGGCATAGTAGAAAACAAACGTGTAATGTGAACCATCAATCATGCCTAAAAGAAATAGGTATCTGCCCTCTCGGTCTTTTACTTTCCTAGATAGTGAAAAAGAGGTCTGTTTTGAGAGAAATATCCCTACCACCCTAGTCTTGTCCAAAAATTGGGGGAATTTCTGGTGAATAAATGCAGGGTTGTATTGTCTGGGGAAATGCGTCTCCTGAAGGAGAACCACATTAGCTTTTTGGGAGTGGTAATGCTGGAAAAATGTTCGCCGTTTTAAGGTGGAGTTCATTCCCTGAACATTATGTGACACTACATAGAGGGAATGGGAGCTAACATCATGTGGAGTCATGAATCAGAGAGGTGGTCAAATGCATGTAACAGCAAAAACTCACCCATCTTGGAGCAAAGGAGCGTATATGGAGCACGAACTGGATGGTTGGATGACCATGGTCTGGAGAGTGTTAATTGGCATAGAGACTCTGTGTTTGAGAAGAGAAAAAGAGGAGGAGAGAGGTAAAGAGAAAGAGGATCGTAGGGGAGAAAAAGCAGAGATAACTGTTAAACATTATTGAATACAACTTTCTTCCTATTGAAGTAGGAGTGGACTTGCCAACTCCTACCTCATTACAAAGTAAAAAAAATGTCTGCCAGATAGGAGGACAATAATCTGTCTCAGCATTTGGAAACATCCACAATACGCAGGTAGATGGAGGAGCATGGTATCCTCTCCAGCCTAATAACCGCCTAAATTGCAAGACTCTGGAGGGAATAGTCCCCCCAGAGTCGTTATGACCCCAAAAATTGGAGAATTCCAGTCTCGGAGTTGCCAGTTTGTGAGATGCCAACCTAATTTGGAAGGCTACTACATGACTGGCCAACACTTCTGGAGTGGAACTTTACAGATCAAGAGGAATACAACCATATTACATAAGATTGTAGCTTATTAAAGGGTACGTTAATGAGGTGGACCTCTAAGGTACCTATTGAGCACCCTAGAGATCCTAAAAGATAAGACCCAAGAGCTTGTTAAACAAAAGTTAGTCATTTCCCCTCTTAAAGTACCTCGAAGGACTGAAACAACATTTGGGAGGGAAGGGGAGCAAAAGTTCCTGGAAAACCTGGCTAAAACAGCAAACTCATGAGGGAGATAAGTCAGACTGCAGAAATAACAGATGTATACACTATGAGAACCCTACATAATAAACCAATAATGGTGAAACCGGACTATTTTGTTTCAACCAGTAAAGACAATGTTCAGGAATCAGGGAGGATGGGAGTCTCGAGATCTTTTAGATTGTTGTTTTTGCCAGACCGGGGTGAGCGGGCTTGGTCAGGACGGCCTTTTGGAGGTGCCGAGAGATTTGTGGGATGATGAGCAGGATGAGTCTTGGGAGATAAGGCCCAACTGGAGCATCAGGTGTTTTCCGAGCGAGGAAAATCCATGTGCCTTGTTCTTGAAGAGGAAAGATAGACAGAACGGAAAAGACCAACAATATTGGATGGATTTTTGTAACAGGACCAGCAATAACAGTTTGATAGTGTGCCTCTTCTGAATGGTAGAGGGGGAAAGATGTGCGAACACTTGAATCTGGTGCCCCTGGGTAGTGAGTTGATCTTTGTCTCTAGAGATGCGCATGATATCTTCTTTCAGCTGGTAGAAGTGGGGTTTTACAACTATATAAACTAAAAATTGTGCGCTAGCATAACATGTAATAAGGTTTTACGATTAGAAGGCTCCTTGAGATGATATCCAGAGCTACAATGTATTTAAATCCCAACGCAAGGAAATAACAAAACAACAAATTTATAACATATCTCCATAAAAAATTAATAGAAAGAGAAATAGAAATGAAAGTTCTGAAGATGCGATTGAACACTCAATCGTTTAAAAGACACCACATTCAGTCCATAAAAAACAAAATAGCAAAAACAAAAATTGTGAGAAAAAAAAAAAAAAAAAAAGGCGTTCCTTTGATGTGTCACATCAGGGTAGAAAGGTGAAAAGGGTGCAGAAACACTTCTGAGCCACCATTAGTTGCGGGAGAGGAGTAATGGATGTGCCCTTACCCCATTTGTTGGACCTCCTCTGTGACGAGGTCATACGCACTTGCAGATATAACCCTCTGCAGGGACAGATGAGATATAGATGTCCGGGTCTTGCTTACGAGCACCACCAACTCAGAGCCGATCTTACTGCTGCAGCGTCAGGAGGGAGACTCGTGGTTCGGAGGATCCTGGTTCGCAGGGTGGAGGTGTTTCTTTGAGATTTAAAAGTGTCCTGGGATGTGCTGTGATCTTGTTTCCGGCTCGGATTTTATTCCTTCAGGCGTCTGGGTGTGGAGTCTGTACACAGGCTGAACCACTGCATCCAGTGCATGGAAAGCTCCACGCTGACCACTCTGGAGTGCAGAAGAGGAAATGACGTCACTGATGCACGGCAAACGTCCAGGCTGGTGTTCCTTTGATGTGTCACATCAGGGTAGAAAGGTGAAAAGGGTGCAGAAACACTTCTGAGCCACCATTAGTTGCGGGAGAGGAGTAATGGATGTGCCCTTACCCCATTTGTTGGACCTCCTCTGTGGCGAGGTCATACGCACTTGCAGATATAACCCTCTGCAGGGACAGATGAGATATAGATGTCCGGGTCTTGCTTACGAGCACCACCAACTCAGAGCCGATCTTACTGCTGCAGCGTCAGGAGGGAGACTCGTGGTTCGGAGGATCCTGGTTCGCAGGGTGGAGGTGTTTCTTTGAGATTTAAAAGTGTCCTGGGATGTGCTGTGATCTTGTTTCCGGCTCGGATTTTATTCCTTCAGGCGTCTGGGTGTGGAGTCTGTACACAGGCTGAACCACTGCATCCAGTGCATGGAAAGCTCCACGCTGACCACTCTGGAGTGCAGAAGAGGAAATGACGTCACTGATGCACGGCAAACGTCCAGGCTGGTGTTGGGGATAATGCAGGGATAGTACAGGCTATGCGCTCGGGGCTCACAGCTCCTTCTACTGGCCTTTACTTTATGGATATTTGAAGTATTTTGTTGCAGCTGCATTTTGTGAAGTTAAAAAAAAAAAAAAAAAAAAATTTTCTTGCTCATTAGCGCAGGTTTTTCCACCATTCTTTTTACAACTATATACCTGGGAAGACCATCAGAATGGGGTGATTGGAGGGCTCTATGAGTTCTGTCCAGCTCCAGGCAGTGTTCCGGGATATCTGGGAATAAATCTTTTATGAAGGAACGAACCACTGTGTGGACATCTTTAATGGATTCTGGCAAACCTCTAATGCGAAAGTTGTATTTCCTGGACCTGTTTTCCAGGTCATCAATTTTGGAGAGGGCAGTTTCTAACTAGTCTTGCAGGTCCTGTATGCGTGCAGTGTTCTAATTGACTCTGGCCACAGTTTGATCCACTTTAATTTCTATTGTTTCAATTTGGTGCCCAAGTTTTGTAGATCTGCCTGTATGATAGCTGTAATTTGCGTGGCTGTTTGTGCCAGGCCCCTAGATAGCATCTTGGAGAAAGTTGTCATCATAGTAGAAAAGTCTAAGGGATTAGCAGGGGAAGGTTGGACCTGGTCACCTGGGATTGTTGGTAAGGCTCCCAGTTCCCTCAGTGGAGTAAGCAAAATGTCATCCAGTGTTCTCTCAATGAGAGATTTGATCAAGGCCGGTGACACCAGTGCCGTGGGGAGAGTACTCACTGCGTGGTATACTGATGCTGTGGTGGCTGGAGCTGAGGAGTCCATGTCGGTCTCTGTGTCCTCCCCTCCTGTGCAGGCAGCGTACTGCTGTGCAGCCGCCATCTTTAATTTCTCCTGGGGTAAGAGCCCGGAGCTAAGCGGCTGGGTTAAGTCCCTTCTGGCTGACCCCCTTGACATGGGAGTGATCCTTTGTCCCTCCAGGGATCAATCGCGCTGTAGTGAAAGCGGGGTCACTCGGTCTCAGAGCCTCTGTGGGTCAGATGCAGCCGGAGTGATACAGAGCTTCGAGCTTACGCCTCCATCTTCGGAGCCACCGCAAATGCACCTGGAAATGTTTTTAATGCATGATATTCTCATATATTGTTTTAAATTCAGAAAAAATCCAATGTAAACATTTTTCCAGTTGGTTTCAAGATATCTAATGGTGACACGATGGTGCTAGAGCAAATATCTTATCAAATTAGCACCACATACCTCATCAAGAGTCATTAACCTTCGCAAAGAAGACTCAAGATCCTGCAAGGTTTTGCCTGTAAGGTGGCATCCAGGAGCTGGACCCTGCGGAGTGGAAATCCTGGACACTACAGTGTCAAGACATTTCCTGCAGGGTGCTGAACAGGTCCAAGGGAGTGAACCTTAAATATGAAAAGGGTACCCAGTCCTTAAAGGTCCAAGTGACAGGAACCCGCCATGAAGGGTGAAGATTGAGCCCTTGGTTTCTAAGTGGCCCTGCGCCTGGACGGGTAAGTGAAACCCCTTTATTTTATGATTGTGTGGTGTCCCAGTGATTGTAACAGCGGTGACCATACAATGGAGTTCTGGGCTAGCTGTGGGTGTTTGCAAAGTGTACCTTTTTTGCTTGTGTCTGGCTGTTTTTTTACCTGTATGATGGTGCACGAAAGTGCGCCATTTTGCTTTGGTTCGCCATGGCACACGCGCGTTCGCAAGAGTGCCACTGGGCTCAGCAGTTTGTTTGTTTGGCGGCCATGTGCCGTAGCCTTTATCTGGGAGCATGAAGATTCGCGTCATATGCAAATACAGTCACGCCTGTTCTTCGGGACTGTGCACGCATGCACAGAACGTTCCGGCGCATACCCAGCTTATTTAATCTGTGTAGGCCAAGCATGTGGTGCTTCCAGAAGGCAGCTGTGGGACACAGAGCAGGTCCTGAACAGACACTTGCAGTGGTTCAGTTTTCCTTACCAGGGTCACCCGGGTGTTGCTTGGCAGGTTAAAGGTGCTTAGCAGGATTGTTGCATACTGGCTTGGTGAGCCCTATTAAAGGGTCTCCCTTCTGAGGTATTCTAATACTACACCTAAGTACTCTTTGTTTGTGGCTATTAAATGTCTTCCAAAAAGAGAAGTGGGACTAACACCACAGGGAAGGGCACACCTATGTCGTCAGTAGTTCCTGATGAACCTAATCGTATCCCTAGTGTTGTATCCCCTGAAGGACCAGAGGCTTCCGGGCAATCTGAGCCGCTGCGCATATCTGGTACTGTGCCTACAGTCAATGCTGCTGCTTCACCCTTTATCACTAAGAATGAACTGTCCTCAGCCATAGCCGGGTTAGAGCACAGGATTTCTGGCATAATTGCCTCCATCCCACAGGGTGGCAGGAATCGTGACAAAACCATCTCCCCGGAGTCTCCTAGTCTGGAATGGGTTGAGGATGGGGAAGAGCTTAAAGCTTAGGATTCAGTGGAGTGCCCGGCAGATGAGTCTGCTTTGGAGCAATCTGGACAGGAAGATATCCAGACGATGTCTGTCTCTCAGTCGCAGAGGCTTTTGATCCTGACACTGACCGAAATTTTTCATTCTGCCTTTAAGTTGCCTCTTGCAGAGGTGACTGAGCCCCTTGGTATACTTTGGGATCTCTGAGGCCTCTTCAGGTCTCACAGACTCCCTCTACACCCCCTGTTGGAACAAGTGGTGTACGCTGATTGGGAACATCCTGACAGGACTTTTGTTCCTCCTAAGAGGTTTTCCCTTTTATATCCCAAGTGGTTGGAAGTGGTTGTGTTATCCTGACTGGATGTCATATGACGTCCAGCAGGATAACATGCCGCAGCGCGCCCCCGGGGGCGCGCATCGCGGCGATCGGTGGAGCGGTGTGTCAGTCTGACACACCGCTACACTGATCTTGGTAAAAAGCCTCCGGTGGAGGCTCTTTACCACGTGATCAGCCGTGTCCAATCACGGCTGATCACGCTGTCAATAGGAAGAGCCGTTGATCGGCTCTTCCTCACTCGCGTCTGACAGACGCAAGTAGAGGAGAGCCGATTGGCGGCTCTCCTGGCCCCCCCTCAGATCACCCCACTGGACTACCAGGGATGCCACTAGGACCACCAGGGAAGGGGCAACGTGGATGGCCAGGTATGTACCCCATGGCCATCCACATGTGCCCAATCTGTGCCAATCAGTGCCCACAAATGGGCACTGATTGGCACTATTATGTCCATGATATGCCCAGATCTGCCCAGCAATGCTCTATCAGTGCCACCTGTCATTGCCCATCTGTGCCACCTGTCATTGCCCATCAGTGCCACCTGTCAGTGCCCATCTGTGCCCATCAGTGCCCACCTATCAGTGCCCATCAGTGCCACACATCAGTGCCACACATACGTACCCATCAGTACCACCCATATATACCAATCAATGCCACCTACAAGTGCCCATCAGTGCCGCCTATGTGTGCCCATCGGTGCCACCTATGAGTGCCCATCAGTGCCGCATACCAGTGCCACCTATCAGTGCCCATCAGTGCCACCTATCAGTGCCCATCAGTGCCGCCTATCAGTGCCCATCATCAGTGCCCGTTAGTGCCACCTCATCAGTGCCACCTCATTGGTGCCACCTCATCGGTGCCCATCAGTGCCGCCGTATCAGTGCCCATCTGTGCCGCCATATCAGTGCCCATTATTGAAGGAGAAAGCGTACTTATTTACAAAAAAATTTAACAGAAACAAAGAAAAACTTGGTTTTTTTCGAAATTTTCGGTCTTTTTTTATTTGTTGCGCAAAAAATAAAAACCGCAGAGGTGATCAAATACCACCAAAAGAAAGCTCTATTTGTGGGAACAAAATGATAAAAAATTTGTTTGGGTACAGTGTAGCATGACCGCGCAATTGTCATTCAAATTGCAACAGCACTGAAAGGTGAAAATTGGGCTGGGCGGGAAGGTGTCTAAGTGCCTGGTATTGAAGTGGTTAAACAAGAACTTAACTTGTCCAGTAGATAATGCTCAGGGCTTGAAAGACCCTGTTGACAAGAAATTGGAGTTATTATTAAAGGCTTCCTTTTCTTTGGCCAGTTCAGCTATTCAGCCAGCTGTTGCAGCAATTGGTATTTGCCAGTCCGTAAAGGATCAGGTCAAACGGTCTGATAAGCCTAACCAGGAGCCCACACTCCAATGGGTGGGGAGAAGGCTGCTGCACTTTGAGGACATTTGGAAAACAACAATTCAGGATGAGTGGGTCACCTGAATTATATCTCACGATTACAAGCTGGAGTTGCAGGGGATTCCCCCTCAAGGATTTCTAAGATCCAGCAATCCCTCGGATCCTCCAAAAAGAAACTTATTGCTTCAGGCACTACATTATCTAATGCATCAAGGAGTGATTGTAGAGGTTCCTGTATTCGAAAGGGGCACAGGGTTTTACTCAAACCTGTTTACGGTTCAGAAACCACACAGGGAAACAAGGCCCATTTTGGACCTAAGGTCCCTGAACAAGTATCTATTGATACATTGCTTTTGGATGGAGCCTGTCCGCTCAGTAGTAACCTCACTCCAGAGGGGAGACTTTCTTGCCTCCATCGATTTAAACGACGTGTACTTACATGTACCTATCTTTCAGCCTCATCAGTGGTTCCTACGTTTTGCAGTAGAGGAACATCATTTTCAGTTTGTGGCTCTACCCTTCAGGCTTGCTATAGCTCCCCGGTTGTTCACAAAAGTCCTAGCACCAGTACTGGATCTTTTAAGGGCCCAAGGGATCCTGGTGCTCAGGTATCTGGACGACCTCCTGCTCAAAGATCACTCAGTACAGGCTCTAGAACATAATATACACAGTGCAGTATTTGAAAAGCTTAGACTGGATCATAAATACCGAAAAGTCAGCCTTGAGACCAGCTCAAAGTGTAAAGTATTTAGGTCTGATACTAAACACGGTCCAAGCCAGAGTATTCAAGCCACCCGTAAGAATCTGTGCCCTGAAGGATCAGGTGCATCAGATAAGGGGCACCAAACAACCCTCCATTCGGCTCTGTATGAGTCTTCTAGGGAGGATGATATCCTCCTTCAAGGCAGTGCCCTATGCCCAGTTCCATTCCAGGCCCTTACAACAAGACATATTGTTGGCTTGGAACAGAGGAAGAAAAGCCCAGATTATCCATTGTGCTTATCTCCTCAGGCATGCTTAAGCCTAAACTGGTGGTTGCAGGATCAGAACATGCGAAAGGGAAAATCCTTTCTCCCAGTAACTTGGAGAGTACTGACTACAGATGCCAGTCTCTCAGGCTGGGGAGTGACCCTAGACGGGCTCACAGCTCAGGGGAAATGGTCAGGGACAGAGCAGACCCTGCCCTTTAACGTCCTAGAATTACGGGCAGTATGTCTGGCCCTAGGGTCCTGGATGGTGGAGCTTCAGGACTGCCCCATCAGGGTTCAGTCCGATAATGCCATGGCAGTGGCCTATGTAAACCACCAAGGCAGTACCAGAAGTCGTTCAGCTCTGAAGGAGGTGAACTATATACTAGCCTGGGCAGAGGGACATGTGCGCATTATATCGGCAGTCCATATCCCGGGAGTAGAGAACTGGAAGGCAGATTATATCAGCCACCAGCAGATATGCCCGGGGGCATGGTCCCTAAACCCAGAGGTGTTCCAGGAAATTTGCCAACGTTGGGGATGGCCAGAGATCGACCTACTGACATCCAGGTTCAACAACAAGTTACAGCAGTTTGTGTCTTAAACAAGAGATCCTCTGGAAATTGGAGCAGATGCTCTCTTAGTTCCATAGAGCCAGTACTCCCATATTTATGCTTTCCCTCCGATCCCTCTCCTTCCCCATTTGTTGCGCAGAATTTGGAGAGAGGGGTTCCAGTCATTCTGGTGGCACCAGCCTGGCTCAGGAGGCCCTGGTTCCTGGAGATTGTGAGACTGACAATAGACGAGCCATGAGCCACTGATCTACTGTCTCAAGGTCCTATATTCCACCCCAATTTACAGTCTTTAAATTTGACGGCATGGCTATTGAAGCCAGGTTGTTAATGGACCGTGCCATCTCAGGGCCAGTGGTGTCTACTCTAGTGAATGCTAGAAAAGCTGTCACTAGGAAGATTTATCATAAGGTCTGGAAGACTTACCGTATATTGCTTGGTGTGAAGCCAGAAAATGGCATCCTCGGAAATCTGTGATTGGAAGAATTCTCTCTTTTCTACAGTCAGCTGTGGAATTCAAATTGGCTTTGAGTACAATCAGAGGTCAAGTTTCAGCCCTATCAGTATTCTTCCAAAGGCCTTTAGCCTCCCATTCACTGATCTGAACATTTATGCAAGGGGCAACTCGCTTGTTCCCCCCCATTAGGCCACCTATGTGTCCTTGGGACTTGGACTGGGTGCTGTCTGTGTTACAGAAACAACCATTTGAACCTATTAAGGAAATTCCATTAGACTTGCTGTCATGCAAGCTAGACTTCCTGATGGCTATCTCCTCAGCTAGAAGGGTGTCGGAGTTGGCGGGACTTTCGTGTAGGGAATCGTACTTGATCCTTCACCATGACAGAGTCGTGTTGCAACCTATTCCATTCTTTTTGACAAAAGTGGTGTCGGCCTTTCATTTAAATCAGGACATTGTTTTGCCTTCTTTTTTCTCTCAGCCTCGTTCGGTGGAAGAGAGACGACTGCATTTTTTGGACTTTGACCGGGTAGTCAAGGTTTAGTTGTCTAGATCTGCGGAGATCCAGGGATCAGACTCTTTTTTTGTTTTACCAAAAAGGACCCAAGAAGGGGCAGGCAGCTTCCAAAGCTTCCATTGCCAATTGGGTCTGTCAATTGGTCATTCAGGCCTTTGGTCTGAAACATAAATCACCTCCCTTTATGGTGATAGCTCATTCTACCAGGGGTGTAGGAACCTCCTGGGCTTTTCGCCATCAGGTATCTGTGGCTCAGATTTGTAAAGTTGTTACCTGGTCTTCAGTGCATACATTCACAAATGTTATCAAGTGGATGTTCGAACAGCCGAGGATTTGGCTTTCAGCCGCAGTGTACTGGGGGCTGCTGTAAAGGTTCTGATGGCTATTGTTTGGTAGGGTGTCTCCCTACCCTCAAGGCTATTGCTCTGGGACGTCCCAGCAGGTAATGAATATTAGCCTGACTCTGTGTCCCATGATGTATGAAAAAGAAAATAGGATTTTTACGTCATACTTACCCGTAAAATCCTTTTCATGTACATCATGGGACACAGAGATCCCTCCCTTCTTTTTTGAGGATTTAGTGCTTGCTATAAAACTAACGTACTTCCTGTATTGGAGGGGTTATATAGGGGATAACTTCCTGTCTGAAGACCTTGGTCTACCAGTGTCCATTCACCTAATGATGAAGTATAACCCAGAAGGTAATGAATATTAGCCTGACTCTGTGTCCCATGATGTACTCAAAGAAAAGGATTTTACAGGTAAGCATGACGTAAAAATCCTATTTTTCAGCTGTAAAAATGCTCTAACTCTGATAAAAGTTGAAAAACTCGAAAAAAACGCTGTAAAACGCGGCTAATCAGATTTTATCTGCGTTTTTGAGCCATAAGCTTTTCTGGGAGTATAGTTTTGCTGAAAAAAGCTACTGCAAAAACGCTGAAAAACTCACTATACAGCTACAGCTTTCTACAGCTAATGCTACTGGCTTTTTTATAATGTCCAGTGTGCATGAGGCCTCAAACACAAAAATCTTTGTTGGTTATTTTAAAAGCCTTAACATACAGGATTTTATTATATAAAAAATACTGCATACATATCTATCCTCATCAATATCCATATACATTGTTATTGAAAACACACATTGCCATTCAGATGAATATTGAATTAGACTTGTGTGGAATCCATAAAACCCAAGCCCAACACAGTCAGGTCCTCCCGAACATGCTTTGGGACCTGAAAATTATATGAAAGGCCAGAGGAGGAGCCCCTTAGGGCCAACCAATGTGTCTGAAGGCATAAATATACTTATTATTGCAAAAGTAGCCTCATCTTCCACCCCCTTTTAACCCATCCTACAAGGTGTTAAGTTTTTCTTACCTGCTGAAGTCAGTATACCTCACCTGAGTGCCAGCCAGTGGGATTTGTCCATGTGTTGCAGTCAAAATTAACCATCCAGAAAGAAAAAAGGCAGGAGAAGGACCTGGATGATCAAGTGACTGCAGATTAAGGTAAGTGAAAACTTTTATCCTGGAGTTGAGCTTATCAGACAAAGCTGTAGCTATGAGCAAAATAAACAGGAGGCAAAATAAAAAGTGAACTACCTTACCACTACCATTGTCAAGAATAAATGGGTCATGTCTATAATCTGGCCTACACTAGTGATGAAATGTTTGTCTGTTGATGTATGGTATTATTATTATTTAGAGATGGGCCGAACGTCCCCCTGTTCTGTTCGCACCAGAACTACCTAACAGAGAAAAAGTTCTGACCCGAACGGCGAACCCTATGGGACCCAAACTTGAAGAATCAAAAGTCCCCATTTTTAAGGCTTATATGCAAGTAATTGACCATGAAAAGATATTAAAAAGGATATCGGGGTCCGGGTACTTCCCTGGGGACATATATCAATGCAATTTTTTTTTTAAAAGATAATTTTTACAGGAGCAGTGATTTTAATGATAACTAAAGTGCAACAATAAAAATGAAAAATTCCATAAAATATAGTGCCTAGGGGGTCCCCTGGGTGGCCACCTGGTGACTTCACCTGGTGGCACCACCCCCTTGTGACCTCATAGACCCAACATGCACCGGTCGGTGATGTCACAAGGGGGCAGTGCCACCAGGTGATGCCACCAGGTGGCTTTGCCCCTTACCTATATAAGAAATGTCAAACGGCAAGCCAGGCATTCAGCGGATTGTTTTTTTTTTCTCTTTTTTAGGTCCGGCGGTGGCATTGTGATTGACGATGGATCTACATGGGGACACTTTTTTTTATTTTTTAATAAAGGAATTGTCAAAAACTGTCTCTGTGTTTTTATTATTTTTTGACTCTTTTTGGTGAAGGGGTAGGGGTACTATGTACCCTATACTCATTCACATTGGGGGAACCCGGCGTTGTGGGGATTAAGCACTTGTCCCAAAGCACCGACCCCCCCATGTTGTGGGCATGTGGCCTGGTATGGTTTAGGAGGGAGGGCGCTCGCCCCCTTTTTCCTAGCCTGCCAGGCTGCATGCTCAGATAAGGGTCTGGGGGAACCCCACACTGTTGTTTTTTTAAATTTTGCCCGTTTTTTATTGCTGGCAATGTTTTTTTTCATTTAGCGGTCAGTGGGGAAGTGGCCCATTGACGGCTGATGACTCATTGGTTGTTAAGGACGCCGCAGTCACATTGCAAATTTAGGTGTTTGCTGAACAGGCGAACAGGCGACATTCGGGCCAAACTTTTGCCCAAACTGTTCTCCCAACGCTATTAGTATTATAATAACTATTTTTATTACCATATTTTATTATACAGTATGTTATAATTTTTATAGGAGTTATAATAAAATCTAGATATAAAACGTTAATGCTATATTTTTACAGCTTAAAGCAAAACCCCACACTAAGTCACAATCACAGATCACCAGATATTTCCAGACCTAATCTCAGTGGCGGCCCGTCCATTAGGGGTACAGGGATGCCCCCCATATCCATGCATCCGGCCCCTTAATCTGCATGCAGGGCGCCAGATGAATCAATTCCAATGTTTTTTTTTTCCTTTAAGCGCATGATTAGAGCCGCAGAGAACTGCGCCCTGAGCCCACCCAGTTGTGTGACAATAGTGAATGAATATTCGCTATTGTCACACTGATTCTCCTCCCAGGCCAATCAGGAAGTGGGTCCTAAGACCCGTTTCCAGATTGGCCGAAAGGAGAAGCGATCTTATTGGCCTAGGAGGAGGAGGAAGGAGACGCGTGGCCGGAGAAGGCGCAGAGGAAGCCCGACCGACCCACCAGCCACCACTGATGCCTTGACCTCTGTACTGCTGACACGCTCCCCTGTGCCAGGCAACGGGTTACTACCATCTAATGATGCCACCTGTCATCAATGGTGCACAGAGATAACAACAATAATGTGTCTGCTCCTGCCTTGCCTGAGTCGCCTCTCTCTGTTCCTGGGGGATTAACCTGCAGCAGCAGCTCAGTGGATGTGGGGAATGTCAGTGTGATCAGCGGGAAAGTTCTTATCTGGTACTCAGCAAGGAACATACTCTACTACCTACCAACCTGGAGGAGTGGTTCTCAACTCCTATGCTCAGGACCCACTAACCGGCCATGTTTGCAAGATAACTGAAATACAACACAGGTGATATCATTTGCTACTCAGTGATTGCAATATTCTAGTCTGCATCTCCCCAAGGTAATACTTAAAATCTGGCCTGTTAGTGGGTTCTGAGGACAGGAGTTGAGAACCACTGCTCTACTGCCTGTCACTGGCTGTATTTATAACATGTGAGCACATTGCATATAGAGGTATATTAAATACCCCTATTTGACTGACCGACTGACCGATCGACCGACTGAATGGGGGGGGGGGATTGGGAGGTTTTTTTGCCCCCCCCCAAAAACAGTTTAATAACGTTCTCATGTAATGATAGCAACAGTACTCACCAATGCAATGGAGGCCTAAGAAAAAACGGTTGCTACATCCATCCTACTGTTTAAACAATAATTTAGCAGAAGCACAGTCAATGAGCTCCTTACATGTTCTTTTTTCATGTAGATGTATTTACAGTATCAGGGTTTGCGTTAACAGGCTTTTTTTCAATTTAAATGTTTTATTATTTTCCCATACAAGTCAATAGAACTACAGAAGCAGATCCAATGCAGGTCACAGGGATATCAACTGCAGGGCAAAAGCACCTGTCAGTGAATTCTGACTAAACTCAGAAGTATCATATGGATGCCATAATGATACCATCCACACAGCATGCACAACAATAGAGACCTGACTGGCTCAAAGCACAAACCCTGTACAGAATACAGATGCTGTTCAGAAGATTGACATCTAATGGAATTTGCCATAAAGTGTGATCTGATCCTTATCACAACAATAGGCAAACACAATGTGCTTAAACTGATAACACAGAATTCTAATTTCTCACCTCCTTATTGAACACACCCATTAAACATTCACAGTGTTGGAGGGAAAAGTTAGTGAACCCATCGACTAATTACTTTAATGAAAGCTAATTGTGTCAGTGGTTTGCAAACCTGGGGTCCAATTAATGAAATCATTTTGGAGGTGTGGCTTAGAGCTACTTTGATTGATAAAGGACACTCAAACATTTTACGATTGCTGTTCATAAGAAGCACCAGCTGATGTGCAAATTCCCTCTCAAAAATGTGCTCTCTGAAGACACACTATCAAGAGTAGTTCATCTGCATAAGACTGGAAAGGAAAGTGGTTAGGCATCCATCAGTCAACACAAATTGTCTATAAATGGAGACAGTGTATTACTGTGGCTACTATTCCTAGAAGTGGGCGCACAGCAAAGATGACTCCCAAGGCACAATGCAGAATAGTATATTCTGGTAAAGAAGAACCCAAGAGTTACTGCTAAAGGTTTGAAAACTAGAACTGGAAAAACACCCTTTTCTTGAGTCTTCCATACATACTGTAATGCCGCGTACACACGGTCGGACTTTCCGGCATACTTGGTCCGGCGGACCAGAGTGTGCCGGACAATCCGCCCGTGTGTAGGCACCGGCGGACTTTTCCGGCGGACTTTTTCCCAAAAGCCCGCCGGACCTAGATTTGAAGAAAGTTCTAAATCTTTCCGCCGGACTCAGTTTCGGGCGGAAAGTCCGCTCGTGTGTGTGCTGGTCCGACGGAAAGCCCGCTCGTGTGTATGCTGGTCCGACGGACCAGATACAACACGAGGGCAGGGTATTGCATCTCACGCTCGCTGCAATAGGAAAAACACATTTTCCTATTGCGGCGAGCGCGGGGCATACCAGGCCCTTAGGTCTGGTATGGATTATAAAGGGAAGCCCCTACGCCGAAAAAAACGGCGTGGGGTCCCCCCTAAAATCCATACCAGACCCCGATCCGAGCACGCAGCCTGGCCGGTCAGGAAAGGGGGTGGGGACGAGCGAGCGCCCCCCCTCCTGAACCGTACCAGGCCGCATGCCCTCAACATGGGGGTGGGTGCTTTGGGGGAGGGGGGCGCCCTGCGCCCCCCCCCCAAAGCACCTTGTCCCCATGTTGATGAGGACAAGGGCCTCTTCCCGACAACCCTGGCCGTTGGTTGTCGGGGTCTGCGGGCGGGGGCTTATCGGAATCTGGGAGCCCCCTTTAATAAGGGGGCCCCCAGATCCCGGCCCCCCACCCTATGTAAATGAGTATGGGGTACATGGTACCCCTACCCATTTACCTAGGAAAAAAGTGTAAGTAATAAAACACACTACACAGGTTTTTAAAATATTTTATTAAACAGCTCCGGGGGGGGGATCTTCCTCCGGCTTCGGGGGTCTTCTTCCGGCTTCGGTGGTCCCTCCGCTTCATCTTCTCCCGGCGTCCGGTTGGTTCTTCTCCGCTCTCTTCTCCCGGTGTTCCTGTTCTTCGGCCGGCTCCTCTGCTGTCTTCAAGTAGCTCTCTTGCCAGCAGAGGTCCGGACTTCTGGGCTTCTTCTCTTCTCTTCCCCAGATGTTGACACGACGCTCTCTCCGGCTGGACTGCTCTCCGAGGGCTGCGTTGTGACTTATATAGGCGGAGACCCCGCCCCCTTTTGATGTCACAGTCCCTGGGCATGCTGGGACTGTGACGTTTTAGGGGGCGTGGTCAACATCACCCAGTGACCACGCCCCCTAAAACGTCACAGTCCCAGCATGCCCAGGGACTGTGACATCAAAAGGGGGCGGGGTCTCCACCTATATAAGTCACAACGCAGCCCTCGGAGAGCAGTCCAGCAGGAGAGAGCGTCGTGTCAACATCTGGGGAAGAGAAGCCCAGAAGCCCAGAAGCCCAGAAGCCCAGAAGTCCGGACCTCTGCTGGCAAGAGAGCTACTTGAAGACAGCAGAGGAGCCGGCCGAAGAACAGGAACACCGGGAGAAGAGAGCGGAGAAGAACCAACCGGACGCCGGGAGAAGATGAAGCGGAGGGACCCCCGAAGCCGGAAGAAGACCCCCGAAGCCGGAGGAAGATCCCCCCCCGAGCTGTTTAATAAAATATTTTAAAAACCTGTGTAGTGTGTTTTATTACTTACACTTTTTTCCTAGGTAAATGGGTAGGGGTACCATGTACCCCATACTCATTTACATAGGGTGGGGGGCCGGGATCTGGGGGCCCCCTTATTAAAGGGGGCTCCCAGATTGCGATAAGCCCCCCGCCCGCAGACCCCGACAACCAACGGCCAGGGTTGTCGGGAAGAGGCCCTTGTCCTCATCAACATGGGGACAAGGTGCTTTGGGGGGGGGCGCAGGGCGCCCCCCTCCCCCAAAGCACCCACCCCCATGTTGAGGGCATGCGGCCTGGTACGGTTCAGGAGGGGGGGGGGCGCTCGCTCGTCCCCACCCCCTTTCCTGACCGGCCAGGCTGCGTGCTCGGATCGGGGTCTGGTATGGATTTTAGGGGGACCCCACGCCGTTTTTTCGGTGTAGCGGGGTTCCCCTTTATAATCCATACCAGACCTAAGGGCCTGGTATGCCCCGCGACGGGGCTAGTAAGGTGTCAATCTCGCCGATAAAAGCGGCAAGATTGACATCCTTTTCTAGTCCCGTCGCACCTGAGTCACGTTCAAAATGAACGGACTTGTCCGTGTGTGGGCAAGTCCGTTCATTCTGAAAGTCCGCCGTAACTCCGGCGAAAGTCCGTCGGAAAGACGGGCGGACTTAGCCCGCCGGAAAGTCCCGGCGTGTGTGGGCAAGTCCGTCCGTTTTAAAGTCCGGCGCACCTGGCGGACAAAGTCCGTCGGAAAGTGTGCCGGACCAAGTAGGATAGAAAGTCCGCTCGTGTGTACGCGGCATAAGTCTTTGAACAGGCAGTGTGTCCATGACAAAACACCATGTAGGAATTACTGTGTATTACTGTGGCTACTTTTCCTAGAAGTGGGCGCACAGCAAAGATGATTCCCAAGGCACAATGCAGAATAGTATATTCTGGTAAAGAAGAACACAAGAGTTACTGCTAAAGGTTTGAAAACTAGAACTGGAAAAACACCCTTTTCTTGAGTCTTCCATACATACTGTAAGTCTTTGAACAGGCAGTGTGTCCATGACAAAACACCATGTAGGAAGCCACTGCTCTCAAAAAAAAAAACTTGGTTGCACACCTGAAGTTTGCCAAAGCGCACACTACTGGGAAAATACTTTGTGAACTCATGAAACAAAAAGTTGAATTGTTTGGGAAAAATACTCAGCACTATGTAAGGTGCAAAAAGTGCTCAGCTTACCAACATCATCCCAACAGTGAAATATGGTGCAGGGAACATTATGATTTGGGCTTGCTTTGCTGCCTCAGTGCCCGAACCACTTGTCATAATTAAGGGGAAAATTAATTCCCAAGCTTACCAAAGTATCCTACAGGATAATGTCAGGATGGCTGTCCGATAGGGCAATGACCCTAAGCATCAAAATAAATCCACCACAGAAAACGAAAATGTATCTTTTGGAGTGGCTCAGTCAGAGCCCAGACCTTAACCCCCTTAGAGATGCCATGGAATGAACCTCAAGAGCACAATTTACCTCAGACATCATATAAATGCATTGGAACTTAAGCAGTTTTGTAAAGAGGAATCATCAAACATTCCTCCTGAACTTTGTACAGGTCTGATCCAGAGCTACCAAAACTGCTAGCCTGAAATCATTGTTGCTTTGAGATATTTAGATATCTCCAAATTAAAAATTTCTATACACCATTCCTAAAGGAGGATACACCATTATCCCAATTATCCATTTTTGAATCAATCTGTACAAAAGATCCATTTGCTAAAGGTACAATTTCATCACTTTATAATCAATTTTATGGAGTAGTAAATCTTAATAGACCCTCTTACGTTCAGAGGTGGGAGGAGGACCTGGGACGAACTTTAGAAGACACGGACTGGTCTAACATATGGCTCACATCTAAGTCATCTTCACCCAACATCTTAGCACTGGAGACAAATTATAAAGTCCTAACTCGCTGGTACCTTGTACCCGCTAGAGTGGCAAAATATTCACCTAATACCTCAGCTCTTTGTTTTCGAGGATGCCCAGAAATAGGCACACATTTACACATATGGTGGACGTGCCCAGTAATCCAAACCTTCTGGAAGGAAGTCTTCGTGATTGCATCTAAAATATTTAAAAAAATAATACAACCAGATCCATATACAACTTTACTTAATCTAAAACCGGAATGGTTAACACTCTCTCAATTCAAACTTATGATCCAACTAATAACGGCTGCAAAACAAACAGTGGCCAAGGCATGGAAATCTCCTACATTGGTACTAGCAGAAACAATTCACAGAATGAATAGTACAATGTCCCATGCTAAGATGGTAGCCATCGATCAAAATCAAATTCCAAAATTTGAAAAACTTTGGCATCCTTGGATAAAACAACAGTTCCTGTCAAATTTCAATGACTCTGTCATGTTGCCATGGTAACAGATTAAATGACTTACAGAGATACCCATTCTAAGGCTTCAAAGAGAACTAAAAAGAATAATAAACTGACGAGCGGGACAACCTTGTGGACCATACCTCTGCCTTTCTACCCTTTTTCTTCTTTCTCTTTCCTTTTCTCCACCTTACGATTAAAGCTCATTATCAGAATTTATTTGACCTATATACACTCTACCTGTAAACAATATGTATAGTAGGTATAAATCATTTAAATACCTACAAAAGTAACTAAGGAAATGATATATATCTTTAATTTAGGTTTACGTGAACCCAATGTTTAATATTTGAAATTTCATGATATTTACCTATATAAACCCTACTGTAAAACAATGAGCTTACTTTATAGATCCTTGTAAACTTACTTTATGTATCTTTATAATATTGTATACTCAATAAACTTCTTTTGACAAGGAAATCATTGTTGCCAACGCAGGTTCGACAAGCTATTAACGCTAAGGGTTCACTTACTTTTTCATACAGCGCTGTGAATGTTTAATGGGTGTATTCAATAAGGACAAGAGAAATTAGAATTGTTTGTGTGTTATCAGCTTAAGCACATTGGGGGTTATTTGCGAAAGGCAAATCCATTTTGCACTACAAGTGCACTGCAAGTGCACTTGGAAGTGCAGTCACTGTAAATCTGAGGGGTAGCTCTGAAATGAGGGGAAGCTCTGCTGATTTTATCATCCAATCATGTGCAAGCTAAAATGCTGTTTTTTATTTTTCTTGCATGTCTCCCTCGAATTTAAAGCGACTGCACTTCCAATTGCACTTGCAGTGCACTTGTAGTGCAAAGTGGATTTGCCTTTCGTAAATAACCCCCATTGTGTTTGTCTGTTGTTGTGACTTAGATGAGGATCACATTTTTTGTCAAATTACTGCAGAAAAACAGTTAGTTTCAAGGGATTCGTATACTTTCGTATTGCTTCTATACATACTAGCTGTGCATAAAATGCTTTTTTTAGATTAATACACAACTTGATTAATGTTTTGATAGGTTTTCCCCCAGCATGACTTTCATTTCACGGCATGTAATCCACTGTATTTTCTTCAGTACAGACCCTGTGGCACTCCAATACAGTTACACATTGTATTAATGCACTTGGTAATTATAACCATGCACAATGTAGATGAAAATTATTTTATTGTGTAAGCTACATCAAAGTACAAAAACGTATATTGAAATAAGTACTTTACAATATCATTAAAGTACTAATTCGGGTAATTTCATTTTTGGGGAGTTTTGATAACATGATAAAAAAAAAATAGAAAATGTGTTCTATGAAGGGCAAACTAGTCCAACAATATTCTACATTTATACACGAAATAGCCTAGCAAAGCCAGCATACATTCCTTTAATAGTTTTTGAACATGATAGTAAAAGGGACATGAGTTTTCCCATAAAACTAAAATTCTAATATTCTGAGAGAAGGAGTTGAAGATCAAGGTAACTGTACACCTAGCTGAAGTTGATAACAAATATGCTAATACATTACATGACAACCACTTCCTAATTCTCCCAAGCAGACCTTCAGGTTCTGCGTGGACCAAAGCTGAAGATAGCATATCAAAAAACATGAAAGAAAAAACATGGTAAACACCTTGATAGAAGTCTGCAAAAAAAATATATATTTTAGGTCGTATATTTTCGTATATTTAATTATTTTAATTCTGGAAATGACTAGTCTTTACTCTAAATAACACTACAAACCATCAATTGTGGTTCTGTATTTACATACCTGGAATTACATAAATAAGTATAAGATAACTGGTTGGATCAGTGTTTTTACCCATGTTTGGCCACAAATACAATGGTTATAGAAAAGATTCACCCCGTCCCCTTAAAAATAATTACATTTTGATGCTTTATAGCCTGAAATGAAGACAGACACAGTTTTCGTTTTATCCAGCTGTATTTACTAGTGCAACTTATAACATCCAAGTGAAAGATAGAACACCAACATGTTGGGAAAAAAAAATCAAAAACAGAATCACAGAGTTGGAAAAAGAATCTTCCCACTTATGTCAGTATTTTATTTGACCACATTTTGCTTTAATTACAGCCTTTAATCCTTTATGTCTCTACTAATTTGCACATCTAGACTTTGTAATATTTGCCCACTCATCTTTGCAGAACTGCTCAAGTTCATTTAAATTTCATGGTGACCATTTGTGGACTGCAGTCTTGAAGTCATTTCACAGATTTTCAATGGGTGAGACTAAAATTTAATGATTCGGCCTCAACACCAAACAATATGCCTGGCAGAAATGCAATACAGCTCACCATCCAAATAACACAATTCCTACAATATAGCATGGAGGTGGTAATATCCTGTTATGGGGATGTTTCTCTGCAGCAGGGACTGTTGTCAGGATAGAAGAAAAATGGATGGGGCAAAATACCACGAAATTCTTGAGGGAAATCTGCTGCCCTCTGCCAGAAAGTTGACAATGGGAAGAAGGTTAATCTTTCAACTTGACAATGACCAAAAGCACACAGCAAAATTAACTACGCAGTGGCTGAAGGAGAAAAAGGCAGTCTTTGCATGGCCCAGTCAGAACCCAGACTTAAACCCCATTGAAAATCTGTAGAATGACTTGAAGACTGCAGTCCACAAATGGTCACCATCAAATTTAACGGAACTTGAGCAGTTCTGCAAAGAAGAGTGGGTAAATATTGCAAAGTCTAGATGTGCAAAGTTAGTAGAGACATATCCCAACAGCCTAAAGGATATAATTAAAGCAAAAGTTATTTTAACAAAATACTGACATAAGGTGTTATCCTTTTTCCAACTTAGTGATTCTGTTTTTGAATTTTTTATTTTTTCTGACATGTTGGCATTATATCTTTTACTTGGATGTTATACGTTGCACTAAGTAAATACAGCTGGATAAGACAAAAACTGTGTCTGTCTGCAAAGCAACTAAATGTGATTATTTTAAGGGGGGGGGGGGGGGTTCTTTTCTATACCCACTGTATTTGTTGTCATTTAGGAAGCTTGACAATCACAAAATCAATTGTATATCTGACATATGCATACATGCTTTAGCAGTGAGCAACAGAGACAGATTACCATTAGGACCAGTAGTCTTGCATCTACAAGTAGTAAAGAGAAAAGAAAGGCTTTTCGATGTATATATTTGTCTCGCTATCACCAGCAGAAATATAGCATCTCCCTATAAGTTAAATTTTTTGTTCCAAACATGCATCTCCCTATAAGTTAAATTTAACACTGTAACAATAGTTAGGATCAGCAAAAATGTTTGTGTAAAAGATGCTCCTACCAGAAGTGTGCTGTGTTGGGTATCAATGGTTGTGCCTTCTGCAACCAGGTTTCAGTGGAGCCCTAGGTATCCTCTTTGGGTTGCTGGAGGTTCCTTTAGTAGTGAACATTGGTGAACCGATCCCTCACTTATCCTGATCACCAATGCAAGGGAGCGATTTTCCACAAACCACCAATATAAGTGGTCTCTACTACACCGACCAAAATGTAAGGAGAAAATTATCTACCCTGGGTGTCAAATACAGTGTGTAAACCACATTCTTTATTTCCAATTTTCTATAACTTACTGATAATGCTAATGTACCATAAGCTGTAGGTTTAATCATTTATATTAGAGGTTCCTCAAGACCCGAAAGCCTTTTCAAGGGTGCCCCACAGGTAAAAAGGTTGAGTAGGGCTGGTCTATAGGATCAAGTGATAGAAACCTACCCCCCCCCCCCCGTGTAGCTTATTTTCAGGTTGTGTGATTTAAATGTATTTCTGTACTTTGTATGAGGAAGAATAATTAGGAACTCAATGAAAATATTTAACCTAATCATTCCACATTTGGTGTTCTGAGATGGGTGTTAATGCTACTACAATGTTTTTTTAATATTTCAGACATGTATGTCTGCTGTTACTCATACTTTCTGTGAGTGGTACACAGTGTGGCTCAGGGTTCATGTCATGCTCTGTGCTTTGGGAGATCAGTTTACTACAATGATGATGACATTCAACAACAGGTAGTAGAAGAATATATCTTCTATTTTATAATTCACCTGTGCATCTGAATGACTGCTGCCCTGGACTATAGCAGCCAATATGGAGAGAGCAAAGTCTTGATGATATGTCATTATAAATTTGTGGTTAAGTTCCTGCATTAACTATAAGGTGATAGCCTATACAGCTAAAGTGGTGTAGCAGCAGTGTACATGGATGGTAAATGTAATCATATTTAATAGTAAAGGTAGTGCTCAGACACTGGGAAAGCTGTGGTGGATATACATAACTGAGAAAAGTTGGAAACAATACCCTGTTAAATAAAAATTGATATTGAATTAAAACATCTGCTTTCTTTTTTTTATAGATTCTCCCAAATATGTTTATTAAGTGTGAATACTAATAGCAACAGCATTGTCCTGTTAGTGTTGTTTTCATAATCTAACCTCACATCCTGTTATGTGATCTAAAAGTATTATGATGACAAATTCTTGATGACTGAAGGAATAACACAGATTTCAGTAATTTCTTCGAATTTCATATGGTCCCCATACTGTGTTTGTATCTTCCTTTGGCCAAGCAGAACTATCTTGCATGGGGCTTGTTTCTGCAGAGTCCTCTTGAGAAAGGTGATGAACCATCTTTGGGGTCAATTCATTGTTCACTGTCATAAATGGTGAAAAGGCATAGGAAGAGGTAGCCGGAAAAGTAGCAGAGTAGTGAACATCTTCTAGAGGATGCAATGAATAAGACTGAGTGCCCTGAGATGAGGAGGACCCTCTGCTAGCACTCCTGTAGTGTGTGGCTCCATTTTCAGATGAGATGCAGCTTGTGGATGATGATACAGTTTGTGAAGCATCTGTGCACAAGGCATCCAGCTGGTTAATTGAATCAGTAACAGTCGGTTCCCATGAGTCTCTCTGAGGAATAAAATACACACAGTATTAATATGCATATACAAAATTCTATCTGTCTATCTATCTATCTATCTATCTATCTATCTATCTATCTATCTATCTATCTATCTATCTATCTAATTATCTAATTAATTGATTAAAATGCATCCTTACATTCATAAGGGTGATTAGTAACATGGCACAGTTACAATTTATTGCAAGCCATTTTAAAACTGTCTACTTAAATTGCGCTATTCCTGGACTGACCCCCCACCCCATTAACATGCCAATAAAGTTTTAGATAAAACTGTTGTCCAGAAAAGTTATTGAGGTACTCTTTAGGGATGGGGTGGGGCACTGCAAACTATATATATATATATATATATATATATATGTATATATATATATATATATATATATATATATATATATATATATATATATATATATATAAAATTATTATTATTATTATTATTACAGGTACCTATATAACGCCATTAATTTATGCAGGGTTTTACATATATACAGTATGTATATATAGATATTGTACATTCACATCAGTCCCTGCCCTCAAGGAGCTTACAATCTAAGGTCTCTAACTCACATAAAATAAAAAAAAAATACTAAGGTCTAAAAACACATACTAATATAGACAGTTGCCAATTAACCTATAAACATGTCTTTGGATTGTGAGAGGAAACCGGAGTACCCAGAGGGAACCCTTGCAGGCATTGGGAGGACATGCAAACTCATGCCATGGTACTGTAGCAGTCCAGCGTTTGGATCATTTTCATTCTCTTTTAGCAATCTGCCTTCTGAATTTGAGGTCTAAATAAGTGAGTGCTCCATATGCATATTATCATTGTGTTATAGCTGTTGTAAAGCATCAGACCAAATGACCCAAAGCTCATTGGTAGCCCTTCATTATAATAATGCCTCAAAAGAGTTATAAAATATTAAAGTGGTTGTAAACCTCTGAAATAAAAAATGAACAAAGCATGTCTTCTATAGTGTGTACTTGCCTAAATCCACAGAACCTAGTGTGACTCTTGCAATACACTTGAGCTTATTTACTAAAGCTGGAGAGTGAAAATCAGGCTTACTTCTGCATAGAAACCAATCAGCTTCTAACCTCAGCTTGTACAATTATGTGTACTTGCCTAAATCCACAGAACCTGGTGTGACTCTTGCTATAGACTTGGGCTTATTTACTAAAGCTGGAGAGTGCAAAATCAGGCTCACTTCTGCATAGAAACCAATCAGCTTCTAACCTCTGCTTGTTCAATTTCGTTTTGGCAATAAAACATGGAAGCTGATTAATTTCTATGCAGAAGTGAGCCTAATTTTGCACTCTCCAGCTTTAGTAAATAAACCCTACTGTATTCAACTTCAGTGTGAGGTAAATTAAAGAAAGGCTTCACTTTAAATCCCCGCCCATTGGTCATGCCCCTCCTAAAGAGGTATACACAATAGGTGGGGATTTGAGCAGAATCCTGTCTTTCATTTACTTTACACTGGTGTTGAATACAGTGTGCCGTGGTGGTACCTGTATGCTCTATTTTATCTTGGAGCAAGATTTTCTTTGTCTCTGCCAGCACCGGAATACAGAGTGTAAACCTGTGAGACTGATATTGCATGCTTGGATGGGTGCTAGTCTGTTACTATGGTACTAGTGTGGATCTTGTCTGCTCTCTCCTTCCTCTGCTGTCTGCTTAAGTCATTTCTGACAGTCCCGCCAAAACCAGACAATCCAAGGAGACAGCCCCCAATCCCGAACACAGCAGGTGATGGACAGCTGTACATGTTTCCCTGTGAGACTGTGTAGAAGAAGGTGTGCCCATTCCCTCCACTCAGCTCTCAGATTACACTGTAAAATTATGAACTCAAAGTTGTTGAAAAATACCCCAATGGTTTGTAGCCTTCACTGTGGCTACCATTTTGTTGCCTCAGATAAAACAAATTATTTATACATGCAGGTACTTGAAAAAAAGTATAAAGATTACATATACACATAGAAGTATGCTGGCCATGTAGTTAGAAAAGAGACCATATAGTCATCATGGATGTATTCCAAATATCTGATATTTTGGCTACAATATCATTTGGAGCTCATGTCTCTACTTATATTTCCTAAGCTCACAATACTCATATTTCCTCTGGGTGCAAGTCCTCACTTTGCTTTCTTCAAGTGCAACAGTCTCCAGCAAAATATGGACTGAACGTCTGACCTTTTCTGGGTGTCTCAGATGCCTGCATCCCCTGCTGTGGTTCCTCCTGTCAGTGGAAAAATAGCAATCTAGGGGCTGAGAAAATCACAGCACACATGGGGGAACAGGCATCCAACACACCTGGAAGTGTAAGGGCCTGTTGGATTCTGTAGCAAAGCGAAATTATCCACAGCAAACTGGAGGTTGATTATTAACAGTTTTTTTTCTGCAGGAAGCTTTTAGAATTGTTTTTATTCAGGCAACAGAATTGGTTTAAGAAAATCATATCACAAGCTGTGCTAATAATAATAATAATCATACACTTGATATAAATACCAGGAAAAAGGAATATATAACCCTTCTGTTTCAATGTACATAAAAAAACAACAGCCAAACAATAAATACTTAAAGTGACACAAAAGTAAAATAAAAAAAAAAAAAAAAAATAACAAACATGTCATAATTACCTCAACTGTGCAGCTCGTTTTGCAAAGAGTTGCCCCGATCTTGCTCGTCTGGGGTCCCTCGGCGGCTCTCTCGGCTCCTCCCCGCATTAGATAACCCCCTGGGAGAAGCTCTCTCCCGGGGGTTACCTTGCAGGTGCGCTACTGAGTCCAGCATTTGGCATCCAAAGACGCCAAATGCAGGACTCGGCCCCGCCCCTCCTGGCTGCTGCGTGATTGACAGCAGCGGGAGCCAATGGCTGCGCTGCTATCAATCTATCCAAACAACAGCCGAGAACCCCCTAGCCGAGAGACGGCGCGTCCCCGTGGGACAAGTTCGAGGGTGTAGGTAAGTAAAACGAGGGGGGGGGGGGCTGGGGGGGCTGGTCACTGCCTTTACAGCCCCTTTAAATAAAGAAATCATAAACGCATTGGATATAAAAGGTGGATATAAAAGGATATACTGTAAAAATGCTAGATTTTTGAGATATACAAAAGTCAGATCAAGATTAATTACTTCTGAATTTTTTCCACCTTTAATGTGACCTATAATATGTGCAGTTCAATTTAAAAAAAAACAATTTACAATAATGTGGTTGCATAAATATGCACACTCTAAACTAATACTTTGTTGAAACACCCTTTGATTTTACGACAGCATTCAGTCTTTTGTGATCGGAGTCTATCATCATGGCACATCTTGCTTTGGAAATTTTTGCCCACTCTCCTTACAAAAGTGCTCTAAATCTGTCAGATTGTAAGGATATCTGCTGTGCACAGCAGCTGGTGGGCAGTAGACTGAGGCAGGCTGGCACAGGTGACAGCGGGCAGCTGAGACGGTTACTGGTAGCAGACAGTAGGTCAGCTAGAACAGCAGGGTGGTAGGTGGGTACACGATGACAGCTGATAGAGTAGCAGGGTCAGGCAGGTAGGGTCAAACAGACAGGATGGATCTGGTATTCATTAGCCTGTGCGAGCATGAAAGGGAACATGTTTTAGTCTGTGCACAGAAGTCCGTCCAGAGAGGTCATCTCATCTTTCGGCAAGCTTTTCCTTACAATGAAGCTGGGCTTGTATGTTTTTCTTAGTGAGAAAAGGCTTCCATCCATACACCACAGTCCAGACATATGAAGAATATCAGCGATTGTTGTCACATGTTGTACACAATGGGTACTTTCCAGAAATTCCTGCAGCTCTTTTAATGTTGCTGTAGGCCTGTTGGCAGCTTACCTGACCAGTTTTCTTTTTGTTTTCAATTAATATTGAAGGAACATCCAGTTCTTGGTAATGCCACTGTTCTGTTATATTTTCTCCACTTGTTGATGACTGTATTCACTGTGTCCCATGGTATATTTAAAAATGTAAAACATTTTTGTACCTTCTTCTGACCGATACCTTCCAACAATGGGATCCCTTTGATGCTTTGTAAGCTCTTTGTGGACCATTGCTTTTGCTGTATGAGGCAACTGAGTAAATGTCAGAAAAATCCTACTACAACAGCCAAACCTTATTTAGGCTTTCTCAAAATCACTTTCATTGATGACAGGTGTGTGTTGACTAATATTTGACATCAGTTTGAATGTTATTGATTCATTCTGAACACAGCCAACTCCCTAACTAAAGGAGGGTATGTACACCTTTACAATCACATACTTTTTTACCACTAAATAACAATTTCAATTTGTGTTTAATTAAATTGCACAGGATTAGAGGTCACATTAAAGGTGGAAAAATATTGAAGTGGTTTATTTTGGTCTGATTTTTTTACATTTCAAAAACCCGACATTTCTATGGGGGTGTGTAGACTTTTTATATCCACTCTATCCCCTTTACAATATATATATATTTTTAAATAATATATTAGTCCATTCAACAATAAATATCTTCTTCCCATTCATTTTTTTAGTGTTTAATACACAGTGTTGTAGCACCCTTCCAAGTTAAGAGCAGTAATATCCCTGCACCATATACTATAGATGGACAAAATCTCATGCTAATAATGAAATCTCTGTTATGGAAAAGTTAGAGAGGGAAAGGCCTGCTAAAAACAATGTAAAAATTGGGGGGGGGGGGGGGGGGGGGATGGGAGAATGTTTTTTTTTCCAGTTTTTCAAGGCCGGTTTTTGTTTTTTTCCAGAAAAATTTAAAGAAAAGAAAAAGTACAGAATATGTTCTTTTACAATAGTAAACAAAATATCTATGACATGGTATGAAAACTATTAAACATGAAGACCTTGATTAAAGTTTTCTCAGACTTTATGTAAAGTCTTAAATTATCACAAGTCCTGGCATACAATTCAAGTACCACTGTTCTTCTCAATGAATGGGTGATTGTTGAGATACATGTCAGAAACCTGAGTGAGTACAGTTAAATCTCACTTGTTTAATAATAATAAAAGGTAAACAGAGTAAACGTAGTCAAAACATAGCCAGAGTTCAAGAACGGGAACGGATAGTCAGACAAGCCAAAATGTCAGGGAGCCAGAGATGAGCGTAGTAGAACAGCAAGCAGGATCTGGAGCCAAAAGGAATGTCAGCCAAGCAAGTCTTTAACAGGAACACAGGAGAGCATCTCTAGAGATATGACCAAGGTGAAGGCAGAGATCATCTGGGCTGGACGGCTTAAGTAGACAGGACTGACGAGCAGGATATCATCAACAGATGAGTCACTGTGTAGAGATAGGAGCTGGCAATTTGCCGACAGTTGAGTGGCCAGCTCAGAGAAGGAAGGGCTGAGCCAAGCCCTAACAGTACCCCTCCTCAATGACCCTTTCCCCCTCTGAGGCCCAACAGGCTTGAGGGGAAAACGTCTACGGAAATCACAGAGGACAGGGGAATGTACATCCGAGGATGAGACCCAAGAGTGTTCCTCCGGACCGTATCCTTTCCAATGCACCAGGTACTGTATACGCCCATGGAACCTACAGGAGTCAACAATGGACTGTACCTCATACTACTCATGGTTCTTAAGGTTCTCAAACTGTACTGGGTGAGGACAAGGCACCGAGGTAGTAAGGCGGTTGCAGACCAAAGGTTCTAATAAGGAGACATGAAATACATTAGAGATACGCATATTAGAAGACAGGTCTAATGCGTAAGCCACTGGGTTAATCCTGCGAAGAATACAGAAAGGCCTAATAAACTGAGGTGCGAACTTCAGAGAGGGAACACGAAGTTGGAGGTTGTGAGATGACAGCCAGACCCTATCCCCAACCTGGTAGGAAGGCGCAGGCAGGCACATATTGCAAAGCCTCCTGGACTTGTGCCCAAGTGGAACGAAGACCATGGAGATGCTCCTCTAATGCAGGAATACTCTGCGGAACAAATGAGTCAGGCAACATGGAAGGTTGGAAACCATAGTTCGCCAAAATGGGGACAATTGGGAAGCAAAATTCAAGGCACTATTGTGAACAAACTCCACCCACGGTAAGAAGTCTGACCAGTTGTTATGATGGTCAGAAATATAGCAATGTAGGAATTGCTCCAAGGACTGATTGGCTCGTTCTGCGGCCCCATTAGACTGCGGATGATACGCAGAGGAGAAAGCAAGCTGAATTCCCAACTGTACACAAAAGGCTCACCAGAACATGGGGCACAAACTCACTACCCCTGTCCGAGACAATCACCTTGGGTAGCCCATGTAAGTGAAAGATCTCCCGAGCAAAAATGGAAGCCAGTTCCTTAGAAGTGGGCAACTTCTTAAGTGGAATACAATGAGACATTTTCGAGAATTGGTCAACCACCATAAGGATAAATGTGTTGCCCTGGGAGTTGGGTAACTCCACAATGAAATCTATAGACAGGTGGGTCTAGGGCCTCTCTCCATTGGGTATGGGTTGTAGGAGGCCCACAGGAAGGTGTCGTGGAGTCTTACTCTGAGCACACAAGGAACAGGCAGCTACAAAGACGGTTACATCAGCACATAGACTAGGCCACCAGAATTGTTGGGAAATGGCCCAAAAGAGTTGATACTTCCCAGGGTGGCCAGCAGCCTTGGGAGAATGGTAAGTCTGGAGCATGGCAGTACGGAGACACTCTGGGACAAAGCAGCGGTCACAAGGTTTCTCAGGTGGAGCATGGACCTGAGCAGCAAGAATTTTGTCACCCAAAGAAAAAGTGAGACTGGTGAGACCCATAGCCAGAAAAGGAACAGGAGGAATCACAGAAACCGGAACCGACTCCATCTTGGAAGTGGAGGAAAATTGTCGTGACAAAGCGTCAGCCCTTACAATCTTAGTACCAGGTAAGAATGAAACAATGTTATTGGAAATAGAAAAGAGCCCATTGCACCCTTCTGGGAGAGAGGCGTTTAGCCGCAGACATGAATGTGAAATTCTTATGGTCAGTAAGAATGAGAACCGGCACAGTGGTACCTTCGAGGAGACGTCTCCATTCTTTCAGGGGTAATCGGATCGCTAACAGATCTCTGTCACCAATCTCGTAATTGCACTCCGCAGGTGACAATTTTTTCGAAAAGAAGCCACATGGATGCATAGCGCTCTCCAGTCTTAGAAGCATCAACCTCAAGAATAAAAGGTAACGTAGGATCAGGATTTGCCAACACAGGAGCAGAAACAAAGGCAGCTTTGAGACTCTCAAAGACCTTAATGGACTCCGGAGACCAACTCTGTGGGTTACCGTCCTGTCTGGTCATATCAGTCAGGGGCTTGACCAGAGACGAGAAGTTACGAATAAACTTCCGATAATAGTTGGGCAAAGCCAAGAAAACGTTGCAGAGGACATAAACTCACAGGTTGGGGCCACTGTAGGACTGCTGAAAGTTTCTCTGGGTCCATCGAAAAACCAGCAGTGGAAATAACATAACCCAGGAATTTAACCTGTTCACGATGGAATTCGCACTTCTCCAATTTACAATAAAGATTGTTCTCTCTTAGTTTCTGAAGCACATGACAGACATCTGAGTGTTGGCTCTCCTGGGACTTGGAAAATATGAGGATATCGTCAAGATAAACCACCACACATGACTGCAACAAATCTTGGAGGACATTGTTAAAAAATTCCTGGAAAACTGCCGGGGTGTTACAAAGGCCAAAAGGCATTACAAGGTACTCATAATGGCCTGTTCTGGTATTAAACCCAGTTTTCCACTCGTCGCCCTTCTTAATCCTCACAAGATTGTATGCCCCTCTCAAATCAAGCTTCATTAAAACTGTTGCTCCCTTGAGGTGGTAAAAATAACTCCGTAATCAACGGAATTAGGTAGGCATTGTTAATCATGAAACTATTAAGACCCCTATAATCAATGCAAGGTCTCAGTTCACCACTCTTCTTCTTCACAAAGAAGAAACCAGCACCAGCAGGAGACAAGGATTTTCATATGAAACCTTGAGAAAGTGTGTCTGCAACATACTCCTCCATGGTCTTATCCTCCAAGACCGACAAAGGGTAAACCCAGCCACAAGGGGGTATGGCACCAGGTTGAAGGTCAATTGTGCAACCATACGACTGGTGTGGAGGCAAACTACCTGCTTGACATTTGTCAAAGACATCACTAAAATCGCGGTACTCTTCTGGCAGGGAGGAGAGAGAAGAAGTGCACAGGGCCTTGGCTACCTTCTGGAAGCATGTCTTACTGCATTGTGGTGACCAGGAGAGAACCTCAGCATGGAGCCAATCAAAAGAGGGGTTGTGCCTCTGTAACCAAGGATAACCAATAACCAGCGGAAACTTAGGTGAGGAAATAACTTGGAGTTGGATTATCTCATGGTGAAGAGCCTCTACGACCATGGATAATGGAACCATCTCATGAGTCACATGGGCTGGCTGTAGAGGTCTCCCGTCCAAGAGCCTAAAATGGCAAGTGGAGTGTCACGCAGCAGCAGCGGAATCGAGTGCTTCTATACAAAGACAGAGTCAATTTACAGGCCTGCAGCCCCAGAGTTGATGAGAACCTGTATCTCGAAGAACGACTCAGCCCAAGAAAGGGTAACCGAAACCAGGGGCTTATCCTTCTGGATAACTGGGGATGAAAAAACACCACAGTCTGTCCGTGACAGGACCTCAAGGTTTGGACGCTCCCTGGATGGGCAGGACAAGACTGTGACCTGCCTGGCCACAACAAAGGCTCAATCAAGACGCGTGAAGCCCAAGTGCATGGGTTCATCTTCACTGACCGACTCGGTACCAGGAGGAATGGGAGGTGAGGGAGGCAAGGGTGGGACTGCAAAGTTCGGAGACAAATGTACAGGAGGCTTCCGCCAGAGTCTTTTTCTGAGTCTGGAGTCAATGTGGATGGCAAACATGATCAACTTCTCCAGCTCAGTGGGTATATCTCTGGCAGCTATCTCATCCTAAATGGTATCCAAAAGACCATGGGAAAAAAGCAGCCACGAGGGCCTCATTGTTCCAAGCAACCTCTGCTGCCAGAGCATGGAATTCAATGGCGTAATTGGCAACAGTTCTCGTACTCTGTTTGATGGACATAAGGCACTTGGAAGCATGCGGGAACGTCAAAAACCCTTTTAAAAGAAGACACAAACTCAGGGTAACTCAAGACAACAGGTTTTTGCGTCTCCCATAGAGGGTTTGTTCAGGCTAAGGCTCTCTCAGAAAGCAAAGATATCATGAAACCTACTTTGCCTCTGTCCATGGGAACTGCCTGGGGCAGCATCTCAAAGTATATCTCAACCTGCTTGAGAAACCCTCTGCATTGGACTGGATTGCCTCCAAAGCGCTGGGGAAGTGGAGCAGAACCGGACATACCTTTTATAGAGGTAATACTCGAGGTGGGTGCCTGCACAGAGACTGAAACAGCAGCAGGTATGGCCTGCAACACAGGTTTTACCGGAGCAGCCACAGTGGGAGATTCCAGGTGAGCCATGCGACTCAGGAGCGTTTGTAATGACATGGAAAACTGATCCATTCGGTGATCCTGCTCATCTAATCTGGAAAAAAATTATCAACAAGTGGATTGACTGCAGCTTCTGAATTCATGGCCTTCACCTACTGTCAGAAACCATGAATCAGACTGAGACAGAAGTAAAGTTAAATCTGACTTGTTTAATAATAATAAAAGGTAAACAGAGTAAACGTAGTCAAAACATAGCCAGAGTTCAAGAACCGGAATGGATAGTCAGACAAGCCAAAATGTCAGGGAGCCAGAGATGAGCGTAGTAGAACAGCAAGCAGGATCTGGAGCCAGAATAAATGTCAGCCAAGCAAGTCTTTAACAGAAACACAGGAGAGCATCTCTAGAGATGTGACCAAGGCGAAGGCAGAGATCATCTGGACTGGACGGATTAAGTAGGCAGGACTAATGAGCAGGATATCATCAACAGGTGAGTCACTGTGGAGAGATAGGAGCTGGCAATTATCCGACACCTGAGCGGCCAGCTCAGAGAAGGAAAGGCTGAGCCCAGTCCTGACAATACAGTAGATGATAGTTTCTGTCCTTATCTGGCCTTAATTGAAAGATAAGAGGGTATGTTCGTCTGACAAATTAGTTTATCTTTATAACCTTTAAATGATTCTAAGACCCCTTTCACACTGGGGCATTTTTCAGGTACTTTAGCATTAAAAAAAGCGCCTTTAAAGCGCCTGAAAGAAGCCTCATCTGCAATCCCAATGTGAAAGCCCGAGTGCTTTCACACTGAAGCGCTGCGCTGGCAGGGCATCAAAAAAAGTCCTGCAAGCAGCTTCTTTGCAGCGCTTTACACCGCTCCTAAAGTGCCCCTTCCCATTGAAATCAATGGAAAGCGCCTGCAAAGCACCTTGACAGCTGCGCTTTGTGGCACTTTTACCCTTTTTTTTCAGCCACTAGCGGGGGTTAAAAGCTCCCTGCTAGCACTCGAAAAACGCTGGTAAAGCACTGCTAGTTTAAGCGGCGCTTTACCAGCGTTTTTCCGGCGCTGGCAGTGTGAAAGGGCTCTTAAAGCACTCGGGCTTTCACATTGGGATTGCAGATGAGGCTTCTTTCAGGCGCTTCACATGCGCTTTTTTTAACGCTAAAGCACCTGAAAAACGCCCCAGTGTGAAAGGGGTCTTATTTACCGGCTCCCGACTGGCTCACGCAGATAAACTGTGGGAGAATGTCTCTCCTGGGCGAAATGAGTAGATCCTTCCCTTAAGTGGCTGCCAGAGGGCACATGCACACCACCGGAGGTGGGCACGATCACTGCAGGCCATGTCCGATTGCGTGCACGAGCACAAGCACGGGGATTTGTGTATGTAAACACACAAATCCCTGTGCTGTCAGGGCAGAGGAGATATATCGCTTGTTCCTACTAAGTAGGAACAACGATATGTCTCCTCACCTAGTCAGTCCTATCCCCCCACAGTTAGAACACACTAAGGAAACACACATTTAACCCCTTGATCGCCCCTTAGTGTTAACCCCTTGCTTGGCAGTGACATTTACACAGTAATCAGTGCATATTTATAGCACTGATTGCTTTATAAATGTCATTGGTCCCAAAAATGTGTCAAAAGTGTCCGATCTGTCCGTCACTATGTCGCAGTACCGCTAAAAATCGCAGATCACCGCCATTACTAGTAAAAAAAATGTAAAAAAATAAAAATGCCAGAAAAATGCCATAAATCTTTCCCATAGATTGTAGACACTATAACTTTTGCGCAAACCAATCAATATACGCTTATTGCATTTTTTTTACTAAAAATATGTAGAAGAATATATATCGGCCTAAACTGATGAAGAAATGTTTTTTTTTTTAAATTGGGGGATACTTTTCATAGCAAAAAGTAAAAAATATTGTTTTTTTTTTTTCAAAATTGTTGCTCTTTTTTTGTTTATAGCCTAAAAAATAAAACCACGGAGTTGATCAAATACCACCAAAAGAAAGCTCTATTTGTGGGGAAAAAAAGGACACAAATTTAGTTTAACCGCTTGCCGCCCGCCTGCTGTCATATGACGGCAAGGCGGCACGGCTCTCGTTCTGGGAGGGCGTCGTACGACGCCCTCGCCTTGCCTACCCACCAGGGGGCGCTCGCGCGTGATTGCCGTCGGCGTGTCACTCGTGCCCGCCGTGTCACTGGGCACCCGATGCACATGCCCGGCAGCTGCGATGTCCGCCGGGCACACTCGATTGCCCGGTAACACGGCAGGACGTGGATCTGTGTGTGTAAACACACAGATCCACATCCTGTCAGAGAGGAGAGATGACCGATCTGTGTTCTCAGTACAGAGCAACACAGATCGGTCTCCTCCCCTTGTGAGTCCCCTCCCCCTTCAGTTAGAAACATTCCCTAGGAACACAGTTAACCCCTCGATCACCCCCTAGTGTTAACCCCTTCCCTGCCAGTCACATTTATACAGTAATCAGTGCATTTTTATAGCACGGATCGCTGTATAAATGTGAATGGTCCCAAAAATGTGTCAAAAGTGTCCGATGTGTCCGCCACAATATCTCAGTCACAATAAAAATCGCAGATCATCGCCATGACTAGTAAAAAATAAATAAATAAATAAAAATGCTATAAATCTATCCCCTATTTTGTAGACGCTATAACTTTTGCGCAAACCAATCAATATACGCTTATCATGATTTTTTTTACCATAAATATGTAGAAGAATAAGTATCGGCCTAAACTGAGGAAAAAATTAAAAAAAAAAATTTAAAAAAATGGATATTTATTATAACAAAAAGTAAAAAATATTGTGTTTTTTTCAAACTTATCCCTATTCTTTTGTTTATAGCGCAAAAAATAAAAAACGCAGATGTGATCAAATACCACCAAAATAATGCTCTATTTGTGGGGAAAAAATAATAAAAATTTGATTTGGGTATATTGTTGTATGACCGCGCAATTGTCATTCAAAGTGTGACAGCGCTGAAAGCTGAAAAATGGCTTGGGCAGGAAGGGGGTTAAAATGCACTGTATGGAGATGGTTAAGTACAGCGTTGCATGACCGCTTAATTGTCAGTTAAAGCGACACAGTGCCAAATTGTAAAAAGTGCTCTGGTCAGGAAGGGGGGGTATAACCTTCCGGGGCTGAAGTGGTTAATGTTCTCCACCATCACAGCATAGTGTTCACCTATAGTCTGTTCAGTAAATTGTTTTTTCTTTTCCTCCTCTCAGTAAAATGGTGAGACCAACATCTAGAGTTTGAAAACTTTTCCACAGTGCAATTTCTGCTGAGAGCAAAGCTGCAACTTGCAAAAATTGTGAGGAAAAAAAACATTTTCCAAATGCTACAAGGATGACAAAACACATCCTGGCATGCCAGAGGTGCCCTAAAGACATTAAATTAGACTTTATGGAATTACATGACCATAATGAAAGTGCAAGTAGCCTTTCCCTCCAAAGTTCTCATTCCAGAAACACTCTTTCTGCTGCTTCTGGATCATTGCAAAGTGTTTCTTCACCAGCAGCAAGTTCAGGTAAGGAAATGTTACACACCATGGCCTCCCAAAATACACAATAACTTCATCAATAGAGAAAATGGCACCTAGCTACCAGGAGAGCATACATCAAGCTCTTAACAGAGCAATATATGCTTCTGGATCAGCATGGTCAATAACTAAAATTCATATTGGCAGGAAGCTTTTACATTATTATGAGGGAAAGGGGGTGGTTACCTATTCTCATGTATAGGTGAAATGTTCCTAACATATACAGTCCTTGTTATTCCATTTGTAACAAAAATACAATTTTAAAAATCAAGTTTAACCACTTCAGCCCCGGAAGGATTTACCCCCATCCTGACCAGAGTACTTTTTGCGATTCGGCACTGCGTCGCTTTAACTGACAATTGCGCGGTCATGCAATGCTGTACCCAAACAAAATTGACATCTTTTTTTTCCCACAAATAGAGCTTTCTTTTGGTGGTATTTTATTGCCTCTGCGGTTTTTATTTTTTGCGCTATAAACAAAAAAAGAGTGACAATTTAAAAAAAAAAAGCAATATTTTTTACTTTTTTGCTATAATAAATATCCCCCAAAAATATATAAAAAAGTATTTTTTTTCCTCAGTTTAGGCCCATATGTATTCTTCTACATATTTTTGGTAAAACAAATCGCAATAAGCGTATATTGATTGGTTTGTGCAAAATTTATAGCATCTACAAAATAGGGGATAGATTTGCAGCATTTTTATTATTATTATTTTTTTTTTATTAGTAATGGACTGCAACATTATGGCGGACAGATCGGACACTTTTGACACTATTTTGGGACCATTGTCATTTATACAGCGATCAGTGCTATAAAAAATGCATTGATTACTGTGTAAACGACACTGGCAGTGAAGGGGTTAAATACTAGGGGGCGGTGAAGGGGTTAAGTGTGTCCTAGGGAGTGATTCTAACTGTGGGGGGAGGGGCTACACCTCACATGACAGCGATCACAGCTCTCGATGACAGAGAGCACTGATCTTTGTCCTGTCACTAAGCAGAAAAGGGAAATGCTTTGTTTACAAAAGCATCTCCCCGTTCTACCTCTCTGTGACACAATCGCGGGCACCCGGTGGACATCGAGTTCGCGGGACCTGCAGTCACGGAGACCGCGGCGGCACACGCGCCCCCGCAGCACCGCTTCTTAAAGGGGACGTACCTGTACGCCCTTTTGCCCACCAGTGCCATTCTGCCGACGTAAATCGGCGTGTGCTGGTCGGCAAGCGGTTAATGGATTTACTGAATAAGCTGTACCTTTATTCCAAGCATAATACCTTTATATACACTGCATTTTGCCTACCCAGTGTAACAAAATGATTTTCAATTTGTACAACAACTCCACACTGAATTTGTATTTTATTTTGTTTCTGAAAATTTACATTTTTTTCTGCAAAAACAGGGGAAATATTTTTTTTTTTCCCCATGGTTTCAAAATTTTGGGAAATTTTACATCTCCAGGAGAGGTAATTCACACTTACCCTGTATGTGATCTCTGTGCCTAATCCTTTTTCAGGTGCAGGTTATACTTTCCCAATTATTCAAACTTCTGCAGTGATTCCCAATATACAGACTTTTCCGTGCAGATTGGAACAAAGGGGTTATGTCTGTTTTGTTTTGTTTTTAATTTATCGTAGGGTATGATTAATAAATAGCACAGTTTGTGATATTTTTTTGTGTCTTTATCAAATTTTTAATTTTGATATTATTGAAGTGCTGCAACTGAGGGGGGGACATTACATTTAGAGAGCTTGGAGAGTATTATTAATGATTGAGTCACTTTAAATCAGTAGTAGTAGTAGAGTAGTATCATTTAGAATTACTTACTAGCAGATAATGTGATGGGTCACCAGAGAAATGAGGTAGGAGAGGTGGCAGCGATGAAGCACTGAACAGAGAGCTGCCAGCAGATGTTACTGATGTACTTCGGTAGTCACCTATAGAGTCAGAGAAATAAGGCTCAAGCAGGGATGGGTAGCTTTGGATGGTTGCTGAATCACAACCTATCGACTTTGACCCCAAAGGTGATGAGTAGATGTCATTTGAGTATTGCTTGGCACCATGGAACTCAGATTCAGGAAGGAAAGATCTTCGGACGCTGTAATACCCAGACAGCACAGGTGAACCTGGTAGAATATATTAATAATTTACAGATGGTTACATTGTGTATTGCAAAATAAAATACAATTGAAATAAAATATACTGTAAAATGCAGAGAGGATTTGAATTTTGTTTTGGTCAGAAGAAATCCTGTTCATATACTTCATATCCTTTACATATACATGTAGATGAGATGTCTTGATCTCCAAACTCATGTGCGCTGCAATAGAGTTTAAAGCGGCACAGCACATAGTGTACTTATGTATGTGCTTCAGTAGATGAAAATGGGAGCATGCAATGCAGTGCATAGCACTGTTGTGTGAATGGGCCATAAGAGTCAGTTCCCTAAGCACAACTTATCGCGCCATTTTGATCAGGCGCATAATAGGGACCCATCGGGGCTAATTTTTTATGGCATTGATTCCATCAAACCACACTGGAGGGGAGGCAACAAAACCACCCTTATCTCGCAAAACGAAACAGCTTGGATATATAGGTTGGGGTCCCTGGCCCCTAGGGGCCTCAACCTAGATATAGATCTCAATTGTTTTATTGCCAATCCATAAATTCACTGATGTGTTTCCATTATATACATGGGATATTTACGTCTTATATCTCCTCAAACATATATTTTCTAAAAACCACCCAATTTTGGGATATTTGGGATGACCCTATTTTCAACCTTTCTACTTACACATATATAAAACTATTTTCCTTACCGTGGAGGTATATTTATATTTTTTATCTAGATATGGACTATAGGTAGGTCTTTTCATCCTCTTACCATTCATCCAGTCACCACACACCTTATTACACAATGGTTGACATATACACCCAATGGCAATACGGGTGGTCATGGCACAACACAGAGCTGTCACACATATACTCGTATTCATGAGTAGTACCTGGGCATCACCAAAAGGATAATTCACAATTTTAGGGCTAACTTCTACGCCCACACATATATTCATATGTTTTAGGTATATGTATGGTACATATAGGGTCTCACTTATACTTATGAGTAGCGCCCATGTACCACTCACAATAGGATTCTCATTAGTTTTTGGTTTAACCTTTACGTTTCTACTTTCATGAAATTCTTTAGCCTAAACTAGGCATGGATGCACATAACAAGTATATTTTTTTGTTTTCCTGACACCCTATACACATACGACTACATCTTTCTCTCACACATGTACTAGCACACATGGACATTATCCCTGCCTTAGAATGTATACACTCTCTCTATATGATATGGTCCTACAATATGACTATTTATCCTCCACATACGCATTGGTACACACGGACATATATATCTTTGCCCTAGCGTGCATACACACTTTCTCTATTTGGTACATATAATCACTTAATGGCCTGATGATTACACATACTACTCACTCATAGTTGATCCCCACAGATAAGTCTGAATATCGTTATGTCCACCAATTACAATTTTTAGATATATGTGGGTATATCCGCCTATGTTGGTGGGCGGATCTCAACCTATATATAAGGATGTTACCTGTTTGTAATTATTCACCTTCTATGCAATCTGTGTTTATGTCTCTTAGTTTATTAGTTTTTTTCTTGGCTTGCTAATGAATATGAATGTTTTCATGAGGGAGTAAAAAAATTACGAAACACTGTTAAATGGAGTTGAGACAGGGACTGACTATGCATTAATTTTCAGGCATGCCACCCTTGACCAATAGGGGCATTCAGTGATTCTCGCCACGAATCTGTATGCTTTCCCTGGGATGAATAGACTATTATAAACCTCTCCCCTTTGAAATAGCTGGAATAGGGAGCCTGCAGTCTTTCTTAAATTCCCTACCCAGGCTGCTTGGCGTCACTCCTATCCAGACACAGAGATCGTAGGATGCCTATTAGAGATCCCGATCCGGCCCCCTTCCTCCGCCCCCCTTGTAATGAATAGCGGGGATTGGCTGTGAGCTGAATGAAGGGCGGGACACAGTGAACGTTCCCCACATGATAAAAACCGACTATCTATAGCAGCGTAGCAGCGTCGCTGAATACGTCAGAGGACGAAGCGCGCACGACGGACCTACGCTTCCCACATCACTTCCTGGCAGACCTGTGGGTGGAATAGACACTTGTCCAGCTGATCGCTACTTCCCCCAACTTGTATCTGCATTGCTTACAGTGACTGTGGATACCATACAAGACAGTATTTGAGCATTATCCTCCCCCCAGTGGTCAAGGGAGGAATAGCGGAGTACTGTGCTTGGATGTGTTTTTAACTATTTTAAACTTTTTTTATACTTTACTTTGAAAAATCTGAATTTTTTATACATATAATTTAAAAAAAAATATATACCCATTGAGACTTTATCACACTATGGAAGTCTCCTTTTCTTTGACACATGAGGATTAAGATCTACCGGGATACAACTGGAGATATGACAGCAGTGAACAGAAAAGCCCTTGTATAGGACTACAGGCCTGACACCCCTGCAGGGGTTCCTACCTTTGGTGAGTGAGCATTTTGAGGGGGGTTCACAGAAGTCACCACCCTACGCTGTACGCACGAAAGTCACCTGGGGAACAACCTGATTGCTGCATGCACTGCATGGGACTGTCATAATATGCTTCGATCTCCATAGTATACGGACTTTGCATTGAAACACAGATATATATGCTATTGATGTATGATCTTTGCTTTTCTTTACAGGAATTATTATATATGTGCTTATATATGGTTTTTTATGCACAGAGTATGCTTTCTGGAGTTCCTGATCTAGAGAGAGTACACTGACCTATCAGTAATATATGGGCTGCAGACAGCTGCTTGGTGACAGGTTTTATATATTTCTTAGTAGGCTACATGCAAGCCTATGCTGACTTATATTTACATGTTTTAGTCATCTTTTACCTTCACTAAGCCGTGACAACATCGCAATTCTCCTTCGTATAGAAAAATGTTTTCACATAAAAATGTCTTTATACATATATATAAAAAAAACGTTTTCATATAATGTTTCCTGTATATGCTTAGCCATACAGGTTTTTGAGGTAGCGCCGTTCTATCCCTATAATATTCTTTAAACAAAATTCATAAGAGTCAGTTGACTTGAAAACAGAGCACTACTTTCTGTTTTATATCATAACAGTTGTTAAGCAGGGAGGTTTATTGATGTTTGATCAAATTCAAAACTGCCTCCAATGATTAACTAATAAATCACTGTGTTTACTACAATAATAAAGAAAGGCAAATGCAAGCATTTAAAAGGAAAGGTCACATCAAAAGTTAGTTTAACCACTTCAATATAGGGCATTTTCACCCCCTTCCTGCCCAGACCAATTTTCACCTTTCAGAGCTGTTACACTTTGAATGACAGCCATGCAATACAATACCCATATGAAATTTTGATAATTTTTTTCTCCACAAATAGAGCTTTCTTTTGGTGGTATTTGATCAACTCTGTAGTTTTTATTTTTTGCGCTATAAACAAAAAAAGAGCGCAATTTTGAAAAAAAACACAATATTTTTTACTTTTTGCTATAATAAATATCCCATTAAAAAAAATCAAAAACAAATGTTTTCCTCAGTTTAGGCCGATATGTATTCTTCTACATATTTTTGGTAAAAAAAAATTGCAATAAGCGATATTGATTGGTTTGTGCAAAAGTTATAGCGTCTACAAAATAGGGGATACATTTATGGCATTTTTATTGCTATTTTTTTTTACTATTAATGGCGGCGATCTGTGATCTGCAATTTTTTAAGGTGACTGCAATATTGCGGTGTACACTTTGGACACTTTTGACACTATTTTGGACCATTCACATTTATGCAGAGATCAGTGATATAAAAAATGCACTGATTACTGTATACAGTAAATGTGACTGGCAGGGAAAGGGTTAACACTAGGGGGTGATCGAGGGGTTAATTATGTTTCCTAGGGAGTGATTCTAACTGTAGGGGGCAGGGACTCACAAGGGGAGGAGACCGATCGGTGTTCCTCTGTACTGGGAACACACCATCGGTCTCCTCTCCACTGACAGGACATGGATCAGGACATGGACAGGACATGGATCTGTGTGTTTACACACATATGGCCCGTACACACGGTCGGATTTTCCGATGGAAAATGTCCGATCGGAGCGTGTTGTCGGAAATTCCGACCGTGTGTGGGTTCCATCAGACATTTTCCATCGGATTTTCCGACACACAAAGTTGAAGAGCAGGAGATAAAATTTTCCGACAACAAAATCCGTTGTCGGAAATTCCGATCGTGTGTACACAAATCCGACGGACAAAGTGCCACGCATGCTCAGAATAAATAAAGAGATGAAAGCTATTGGCCACTGCTCCGTTTATAGTCCCGACGTACGTGTTTTACGTCACCGCGTTTAGAACGATCGGTTTTTCCGACAACTTTGTGTGACCGTGTGTATGCAAGACAAGTTTGAGCCAACATCCGTCGGAAAAAATCCTAGGATTTTGTTGTCGGAATGTCCGAACAAAGTCCGACCATGTGTACGCCCTAATAGATTCACGGTCCTGCTGTGTTGACGGGCAGTCATGGGTGCCCGGTGGACATCGCGGCCGCCGGGCACGCTCATCAGGTGCCTAGTGACACGGCGGGGCGTGCGCGCCCCCTAGAGGCTCAGAAGCAAAAGATGTCATATGACGGGGGCCCCGAGGGACAAAGGGTTCCTGCCGCCGTCATATGACTATAGTATGTAGGGAAGGGGTTAAGATGAGCCATTTTCTTCCGTTGACTGCCAGCGAGAGGACGTGTCTCTTTTCAGCTCCTGTCATAGAAGAGGCACAGCGCCCCACAGCGGCTTTATCGGAGAATACACCTCCAGCTTTTACATCGGAGATCTAATGTGAGTGGATGTTTGTTCTTTGCATCATTGAGATCCAGCCTTGATGGTCCTGCGATCGGGTTGATCCGGAAGCCATCCATCATCCCCTGGGATCCTACCTTGGAGGTCATCCATACACTTGCCTGATGTGGCACATTGCCTGTTTGATTCTATGCTGCCGGTATTAGAGTCCACCATATCTAGTAAGAGCATCTACATCTCGCTTTATATTTGATGATCCTCCCATTGGATGTTTCCATCATGGATTGAGTTGTGTCCCTGATTCACTTCACCAACACTTAATTTATTGAACTTTTCCTTTCCACCTTGTGACATTACTTTTTGCATTTATTTTCATTTGAGGTTTACCTCATAATTATTTGGTTTGCAGATGGACTTTTGCATACAACACTCAGCCTAACTTCAGTACTAATACACATGGTGGTCATCATTTGTGTACAGTTTCAGCGCTACATTTTGCCATTTTCTGTATTCACATGTTTGTCACATTTTTTATGTAGCTACTTTTTCCTTTTTTGATTTTTAGGGTTTAGCGCAGTAATTACCCCCCATTCACAAGTGGTTAAGATGAACTTTGTAATAATAATAACTCACAATTGGCCCTATTCACTAAGGGGGGCAACATACGTTTAAACATATTATTTTAGCTTGTTTTCATAAACGTCTACAAAAGACCATATCCAAAACCACTACCACATGAAGAGTTTTATTGGCCAGTAGGCTGGATGGCTGATACGTTTTCCTTGTTCACTATTATATCAATTTGGAATAAAATGTGGCTATATACTTCTAAATAGTAGTGCAAATCATGTATGTTTTGTTGGTGGGGTGCTATGTTGAGTGGCATACGCAGGTTCAATAGAAACTGGTCAACATTCAGCCCGTGTGTAGTGCACTGTGTACAGCCAGTGTCGAAGGGGCATGACCGAAAAACGTCTGCCAACCGGCTCCCGATCAGCGTGCATCCCCCTGTCAGAACACATTAGAATAGCAGGAGATATCACTGTACTAGTTTTTTACTCAGTTTTTTTCGGTCAGCCTGCTGGGTTGAACGAAAAAAAAAAATAGCAGTGTGTACTAGGCTAGTAAGTAAGTAGGTAAGGTTTTCTTGACTCCATTACATTACCAGAACTGTCTGTAGCTGACAGGGAGGCCTTGGATAAACCTCTGACTCTAGAGCAACTTTGGGACGCTGCTGCCTGTTTACCAAACAATAAAGCCCCAGGTGCTGATGGGTTACCAGGGGATGTTTATAAAATTTATGGAGCCAATTTATTGCCCGAATTATTTGAGGTATTTAATGCAGCATTGGAGTGTGGCTATCTTCCTCCCTATATGAATGAGGCGATTATCATAGTCCTATTAAAACCTGGCAAGACCCCTAATAATCCAGAATCATATCGCCCAATATGTGATTGGCGAAAGTAATCTCTAAGATTTTACACCCAGACTAGTCTAGTTTTATTCCAAACAGATCTACCGCAATAAATATTAGACAATTATTCCACAACCTGCAGGTTCCATCTGATAACTTAGGTAACAGAGCTATACTGTCGCTTGATGCGGCAAAAGCTTTTGATAGTACAGAATGTAACTTTTTATGGAACTGTTTACAGAAATTTGGACCTCAGTTTATCACTGGATACAGCTTCTATTTTGTTGCACCGGTAGCATGGGTTCAGGTAAATGGACACATATCGGCTCTCATTTTATTACAATGAGGATCAAGACAGGGATGCCCACTATCACCCCTCCTTTTTGATCTGGCTCTTGAACATCTGGCTGTTGCTATTCGTCAGTCGCCAAATATTATGGGGTTCTGAAGATCTTTAGGAGAGGACAAGATTGCCTTATATGCTGATGACACACTTCTATTTCTGGGAGATACCGCACACTCCCTAGTAGCAGTGATGTCCCTAATTACCACATATGGTTCCTTTTCAGGTTTCACAATCAATTGGGCTAAGTTGGTTCTTTTACCGAAGACCCTTTGGTAGATAATATACCAAGTCCCGCATCCCAAAAAGCTGTAGTCTCTACATTAAAATATGTAGGTGTTCAAGGTATATCACAAATGACTGAGTATGTAGAGAGAAATCTAGATCCATTGCTTAAGCGCCTTAAACAGACAGGGAAAATCTGGAGCAAGCTGCCTTTAACAGTAGATGGTAGAGCCAACCTGATAAAGATGGTTTGGATGCCACAATTGTTGTACCTTTTACATAATTATCCTGTAGGGTTGCCCCAGAGATTTTATCGACAGGTGGACACCCTCTTTAGAGACCTTATCTGGAGGTATAAATACTCCCGGATTAGACTAGAAGTTTTGCAGCTGCCCAAGGATGGAGGTGGTCTAGCTGTCCCTAATGCCAGATTGTACTACTTGACATCACAACTCCAACATTTATATGGCTGGAATGCTATAGACTCTGAGTTCCCTATATAGCAAATCAACTTACAGTGGAGCCAATGGTGCAGCTAATAGCAGCTCATTATTTTTTATAGTAAATGTTGCTTTCCTACATTTTACATAATCCATAATGTTTTGACTACTGTCCAACAACTTACTTCGCATGAGGGATATACCCTATATATAAAGAAAATAAGAGGTTGCGCTAGTACTAATAGAACACAATAAATACTTTACAGTGAAGAAAGAATTCATATGAGGATTATAAATAAATCAATGTGCAAAACTCAGTAGAAAAAAATTATATATAAAAGTCCATAGATTAAAGCATCACTCAAGTGTTGTGAAAAAGTCCATGAGAATAAAATATCAATGAAGTGTTATAAAACGTCCAAATCACCAAAAAAATATTGTGATGTAATAAAGATTGAAAAAAATCCAAGTGATAAATACTCAAGATCTGTGTTAACTAGGAGGGGTCCACCACCAGATATTGAAGGGGTTACTCCTTACCAGAAGGCCATGACCCCCCACTACAGAGGATCACAGCAAGCAGAGATCTTTAAAGCCAAAATGGGGATTACCAGCGGTGTCCACTAGGGGTCATCTCGTCAGCAGCCTCTCCAATAGCCCAGGGCATGGGTACCAAAAAATAGAAGGGGCTCACATAGTGTAAAACCACTTTAACATTTTATTAAAAATAGATAAAAACAGATATACACTTACAAAGTGTCAAATGGAAAACAGCCTTAAGTCCGGCTCCGTGGCCACCGGAGCACGGACAAACCCGTCCTACTGGAAAGCAGCTCGCTTGGGGGTGACGTCAGCGCGTCGTCTGGCTCCGCCCTACGCGTTTCGTGACATCATCACGTCTTCCAGGGGCACAGGCGGCGCGCTGCGTCACCCCTCTTAAGTAGTGCTGAGCCGAACCAAGCCTCACTATGGATCGCTGTGCACAATGGACTGCACGGACCGCCGCACGCACTTCCGGTACTGAAGTGCGCTCCACAGTGCCAGCAACCCCCGGAGACCACATAGCCCAGACAGCACATCTAAATCGATACATATCCATAAAGGCTAGCACATTAAACTGTTACCCAACAAGGTGCCTAGTACAGAATAAGCTTAATGACCAATGTATATATACATACACATATACAATTCCACACCAAACGGACAGAACATACCAAAATAAGCTATCCCTCCAATTCATGCCACCATAGACTCTCCAATCAACCACAAGCGATCTGAGTTGGAGGAATTAAGCCAAACAGAGATCTTATTGGCATTGGGGGAGAGTTGGTGGGCCAATAAAAGCCTCCAAACAAGGGGATGGTGAGGGGCCGATAAAAGCCTCTAGCATAATCCCATTTTGTACAAACGACAGCGCCAAAAGGCGTATGTCGTTTTCCCTAGTGGTCGGAGGAAAAATTGGACATTAAGCAAAAAAAAATATATAATAACATAAAATAAAGAAATTTGTTCAAAAACCCAATTGCCTCCAGGCAGATGGATAAGAGCTGGAGCAGAGGGGATCATCAGAGATCCAGCATCCAACGGCTCCAGCACAATCCAAAAACTCCAAACATGCTCCTCTCTACCCCATATACCGGGGCTATTGAACCGGAAGTGGAGTATTATAACAGTTGTAGTCACCAGCCACCTCACCTGATGGATAACACCATCTAGTGGGTGAATCAGAGAATACAACAAAAATCCATGTTACAATGGGAATGTCAGTACATATCCCACTGATGTAAACCAAAATACCAAAAGGTATGTGTAAACTGTATCTCTTTGCGGTTGAAGGATTAAGGATAAATAAATAACAGATAAATGTATAAAAAAATTATAATAATAAAAGGTAAAATATAATGCATAAATGGAGTTAGGAATGGACTTCAGCCAATAGACATATGGTGTGCATGCGCATAGTCGACAATGAGACCCCCCAGACACTGACGTCAACATACGTTAGGAGTTATTGATAAACGCATTGACGTCAGTGTCAACATTTAACCCAAAGGGGGTATAAGTTCGGAGTCGGTAAATCCAAGACATTTCGCATTTGGAAATTTCCCTTACAAGAGAACTCCCCCTCCAATGTGGTCTGTATTTGTCGATCCCAACGTACAGAGTATTGGAGGGGTCCCTACCATGTACCTCATCGAAATGTCTTGACACAGGGTGCTTATCAAAACCCCTGCGGATATTACCAACATGTTCGGACAGTCTAACTTTGAGGGCCCTCTTGGTCCTGCCCACATATTGCAATCCGCAGGGGCACTGAATAAGGTAAACGACCCCCTCGGACGTGCAGGTTATAAAAGGTTTAACCTGATAGGTTCGTGAGGTACTGGTAGACATGAATTGGTTTATTTTTCTACCTCTATCACTGTTGAGGGAGCAGACTTGGCAGTTCCTGCATTTATAGTACCCTGTAAGGTCATGGAAAAAGGACCTATTGTTGATAGGTGGGTCCTGCACTGTTGGGGCGATTTTATTGCCCAACGTGGATGCTCCCCTAAATATAATACGAGGATTACTGGGTAGAACCGTACTCAAAACTGGGTCTGTAGTTAGAATGTGCCAGTGTCTCTTTATCAAATCTTTAATCTGGCGGTGCTGGGTGGAGAAGGTGGTAATAAAAGGTAAACTAAAATCTCCCTCGTTGTCGCGTCGTTGGCCTGTATTCAATAGCAGGGATCTATCTTTGTCCCTCACTTGTTCCAATGATCTTGATAGTGCAACCTGGTCATAGCCCTTCTCAACAAACCTCTTAGTTAGAGAAGCTGCCTGATTGTCGAAGGTCTCGATTTCGGTGCAATTCCGCCGAAGGCGTGTGTATTGTCCCATTGGGACCGCCTTCAGCCAAGACTCATGATGGCAACTATCAAGGGGAATAAAGGAGTTTCTGTCCGTAGCCTTAAAATGCGTGGACGTCACCAATCTATCCCCCTGAGCCTTAACCTTAAGATCGAGGAAGCTAATTTCTTCCGTACTCATCTCGAAGTTCAACCTAATGCCCCTGTCGTTATCGTTCAAAAAGGTCATGAAATTCTCAAGCTCAGTCTCACTGCCATCCCATAGGAGGAGGACGTCGTCAATGTACCTAGCCCACAAGACCACCTGTGGTCTGGTCCAGGCCCTGACGACGTCCTCCTCCCACTTGGCCATAAAGAGGTTGGCCAGGCTGGGGACATATTTAGCCCCCATGGCCACTCCTCTATCCTGGCGAAAAAATTGGTGATTGAACCAAAAATAGTTGTGGCTCGCTGCATAGTAGAGTAACTCCATGATAAAGTCCCTTTGAGGCGGAACGAGATCAGAATCTCGAGTTAGATACATCTCTACTGCCTCGAACCCCAACTGGTGGGGAATGATGGTATAGAGTGAGGTCACGTCGGCAGTGACCAACCTCATACCTGGCTTCCACACTACATGAGACAGCATGTTAATAACCTGTGTGGTGTCCTTGATGAAGGAGGGAACCTTTTGAACAAGGGGCTGTAGAAAATGGTCAATATACTTGCCCACCCGGGACGTAACCGAATCAATACCACTGACAATCGGCCGTCCCGGGGGGCAAGTAAGGCTTTTATGAATCTTGGGGAGGTAATAGATTACCGGGGTGCGAGGAGCCCTTGGGATTAGGAAGAGTTTCTCTCTCTTATCCAGGATGCCCTGGTGAAAACCCCTGTCTACTATTACCTCTAGTTCTTTCTTGTATTTGGCACCGGGATCCCTAGTGAGGGGGGTGTATGTGTCCAGGTCATCTACGATGCGATGCATCTCCGCGAGATAATCGCTTCGATCAAGGATGACAATCCCCCCACCCTTATCCGCAGGGCGGATAACCAATGACTTATTATTGCACAAAGAGTCCAAGCCTACTTCCAAGGTCGCACTCATTTTTGCCTTTTTAACCCTAATATGTTCCAGATCCCTCAAAACCACCTCCTTAAAGGTCTTTACAGCTGGGGCGATGGATCCTGGAGGGTTGAAAAGTGAGGCGTTGGCAAGGCCTGAGTGCCTAAAACTTGAGCCTGAGCCACTCGCATTGCTCACTATGGGGTTATTTAATATATACCTTTTAATATTAATTTTCCGTATATATTTGTGTATGTCTATATATGTCTGGAACTTGCTCAGATTTCTCGGCGGAGCAAATTTCAGACCCTTATCCAATAGTTGTAGCTCAGAGTCGGTCAATGCCTGTTTGCTCAAGTTAAACACTCCTGTTCCTAAGGGCGCCTTCTTTTTGGTCTTTTGGGTCCGCCTCCCCCCTCTGACTCCTCTTTTCGTTCTCCTGGCCTTTTTTGGCCTTGATTGGTCCTGGAAAAACCCAAATCGGAACTGCCCTGTGCTCCTTGCGGTCTGGGGCCGGGGTTTGGTCTTTGTTGGTCATAGTCACCTACGTGCCTAGCGGGGTAATAGGGCCCCCCGTTTCTTTCAACCTCATCATAGGTGCGTCCCTGAGACTGCTGGTCATAAAAACCCGGAACCTCAGCGTCAGAGAGGGGGAAGAAACGGTTTTGAGTGGGGATATTAGACCCGAAATCCCTATCCTGAGTCGGATAATGGGTATAGTTATTATAGTCAGGACCAGGTCGACGCTGAAACGCGCCTGGCCTAGGTCCACCCCTTGGGGTACCCTAAGGGCGTGGTGAGTTGACCAGAGAAATTGACACCCACTGCCTCCAGTGACGAGTATAGGGATTGCTCCAAAACCCTTCTCAAAACATTAGAGAAGGAAGAAAGAGACCAAAAGGTCAAAAAAAAGAAAAAATATCTAAGAGACAGGGAAGATTACCAGGCGGGTTTAGTCTTCGCCTGGCAGAAAAAACTTGCCTCAGAACAAGCAGAGGATACAACTATGGACACCCAACCGGTGAATGGAGGAGGTTCAATGTCCATACCGAAACTGATCCCTGTTCACAGGGAAAGGGAGTATCAACACTCCCCGGTGAGGAACACCTCCAGTAGGGGTAAAGATAAGAGGAGCAATAGAACCAAGGGCAGACTTCCGGTACCTACACCTCTGTATCCTTACTCAGGTCCAAACCCCAACATATACAGCAATCAATATGATTACAGCTACTCCAATCAGCTTAACAGTCAAAGGGTCAACTCACCACGCCCTTGGGGTACCCCAAGGGGTGGACCTAGGCCAGGCGCGTTTCAGCGTCGACCTGGTCCTGACTATAATAACTATACCCATTATCCGACTCAGGATAGGGATTTCGGGTCTAATATCCCCACTCAAAACCGTTTCTTCCCCCTCTCTGACGCTGAGGCTCCGGGTTTTTATGACCAGCAGTCTCAGGGACGCACCTATGATGAGGTTGAAAGAAACGGGGGGCCCTATTACCCCGCTAGGCACGTAGGTGACTATGACCAACAAAGACCAAACCCCGGCCCCAGACCGCAAGGAGCACAGGGCAGTTCCGATTTGGGTTTTTCCAGGACCAATCAAGGCCAAAAAAGGCCAGGAGAACGAAAAGAGGAGTCAGAGGGGGGAGGCGGACCCAAAAGACCAAAAAGAAGGCGCCCTTAGGAACAGGAGTGTTTAACTTGAGCAAACAGGCATTGACCGACTCTGAGCTACAACTATTGGATAAGGGTCTGAAATTTGCTCCGCCGAGAAATCTGAGCAAGTTCCAGACATATATAGACATACACAAATATATACGGAAAATTAATATTAAAAGGTATATATTAAATAACCCCATAGTGAGCAATGCGAGTGGCTCAGGCTCAAGTTTTAGGCACTCAGGCCTTGCCAACGCCTCACTTTTCAACCCTCCAGGATCCATCGCCCCAGCTGTAAAGACCTTTAAGGAGGTGGTTTTGAGGGATCTGGAACATATTAGGGTTAAAAAGGCAAAAATGAGTGCGACCTTGGAAGTAGGCTTGGACTCTTTGTGCAATAATAAGTCATTGGTTATCCGCCCTGCGGATAAGGGTGGGGGGATTGTCATCCTTGATCGAAGCGATTATCTCGCGGAGATGCATCGCATCGTAGATGACCTGGACACATACACCCCCCTCACTAGGGATCCCGGTGCCAAATACAAGAAAGAACTAGAGGTAATAGTAGACAGGGGTTTTCACCAGGGCATCCTGGATAAGAGAGAGAAACTCTTCCTAATCCCAAGGGCTCCTCGCACCCCGGTAATCTATTACCTCCCCAAGATTCATAAAAGCCTTACTTGCCCCCCGGGACGGCCGATTGTCAGTGGTATTGATTCGGTTACGTCCCGGGTGGGCAAGTATATTGACCATTTTCTACAGCCCCTTGTTCAAAAGGTTCCCTCCTTCATCAAGGACACCACACAGGTTATTAACATGCTGTCTCATGTAGTGTGGAAGCCAGGTATGAGGTTGGTCACTGCCGACGTGACCTCACTCTATACTATCATTCCCCACCAGTTGGGGTTCGAGGCAGTAGAGATGTATCTAACTCGAGATTCTGATCTCGTTCCGCCTCAAAGGGACTTTATCATGGAGTTACTCTACTATGCAGCGAGCCACAACTATTTTTGGTTCAATCACCAATTTTTTCGCCAGGATAGAGGAGTGGCCATGGGGGCTAAATATGCCCCCAGCCTGGCCAACCTCTTTATGGCCAAGTGGGAGGAGGACGTCGTCAGGGCCTGGACCAGACCACAGGTGGTCTTGTGGGCTAGGTACATTGACGACGTCCTCCTCCTATGGGATGGCAGTGAGACTGAGCTTGAGAATTTCATGACCTTTTTGAACGATAACGACAGGGGCATTAGGTTGAACTTCGAGATGAGTACGGAAGAAATTAGCTTCCTCGATCTTAAGGTTAAGGCTCAGGGGGATAGATTGGTGACGTCCACGCATTTTAAGGCTACGGACAGAAACTCCTTTATTCCCCTTGATAGTTGCCATCATGAGTCTTGGCTGAAGGCGGTCCCAATGGGACAATACACACGCCTTCGGCGGAATTGCACCGAAATCGAGACCTTCGACAATCAGGCAGCTTCTCTAACTAAGAGGTTTGTTGAGAAGGGCTATGACCAGGTTGCACTATCAAGATCATTGGAACAAGTGAGGGACAAAGATAGATCCCTGCTATTGAATACAGGCCAACGACGCGACAACGAGGGAGATTTTAGTTTACCTTTTATTACCACCTTCTCCACCCAGCACCGCCAGATTAAAGATTTGATAAAGAGACACTGGCACATTCTAACTACAGACCCAGTTTTGAGTACGGTTCTACCCAGTAATCCTCGTATTATATTTAGGGGAGCATCCACGTTGGGCAATAAAATCGCCCCAACAGTGCAGGACCCACCTATCAACAATAGGTCCTTTTTCCATGACCTTACAGGGTACTATAAATGCAGGAACTGCCAAGTCTGCTCCCTCAACAGTGATAGAGGTAGAAAAATAAACCAATTCATGTCTACCAGTACCTCACGAACCTATCAGGTTAAACCTTTTATAACCTGCACGTCCGAGGGGGTCGTTTACCTTATTCAGTGCCCCTGCGGATTGCAATATGTGGGCAGGACCAAGAGGGCCCTCAAAGTTAGACTGTCCGAACATGTTGGTAATATCCGCAGGGGTTTTGATAAGCACCCTGTGTCAAGACATTTCGATGAGGTACATGGTAGGGACCCCTCCAATACTCTGTACGTTGGGATCGACAAATACAGACCACATTGGAGGGGGAGTTCTCTTGTAAGGGAAATTTCCAAATGCGAAATGTCTTGGATTTACCGACTCCGAACTTATACCCCCTTTGGGTTAAATGTTGACACTGACGTCAATGCGTTTATCAATAACTCCTAACGTATGTTGACGTCAGTGTCTGGGGGGTCTCATTGTCGACTATGCGCATGCACACCATATGTCTATTGGCTGAAGTCCATTCCTAACTCCATTTATGCATTATATTTTACCTTTTATTATTATAATTTTTTTATACATTTATCTGTTATTTATTTATCCTTAATCCTTCAACCGCAAAGAGATACAGTTTACACATACCTTTTGGTATTTTGGTTTACATCAGTGGGATATGTACTGACATTCCCATTGTAACATGGATTTTTGTTGTATTCTCTGATTCACCCACTAGATGGTGTTATCCATCAGGTGAGGTGGCTGGTGACTACAACTGTTATAATACTCCACTTCCGGTTCAATAGCCCCGGTATATGGGGTAGAGAGGAGCATGTTTGGAGTTTTTGGATTGTGCTGGAGCCGTTGGATGCTGGATCTCTGATGATCCCCTCTGCTCCAGCTCTTATCCATCTGCCTGGAGGCAATTGGGTTTTTGAACAAATTTCTTTATTTTATGTTATTATATATTTTTTTTTGCTTAATGTCCAATTTTTCCTCCGACCACTAGGGAAAACGACATACGCCTTTTGGCGCTGTCGTTTGTACAAAATGGGATTATGCTAGAGGCTTTTATCGGCCCCTCACCATCCCCTTGTTTGGAGGCTTTTATTGGCCCACCAACTCTCCCCCAATGCCAATAAGATCTCTGTTTGGCTTAATTCCTCCAACTCAGATCGCTTGTGGTTGATTGGAGAGTCTATGGTGGCATGAATTGGAGGGATAGCTTATTTTGGTATGTTCTGTCCGTTTGGTGTGGAATTGTATATGTGTATGTATATATACATTGGTCATTAAGCTTATTCTGTACTAGGCACCTTGTTGGGTAACAGTTTAATGTGCTAGCCTTTATGGATATGTATCAATTTAGATGTGCTGTCTGGGCTATGTGGTCTCCGGGGGTTGCTGGCACTGCGGAGCGCACTTCAGTACCGGAAGTGCGTGCGGCGGTCCGTGCGGTCCATTGTGCACAGCGATCCATAGTGAGGCTTGGTTCGGCTCAGCACTACTTAAGAGGGGTGACGCAGCGCGCCGCCTGTGCCCCTGGAAGACGTGATGATGTCACGAAACGCGTAGGGCGGAGCCAGACGACGCGCTGACGTCACCCCCAAGCGAGCTGCTTTCCAGTAGGACGGGTTTGTCCGTGCTCCGGTGGCCACGGAGCCGGACTTAAGGCTGTTTTCCATTTGACACTTTGTAAGTGTATATCTGTTTTTATCTATTTTTAATAAAATGTTAAAGTGGTTTTACACTATGTGAGCCCCTTCTATTTTTTGGTACCCATGCCCTGGGCTATTGGAGAGGCTGCTGACGAGATGACCCCTAGTGGACACCGCTGGTAATCCCCATTTTGGCTTTAAAGATCTCTGCTTGCTGTGATCCTCTGTAGTGGGGGGTCATGGCCTTCTGGTAAGGAGTAACCCCTTCAATATCTGGTGGTGGACCCCTCCTAGTTAACACAGATCTTGAGTATTTATCACTTGGATTTTTTTCAATCTTTATTACATCACAATATTTTTTTGGTGATTTGGACGTTTTATAACACTTCATTGATATTTTATTCTCATGGACTTTTTCACAACACTTGAGTGATGCTTTAATCTATGGACTTTTATATATAATTTTTTTCTACTGAGTTTTGCACATTGATTTATTTATAATCCTCATATGAATTCTTTCTTCACTGTAAAGTATTTATTGTGTTCTATTAGTACTAGCGCAACCTCTTATTTTCTTTATGCCTTTTCACAATTGATGTTTTTGTGAGGATTGCTGCTTTTCATTGTATTTTATTTTGTACTTGGTTTTTAGCGCAGTTTCTCCCACCAATTTTCCCCATATACCCTATATATGTCCATATGGAATAATTTACGATTACCAGAGGTAGCAAAGCTTGAAAACTTTGACTCACCGAAAAGGACTGGTATTATTCTTCTTTATCAGGTTTTTGATAATGATACTTTACACCCATTTAATAAACTGGCAGAGAAATACCATCTAATAAATTATTTTTTCAGTACTTGCATTTGCGGCATGCTCTGCAGAGTCAGGCAGCAACTTTCCCATTAAAATATAATACTTCCCCAAGTTTATCTATGGCAGCATCCACAAGATGCTCCAAACAGGGACTTATTGGTGACATATATTCCTCCCTACAAACAATAACTAGGGCTAGTACACAGGGTGGTAGTTTTGAGCAGTGGCATAGGGATCTGGAGACCATTAGTGAGAAGGAGTGGGAGCAAGCTCTGGTGAATTTGACCAGAGTCACCTTATCCTCCTCATAGTGTCTGACTCTGTTGTTTATTATTCACAGGTCTCCCTATACTCCTCAAAAACGACATACTTGGGATAAAGCAAACACATCAAATTGTCCAAGATGTACTACTGAAACGGGCACACTTATACACATGACATTGTCCTAAACTGCATAGATAACACTCTATGCTCCACACATGTTCATTCAGATCCAAAAATAGCTCTGCTAGGGATTATATCAGAAGATATTCTCCCACCTGAAATGCATGTGATGTGGCTGTGGTTTATGTATATAGCCCGTAAACGTATATTGCAGAAACGGTTATCAAACTCCCCACCAACAATTGCTCAATGGTCTGATGTGATTAATTTTAAATTACAAAGGGAGGAATTGACATATAAACACTGGACATGCTCCAAAAATTTTTGGAAAATTTGGTCTCAATGGCTAGACTCTAATCTGTTTGTGCAAATAGGTTGAGCCTAAGATGAATTTGTTGAAAGTTAGCAGTGCAGTAGATCCCTGGTATGAGATAGATGTACAATTGAACTGTTAAGGTGTAGTCACTAAATTGAATATATTGATTATCTTATATTGTTGCTAATTTTATATATGAAGAATGTAATCTTTAATATTATGTTAAAAGGTCTAATGTAACAATGATTGCATAATCTGGAAGTTGCATAATCTATTTGAGTTTTCTTGTTTGTTACAGTATTACTATATGTTTAGTGGGGCTTGTTTTGTATGTAGTACTCTTGTTGTAAATTGTAAAAAAAATTTCCAATAAAAAAGTATCTGATTTAAAAAAAAAAAAAAAAAGTAGGTAAGGCAGAATAGTCATGGTTGTGATACATCCTGAAAATTGTATTATCAAACTGCATAAAAGGCTTACAGGCACCCTCCAGGAATCCTCTCTGTTGTCGATTGGTTTTATGCACTGGCATTTGTCCAATCTCATTTGTATAGAAAAATGTTTGTTGCACACAGTATTGACAAAATATTTCCAATAGGATGACTAAGCATCTTATTGATGTGTGTAACATTTTTTTTTTAACCAGGTGCAGACTTGGATGCAACATAGAGTATGTTTTTTGGTTTACCATGCAAATAAAAGCGTTCTAACTAAAACTACACTATACCTTTATTTTAAACATTCATGTGCTCTTTATAAATTTTCTTTATGGTTTTTGAAGTGTTTTGAGCATTGTTAATATGTTTTCCACACATTTCAAGATATGATTTTTGTATGCATATTCCGGGGGGAATGTGCATATATTAAATTCAAATAAAATGCAAGTAAAGTGTATTTACAAGCAGTTCACACGTTATACCAATTTTTTGCAAGATTTCCCAGCTGGGAACACACCTGGGTTTAGTTTGAGGGTTTGGCGAAACCATTACTAAAGTTCTGGTGCTGAATCTGAACCACACTGAAGCCAAAGGAAGTTGAATGTTAAAATAAAGCCATTTTCTAGGTTAATAGGTAAGATTTTATCAAACAAATAGCATGGAGACTGAGCACTGACTTGTGAACATAAACCAAAGCAAAAACATTTGGAAACTTCTTTTTGGTGGGGAGCATCAATTTTAATTCAATCTTATTTCATTACATTTTTATACACACATATAATAGGAACAAGAGTTACGATCTACACACAAGCTTCATAAAAATCATTTGTATAAAAAAGAATTGCCAGTAGTTGCACTTAACTAGGTTGTTATACAAATATTAAAATGTACCTGTGACAGAGGGTATAATGATAGGTAATACATTTTCAAACAGCATTGTACTCATTGGGTGTATTGGAGAACACAACGTAGCAGAAAATGAAAATTAGCAAAGAAAAAAAAAAAAAAACAGCAAGGAAAGGGGGAGGGGACATGGAAGCTGTGGAAGACAAAAACTGGGGCTGGAGGGATGGAGGCGAAGCCACTATCATGGCTGAGGAGAGGTGGAGGCAGGGTCTCCCCTAGCCCAAACCAGGAATGTAGCTGAGTAATGGAAAATGGATCAAGAGGTCCAGGTGAGAGATAGCTGTTCCTCTTTCCTGTTTCCTATGCCAATAGATGTTCTATGTCCCTAATAGAGTGTAGTTCTGTTGCCCATTCCACAAAGGAGGGTATAGAGGTTGATTTCCAATAATGGGGAATGATCGCTCTAGCTGCAGAAAGAAAGTGTCTAAGAATGTCATTTTTCGCATATAGAAAGGGTCCAGGGATTATGGATAGAAGGGCTATACTGGGGGGACGCTTGAAAGAAGTCGCCATAAGTTTGCAGTAAAGGTTGAAAATTTTTTTCCAGAACAGGCATATGAGGGGGGGGGGGGCAGTCCCGCCAGATGTGGAACATAGTGCCCTTCAAAGTGTGGGACCGCCAACAGATATCAGGTATGGTGAGAAGGACGTCTATACCATCTGGTAATTAATTTAAACTCTTTTCCTTGAGTTTTTGTGGTCAGCAACAGTTTATGTGTTAAGAGAAAATACTTTTGCCAGTCTGAAGGGGGGGGAGAGTCTGCCCAAGTCCGTGTATATGAAGGGAAGTCTGGATGAGTGACAGCCAGGATAATAGAGTATAACTGAGAGACAACATGTGATGAGGGATCTTTCTGTAAAGTGAGAGATTCAAAGGCGGTCAGTTCAGCAAGAACATCCAGAAGCGAGGGGATAGAGATGTAGGATAGGGCCTGTTGCCTCTGTAGCAACTGCGAAGCAGGGTAGGAAGCTGCCATTATTGACGGGTCCGATTGGAGAACCTGAGAGAATTGTCTGTGTTCCTGACGGGTCCGAATGGAGAACCTGAAAGAGTTATCTGTATTCCTGCTTATGCCAAGTGTCAAATCCAGGAGATCGGAAAGCTGGTGGGAAGGTCAGTGTCCCAAAGAATGGGGTCATGGGGCCTAGGTGTTTAGACAAACTGAAAGTAAATAGCGTATGGTCCCACTTAAAAAATATCTGTTGCGTGAGTTTGACAGGGTTTGAGGGGCCCTTAAGAAGAGATGATGGGGTCCAAGGAAGGGAGCAAAGGTCTATAGGATTCATGTAGCCTTCCAGTTGAACCCATAATTTGGATGAAGGGTAGTAAACTAGTCAAGGATTCATGTGAACACTGCTGCTTTATGGTAGATGGAAGCATCTGGGACACCCATCTAGTCATTTTTGGGAAGGAAAACATCCCAAAATGGATAATAGAATGGGACATGGAGGAAGGGAGATGGATAGGAACCTTTTAAAACAGATAGAGGAAATGGGGGAGGACATCCATCTTAAGGCCATTGACCCTGCCGAGCTACGGAAGTCACTTGGAAGCATAAAAAGCTAAGTTTGCCCAAGTCCTGTGAAGCAGTGGAGTAAAATTTAAAGAGCATAATTGGGATGCCTCTGTTGGTACTGGAATCCTGAGGTAACAGACAGAGAAGGAGCAGGTCTTAAAAGGAAAGTTTGTTGGGAGTTGCTTTATAGCTGCTTATGTTAAGGAAATATTGAGAAGCTCTGATTTAGTGTGATTAACTTTGAAGTTAGTGACTGTAAAGAATCTTTTGAATGTAGAGTCATCCGCCGGAGAATTGAATACTTAAGTCAGGAAAAGAGTAAGTAGAATTTGAATGTGAAGCCATCTGGGCCCAGTCTTTTACCAGCTGGAGTGCCGGCGATGGTCTTAGCAACCTCTTCCTCAGTGAGGGGGGTTTCCAAATCATCAACTGTGTCTTCAGCCAAGGTAGGTAGTGGTGTTTCCATGATATAAGATGCCATTTCAGCTTTAGTGGCAGTAGTGGAATTCAAAAATTGTGGAGAGGGTATATCATATAAAGATCGATAGAAATCGCTGAATGCTTTTGTTATTGAGGAGGATGCAGATATCCTTTCCCTGTTTGGTCCCTGAAGCTGTGAGATAAAAGTAGAGCTCTGTGCACTGGAAATACATGGAGAAGGTAATGCTCAAGTTCGGACTGACAGGGAATATCCTTCAGGCTATACTCCACCTTTACTCTTCCCCTAGCGCCAGAGTATGGACCTCAGGCATAATATCAGACCCCTTTCTCATCACTAATGGCACTAGGCAGGGGTGCCCACTCTCCCCCCTGATTTTTGCCATGGTGATGGAACCACTTGCACAAGCCATTAGATCCACGCCAGCAATATCGGGCATCACTGTGGGGACTGTTGAACATAAAATTGGTCTTTACGCAGACGATGTTATTATTACCCTCACAAATCCCAAATATTCCCTTCCCAATATCCAAAAAACATTGTAAAAATTTAGTTCAATCTCTCTATATAAAATAAATCACGGCAAATCCACCATGCTGAACCTAGGGATAGACCCTCAAACTTCACATCATATCACGACAACCACTCCTTTCACTTGGGCTAAAAACTCTTCACTCCCATACCTGGGTGTTCAACTAAACTTCCCCAGTAAATCTATGCTTCAACTAAACTATGCCACCCTACAGGAAAAACGTATGCGCATCTCAAAAGATATGTGTAACTATACTGTCTCCTGGGCGGGTAGAATAGCTCAAGTCAAAATGTACTTACTGCCACATATTTTATATATGTTTCGCACGATCCCAATACCTATGCTACCCCAGCAACTGGCGCAGATACAAAGGATACTCAATACACATATTTGGCAACATAAACATCATAGACTCAAAAAAGACATCCTCTTGTCTCCTGTACGAAATGGAGGAATGGGAGCCCCCAACTTCCACGCATACTACAAAGCAGTTATACTGGATCAACTTCGGGAATGGTGGATGCCCACATCGACCAAGACTTGGACACAAATCGAAGCTATGGCCCTCAACGCGAACCCACAACACACACTAATGGCTGCGCTACTCAACTTGCTACCACATCGACACTTCCTACTTACGGTAACCGCAGCCATGCGAGTGTGGTCAGCCACTGCAAACAAATCCAAGGGCATACCCAAAGCTATCCTTTCTAAAATAAACCTCCAAGCACTAGAGTTGATCTCTCGTAATTTTTCCCTCCAGGTATGGATACAAAAAGGACTAACCAACTTGGGACAACTCATTTCCACATCTAGACCCCACCCATTCCCACATCTTCAACGAACTTTTGACCTCCCTGCTAATATATCTTTCTTGTATATGAGGATCCGCTCTATCATCGCTAAAATTGATCTCACAGCATGTGACTCCCAAATGACTGACATCCTGAATTTTTACAATACCCCAAACCCAGCAGTCAAAGGCATTGCATGGATTTACAAGCTATTAACAACGCTCTCCGAAGGTCACACCTCTTCATCCATCACATTTTGGTCCACATTCACAAGTTCGCCACCAAAGCCCCCATTGTGGCACAAAGCCCTGACCATCCCTCTTCAAGCCTCAAAATGCATATCTCATTGGGAATCAACACAAAAACTATTCCACAAGTGGTACTACACCCCAGCCAGGTTGGCAAATATTTACCCGGCTACCTCCTCTCAATGTTGGAGAAACTGCTCAGGCAAAGGCACCCTGCGACACATATGGTGGGACTGCCCTAACATCTACCAGTACTGGAAGGAGGTCTCCGACCTCATCTCACAGCTCTGCAAAATCCCAATGCCGTTATCCCCACTGGACCTACTCCTGGGTCTTAACGTCCCCAACTGGCCCAAGAATGTCAGAACCCTTGCGACACATATACTTATTGCAGCACGATTAGCTCTAACAAAAAAATGGAAAGCCTTACAAGCCCCCTCTAGATCGGAACTCATCGCTCTACTAAACAACCACTTCCTAATGGAATTCTCCTTTGCTAAGGCCAACATGTACACCGCAACGTTTCGTCTCCACTGAGTTGTCTTCTTCTTTTACCTTGTGACATATCTAATGTTATACATCTTTACCCCCGTAGATTGCTACAATCCCGTACAACTAATATGCAAAGAAAGTAGAAACCCCCACACCCTGGCACCGCTCCGCTTAGGGACACTTCTCTCAGTTACTACTCAGGATGGGACTTGCAAACATGTAATATACTCATAGCAAGTAGGCCCTTAAGTTGTTTTTGCTCTTCAGTTTTTCAGATCTTCGTACCTAGAAAGTTACTGGTTCTACAAGTTACCTAGTTCTGACAAATGGATGATTGGTGGCGCTGCCTCTAGTCCCATGGCACAGTAAGTACCCAGATGGGGTGCCGGGGATTGGAGATGGCGCCTCCACTCATCAAACTTCAACCTAAAGACTATGTATTCGCTACATACATTTGTTACAGAATGACACTGGTTACCGCACTGTATACTACTCTATGTAACCTTGCTAATACATCAACCGTATGTACTGATATCCTGTGAAAAATTCATAACATATTGTTAAAAAAAAAGTAGAGCTCTGTTTTGTGTGGAGGGAGCAAGCCAGCAACCTTCCACATTCATTATAGAAGTTGTATTGGTGCAGTGCACATTTCTCCACGAATGTACGTGCAGAAGGGTGCTGCAATTTTAATAATGCTTTAAGCAGAACAAAAAAAAGCAAAATTCTCCTAACCCCTTTATGACTGCCAGACGCATATGTGCTGCAGCACAAGGATGGGCTTTAAAATCTACATGCTGCAGATATGTATCTCTGGGTGGTCACTGCACGCTCTCAGAACAAAGGCTAATCTGTCACAAACAGCTCTTGGTCCAAGCTACAGATTGGTAGCTGGTGGGTCAGGCTCCTTATCTAGTGACCACTGTGACAGTGGTCATATGACCGCCAATCATTCCCACTCTTGGGAATTCCAAACTATTCAAAGGAATGCTGGGGCAGACTGAAAGGGCTTAAATACCATGCCTGCTGGATTCCCTGAACCCACTTTGTGAAGTGGCACATCTGTACAATGTATACAACCTACTACAGCAAAATTGACATGCACAAGGAACAAGGAAAAAAAAGCTGATTAAATTGCCAGCAAATGTCATCTCCTGGCCGCTAGTTGTGCTTGTAAACAAAGTGACCAGGGATTCCCTTCATCTATACCAGATCCTTATCCTAAATGCAGGGGCGTTGCTAGGTGGGAAAAAAACAGTCTGAGCCCAACACTGGGGGGGGGCTGTTGTGTGGCGGGGGTAAGCTCACTTTCTGGTTGCTGCCTGGCTTACCAGTGCCCATCAATGCCGACCACTAAAAGCTGACCTACCTGACCCACACTGACCTACCTGACACACACTGACCATTACACTGACCTACCTGACACACACTGACCATTACACTGACCAACAGTGACCTACCTGACACACACTGATCATTACACTGACCCACCTGACCCACACTGACCTACCTTATCCACACTGACCTACCTGACCCACACTGACCTACCTGACCCACACTGACCATTACTCTGACCTACCTGACCCACACTGACCTACGTGACCCACACTGACCTACCTGACCATTACACTGACACACACTGACCTACCTGATGCACGCTGACCTACTTGACCCACACTGGCCATTACTCATGACGTCATGACCGCACTTCCGCCCCGTGGACCGCAACCCGGAAGCGGCGGAGCGGCATGCGTTCCACTCGGCTCTACGAAGTATTGGGCCATGTAATCAGCCAAAAATCGTCAGTAATGGATGCCAGAACAGTCATAGTCCCCACATGGGCTCTCTGTTTGAGCAAAAGAGCTGCCATTTGCCCTACACAGTATAAGGTAGGATGTTTTATTCTTGATTCTAGACTATAGATTTCTGATCATAGTCCTCTAATGCCTGTAATCTAAAAGAGAGGAGGGGGGTTCCAAACAATGTCAGAAATGCCCTGGCTCAACTGCATAGTGACATCTGCAGGACGATTTCGGCCTGCCTGCCATTGGATGTATATACTTCTGAATGTATGGCTGCAGATTAAGATTAAAATTAAAATTAAAATTAAAAATAAAATTAAAATTAAAACTAAAACTAGAACTTAAACTAAAACCAAAATTTAAATAAAATCAAAATACAAATATAAATATTCCACTTTACTACTGTAATGGAAATGTGTAAGTTCTGTATATAATTGTATTGTATTTTGTATGTATTGCACACTGCCCTCACTGTGCAACAGCACTAATAATGTTTTCAGTAAATGTTTACATTCTTTCGAGTCCTGATTAGAATAAGCCTGCCTATGTAACGCCCTTTGTTACGATAAACCTACAATTGTAATATTAATGTGATACCTACGTAATCATGTGCATAAAAACCTTCAATTGCGTCATAATAAAGCAGAACAGTAATTTGGAAAGATGCTGAGCGTATCTTTTGTGTCTGTTCCCTACTGCAGTAGTTATTATTCATTTGGAACCACTAATCAATATGAGGATAGGAGTTGCCTATCATCAATTTAACCGAGTCAGCATGGCGAGCTTTGCCTTAGGAGGGGATTCCAGGTGACCCTGAGTATCCGAAACGAGGAGCTTGAGACGATCCGGGAATTTCTGATAATCAGCCGGCTGAGGTAAGCCTTTTGCTTACATTTGAGTTATCAGACTTCCTTGATCGGTAAGGCATTTTCGGGACAAAGGGTACCTATTTTACTCCCCTTAATCGGACTGTATTGATTGGTGGTTATATGTTATGTTGTCCCTGTCTATTGTCCATCGGAGTGTTATAGATAAGAAAGGGAAGAATAGTGCTGTTCACAGGTATATGTAGTAAATCTGCTAGATAAAGTAGTTTAGAGGCAAGAGGGTATAGGCACACATAGAGAAGAGAGAAGACTGGCCAGTCATTATGGGCATTGAATTAAGTAAGGGAATGAAGGGTAAGAGACCCTCAAAAATGCCCAGCGCAAGAGGAGCGCTATATATGAATCAAAGGTGCGGTTCCGCCTATACTGAGCCCCTAGATTAATGGTTAGAGTGGACATGGATCCACAATGGGTAACTGGGTTACCAAGGTCCACAGGGACCAAGAATAATGCAGAGTAAATAGCTAAAGAAACAGCTATCTATGTGAGCAGGATGGATCAAGGGTGACATTAACACTAGACAGAAAAGGGACATTTTCATGTTAAGTTGTGGGATGAATTTGGGGTCAGGCACTACAACTATTAAAAGTCAGAAACAGAGAAATGAGAATTAAAACAGAATACTTTATATGTTGTCAGAGAGAGAAGATGGGATGAGTACTCTGGCTGCCCATCTGATCATAGAAGCTAGATATAAAAGATATCTGAACAAAATAAGGAATGCAGAATTTAGGCAGGAAAATATTAATGAGAGTTAAAAGAAAGTGAGAGAATGATATGCATGTGTTGTGTACAAATGGGAAAAAGTAAACGATTTTAGAGAGATATTGGTGTGTGTGCGAATGCTGGGACCTTTAGTTCTATTGCTTGTGTGTGTCATGTACGCAGATGTGACCCCCTCCTTTGTGCTCTCCTGAAAGAATGTCCCTGAGAGGTCAGTGATAAGCTGGAAGGACACCATGCCAATTCCAGTTTTTTAGACAAAACATGTGCCGGGTTAACGAATCTAATGGTAAACAATGTGATCACAATTATTTTGAATCTGTTTTCCAAACATGGTAAAATGAAGGTTACATTTAACCGTGTATTGCACACATTGAATATCCTTTGATAGTGGAAACACTGCATGTAAAAAAGGGAAATTAAGTAAAATTAAGTAATAATGAGTATTCATTTCTAATATGAGTTTAACAATTTTATTAATAATATAGATATATTGAAACTGGTTTAGACAACCTTTGGTTGGAAATGAAATTCAGGTTAATGGGGAAATTTGTGATGAATGAGATTAGTTTAGATTAAGATAACAATTTTGTAATTTTACATTTATACAATAAGCCCTTATTGAGAGAAAAAAAAAAGATTAAGATGAGGTTGTTATTTTGAATAAAGCTGCCATAATATTTAACAAAGCCAAGATGGATGGGATACATAAGAAGTTCTTCTACAAAAATGAAATTTTAAGGTTTTTGATAATAACTTGATGTGCGGTCCATGATGTGAGAGTAATAATAAATAAAAATTTAAATATAACAGACCCATCACATCAAGTCCACACACCCTGTTAGGATAGATGCCACATCCAGCCAGTTGTTTTATAGTTTTTGATGCTTTCTGGTCCATCATACAGATTGTTGATCCTTTTGTTTTTATTTATTTTTATTTTTGAAATCCAAAGCAGAATGTGTGGATTGTGAAATGATGTGCCCCTTTTTCTTGTAAGTACAGTGGTATAAGCAGAAGAATATTTTGGATTTATGGGCATCTTTGCATGACTGCAGGGTATTGTTATCATTTATTATAATATTGCCAGCAAAAAGTTGTGTTTTGAAACATGAAACTGGAGTTCTTACACAAACAGCATGATAGAAAACAAGCTATTGTAATATATTTATGCAAGCTGGACCCAGTAATGAAGGGTTCACCCCAATATATCAGAGCTGTAGCTTTTATGCAAAGGTGCTATTAGACAAAGTTAGATATTGTTTTGGTCAAACATTTAATTTTTAATGGTCCGACATTCTGCGCAGCAAATATACAGCTAACTAAATGTCTGTCTAATAAAAGGTTTAAAATATGAGTTTGTTTATGTACAAATCTAACAATGAAAAATGTGTACATTTATTCAAAAGAAAGGAAAAGACACATGTGTTAAATTGATGGTGTAGAAATCAGCTGCTGTGAGCCCAGTGCAGGACACACTCCCTGAAGACCCAGATATTACATTTTTTGTAGATTTGAGTATGTAGTTTACCACCCAGAAGGATACTCTGTATTCAAAGTCATTGGATCCTTTTTGCCCAGCTCAAGAAGCAGAGCTCCATGTTTTAGCAAAGCCTGTGAGCTATAAAAAGAGTGTATATTTATATAGATAGTCGAGATATAGAGAGCTTTTGGTTCCATTTAAAGGGCCAGAAGTTTGTTTTTACTTCGGCAGGTAAACCAACCAAGCATGCCAAGTTAATTTGATCGGCTGTTTTCAGCCTTCCAGGTTCTTGCTGAGGTAGCCATATTAACTTTAAAACTCACACATGGAAGCAGACCAGGTGACTAAGGATGCTGCATTTACAGCCCCGGACACTTGATGGGTCTGTGCAACTCACAGATTCCACCCTAGTTCTGGCCCAGTATAGCTGGGATTAATAATTCAACTTTAAGGACCCCAGAACGAGAAGAACAAGTGGTCCACAGGGGGCAACTTCTTATGAAACAGGACTTTGGAAAAGGTGATCATTTATGTCTGCCAGCCACTCTTTTCCCTCCAGCTTGACACATGGACCGTGTCATCAGTCACAAGAAGTTATGGCTGCCTTAGTAAATGAGCGTGGGATAGAGCCAGGGTTCTCCACAGTTGTTTTTATAACATACCACTTCTTGTTTTACCTGTTACCAAAGGTGTTACCAAAAGCTGAACATCCCTTCCAGAGTTTACAACAACATATATCCAAATGCCCAAGTCAGGATCTTACGAGTATACATTTTGTCTGTATGGACATGTTTTTTGGATGTCCAGTGGCAAATGCTACTGCAAAGGCCACAGTAAAAAGTGTTATCAGAAGTAGTTTGTAAGAACAGAGTGCAGAAAGTACAGAGAGTAACAGAGGAAATAATTTTTTATAGGAGAGTCCTTAATAGAAGTTTTGAGGTTTTATTTTTACACCCCTTACTGTCTACAATGTAGCGGACAACGTAGAGTAAGAAACTAGAAAACTTTTGCCTGAATGTTTTCTTATATTTTATGAAGCCCCTAAGGGGGATGTTGGACTCTCTCCCTATGGGATTTGGTTTGGGAGTGTGTTACTCACTTGCTTATATTTTGTCTCAGCAGCTGAAGTCCTCCATTTGGATCTCACAGAGAAAGTTGCTGATCTTTTAAGGTTTTTTGACAAACTCATTTATGTGTTTTCTTCCCAATTCCAGATCCTAAAAGTTTGGAAGGATCTAAAACTAAAGCCAGGTGACTTGTGGATTGTTAAGAGACATTTATATATAAGGAAATGTTTGGAGACTCAATACAGCATCTATTTCATGTACAGTTTTTGCAAAACTTGAAGGAAAAATCACCTGGATCCACACCAGACACTGCAAAAATTACTAAATGAAAGAAATCTCTGTGTTTGATTTGTTTCCCTCTTGTGATCACAGTCTAGGGTACTTTTTTATTCAATTACTTTAATTGTAAGGGATATATATATATATTTGAAAAGTAGTTCAGCCATGTTGAAGTCATATTTGTCTTTTGTACGTCTTCCATTTTATGTAGAATTGTCTGTGTTTACATATGCTGATAAGTCAGCATGTCCACAATTCAGCTAGAAGGCCATTCTGGCCACAGGAGTGTACAGCCAGTACTCTGTAAATATGTCTTACCAATCATTTGTTTTTCACAATGAAAAGTCATTTTGTAATGAAAAAGTTGCTCAGCTATTATTTTCTCCACAATGGAGTTTTTTTTTTTTTGCCTCTTTGGCCAGGACTACCTCTACCTAAGCGTGTGGAGGTTCCAGGTTAAAGGTGATAGCAGGTATGGTTAGTGATCAAAATATTGATCAAAAGAGGGGAGACTGTAATGGAAATGTGTAAGTTCTGTATATAATTGTATTGTATTTTGTATGTATTGCACACTGCCCTCACTGTGCAACAGCACTAATAATGTTTTCAGTAAATGTTTACATTATTTCGAGTCCTGATTAGAATAAGCCTGCCTATGTAACACCCTTTGTTACGATAAACCTACAATTGTAATATTAATGTGATACCTACGTAATCATGTGCATAAAAACCTTCAATTGCGTCATAATAAAGCAGAACAGTAATTTGGAAAGATGCTGAGCGTATCTTTTGTGTCTGTTCCCTACTGCAGTAGTTATTATTCATTTGGAACCACTAATCAATATGAGGATAGGAGTTGCCTATCATCAATTTAACCGAGTCAGCATGGTCCTTCGAAGCAAAGGCCCATCCTTCTCGTAGGACCGCCCACCAATTAAGGGAGGGGTTTCAGCACCAATCTGAAGAGTGCTTTTCAGATGGACACATGTATAAAGACTAACAGGAGACTAGCACTACTAAGGCTCTGATGAAGAAGGGACACCTTCAAAACGCGTTAGCCAGCAGCAGTCCGTACGTCCTCTTTCTAGGACCTGGAAAAACTGCTACCATTGGATCAATCGTTTCTGTGCCTGTATACAATGCGATTTTTTCTCCTACCTTTGTGAGTAGATTTTAATCTTGGTTTTAACTAATAAATCCATCAAGGATAATGCACTAGGCTGGTGCGCTCTCTCTCTCCTTTTTATCATGGCCATTACTCTGACCTACCTGACACACACTGACCTACCTGACCCACACTGGCCATTACAAGGATAATGCACTAGGCTGGTGCGCTCTCTCTCTCTCTTTTTTATCATTACTACTAGGATAATCCCATCCTGAAGAGCAGCAAGGCCGAAACTCATAGTCCTTCTTGAACCCTGGGGATCTTTTAGCCAATACACCTGTGCGCAAGAGTATTTTGCATTTATATTGTACATTTTTTGGGAACTCTAGCAGCAAAGTGTGTTTGCTTCAACGACCCTATTGGTTAAGATTTTAAACCAAAGTCATAAATGGCGAAGGTCAAATCAATTGAAGAGAGACAACTAAGAAGATCTTCTTTAGCCAAAGGTTTTACAACTAGCATAAACATCTTTGAATCGGAGATGATTGTCAACGATGAAATTACAAAGGCAACCATTGGAAAGCAGACTCCAGCTAGGGAGGATAAAATGATATCATTATTTCATAGACTTAAAGACTTACTAGAAAGAGAAATGTTGCAGTGGTGGGATATACTACTTCTGCAGAAATACCTGGAATTCAAAAGAATACCAAGAGGACTAAGAATCACTAAAATATGCACATTCTTAGATAAAGACCTCAGAGAAAAATGCATCCAAAGTCTGCGCGATTACAATCAGAAGTGGTTACAATTTATAATCACCCAAAGAGAACACAATCTCTCTGTAATTCGAGCAGACTTATATACCCTACAGGAGGAGTTATCCACTTTCTCTGACGTTAGCTCTTTTGAAAGCTGGGATCAGAAAGTGAACAAACAAATAACAGAATACGAAACCAATCTCATTAGTAAAAAATCTGGAAAGTTCGAAAGAGATCGATTAGATTATTTGAATAATCGAGAGTTCAATTGGAAAAGATCTGATAATACGAACAATAGGAATAAAAATGGTGTGATTAATGAACAAACAACAGAAAATAATAACATACAATCTCAAAGGAAATATCTACCTTCAAATCAAAGAGAAACACAAAGAAATAATAATACCAAAGCAAAGATAAATAGGAATAAAACTAGTCATAAAACCAAACACAAAAAAGGTAAAAACAGTAGCCAGGTAACATCAGGAGAAGGACATTCACATACTAGCCCCCTTCACCAACAATACTCTAATACTAAGAGTCAACAAAATTCCAATATATCTAAACAAAACCAAGTTGATAGAAATACCCCCACCAAGAGTAGACCACTTCTAGCTACAAAAAATAGTGACACCACGGGGACTTATGCCAAATTACCTAGAGAAATACTAGCAGAAAATTCCCCAACAATAAGAGACTTCACAAATATAACTAATGAAAATAAAAACCCACAGTCTGAAGGAAGAACATCCACCACACTACTAGATAATGGGAGGAGCACTCCACCTCCACCCACAGCTTGCACTCCAGGCAGCCTGCCCGAGAATGCCAATATCAATCAAGATATTGATTTTCAACTGTCCAAAGATATTCTTACCTATAACCCCTTTTCTATTCTCAGTGATCTGGAAGCCAATAATATTAGCATATCAGAGATCACACCTCCTTTGTTTTTTTAGAGCAGGCAATTGCAGTGATGGAGGAGTCTGTAACAAACAACATGATGCCGGACCCTCTATCGCTCATACTTTCTATGGGGAAGAAAACAAGGAAAAGAGAAGAGGAACACGAAGAGGAAAAAGAGGAGGGAAGAGATACAAAAAGAGGCAGACTCTAGAAACCACCCATTCAACCATTAAATTCTATAATCTTTCTAGCTCAGTCTTTTCAGAAACTGAGCTAGACCTTCTTAGGAAGGGCCTAAATTTTGCCCCACCTAGCGTACCAAACTTGTTTGAATTATTCATTGATCTTAATAAGTACATATGTAAGCTTACTATACAAAGATATTACATACTCAAAGAAGCCAAGAATGAGAATAGTACTAGCAATACTAAAGTGAAACCAGAAGGGTCATTGTCACCTGATATAAGCATAGAAGAAGACTCTATACTGAACATACTAGAAGAGCTTTACCAAGAAGCACAATCTGAGGGACAAACAATTCTCAAACCAAAAATTGGTCCCCCATGTGAAAGTGCAATTGTCCATACCTCTTTCAGACCCAAATCCTCCTTTTTCCCTTACTGGGCCAAAGGAAGATTTATTTCCACCTTCTATGATATGGTTTTTAATACTTTTAAAATAAAGTTTAATAAGCCTACGAGTACTAATAACAATATAGATCCGAGTTGTGTACCCATAGATGCCCTCAAACAAAATCAGGATGTGATCATCCGAAGGGCAGACAAAGGTGAAAGCCTAGTCATCCAAGATAGAGACGAATATATATCTGAGGCAAGAAGACTTCTAGGGGACAACGAAACTTATGCAAAATTAAAAAGGGACCCTACAGTTGAGTACACTAAGGAGCTCAAAACACTTCTAGATGATGCACTATTAAAAGAAGTAAATAATAAAAACGAATATCTTTTTCTGTTTAACAGGAACGCTGTCACTCCTCATTTTTACCATATACCGAAGGTGCACAAAAGCCTTTCAAACCCTCCAGGTAGACCCATAATAGCCGGGATTGACAGTCTCTCTAGCAACTTGGGGTGCTACATAGACCACTTTTTGCAAGATATAGTGGTCGGTTTTCCATCCTTTGTTAAAGATTCTGGCCATGTGCTGGAGATCCTGTCAAATTACAAATGGTTACCCAACTATAGGTGGCTCTCCCTGGATGTAGCCTCATTATATACATCAATAAATCACATCTATGGTCTAAGAGCTATCAATCACTTTTTACTCAAGGATGATAGACTGAACCCTCGACAGGCCAAATTTCTACTGGACCGCGTAGAATTCTCTCTTACACACAACTATTTTTCCTTTCTAGGCGAACACTATTTGCAAACAAAAGGTACAGCTATGGGAGCCAGGTTTGCCCCTAGTTACGCAAATATTTTTATGGGATTTTGGGAAGAATGCTTTATATGGAAAAACAATCCCTTTGGGGCAAACCTGGTCCTATATGCTAGATATATCAACGACATTCTGATCATCTGGGATGGGTCAGACCAAAGTCTCCAGAAGTTCTTAGAGCACTGTAAAAATAATCCGTTTGAGATAGAATTCACCCATGTCCTAGACGAGAAATGTCTGGTCTTTCTAGATTTGGAGCTGCAGAGCAACCAAGACGGCGATATTGTTTCCAAAACTCATTTCAAACCCAGCGGGGGTAATTCATATTTACACGCCAAAAGTAATCACCATCCCAGATGGACACAGAATGTCCCCTTTAGCCAATTTTGTCACCTTAGACGTACGTGTACCAAAAAAGAAGACTATTTAGAACAAAGTAAGCTTCTTATACAGAGGTTTAAAGAAAAAGGATACAAAGCCAACCATGTAGAGTCAGCCTTCTCTAAGTACTTGTCTCTCTATGATGAGCCATCAGGGAAAAACCCAAACAACAAGAAATCTCGATACCAGACCACTTCTGATATCCAACAGGCCTGTTTCTCTACCCAATACACCAATAAGGGGTTCGAAATTCAGAATATTATTAAAAAGAACTGGAATATTCTGAAGCATGACCCAGTATTGAGGAAGACACTCCCGGACTACCCTAATATTGTTTTCCGGAAACCCTGAGATCTTAGGAGCTTGGTAGCCCCAAGTAGGGTAAAGATATCTATCAATAAACCAACTAATAGTTGGACAACAATATTTGACCATAAAGGGTGCTACAGGTGCGGCGTAAAGAATTGTGGCACATGTATGTACATGTGGCATAGAAATAAAACTGTTGCAGGGAGAGACGGGAAAGTTCACAAAATTAAACAATTTATAAACTGTGGAACAGAGTATGTGATCTATGGCATTGTTTGTCTATGTGGGCGCCTGTATGTAGGCCGTACACAATGTCCAATGCGAGTCAGAATAGGAGAACATAAATGTAACATCATAAATCTAAGAGACAAATACCCAGTCCCCCGACACTTTCTAGAGGCCCACCAAGGAGACCCTGCAGGCATGAAAGTATTCGTCATAGAGTCTATTGGAGGCGAGCTGGATACAGGAAGAAGACACCAGAGACTATGTAAGAGAGAAGCCTTCTGGATCTTCACCCTTGGCAGCCTCACCCCCGGAGGCCTAAATGAAGACCCGGAAATACACAAAATAGTTTAATGCTAGCATGAAGCTACTGTGGTGGGCCAACTTCATATCCATCCAATACATTTATCATTATCTATCATCCATTTATCACCAGGTTCCCTGGTATCATCTCATTTATAGTGCTTCAGGTTAATATTTAATATTCAATAATCTATATTTTTTGCTAGGTCTTTGATCAATTGTGAGATTTTAGTTCAAAAGAGTATATAAGTTTAATGCCCCCTTTCTGCAGGATAGCCCTCCACAAATATGCTAAATATGCATCGACCATAAGATTAGACCACAGCATGCATAGGTCTATGCATATGTATATACAATCAGTGGCCCTATCCAATTTAATTAATATAATTTTTTTTTCTATCTAATTTTATTCAATTTAATTTAATTTTTATTTAATTTAATTCAATTTAGTCTAATTTAATTTATTTCATTTAATTGACAATACAAATTAAATTTAATTCATTTTAATGTATTAATTATCAATTATTAATTATATTATTATTATTTTTTATACCTATTTTACTAAGGAAGTATACTCAAATTAGTGTTCATATTCTCACTATAAATGATTATCATTATTATTATAGTATCATCATCATTTTTTATTTAATTTGTCGTGCATCACTATCTAATTAACTAATTTGTTTTAACGATTCTGTTATCTCTTTCATTCTTTGGTGTTTACTCAATAGCCTCCGTATGTACAGGCAGGGGCATTCGAATTATAGCGACACCTGAAATAATGTGTATAATTATTACATGAAAATTTATTACATGTACTTTTTATATGTGGTTTGAACAAACCTTTTTAAATTACATTGGTAGTGTACGTAAGGACCGGTTCTGACAATTTACGGGAGTCCAAGTACACATACCTCTGTATCTATATACGGACATTTTTATTACTGCATTGTTTACTGTGTTTGAATCATTTAATTATACATACATGTATATTTATGTGTATATAGATGTTTGTATTTTTAATACTAATTTTAGTGCATCTCTCGCTCGTCTTTTAATATATGTGTCCATGAGTCTATAACAGCTACAGAAAAACTCCTAGTTTCTAGTTACAGCCATGGAACCGGTTTCCTCTTTCTGATTTTTATATTAGTTCCCTTAATAATATATATAATATAATTTATCATATATAACGTTTTTATATCCTACTATCACCAATATTTGCCTAATGCCATTTATGTCTAGCATTCAGCAATTATGTCCTTCCTCCTCTTTCCCTCCCCCTTCTTGTATTATTGTTATCATATTTGTTATTCCCCTTTTAGAGGCTCCACTATGAATCAAGAACCCATCGCCTAGACGCTCTTGTCTGGCTTTGGCCTCTATCTTTATCTTAGGCAAAATGGAGGCTATTGTTTACTACAGTCTGTCAATCCCGTGCGTTCCCCTCGGCTCTACGGAGTATTGGGCCATGTAATCGGCCAAAAATCGCCAGTAATGGATGCCAGAACAGTCATAGTCCCCACATGGGCTCTCTGAGCAAAAGAGCTGCCATTTGCCCTACACAGTATAAGGTAGGATGTTTTATTCTTGATTCTAGACTATAGATTTCTGATCATAGTCCTCTAATGCCTGTAATCCAAAAGAGAGGAAGGGGTTCCAAACAATGTCAGAAATGCCCTGGCTCAACTGCTTAGTGACATCTGCAGGACGATTTCGGCCTGCTTGCCATTGGATGTATATACTTCTGAATGTATGGCTGCAGATTAAGACTAAAATTAAAATTAAAATCAAAACTAAAACTAGAACTTAAACTAAAACCAAAATTTAAATAAAATCAAAATACAAATATAAATATTCCACTTTACCACAACAATGAAGCAAAGGCCCATCCTTCTCGTAGGACTGCCCACCAATTAAGGGAGGGGTTTCAGCACCAATCTGAAGAGTGCTTTTCAGATGGACACATGTATAAAAACTAACAGGAGACTAGCACTACTAAGGCTCTGATGAAGAAGGGACACCTTCAAAACGCGTTAGCCAGCAGCAGTCCGTACGTCCTCTTTCTAGGACCTGGAAAAACTGCTACCATTGGATCAATCGTTTCTGTGCCTGTATACAATGCGATTTTTTCTCCTACCTTTGTGAGTAGATTTTAATCTTGGTTTTAACTAATAAATCCATCAAGGATAATGCACTAGGCTGGTGCGCTCTCTCTCTCCTTTTTATCATGGCCATTACTCTGACCTACCTGACACACACTGACCTACCTGACCCACACTGGCCATTACATGGACCTACCTGACCCACACTGACCTACCTGATGCATACTGACCCACACTGACCCACCTGACCCACACTGACCTACCTGACCCACACTGACCTACCTGACATGCACTGATCTACCTGAAAACAGCAAAAAATGGGGTAAGTGGCGCTACCCTATTAGCAAACAGGATGGGGGGCACTAGTGACCCACCCTGGTATGTTACCACACTAAACTGTACCAAAAAAGTGCTGAATATCATATGTGTTGAATAAAGCAATATTGTGTAGCAGGTAGGGATACATACATCAAACCGTCATGTAACATCTATACCTAAAAATAAGGGTATCCACTCCTGAGGGTTAAGATGCAGCACCCCAAACAAATGGAATAAGTAATGCAACTCATGTGTGTAGAAAAAAATCAAATGGTATAAATCAGATATATGTGCTGAAAAACCACAAATGTTTAAATATGCACAAAAAGTAACAGAATTAATTAATTAATAGTTCCACGTATATGGTGCGAAAAAAAAAGGGTTTCCATAGTCCCACATATATAATGTGAAAAAGTACTCAAAAAGTGCTATCAAAAAATATATCAAAAATCCAAGGTGACCGTAGTGCTCAACAGATCAGGTGACTCTTGTGCTCCCCCTCAAGGGTCCCTACTCACCAGCTTCCTGCACCCCGGCAGGCGTAATAGGTATATATAGGTAACTGGAGGGTTTGATGTTCCTTGATGTGTCCTCCACCCGATTCACCTGGCAAGGTATCTCCTCTAATCTGTCCTCCAAATTGAGATTTCCAAGCACAATTTCCTAGTCAGAGCTTCTCCAATATCAGTATCCAGAAGAAGAGAATCCAATTAACTTTTCAGAGATTAACCCTCATGAAAAAAGAGAGATAGGGCTCCCATAGTGCAGTATAAGTAATTTATTAAAAAAAAAAAAAAAAAATATATATATATATATATATATATATATATATATATATATTAAAAGCAATAAGCTTCCCACCATGTGGGTAAGCTCTAAAAACTGCCACAGTAAATAAGTGTATGCAGGAACCGGTTCGCAGCGTGCGCTCCAACTGCGTTCCAGCGTCCTGCTCATAAACCAGAAATAGCGTGAGTGCGTGGCTCCGCCTTACACGTTTCATCGTGGACATTCTCAAAGGCAGCACCATCTTACTGCACCTCACGCCTAATAAGGCAAGCAGGTTCCTCCCCCTCCCATAGATTAACTAATAGGCAACTAACGTTGCCACAGGGGGAAGGGTCTCCATAGAACCTAGTAGGGACATAAATAGATGAAATCCACACGCATAATAGTGGCAGCATTCCCATAGCTAATCAAACTTCTGCATCTCTGATCGCCTGTGGTGATAATATTACAGACAGAGGTACAATGGAGACATGTATAAATACAGTCAATAACTACATTCTAAATATGCAATCACTTATATATTCCTCCTGTTTGGGCTTATTAAATTTAATCATATGTTCCCTCTCACCACAATTTTTTCCTATCTAGGTTTACTAGGTAGTATCTGGGTTTGTTAGGATTTAAAGCGGGATTCCGGCCAGCTAAAAAACACTGTAGCTGCTGACTTTAAATAAGTAGACTTACCTGTCCTGGGTGCCCGCAATGTCGGCCGCCCGAGGCCGAACTGTCCCTCGGCTCTCGGGTCCCGGCACCGCCATCCTAGGTAAGGGAAACAGGCAGTGGAGCCTTACGGAACACACACAGTTCCCAGAAGACAACGGGGCCTCTCACAGAGGAGAAGAACACGCCGCGGAATAGGAAGAGGCAGATTAGGAAGACTGCCTAGCAACAAGGGTTTAGGTAAGTATAAAAATTTTTTTTTTCCAAATGTTTTTCTTTTAATTTTTTTAGGAATTTTGGTGGCATTTTTTTTTCCAGGGTGGCCCTCCACTTTAACGTGGTGGTTCGTGCTGCAGTTCTGCGGCTGGGCACTTGAGGCATATTCCCATTAACTGATGAGGATACCACCTAGGATTGCATGTTCGCTAATGTGAATATATAAGTGATTGCATATTTAGAATGTAGTTATTGACTGTGTTTATACATGTCTCCATTGTACCTCTGTCTGTAATATTATCACCACAGGCGAGCGGAGATGCAGAGGTTCGATTAGCTACAGGGATGCTGCCGCTATTATGCCTGTGGATTTCATCTATTTACGTCCCTACTAGGTTCTATGGAGACCTGCCCCCTGTGGCAATGTCAGTTGTCTATTAGTTAATCTATGGGAGGGGGACGAACCCACGTGGCCTTTGCGAATGTCCATGACGAGACACATAAGGCGGAGCCATGCACTCACTCTACTTCCGGTTTACAAGCAGGAGGCTGGACTGCAGTTGGAGCGCATACACTTATTTACTGTGGCAGTTTTTAGAGCTTACCCACATGGTGAAAAGCTTATTGCTTTTAAAACATATATATTTTTTAATATATATGTAGCGGTCTTCTTCACTCCGGGTGCCAAGTATCAGATTATTACTTTAATCTCTTCACCCCAAAACAACTGCTAATTATTTTTTTTTTCGGGCCTACAGTTACCTTCTTTCCAGTGTCTATCCTAGGGGTACTCATCACTCGTTCAATTAGTCCTTTTTATTTTCTTCCCAAGTTTTATTCAGTAACATCATACTCAATAGAAAGAGAAAGGGTGAAAAGGGATTCAGGTACCTTGGACATTGCGGTTGGAGATTTTTCTACATCCAGCGAAATAACACTTCCACGGCTGGATTCAGCAATCACCGGATAGGCCCCTCTCACTGACCTAGCAGCCGATGCAATGCTCGAACACAGCCTCTGCCACAGACCTTACGACTCTGGGTGAACAAATTGTGAACGATCTAAAAGGTCTCTGCCACAGATTGTACAGTCTTGAAAGCACTGACTGTGGTACTAATCCAAGATGCGTCTCCGACTGAGTTCCCAGGCTCTTTTTAAGATACCAGCCTTATGCTCAGTCCTCTCCCAAAGAGTCCTCCCGTGGTTACTGCAGTCCCTTGCTTCTTCCCGCAGGCCTGACAGCAAAGAGACCATCATTCTGACCCATAGGCCACCAAGACTCCGATCCTTCTTTTAGTAGCTAGGCCTTAGGTCTGCCAAGCTTAAAGCAGAACTTTAAGGATTCGTAGTCTCCCAGGCCAGGAGGGCCACGAGGTGGGGAGCGCCAACCCACCCCCCGAGCCCAGGGGTCAGGAAGCGTGGACCAACTGATAGTCACCCAAGAACCACCAAAGATGGCGTCTGTTCCTTAAATACCCCTACCCAGAAATATCCGGTGTGTGAACCACTCCTGCCGAAAAGCCTCTGAGCAGCGAGCAGTCAATGGGTTTGACCAGACTGTATTTTCCGATCCACCAATGATGACAGCACCACCCATGGTTAGATGGAAATCTGCACATTCCAACCAATCTGACACAGAAACCATTAAATTTAGGCAATAATAAGTTGAGCCTAAACTGTAGCTTCAACTAGTTTAAATTTAAAAAAAAACATAGCGTCTGCTCATCAGGAGCAGGGCGCTACATATGTATTTTTAATAAATTACTTATACTGCACTATGGGAGCCCTATCTCTCTTTTTTCATCAGGGTTAATCTCTGAAAAGTTAATTGGATTCCCTTTCCTGGATACTGTTATTAGAGAAGCTCTGACTAGGAAATTGTGCTTGGAAATCTCAATTTGGAGGACGGATTAGAGGAGATACCTTGCCAGGTGAATCAGGTGGAGGACGCATCAAGGAACATCGAACCCTCCAGTTACCTATATATGCTTATTACCTCTGCAGGGGTGCGGGGAGCTGGTGAGTGGGGACCCTTGAGGGGGAGCACAACAGTCACTTGATCTGTTGAGCACTACGGTCACCTTGGATTTTTGATATATTTTTTGATAGCACTTTTTGAGTACTTTTTCACATTATATACTGTATATGGGACTATGGAAACCCTTTTTTTCCACACCATATACGTGGGACTATTAATTAATTAATTCTGTTACTTTTTGTGCATATTTATACATTTGTGGTTTTTCAGCACATATATCTGATTTATACCATTTGATTTTTTTGATACACATGAGTTGCATTACTTATTCCATTTGTTTGGGGTGCTGCATCTTAACCCTCAGGTGTGGATACCCTTATTTTTAGGTATAGATGTTACATGACGGTTTAATGTATGTATCCTTACCTGCTACACAATATTGCTTTATTCAACACATATAATATTCAGCACTTTTTAAGTACAGTTTAGGTGTGGTAACATACCAGGGTGGGTCACTAGTGCCCCCCATCCTGTTTGGTAATAGGGTAGCGCCACTTACACCATTTTTTGTTGTTTTCTGCTATTTGTAAGTTCCCTTTTGGGAGCCGATTAGGAGAGGATGCAACCCGCTAGTATCCTAAGCGCAGAGATTACCATATATATTTTTTATACTGATCTACGTGACCCACACTGACCTACCTGACCCACACTGACCTACCTGATGCACACTGTCCTGACCCACACTGATCTACCTGACCCACACTGACCAACCTGACCCACATTGACCAACCTGACACACACTGACCTACCTAATACACACTGACCTACCTGACACACACTGACCATTACACTGACCCTCACTGACCTACCTGACCCACACTGACCATCACACTGACCTACCTGACACACATTGACCTACCTGACACACAGTGACCTGCCTGACCATTACACCGACACATACTGACCTACCTGACCCACACTGACCTACCTGACCCACACTGATATACATGACCCACACTGACCTACCTGACACACACTGATCTACCTGACCTCCTGACGCACACTGACCTACCTGACCCACACTGACCTACCTGACCCACACTAACCTACATGACCATTACACTGACACACACTGACCTACCTGACGCATGCTGACCTACCTGACGCACACTGACCTACCTGACCCACACTGACCTACCTGAACCACACTGACCTACCTGACGCACACTGAACTACCTGACCCACACTGACCTACCTGACACACACTGACCTACCTGACCCACACTGACCTACCTGACACACAGACATGCACTGACCTACCTGACCATTACACGTCAGACTTCATGTGACCTCCTCCTGCAGCTCAGCCATAGTGTGCGGCTTGCCCATCCCAGTAGACAGCAGACAGGCAGCCAGAGACAGGAGAGGAGAGCCTGCAGAGCCTATGATGGACGTCACATGTCCCGCAGTCCCAGCATTGGACCAGTGGGACTTCCATGAATGAATGAATGAATGAATGAATAACTTGTATAGTGCTACATATGTGAACTAAATCGCCTCAGGGCGCTTTTGCTGCCAGTGTCCGTCTGGGTTTTCAGAAGAGATGGATCTTCTTCCATCATAGGTGCTGCAGGCTCCAGAAGGCAGGACCTGCTATGTCACTCGGCCACGCTCGGAGTCAGATCAGTCCCTGCTCAGGCACGGGGCCGATAATAGAATATTAATGAATATATAATGAATGCCCGAGACCCGGGGCTTTTTGGGGGGCTCAATCGGGGCTCCAGCCCCCCTCAGCCCCCCTCCCCGACGCCACTGCCTACATGAGAGTCTGCCATAAATGATAATGAGGGAAGGGAACAAAAATTCATGGGGTTCCCCCTAAAAAAATAAACAGTCCAGACCCTTATTCTTTATTGAGGTCTGGTATGGATGTTAAGTGTTCTAAATGAATGGCACCGCAATGCACCACATATTGTATCATGCAGTAACATGGGTTGCAGTAACCTGCATTTTTTTACACCTTACCCCACTGCATTATGAGCGCTTAAGGTTTGAGAAAACATGCCTAGAGGCTGGAGCACAGAGGAGGCTTTTATCAATGGTCAAATGCAGCATGCTTCTAGGGAAATTCTAGTTGCAATTGAAATAATTTTTAAATGGTTCTGAAATCATCAGAATAATTTGATAGGTAAATTACACCTCCTAAGCTACTTTAAAAGGGGCAGACCCAATTGACTACTTGGTCTTTTTCTGATGTGACTCTTTTATGTTTCTATGTGTATATGTAAGATAAATATATATGAGCAGCCCAATGCCTCTATTCACTTCAAAAATACCATTAACAATTCTGAGAACTACATGTGCTAGTTAACAGTTACCTGCAATGAGTCTCACCAGTGAAACATATATCTCAAACTGTGAACAAAGTATGCGCGATCACTGAGACCATTGAAAGGGTGAGGTACATGCAGATTTATGGCTATGAGTAGGCAAATCAGCTCATACTTACTTCTGGGAAATTCAATAACCAAATTATTAATGACCTTTGTCTTTCGTCCCTTAAAAAACAATGTGTGTCTGTGTGTTGACTATGTTGTTATCTATTCAAATGTATCAATTTCTAAAGCAGTAATCCTGACAAAGCATCATAAATAAATTATACAATCATCTATAAACACATACATAGGCTTAAATGGCAATGCACACAATTTTAGTTGTATCAGGGGGCATTTGTAAGACATGCCATGACCATAAGAATTAAAATACACTTTTTTTTCTCTCTTAAAAAGATGGGAAATTAACATAAAAAACAGCATGAAAGTCATAAAAATGTCAGCTAGTTAGAGCTGAATTCTGGAATTCAGCTCCTTTGTAAAAGTGAAGGCACTCTATGAGTTAAGTCCAAAGAGCTGTATGACATCTCCTAGGCTTATCCCTATTATTTACATCTGACAGTTTTATTGCACTCTTCAGGTCTAAGCATCTTCAACATTACAGTCGGTGCACCTGCTATGCCTGCCCCTCCCCTCCTCTTGCCCAGTCACAGAAGCCTTTGTATTATGTGAACTCATTTACAAAATACAAAGGCTTCTCTGAATAGGCAGCAGAAGGAAGGGGTGGGCATAGTTGCTCTATGTGCCTCTCTCCTCTCTCACAGACCAAAGTGTCAGTGTATGCTCCGGCAGAGCATACAATTGTCAGATATAAATAATACAAATAAGTTCAGGAGATGTCATGCACCTACTTGGACTTAACTCATAGTGTGCCTGCACTTTTTACAAAGTGGCTGAATTCCTTGAATTTAGCTTTAGGGTTAAATGTTTTAAGCATCTTATTTTCCTGTACCAAAATGTGAATTACCTTTTTAAATATTTAGGTAATAATCTGAATTTGTATACATTTGACAAACTTTTTTCTCTGAAATACACAAGAGTTATTACAAAATTGCAGAATAAAAAATATTGAATGAATTTGTTATATTAAAAAGATTTAGCAATATAACTAATGTGTTTACATACCTTCCATATGGACATATTCATTTTTTGTTTTTAACTAAAAGGGCAAAGACCATGTTTTACAGTAACATTTCTGTAAGGAATTACAAGCTTAATTTTATCTTTTAGAATGGACCCCATTTCTATTTAGTCCTGGGCTTCTATTTAGACTGGTTCAAAAAATTCAAAAGTGAAAAAAACAACCATAACTGCCACCACAACCACCATAGCAACATTTATCTGACACCACATAGCTTAATTCCAGACATTTTTGGATATATTGGGGAGTAACCAGTTACTCTAGTGGGGAAAAATTCCTTTATTTTTGTATTTAGGACTGCAGTATGTAATATGGCCTTACTCAATTTTCCTACCGTGTTTCTGTTCCTTTGGAGAGATTTTCCATCACTTCCTGTTCTGACAGGTTGTGCAGTATTTTCATTATGATGGCTTACTAAAATAGTTTTTTTTGATGCACAGTTTTTCTGCACACACATTATTATATCTAATTTTCAACTATTTTTGCTGTAAAAGTCAGAAAATATTCCATTATTGATAACTGTGAGCTTCAAAAAATTGTTTATTTCAAAACAGAAGAATGAGTCGTTCGAGAGATAAAATAATGATTTGTCAAAAAGTGATTTATTTAAAAAAAAAACATTTTCAGCAATTAGGTGATAGGTCATTTCATGAGCAAAAATAGTTTCCACGCTAAAGGATTTTTTTAATGTTTGTAAATTTTAAGTTATTTTAAGTAATAACTATTATGAGATAAAATTATGAACAGATTTAAAACAACTTATCAGCCTTAGTAAATTCAGCTTAATGTGATAGTTTTATGAGTCTGTACAAATTTTATTTTCCATGCCGATGTTTTTCAATCCATGACTTGTCACAATTTTTTTTTTCTACATTCTTACTGCTAGCTATTATGATAATTTTGTGAATAATACATTTCACTACTTCCCTCAAAAAATGTGATTATTTTGTATTAACATATACTGGACTGTTGTGTGTGTGTAACAGCATTATTTGAAGTAAATTTGACACTTGTGAAAGTTTTCCTTATGTTCATTCAACCTTGAATATCTCTTCATGCTTGTGAAGTATTGACACTGTAGTTTGTATTGCATTTTCTGTGTGCTATGAAAAGCCAATAAATCCTGTTGAATGTGTATGCATTGTTTGGCAATATCTGTGTTCATGTCAACCCACATGAGTTTATGCAACTGACGGCTGCAATAAAGCTTTAAAAGTATATTGTTAAAATTCTAAAACATATTTTATATAGCATTTTAAAGCAATGCTACTCCTACAATACTGTATATTATGTAACATCCCCTTGTATTTTACATGTAAATTACTCCTATTATTCACTCTTTATACAATATTTATACAATATTAACTATTTTGACTCTTTTAGCCATTATTTTTTTGTCACTATTCCAATCAACATCAATATTCACATGCAGGGGTGTCTAACCTATGACTCAAGATGGCTATGAATGCGGCCCAACACAAAATGTTGATTTTTTGGGGGGGGGGATTTTTTGTAAAAATGCATTTACACTTAGCAAACACATGTGGCTAAAGAAAAAGTTGTCAGTTTCTCTTTCCTGGACTTTTATAAGTTTTATTTTCCAAAGAAAAATATCCCACAATTCACAATAATGCATTATTCATGTAATCAGTTTTCTGCAGCACCTATAGCAACTACGTTCAAGGATGAAGCACACAAAAGGGCAAAATTAGAACCAAAATATCTGATGAGCACCTTGAGAATTAATTGAGAATTGCTACTGCATCCAACAAACCAGATATTATTGCATTAGTTTATCAGAAACATTGCACTAGTTTTATGTTGCTCTCTTTTATTTTTATAATAAAATATAATACAAAAAAATAAAGTTTTATTACTCTGCAAGGTATCAGTTCTCATTATCTACCGTATATCAGTGCTCATTAACATATGATCTACCTGACTTTTTCTGCTCATCAGCTATCCTTATTGTTAGTGTATTTTATGCGTGGCCCAAGACAATTCCTCTTCTTCAAATGTGGCCCTGGAACGTCAAAAGGTTGGACACTCCTGACTTAGTGGGATCTGCATGTCAGCTTGTGGCTGGAAATATTTGCTTTATATGACCTGTATAAGTGGCTCGATATTTCCCTGCACTCTGTGATCCTGCACAAGACCAGAAGCCAAGGATTCAACATTTGCCACTTACAGCATAGGTGTTGGAGGTAATGAAGATGAAAAAGAACATGCAACAGATGGTGGTGAAACTTTGAAAGCTTTGGATTGAGATCAGGCAATGATGACAAAGTGGTGGACATGATATGGGATCACAGGAAGAAAAGAGTGTTATGGAAGGAGAGAAGCCACAACTATGAATCACTTCAAAGGCAAACCTATGCAGAGACAGTTCATTTTCTTTCTGGGTCATTTTTGGCATTGGTGGCATTGCTGTTGTTTCTAACTCTGTGGTTGTCATGCCAGGCTGCAGTAGCTTGGGAGTAATGGCAACATCACTGCTTTGGGTATTTTTCTCCACAATGCCAGAAGTTCCCCTATTGCTGTGTGCAAATGAAGTAAAAAAAGATACCCTCTGTCCTTTCAGGCAAATATTTGGGAATTTCAACTTTCTTCCAGCCATTGAAAAATTAGCGCACTAGAGGATATTTACTAAAACTGGAGAGTGCAACTCTGCATAGAAATCAGCTTGCAGTTTTTTTTCCAAAGCTTAATTGAAAAAGCTGAAATTAGAAGCTGATTGGCTACCATGCACAGCTTCACCAGATTCTGAGTGCACCAGTTTTGTAAATCTCCCCCATAGCCCTGTAGGAAAAAAAACAGTGCTCAAAACAATATCCTCCTGCTCTATATTGTTTTGGTTCCCATACCCAAACTACATTATTATATCCTATACTGATGTATATATTGGTTTGTTTTTAAAATGTTAATATATTTTTAGTAAACATATAATTTTTATAAACAATTGCGTTATCATCACAGGACATGCAAAATGTACTATCTTTCAATTCTACAGGTGCTGTGCTTTCAGAATATAAATGGTCTAAAGGGATTTTTAATATACTCTTAAACTTGCAATGTTCATATGAAAAAGAGCAACTAGGCCATAAGTTGAACTAAGAAAAAGTGGCTAGAAAATGATTTTCGTTCCCACACTTGGGAACTACTTTTAAATGTATTTTTGCATAGAGAACACCTCAATGGACTTTATGTTAAAGGTTCTCCACAATATATCCTGCAGGTTTTTTGTCATGATCCATAAATGTATGTAATTGTGAACCAAAAAAAGTAAAATCTTATGGTGCTGGTTTTGCTTGTAACTTTATTTATATTCATTTTAGCAACACAAAATATCTCTTAAACTGACATTTACACACATGCGTAACATTTGAGACAGGTATTGGTGCATTAGTATACTCAAGAGTGAATGTAGACCATGAAATATGGCAAAGTTGTAGAAAATACGCTTCAACTTTGCAGACTGGCAGCAAGCAAAATTAAACATACACATTGTAAATGTATCAAAACTGAGATGTTGTATTCATAAAAATTTTCAAGAAGTACTGTGTAATCAAAGAAAGTTAAAAAGGCAGTATACTTTGCCACAAGTTGGCTGAAATTACTGAAAATGCAACCCCCATTCCCCCATCCGGGCCCATTCTGGCACTCCGCTTCTACATAGTTAGGTTGAAAAAAGACACAAGTCCATCTAGTTCAACCAAATAAATAAATAAATAAATAAAAAAGAATATCATAAAATCCCATATACCCAATCCTATACCCACAGTTGATCCAGAGTAAGGCGAAAAACCCCAGCAAAGCATGATCCAATTTGCTACAGCAGGGGGGGGAAATTCCTTCCTGATCCTCCCCAAGAGGCAATTGGATTTCCCTATTTATAGGATTTCCCTATTTTGACCTATAAATGTTAGTACCCAATTATATTATGTACATATAGGAAAGAATCCAGGCCTTTCTTAAAGCAATCTACTGAGCTGGCCAGAACCACCTCTATAGGGAGTCTTTTCCACATTTTCACAGCTCTTACTGTGTAGAAACCTTTCCGTATTTGGAGATGAAATCTTTTTTCCTCTAACCATAAAGAGTGCCTCCTTGTTCTCTGTGTTGACTGTAAAGTGAATAACTCAACACCAAGTTTACTATATGGACCTCTTATATATTTGAACATGTCGATCATATCCCCCTTTAATCTCCTCTTCTCAAGAGAGAATCAATTCAGTTTCTCTAATCTTTCCTCATAGCTGAGTTCCTCCATGCCTCTTATCAGTTTGGTTGCCCTTCTCTGCACTTTCTCCAGTTCCCCGATATCCTTTTTGTGAACTGGTGCTCAAAAATGAACTGCATATTCCAGATGAGGTCTTACTAATTATTTGTACAGGGGCAAAATCATATCTCTCACTCTGGAGTCCATACCTCTCTTAATACAAGGACTTTTGATTATAATCCACCAAAACCCCTAGATCCTTCTCCATTATAGATTCCCCCAGTTGTACTCCCCCTAGTATGTATGATGCATGCATATTCTTAGCCCCGAAGTGCATAACTTTACATTTTTCAACATTAAACCTCATCTGCCACATAGTCGCCCAATTAGCTTGGTGTCATCTACAAAGACTGAAATGTTACTTTTAATCCCAGACCCTATATCATTTATAAGGGTATTAAAAAGTAAGGGTCTCAACACTGAACCTTGGGGTACACCACTGATAACCTTAGACCATTCAGAGTAAGAATCATTAACCACTACTCTCTGAATTCAGTCTTTTAGTCAGTTTTCTATCCATTTACAAACTTATATTTCCAAGCCAGTAGACTTTACCTTACACATGAGCTGTGTGTGGGGAACTGTATCAAACACTTTTGCAAAATCCAAGTATACCACGTCCACAGACACCCCTCTGTCCAAGGTTTCACTTACCTCTTCATAAAAAGAAATCAGATTTGACAACTTCTGTCATTCATGAATCCATGCTGTCAGTTGCGTAAAATATTTTTTTCCAGCAAGAATTCATCTATGTGGTCTTTTATTAAACTCTCCAGTATCTTCCCAACTATAGACGTTAAACTAACAGGTCTATAGTTACTTGGTAAAGACTTTGTTCCCTTTTTAAATATAGGCACCACGTTGGCCCTACGCCAATCCAGTGGTACTATTCCCATCATTAATGAGTCCCTAAAAATGAGGTACAATGGCTTTGAAATGACAGAGCTTTTAGGATCCGTGGGTGGATACCATCTGGTCCAGGTGCTTTATCCACCTTTATTCTGTCTAAATATTTCTGGACCATATCACTTTTGAGCCATTGTGGATCATTTGGGGCTGTATCAATACCAACCCCATTATGGACTTGAGCTCCCCCATGCTCCTTTGTATACACAGAACTGAAGAAAGTATTTAATAAATTTGCCTTCTCTTTGTCCCCAGTCACCCACTCTAGATTATTCTGTAAAGGGCCTACATGCTCAGACCTGACCTTTTTACTATTAATATATTTGAAGAATTTTTTGGGGTTTGTCCTACTATCTTTTGCAATCTGTCGTTCGTTTTGAATTTTTGTTATTGTTTATAGCTTTTTTAACTTTGGCTATGAGCCACATTTTTAACTTTAAACTTATTGCCCATGGGAATATACAGTTTGCAAACAGTCTTTTTGAAGAATTCCCATTTCTGTTCTGTGTTCATCAATGCCAATATTCCCTCCCAGTCTAAGTCTTGGAGAGCAGCCCTCATCCTTGGAAAATTTTCTCTTAAAGTTAAGTGTTTTTTATCTTTCCTGTATGTGTTTTTTTCTTACAGCTAACATATAATTAAATCATGTTATGGTCACTGCTACCCAGATGTTCCTTTATATGTACATTAGTCATAAGCTCTGCATGGTTTGATATTACCAGGTCCAACAGAGCATCATTCCTAGTTGGGGCCTCAATAAACTGGACCATAAAATTGTCCTGTAATAGGTTTATACATTTTTGCCCTTTAACTGTTCCAGCAGTGCCATCACTCCAGTCAATTTCCGGGTAGTTAATATCCCCCATTATTATCACTGTCCCAGTCCTTTCAGCCCTTACCTCCACCTCCTCATTAACATTGGGTGGTCTATAACAAACTCCAATGATTAACATTGAACTACATAATCTATATGCAGTTCAACCCATAATGCTTCAGCCACATCACACTCTCCATCAATTAGGCCCTCATTCACACTCGCTTTAAAAACACTTCTCCATTAGAGACAGACCCCACCACCTTTCCTTTTTACTCTGTCTCCCTGAAAGAGCACATAGCCAGGAATATTAATAGCCCAGTCATGTGAGGAATGAAGACAAGATTCAGCAATAGCGATTTTATCATAGCTTTCCTCATGCACCAGAGCTTCCAACTCATCTATTTTGTTTGGCAGACTTCTGGCATTGGTGAACAAACACTTTAATGCATTATTACATTTTGCTCTGGTGTTTTGCATATTTTTTTAGTAGTACAAATAGCAATTTAATTTCCAATGGTTGTTTGCAACATGGTAACCTTCTTGTCACCTGCCATAACATGCCATACAAAATGATCTCTGCTTTCCAGTCTGGTATATGGCTGTATATACAACTGCCAGGCCTGACATGACGTCATAACATCACGCCTGGGCTCCCGAAAGTCATAGAGACTGCCAGAGACCATCTGGTCACCGGTATTCTCTATTTTGAACTTCCACCAGCGGCAAATTCCTTGTCCAGCTTTTGCCGATTGCACGGGGCAAGCGGGTAGAAGCACTGGAGGGAGGCGGGGTACGCCCCTGCGGCCACCTGTAAGGACAATCAATCAGCTGAACTGCCGTTATGATTGTTCTTATGGTGCAGGGAATCGCTGGCTAAAAAAATCAATACTGGATAATGCCTATAGGTGCAGGCATCATTCTGGTATACTCACTGAAACGGGAGTACACCCATGTACTCCCTCCCAGCATGAAGTGGTTATTGCCAAATAATGCCAAAAATTTACAATTCTACAATAGATTTGTTACAAAAATTGCTCAAAATTCACCCTAAAATATGAAACAGTGTCTTTACTCAACAGTCTCATCTCTATCACTGTCATCAGAGATATCGTCCAATGTAACCCCTTCCTCTTCATCTTGGGAAACATTTGCACAATTTTTGCATCAACATAAATCAGTACAAGACAGTCTTGCAGACAGACAGGAACATATTCCAGTCTCATATTTGCCTTGCTTGCAACTGACGTGGACTACCTGCAACACACTTTCAGGGGCAGGATTTCTAGTCATCCAGGTCACTGTTAACTTCCAATCCTTAAGGGGGCCATACATTGCCAATGGGTGACAGGGCACACATTATACTTTTCAGAGAATGTCATATTATTGCTGCTCAGTAGTTTGCCCTTTTACAGTGTTGGTAAAGGGCATCACTTGTCAGAGGCATGGATAGTTCTGGCAAAGCTGACAATGCCATGCAAAATGCTTTGTATCTTGCATCGTTCACATTTTTTGCAGATGACTTGCCATACAGGTGGCACACATATTTGCAAAGTAGTTCAAAGGTAGACTGGCCCAGGTTAAAACGGGTACCCAGATTTGTACATGCAGTCAGGTATTCCTCTTTATCGCAAGCAATAGAAAATGCCTTTCTTTTGTCTTTGCCATAAAAGGCACGTGTAGAGTCACCACCTGAGAAGGTATGGATCCCAATAAGTGCCAAACACACACTGGTGGCAAGAGCTGATGACACATTAGCTAAGTGAATGATCCATGTTTTTTTGCCAATCCCTGTGAAAAAATACGAGCTGATAGGCTACCTCATCCATCAGGTACAGAAACAACAGAGTCAACTGAGATAACTTGACTGGAAGATGTTCTTGTATGTCTGCAAGACTGTCTTGTACTGTTTTATGTCGGTGCAAAAATTGTGCAAATGTTTCCAAAGAAAAAGAGGAAAGGGCTACACTGGACGATGGCTCTGATGACAGTGATAGGGATGAGACTGATGAGTGATTTTTGAGCTGTAATGAATCTCTTCTAGAATTGTACATTTTTGGAATTATTTGGCATTGAGGGGGGGTGGGGTTGCATGTTGAGTAATTTCAGCCAACTTGTGGCAAAGTGTGCTGCTTTTTTTAACTTTCTTTGATTAAAATTCTGTTGAATGCATCTCTGTTTTGATATATTTACAATGTGTATGTTTAATTTTGCTTGGTGGCAATCTGTGAAGTTGAAGCGTATTTTTTATAACTTTGCCATATTTCATGGTCTAAATTCACTCTTGATTATACTAATGCACCAATACCTGTCTCAAATGTTACGCACGTGTGTAAATGTCAGTTTGAGAGATATTTTGTGTTGCTAAAATGAATAGAAATAAAGTTACAAGCAAAACCAGCACCATATTTCATTTTTTTTTTGGTTCACAATTACAGAAAATTACAGAAAAAACATAAAAAAAATACATGTGGGCAATATTTATGGATCGTGACAACAAAAACTGCAGGATATTTTGTGGAGAACTTTTAACATAAAGTCCATTGGGGTGTTGCCTATGCAAAAATGCATTTAAAAAGTAGTGCTCAAGCTTTGGAATGAAAATTCATTTTTTCCTAGTTCATCTCATAGCCTAAACTGGTTTGGCCATCTGAAGGGCAACATGGAAACCAATGCCCAGAAATGAAAACGTTAAACAAAGCAATGACTTCTGCTTTGCATTTCTCTATTCAGTTTAAATCAAACAAGCTAGGGAAGCTCCAACACAGGATGGAACTGTGGAAGCCTAAGATAGCACAGTGCCATGTCCTAAATAATGGTAGATTAAATAGAGCACATGGAAACATGGAGTTTAAAGGCACCAATTGTAGAAAAAATTGATTTTATTAAACATATTACATAGAATACATTTAAAATACTGCCAATTGCAGTGAACGACTAGACCTTTCCAATATTGATCAAACATATCAAGAACATGTCATATAAGACTTGTGGATCTATACTAGATAATGACATAAAACAATAGCTCTACATGTTTTGAAAAAAAACACTTCTTCAGGAGCTGGGTAAATTCTAAGAGAAGAAAGAGAGGCAGTCAGTAATAAACATAATAACATACATCAATGGTAAAAGATGTCTCAAAGGAACAGAGAACCCCATGGTATCAGTCAGAAAGGACCAAGAACGGGACAAGCGGGTGGTGCACTGGGTGCACTGGGTAACACGTGGGGATGTGCCTGATAGAAACAGTAAAGAAGTGTAGCAGAGTAAAGACACCATGTATAGGTAGTCGGTGCATGGCCTAACAAACAATAGATATTGTAGCGAATGTGACCATAGATAATAGAGAAAACACAAATTACTCCACGTGACCCATGATGGTGTATCTAAAAATGTAAAAAGGTATTAATAATAGCTAGTCATACCTTGATATAAAGTATAAATAACAAAATTTCAATGAATGGTAATGAATAGGAGTTGTTTGGAGCAACAGAGTAATAAATGGCAGGCAAGCCACCTAGACAAAATTAAGGATGAGCTCCGGCGTGTTCGCACAGCCCACGTGCAGAGCCCGCCAGGAGGTTGGCACTGCGCTGTGCTAATCACAGGCAGTGAAACATTGTCCCGATGCGCAGCTGCAGTGATCGGGAAATGTCTCACTGCCTGTGATTAACGCAGCGCAGTGCCGACTTCCTGGCGGGCTCTACACGTGGGCTGTGCGAACACGCCAGAGCTCACCCTTAGACAGAATATATATGTATTCCTTTGAGACATCTTTTACCATTGATGTATGTTATTTTGTTTATTAGTGACTGCCTCTCTTTCTTCTCTTAGAATTTATCCATCTCCTGAAGAAGCGTTTTTCGAAACATGTAGAGCTATTGTTTTATGTCATTATCTAGTATAGATCCACAAGCCTTATATGACATGTTCTTGATATGTTTGATCCACATTGGAGAGGTCTAGTCATTCACTGCAATTGTTAGTATTTTTAAATGTCTTTTATGTAATATGTTTAATAAAATCTACTTTATTTTTTCTACAATTGGTGCCTTTAAAGTCCATTTTTCATGTGCTCTATTTAAACTACCTCTATTCAGTTTAGTAGAGAAGGTTTACTTTGGTAGCTTCATTATATTACTTTAGTGTTTTCATATCTGGTCAGACACAGAAAAAACATAAAAAAAATACATGTGGGCATTTTTAATAAGGCATTGTAAATAGCATAAATGTGCAAAGTAAAATATTTGCTTTAATCACTTCAGCCCCGGAAGATTTAGCTGCACAATGACCAGAGCACTTTTTACAATTTGACACTGCGCTGCTTTAACTGGTAATTGCGCAGTCATTCAATGTTGTACCCAAACAAAATTTGCATCCTTTTTTTACCCACAAATAGAGCTTTCTTTTGATGGTATTTGATTGCCTCTGCGATTGTTATTTTTTGTGATATAAATGGAAAAAGACTGAAAATTTTGAAAAAAAATTATATTTTCTAATTTTTTTTTTTAACAATAGATATAAACATACCTCAGATATTTTCTAATTTTTGTTATAGAAAAAATCCAATAAACTCAATTTTAGTCATACATTTAGGCCAAAATGTATTCAGCCACATGTATTTAGTAAAAAAAAATGTCAATAAGCGTATATGTATTGGTTTACGCAAAAGTTATAGCGTCTACAAACTAGGGTACATTTTCTGGAATTTACGCAGCTTTTAGTTTATGACTGCCTATCTCAATTCTTGAGGTGCTAAAATGTCAGGACAGTACAACCCCCCCAAAATGAACCCATTTTGGAAAATAGACACCCCAAGAAAATTGCTGAGAGGCAGGCTGAGCTCATTGAATATTTCATTTTTTTGTCCCAAGTGTTTGAAAAAAACACTTGACGAACATGACAAAAAAAAACAAAAATACACAAAGTTGTCACTAAATGATATATTGCTCACACATGCCATGGTTATATATGTAATTACACCCCAAAACACATTCTGCTGTTTTTTATGAATATGGGGATACCACATGTGTAAGACTTTTTGGGAGCCTAGCCGCGTACAGGACCCCGAAAACCAAGCACCGCCTTCAAGATTTCTAAGGGCGTCAATTTTTGATTTCACTCCTCACTACCTATCACAGTTTTGAAGGCCATAAAATGCCAAGATAACACAAAATCCCTCAAATGACCCCATTTTGGAAAGAAGACACTTCAAGCTATTTGCTGAGAGGCATGTTGAGTATTTTGCAGATCTCACTTTTTGTCACAAAGTTTTGAAAAATGAAAAAAGAAAAAAAAAAACATTTTTCTTTACTTTTTTCATTTTCAAAAACAAATGAGAGCTGCAAAATACTCACCACACCTCTTAGAAAATACCTTGGGGTGTCTACTTTCTAAAATGGGGTCATTTGTGAGTTTTTTGTGCTATCTTGACATTTCATGGCCACCGAAAATTTAATAGGTAGTGAGTAAGTGAAATCACCATTTTACGCCCTTAGAAGCCTGAAGGCGGTGCTTGGTTTTTGGGGTCCTGTACACGGCTAGACTCCCAAAAAGTCTCACACATGTGGTATCCCCGTACTCAGGAGAAGCAGCAGAATGTATTTTGGGGGGGGCGTGGCTTGGACATGGTGGAGTAAGGACGTGTTGTTCCAGAGCTCCCAACTCCCGACCAGTCTAACCCGGCTGATATGCCCATTTTCATCAACCTTTCTGCTGGCCATACGATATCATAAGCGACAGAGGGGCAGAGGATCATCCACAGCGGCTCGGGCGGACCAGGTTGATCGATATTTCAGGGACAAACCCCGCTCCGCACCGGCAGTGAACTGCAGAGGGACACGTGGCGACAGTGGGCCCTCATCAACCCTTTCTCCCATCATGGAGGTTTCACACAGCCCAATGCATAACTCCCTCACAGGCATCCCGCCTTTGTTAGACTCTCAGTCCGGCACTTCGAGCAGCCAGGGGATGTCTACTCTCACACCCAGGGACGAAGATGACATCAGGGTGTTATTGAGAGCCCTCCCAACCAAAGCAGACTTGGCAGCCATGGTGTCGCAGTTGGAGGAGCAACACCGCCGTGACTTCCAGCAAGTGCAAGAGGAAGTGCAGAGTATCGAGGTGAGACTGTCCAGCGGGGAGGCTAATTTGGATGCCCTGGAGGCTCGTATTGCTCACTTAGAGAGGACACAGCAGTTAAGCCAAGAACAGTTGGCGGAGATGCAGCTGCAGGCAGAAGATCTTGAGAACCGAAGCCGCAGGAACAACTTGCAGCTTCGGGGGATACCTGAGGCCACGAGGGTCTGAGAATCTTCAGGAGACTGTGCGGGCAATCCTACAAAAAATCATGGAGCCAGAACCCACTGTGCAGTGGGAGTTTGACAGGGTGCATAGGGCACTTGGTCCCCGGCCAGGGGAACAAGATCGTCCCAGAGATGTGATCTGCCGGCTTCATAGGTATGCGCAGAAAGAAAGGATCATGAGAGCCGCCTGGCAAAAGGGAGCGGTGGATTTCGACGGGGCGGCTATCTCTGTCTTTCCGGATATCTCTAGGGCAACACTACGGAGGAGAGCCATGCTCAAACCCCTGCTGGAATCTCTGCGCGGCGCTCAACTTCAATACCGATGGGGATTCCCGCTACAGTTAACGGTTCATAAGGCGGGCGCCTCCTACACACTGAGACGCCACTCGGACCTCCCAGAGCTGTTTCATTTCCTGGAGATGGAGGAGATCCCCATACAGGACTGGCTATGCTATCTTTCTAGCAGAGATCTTTGTCTGAGGCCGCAGGCGCCTCCTCCGATGCAGTTCCGCCGCTCTTCGAGACGCAGATGGAGGGATCACACGCCGATTAGAGCCCAGGATCCTGAGCCGTAGCACCAGAGGAAGCCCACAAGTGAGTGTCCCCGGGACTTAAACTTTCTGCTGCTAGACTGATGGACTTTCCTCCCCCCCCTCTTTCCTCTCCCTACCAGCCCTGTTTGTTAGTTATGCCCGCGACCCCCGGGGACTGGCCCTTAAGATGGTCGGACCCTAGCCCCTTGTCCCCCTCCGGAAATGAGAGACTGTCTTGGCCCTCTGCCCTCCCCTCCCCTCGCCCGGTGTGCGCCTCCCCCAGTCCCCAGGAAAGTGATGCCATCTCGCATCTCTCGGCAGAATAGTATGCAAGGAAAATCCAACTGAGGACGCCCACTCAAACTGTATAACCCGAAGCGGCAATAAGGATACCAGATGACTGTGAGAACTGTCTGCACTGGGACATTTAGCTTTTGGGTAGGGGGGTGGATGGTTGGGGGCTTGATGGGGGGGAGCAGCTGGGAGTCAGGGGAATACATACTCCTGTGCACAGACTTATGAGGATAGCTACGGGGGGGAGCTGCAGATCAAGTACAGAGGACTCTGCTTGGAGGGAAGGATGGATCAGAGATCAGTTGCCTAGCATTTGCCTTACCTGTAACATGTATTGCCGCTGTACTATTTCATTGATTCCAGGAGGATTGAGAGAGGGGGTGTTGGCTGCGGGTTTACTAAGGGGGGACTTATTGTATGGAGCTTAATGTCCTACTCGGGGCGGGCTGATGCAGCATCCAGTTGAGGGTAACCTCGCGAATTGTGTAGATATACTGGAGATGATGCGCGGCCTGCATTAGAGGATTCCCCTCCCTCTTCCTTGCACCTCCCTCACCTCCCTCCCCCCCCTTTCCCTTCCTCCTTCCTCCTTCTCCCCTCCTCTCCTCCTGACCCATGAGTTCCGGGTCCCTCCTTCCTATTTCCCCGCCCCCCTTTTTCCCGGTCTCCCTCCCTCCCTCCTCCTGGACTTCTCCTTGCCATGTCCTTTCCGCATTTCACCCCCCCACCCATTCAGTGGGGATGGGGGATTTCGGGGGGGCATGGGCTGCAGATGGGGGGGACGTGGTTCAGGGGTTTAGTTACCAAATGGCTGTTGGGGTAATGCAGAATATCCCGGGGACTTCTTGCAGTGGGGTTATATCCATCATTCTGTTGGTAATTCCCTCTCCCTCTGAAGTGAGGTGGAGGGATTTTCCTGTTTATACAAGTTTATTTTGATTGTGTTTTCATGTTGACCTGAGAGTTTGCAATGTTAAATATCCAGTTAGGGCTACGCCCTCAGCTAACTCAAAGAATAGGGGCCATTACATAGACTTGGCCGGACATATCAGTCATTTATTACCATTGTTTTATCTAATGGACTGGTGGGGGATAGGGAGCCTCTGTATCCTGCTGTGCACAACCACTTTCCCCACATAGGGTTACATCCAGTTAGTGGCTTCTCTTTTGGGGTCACTAGGGTGTTTGGAGATTAGGTCTCCCACATGCATCTGCGTATTAGCTGTCTTTGTATATCTTTGTTTCTGCTCTCCTTATCTTCTCTCGTATCTTCCTCACTTCCTTTCCACCCCCCCCTTCCCCCCCCCCTTTTTTTTTTTCCCCTCCCCTCGGCCAGTTCTCGTCATGACCAGGAGTGGTCAGGAACCAGTTCGCTTGCTCTCGATTAATGTAAAGAGACTGAACACCCCAGAGAAGCGCACTATTGTTATGTCTAACCTGAAACGTTCAGGGGCTCACATTTGTTTCCTGCAGGAAACGCATTTTCGTGCTGACAAAATACCAGGTCTCAAGAATCGTCTCTTCCCAGTGACTTACCATGGGTGCGCGTCTGACTCCAAGTCCAGGGGGGTGAGCATTCTGATTCACAATATTACCCCGTGGCAGGAGAAAGATAAGTGGAGCGACACGGAGGGTATGGCATTGTTTGTGAAAGGGACACTGGGGGGCTCTATGGTTACCCTAGTGAACCTTTACCTCCCAAACACGAACCAGATCACTTTCCTAGAACCAGTCTTGACCAAGCTGGGAGAATTTGTTGAAGGGGCAGTGATACTGGGAGGTGACATGAATTTCATCATGGACCCTACTTTGGACTCATCCAAGACCACCTTCCAGCTCTCCTACGCGGCACTGAAACGCCTAAAGAAGAGCTTTTATGCTTTCCACCTAGTAGATGTATGGCGGATTCTTCATCCGAACCAATGAGATTACACTTTCTATTCACACCCCCACGACTCATATACCCGAATTGATCTAATTATGATGCCCCAATCCCTTCTGTCTAGGGTTACGGCAGCATCGATTGGGTCTATTACATTCTCAGATCATGCCCCGGTTATGGTGGATATAGACCTCTTGACACCCACAACCAAGCAGTGGATGTGGAAGATCAACGACTCTTTGATCCAGATGCCTGAGGTGGTCGCGGAAGTGTCTAAGGAGTTAAGGCAGTTTTTTGCTGAAAACATAAACTCAGAAACAGCCCCAACAATGGTGTGGGAAGCCCACAAAAGCTACATCAGGGGTCTCTTAATAAAATTAGGGTCCTGCATCAAGAAAGCCAGAGAGCAAAAGATAGTGGAACTCCTAGGTAAAATCCGGGCCTTAGAGACCACCCACAAAAGGTCGCTCGCTGAACAAACATTGGCAGATTTAACAGCATTGCGGAACCAATTACGTACCATGGCTCTACATAGGGCAAAAGAGGTGATAGCCAAATGTAGAAAAACGTTCTATATGCATAGTAACAAAAGCGGTAAACTGCTGGCACAAGCTCTCAGAGCCCAGCGAGCACGAACGTTTATCCCCGAAATATATACTGAAACTCACCATAATGTTCACACAACAGAAGCCATGGCAGAACAGTTTCAAAAGTACTACACCTCTCTATACAACTTGTCATGTCCATCCTCTGAAGGGGAGTCGCAAGTTGAACAGGGTAAAATACAAGATTACCTACAAAGATCTGGTTTGCCTCAACTATCAGAGGAGGATTTAACAGCACTGGAGAAACCCATCTCGGCAGACGAAGTAACCCAAGCGATGGCGAGCATGCAATTGGGTAAAGCCCCGGGCCCAGATGGGTACTCCTTGCTATACTACAGGACCTTTGGGGGACTTTTGACCCCACATTTCATTTTGGCATACAACGCTGCAGGTGAAGGCTTGGCCCTTCCCAGAGACACACTACGCACGCACATCACGGTTATTCCAAAGGAGGGCAAAGACCCCCTACTATGCCAAAGCTACAGGCCAATCTCATTACTAAACATTGATTTGAAAATGTTCACAAAAATTATCTCCATGCGGCTGATAGACCTGATCCCTCAGTTGATTCACTCCGACCAAGTGGGATTTGTTCCCTCGAGGGAGGCACGTGACAATACAACTAAAGCAATCAACCTAATATATGTGGCACGGAAACTGAAAACTCCGATGGTGCTCCTGTCAACAGACGTGGAGAAAGCTTTTGACAGGGTAAGCTGGCCCTTTCTCTTCGAAACCCTCCGGAGTTTGGGTCCCAGAGATCGCATGATGAACTGGGTGCAAGCAATTTACTCCTGCCCTTCGGCACAGGTCAAGGTGAACGGCCACGTTTCTTCACCATTTCAGATAACAAATGGGACAAGGCAGGGGTGTCCCTTATCACCTCTGATATTTATCCTGACCCTCGAACCTTTCCTAAGATTTATCAGGGATAACCCGAATATCAAGGGGCTTAGACTGAATGACACCCTTTCCCCAAAAATAGCTGCCTTTACAGACGATCTGCTCTTCTTCCTGACCAGCCCACTGACGTCCATCCCAAATCTGCTTGCAGAACTGAAGACCTACGAAAAACTGTCTTTTTTCCGCATTAACTACCAGAAATCCGAGGCTCTGGAGATCGATCTGCCACCACCCTTAGCTGGGTTGATTAGAGTAGACTTCCCTTTCAGATGGGCCTCATCCCACATTAAATACTTGGGCATTCATTTGCCAAGCAGGTTAGAAGAAGTCTTCTCTCTCAACTTCCCTCCCCTCTTAACAGCTATAAAAAAGGATCTCCAGACCTGGCAGAAAGGAATGTTTTCATGGTTTGGGCGGTGTGCCATATTAAAAATGAACATTATGCCGCGGTTACTTTACCATTTCCAGGCTCTCCCTGTACGTATTCCTGCGTCCTTTCTTAAGGCAGTTAACAAAACTTTTGTGAGGTTCGTTTGGGCTCAAAAAACACCACGTTTAGCCCAGACCACCCTTAGATTACCGAAGCTGGGAGGGGGTATTGCCTTACCGGATGCCAATCTCTACTTAAGGGCCTGTCATTTAACCAGGACACTAGACTGGTGCCGACATAGTACCTTGAAGCAGTGGGTGCAAATAGAATACGCCTTAGCAGGAACCAGACTGGAATCGTTGCCTTGGTGTCATAAGCCCATGCCTAACCGAATAATTACACACCCGACAGTAGGGGAAACGTGGCAAACGGTCCGCAAAGTTTTTCGCGACTTTTTGGTCTCTCCGCTTCCGTCCCTACTCACCCCCATTGTTGGAAATCCAGCGTTTCCCCCAGGTCTTGAAGACCCCAGATTCTTGCAGCTGCTGGAGGCTGAGCGATCTCAAGCAAGACACTTTCTTATCGACGGCCAGTGGAAAAACAGGCAACAAATCACAGAGGATCCAGCTCTGGCAGGTTTGTCGTTTTGGCAGAAGATTCAACTTACTCATTTTATTGGCTCTCTGCCTACACCTGAGTTGTTTGAGAGGCAATTAACCACCTTTGAACTGATGTGTGTGGAACAAACCCCACTGAGACATGCTATCTCCTTGACTTACCAACTGCTACTTGCTCAACCTCAGGACTTCAGACTTCCCTACATATCCAAGTGGGAGAAGGATTTAGGGGTGAAATTTACAGAGAAACAAATAGATTGGCTCTTTCTTTTTGCTCATAAGATATCCATATGCGCCAGACATCAAGAGGCGGGATACAAGCTACTAACTCGGTGGTACTATACCCCGGAAAAAATACATCAGATGTTCCCCCAGAGTTCCAACCTGTGTTGGAGATGTGGAGAGGAGACCGGCTCCCTGCTCCATGTCTTCTGGTCATGTCGGACCCTCCGTCCTTTCTGGACGGAAGAACGGCGCATAGTGCAAAAGTTCACGGACCGAGAGATACCTGAGACCCCTGAATTCTTTCTTCTTCATCACCACGAGTTTCCCACCAAAGTCTATAGGAAATCAATTGTCCCTCTCCTGATCACGGCGGCGAAGAGTTGCAACCCCCTGTGTTGGAAGCGGGCGCAGCCCCCATCGGTGACCATGTGGTTGGGAAAGGTGTCTGAGATCAGGGCAATGGAAGACCTGGTGGCCACAGAGAGGGGCCTCAGTGAACAATTCTCCAAAAAATGGTTTTGGTGGCACGAGTTTGTATACTCTGCGGAATACAGTGAGCTTATGATCTAACCCACAAAGATACGGCGATCGTGCACGTTTCCCCCGATGGGGGTGGCGAGACTGGTCGGAGGTAGGGTTACCCCCTCCCTACCCCTTCTCCCCCCCCCCCCGTTTTATTTACTTATTTAGTTCCCCCTTTTTTTTTTTTTTTTTTTTGTTTTTTTATTTTGTTTTGTCCTTCTTCATCCTATCCTCGCTATCTCTTTCTTCTCATTTATTTATTCTTCTGCTTCTTTTCTGGTTCTCTCTTTTGGGTCGCTTGATCCCGGATCAAAGTGACTCACAATATTTTCCTCTCTATATAAAATACGGTATTTGCCGTTTAAAGAGTGGTCGTATGTAATACAGAGCCTCCCTTTCCTTTACAATCTGATGGCACCCCGTGGATAACGAAAAAAATGTTCTTATGTATAAAAAGACTATACTTCGGAGTGCCATGGAAAAGACGGTTATTGTGTGTATTCGTTTTAAATCTTTAAGGATTGTTTCTGTGTTTTCATATGATTACCTCTTTCAAAAATAAAAATAAAGAATTAAAAAAAAAAAGAATGTATTTTGGGGTGTAATTCCACATATGCCCATGGCATGTTTGAGCAATATATAATTTAGTGACAACTTTGTGCAAAAAAAAAAAAAGTTTGTCATTTTCCCCGAAACTTGTGGCAAAATATAAAATATTCCATAGACTCAACATGCCTATCAGCAAATAGCTTGGGGTGTCCACTTTCCAAAAAGGGGTATTTGGGGGGTTTGACCTGTACTGGTATTTTATGCACACTATTAGAAGCTTATGTCACACATCACCCATTCTTCTAACCACTTTCTGACACTTTTTGTTTACATGAAAACTTTTTTTTGCTAGAAAACTACTTTGAACCCCCAAGGCACTACAGATTAAAATGGTGGGTGTTGCCATTTTTTTGTTTTTTACACAGTATTTGCGCAGCAATTTTTCAAAAGCAATTTTTTTGGAAAAAAAAAACACTTTTTTAATTTTAATGCACTAAAACACACTATATTGCACAAATGTTTGATAAAATAAAAAAGATGATCTTATGCCAAGTACATGGATACCAAACATGACATGCTTTAAAATTGCGCACAAACGTGCAGCGGCGACAAACTACATACATTTTTAAAAGCCTTTAAAATCCTTTACAGGTTACCACTTTAGATTTACAGAGGAGGTCTACTGCTAAAATTACTGCCCTCAATATAACCTTCACAGTGATACCTCACATGCATGGTGCAATTGCTGTTTACATATGACACCAGATAGACACTTGCATTCGCCTTTGCTCGTGAGCATGTGGGGACAGGGGTGCTTTTTTATTTTTTTATTTTTTATTATTATTTATTTTGCATTTTTTTTATTTTATTTTTAAACTGTTCCTTTCATTTTTTTTATATATCATTTTTATTGTTATCTCAGGGAATGTAAATATCCCCTATGATAGCAATAGGTAGTGACAGGTACTCTTTTTTGAAAAAATTGGGGTCTATTAGACCCTAGATCTCTCCTCTGCCCTCAAAGCATCTGACCACACCAAGATTGGTGTAATAAAATGCTTTCCCAATTTCCCAATGGTGCTGTTTATATCCAGAAAAACCAGTCATGAAATGCTCGTAGCTTCCGGTTTCTTAGGCCATAGAGATGATTGGAGCCATTCTGGTCTCCCTTTATGGTCAGCTGGTGGAACCACCGGCTGCATTCTCGGGTTCCCTGTTGGGACAGGAGAGCCCGAGAAAACCATTGAAGATGGTGGGAGGGGGGGGAGTTCCCTCCCACTGCTTGTAAAAGCAGTCTAGAGGCTAATTAGCCACGAGGATTGTTTTTACATGAAAGCCGACTGCTGGCTGAAAATAATGACACCAAGATCATACCTAAACCTGCAGGCATCATTCTGACATCATTTTGGTATAACCACTCAAAGTCCAGAACCATACCAGTACGTTGCTGGTCCTTGTTGGGCATATATTGTAATGTTCTTAATGTTCTTAATGCCTATGGGCTGCATGAAAAAAGAGATTGATCGGAGGGCATGCCCACCATTAGAATACCGCCCTTCATCCACCCGCTTCTAATGATGGGCATACATGTACCATTTTTTTTAACTGTGTTGGTGAATTCACCTCCTGCAGTGCTGGAGTCGCTAATTTTCGTATCGTGAGAGCAAACGCTGTTGCTGTCAAGATAAATAAATCAGTGCTGCAGCTGAATGGTGTACCTGAAAAGCAAAAAAAGGTAACGATAAAACATTAACTCAACGCAATCTGTGCCTAAAAAATATATGTCGAAGCATGGGGGCACCCCGCCCCTAATGTTAGGAGCAAATCGCTCCTCCACCCGTGCCCCCATGCTTTGGCATATATGCTCTTTTTTTAACTGTGCTGTTGAAATCACCTCCTACAGCGCTGGAGACACTGCTTTATGTATCGTGTGAGCAAACGCTGTTGCTGTCAGGATAAATAGACCTGTGCTGCAGCTGAATGGCGTATTTATTGGTTAACAATAAAAAAAGTAACATTACAGTAAGACAATAAGTATAAAAGCAAATACAATAAAACATAGTAAAAATAAAACATTACAGTTTTAAGATGCAGTAACAATAGAGAGAGAACAATAGATATAGAACAATAGAGAGCAAACAATAGAGCAGACAATAGAGAGCAAACATAAGAGAGAGAACAACAGAGAGAGAAGAAAAATAAAACCACAACTATTTTTGGATTTTTTTTGTGTTTTTGTGTGTTTTTTTTGCCTAAATGTCAGGCAGGCAGCCAAATACAGAGGTGAAATACATTTAATATGACTGTTGCATTTGCCTAATATCTCTGTGTAACAGTTTTGTGATCTGGGCACCTCTGTCAGGCAGCACATCCAAATCTTTTGCTTCCATAACTAGGTAGAGAGCATACCCCTAGTCTACAAATTGGAAAGTGAAGAAGAATTACCAACTCAGATCTCTTTTCCTTTCAGCATGTTTACTGTCTACACATGTGCGCAGCATAAGATCCTAACTAGCTCCTAGTTCTACCTCTCTTCTTCCAGTCTGTTGTGCAAGGAATTATAGAAGATATAGAAACAAATTTAGGTATGTGTATTCCTTGCACTTAAAATACATAGACTTACTTTTAATACATTTATACCTACAATAATTTATGTTTCTTTTAAATATGCCTGGATTTCACATTTAAAATTTCATATACAAAAAATAAAACAGTGAAGAAAATGTTTGAAAGAGTAAATGTGTACCAGTTTATAAATTCTTCACTGTAGCCATAGAAATAAAGTTAAATAAAACATTTAAATGTTCTTTTTTTTTGCCAAAGGCTAGACATGTTTTAATTTATTATAACTTGAATAAAATATTTACCTGACATTTGGACAAATGGAGTCTGGGAAACATTGGTACTGCCCTGTAAATGCAAGACATGGTTTAAACTTCAGTCAGCAGTAGATCATATTTATAAAATGATGCAATGCATCAACTCATCTTTGAAATATTAGACATCACAAAGATATATTTGAACCTTATGAGCATAAAAATAAATTAGAGAATGCTCTTTCTCCAAAAAAATTAGCCTGTGCTTTGCCCATGCAAGGTAAAGTCATAGGTTAATTTGAAACTGAGCAATTCAACGTATTGCAGCTTACCAGTGCTTAATAAATGTGTTGACTGCAATAATTTTTTTAAGCTTTTTTCCTATTTTTTTTAAATAATTTAAAAAAATATATTATATAAATAAAAAAAGACTGAAATTTAAAAAACAAAAAAAACAAAAGGGTATTTTCTACTTTCTGCTATAAAACATATTAAAATCATATTTCAAAATTTTTCAGAAATTTAGGCCAAAATGTATTCTGCTACAAGTATTTGGTAAAAAAAAATCCCAATAAGTTTATATTAATTGGTTTGTGTGAAAGTTATTGTGTCTACAAGCGATGGTATATATACTGGAATTTATGCAGCTATAAACACTATACTAGTAATGGCAGTGATCAGTGACAGTGATAGTGTGGTGGCCAATTGGGGCTAACTGACACTGGTTGGGAGAGACACTAACTGACGTCGCTCGTGACACTAATACAGTGATCAGTGATAATACTGTACACTGTACTAATGACACTAATGGATGATAGAGGTGACCAGAAGGGCAATCAAGGGAATAACTGTGTTACTAACAAGAATATGTGTCCTACTTGTTCTCACAGGATCTGCCTGACTTTTCTCCCTGAACTCAGAATTGATTTTAGGGAGAAAAAACAGCAAGGTTGCTATTCTGTGTTTGGTATTCTGTGTTCTGTGTGTCTGTAAACACAATTCTCTGCTGTGATTGACCAAAGTCGATTAGCAGGTATACAGCCAAAACCAAACTCATGCTGTGTCCAATTACAACACGTCAGCACGGGGTGCACACACACACACACGTGTACCATAACACCAGGAAGTGGCTGGCAACGTACCAGTACGTTGCCATGCCTGGCAGAGCTGAAGAAGAGGAGCAGTCCTCGAAATGCATCCTGTGACCCCACTTTTTAAGGAGACCATTGTGCACTGAGAACTGTCCTTGGGATTGAGCAAAACGAGCAGGAGCAGCAGAGATTTCTGGAATCCAGCCCAGCTCTTCACCTGTCAGCTGGCCACACAGTGATCTGGACACTGTGGCTGCTCATCCATCCTTTCCTTGTGACTGTGTTGTGCGTTGAGTGGGCACTTTCTCGTGGACTATATGAAGCATTTCACATTTTATTCTGTGAGTATATAATATGTTTTATTCAATGAATCCCTTTGATCCTTTTCCTATAGTAGAGGTCTGCACTGTTTTCTCCCTTTCATTGCTTTTTGTTCTCACAGGTGGAGTTCCCTCTCCCTAATAACAGCAGCACTCCTCCTAGTGCGTAGTAGTTGTGTGTCTAGGTGTCGGGCTACCCGCTCAGAAGTACACATTATTTATTGATTGTTGTATTAATATTTACATTTATAATTTGAGGTCATATTTATGTCACACGCAGCTTTTTGGTTTGTTATGGTCAATTCAGGGAGAGAGTAGTGCTATCAGCCAAACACCATCATGGTGAAAGGCTTTTTGTGTTTTTTGGCCTTACTTTTGTGCCTGGCCGTGCCGCCCACTACCAGTAAATGTACAGTTTGCGGCCGGCAAGTGGTTAAATACACTGTTATGGCCACTTTTCTCCACCTTCTATTCACTCTTCCACCACTTAATTTCAAGATTGAGAATGAAGAGAAATTCAGGGTACAGTTCTAAACTGGTCCCCACTCTAAACAAAAACCTTTTGACTAGACACACACTTTAACCAATTTCCGGCCACATAACATAGTTATATGGCGGCAGAATAGCTCTCCTGCGCGTACCTAGTACATTTCATGATCCGGCACTTTTGGGTAGGGGACGCGCCACTTGTGCTGTGTTTAGTCACAGCACAAGCTGATCAGTGGTCAATGGTTGACCGCCGGCACCCGCTGATCAGAGAGGAGGAAGACAGGACAGAACTCTGTCTATGAAAAACAAGACAAAGCTCTGTCCTATCAGCAAGGGTGTGCTGGTTTTTGTTTCCCTGCAAAGGGAAACCCAAGAAATAAAAACCAACACATCCCTTAGTAAAAGAACAACGTAGTAAACACATAAACACAATGTGCCTTCTGACTTCTAACTGGGTCATGCCACTGTCCACTCACTGCTGAGAGTGAGTTAGTTCCAGGTTCTCATATTTGCTCAATACGTTGCAGTTCACGCATATTCAGGCAGATCTGTAAATCCTGGTTAACATCTGCATTTTCAAATTTACGTGGTAATTCACTTGGATCTATGTGAGGCTCAGATTTCAGCTTATAATTTTGTGGGCCTATCTTGATAACTAGGCATCAACTTTCATTTTTCTGCTTTCATCACATTAACTTCATGGAGAACATGTTTACTTGCTGCCTAATATATCCCAATGACTTTCAGATGCCATTGTAACGAGATAATTAATGTTATTCACTTTACCTGTCAGTGACCTAATGTTATGGCTGATCAGTGTATATACTCTTCTACAATGGCACAAATTGCAGCAAACAACTGATTAGATTGACCATGAGTTATGACTTAGGCAGAGTTCACACTTATGTGAATTGGATACAGGTTTCACTGTTTCCAATTCGCATGACAGGAGACTGACCGGGTCTCCATGGAGCCGGTTGACACAGCTCCGGGGGGCCGTGGTCTGCATGGGGAAAGGGTCCTGTGCGTCTTTGGCTCAGTTTCAAAGTGAAGAAATGTCATCCACAAACCAAGGATATCTTGAAAGGGTCCAAAGTAGTGGCCACATGATAAATATACAGCAACGTTTCGGAGCCACTCAGTAACTTGCCTGATGAAGGGGGCCTGCGTGGCTCTGAAACGTTGCTGTATATTTATCATGTGACCATGGAATAAAGCTTTGGACCCTTTCAAGAAATCTAGAAAGTCACTTGCCTGAGGAAGGGGTCCTGCGTGGCTCTGAAACATTGCTGTATATTTATCATGTGACCATGGAATAAAGCATTGAACCCTTTTAAGGAATCCTTGGTATGCTGATGACCTTTCTTCACTTTGATTATCCACGGTTACCCAGCCTACGGTCATTAAAGCACCCAGCAACAATGAAAGGCCGATTCTCTTGAATGTGTACGTGGAGAACATTGTGTTTGGATTTGGCTCAGTTTCAGGTGTGAATTCAGGGATGCACCGAACCCTTGCTGGGACCCGTAGCCGCATCAGTGTGAACCCAGTCTTAAACAAATTAATTTGCTCATCCATTATAACCGTTAATTATAAACATTCACATAAATATTATAACCCAGTGCTGTTTTATTATTAGTAAGCCACAAACAATGAAAAATGCAAACAACAAGAAGCAGTAACATCAAAAAGTACACTTGTTTATGATTAGGAGACACAGGAGATGACGAATTATGCAGTTTTTGCATACTGTAAACAGAAAGTTCCTGCCACATGCAGCAGACAAATTCAGAGGTTAAGATTTGAATGAAATTTGCCCATCAGGGGTTTTCTGAAGAGCAGCAGCTGTCCATAAAGGAAAAAAATCCTCTATAATAAAAGAGTTGCTTTAAAAGCAGAGTGTTTACCATATGGCAAAGTACAAGGGCTGATGAAAGCTAAAGCAGAGGTTTTCTACAACAATACAACAGACGTTTGGACAAGCATCCTTTTTCATCTCATTCATAAAGCTCTGAAAGCTTTACACTTACACATACAGATTTGTCATCACAAACATATAGGTATTTCATGGATTAGGATACCTCTAATTCCATTACTTTAACAGGGTTTGTGTATTCACAAAGCCAAAGAGCTAAAGGCTGCCTCAAAATATGTAACAGAAAAAAAATAGTTTCTGTGTTCAAATATATCAAATATATCGCAAATACATTTAAACACAATGAGCAAAGTAAATATCAAAGATGTAAGATGCACATCCTTATTGTAAATAAGGCTGGCATTGCACAGAAGAGATTGCTACTTAGTGTGGCTTTTTGGCACAAATGTTAACTAAAGGCAAAATATATTTTTAGTTTCCATAGAGTAGAGAGGGCTTGGAACACCTGTCAGGTTTTTATTGCTGCCTCTGCCCCCATCAGAGATTTGTCATGTTTACTTTTATAATTAGTGAAAGCAAAAGAAAATCCAGAATTTTGGGTTATCCCCAGAACAGTAATAGACGGGAAATATTCCAATAGTAACACTGGTGACCCTGGAGACAACCATGGATTTACTTTAGAAGGATTTCCCCTCACTTCTTGTTGGGACTATGGCACAGGAAGTGAAGGGGGGTTCTCCCCAAGGGGAGAAAGATGACAAAAAAATCTGACAGGGGTTATAACCCTCCCTTACGCTATCCAAAATTTAAAAAATCTTCAATAAGGAATACATTGTGGCAGAAGACATATAACACAATAACATTGCAGCAGTTTGAGTTCTTTGGTGGTTATGCCATTACCCTCTGCTGATAAAGAACAATGACATCTTGGAAATTAATATTTATTCAGTACACACACACACTAAATAATGAAATCCCTAAAATTTCCCATTTAACCGCTTCAAAACCAAGCCTATTTCTGACACTTGTTGTTTACAAGTTAAAATCAGCATTTTTTGCTAGAAAATTACTTAGAACCCCCAAACAGTATATATAATTTTTAGCAAAGACCTTAGAGGATAACATGGTGGTCGTTGCAATATTTTATGTCACACGAGGTCTTTCAAACGCATTTTTTGGGGAAAAATACACTTCACTGAATTTAAAAAACGAAACAGTAAACCCCAATTTTTTTGCATATTGTGAAAGATGACGTTACGCCGAGTAAATAGATATCTAACATGTTATGCTTTAAAATTGCACGCATTTGTGGAATGGCGACAAACTAAGGTACTTAAAAATCTCCATAGGCGACATTTACATTTTTTTAACGGTTACCAGTTTAGAGCTACAGAGGAGGTCTTTTCCAAGAATTATTGCCCTCACTCTAACGATTGTGGCGATACCTCACATGTGTGATTTGAACACTGTTTACATTTGTGGACGTGACTTGCGTATGCGTTTTTTTGGTGCACGAGCACACGGAGACGGGGGTGCTTTAAATAATTTTTTTTTCTTATTGATTTGTTTCTTTTTTTATTATTTTTACACTGTTCCTTTAAAAAAAATTCTGATCACTTTTATTGCTGTCACAAGGAATGTGTCCCTTGTGACAGTAATAGGCAGTAACAGGTACTCTTTATGGAGGGATCTGGGGTCTAAAAGACCCCAAACCCCTCCTCTGGCAAAATCTGCATTTTTGAATACCTTGGATTTTTTAAAATCGGCACCCTTGGCTGCTGAGTAAACCAGAAGTGACATTGTGACGTCGCTTCCGGGTTACTACCTTGGAGACCTGATCTAAGCTGATTTTGGCTTTGTTCGGGACTCCGGCCAGCCGGCGGATGTGCCGGCTGGTTGCTCTGGTCTCCCGGTGGGACGGGAGACCCGGGCTGAGTGAGGGGGGGGACATCCCCTCCTGCTGCTTGTGATAAGGAATGAGCTGCTCATTTGCCGCATCGGTTGTTATCACTTGAAAGCAGACAGCCAGCTCCAAATAACTGTACCGTGGTGATGCCTCTGGCTGCAGGCATCACCCCGATACAACCACTTTAACAAAATGACGTTCAGGTACGTGATTTTGCGTGAAGTGGTTACCAGGATATTTACACATATATAAAACCTTTTTAAAAAGGCTTCTGGTACTTAGTACAAAGGGTCGCAACTCAGGGGCTCTAAAGATTTACCATAATGGGTTTACCAATGGGGCCCCTATATTTTAGTAATAGATCTGTAAAATTAAAATGAAGACATTTCTGCACTGCTATTCACTAGTAAATATAGGCTGACAATCAGTAGCTTGCTCACACTGTTATGTGATTCACACATTAAACCCAAAACCAAAAATGTAATATATTGCAGATTACCAATCATTAGATGTGGTGGCTGCATTTGTTTTTCTTTTTCTTGGCCTTTTGCTTTGTTTTTGCCTGGTGATCTAGCCAGTAACACACCTTCTGTATTAATGAGACACAGCTCTGGAAGAATGAGCACAGGAGGCACATTTGGGCAGCAGCAGTGTTAATTTGGGGAGAGGGGAGTGTTAGATGTACTTGCAGATTTATATACACTGACAAATTGAAGCTAAGCTTCAGCTCACACTTTATAAGCAGTTACAGCAAACTTTTTTTTTCCCTTTTAGGCCTCCTTCACACCAACGGGTCTGCCTGTCGTTTTTTCAGATGGACCCGATCAGATACCCATTATTCTCTATAGAGTGGCAGATGCTTCCGCTGACACCCACCTGCATTCGATCCGGTCCGCTAAAAACAGACGGATGGGGATATGATCCTCATCCATCCAGTGGATCGGATGGCAGTCAGATGGAAATGGACAGGCAGTCCATTTCCATCTGACCGCCCCATAGAGAACAGCGGGCTGTGTCCATATCCACTCTGCATAGCGGAGCGGACTCAGACCTGTCATCCGCTCCACTCAGCGGGGATCTCTCTGCTGACGGACTCCTCTCAGTCTGAAAGGGACCTTAGGATAAGAGTTTTACATAAATAAATAAAACTGATTATTGTAAGCACCCCTGTGTTAAATAGTTTGTCTCATCCCTGTAACTGATACATCTGCAAGAGAGCTTTTTTTTTTTTTAAAACAGACTTACCGGCTAGATCATGAGATGAAAATAAAAGAATAGAGCCTAAAAAAGAAATCTAATGCAGCCATCACATCTAAGAATTGGTAAGTGGCAATAGAATAACTGTTTGCATTTGGGTTTAATTCTGTTTTAAAGTGTTTGTTAACTCCCCCCCAAAAAAAAAAAGTTGATGTCCTGTTTCCTTAACACAGATTAAACAGCACAATGCTTTGTGCTGTGTAATCTGCCCCCCTCTAAACTGTAAAAAAACTTGGCTGAACCTGCCACTTTCTGTATCTTCCTCTCTGCGCTGACCACGAAAATCAGGGCAGCTGAGGGTACGTCCCTCCGTCATCTGCAGCCCAGCTCTCCTCTCTCCCCCTCACCCCTTCTTGCCTGCCTGTCAGATCCGTGTCTGTGTCTCTGTCTCTGCCCCCCCAACCCCACCGCTATTTGTACAAATAAAATTGTATATATGGTCACTGCCAGCCCCTCTATTATAGCCAGGCATAGCACACTGTATAAATCTTTTATAAAAATGAGGCTTGTAACTACCGAATTAGCGTGATCTTCAGGTGGGTCACGTGACTCTCGGCCGTTTTCCAGGGCTACTGCAGGAGGGGCTGAGTGGCCATGTGACCTCCCCGTCTGATGTCAGAGGGAGATCTTGGCCCTTCCTGCAGAAGCCATCCATCGGAGCTGTACAGTGGCCGCGAGTCATGTAACTTGCCTATAGATCGTTCTAAAATGGTGATCACAAGCCTCATTTTTATAAAAAACATGTACAGTGTGCTATGCCTGCCTATACTAGAGGGGCTGGCACAGCTTTATACTTGGGTTAACAAACACTTTAATCAAAATCAATCTATAAATTAGTGCAAAACTACTTTGAAATATTAACGTACAACTTGTGACACCAAAACTGAATGAAAATGTTCTCCACCATGCAATAATCCCCTAATGAAGTCACATGACTGTGACGCAACATGTAGGGAAGAACTGAGTGACGTCAGCGTTCACAGACCAGTAAGTGACCAGGATTTCAGGCTATTATACTGGTACATGCTGTGTATCAAGCAGGGGAGCCTTCATTCATTATTGTTTACATGAGTGCACTGAGGAATAATGCATAGTACAGCTCATAATGTGAGTGGTTATGTGTAAGGATGTTAAAGAAATGTGCTTTTATATTGTAAAACACTATGTGTTTTTTTTTTGCTTTGCCATGAGTGATGGTGTAGAGAAGTGGACATTAGAGATATAGATGAAAATTCACATTTGATTTTCAGCACATGGGTCTTACTATATCGTTGTTGAAATTTATAGGTTTGTTTTTTGTGTGTCCACATGAAAAATTGAATTGTATTAATCACATTAAAAAATGGAACTTCCGCTTTTCGGAATCCTCCTCCTCCCCTCCGTTGTCACATTTGGCACCTTTCGGGGGGGGGGAGCAGATACCTGTCTGATCCGGGTAACGAGTATACCACTACCTATGTTTGAAGACACGGGAGTAGGATCCCAACGGGAGTTGGGTGCCATACCTAAAACACTCCAAGGCCGTAACTCTAATGTGGGCTCAGCCCCTTTAGGAAACACCCCCAACCCCCCAACTACCCCTATGATACAGCGCACTGGAAAGATGGACCCGTTCGTGATCAAACAGCCAACAATGGGTCGGGATTAGATGTGATCAACCTATCATCATATCAACTTACACCAATTGAATTGGAGGTCCTGAGGCTGGGACTTAGTTTCTGTCCCTCACAACAAGTAGACAAATTCACCCTTGTGAAGGATTTACATATGTTCGCAAGGAACCTTACATATAAATACTTATTTGATACCGACAAGGGCAAAACGTGGAAGAAAGACGAAGACCCCTATAAGGGATTCAAGGTACAAGACTTTAGGGCTCTTAAAACACTAATCCAACTGTTGGACGAAAATGAAGGCTATGGAAACTCGGAGAGTTCCTCGTCTGAAGAAGAAGAAGGAGGTCCAAGCCCACCTTCAAGACCCCTAAAATTTAAAAACAAATCTCAGAAGTTCCCGAATCTTCAGACATGCCCAGCTGTATGGGCCTTCTTGAAACAAACTATGAAGCAAATAGAAGCCATACAATTTCCAAAACATAACACAAAGAATTTGTCATCAGCACAACGGTCGGCCTTGGAAAATTTGACGAGGAGGGATGAATTAGTGATAAAACCATCGGATAAAGGAGGCAATGTGGTGGTGATGAACAAGGATAACTACATCGAAATGTGTCTAAACATACTCAACAACTGTGAATGGTATCAGCAGATCCCACCTCAGAAACTCAATGAAGCAAGATTAGATTACTTATCTATTATCGATCAGGCACATTCTCAAGGCCTGATCGATAAAGACACCCGTGAGTTCCTCGAGGTTAAGTGGCCGGTAACACCGACCTTTTACTCACTACCCAAAGTTCACAAGAGTCTATCGAAGCCTCCGGGACGCCCAATTGTCTCGGAATTAGGCAGCCATACCGAGACTGCTAGTCAGTTTGTGGATGGCTTTTTGCGTCCACATGTTACAAGTTTGCCATCTTATCTTAAAGATACACTGGAATTACTCAAAATTCTCGAGGGACTCACGGTACCCCCGGAAACAATCTTGGCGGCCATCGACATAGAGGCCCTTTATTCGAGTATACCACACAAGCTAGGCGTGGCTACGATTGCGGAGTTCCTGAAAGAAAGAGACACTGACAGTTGGGAGCTGTGCCAATTTATTACAAATCTGTTGGAACATATTCTCACCAATAATATGTTTCTGTTTAATGGCGTTACCTACCTCCAGGTACAGGGGGTAGCAATGGGGACATCATGTGCCCCATCGTATGCCAACCTGTACCTGGGGGGATGGGAACGCAATCTTTTCTCGAGTGAGGAGGCCGCGATGTACCTTCGCCATATCCTTCTGTGGCGGAGGTACATCGACGATGTCCTCATTTGGACGGGGTCAGCTGAACTACTTAATAGCTTTATGGAACTTCTCTCTCATAATAAATTCAATCTTAAGTTTACCATCCAATTTGATACAACGACTATCTCATTCTTGGATCTACGACTGGTGCTTAGAGAGGACGGCTCAATTTTTAGTACATTGTACAGAAAGGAGACGGCTGGTAATACTATTTTACATTTCGCCAGCTCTCACCCTCAACATAACATAGCATACCTTGTAGTCAGTACCTCCGATTACGACGGAATTGCGCCAGAGATGAGGACTTCGAGAGAGAAGCGAAAGCATTATATGATCGATTGCTCAATCGAGGCTACAGTAAAAAAGTCCTCAAGAGGGCCTACCAGCGGGCCAAACAAAACCTACGTGACACTCTGCTTTTCAAACACAAAATACGGGACTCATACCCCACTACAAAACTAATTACAACATTTACAGCACATCAACATGAAATTCGAAACCTGATCAGCAATAATTGGCACTTTTTGTCTGAGGATCCAGTCATCTCAAAATATGTGGCCAATGTGCCACAAATTACTTACAGGAAATCACGATCCATTAGAGATGTGTTAGTCCACAGTCACCTGCAATCTTCAATATCATCAGCAGGAGCAGAGGGCGGGAATGGTACCTTTAAATGTGGACATTGTCAATTCTGTCCATGGATTAGAGAGGGGAGTGGTTGTCCCTTCCACAAACTGAAAGGATATGCTGATTGCACCACAACGGGCATTGTGTACCTAGCCATATGCCATTGTGGTGCATTCTACATAGGTAAAACGAAGCGTCCGTTTGCTAGAAGAATACAGGACCACTTATACTACCTAGACGCAGGGCTACTGTATACCCCCATCTGTAAACATATTGGTTTACGACATAGTTACGACCCCAACTTTGTATCCTTCTTTGCTCTGGAGGTCATACCTGACCCGGAGAGGGGCGGTAATGTGGATAAAAAGATCTTGCAGCGTGAGGCCAGGTGGATATATAATCAACGGGCGACCAGTCCGCCTGGCCTCAACACTGCACTTGCATTCAACCCCTTTCTGTGATGTTGTTCTCCTTGCAAAAAATGTCCATATGACCAAGTAACAACAGGAATTATGGACTAAACATTCACTATCCATCTACATTTGCCATCTGATACTATAGGTAGATCTAATTTTCAGTTATAGAATACCATTAACACTCACTGGATACTTATCCTTCATTTATGAGAATTTCATAAATACTTACTAGAGGCGCATTTTCCATATACGATCCATTCTGGAGCAAAGGATCATGCGATTGAAAAACAATTGGAATTATAGTGTTAATCCATCACATACTGATCATACTTGCTATTAATATATTACTGCAGATAGGCTCCCATCCACCTCTAGTGGCACAATATCATATATTTTCACCAGATGGTGCTACTCTCCAACTGGGATTTGTTGATTAGAATATAGGCTGTTATAAATAACTAACATCCCCATCCCCTCTCTTTCCTTTTCTTCTTCTTTTTTTTTTTTTTTTTTTGTGCTTCATTTAATGTATTAAGTTATAATGATCTTGATTAGAAGGGAATCATGTATAAATGATGTTTATACTTTATATGTTTGCTGTACAAAGTTCTTGCATTATTTCAAAGTACCCGGTCTATGTCAGACCTGTTTGCTGTTCTCTACCACTCTTTGGATTATCTCAGCTGCTGGCTAAGTAACGGTTGCCTAATGGTAGGGGGACTCGGACGTCCCTGCCCAGGGGGTGGAGCCATTTTTTCCTTCCGCCCCCAGCTGCCCGTCACGTCATTGACGTTATACGGCCAATGTGCTCGCATCATTGGGGATAGAACGCAGCCGCGTCCGCTCCCCTGATGCGCGCGCATTCTGACAGGGACGTCCGGACCGGAAGCAATGCCGGAGGTCAATCCCGACCTGATTGCTTCCGGTGGGACCATACCATTCAAAAGATGGAGGCGCGGGAGCTGTCTGCTAGACGCATCCGCGGCCATCCATCGGTAAACGGGCGGACGCCCTGATCCTGCAATGAGGAGCTGCTATAACCCCCCTCTCTCTACTCTCCACGCTTAGGGGTAAGTTTAAATTACATTAGACGCATTTGTCGCCTCTTCTACACCCGGATATGTATTGCACCTGGGGGGGCCCCCTACTGTATTAGAAGGGGTTATTCTATATGGTCCTGATACAAGTAGCATTGTAGGTACCTTGCAATTAATCTATTATATCCCCAGTAAACCTTCTGAAAGTATTTAATATACCTTATGTACAATATACCCCAGTGGGCGTCATATGTAATTTTCTTCTGTGCCTGACCATTTTTGGTCATTAGCATTTTTCTATAATTGATTTCTAACAGTATTACTTATGGGTTTCCCATCTTCATTTCAGCACGGGTTACCAGCATATAGTGCCCTGAATGTGTGGTCCAGGCCTCCTACTGGTATTGTTTGTCTGGGATCTGGCACCCAGAGACAGTCCGTATTGGTTGGTTCAGCGAGTGATGTCCAATGAATGGTGGTTTTAGTCTTATTTCTTGAGATTATCACAGTAGGTGAGCTACAATTTAAAATAATTGATGTTCGTTAAGAGTTGTTGTTATGTATAACCATTGTACAATCTAAGACTGTCTATTATTTACACAGTGTAAATGAATCAATTGCATCCTGTCTAGCCCTGATGAAGCGAAATTTCTTTTGCGAAACATGTTGGCTTTAGTCACGCACGAATTCTGGATTCAACTACTGGATGTCTATATGTTTGTATATGTATTGACGATACTATTTTTTATTATATTTCAATAAACATTGCTAATTTTAATAAGCTTGTGTGATTCTCACCTACGCAACTCAGGTTTTTTCCTTTAAAGTCCCATACATTTGAGGAGGGGGATTGCCCATTCCTTCCCCCCCCCCCTCTCTCTTCTCTATTTCTATACAAGTCATACCATAATCAGGGATGGAAAAACTGCCTGAGTTATTTCCCTAAATATAGTCCAACCAGCTCTCCTTTATTACACGTCCGGGCGTAGATAGCCGCAGTATCAGCAGATATCTACGCCATGTCCGGCACCCCCGCTGTCTTCTGGGAGACACACAGGTCCCAGAAGACAGCAGGGACCAGTGGGATTGTGCAGTGCGACTCGTGCATGCGCAGTAGGGAACCAGGCTGTGAAACCACAAAGCTTCACTTCTTGATTCCCTTACCGAAGATGGTGGCGCCTCCACCCAAGAGCCGAGGGACAGATCAGCTTCGGGTGCCGACATAGCGGGTGCCCTGGACAGGTAAGTGTCCATATTTTAAAAGTCAGCAGCTGCAATATTTGTAGCTGCTGACAAAAATTGTCAGAACTTGGCTTTAACGCACAGTGGAGAACATTTTTACTCAGTTTTGTTTTCACAATTTGTAGGTTAACGTTTCAAAATAGCATCACACTATTTTATAGATTGATTATTAACCACTTCAATACAGGGCACTTTTACTCCCCTTCCTGCCCAGACCAATTTTCAGCTTTTAGTGCTCTCACATTTTGAATGACAATTACTCAGTTATGCTACACTGTACTCATACAAAATTGTTATTATTTTTTTTTCACACAAATAGAGCTGTCTTTTAGTGATATTTATTCACCTTCTGTTTTTTTATTTTTTGTGCTATAAACCAAAAAAGAGCTAAAATTTGGAAAACAAACGCCCACTTTTTTCGTTTCTATTTTTTGTTTATTATTTTTGTTCATAAATTTAGGCAAAAATGTATACTGCTACATATCTTTGGTAAAAATAGTCTACAAGCTATGTTACCAATCATTGAAAATTGATCACACTTGATGTACTGACTGCCTATCTAATTTCTTGAGGCCCTTAAAAGTAGACAGTCCAAGATAAGAAGCGTGGTGAGTTTTTGAAGTAATTTTTTTCCACAATTCTATTTTTACACAAAATTGTCATATTAACAAGTTATTTCTAACACATGGCATAGGCATACTTGCAATTACACCCCAAAACACATTTTGCTACTTGTCGTAGGGATGGGCTCAGTCATGTTCGGATCGTAGTCCCTACCCTCCTGAGCAATCCCACCAGGAAGCCCTCACTGCACGCCACCAATCGTAGGCAGTAAGGCATTTCCTGGTCCACAGCTACACATACACACGCAGCCTATGACTGGAGGTGTGCAGTGATGGCTTCCTGGTGTGATTGCTCAGGTGGGTTGGGACTACGATCCCAACACGCCTGAGCCCATCCCTAGTCCTGAGTATGGCAATACCACATGTGTGAGACTTTTTCACAGCCTAGCCACATACAGAGGCCCAACATCCAAGTAGTACCTCCAGGCATTCTAAGGACATAAATTACACATCTAATTTCCTGACTACCTATCACATTTTTGAAGGCCCTAGAGCACCAGGACACTCAGATAGCAAGGATAACTTGCCACAAATTTGTGGCAGTGTTGAATTGTAAGTCTGGTAATTTGCTGCACATTTTCACTGGTAAGTTGTACACTTGCAGAGTACTTGAAGCATAGATTCTAGTTGACACTGTTCCAATTTGTATCAAATATGCATGGCAAGTCTCAGACAAGAGTAAAGTTGCAGTAGTAAGTCTACAGCAAAAGCTCTGCAAGTCACAACATAACTGAACCAGAACTTGCAGAATGTTTGCAAAGAAAGTTGATCTGCAGTCATGCAATACAGACTTGCTGCAATTGTGCAACAAATTTGTGAAGCCTGGCAAGTCTAGCAATAGCTTAGCAAGTCATGTTCAAACTTGCAGCTAAATTGAAAATGTATTTTATTTTTATTTTTTTCACACAAAGTTGTCAATTTCTAAGAAATTTCTAACACATAGCATGTACATGCCAAGTATTACACCCCAAAATACATTCTTCTACTCCTCCAGAGTATGGCAATACCACATGTGTGAGAGACTTTTACACAGCCTGGCCACATAGAGAGGCCCAACATCCAAGTAGCACTTTCAGGCATTCTAGGAGCATAAGGTAAACATCTAATTTCCTGACTACCTATCACACTGCACAACCAACAGGTAGTAATGGGCTGCACAACAGGTAGTGATGAAGTGCACGACCAACAGGTAGTGATGGGCTGCACAACAGGTGATGGTGGGCTGCATGTCCAACAGGTACGGGGGGCTTCACAACTGACAGGTACTGATGGACTACATAACTGACAGGTACTGACAGGCTGCCCAACTAAAAGGTGCTGATGACTGCACAACTGATAGGTGCTGACAGGCTGCACAACTGGTAGGTACTGATGGGCTGCACGACAGGTACTCGGATGGGCTGCAGACAGGTACTCTGATGGCCTGCAGACAGGTACTCTGATGCTCTAATGGGCTGCATACAGGTACTCTGATACTCTGATGGGCTGCAGACAGGTACTCTGATGGGTTGCAGATGGTTACTCTTTATTACTGGAGCAATCAGGGCACAGTGCTGTAAAGGGTTAACCGTTAACTCACTGTTCCCAAGATCCCCTCCTCACACTGGATCAGTGTCTGAGGAGGAGAAACCTGTAACAGCAAATTACTGGAGTTTGTTTACATTTGTGACTGGCTGTGATTGGACACCAAAGGCTGGGTGCACAATTCCGACGCACTGGGCTTTGACTGGGCCATTCTAACACATGACTCTGCTTTGAGCTAAACCATTCCATTGTAGCTCTGGCTTTATATTTAGGGTCGTTGTCCTGCTGGAAGGTGAACCTTCGCCCAAGTCTTAAGTCTTTTGCAGACTCTAACAGGTTTTCTTCTAAGATTGCCCTGTATTTGGCTCCATCCATCTCCCATCAACTCTGACCAGCTTCCCTGGCCCTGCTGAAGAAAAGAATCCCCATTACATGGTGCTGCCATCACCATGTTTCACGGTGGGGATGGTGTGTTCCGGATAATGTGCAGTGTTAGTATGTGCAGTGTTAGTTGCCTGCCACACAAATGGGCCGTACACACGATAGGATTTTCCAACAACAAATGTTGGATGTGAGCTTGTTGTCGGAAAGTCCGACCGTGTGTATGCTCCATAGAACATTTGTTGTCAGAATTTCCGCCAACAAATGTTTGAGAGCAGGTTCTCAAATTTTCCGACAACAAGACTTGTTGAAATTCCGAGCGTGTGTGCACAATTCCGACGCACAAAAGTCCACGCATGCTCAGAATCAAGCAGAAGAGCCGCACTGGCTACTGAACTTCATTTTTCACGGCTCGTTGTACTTGTTGTACGTCAGTGCGTTCTTGACATTCGGAATTCCCGACAACATTTGTGTGTATGCAAGTTTGAGCTAACATCCTTCGGAAAAAAATCCATGGTTTTCTTGTTGGAAAATCCTATTGTGTGTACATAGGCATAGAGTTTTGCTTTTAGGCCAAAAAGTTCATTTTTGTTCTCATCTGACCAGAGCACCTACTTCCACATGTTTGCTGTGTCCCCCACATGGCTTCTCACAAACTGCAAATGGGACTTCTTATGGCTTTCTTTCAACAATGGCTTTCTTCTTGGCACTCTTCCATAAAGGCCAGATTTGTGGAGTGCGCGACTAATAATTGCCATGTGGACAGATTCTCCCACCTGAGCTGTGGATCTCTGCAGCTAATCCAGGTTTGCAGTTGTGCCATACTTTTTCCATTTTCGGATGATGGATTGAACAGTGCTCAGTGCTCTGTGAGATGTTCAATGCTTGGGATATTTTTTTATAACCTAACCTACACAGAACAGTTGTATTTATACTGAAATTAAATTATACAAAGGTGGACACTATTTACTAGGCATGTGCAATTAGTTTCGTTCCGAATTCGTTTTTTAACGAATTTCGACAAATTCATTAATTTGGAAATATCTGAATTAACGAAAACCCGTTTAACGAATTTTTCCGAAAAGTGGTAAATTTGAAAAATTCGTAAATTCGTAAATTCATACATTCGTAAATTCGTGCATTTGCAATTTACGAACTACATTCGTACCTTCGTACATTAGTAAATTAGTGAATTCGTAAATTTGTAAATTTGTAAATTCGGAAATCTGAAATAATAATTAACTAATAATAACTTAACTACTATTAATAGTAACTATTAAATTATAGGTATTGTAGTTTCCTTTCAAATTTGGCTGTTAGTGAACGTAACACATACAAATTTATCCGAAGGTTACGAATGACCTGAAATAACGAATGTCTTATCCAAACGAATGGAATGTAATGAATTAATAATAATAAATACCAATAATACTAATAAAAACTTTTTATTATTATTATTTATTAATAATTTGTCCTGTTCCATTTGTTTAGATGCAGTTTAGATGCAGATTACATGAGTGCACTGAGGAATAATGCATAGTACAGCGCATCATGTGAGTGGTTATGTGTAAGGATGTTAATTAAATTTGCTTTTAAATTGTAAAACACTATGTGTTTTTTTTTTTGCTTTGCCATGAGTGATGGTGTAGAGAAGTGGACATTAGAGATATAAATGAAAATTCACATTTGATTTTCAGCACACAGGTCTTACTATATCGTTGTTGGAATTTATAGGTTTGTTTTTTGTGTGTCCACATGAAAAATTGAATTGTATTAATCACATTAAAGCGGAGTTCCACCCAAAAAATGGAACTTCCGCTTTTCAGAATCCTCCTCCTCCCCTCCGTTGTCACATATGGCACCTTTCGGGGGGGGGGGGGGAGCAGATACCTGTCTAATCCGGGTATTTGCTCCCATGTCCGAGCATAGATAGCTGCAGTATCAGCGGATATCTAGGCCATGTCCGGCACCCCCACTGTCTTCTGGGAGACACACAGGTCCCAGAAGACAGCAGGGACCAGTGGGATTGCGCAGTGCGACTCGCGCATGCGCAGTAGGGAACCAGGCTGTGAAACAGCAAAGCTTCACTTCTTGATTCCCTTACCAAAGATGGTGGCGCCTCCACCCAAGAGCTGAGGGACAGATCAGCTTCGGGTGCCGACATAGCGGGTGCCCTGGACAGGTGAGTGTCCATATTTTAAAAGTCAGCAGCTGCAATATTTGTAGCTGCTGACTTTAAAAAAAAAAAAAATTGGCGGAACTCGGCTTTAATGCACAGTGGAGAACATTTTTACTCAGTTTTGTTTTCACAATTTGTAGGTTAACGTTTCAAAATAGCATCACACTATTTTATAGATTGATTATTAACCACTTTAATACAGGGCACTTTTACTCCCCTTCCTGCCCAGACCAATTTTCAGCTTTTAGTGCTCTTACATTTTGAATGACAATTACTCAGTTATGCTACATTGTACTCAAACAAAATTGTTATTATTTTTTTTTCACACAAATAGAGCTGTCTTTTAGTGATATTTATTCACCTTCTTTTTTTTTATTTTTTGTGCTATAAACCAAAAAAGAGCTAAAATTTTGAAAAAAAACGCCCACTTTTTTTCGTTTCTATTTTTTGTTTATTATTTTTGTTCATAAATTTAGGCAAAAATGTATACTGCTACATATCTTTGGTAAAAATAGTCTACAAGCTATGTTACCAATCATTGAAAATTGATCACACCTGATGTACTGACTGCCTATCTAATTTCTTGAGGCCCTTAAAAGTCGAGACAGTACAACTACACCCCAAATGACCTCTTATTTGGAAAGTAGGCGGTCCAAGGTAAGAGGCGTGGTGAGTTTTTGAAGTAATTTTTTTCCCACAATTCTATTTTTACACAAAATTGTCATATTAACAAGTTATTTCTAACACATGGCATAGGCATACTTGCAATTACACCTCAAAACACATTTTGCTACTTGTCGTAGGGATGGGCTCAGTCATGTTCGGATCATAGTCCCTACCCTCCTGAGCAATCCCACCAGGAAGCCCTCACTGCACACCACCAATCATAGGCAGTAAGGCATTTCCTGGTCCACAGCTACACATACACATGCAGCCTATGATTGGAGGTGTGCAGTGATGGCTTCCTGGTGTGATTGCTCAGGTGGGTTGGGACTACGATCCCAACATGCCTGAGCCCATCCCTAGTCCTGAGTATGGCAATACCACATGTGTGAGACTTTTTCACAGCCTAGCCACATACAGAGGCCCAACATCCAAGTAGTACCTCCAGACGTTCTAGGGACATAAATTACACATCTAATTTCCTGACTACCTATCACATTTTTGAAGGCCCTAGAGCACCAGATAGCAAGGATAACTTGCCACAAATTTGTGGCAGTGTTGAATTGTAAGTCTGGTAATTTGCTGCACATTTTCACTGGTAAGTTGTACACTTGCAGAGCACTTGAAGCATAGATTCTAGTTGACACTGTTCCAATTTGTATCAAATATGCATGGCAAGTTTCAGACAAGAGTAAAGTTGCAGTAGTAAGTCTACAGCAAGAGCTCTGCAAGTCACAACATAACTGAACCAGAACTTGCAGAATGTTTGCAAAGAAAGTTGATCTGCAGTCATGCAATACAGACTTGCTGCAATTGTGCAACAAACTTGTGAAGCCTGGCAAGTCTAGCAATAACTTAGCAAGTCATTTTCAAACTTGCAGCTAAATTGCTTGGAAAACTTGGAAAGAAAATGAAAATGGATTTTATTTTTATTTTTTTACACAAAGTTGTCAATTTCTAAGAAATTTCTAACACATAGCATGTACATGCCAAGAATTACACCCCAAAATACATTCTGCTACTCCTCCTGAGTATGGCGATACCACATGTGTGAGAGACGTTTACACAGCCTGGCCACATAGAGAGGCCCAACATCCAAGTAGCACTTTCAGGCATTCTAGGAGCATAAGGTAAACATCTAATTTCCTGACTACCTATCACACTGCACAACCAACAGGTAGTAATGGGCTGCACGACAGGTAGTGATGAAGTGCACGACCAACAGGTAGTGATGGGCTGCACAACAGGTGATGGTGGGCTGCATGTCCAACAGGTACGGGGGGCTTCACAACTGACAGGTACTGATGGACTACACAACTGACAGGTACTGACAGGCTGCACAACTAAAAGGTGCTGATGGCTGCACAACTGATAGGTGCTGACAGGCTGCACAACTGGTAGGTACTGATAGGCTGCACGACAGGTACTTGGATGGGCTGCAGACAGGTACTCTGATGGGCTGCAGACAGGTACTCTGATGCTCTAATGGGCTGCAGACAGGTACTCTGATGCTCTGATGGGCTGCAGACAGGTACTCTGATGGGCTGCAGACGGTTACTCTTTATTATTGGGGCAATCAGGGCACAGTGCTGTAAAGGGTTAACTGTTAACTCACTGTTCCTGTGATCCCCTTCTCACACTGGATCAGTGTCTGAGGAGGAGAAACCTGTAACAGCGAATTACTGGAGTTTGTTTACATTTGTGACTGGCTGTGATTGGACACCAAAGGCTGGGTGCACAATTCCGACGCACTGGGCTTTGACTGGGCCATTCTAACACATGACTATGCTTTGAGCTAAACCATTCCATTGTAGCTCTGGCTTTATATTTAAGGTCGTTGTCCTGCTGGAGGGTGAAGCTTCGCCCAAGTCTTAAGTCTTTTGCAGACTCTAACAGGTTTTCTTCTAAGATTGCCCTGTATTTGGCTCCATCCATCTCCCATCAACTCTGACCAGCTTCCCTGTCCCTGCTGAAGAAAAGAATCCCTATTACATGGTGCTGCCATCACCATGTTCCACGGTGGGGATGGTGTGTTCCGGATAATGTGCAGTGTTAGTTGTCCGCCACACATATGGGCTGTACACACGATAGGATTTTCCAACAACGAATGTTGGATGTGAGCTTGTTTTCGGAAAGTCCAACTGTTGTATGCTCCATAGAACATTTGTTGTCAGAATTTCCGCCAACAAATGTTTGAGAGCAGGTTCTCAAATTTTCCGACAAAAAGACTTGTCGAAATTCCGAGCGTGTGTGCACAATTCCGATGCACAAAAGTCCACGCATGCTCTGAATCAAGCAGAAGAGCCGCACTGGCTATTGAACTTCATTTTTCACAGCTCGTCGTACTTGTTGTACGTCACTGCGTTCTTGACGTTCGGAATTTCCAACAACATTTGCGTGTATGCAAGTTTGAGCTAACATCCTTCGGAAAAAAATCCACGGTTTTGTTGTTGGAAAATCCTATTGTGTGTACATAGGCATAGAGTTTTGCTTTTAGGCCAAAAAGTTCATTTTTGTTCTCATCTGACCAGAGCACCTACTTCCACATGTTTGCTGTGTCCCCCACATGGCTTCTCACAAACTGCAAATGGGACTTCTTATGGCTTTCTTTCAACAATGGCTTTCTTCTTGCCACTCTTCCATAAAGGCCAGATTTGTGGAGTGCGCGACTAATAATTGCCCTGTGGACAGATTCTCCCACCTGAGCTGTGGATCTCTGCAGCTAATCCAGAGTTAACATGGACCTCTTGGCTGCTTCTCTAATTAATGCTCTCCTTGCCCGGCCTGTCAGTTTAGTAGGACAGCCATGTCTTGGTAGGTTTGCAGTTGTGCCATACTTTTTCCATTTTCGGATGATGTATTGAACAGTACTCAGTGCTCCGTGAGATGTTCAATGCTTGGGATATTTTTTTATAACCTAACCTACACAGAACAGTTGTATTTATACTGAAATTAAATTACACAAAGGTGGACACTATTTACTAGGCATGTGCAATTCATTTCGTTCCGAATTAGTTTTTTAACGAATTTTTAACGAATTTCGACAAATTCATTAATTTGGAAATATCCAAATTAACGAAAACCCGTTTAACAAATTTTTCCGAATAGTGGTAAATTTGAAAAATTTGTAAATTCGTAAATTCATACATTCGTAAATTGGTGCATTCGTAAATTTGGAAATTCGGAAATCTGAAATAATAATTAACTAATAATAACTTAACTACTATTACTAGTAACTATCAAATTATAGGTATTGTAGTTTCCTTTCAAATTTGGCTGTTAGTGAACGTAACACATACAAATTTATCCGAAGCTTACGAATGATCCGAAATAACGAATGTCGTATCCAAACGAATGGGACGTAATTAATTAATAATAATAAATAACAATAATAATAATAAAAACTTTTTATTATTATTATTTATTATTAATTTGTTCCGTTCCATTTGTTTAGATGCAGCATTCGTTATTTCGGATAATTCGTAACTTCGGAAAATTCGTATTTGTTACGTTCTCTGACAGCCAAATTTGAAACGAAATTACAATACCTATAATTTAATAGTTAGTTACTATTTCAGATTTTCAAATTTTCGGGTTTTTGGATTTTCAAATTTTGAATTTACAAATGTACGAATTTACGAATGTACGAATTCACGAATGTACGAATTTACGAATGTACGAATGAACAAATTTATGAATGTACAAATTTATGAATGTACGAATTGCGATCATAACGAATGATCTGAAAAACAAAAAAAAAATAAACTAATGGAACGAAAATGAAAATGAACAAATTTTTTGGCTGTGCACATGTCTACAGTATTTACTAATTAGGTGACTTTTGAAGGCAATTGGTTCCACTAGATTTTAGTTAAGGTTATCAGAGAAAAGGGGGCTGAATACAAATGCACACCACATTTTTCAGATATATATTTGTAAAAAAAATGAAAACCATTTATCAATTTGCTTCCACTTCACAATTATGTGCCACTTTGTGTTGGTCTGTCACATAAAATTCCAGTAAAATACATTCACGTTTTTGGTTGTAACATGACAAAATGTGGAAAATTTCAAGGGGTATGAATACCTTTTCAAAGCACTGTAGATTGAAAATATCTATCTGGTAAAGCAAAATTTTCTGTTTGCATTCCTAAATAGCCAGAAAAGCAGAATATATTATGGAAGCTAGCTTACATTTAGCCTTGAACTGGTCGTCTGTCTTGATCTTTTCTCTGCTAGAAGATCTTTGACTGTATGTTTCACCCGGACTCCTTGGTAAATCCGCTTGTTGAATTCACTGTGAACTGGAAAGAAAAAAAAATAAGCCCCATAAACATATTTGTTTTATTCAGTCAGCCAGAAGTAATATGTTTGATTTACATGTCAGGCAAAATGACCGATACACAGGTGGAGCGATTTCAACGTATCTTCTTAAAGTTGAACTTCAGGCAGATAAAAATGGCACAGATAATGCACCTCTTAAAATAATAATACAAGTTTTGTTTTGTTTTTTTTTGTTTTTTTAATGCAAGTAGTGAAAGTATCTGAATTTGACTTAGTATCTATCAGCCACTTGCAGTCCATTGTGCAGTCTATACCACAGAGTTCTCAAACAGAAGTAACATAAAGCACCTGTCAGGTTTACTGTAATGGAAAGGAGGAGATAGCAGAGTAATAGAGAGAGAATAGTTCATTAGTGTGCTTTTTCTTCTTTTATTGTCCAGTTACAGGGTAAGTGTGAAGAAAGGTTAAAAAAAAAGTAAAAAAAAAATGACTTTCTGCTAACAGAGTAGTAGGTTATTTGTTGTGTTTTTTAACAGTATTTTTTATTTAGATATTTATTTTTAAAATTTTTAACACAAGCAGGCAGACACTGGCCTTGCAGAGGTAATAATGGTGATAATGGGTTTTCTTGGCCTTTTCTGCACATGGTTCTCTGAGGTAAAGCAGCTTTTTTATTTAGCCTCAAATGCATCCCTGGGCTCTTCTAACAGTGTGGAGGGAGGGTATTGATAGCATAATGGAAAAGGTAGACAATGATGTTTCAAAGGTGTTGCAAGTCTTACTCAAGAAACCCAATGAAAGAGAACAGTAAATAACAGATACAACAGAGTTAAAATGTTGAAATATAATCATCAAATTGAAAGCTAAAATAATTAACAGAAAATAGTCAGAAATATTGTACAGTTGATACTCGGTATGTGAGCAGCTTTATTAAGCCACAATTTGAATGGGATAAATAAAGCAGGTTTTAGTAAAAAACAAAAACACTGTGTAATATATCACAATAGTAAGAAATATTGTTCAGTCAATACACATTATGCAATCGGATTCATTAGGCAGCAATTTTGGAGGAAGAGATGAAGCAGGTTTTATCGGAAAATATTTGAGTGTAATAGTTCAGAGGCAATAGCCAGATATATTGCATAGACTCCATGGACAAGTATGTAAACAGTTTTAGTAGGCTGCAGTTTCAGATCGAGACACTGGGCAGGTTTTAATCAAGGAATCACAATAGTTTTTTTCTTATATGCTCCAGCTCTCCCCAACACGCACTTACTGTGTATAGCAGCACCTTCTTAGGGGTGCAGTTGGGATGGACTTAGATATATCATGTTATAATATATACTGTATATTATTTTGTTGGTGGTACATAGTCTCTCATTGCAGCCACGTTAGTATATCATTTTATACCATTTATCAAAACCTCCTTTACCTCCTATACTTTCAGTATACTGTGCAGCAATGATTTCCAAATGTGAGCCCAATTTACCTGGCGATCTGATGAGATATATTTCATCTTTCTTGGCTCCATTCATCGTGTGATGTTGTGATTGTAGACCATAATGCTTTTCTGTTTTTATTAAACAATTTATTCATCCAAAATAGGTACAATATATGAATATATGCATATTAATGCCAACATTTGCCCTTTATGTGGCTTTCGCCTTTGGTTTTTGTACATGTTTTTTGATACAAACCTTTCTATAATTTCAGAGATTTATTGATATTGCTTGTCTTCCTGATGAAGTAGGCCAAAGACTTGTGAAATGCGTTGAAGAACTAACAAGCAACCCATCAACCCACTTCTATAATGGCTGATTGGGGTAACATTATACAACTATTGTAGGAGATGATAATGGTTGTTTCAATAGATTATCATATTTATTACATTCGTGATTTTAACATATGTATTTTAATATTGTATACAAAAAAACTTGACATTTTATATACTTTCTTCTGTTTGATGGTACCATTAAAGCACTGGTAGTTTTCTAGTAGATAGTTTTTTTTTATATACATATACATATAAGACGTCATACCAGACAACATACTGTAGGTCTCCCCACTAGAGATTCATTTCTCCCAATTTTTGATTGCTATTATTATTGCTGCCAAACAACTCACTCCATGCTGCAGCTAAAGGTTTGCCCATCTGAACACCGATTTTTTGGCCATTCACACAAATTTCTCTATAGACTGTACACAGTACTGAGGTTTCCCTAATAATATTTCCTCTGCTGATCAAACGTTCTTAGTGTTATGCCCTGTACACACGATCGGACATTGATCATTCCGACAACAAAATCCATCAGATTTTTTTCAACGGATTTTGGGCCAAACTTGTCTTGCATACACACGGCCACAGAAAGTTGTCGGAAAATCCGATCATTCTGAACACGGTGACTTAAAACACATATGTCGGGACTATAAACGGGGCTGTAGCCAATAGCTTTCGTCTCCAAATTTATTCTGAGCATGCATGGTACTTTGTGCGTCAGATTTGTGTACACACGATCGAAATTTAAACTTTCAGATTTTGTTGTCTGAAAATTTTATATCCTGCACTCAAACTTTGTGTGTCGGAAATTCCGACGGAAAAAGTCCGATGGAGCCTACGATCGGAATTTCAATCCGATTGCACTTTTTCCATTGGAAAATCCGACCATGTGTACAGGGCATTAGACTGTTTTCTCTATAAGGCTCCATGCATGCTATAAGCTAAAAAAAAATGGCAGAAAAATGCTGGATGAAAAATGCTTATAATAGCGTTTTTGTGCCAGCTTTTAGCAGCAGTTAGTTCAGCTTTTTTTTCTGCCTGCAAATCGCTGCCAAAAAGTTTTTTTTTCTGCTTCTAGAAGCTGAAGCTTCACAAACACTTCTAGACTAAAATAGTGTGCATGGACACCTAGGATAACACTATTTGCTTCTAGAAGCAGAAAAAAATGCTCAGAAAGCTGCTGCTGGGAGCCTTCGTGAATTCTCTATAAATCTTATGGTTAAATGTTCTTATGTCTATTTCTTATGCCCCGTACACACGGTCGGATTTTCTGACAGAAAATGTGTGATAGGACCTTGTTGACGGAAATTCCACCCATGTGTAGGCTCCATCACACATTTTCCATCGGATTTTCTGACACACAAAGTTTGAGAGCAGGCTATAAAATTTTCCGACAACAAAATTCGTTGTCGGAATTTCTGATTGTGTGTACACAAATCCGACGCACAAAGTGCCACGCATGCTCAGAATAAATAAAGAGATGAAAGCTATTGGCTACTGCCCCGTTTATAGTCCCGACGTACGTGTTTTACATCACCGCGTTCAGAATGATCGTATTTTCCGACAGCTTTGTGTGACCGTGTGTATGCAAGACAAGTTTGAGCCAACATCCGTCGGAAAAAATCCTAGGATTTTGTTGTCGGAATGTCCGATCAATGTCCAACCGTGTGTACGGGGCATTAGAATGAAATGTTAGGGAATATTACATTTACCCTGTGAAAGGCAACAAATAAAAACTGGCATAACACACATATTACAAATATAATAGGTATGTTATGTGATCTCAGCCTACAGTATGTACCCCAATTTCCTACACTCAATTAACTACTTTGACCGCGCGTAAACGCAAAACGCGGCAAAATCGCAGAAAAAAAAAACCTCACTGTTATTTTACCGTGATTTTGCACGTTTTGTGGCCAGCGATCAAACATTCCTATCCTGAAAGCGATTCTTCCTCATTTAGGAGAGAGAGGGTAAGAGAAGTTGAACCTCCCCTAACATCAGCAGCTCCTAAGGCCCTCTTCACACTTGTGCCACCTGAAAGTCGTGCGATTTTGCCGTGACTTTGGAGCAATTTTGCCGTGACTTTGACATGACTTGAAGCAATACCTGTGCAATCTTGAGGTCTATGGACCTCAAGTCGCATCAAAGTCAGACCAAAGTAGCGCAGGGACTACTTTAACCACTTAAGGGCCACCCACCTCTTATATATTCTGTGGCAGGGTGGCCCTATTGCGCGAAACGACGTACCCATAAGTCGTTTTGTGCACGAGACACTGCAAGCACACCCATTGTGTGTTCGGGGAGGCGATCCGTGGGTCCGGCCACCCACAATCGCTCCTCAGACAGGCAGAATGGGGATCTGCCTTTGTAAACAAAGCAGATCCCCATTCTGACAGGGGATTACAGAGAGATAGTCTGTTCCTAGTGATCAGAAACAGTGATCTCTCTGTACTCCCAGTCAGTCCACTCCCCCACAGTTAGAAAGCACCTCCCTAGGACACACTTAACCCATTGATCTCCCCCTATTGTTAATCCCTTCCCTGCCAGTGTCATTTACGCGGTGATTAGTGCATATTTTTAGCTTTGATCACTGTAATAATGTCACTGGTTCCAAAAAAGTGTTGAAAGTGTCCGATCTGTCCGCCGCAATGTCTCAGTCCCGCTAAAAATCGCTGATCACCACCATTACTAGTAAAAATAATAATAATAATAATAAAAATGCCATAAATCTATCCCCTATTTTGTAGACACTATAACTTTTGTGCAAACCAATCAATGAATGCTTATTTTGATTTATTTTACCAAAAATATGTAGAATAATATATATTGGCCTAAACTGATGAATAAATTAGTTTTTTGACATTTTTTTATTGGATATATATTATAGCAAAAAAAAAATAAATATTGTTTTTTTTTTCAAAATTGTTGGTCTTTTTAAAAACCACAGAGGTGATCAAATACCACCAAAAGAAAACAATTTGTGGGAAAAAAAAGGACATCAATTTTATTTGAGTACAGCGTCGCACGCCCGCTCAATTGTCAGTTAAAGTACTATTAAAGATATGCCAGTGCCATATTGCAAAAAAATGGCCTGGGCATTAAGGGGGTAAATCCTTCCGGGGCTGAAGTGGTTAAAGTAGCTGCAACTTAAAGTTGCACAGATATGAATGATACTCATTGGAAATCATGGGGTATGACTTGTCAAATGACTTTGCAGTCCCAAGTCACAGGACAAGTCGCACAAGTGTGAAAGGGGCCTAAACGATTGTAAAAGCCTATGTGTACACGGACAGATAGGCTTTTATGGAGTTGAGTTTAGGAGCTTTGGCAAAAAAATTAATTATCTGGCGGATGTTCTGTTAAAGTTTAAACTGTTATTGTTTCCTCTCAGTGGGAGGACCGTAGTGGGTGCAGTGAGCCTCCTTCAGTCTCTGAGGTAAACGTATTTGAGTTGTTATATTCCACGAATAGGTTCAAAAAGGCTGAGGTGCTTTAATTAAAGCTCCAATATAAGAAATTGTGTGTGTAACAGGGTGAATGGCGCTGCCTATCACCTGAAGAGTGATCCTCAATCATGAATAACTCTTTCAAGTGAGTGCACAATAGGTAGGTATTTAGTTGCTGTAGATAGCGTGTCCCATCACCTGAAGGGCGACTCCCCACAGTGAGTCACTTTTCCCAGGTGAGTATGCAAATGAGTAACTAATGCCTATTCTCATGACCTGAAAGGTTATTACTCAATGGGTCACTTTTACAGGATAAATTGAAAGGTGTGTGTTTAACCTGTGACCTATATTGGGTAATGTGCTAGTATAGCTATATTCTTTGTGCTACTGGAAGCTTTATATCCAACACCTACACCTACCTAAAGTGTTTGTGCAAAAAGTGATGCTAATCTAATCAAATCATCAAATGGCTGCAATATAACAAAGAGTGAAAAATTTAAGGGGGTCTGAATACTTTCCGTCCCCACTGTATTTACTTGTTACTCTCCTTTCTTTTTCCTTCTCTTCTGCTGTCTTCTCTCCATCCCTCTCTAGGTCTCCCAGGAGTTCTCACACAATCCGCTCTCAGGCTCGGGCAATGAATAGGATTGATGCATGAACACACTGTCAAAAGCCATCTCCTGATCGGATAAGTGATACAATGTGACTTAGACACTCTTCCCCCCTGGTCCATTGCTAACACAAAACCCCCTAAATCTAAAATTTGCTTCCCATAATGCACAGGGACTCAACTCGCCGATCAAACGTCGGAAATTATTCACACCATGTGCTCAGATATTTTACTCATACAAGAAACACACTTCCCCGTTACATTTAAGTCCAACTTTTTGCACCAATACTACAACCAATTCTTCCTAGCAAATGCAGCCAACAAAACAAAAGGAGTAGTCATCTGCTTCTCCAAACACATAAACTTTTCCCAGACAGAGATAATCACCGATTCCCTAGGCCGCTACATTTTGGTATCAGGCACTATAGACGGCGAAACCTGCACTTTTATCTCTGACTATACTCCCAACAAGAGCCAAGCAAAATTTTTTGAATCACTATTAGGCACCCTGCGATGACACTTCCAGGGCACGGTCATCATGGGGGAGACTCAAATATTGCCTTTGACCTTTCACTAGACAAAACAGCCAAAGGGGCCACCAGATCCAAACGCCCCACTAGACAGAGTCTAAAAATTGCTCACATTTTACACTCGGCAGGACTGTCACTAATAGTACTCACCGAGGCCGAGATGCCGAGAGCGGTTCACCCTTGCGACTAAGCGCGGTCCGCCCCCTGGAGGTGGTACAGGGAGGGAACAGCACGAAGAGGCACAGGCTACCCCAATGGACTGTGGGTGACTTGCTTGAGGGGTCTTGGTAGAGAAGAGCCGCTGTGCAGGTACTGGTAGGCAGAGGTGCAAACTGAAACAACAGGTAGAAAGTCCAGAACCAGGCTGAGGGTCAAACACAGTAAACAGTGGTATTGAGCTACAGGGTATGCAGATTGGTATTTAGAGACACGAGTAGTTCAAATGCAGGCAGGGAGTCAGGCTAGGAGGTAGGAAACAGTCCAAGTAACAGGCCGAGGGTCAAACACAGGAGACTGGTGGAAATCTGATAAACAAGCCAAGGTCAGGTCCAGAAGAGAAGCAGAGAAATCCAATGGCAAATCCGGGTCACAACAGGTAGTCAAGCAAGGGTACAGGAGACAGGTTCAGGTAATACAGGAAGCTGAGACAAACCAGCAACTTGTTTGATTCTCTGAGCGCCTTTTATAGGCCGCCCAGAGAATCACATGAGAATCTAGTGTGCATGTGTGAGCACCGTAGCGCCGGACCGCGAATGCGCATGTTCCCCCGTTCTGCCGCGCATGCGCGAAAATACACGGCCGGAATAGAAAGAAGGCTTCTTCTGACAACCCCCGCACAAGGGACTATATGCGCTTTTCAGCATCACACAACATCTATGCCAGGATAGACCACATTTTTCTGCAAACGGCATCCAACCCATCAACCTTAACTTCCAAAATTACAGATAACCCTGTCAGATCACTCTATTGTGACATTAGTTACCCATCGGTCATTGGGGGCGAAAAGCCCATTTAAATGGAGACTCAACGAAGCCTTGCTAAGTGACCAAATACAGTGTACGATCTTAGAAAAGACCTTGAAAGACTACTTTCTTGAAACCGACAATGACTGTGTCACCCCCGCAACTCTATGGGCTGCTCACAAAGCAGTCATGAGATGGAAGCTTATTCGGCTTTCCTCCAAGCTAAAAAGGGAACAAAGAGCAGACCTACAGAGGTGCACTGAGGAATTCCACTCTCTAGCCAAGGCCCACAAGCAAAACCCCACCACTTCAACCACTTCAACCTTAGCACAGCTATCTATAGCTCGAACTAACCATAATCTAATCCTTTACCACAGCTGCAGAGAAACATTTCAGATTCGGCTCCAAACTTGCCACGAAACTGAGCCCCAGACAATGAACCTTAGCCTTCCCAAAAATTCAAACCCCAACTTGTGACTTAACTCAGAACACAGCGAAAATAATGGAAGCCTTCCTAAAGTTTTACTCAAATCTTTACGAAGCTGCTCCCCATTCTCTTCCGATATCAAGAAGGCTTTTATTACTGACCTTCCTATCCCTAAGATAGCTCAAGGCCACAGAGACCTTCTTGAATGCCCCTTCTCCTCAGAGGAGGTCTTGGAAACTATTAAGTTCCTCAAAATAGGATCTTCCCAGGGCCAAATGGATTCTCCACCGGCTACTACAAGAAGTTTGGCGCATGTATTGCACCCTATTTAACACGGTTCTTTAACTCTCTCAGGAATGGAGCCCCCTTAGGTAGAGACCTCAACATGGTGTATATTTCTGTTATCTCCAAACCAGGGAAAGACGCAGGCGAAGTTGGTAATTACCGTCCAATTTCACTTATCAATAATGATCTAAAGATTATGACAAAAGTCCTAGCAACCGGACTAGCGAGCTTCATAGCAACATACATCCACAAGGACCAGGGGGGTTCAATATGAACTGTCTAAGAAGGGTCTCGGGAAAGGCAATACCTGAATAACCTTAGATACCCCCTATTGAACTCGTGCTAGAAGCAACTATTTATTCGGATAAAAAGAAAAAAAAGGGTCGGCGATAAAGAAGGGCTTCATGAATCATTATATACATGGTTTTGGAATTCTTTATTAATTTTTGAGATCATATAATTATATCGTTTCAGGAAGGTGTGGAAGGTACATCAAGCTATCGCAAACAGACCTAACGCTGATGTCAAAGGAGTGATGTACAGTGAGCAGGAGCACAAATGCGCATTGTTTGCAGATGATCTGCTTCTATTTCTTACTTCCCCCTTAACGTCTACCCCCAGGAGTTTGGATTGGTATCGGGTTTGAAAGTTAATGTAACCAAATCAAGAGCCTTGAATGTTTCAGTCCCCCCAGAACTGTTCACACAACTGCAACATAACTTAGCTTTTACCTGGGCCTCTGATTCAAAACCATATCTGGGTATCAGGCTCCCTCATAATATGAGCAAGCTCTTCCAGGCCAATTATTCCCCTATGTTCCGTAAATAGCGAGGACTTAGTGGGGTGGTCAAAGGGCGAGCCACGTGGGATGACTACATAAAGTGACATACCTTGGCTGGGGGCGGGGCCTGAACATGGTGCCGAAAATGAGCGCCAGAGGATGATCTGAGGAATGGCGTGAGAACCGTGGTGTGAGAGGCTGTGGTGCCCCCACTTCGGATAGCACAGACCCCACTGACCCCTGCTGACCCCCCCTCATGCTGGATGTTGGCGTGTGGTGAAAAAACCCTGCATTGCTTTACCTATCAGTGGAAAGAGTGAGTGCTGTGCTGAGTGGCTGAGAGTAAAGCTGCAGCCCCCCCACTCCCCCCTGTCTGCACAGGGTGGCACTGACCGGCTGGGAGAGAGGGAGCCGAGCTGGGGAACCGTGCGAGGGGGGGTGACCCAGCAGATGGGTGTTCTGGAGCTCTCTGTCAGCATCTCAGGAGCCGAGTACATGGAGGAGAGTGGAGTGGTGTCTGAAGACGCTGAGGCTTATGCTGGTTGTGGAGGTGACGGAGGAGGAAAAGCAGTCAGGGCGAAAGAAAGCGGAATGCTGTGGGAACGGACTGCAATGCCTCGTACACACAATCTGACATTCTGACAACAAAATCCATGTTTTTCCGACAGATGTTGGCTCAAACTTGTCTTGCATACACACGGTCACACAAAGTTGGTTGGAAATTCTGAGCATCAAGAACGCGGTGACGTACAACACGTACGACGAGCCGAGAGAAATGAAGTTCAATAGCCAGTGCTGTTCTTCTGCTTGATTCCGAGCATGCGTGGCACTTTGTGCATCGGAATTGTGTACACATGATCGGAAATTACGCAAATGGATTTTGTTGTTGGAAAATTTAAGAAACAGATCTCAAATTTTGTGTGATGGAAATTCCGATGGAAACTGTCCAATAGAGCCTACACATGGTCGGAATTTCTGACAAAAGGCTCCCATCGAACATTTTCCGTCAGAAAATCCAACCGTGTGTACGGGGCATAAGGCGATACCAGAGCCGGCCTGTATGTTAACAAAGGAGGAAGAGAAGGAGAGAGCAGTGAGGGCTGTGCTGTGATAGACCTGGACCCTGAATAGAGGAGGGGAGCCCCAGAAGCCCAGATGACTAGGCAATTAGCCTAAAGCACAGCTTTGAACCCCTGGAGTGCGTTGTTTTTTTTTTTTTTCCTCTGGCGCCGCTGCTCTTTGCTGTGCTCCCTCTTTTTTCTTCACCCTCATCTTTTCTTTTTACCTCTCTACCCCCTCTCACCGAAGATATTGAAGGTGGGAGAGGAGAGGCAGAGGCATTCTACAGGTGCATAGTCACCTGAGAGGCTGGAAGGAAGGAAGCAAGCGGAGAAGAAGGGGTGAGTGACAACTTACACATAAAGTGACAAGCTTAATGCTGTGCTCAAGAATGAACTGCCTATGCAACAGCCTTTGCCTTGTTATGAAAATGCCTATGATTTGCTTATATAACTGCCTCTGAACTGATTAGGAAAATAGAATATAAAGTGTCTATGAAATTTGCTTATGAATCGCATATGAAAACAGTATAGGTACGCAGTACGAAATTGCACAAGATTGGAAGGTGAAACAACATACGAATATACGAATTTTGTTTAAAACTGCTTATAAACTGGCTATAAAACTGCTCAGGATTTACCCATGAAACCGCTTATGAACTGGCCATGAAACTGTTGATGACAAGGAAGCAAGCAGAGAAGAAGGGGTGAGTGACAACTTACACCTAAAGTAACAAACTTAATGCTTTACTCAAGAATGAACTGCCTATAAAACAGCTTGTTATAAAAATGCATATGATCTGCTCACGAAATCGCCTCTGAATTGCTTAGGAAAATAATATATGAACTGCTCATGAAATTGCTTATAAGTCGCATATGAAAATAGCACAGGTATGCAGTAGGAAGTTGCACAAGATTGGTGTAATGTAAGTGAAATAATATACGAATATACAAATTTTTGTGTGAAATTGCTTATAAACTGGCTATAAACCTGCTTATGAATTATCCATAAAACTGCTCATGAACTGTTTATGAAACTGTTGAGGATCTGTCTGTGAACTGTCTAAGAACTGTCTAGGATTGGTCTGGGATAAGGTATTATCTGAATAGTCCTATTTTTCTCCCTATTAAATTGTGTGAATAGTGGCTTTACATCCATCCAAAGTAATATCTGAACGGCATATGAAGCAGTCTTATGAAGCTTATATGAAATTACGTATAAACTACGGACGAAATCACAGACGAGTTATCTATGAAACCAATCATGAACTGTATTTGAAACTGTGTATAAAGGGCATATGAACTGCCTAAGAAGGGTCTCGGGAAAGGCAATACCTGAATAACCTTAGATACCCCCTATTGAACTCGTGCTAGAAGCAACTATTTATTCGGATAAAAAGAAAAAAAAAGGGTCGGCGATAAAGAAGGGCTTCATGAATCATTATATACATGATTTTGGAATTCTTTATTAATTTTTTAGATCATATAATTATATTGTTTCAGGAAGGTACATCAAGCTGAAAATCGACCTGGGGAAACGAAAAAGTACAAAGAAAAAAACCACGATGAGAGGCAGAGCTATAAAAGACAACGAACCAAAAACCCCAAAGGAAAATGGAAATACAAGTACAATAAAGAAATATCTGACAAAGGACAGGGGCCCAAAGAGTCCAGGACCAGATAAACAGCAAAAAGGAATAAAGACTTAAAAAAGACCCTGGAAAAAAGAAAGGCAAATCCTCAGGCCAATCCAGGGAAGATATTAGTACTGAAAGTGAACTAGAAACAGGTAAAATGGGAGAACAAGGAGCGGGTGCCCAAATGCCAACAAAATTGGAACTGACAGACTTGTTCATAAGACTAGAGAATTCTATCAAAACAGAAATCTCCACATTATGAGCAGATTTAGGTCAGTTGCTGGTGCGGCTAGAGGAAAAAATGGATAAACAAGCCCAAGAAGTAATAAAACTTAAAGAACAAGTTAAGGATATGCAATTAGAGCAGAGGAGAATGTTATATAAACTAGAAGATCAGGAGAACAAGAACAGAAGAAAGAATTTAAGGATCCGTGCTTTACCAAAAGAAAGAGGAGAAGATTTCGGAAAAATAATAAACAAAATATTTAATCCTCTCTTGGATAATATAGTGGAGAATGGCCTCAAGATAGAAAGAGTTCACAGGATTAGAAAACCTCAAAATATATCAGCAGATTTACCCCGAGACGTTATAGTGAGATTTCAACTATATGAAGAAAAAGCACAAATATGAGAGGGAAATGAGAGGCCAACCACCAATAAAATATGACTGAGCGGACCTTCTAGTATTTACAGACCTAGCGCCAGAAACGTTGGCTAGGCGAAGATCTCTCAAACCTTTACTTGAACAAATGCAGATAAAGAATATTAAGTATAGTTGGGGTTTTCCGGCATGTTTAACCACTTCAGCCCCAGAAGATTTGGCTGCTCAATAACCAGGCCATTTTTTTGCGATACGGCACTGCGTCGCTTTAACTGACATGTTACGACACGTAACTTGTACCCAAACAAAATTTACGTTCTTTTTTCCCACAAATAGAGCTTTCTTTTGGTGGTATTTGATCACCTCTGCAGTTTTTATTTTTTGCGCTATAAACAAAAGAAGAGCGACAATTTTGAAAAAAACACAATGTTATTTACGAAAGGAAATCCACTTTGCACTACAAGTGCACTTGGAAGTGCAGTCACTGTAAATCCGAGGGGGACATGCAAGGAAAATAAAAAACAGCATATTAGCTTGCACATGATTGGATGATAAAATCAGCAGAGCTTCCCCTCATTGCAGATCTACCCCTCAGATTTACAGCGACTGCACTTCCAAGTGCACTTGCAGTGCACTTGTAGTGCAAAGTGGATTTGCCTTTAGTAATTAACCCCCTATATCTTTTACTTTTTACAAAATATTCCCAATTTAAAAAAATAAAAATTACCTCAGTTTAGGCCGGTATGTATTCTTCTACATATTTGGTTAAAAAAATCAGAATAAGCGTATATTGATTGGTTTGCGCAAAAGTTATTGCATCTACAAAATAGGGGATAGATTTATGGCATTTTTATTTTTTATTTTTTACTAGTAATGGCAGTGATCAGCGATTTTTATCAGGACTGCGATATTGCTGCAGACAGATTGGACACTTTTAACACATTTTTGGGACCAGTGACAATTGTACAGCGATCAGTGCTATAAAAATGCACTGATTACTGTATAAATGTCACTGACAGGGAAGGGGTTAACACTAGGGGGAGATCAAGGGGTTAACTGTGTCCCCTAGGTGTGATTTAGCTGTGAGGGGATGGGACTGACTAGGAGGAGCGAGAGATCAGTGTTCATACTTAGTATGAACACACGATCTGTCCCCTCTCCCCTGAGAGAACCGGGATCTGAGTGTTTACACATTACACATAGGACGGAGGTTCGCCTTCCAGCAGAACAATAACCCCAAACACACTGCTAAAGCAACAATTGAGTGGTTTAAGGGGAAACATTTAAATGTGTTGGAATGGCCTGGTCAAAGCCCAGACCTCAATCCAATAGAAAATCTGTGGTCAGACTTAAAGATTGCTGTTCACAAGCACAAACCATCCAACTTGAAGGAGATGGAGCAGTTTTGCAAGGAGGAATGGGCAAAAATCCCAGTGGTAAAATGTGGCAAGCTCATAGAGACTTATCCAAAGCGACTTGGAGTTGTGATAGCTGCAAAAGGTGGCTCTACAAAGTATTGACTTTAGGGGTTGAATAGTTACGTTTTCTGTTATTTTGTCCTATTTGTTGTTTACTTCACAATAAAAAGAAAAAAACATCTTCAAAGTTGTGGACATGTTCTGTAAATTAAATTATGCAAATCTTCAAACAATCCATGTTAATTCCAGGTTGTGAGGCAACAAAACACGAAAAATGCCAATACTGTGAATACTTTTGCAAGGCACTGTATGGAGAAGAAAGCTTCTCCATTCACTCTAGAATTTATCTCTGGGAAGGGGGTCTCTTCTGCCCCTTTCATGGGAAGCAGTAAACTCACTAAGTTAGCTAGTTTGTGAAGAATGTTTATGAAAAATTACAGTTTTCAAGCTATTGTTTCTGATTGAAGCCCCTAGACATCACACCACTGTGACTGCCCTGTACCAAACAGCAACAGACCACCACAGGGTGTGAGTCGAGAGGGCAAGGGAGGACGGATAGGGGAAATGTGAGGGACAGGACACACTCACAGTTAGATCCCACGTGGGTGGTGTGATGGTCTCCCCTCGGGGCAGATGTATGTCTCTCCTGGCTTGCCCAGATAAACAAAATAAATCGGGGGTCCTCAAAACTCTCACTTGAGGGTGTGGGGAAATACCCAAAGATACAGAACTACACCTCCCTCACTCAAACTGTAACTGGGTTTTGTATTGTTCCAAATTATGTTTTATATTATAGATTGGTGACAATGTCAACTGTTTCATTTTTACATGTCTGTAACTGTTTTCCGCAAAGATCAAAGGCCATGTAGGCCAATGGAAAGCTTGTTTTCATATGTTATATTGCTTTCTTTAAAATTCAATAAACATATTGAACGATAAAAATAAAAGCAGGGTTAGGTTAAGAAATATCCCAAGCTTTGAACATTTCAGGTAGCACTGTTTAATCCATCACCTCAAAATGGAGAGTATGGCACAACTGCAAACCTACCAAGATATGGCTGTCCACCTAAACTGACAGGCCGGGCAAGGAGAGCATTAATAAGAACTAAAAAAAAAACTAACACTGCACATCACCCTGAACACACCATCTCCATCGTGAAACATGGTGGTGGCAGCATCATGTTGTGGGGTTGCTTTTCTAGCAGAAAGCCTGTTAGAGTCTGCAAAAGACTTGAGACTGGGGCAAAGGTTCACCATCCAGCAGAACAATGACCCTAAACATACAGCCAGAGCTACAAAGGAATGGTTTAGATCAAAGCATATTCATGTGTTAGAATGGCCCAAACCTAAATTGTAGAATCTGTGGCAAGACTTGAATAATGCTGTTTATAGATGCTCTCCATCCAATCTGACAAAGCTTGAGGTATTTTGCAAAGAATGGGCAAAAATTTCACTCTCTAGATGTGCAAAGCTGGTAGAGACATACCCAAAAAGACATGCAGCTGTAATTGCAGCGAAAGGTGGTTCTACAAAGTATTGACTCAGGGGGGCTGAATACAAATGCATGCCACACTTTTCAGATATTTATTTGTAAAAAAAATGGAAAAATCCCAATAAAATACATTTTACGTTTTGAAGACACTGTATAATGTTTTTTTTTATCTATACACAAATGTTATCCCTTTCATTTCTTTTTTTTTTTTTTTTACCTTTTTTTATTAAGTTTTCACAAAAGTACAAAAAAGTACAACAAGTGAAGCAAACATAAGCGCATGTTTCAGGTTGACAATGTATAAGGTTAACTGTTACATCATGAAGGTCTATTTTATTTTATACCTGTTATAGCACAATCTTAATAGCTGTAAAAATATTAGGCGTATTCCGAATCGTGTATGGTCCTTAAAAGAAAAAGAGGAGTGGAAATCAAAATAAAATTGAAAGGACTATAATATTAAGAGGTGGTGGTTGTGAGTTTAGAGTGTGGATGGTATTACGCCTGAGTTATCCCTTTGGTGTGAGATAGCCCACCTGGCTGTAGTTTTCTAGGCCGGAGCGTCTTTCCTCCCGCGCCCCAGCACCCCTATACGGGAACTAGCTGTGCCCGGGTGGAGGAGTTTGTGGGAATGTGAGTCAGTGGCGTAGTATTCCAGCCATGGAGTGTAAGCTGATGTTGAGGTGTCCCCTCAATGGATTGGGTATCCGTTCGAATTGTCTTTAAAGGTTTTTTAAGTTCTCAGGTTTCAGAAGTTGTAAGGATGTGGGGAAGGGGGTGAAGGGGGGAGGGTGGAGGACGGAGAGTAATGGTCCATTAAATGTTTATGTTTGGATTCAAGTCAGCGATTGTGTGTTTGTGTTTTCCTCTGGGCCAGAATGGGAGGGGGTGGCTGAGCTGGCCTGTATGTGGGACGATTTGAAATGAGCCCAGCAAGCCCAAATGTGCATGTATTTGGAAGGAGTATCTGATGTTTGGTGAATGAGGTTTTCCATTTCCGCCACTCTGTCAACCCTTTGAATCCATTCTGTTATGGTGGGAGGAGATGTGGATCTCCAGTGTACTGGGACACATAGGTTTCCCGCATTGATGAGGTGTAGAACTAGGGATTTCCGATATGTGTGTTGTGGGAGTGAGGTATGGTGGAGCAGATATTGTGCCGGAGTGAAATCTGGGGTGAATGTTGTGATCTGAGTAATTAACCGGTGGATTTCAGTCCAATAAGTTTGTATGATAGGGCATTCCCACCATATATGGAGTAGTGTGCCTCTCGATGAATTGCAACGCCAGCAAACGGGAGAGAGGTTATGCTGATACCTATGAATCTTGTCCGGGGTCCTATACCATTTTGTAAAGATTTTATACCTATTTTCTTGCGTTGATATATTGCGTGATCCTTTATGCATATGATAGAGAGCTTGTTGCCACTCCTCAGTGGAGAGGTCTATGTTCAATTCCTGTTCCCACCTTCTAATTAGGTCATCTGTTTTAATTTCTTCTGGTGAGAATAGGAGTTTATATATTGATGAGATAAGGTGTCTTTGGGGTTCAGAATTGTTACATATGAGTTCAAAAGGCGTAAGTTCTCTGTGTAAGTCTATCGTGGGTTTGAGGCTGTAGAAGAAGTGACGTATTTGTAAGTATTTGTGGAAGGGAATGTGGTAGTCTGGAAATGTCGAAGGGCTTGGAACGTCAAGAAATTTCCGTTGTGGCACATTTGGTGTAACTTGAGTCGTGGTCTGTTGGGATCTGTTGTATGGTAGTGTGTGTGCACTCCTGGGGTAAACTCCGGATTATTTTCCAGAGGTGTCATGGGACCTGGAAAGGGTTTCAATTTGAGTGATTTGCAGGCCGCTTTGAAATTTGTTAACGTGGAGTTAATAAGTGGATGTAGTTTGGCTTGCATTGGCACTGTTTTTTGGTTGATCCACGGTAATAGTTGTATCGGTATCAAGATGAAGGCGTTTTCGATATGTACCCAATCTTTGAGTGTATTGTTAGTATGCCAGTCCACAATCCTGGCCAGGTGGCATACCCAATAGTATTTTTGTATGTCTGGCATGTTTATTCCCCCCTGGGACTTGGGGTGGTCAATCTTTGCCAATTTAATCTAGGTTGTTTGGAGGACCATAGAAAATTTCTACAGAGCCTTTTGAGGGTTGAGAAAAAGGGAGGTGGAATTTGAATGGGAATAGTTTGAAATAGATACAGCAGTCTGGGTAGCACATTCATTTGTAGGACTGCTGCCCTTCCAAACCATGAAAATGGCCCCGAGGTCCATTTTTGTAGGTCTGTTCGGATAGTATTTAGGATAGGTAGGAAGTTCAACCTATAGATCTCTGTCAGTTTGGTGGGTATTTTAATGCCTAGATATGTGAGGGCCAGGGTTTCCCAGCTAAAGGGGAAATTTTGTTTGCATTGGTTGACCATTACAGTGGGTAAAGATACGTTAAGGGCTTTAGATTTGGATAGATTGATCTGCAAGTTGGATAGGGATTTGAATAAAGCAAAGTCCATGAGGAGGTTGGGTATAGTAATGATTGGGTCTGTCAGAAATAGAAGGATATCGTCCACATAGGCCGCAATTTTAAATTGTTTGTGGTCTATTTCTACACCTTTAATGTTCGGGTTTTCCTTAAGTTTGCGGAGTAGTGGTTCCATTGTGAGGATGAAGATTAAGGGGGACAGGGGGCAGCCCTGTCGTGTTCCGTTGGAGACGGAGAAGGCGTCCGACAGGTGTCCATTCACTCTTATTTTGGCAGTGGGTGAGGAATATAAAGCCATAATCATCTGGATTAGATGAGGAGGAAGGCCTATAGAGTGTAATGTAGCCTCCATATAGTCCCAAGCAACCCTGTCGAATGCCTTCTCCGCATCCAAGGACAAGAAAAAGCCGTTAGTGTCACTGGTGGTCATCCAGTGATGAATGTCCAGGGCTTTAGTGGTGTTGTCTCGGGCCTCCCTACCCGGGACAAAACCGACTTGATCTGTGGATATTAGTTTGGGGAGTAGCGGTAGCAAACGGTTGGCAATAGCTTTGGCATATACTTTGATGTCTACATTAAGGAGGGAAATTGGCCGATAGTTGGAGACCACAGTTGCATCCTTGCCTGGTTTAGGGATCAGCGTGATGTGTGTTTCTAATGCTTCCTTGGACGTTATACTATGGGGTGAGAGATTGTTCAGTGCTTTGACTAGGGGGGGTGTGAGTATGTCTGAGAAGGAATTGTACTACGCGACAGTGAGTCCGTCAGGGCCTGGACTTTTGCCTGGTTTCATTTGTTTTAGGGCTAGTGTGATTTCATCTGGGGTCAGTGGAGAGTTTAGGGCGTCGGATTCTTCTGTCGTGAGGGGTGTAGGGGCGTATTGAGAGAGGAATGATCGGATTGTTTCCCGTCTATCTTCTAGGGTATCGGTCTGTTGAGTGGAGTGTAAATTATAGAGGTCCGTAAAGTAGGTCACAAATTGTTTCGCCATGTCTCCAGAAGTAACATAGGGTTTGCCTGAAGGGTCTTTGATAGTATGTATGGTGTGGGCCGCACGTTTAGCTTGTATGGCTCTCGCTAGGAGCTTTCCCGATTTGTTGCCATATTCGTAGAAGTATTTTTGCTGTAACGTGTATTTGCGCTTAAGTCTAGAGTGTAATTCGTTCAGTAGTTCGGTTCTAGCTTGTGTTAGTTCTGTAAGTGCTTCAGAAGCCTGAGATTTTTTATGTTTTTGTTCTAGTTTAGAGATGCGTGTAGTCAGTTCTTCCAGTTTGGCTTTTCTGAGTCTATTTCGATGTGCTGTTATCGAAATGAATGTGCCCCTTATAACGCATTTATGTGCGGCCCAAACCACATCCGGTGAGGTATCAACTAGTCCGTTGTCTGTGAAGTAGTTTGTAAGGTGTTGGGAAGTCTTGTGTAGGATGTCAGGATCGGTAAGTAGGGAGTTGTCAAATCGCCATATATGAGGACGCACCGACTTATTGGGAATGTGAAGGGTCAACGTAATCGGGTTATGGTCTGACAAAACCATTGGTTCTATAGTGGTGTTTTTAATCAATGGCAGATCTTCTTGAGATATAAAAAAATAGTTGATTCTTGAGTATTTAGCGTGTGGTGTAGAGAAGAATGTGTAGTCCTTTTCTTTAGGATTCATGGTGCGCCAGGTATCATGTACTAGAAGGTCACTAAGTTGTGTTTTTATGGCACGAAGAGCCCTGTAAGTGATAGAAGAATGGCCATTAGAGGTGTCGAGAGCGGGGTTGAGGGGTACGTTGAAATCGCCTCCGATTATCAGCGTGCCCGAACTAAAGGCCGTGAGTAACTGTAATGTTTCGCGGAAAAAGGAAACTTGGTGTGTGTTCGGGGTGTATAAATTGGCGACCGTGATTTTTTTCCCATGCAAGGAACCTTTTATGAAGATGAATCGTCCTTGTGGATCATTTTGTGTGTCTGAAACTATGAATGGGCAGTCTTTCGCGATGAGAATGCAAACTCCTTTAGATTTTGCTTCATTGTTGGTTGCATTGTATATTGTCGGGAATTGTTTGTTGCACAGTTTGGGGGTGACATCGGTTCTAAAATGTGTTTCCTGAATCAGAGCTATGTGTGTTTTGGACCTATGTAGTGAAGCGAGTAGTAAAGAGCGTTTTTCGGGCGTATTTAGGCCACGAATATTGATAGATTTGAGATTTAGGGATGGGTGTGCTTCCGTCTCGTTGTTTGGGGTCTGGGTGGTGTCCATAACTTCCGTCAGTGAAAAAAAAAAAAAAAAAAAGGGGGGGGGGGAGTTATAAAAGGATGGGTAGGGGGGAGGAGGGTGTGATCTGATTAGAGTTTTTCCTAATCCTAAATGGGACCAGTTAATGTCTTATTCCTAAGAACCATGTAGGGCAACCGATGAGTCCACCGGGATAATCAGCTATCCCGCTTTCTCACGTTGAATAAGAGAATCGGTAATGTACAGTTCAGGCGCAGTGCACAACCCGTTAGAAACAGGCTGGTACACTACACCGAATCTGTGTGGGGGTTGGAATGAGCTCGACACGAGAGAGTTGGCAGAGGAGTAGGAAGAATGAGTATCCTGCCACCCCACGGCCATTGGGCAGGGTGTGGATGGTTGGAGGAGTGTAGAAATAGTCAGTATCGTGTGTGTGTACCACTGATGCTAATGAAAGTGTGCATGGAATACACAGATATATAAAGATCAAATAATATCTAAGAACATCTATGACATCAGTAACCACTCATAGACATATGAACAGAACAGATATGGTCATCAGTGACAAAGTCTGCGGGAAACCAAATTGAACTCCTGGGGTCGCACCCATACCAGTGGGAGATTGTACTGGCGAATTTTAGGGAGCGAACCGCGGAGTATCACGCAGGTTTGCAAGCACTGAGAGTGTTGAGAAAATCTGCAATTCGAGCAATCAGTACTACTTTTTAAGCTCGGAAAAACGGTTAGTAACCCTGAACTGCCTGTACATCGTCCATGCTGAACACATAAGCTCAATATAAGGTAGAGGATAAGTGTACCTATATGTAAGGATCCGAAGTGTCAAGTTGTGCCTGACATTGGACACTTTTGAGTGTCAACCTGTTCAATTTCATATATTCCCTCCCTCCCCATACCCCACAGGGTGGGATAAGTTAAGACCCAGTGCTCCTACATATTAATTACATGTCTTAAGAGTTCTACCGTGTCTTAGGGTCCATTCTGGTGATGAGACATCAAGTACCTCTAGAGGCCCAGTGTTCTCCTCGCTGATAGGCTTCAGGGTACTTGCAGATCCTGTCATGCAGACGGGGTGAGAGGAATGTCCCGTCTGAAGTCTGGTCGGCATCAGGGCCCCAGGGTGCTGCGGCTTCGTTGGAGTTCTTTGTGAAGAGTGTGATGATTGCTACTGCTGGCGGTCGTCTTGTCTCTTCCGTCCGTGAAGAGCTGGTCTACTGTGCAGTCAAGATGACGTAGCATGGTGTCAGGTGACAGTTGCCGACGTTGGTCGTGGGGAGCGTTGTGGAAGCTCCGTCGTCCTCCTGTTCAATCGTGGTGTCTTCGGTTGCAGTACTGATGGCAGGTAAGTGAGATGGGCTGTGACTTAGGCCGCGTTGTGTGTTAACTCTCATCACTGTGGTAACGGGTATGGTAGCTTCCATCAGAAGGAGCGCAGTTAGATTTCCGTATCCTGTGGGAGAGCCACCTCTTATTTCCGGATCGCACTGCATCATGGTAATTGTAGTTTGTTGCTTGTGCTGAGGGGTGCCAACCAAATAGGTACATTATCCAGAGTTTCTGTCAAATCCCCACAATAAACTTGTGCATATAAATGTCGTATGCATACTCCGTACAATCCGCTTGATGAGAACAGCATCGAGGGTGACTTGCAGATGAGAGTTTTTGCAAAGATGGCAAACGTTTGGTCTAATTAACTGTAACGGTGAACATAAAAAGCCCAACGCGGCATAACTGAGACAGAGGGTTACAGTAAATTAAAGTATTACTCTGTGATTTTAGCGATCTCTTCTGGCTCTCCTTGAGGTGGGTGAGACAGCAGTGCCGAAGTCACGGTGCTGGGAACGGCGGTTGCCATTATATGCTGAGGTAGAGGGTGACCTTCTCCTCCTGTGTCCTGCATTCATGGCTTCCATAGGCAGTTCATGTTGCTGTTCTCTTCGCACGGCAGAGCGACGGAAGTCAGCGTACCAGTTGGGTACCTCCACATTAGGGATATCAAGGGCCTCACAGAAAAAGGGAAGGTCCTCAGGCACTTTGAGGAAAGCAGTGCGACCGTGCGAAGTGGCAGCCAGACAGAAGGGAAACTTCCACTTATAGTTGATGCCTTTGGCGCGAAGGGTATCTAGTAGGGGTTTCAGGTCTCTGCGATGTTGTAGAGTTATACCTGACAGATCCTGGAATATCTGAATAGGTTTACCCTCGTGTATGAGTTGTGGAATGCCTCTAGCCTGTCTGAGAATATCCTCTTTGATCTTGTAGTCAGTCAAACAGCAAATTATATCCCTAGGCGGGTCGGTGTCCCTTCCTTTGGGACGCAGTGCACGGTGAATTCTTTCAAATTCCACAGGTGTCTGAAGGGGCCTATGTAAAATGCCGTTGAATAGGCTTTGTACAGATGGAGTTATTTGCTCTCCTTCAATCGACTCCGGGAGCCCCCGGACCCTCAGGTTGCGTCTCCTACCCCGATTGTCAAGGTCCTCGAGGTGTCTCTGCATATCCCTCATCTGCAGGGTATGTGCATCGACCTGGCGAGTGGTTTTGCGTAATTGAAGATTTTGTTGATCAGCCATGTGTTCCGCCGCTGTGACCCTGTCAGACAGGGTGCGGAATTCCAGGCGTAGCTCCGATATGGCAGCCGACAGTGTGTCTTTTATATCAGCTGCTATCATCCTGAGGTCGTTTATGTTCAGTTGGTGGTGAGGTTGGGGTTGTTCCTCCGTGATAAGTTCTCCTGGTAAGCTGGCCGGATGAGCGGGAGACGGCGCTCCCTGTTGAGAAGACGATGCGGCCTGTGAATTCCTGTGGCGGGAGGACGCCATGTTGCTTCTGCCCGTTCGGAACATTTCGGGTATATTGTGTTCCGTGTGCTCCGGGTGTCCCCTTGGTGAACGGGAACGTGAGGCGGAGGTGTTCCTGGAAGCTGTCCCCATATTTTGAAGTGGGTTTCGTTCTGTTTAGCCTCCTTTAAGGTAAGGTCAGGTCGTGAGGTGGCAGGAGCTGAGGAGCTAAGCAGCCATCTTCGTGTCAGGTCAGACCACGCCCCCCCTTTCATTTCTATTTTAAACTGAAAGGGTTGTTTCACAAGGTGATTGCTTACAATCACTTTAGGTATGCATGGGCATAATCTTTTTTGGAGGGAACATTAGGTATGCAGGGTCATAGCTTGGGCAAATTATACATTCCTGGACAGATGGCCATCCCCATTGCATACCTAAAGAGAGTATTCCTTAAAGTGGGATTAGTGATAACCAAAGAGATTCAAATGACCCGCTCTAGATAATTACTTTGGCCCCATAAAGCCTGTGATAAGGTAATGAATTTAATTGTTTTCCCTTCTTGCATACAGTATTAGAACTGGTAAATAATAGAACATTCGCTATGACATGTCCAGTACATCAAAACATGCCTTGACTGCAAAGTCATCTGATAAATCAGTCACTAAAAACCTGAACCCTTTTTCCCATATATACTTACAGTATACCTATATCAAACCAAGATCTAATACCTCTAACCTTGTAACTTGATTAAACATATATGTATACAAATATATATTTATAGTTGCTAATGGAGATTACACAAAAACCCCTCATAAGGCAACACTGGTCATTATTACAGGAAGCTCCTGCACAGAGGCAAAGTTTCACACTGCATTATTATTTTCTCATAATTCTACAGCCAACATTATGTGTTGGAATGTTTGGTGTCTACAGTATGTAGCATAGATGCTACCCTACTCCAGTATGTTGTTTGCATTTATGAAGTTAATATATGACTTTAATAGGGTTTGCGTTTTCATTTACATGTTATTATAGATACTATAAGTATTGTGTACGTTATATTTATATTTTGTTGTATTTAGAGAAAAACGTCTTCCCTGTTTATGTCTATCATCTTTTTTCATGATAATACTAAACAAGCCCCAGGGACAGATAGCTATTCAATACTGTTTACTCCTGTTTTCTCACTATGTTCGTTATTTAAAACTCAGTGTTTATGCCAACTTATATTCGATTTTGGATATTGTTAAAGTTTGGTTTTATTTTCCCTATGCAGGCCACAAGATTTTATTCTGGTTTTTAAACTGATCAACTTGGTAAAGTTTATAGCCTAAATAACTTTTAAAGGTGAAAGACTTCAATGTGCCAAGTGCCGCACTGATAACAAGGATTCTTTCTCTTAATCTCTCACTTTCCCTCTGTGAAGGGAGTTTGGATGAGTTATTTTACCTTAAGTGTCATGTATATCAGGGGTCCCCAGGCCTGGCACTGGTCCATGGCCTGTTGATGACCGGGCTGCACAGCAGGAGATGAGTGGCAACCACGGTCCGCACAGGTTGCCGCTCACCTCCTGCTGTGCGACCATGTCCTCTCCTGGCTCCTCTTTACATTACAGTGCCCCCTTTACATTACAGCACCCCCTTGACAGTGCAGCCCCCCTTTACATTACAGTGCCCCCTTTGCAGAGCAGTCCCCATTACATTAATGTAAACGGAACTGCACAGTAAAGGGGCACTGTAATGTAAAGGGTGGGCTGTGATGTAAAGGAGAACTGAGGACACTGATATAAAGGGGGACTGTGTGGTAAAGGGGAGCCGAGGACAGACTCTGTGAATATCCCCTCCTATACCCCCCCCCCCCAAGGTTTACTGTATTTGGTCATAGCTGTATAACTAAGAGCACCAGACTTTCAAAAAAGCATAACTTTCAAACAATCAATATGAAAAATTGCTTACTAAGGATCAAGAACCTATTTCACACCATCACACCCAAGAGATACAATCACAAGACCACAAAAGTTCTAATTCTACAGCATCTCTTTGCTGCATCCTACCTTTCGATAGGTAGATACGGCCATCCCATAACACCACAAAATATCAATCTTTCTTATACAGCCTTATCGCCCCACAATCATATCAAACAGGAATCTCAGAACCCAGCTGAGCTGTCCCTAGATTGTAGAATAACCTTTACACTGTATTGTGAACCACAGTTTTATGAGTGAGAACACTGATGTAAAGTGTATAGGAAATCAAAATGGTTTTCTTAATTTTCAATAGAGTGGGGAGGGGGTTAAAACCCTGTTGGGTTTTACTGCTGTATGGAGCTCTGATAGAGAGATTTCCCCTTATTACCTGTCTAGCTGACATTTTACCAATAAGAAAGTGATAGAAACTCTACAAAAGCAATACATACAGAATTATTTTTTTTTAGTAAATATTTTTGGTTTGACATATTTTTTTTAAGGCCTGCTCTCTTATACACATAAAAAACGTATTCTACAATAAATTGTCATTCTCATGTATACAATAAACATGGCTAACCATGTATTTATAAGCAGCAAGCACAGTTTCTTGTTAGACATTTTGAGTAAAAAGATAAAACACAGTGACAGGTGCAAGTTAAGCATGAAGAGATGTATTCAGAACTCTTACCCTCAGAACAAGAACACTATTAGTTCTTGGCTCTTTAGCAAACACAGGGATTAGAGGCATCTCGCTGATCATAGTATGAGTTGACAAACATTCACTGTTCAAACACAATATTCTCTTGGGATATGAAAGGGATTCTTCACAGCAGTCAGCCACATCTGGAGCACTTGTGTAACATACACAACCCAAGATAATGAGTGGAGCTTTATAATGAAAATAATAAAAGGTGTATAAGGAACAATAATAGAAGAAAGTTCAAGAGGATGAAATAGGTAAAAAATTATGTTTAAGGTGTTAACGATGAAGTGGAGCAATACTGTGTATAGTACTGCCAATGGTTTCAATTGTGGAAGCTGTAACGCATGGCAAACACTGAGTGGAAACACCCAAAGTGGAGTAAACATTCCTTTCACAGTCTGTGGGATGTTGAAAACTGCTGACAACTAGGTAAATTGAAAGCGAACCAAATAAAAATGACATATTGATCAACTGCGCTACTGTACTTGTAACATTTTCTTTTATTCATAAAACTTCAGTCGCTTGTATTATTATTTTGCATCAAGGTGAAATGTATGAATGAATGCAAAAGGTTCAATAACAACTCCTAAAATGAGGAACACTAGAATTGCAGTATACCACACTGTGATATTATTGTTTAGATACAACTTTATTCTAGTACAAAATCAGTTGGAAGACTGTACACAAAGCAAAACAGCTTCAGAGCATAACCCTTGGCCCTCCATTAGAGTTTAAAATCTCTTAAAATAAAATAGTTTTGCCATTTTTTAGCCTTGATGAAGGGGTTCTTCAATTCTAGATTCTTCCATTTAAGTCAGATGCCAATAGCTAATCACAATAGTACACACTGAATGAATGGATTTCATTCAGAAAAAAAATAGTTGTTTCTAACAGTGATATTCACTGTTATAAGCAGTCATAGTATGTACAAAAAGCCCTGATCACCTCCACAGAGTAGTACAGTGTTACTATATAAAATACAAACATAAAAAATGTTTTTTTATTTTTCCATACTGTCACCAGTGTCCCTGATCACCGCCCCACCAGTTATATAATGACATTGTACTGCAGTTGTGACAATTGTGAAAAAAGCTATTTTTAAAAGATGTCTTAATTTTCAAAAAAAAGTGACAAAAAAAAAAATACAACTTCAAAAGACTTGCCATGCTTCTTACGAAATACCTCAGACTGTCTACTTTCCAAAAAGGGGTCATTGGGGATATTTGTACTGTCTTGCCCTTTTCAGGGCTCAAGAAATGACATAGGCCGTCAGCACATCAGGAATGAATAATTTTCAGCTGTATATACCGTATTTATCGGCGTATAACACGCGCCGGCGTATAACACGCACCCAAGTTAAGGAGGGAATTTTAAGGAAAAAAACTTTTAGGAGTAAAGTTTAAGGAAGAAAAACTTACATTAAAATGCCCATCAATGCAGCGTTATCAGTGTCCATCTGCAGCCTTGTCAGTGTCAGTGCAGCCTTGCCCCAGTGTCCATTGCAGCCTTGTCAGTGCAGCCTTGTCAGTGCAGCTTTGCCCCAGTGCAGAATTGTCAGTGCAGCCTTGCCCCAGTGTCCATTGCAGCCTTGTCAGTGCAGCTTTGCCCCAGTGCAGCCTTGTCAGTGCAGCCATGTCAGTGCAGCCATGTCAGTGCAGCCTTGTCAGTGCAGCAATGTCAGTGCAGCCATGTCAGTGCAGCTTTTCTCCAGTGCAGCCTTGCCCCAGTGCAGCTTTGCCCCCATGCAGCCTTGCCCCAGTGCAGCCTTGCCCCCCCGTGCAGCCTTGCCCCCGTGCAGCTTTGTGGGATCGCCGCGATCCCTGCCGTCATACACAGCCCTGTGTAAATTTAAATATGGCACCGAGACTGCAGGGACTCGGCGGAGCGCTGATACACATAGCCGAGAGTCCTCGGGTTTTCTCGGCGCCGCTTACAGTTCCGCCCTATGGGCGGGACTGTAAGCGGTGCCGAGAAAACCCGAGGACTCTCGGCTATGTGTAGCTCCGCTCCGCCGAGTCCCTGCAGTCTCGGCGCTGTATTTGAATTTCCACACGGCTGTGTATGTCGGTGGCGATCGCGGCAATTGCCGCGATCGCTCCGATCACACACAATTGGGGGGGGATCGGCCTATAACACGCACCCACGATTTTCCCCTGATTTGCGTGTTATATGCCGATAAATACGGTACCATCGTTTGTGGACTCTAAAATTTTCCTACAGACTAAATAATATAGACTGATTTGGGTTATTTTCACCAAAGAAATGTAGTATACAAAGTGACGCTTTTTTTACCTTCAAAATTTTTGGTCTTTTTTCGTTTAAAAAAACGATTTTTAAAAATCTCAGTGGTGATTAAATATCACCAAAAGAAAGCTCTATTTGTGTGAAAAAAAGATAAAAATGTTATTTGTGTACAGTGTTTCATGACCTCACAATTATCATTCAAAGTGTGACAGCGCTGAAAGCTGAAAAGTGGCCTGGGCAGGAAGGGGGTAAAACTATATAAACATAGAGGCCTTATCGAATGTAGAGATTGTAGTTATATCTCACAATATTTGTGCAACTGTTCATGAAATGTATTCTTTCAGTTAAAAATACACTAAAATGAGTTATTGCACACAAACACAATTTAATCCCTAAGTAGTTTTTCTTTGAAAAGTAAAAGAGGAGCCAGTGTTGAGTGAAAAGATACCAAATATGTCACGTCTCAAAACTGCATGCACCTGTGAACTTACAAAAAATTGTGAAACTTAAAATTATTATTATTATGCAGGATTTATATAGCGTAAATATAAAGGGGGGCAGTACGATTACAATACAATAAAATACTATAACACTGGTCTACAAATTTTGGGAAATGATCGACCTCCGAGATAAAATGTGCTAATTCTTACATATTTTGATTAGATGTATTAAAAAACAGGTGATAAAGGTGCTAGTTGTCTAAAGTTTTCAAGATATTTCACAATAAAAATTTATACACAGGCAAATATATTTGCCTACAATGGAGGGAGGTGTCTGATGATCATGATGCCTCATAACCTCAACAAAGTACCGTAGAACAATGGAAATGATACCACATGGAAGTGTATACATTTATCTTCACTTTGAAACTATAGATTATTACCTTACTGTAATTTATTGTTCTTTTATTGCAGGGCACATTTGTCTTGGTCAGATCTATGCATCATATAGTTACCTCTGGTGGTTTGTGAAAGTGTCATTGTCTAACATTTCCAAGGAACAGTTGCGTAATATTTTCCCTCAGAAGCCAAAATGCCTTAAACTGTAAACAACGCAGATAACTTCTGCTACATTTATGGCGACGTTACATTTGGTATCTCAAAAGTGCAGTATGATGGCAGTGGTATAAAAGGCATACCACCTATATTTTGGATGCAAAATAGGGGATCGGGACAAAAGTTAGGCCCCTTATTAGGCTAAACAAGAAGAAAAAGCCTTTCACGGTCGCAATGGTGTGGAGGGAGCATGAAAATGTTACATGAAAAACCAATACATGGAAAGTTATGTTTTTGGTATCAATAAAAAGATACATTTATATTGATTGGTGTGGCACCATTCTCATTGCTATATCACATTTTGCAGAAACATTTTACATCCCCCTCGTAATTTTGAATTATTTTAATGCAATTTTGAACTGAAGCTGTATCTTAGTACTGGAGCCAATTAATACTCAGGACTTAGTTTTCCTTTATTAGTGACCCAATTCTGGTAAAACTTAACTACTTTCATTTCCGAGGCTTTCACCTTGAAGACCTATGTAATAGGAGGGCCATGCTCATGGAGCTTACAATCTAAAATGATCAATAGATATCTTTACAGCTTATCAGTTTAAAGTTAACCATAAATGAGGGACCTATAAAAAGTGCTCTCACTTGCTGTGTGGTGATGTATCATATGTGCGGTGCAATCATGTACATCTATAGCACATTACCCAAGATCCCTTTCCCTACACACAGTGCTTGGACAGGGTAATTGGAGTCAAGGAAACAGAATTATTTTGCTTAGAAAGAAACCAGTGTATGCACATAGAGGGGGATATATTGTAAATAGTGGGGATATGAGGAGTTAAGTAGTCTAGCAGGCATAGTTGACAGTGAGATGGAATTTTAGTGCTGTTGCAAACTCCCTGTGTTCTAAGTCCAAACAGGAAGTTAGTAGTTCACTGAATTTCTAGCAAATAAATACTTGCAGCATTTTTAAAAGGATAAAACACAGGGAAACTGCATGCATCGGAGAGATGTACGTGTTGTGCTTTTTAATGCTACCCTGACTTTATGACCGTTTTCACACACACACACACACACACACACACACACACACACACACACACACACACACACACACACACACACACACACACTCTTAAACATATTATCACTGGGAAAATATAAGTTCCTGTTCACATTAATCTTTTATGCTTCCAGACTTGATTAGGAAAAGAATGCACCTAAATACCTAGAGGGCAGACAATGAAATTTTGCTGCTCTCTGTTAAAGGCTTTCCAAATATTCCAGGTATGACCTAAAGTAATGCACACACCCATCTTCTCTGATCATCATCAGGATAAACTTTATTGCTAAAATTCCTAAATGGAAAAATGAAGTAACAGTGACGAATAAGAATTCAAAGAAATCCTCCTTAACCTGAATGTGCTTGAGGACATTCTGTTTTTCTTTCTTTTTGTGGAATAGTGCCTCATAGTATTTACTAATATGGTTCTTGCTTATTGTACATTTTACATAAATAGGTTAGTTTTCTTCGCCATTAGATTGCACTGTTGTTGGTGGCTCCTGAACAGTCGCTGCTTGATCTTTTTATTGAGTGGGGCGTGGTGGGGATCACTATGGGCCTGAGGCACAATATTATGTCCTATAGCTTTGCATGTTACTGTTGCCATGGTTGATATCTTTTGTCTTTCTATTGGTCCATCTTAACCTTTATGATTGGTTCTGGTAGGAGCATACTGGGTGTGGCTGAGAGGTGTGTCTGTTAATGCACTTCCTGCCAGGCTCCGATTCAGTTCCTGTTTTGGCCCCATGTTGTAAATGTGCCTTTTCAAGGGAAGTGGAGTTACCATGGTGATAGATAGACTGTAATTTTAATTGGAGCTTTACACGGTGGTCTGTTTTAGTGCTCTGATAATGCTTATACCTTTGGTATAGTGTTTTTACTGCAGTGATATGTTGAGCACCTACAGTACATCTGATGTACTGATCAGGTTATATGCACATTAAGTAGGATTGGCAGATGTGTTGGCATTTGTATGTGTTTCTATGCACTGGTTGTCTGGTTACTATCATTGCTGTCTGAGGAAGAGGCCCCTAGTGGCCTTGAAAAGTTGCTGCTTTCTATTGGTGAATTTAAAGTGCCCTGTCTATTTATCTAAACATGGTACATGGTGTGCTGGTGATATCTTGATTTTTTTATACAGTGGCTACTAAGGGGCTTTCTTAATTTACTTGTTGAAACTTGTTGGACAGGGCTAATTACATAACTTTTAAGAGGAATAAAAATTCCAATTAGGAGTTTGTTTTTGAGCTATGTACCTCTTCTCTTTTCTATACAATGGGAGCATGTCTTCCTTCAAAGGAACTATGTAATGAAGGTATAGTGTAGGTGGACATTGTTCTGGTCCTATACTGCTAAATTTCTGATCACAACAAAAAGATGGCAGTTCTTAGTGCTGTTTGTATCTGGCAGTCTTTATCAAGCCCTAACATAAGTCTCTCATGCCATCTTATCGTGATTCTAATAACATCCACTAGTCAAGCCCTGAGGAAGACTAAGCCCTCTCCCCCAAAATATGTTGGCTTTATTTCATGCTCTTAAACAATAAACATTTCAGAAAGTGCTCTTGGTGATATAAATGTTTGTACTACGCACTTCTCAATACCGACACCAAAGTTTGACATGTGATCTTTAATTCACAGCCTGGCTACATCTTCCCTATGCTGTATGAGAAAGAGGAAATTACAACACACAATGAGAGAATAACTGGACCTTGCAGGACAGAAGGGAGCAGAGTATTTGTTCACTGATTGAGAAATTGTGAGTGGTTTATGAGCTGATAAGGTGATTTTAGTTTGTTAATTTTATTCTGTTTATTTTTATTTTATCACTCCTTATTATTTTTTGTTTTTGTTTCTCCTTTTCTTTTTTTCTCCTTTTTTCCTTTTTTCTTTTTACCTCTTTCTGGCTTTTGTTTATTTCCCCCTGGGATGTTTGGTCACGCTGATTCTTTTGTTTTGTTTTGGCGGCTTCCTGCTTCCACATTGGCGCCATGCCATTGCCAATGACTATGCATGCACGGGGCATTGCTCTGTCCGACCACACATGCGTCCAAGCAAGGAGGTAATTCTTTCTGCGGTTATTGGCTGCCTTACAATCTTCCTTTTCTGGTGTCTATTGCTGGATTTCATTCTACTATAGTTTATTTTTATTTTTTATTGATGGGTAACTATTTATCTACTTATTTAAACTGAAACTTGGGCTTTTAATTTTGTGTGTACCTCCCTGTGTATTACATTTCTGCACTTTTTTCACCTGGTTTCAGTTCTTTGGCCTACTTTGGTAAGTCTGTGCCTTATGCAAGTCATTTGTTTTTGTAGTGCCTGCACTCCAGCTATGTCTGCTGTTTTATCCATAGTTGTTCTCCTGAGCCTGTGGGTGGGCTACTTCCCTCGTTTTCACAGTCCCCAGGCTAGACTCTACCTCCTGTGGGCCTATGTTGCTTTGCTTTGTTTTTTTTTGTTTTGTTTTCAATTTTACAGATTTATTTACAGACACCCTACCAGCAACATCAAACTCCTGATAAAGTGAGCTCTGTTTCACAAAACGCATTGAGATCATGATGTTTTATATCTTGCCGTGTTAGTTTGTACTCCAGCATGAAGTAATATGTTATTGTGTATTTTGGGACAATATATGTGATACCTTGTTATTGTGCGCTTCTCTATTTCTAACATTTTTATTAGATATTTGTAATCAAGAATATGATCTTTTATATCTTATGTTTCATTTGTTTTGTTTGACCTCCATAAAAATCCCAGAGGCAAATATTTTTTGTACTTCTTTGTAAGTGTGACTGTGGGATGGAGGTAACTGAGCCTTTGTGGTAGCTGCTGTCATTTGCAGAATAGGTGATATTTGCAGCAGTTCCTGCAAATATTGCTGTCAGGGAAGGCTTGCCCATAGTACAGATGGTGCTCCAAGGTGCATATGTGTGTGCAGGCACAGGTCAGCAGGTTACATGCAGGTATGCTCATGTGCGCGCATGCCCCAGTGCACGTGCACGTCCCCAGTTCCTTGTAACCTATTACCAGTTCCTGTGCTTGACTCCTTGTTGCTGACCTGGCTTGTCTCTGATCACACTTGAATGCTCCCTACCATGACCTGGTTTTGTCACTGGAATATGCCTCTGCCTCCTGCATTACCTGATCTGCTACATCACTGCTGGCTGTGGCCTGTGTCCTGACTCTTTTGCCTGCCGCTTTTGCCTGATCTAATCATCTGTTACTGACCTGGCATGTCTGACTCTGCATCTTGCCTTGATCTGTCTGCCAAGTGTGGTCAGACACTATAGCTGGCTTCTGTGTTCTTCACACAGCACTCTTTCCCATAAGGCAAGCAGGCCTACCGTTACTTGGTTGCCCCCATGTCTTTTACACAATGCTATAGTGCCTGACCATCACACCAGGGCAAGCACGAGCAGAGCACAGCAAACAGATATTTGCGGTAGGCAGACAGGCAGAGTGGTTCAAGAACAGTCCAGGTACAAGGCAGGCAAGATTCAAAAATATTCAGGGTCCAATCTGTAGTCAAAAGGCAGGCATGGTTCAGAGAATAGTCCAAGTTTCAATCCAAGGTCATAAACAGGAGAATCCAACAGCAGAACAGGGAGTTTGAAGCGCGTGTAACAAACGCTATCACAAGCATGAGGCTGCAGGCTTGGCTGGCTTAACTTAGGTTTGGTCTCCACCCAGAGACTGACTACATCAATCACCTTGCAGGTGGATAGGCAGACAGGGAGAATGCATCATAACCAAAACTAGGATGCTGGTATGAGGCCAGCAGCTGACATGGAACAGGAGCGCTACAGGCTCCTGACGTGCCCTCATTGGAAGATTTCCCCCTTATTCCTGTTATTTGGGATTTCCTTTCACTCTCAGTTTAGGTTATAATAGTAAACAGGACAAATAGAGAGTGTGACTCCCCCTTACAGGGGTACAGATAGGGTTACCATCTGTCTGTTATTAACCCGGACAGTTCGGGTTTTGAATCATGTGTCTGGGTTTCAGTCCACCTGAAACCCAGACACATTGTTCAGACTGGAATGTGGCTCGGAACAGTGCTTGACAGGTGGGTAAGGGGGCACTATGTCCACTGCATTACTATTCTCTTTGGAGTGCCCAAAGGTGTACCAGGTCTGTTACAATCCTATAGTGTATAGTAAAACAAACAAAATGTACTGTGCGTCGCTAAAGTGTTCGGGTTTGTCTTGAAGAAAAAGTGGCAACCCTAGGCACAGACGGCTATATAAAACCTTACAGGTGTTCTAAGCTCTTTACACTCTATCCAAAAGTAAAAAAAAAAGTTTTGTCTTTAGTTATACTTTAAAGATATGTATGACATGGCAGTTTGTTTTATGAGACTTACAATTTTCTAACACCACCTGCCCAAGAGACCATAGACTAATAACCGGTATCTCTTTACTAGGACACTATAAAGGAAAGGTACATAGTAAACTGTACCTAAATTTGGCATGACATGCATATAAAAACAGAACATATATAATCTGTTTGTGTTTATGAATTTTAAGGTGATATGCCAAAAGACTGTAATATTTTAATGAGTTAATCCATTTTATCTTTTATTGTCCACTCTCCATACATGTAGATTTATTTTTATTACAGTCCAAAGAAGAATTATTATAGAAAGTAGGGGAAATGGCATCCTCTTAAAACACACACCCACACAAGATCCTAAAACAGCAAACTAATTACCCATAAGGCCCTGATCACACCTGAGCAATTTTCTGCTTAAAGCTTGTAGCTCTAAAAACGCTTAATAAGCCAAATCCCATTCAGGTTAATGGATCCTGTTCACATATGAGTGTTTTGTCGCCTAAAGCAAATCGCCTGTTGCTCAAAAAAGTACATGAGCTTCTTTTTGGCAAATTACAAGCATTTTTGGTCCCAAAAACTTCAATAGAAAGACCTGAAGAGTCGTGACTTAAAAGTTTTTCAAGCGTTTTGTTGCTTGTATTTAAGCAGCAGCTCTCCACCCCTAATTTCATCCCCTCTCCTCCCCTAGTGCTTTCTATTGGCTAAATAAATGCCTGAAGCTGTAAAATGCTTGTAATCCGCTTCTAAAAATGCTCAAAAACTCTCAAATAAAAACACCTGAAAGACACTCCGCTCAGGTGTGAATGGAGCCTGTGATTCAAACAAAAAGAATGCGTATACAGTTGCAATAAAAAGAAAGTGAACACTTTTGGAATGATATGGATTTCTGCACAAATTGGTCATAAAATGTGAATCTGATCTTCATCTAAGTAACAACAATAGACAATCACAGTCTGCTTAAACTAATAACACACAAAGAATTAAATGTTACCATGTTTTTATTGAACACACCATGTAAACATTCACAGTGCAGGTGGAAAAAGTATGTGAACCCCTAGACTAATGAGATCTCCAAGAGCTAATTGGAGTGAGGTGTCAGCCAACTGGAGTCCAATCAATGAGATGAGATTGGAGGTGTTGGTTACAGCTGCCCTGCCCTATAAAAAACACACACCAGTTCTGGGTTTGCTTTTCACAAGAAGCATTGCCTGATGTGAATGATGCCTTGCACAAAAGAGCTCTCAGAAGACCTACGATTAAGAATTGTTGACTTGCATAAAGCTGGAAAGGGTTATAAAAGTATCTCCAAAAGCCTTGCTGTTCATCAGTCCATGGTAAGACAAATTGTCTATAAATGGAGAAAGTTCAGCACTGCTGGTACTCTCCCTAGGAGTGGGCGTCCTGTAAAGATGTCTGCAAGATCACAGCGCAGACTGCTCAATGAGGTGAAGAAGAATCCTAGTGTCAGCTAAAGACTTACAAAAGTCTCTGGAATATGCTAACATCCCTGTTAGCGAATCTATGATACGTAAAACACTAAACAAGAATGGATTCCATGTCAGGATACCACAGAGGAAGCCACTGCTGTCCAAAAAAAACATTGCTGCACGTTTACAGTTTGCACAAGAGCACCTGGATGTTCCACAGCAGTACTGGCAAAATATTCTGTGGACAGATGAAACCAAAGTTGAGTTGTTTAGAAGAAACACACAACACTATGTGTGGTGACAAAGAGGCACAGCACACCAAAATCAAAACCTCATCCCAACTGTGAAGTATGGTTGTGGGGGCATCATGGTTTGGGGCTGCTTTGCTGCGTCAGGGCCTGGACGGATTGCTATCATCGAAGGAAATCCCAAGTTTATCAAGACATTTTGCAGGAGAACTTAAGGCCATATGTCCACCAGCTGAAGCTCAACAGAAGATGGGTGTTGCAACAGGACAACGACCCAAAGCATAGAAGTAAATCAACAACAGAAAGGCTTAAACAGAAGAAAATATGCCTTCTGGAGTGGCCCAGTCAGTCCTGACCTCAACCCGATTGAGATGCTGTGGCATGACCTCAAGAAAGCGATTCACACCAGACATCCCAAGAATATTGCTGAACTGAAACAGTTCTGTAAAGAGGAATGGTCAGGAATTACTCCTGAATTACACCTGACCGTTGTGCACATCTGATCTGCAACTACAGGAAACGTTTGGTTGAAGTTATTGCTGCCAAAGGAGGTTCAACCAGTTATTAAATCCAAGGGTTCACATACTTTTTCCACCTGCACTGTGAATGTTTACATGGTGTGTTCAATAAAAACATGGTGACATTTAATTCTTTGTGTGTTATTTGTTTAAGCAGACTGTGATTGTCTATTGTTGTGACTTAGATGAAGATCAGATCACATTTTATGACCAATTTGTGCAGAAATCCATATCATTCCAAAAGGGTTCACATACTTTTTATTGCAACTGTATGTCATGTTCTTTTTTTAAACATGTTGTCCAAAAGAAATAAGCTCAGGAAGCAACCTTCATCTGATCTTTTGCTGATTGTCAGTTACAGGGCAATGAAGCACTGGAACAGATTTACCCACAACAATAAGCCAACCCTAGAATTAGCATGCTACTCAGGACTTAAATGATAACTATAAAAGATTTCCTAAAAAGGTTGTTATCCTCAGTTACATAGGAAGGAGTTTTTTTTTTTGACTAATACACAGATATACATTTTGGCATGTAGAAACAAGGGAAGGAATGGTCATTTGGTGCTAACCTAACTTTTTTAGTTTGTATAACATCTATAATTTATACAGATATTTAAATGTGTACTTATGGTTAAATTGACCCTTTCCTTTGCTCAAGCAGGGAAAGTAAAAGATTCCTTTGATTTTTATCACCCTCATAATATTGTGATCCCATCACAACTCTTCTACACTGCCGTCCTTAGATATCCTGCATGTGCTCAGATGTGCTACAGGTCCTTGCCCTGGTATCTGGCATCTGCTACCTTGCAGAGACCTGCGTCATATGCACATGTGCAGAAATACCTAAAAAATGCACAAACATGCTGTCGGGTATCTTTGTGCACCCCTTAGCATACCACTTCCTCCTGGGATGTCTACATTGCACATTCCAAGAGGAGGCAGTGGGAAGTGCTTACGTCATTCTCGCCTAGACTGGGCTGCAGCATTAAAAAGATAATTAACTTTTGCAGAAAGGAAATTGGGTATTTATATGGGACTACACATGGCCACTGGATGGGTTGCTGTTTTCACCATCAATTCATGGGTACGCCCTAGATTTGTTTGCTGTGTTACTCTGGTACCCAGGTCAGTAATATGTTGGTTGGCATATGAATTCCACTGACTATGGCCATCTGTAGCTGCTTTAGTATTTTTTATCTCAATCTATCCTGTTTACACCTATGTATAGGATTTCTAGCCAACCTCTTGCCATCTGCTAGCCATTTTAGATACCAATACTTCGTCTGGCCAATATGGTGCACTCACTCTCATCTTATGATATACGTATATTATATATATATATATACCATTTATCTTTTGCCTGTAGCTTGGAACGATTGCCTCCCACCTTTGCTCCAACCAGTTGGTCATTAAATATGCTAATTATCACCATCATGTGCTCATACACTCTATAATCCATAAGGTAAGGTGTCATGTTCATATCATCCTTACCTTTTATGTCACTTTTATATGTTAATTTCTTTTAATTCTCTCTTCTCTATACAATCAGAGGTTCATTAGCTCAGGGGAGCTTTCCTGTCCCCTGTAGAACCCTATCGGGGGGCAGGTTATTCCCCCATGAGCTGGCAGGACCATACCACATGGGGTCACCCACTGATTGCACTGCCATATTTGTGATATGGCATAGTTAAACCCTTTATTATTTTTGTAATGAGGTAATTATGTTCCTTTGTATTTTTATTCACTACCACACAACGGTTATAAGAATGATATGAATGTAGTACATGATATTACATTTAGATAATTACATATACAGTGGGGATGGAAAGTATTCAGACCCCCTTAAATTTTTCACTCTTTGTTATATTGCAGCCATTTGCTAAAATCATTTAAGTTCATTTTTTCCTCATTAATGTACACACAGCACCCCATATTGACAGAAAAACACAGAACTGTTGACATTTTTGCAGATTTATTAAAAAAGAAAAACTGAAATATCACATGGTCCTAAGTATTCAGACCATTTGCTGTGACACTCATATATTTAACTCAGGTGCTGTCCATTTCTTCTGATCATCCTTGAGATGGTTCTACACCATCATTTGAGTCCAGCTGTGTTTGATTATACTGATTGGACTTGATTAGGAAAGCCACACACCTGTCTATATAAGACCTTGCAGCTCACAGTGCATGTCAGAGCAAATGAGAATCATGAGGTCAAAGGAACTCTCTGGAGAGCTCAGAGACAGAATTGTGGCAAGGCACAGATCTGGCCAAGGATACAAAAAAAATTCTGCTGCACTTTAGGTTCCTAAGAGCATAGTGGCCTCCATAATCCTTAAATGGAAGACGTTTGGGACGACCGGAACCCTTCCTAGAGCTGGCCGTCCGGCCAAACTGAGCTATCGGGGGAGAAGAGCCTTGGTGAGGGAGGTAAAGAAGAACCCAAAGATCACTGTGGCTGAGCTCCAGAGATGGGAGAAAGTTGTAGAAAGTCAACCATCACTGCAGCCCTCCACCAGTTGGGGCTTTATGGCAGAGTGGCCCGACGGAAGCCTTTCCTCAGTGCAAGGCACATGAAAGCCCGCATGGTGTTTGCTAAGAAACACCTGAAGTATTCTAAGATGGTGAGAAGTAAGATTCTCTGGTCTGATGAGACCAAGTTAGAACTTTTTGACCTTAATTCAAAGCGGTATGTGTGGAGAAAACCAGGCACTGCTCATCACCTGTCCAATAAAGTCCCAACAGTGAAGCATGGTGATGGCAGCATCATGCTGTGGGGGTGTTTTTCAGCTGCAGGGACAGGATGACTGGTTGTAATTGAGGGAAAGATGAATGTGGCCAAGTACAGGAATATCCTGGACGAAAACCTTCTCCAGAGTGCTCAGGACCACAGACTGGGCCGAAGGTTTACCTTCCAACAAGACAATGACCCTAAGCACACAGCTAAAATAACGAAGGAGTGTCTTCACAACAACTCCGTGACTGTTCTTGAATGGCCCAGCCAGAGCCCTGACTTAAACCCAATTGAGCATCTCTGGAGAGACCTAAAAATGGCTGTCCACCAACGTTTACCATCCAACCTGACAGAACTGGAGAGGATCTGCAAGGAGGAGTGGCAGAGGATCCCCAAATCCAGGTGTGAAAAACTTGTTGCATCTTTCCCAAAAAGACTCATGGCTGTATTAGAACAAAAGGGTGCTTCTACTAAATACTAAGAAAGGGTCTGAATACTTAGGACCATGTGATATTTCAATTTTTCTTTTTTAATAAATCTGCAAAAATGTCAACAATTCTGTGTTTTTCTGTCAATATGGGGTGCTGTGTGTACATTCATGAGGAAAAAAACTGAACTTGATTTTAGCAAATGGCTGCAATATAACAAAGAGTGAAAAATTTAAGGAATACTTTCCGTCCCCACTGTACAATTGTTGAAACATATAGAGGGTTAGTGTAGTGAGTTGGGTTTTGTTTTTTTTTTTGTCCTCTCACTTTCTCCATCGCTACCTTTGGGGTTAGCTATCATGTATTTATATAAAAGTTTGTGAATCTTACCCAAATTGTTGAAGATGTCGCATATAATATTTGCATTTTCTATTCTTAGACAACTTTTCCTTTTGACCATTTAAATCTGTTCAAGAAAGGAGGCAACCAGAAGTGAAGGACAAGGATGGGAAAAGTTATCCTCATGGGTAAAGATCCACTTTAAGCAATTGTCCCACAGCTGCATATACTAATTTATTACTTACTCCCACACCACTTTGTGCAACCTCTGGGACAGGTTAAAAAGGTCCTCTTTAACCACTTGCCGACCGCCGCACACACATATACATCGGCAGAATGGCACAGGCAGGCAAATGGGCCTATCTGTATGTCCCTTTGAATTTGCCACCTATCGGGTGCGCTAGCGCCGCTGCAGGACCCACGAACTCGATGATCACCGGCAGCCTGCAAATGAGGCGAGGACAACAAGGCATTGTAAACAAGGCATTTCCCTGTTCTGCCTAGCAACATGACAGGGATCCACTGCTCCCTGTGATCAGGAGCAGTGATCTCTGTCATGTTGTAGTGAGCCCATCCCTCGCACAGTAATGCCCTGTACACACGGTCAGATTTTCCAACGGAAAATGTGTGATAGGACCTTGTTGTTGGAAATTCCGACCATGTGTGGGCTCCATCACACATTTTCCATCGGAATTTCCAACACACAAAGTTTGAGAGCTTGCTATAAAATTTTCCGACAACAAAATCCGTTGACAGAAATTCCGATCGTGTGTACACAAATCCGACACACAAAGCGCCACGCATGCTCAGAATAAATTAAGAGACAAAAGCTATTGACTACTGCCCCTTTTATAGTCCCAACGTACGTGTTTTACGTCATCGCGTTCAGGACGATCAGATTTTCCGACAGTTTTGTATGACCGTGTGTATGCAAGACAAGTTTGAGCCAACATCCGTCGGAAAAAAAACATGGATTTTGTTGTCGGAACGTCCGATCAATATCCGACCGTGTGTACAGGGCATTAGAATCACTCCCTAGAACACACTTAACCCCTTGATCGCCTCCTAGTGCCAGTGTCATTTATACAGTAATCAGTGGCTATTTGTAGCTCTGATCACTATATAAATGGCAATGGTCCCAAAATAGGGTCAAAAGTGTCCGATGCGTCCGCCATAATGTTGCAGGCCGATAAAAATTGCAGATCACCGCCATTACTAGTAAAAAAAAAATAATAATATTAAAAATGCCATAAATCTATCCCCTATTTTGTAGACACTATAACTTTTGTGCAAACCAATCAATATACACTTATTGCGATTTTTTACCAAAAATATGTAGAAGAATACATATCTGCGTAAATTGTGGAAGAAATTATTTTTTTTTATATATTTTTGGGGGATATTTATTATAACAAAAAGTAAAAAACTTTTTTTTCAAAATTGTGTCGCACTTTTTTGTTTATAGCGCACAAAATAAAAACCGCAGAGGTGATCGAATACCACCAAAAGAAAGCTCTATTTGTGGGAAAAAAAGGACATTAACTTTGTTTGGGAACAACGTCGCATGACTGCACAATTGTCCGCTAAAACGACGCAGTACAAAATCGCAAAAAATGCTCTGGTCAGGAAGTGGGTAAATCCTTCCGGGGCTGAAGTAGTTAAGTTCTAAACCATCTTGTTGGAACCTATTTGGTTAAAAAAAAATATTACCAAACAGAGCTAAGTTGAAAACAGTGGTTCCCTACTATCCCAGCTGGGTTGTGCCCATGTTTCCAATTCAACCCACAGTGCACCTACTGTCTCCTACAGCAATGGACCAGCACCCATAGATAACAATGGTCTTTCCATCTACATGCTAATAGGCAGTCCACTATCCTCTCTAGCAGTTGCAAGTGTCTCAAAAGTTGACGAGGATGCTGGCAGCACTGAGAGTTGCTACAGAAAGCAAAAACACTGCCTGGTCGAAGATGGAGCTACTGTCTGCATTAACTTTGAAGTGAAGAGGGCAGGCATGTTCCATTTTTTTATGAATTTTCAAGAATCCATGTACTTTACATATGCAAAATTATATTGCATCCAAACAAATCACATAATAAAAAAATGTTTAAAAGTTCAAAGTTGTAATTGAACATATATGAGGTGTGTGAAGTCCAGAATATTTTTTTAATTCAGAAGATGCAAAGACATGTACAGTAAAGCATCCAACATGTTTCAGAACTTCAAATGTTTCTCTTTTATCAGGACTTAGTAGATGCTGCAAAAGTTATTTTGAAAAAAAAAAACAACCTGCTCCAGTCATTGTTTATTGCAGGAACTACTTCTAGTTTTAAACAAAAATGCATCTTTTGAACAAAATTTTGTTAGAATTTTACCTTTTTGGTGCTTTCTGCTATAAACTTTCAGGGCCTATTCACACCAGCCCAGCTCATGTAATGATATATATATATATATATATATATAAATATATATATATATATATGAGCATGTTCCATTATGACATTCTTAATGGGCAGCCCAACGCACCACAATGGACCAAAAAAATAGCGTATGCAGCATCGTAGCGAGTTGCCATGATTTACATTGCATTACAATGCAGGTGTACTAGGATGGTGCATTGGGGTGCCATTCAGAATACATGGCACTACAGTGCATCAAGGTGCATTACCATGCACTGTTCAATGTTGTGCTGTACTGACACCACTTAAGCTCTTAAACTTTAATTAGAAAGATTCAAGCCCCTTTATGGCATTTGTCCTCCAGGGAGTTGCCTAAAAATAATTCATCTATACTAGAACAAAAATTAAAACTCCTATCAATGCTGATCAACAAAGTGGCCCGGCTCCCCACACTTCAATCATTCTGCTTGCATGAAAAATTGTGACATTTAAGACCTAGCCTCGGACATTGAAGCCCCAAACCAAATCTGACCAGATTTTGTTGAAATTCCCTTTTTCTCTAAACTTACGTCACCTGTTATATCAAAATATGTTTTCCAGTACTTAAAAAGGAAGGAGGACAAAAGCTATTTTTGCCCTAATTCTCCTGTGGGTCACTGGAGTGCACTCAATTCTGCATTCCTGTGAGCCGATAGCCCGTTGTCATCTGATGTCACTCTGCCAGTCCAGGCTATGGAGAAATCCTGACTTTAATGTTAGGATCCACCCAGATGCCTGAACTGGCAGCTGTCTCAGCAAGCCACTGAGAGCCTGAACCAGCTACTTCTGTCCCCTCCACAGCCCAGTGCTCCAGTGAGCACTGGAGGGGCAGTGCAGGCTGTCAGTCACTGGCTCTCTGCTCACCAAAGACGGAGAAAACCTTTTTAGGCTATACTTCTCCTATGGATCACAGGTGTGCAGTTAGTTCTGCACTGCGGTGACCTGTTTTCGGCTGTCACAGAGCCAGTCCAGGTCGGGATCCACCCAGAAGCCTGGACCAGCACCTGGCTCAGCCTTTTGGCAATCTGTCCAGAGCCTGAGCCAGCCCCTCCTGTCCCCTCCACAGCCCAGTGCTCCAGTGAGTGCTGGAGGTGTAGAGCAGAGAGCCAGTGACTGACAGCCATGGTTCCCTGCTCAGTGTGAAGGGGAGAACTGAGTGATCATGATGTTTGATCATTCAGTTCTCTGTGCAGATCAATGCTGCATCCACACAGGTGAGTATAATGTTTTGTTTTTTTCTACAGGCCATATTGCTCTTTTAAGGCTTTTAAAGCATGCCCATTCCATAATGTAATAACTTATTAACTTATTTAAAAAAAAATAACCATTCCAGACTTTTTCATACCATGTCCATTGAGCTATGGCTTTCTGCACACCATCACACATGTTGGATTTTTATACCCATGGGAAAAAAAAGGTTATTGTCTCTAAGCAGCAGGTTACAGTTAGTAATAATAATATGATAAGAGATGAGAGGTAAGAGATAAAGTACTTGTTATTTTTGTCTTGACTAGATACCTCATTTAGTGTAGTTTTTAAGAAAAATTTGTTCAGGTAGATACAATAGTTGAAGCACAGGTTATTAAATTCTCCCACAGACATTAAAGAATTGTTGGATAAATATGTGTTATAGTTGGATATATATGTACTATCTGATCATGACATGTGAACAAGCCCTTGGAAATAGTAAATAAAAATCACGTTGAAGTAAAAATTGCATAAACACATTGGTATAGATAAATGTCAGTTTTAACATCCACAAGAATGTTTTGCCTTAGGGATTTAAAAGGCTTAAGAATGCTATAGCACACAAGTCGCAGCTGCTGTGTGTGGGAATAAAGGTAAACAAACCTTTTATAAGGAGGTTATAAAGCATCATACAAGTTATTTTTCTTCAGCTGTAGTTTGTTTGATGAGGAATCTTCCAATAACACTGACAGGCAGTCTGAATTGTTGCTCTATACATTGTGGTAAAAGTGGGTAATGAATGGTGTACCGTCTTTGTTAAAGAAAAGGTTTTCCACTAAAACATACTAAGCTATATTAGGATATCTGTGTAGCTTACAATGCTTTTGACAATTATGCTGTGGGATAAAGAAACAATATAAGAGCCGCACTAGCACAAATTCCATATTTGTATATCATGGACACAAAAGGATGTTTTATAATGTTTGCACACGCCCAACACAATGCAAACTTCAGCTACTATAAATATTTATGAGAAATGTTACTTTGATAATGACTTCCCCTTCTGGTCATTTTTGCCTTGATCCCATCATCAGAATAGATTGTTTAGATACAATAGCCTTTGTCAATGAGTCTACAGGCAAGCTTCAACTTGGCCTAACAGCCTGCAGTCAGCTTGAAAGGTGGTGACACCACCAAATGAAATGCTTAAAAATAAGTTATTTGCTTAATGTTTAAGGTAGACATTAACATTATGTTTCTTGCAAAAAGTAGAGTGTAGCATGAATGTGGTCTATCTATAAACTTAAAGTAGAACTATAGCCAAAATGTTTTCTTTTTCATTTTGGATAGAGTAGGAAAGTTTTATAACCCCTGTAAAGTTTATTTTTGCCATCTTTGTTCCATTGGTGTCCCATTTCCAAAACAGGAAGTGAGAAGAAATCCCTGAAAATGAAAGTAATCTCTTGGGGACCCCAAGGTCACCAGAACTAGTGGACCCGTTGGAAGATTTCCACTCTAATACTTTTCTCCCAAAATTTGAGATTTTTCTTTTACTTTTACAACTATTATTTTAACATTTCTCAATCCTTAGGGGCCATGTCAAAATACTTTTCTAAGAATCTTTAAAGAGAAAAGGTTCCACGAGCCTGTGCCACTATTTTTTGGGACACTTTCACTGAGCACTTACCTCCTTTCACAGTTATGCTGTGCTGTCTTTTTAGCTAACTTATAATGCCCTGGGAATCATGGGAGTCGTGTATTAAATATTGATTTGTATTAATTCAGTACTTTCACCAAAGCCATGTATAGATCTAGAGACTGTCCAAACAAATTTACTGAAATATAGGATGCATGGGTGTGAGACATTATTAAGTGCAAGAAACAAAATTTCATAATGAAACACTTAAAGTGGTAGTAAACCACCGGCATTTTTTAATTTTTTTTTTTTAACATGTAAAGCAAAGTTATAATGTGCTAGTACCAAAGCAGCCTGCCTGTGTCCACCAATGCAGCCTGCCTGTGTCCACCAGTGCAGCTTGTCCATGCCTAACAATGCAGCCTATGCCCACCAATGCAGCCTGTGCCACCAATGCAGCCTGTGCCCACCAATGCAGCCTGTGCCCACCAATGCAGCCTGTGTACACCAATGCAGCCTGTGTCTGCCAATGCAGCCTGTGCCACCAATGCAGCCCATATCCACCAATACAGCCTGTGCCGCCAGTGCAGCCTGTATCCACCAATACAGCCTGTGCCACCAATGCACCCTGTGCAACCAATGCAGCCTGTATCCACCAATGCAGCCTGTGTCCACCAATGCAGCCTGTGCCCATCAATGCAGCTTGTACCCATCAATACAGCCTGTGCCACCAATGCAGCCTGTATCCACCAATGCAGCCTGTGCCACCAATGTAGCATGTGCCACCAATGCAGCCTGTATCCACCAATGCAGCCTGTGCCACCAATGCAGACTGTGTCCACCAATACAGCCTGTGCCACCAATGCAGCTTGTATAACCAATGCAGCCTGTGCCACCAATGCAGCCTGTGCCCATCAATGGAGCCTGTGCCACCAATGCAGCCTGTATCCACCAATGCAGCCTGTGCCACCAATGCAGCCTGTGCCCATCAATCAAGCCTATCCCACCAATGTAGCCTGTGCCACCAATGCAGCCTATATCCAACAATGCAGCCTGTGCCAGCAATGCAGCCTGTATCCTGTGCCACCAATGCAGTCTGTATCCACCAATGCAGCCTCTGCCACTAATGCAGCCGGTATCCACCAATGCAGCCTGTGCCACCAATGCAGCCTGTATCCATCAATGCAACCTGTCCCCATCAATGCAGCCTATGCCACCAATGCAGCCTGTGCCACCAATACAGCCTGAATCCACCAATGCAGCCTGTATCCACCAATGCAGCCTGTGCCACCAATGAAATCTGTGTCCACCAATGTAGCCTCTGCCACTAATGCAGCTTGTATCCACCAATGCAGCCTGTGCCCACCAATTCAGCCTGTGCCACCAATGCAGCCTGTATCCACCAATGCAGCCTACCTGTGCAGGGGAAGAGAGCTGCCACCCAGATGATCAAAGCACGGGGAACATAACAGCTTTCATTTTAATAGCTGTGTATTCCCCGCCGCGTGCCATCACATACAGCCCCCCTCTTGTCCGGGGAACTTTGATAGACAGATAGCCTGTCTAACTTTGATAGCCTGTGCCACCAATGCAGCCTGTATCCACCAATGCAGCCTGTGCCCATCAATGCAGCCTATGCCACCAATGCAGCCTGTATCCACCAATGCAGCCCATGCCACCAATGCAACCTGTGTCCACCAATGCAGCTGTTGCCACTAATGCAGCCTGTGCCGACCAATGCATCCTGTGCCACCAATGCAACCTGTGTCCACCAATGCAGCCTGTGCCACTAATGCAGCTTGTATCCACCAATGCAGCCTGTGCCACCAATGCAGCCTGTGCCCCCCAATGCAGCCTATGCCACCAATTAAGCCTGTGTCCACCAATGCAGCCTGAATCCACCAGTGCAGCCTACCTGTGCAGGGGAAGAGAGAGGAGAGCTGCCACCCAGATGATCAAAGCGCGAGGAACATAACAGCTTTAATTTCAATAGCTGTGTATGCCCCACTGTGCACCATCACATACAGCCCCCCTCTTGTCCGGGGAACTTTGATAGACAGATCACCCATCCCAGGATTGGACAGGTGATCTGTCTATCAAGGTGCTCGGACAAAGAGGAGGGGCTGTATGTGATGGTGCGTGGTGGAGAATACACAGCTATTAAAATTAAAGGTGTTATGTTCCCCACGCTCTGATCATCTGGACGGCGGCTCTTCTCTCTCTTCCCCTCCGATCGCTGGAAGACCGGCTCCCATGCAACCCGTCTACTGGTGATGCTCACTCCCCCACTCCCGGGCAGCCCTTCCTTGCCAGCCTTCAAAATCTCCTTGCAAAATGCGAGCAGGCAAGTGTAATTTTTGAGGGCTGGCCTTATTATAGGCTTACCTATAGGTAAAATTCATGTATGGGAGTTTACTCCCACTTTAAGTTTCTGTACTGAAGGGGAAGAAAACAACTTGGATGGGCTAGGGACATTATATCCATCTATGCATTTTAACCTTCATGATATTCTACTATAAGTTGGATTGACCATGGTGGACTTGAGTCTGATTGACTTTCGTATGCAAGATGACTACTTTGTACATTTAAGCTAGGGAATGTGCATATGGGTATGTTTTGTATTTCCACCAAAAAAAACTATAAAAAAAGAAAATATATTTATCTTTGTAAACCAAATAATAAACATGCACGTGCATGATAAAACCAGGAGTGATTAGGTCTGAATAATACTTCCACTTATATTCTCTCAAACGTTTTTAACATCACAGTCATGATCCAGTCAGGGAAGAACTAATAATATATAGGACATGTTAACAATACATTGTCAATAGACGCCAAAATGTTTAATCTGCTCCCTTGACAGTGGGGATCAATTACCTCCAAAGTATGGTGTTACTGGACACAGATTATGTGGCTTCATCTAAGCTTGTACTGTCTAAATGTAAAAGTTCTTACCTAGAATCTGAGACATATGTGTTGTTCAATGTTCAATGTTTTGAAGTTCAGGAAGATGTAAAATCCCATAAATCTCATCATGTGTACTGCACAATTATAAAACTTTTTGAAAAGGCCTGTTTGCACAGAAAAAAAATGTTTCAGACTTGCTGGCTTTATTGAAAATGATGGGATAGTTCTCAATATTTGGGTCTTTCTAAGTTGGTACTGGTTCTAGTAGGTGTAATGCTAAGGTGTAATGTTAATCTGTGCACAGATTAGTGTCAGTAAAGAGATTGTGATTGAGTATTTTGATTGACTATAAGTACTATTGCATGGTTTAGATTACCTGCAAATGAGTGAGTGCAGTGTGTGGTCTGTAAAAGCCTGTGTGTCAGCCAAATTTTTCAGACTGGAGGTGTCGGGAACAAGGTTTTTCATAATCCTGTAAATTGTAAGCAGTGGTAGCTTGAAAATTAGTGCATGCATGCCGTGTTTGGATGTTTCCTGTGTCCGGATAGGGGAGACTTTGGTTCTCGTAATATTTTGGCAATGTGCTGGCTGATTTCTGAGGACATGAGATTAACTGTGATACCTCCTCCGTCCCTATATCCTTGATACTTCAATCCACAATAGTAAGTATTTATTGAAAAAGCAGACACAAAATGGCAATTGAAAAAGTATTAACAAAAAATTTTGTGTAATGTACTATAGAAAGAGATGATATTGACTCCAAATGAATATAGCTAGCCTAACCTCTCAAAACCTATTAATGGAAAGGATATCAATCCAGCTTAATATTATTCTGCTCTGCCTGGGACAATGTGGCCAGTTGAAGTCGCTAGTCAAGGAAGCAGTGGGTGCTATTTTTGTTTTTTGCCAGTACCCTGTTGCTGCTGGGTTCTGGGTGTGATTACCAGGTATACTAATATGCATAGAGTTGGAATGTTCCCCCTATCCTTGCAAGGGTTTTCTCTGTAGTTAAGGGGTGTAACTAGGATTGTGAAAGACCCAGGGCACCTAAGGAGTACAATGATGCAGCTCACTTAGTGTGTGCAGCAAATGGTAGATGTGGTCATGGTCAAGCTGTGCTGGGAGGGGCTTAAAAGGGTTTACGAGCCTCATCCGCACAACCCTTGCCCGGTGGTTGTGGGGGTCTGCGGGCGGGGGGCGTATCGGAATCTGGAAGCCCCCTTTCACAAGGGGACCCCCAGATCCCAGCCTCCCCCATGTGAATTGGTAACAGGTACATTGTACCCCTACCATTTCACAAAAAAATTGTCAAAAATAGTAAAAAAGACAGGAGACACTTTGGGACAAGTCCTTTATTAAAAGATAAAAAAAAGAAAATGTCCCACAATGTCAATGTCAATCCTAGGGCCGAAACAACTAATCGATTAATCGACAACTAATCGATTATGAAATTAATCAATTATGAAAATAGTAATCGATTAATCGGCCGGTAACATAATGGGGTTAAAAAAAGCTAAAATTAGCCTTATGTAGTACAAAAAGAGCAAATAATCGCTACTGTAAATATTACTTTCACTGTTGCACAATAAAAAAACTAAGGGATAATTTTTAAATTTTTTTTATCTCCATTATGTTACTAAATGTCTTAGGCCTGGTTCCCACCCATGTGTTTTTTGGTGCTTTTTGCAGAAATGCACTACAGTTCATTTAACGTTCACATCTATGCTTTTTTCAGCTGCTGTGTATTTGGAAAGGGTCAAGGACCTTTTTCAATGCAAAACTGTGCTTTTTTGGTTCAATATACTTCAATGGAGAAGCTGCAGAAAAACATGTAATATCACAGTTCTGTTTGAAAATCTGCAAAACAGTCTAGAATTTTTTTTTTCTTTAAATAAAAAAATTTGATCTGAGTCTGATGATATTTACCATATTCAACCTCTAATAGTATATAGAGTATATCTCTTCTGTCTGTTATTCTCAGAGGGGATTAAAGATTTTACTCCCTAACCATATAGTTGGTTATTTATATTTACCCCTGCGTATAAACATATTTAGGAATTAATTGCCTTTTTTTAAACTTTACATATTAACTAAATTATACACCACACTTTTTTTAAGGCTATTAACCGATTAATCGAAACAATAATCGGCCAACTAATCGATTATGAAAATAATTGTTAGTTGCAGCCCTAGTCAATCCATCTCAGGCTGCCGACGAGCCGAAAAAGGAAATAAAAAGCCAAAACAGCTCCGCCTCCATGGGAGGCTCCCGCCGAGTGACGCTTCTTCACGGTGACAGCTGTTAAATAGCTGAGGGTGGGGCCACTCGGTGACGTAAATGGGCGACCCCGCATTCCTCCGATGTCACGTGGGTGGCACCACCCTCAGCTATATAACAGCTGTGTCACCGAGAAGAAAATTCACTCGGTGGGAGCCTCCCATGGAGGTGGAGTTGTTGCACCTTTTTTTTTCTTCCTTTGGCTCGTCGGGCGGCGTGAGATGGATTTACATCATGTGACTTTTTATTTTTTAATAAAGGACTTGCCCCAAAGTGTCTCCTGTCTTTTTTACTATTTTTGACAATTTTTTTTTGTAAAATGGTAGAGGTACCCGTTACTAATTCACATGGGGGGAGGCCGGGATCTGGGGGTCCCCTTGTTAAAACTGAAGAGTCTGACCTGAAGAGTCTTGTATGGATTTAGGGGGGACCCCTACGCCATTTTTTTTATTTGGTGCAGGATTCCCCTTAATATCCATACCAGACCTGAAGGGCCTGGCATGGATTTTGGGGGGACCCCTACGCATTTTTTTTAAAATTTTGGTTCGGAGTTCCCCTTAATATTCATACCAGACCCAAAGGGTGGGGGGGGGGAAACCCATGCCGTTTTTTTCAATGAGTTTTATCTATATTGCCGGAGCCCGATAATTCATTACAGCTATGATCAGTTTTAAATGACTTTTTTTCCCTTTAAAAATTTTATTTTGCTGTGGTACTGTTATAAACACGGGAAAACAGTGCCACTTTACAAGCATACTGTAGACACCCCCAGGCACAATTTTTAAAGGAATATTTAATTTTTATTGTTTCACTTTAAGCATTATTAAAATCATGCTCCCGAAAAAATGGCCTTTTTAAAACTTTTTTTGCATTGATACATGTCCCCTGGTGCAGGACTCAGGTCCCCAAACACTTTTTATGGCTCTTTTGGTTTTTCATGTTAATGTCCCATAGACTTTAACGGTGTTCCGTGGATTTCAAATTTGCTGCAAACACCACATAATGTTTGCTGTTCGGCGAACACCCGAACACCCGATGCATCAGGCTCATCCCTACTTGTAAGACAATCAGTAACGATCAACAAAGCTAATCACTCTGGGTACAAATATATTTAATAAAGGGGTATGTTATGTGAGAGAGATAAATATTTACCAAAAACTATATATTCATATATTATAATAAGTAAAGTTAAAGAGAGAGCATTATTTATTTTAAAATGAGAGGAAAATTATTTAGAAGGAGGGGAAAAAATTATTTAAAAAGAATATATTATGGAAAAACAAAGTTCCAATCAATATCAGTCTCAATAAGGTGATTCAGGTTCCATTTGTCAGTGGTTAAAATTATTTAAAAACAGTTATTCTATTTATGTATTGTTATTAATATAGCCATAATCACTAAACTAGACCTCCAAAAATCTAGAAATATATTAGATGATCAGTGGAGGAACAATGGAAGGCAAGATAATGCACATATATCTATCTCTCTCTCTATATCAAGGCAATTAAATTACTATTTTTATTTCAATTTCCTCATTTAGGCCTAGATCTAAAATGTTTCCTGTTTACATAAAAGTTGAAAACGCCCCACAGGTGAATATTTTTCAGGTATGGATTCAATAATCCACACCTTAAGTTCAGCTCTATTTTTACAGTGGTGTTCGGCAAAATGTCGTGGGACACTGTATTTTGGAAGACCTTCTTGAACGAACCTTCGGTGCTCACCAAACCTAGCCTGCAGTGTACTGATGGTTCTGCCCACATAGAGCAAACCACATGGGCAGGATAAACAGTAAACAACATATGTTGTCGAACAGTTGTAGAACGACTTAATGGTGTAAGTATTGCCAATGGTTGTAAAGGCTTTTTTACCATGAGGAACATGTGAGCAAGTGAGACATAGCGGTTTCTTGCAACGATACATACCCACTAGTGGAATGAGAGTAAGTTATTTAATAGTGGTGACTTTAGCTTGAGGTTTCCTTCTACTAGGTGCAATTTGACTTTTTACATTAGGTGCCCTTCTATACGCAAACTTTGGTAAGGCTGGGATGGATACTGTTAAATGAGGATCCTGTGTTAGGATAGACCAGTTTTGTCTCATGATATTGGAATGTCAATATTCAACATGTATTTTAATTAAACATGTATTTTAATTGTTTAGATGTTTTCCCACAATAAGTTATATTGCCTCTGGTCCACGCTCCGTGTGAATTTCTATATAGACTGTTTAGATTGATAGCTATTTAGATCTGATGAAGAAGCGGATGCATTGAAACATTATCACCATGTTCTAAAGTCACTTCCGATGCAACTCTGAGTGTGTTCCATGCTGGTTCCGAGACGACAAGATGGATGTCTGGTCGGTTGTTCCTCTACATTTGTGTTAACATCTACACACCACCATCCACCGGGGACCCACTGAGTGACTACAGTATTATACTGTTATATGCCTATTGATCTTTAAAAAAGTGTGAGTAGCCATTTGGCTGAATTTAATTAAATATACCATTCATTACATCTCCTGCTGGACTTTTTTGGCGCACCTTGTTTTTCTTCCACACCTGTACAATAATCATGCTGTCTAATTAGCATCTTGATATGCCACACCTGTCAGGTGGATGCATTATCTTGGCAAAGGAGAAGCGCTCACTAACACAGATCTAGATTTGTGAACAATATTTGAGAGAAATAGGCCTTTTGTGTACATAGAAAAATTCATAGATCTTTGCGTTCAGCTCATGATAAATAGGGACAAACACAAAAGTGTTGCATTTATAATTTTGCTCAGTGTAATTACAAATGAGTCTTGGCAGATATATACAAAGGATCATTATTAAAAATAAAACTCTTCAGCTAATCACCCAAGGAGATAAGTGCAATGGAGATCAGGGCACTGGGGAGGGTGTAAAGTGTTAATTCACCTTTACATTTTTTGTGAAAAGGTGAACTTACACTTTAAATAAAACCTGAGCATACTTTGCTTGGGTTCAAGATTAGGTAATGTACAGAGTACCGTGATCAGGAGAAATGAAACCACAGAGTGCAGGGGTAAGAGTAAGTAACACACAGAGTGCAGAGGTCAGTAGTAAGTAACACAAAGAGTGCAGAGGGGTGGAGAGAGCGAGAAATGAGGGGATATAAAGAGAGGGGAGGGAGTGGGGAAAAAAAAAGAGAGGGAGGAAGGGGGAGAGAAAGAGAAAGAGGGAAAGGGGGTGGACAGAGGAAGGGGGGCAGAGAGAGAAAGGGAGAAGAGGGAGAAGGGGGAAAGAGGGAGGGTCATGTGGAGATACATGGGGGCAGACTAATGTGGATGGCTCAGTGTTCTCAATAATACATTGAGGGGAAAAAGCATTAGCACTACATTTGTAAATTACATACATATGCAAATCTTCCATTCATATAAAACTGCCCATACATAGTACACTTTGTATACCATTCAAACAGTTTTAAAATCACCAAAGATGAGAAATGTGGGGGATCACCGCAACCATTTGTCCAATTTATATTCAGTTAGGTAAGGTCTTGCACAACAGAGTTGTTAATAAATAAATTCAATTTAGTGCCCACCGACTACTACAAATATCTCCAAATATCTGCATGCATCAAACATAACCCCACATTAGTGTAACCATTCCTGCTATAACAGAAGCCTACCTTCTTTCCAAACTACCGGGAGCAAAGGGTATTTCTTTATTCTACTCACATTTTGGGGAAAATAACTTATTTAATAATCTTCCACCCTTACATAGATGGGAAGAAGACATACATGTCAGTTTTTCCACCTTTCAATGGGAGGCTGCATTCTCCTCCATCTATAAGGCTACTTCCTGCACTACATTATGGGAACTAACCCAGAAATTGGCCCAACAATGGTACTAGACCCCTGCACTTCTATACAAATTTAAAGGCTACACCTCTCCACTTTGCTGGAGAAATTGTGGGGGGTAGGTACCATTCTACACATATTGTGGAGCTGTCCCCATACTCAGGGCTTTTGGATAGAGGTAGTCCAAATAAAAAGGGAGGTTGTGATCCATACCTTAGCACCTACTCCCGCTCCAGCAACTCTCATCTTAAATATAGACCACATTCCTCATATACTGTTAGCAGCCAGTATATCCATAACTAAACTTTGGAAGGCACCTACACCTCTAAACATTCTAGACGCATTCAGACTAACCCATACCCATTATACTTATGAACTCATTTTAGCTGGGGATAGAAAGGCATACTCCCATGAGGGGAAGCTTTGGTCCTCGTGGTCGGCTTGGTATGAGACGTTTACTAAAGGAACCTTAGTTCAATCTACATAATTCTAACATCTGACTTGAACGGATTGAATTCTGTTATTTTGCCATGTATCTGTTCTATGACTGGATGGATCTTAGATGCTGTTTAACATGCTGTTAATACTTGTTCTCTTTGTTGTTCTACTACTACTATGTATGGTCATTTGTATCTGCTTCAAAATGAATAATTAAAATGTATTGGATTGAAATATGTATGGTTAGCTAAAGAGTAGGGGGATCTAGAAAGCATGCATTTCTAGTCTGTTCATTTAGCCAGCAATTACTGTAAAATGACTTCATTCATTTAGTTCTGCTATTATCGACAGCTAAAGCTAGTCATATACTATGTATATGTTTTTCTAATTGTTCATTTCTTCCCAGATCCTCTAATGATCAAGGTCCTATGTTTTGTTACTATTTACCAGTGAGCTTGGCATTTCTCTTTTCAGTCAATCAATATTAAGGAATAAGGAACATTCACCTGTCAGATCTCCTTACAATTCAAACCTCCTGAGATTCACTGCTGAAATTGTGATTAGTTTGTCACACTACTGGGTCTAAATCACTTGTACCATGCCGAGCTCTCTCTGTGGGCATGACCAATTTAACAAAATAAACGCAGAAACCATGAAATGCTTCCTGACACCAGAAAAGAATGCTAACCGTTGGTATAATATGCAGAAAATCTTGACAATTTTATAAATTGGTACCTAAAGGCAAAACACGGCCACCAGTTTTTTTGTTGATGCAGCATAATGTTCAGGAATGTAAGATGCATGCCTAAACAAAACTGTTCAACCATTTTCTGTAATTGTCCATGCCTAAAGGAACTGAAAATTACTGTAGTGTTATGCAAGGCGTTTTGCATGTGGGTTCACTTTTTAAGTTGATGTGCCTAAGCACAGTTAAACCTGTCTAAATGCATTTTTTCATTAGCCAAAAAAAATTATATTCTGGGCAATGAAACTTTATAGGCAGGATAAAGGTTTTACATCAATAAATAAAAACTGATCATTGTAAGCACCCCTGTCAGCGCTAAATGGTTTATCTTATCCCTGTAAACTAATATATTTGCAGAAAAGCATTTTCTTTTGCAAAACAACAGACTTAAAATAAAAGAAAAATGTGTATATCCGCGCTAATGCCCCGTACACACGATCGGAAATGCCGCCAGCAAAACTCCGATGAGAGGTTTTGGTTGGAAAATGCAACCGTGTGTATGCTCCATTGTACTGGCGGAATTCCAGCCAGCAAAAGATTGAGGTGAGGTTCTCTATTTATCGGTCGGAAAAAGTTCCTAACCAAAAATGCGATCGTCTGTATGCAATTCCGATGCGCAAAAAATCACACATGCTCAGAATCAAGTACGAGACGGAAGCGCTCGGTCTGGTAAAATCTAGCGTTCGTAATGGACATAGCACATTCGTCACCTGCAAATTATTGGATCTTTTAATGCAGCGCATTCTTTTGTTCTTTATAATGCTAGAATAATGAAGTTGTTTTGCTGTTGATATTCACACAGGAGGTTGGTTTGTGTTGGTGTCCCTTGTTAATTTGACATTGTATTTTTGAAATGTACCTGCCTACTTACAAACTGTCCTTTTTGAAGAAAAACACATAGGCAAGTATTTTCATATAAAAAAATCTACATTTATTCTGGCTCATAATACCAAAATAAAGAGAAAGGCAACGCTGGAGAAACTGCTTGAATTTCTGAAGCCTTTGGCCCCCAGGGCACACATCAACTCTTTGTAAATTAAAATTGGTAGCCTGAGAAGTCCATATTTAAGGGAGCACAATCTGGTCCAGGACTCCCAGAGATCAGGAACAGCAGCAGATGACATATATGTCCCCAGACTGTGGTACTACAACAGCCTGCGTCTTCTGTCAGACCAGACTGAACCCAGGCCATCACTTTCTTGTCTTCCCTGCAGCCTTCCCTGCAGCCTTCTTTGGAGGCTGTGGCTCTGAAGGTGGACTTGTGGCAGGAGGAGGAGGAGGAGGAGGAGGATGGGCGAGCGCACATAAGTGCATGTTCTCACTAATTTGGCCCCTCAACCCCTTCCAAAGGGCATGAAAAATTACATTCTCACACATGAAGTGCTGGCCCTCCTCCATTTGCTGCAAGTTGGCAGCTACATAGCAGCCATAGGCCTCTTCAGCATCGGGGGGTGTTTTCAGGGCCGCTTTAGCCTCCTTAATGAGGCCCAGTGCTGCCTCCTCCACGTTACTCCCCTTCCTGGCCCTTTTTGTTGTAAGGCGGAGGGGAGGCACCTGGGATTGGGTGAGGCTACAGGGCCCTGCCACCTCCTGGCTCACACTTACCCCCACCTCCTCCTGTATGCCACATTCCAGAGCCTCGTCCTGGCTGAGGTTTTCCTGTGTAAAAAAGGGACATAGTTTTAGTTTTTGGTTCATCAATCACACACATTTTTCAGCTCATGACTGTTGCAAATTGACTGTTAATAAATAGAAAAGACTATCATTCTGAGCCCAGCATTTTTCATTCTTGTCACAATCATTTTTGGCCCCTACTGTCTATTGATATGGAAAACACTTTTTGTTAAATTATTCATTTGTTATCAATAATCACAACTAGCTAACAACAATAATTTTTGGACAATAAATATGTTAAACAATACTATACCTGGCTCCAGCTGGGCTCCTCCACTTCTTCCAGGATGGAAGGCCCAGAATGGTCCTCGGAAGCCTCAGCTGGGGTTGAGGGAAGGGTTGAGGGAAGGCTGGATGGAAGTGTAGAAAGTGATTCCCTGGCTTCCATCTGGTCTTCCAGAAACTGCATCCTGTTGTAGTACCACAGACTGGGTACATTCCCAAGCTACCAATTTTCTTCTCCACAAACTCAATGTCTGCGTCAGGGACCTGCGTCTTCACAAATTGCAGCAGTTTCTCCAGCGATGCCTTCCTAGCTGGTTTATTGCGATATAAGGAGTTTTTAACCTCCCACAAATTTCTCATATCCCTGTATTTGTCTGTGAACTGGCCCATGAATTCAGGGTCTTTGAATTGTTTCATATTTGCTGCAAGACAAAACACAAGACAAAAACACTAATATCAGGCTAAACTCTCCTAATCGCCCGCCCCTGACGTTCTTTCTAGAATATTCCCCGTCCCTTCTCTTTCGGCGCAGTGGGAAATGAACATGGCGGAGACACAGCAGGTGCGTAATAGCAGTAACGAGGAGGAGGAAAGCCCGGAGCCAGAAACATCCTGATTACATAGGAGAAGATTTAAGGCCTCAAATATGGCCTTTGTAGAAAAGGTGGAGATGGTGGACATCTTGAAAACGGCCGACTATGATGGGAAGTATGGACCGTACTTAAACCCAAATATGAGAAAGGCCAGATCATGACTAAAGTTGTGAAGAGTCTGAACAGGAATTTCGGGGTATGATGATCCAAGGAGCAATTGAGGAAACGCTGGTCAGACCTGAAATTGAGGGAGCAGGATCAGTACAGAAGAATCAAGAAAGTGCTTCTAAAAAGTAAGTAGTTGTTGTGTGTTCCGATTATTATTATTACTTGCATGCTGCTCCATGTGCTTTTCTGTACAGTTTAAAATGGCAACATTCAGGCTCGTGGGCACAGTAATCGTTCGCAGTAAACATTGTTCATTTGCCATCTAAATACAATGTTTTTGGCAGATACAGGGTTAACTATATTTGGTCATGCTAATTTGTATTCAAAGAAGTTTAGGACATTGTTGTCTAGATGTGTTTGTAACTAGAATGAAATACAAACTTGATTCAGTGTAATGTAAGGAGAGGACACCCAGCAGCTATTTACACATCTGGACTCAGGAACACTAGTGTGGGACACAAGAACAAACTTTTTAGGGTGTCCCACACAGGTGCTCCAGTGGATACTTGGGGTGTCTCCATGTGTAAAACTTGTCAAAAAAAAGGTAAGTATTCCAGCTTTGGTAAGGGAAAAAATCATGTCTTCAGCTTGGAACTTTGCCCAAACAGACAATTGTACCCCACTTCCAAGCAATGTTTCATATTCCTATTTCTGGCCTCAAATATCATTGTGCTAAGTATACTTTTTGTTTCATTCTCATAGGGGAGAAAAGACTCAGGACGTCTGAGGACACCAGGGACTCCCCACCTACTAAAGAAGGAGAACTCAGCACACAACCTCAGAATGTGGAGGAAGGAGAGGAGGTTGAAATAGTGACCACAACAGGTGAGTGTCTGACACCACAGATTCAGGTAATAGATGTATGCCTGCATATTTATAATACATGGAGTGTATTTTTCTTTTAGGTGATGTGCATGTTGTGGAAGAACAATCTGCTCATTTTACCACTGACAGTGCACAAAGGCTAATCCAGGGGATGTTTTGAAGTCAGGATTTAGACTTCATTAAGGAAAAAACCAAGGTGATTGAACAAAGAATGAAGAACATGATTGATGTACTAGTAAAAATCTAAATCCAAAAAATTACACCTTTTTTTAAAATAAATTTAACTAAAGTTTTAATACAGTTTAAAAGCCAAATTTGGAAGATACACACAGTGTGTCAACATGTGCTATCTGCCATCAGGGGATATCAATGTATGCGTTTTGTGGGTGCAATCCCTTCCTCGTAACTCTAGTAGGTGAAAGGAAGGGGTTGCACCCCCAAAACAGGTCCATTGATCCCCCATGATGGGAGATAGCACATGTTGACATTAGGCATGGGATCAGGAGGGAAATCCCCATTTTGACTACCAATTTGTGTGCATCTTCTAAATTTGGCTTTTACAGGGGTGACATCACCCCATCTGATGAAGGCAATATCAGCACAGTTTTAACACTATATTGTCTGATATTGCCTTCATTTTTTCAATGTTGAACGTTGTAAGTTCCTGAGTTTTGTATATTATGTTTTGAAACATTCCTGTTTACAGTATGTAAAAAAAAATTTCAAGGTAAGACTTTATAAAACCAAGATGTTATTTTTTTACCAAAAAAACAAAAAAGGTTTTACAATGCACATGTGCATGTGCACGGAGTAAAAGGTTTTATACTCAACAATGTGTGGCTTCTTCTTTCAATGCTCAATACCACTTTTTGTATTAAGTTCATGTTTACAGTGACAATGGGTGTTACTTAAATAATGGAAAAACCACTTGGCACTACAAGTGCACTAGGAGACAGATAAAAGAAACACAAGCAGTAAATCAAATTCAAGATTTTATCATATCAATTTTTTTTTATTTTGGAAATCTTTAAAAATTTGCTGGCATAGCAATGGTCCCCCTACCTGTAAAATAATTGACATATTTTTGACGCACTTCACGGGCGCTTTGGGGGGGCAAGCCAGGACGGCCAGCTTCCAGGGCCGTCAGTGTTGGTTCATGAAGTCCGGCCTCAGGCCCAACTGAGGCTACATAATTAGGAGCATTTTGCTTTAAAAAGTTGTGAAGTATGCAGCATGATAACACGATGTGGTTCAGTTTGTACTCCGCCATATTTATTGCCGTTAGAAATAGGCGGAACCGGCTGACCATTATCCCAAAGGTATTCTCCACGACTCTTCTGGCTCTGGCCAGCCAGAAATTAAAAACTCTCTTCTCCGGGGAGAGGGTCCTCTGGGGGAATGGCCTCATCAGGTGATCACCCAGACCAAATGCTTCATCAGTGATAAAAACAAATGGGAGTCCTTCGACGTTCTCTTCCGCAGGTGACAATCCCAAGCCACCACTCTGGAGACGTCAGTAGAACTCCATCTGGCCAAAGACTCCACCATCCGACATCTGGCCATTCTTCCCCACGTCCACATATACAAATATTTAAAGACAAAAAATAAGGTCCACTTATCAGATTCCTCATCCCCTCTGATGGCCCATTGGAAAAAGTTTAGGGGGGGGGTTCTAAATGAGTTTGGGAGCCAAAAAAAAGCCTCTTGCACTCTGCCTGAATTTAAGGACAACAATAACATTAGTACACATTTTAGGGGGTGTTTAGGGTAAAGCACTACTATGGAGCTGACAAAATACATTGTTAAATGACTAGGCTAGGTGTATATGGGCCCAGGATAGAATGCTGGGGAGGTTAGTGAAGGCAAATATGCATGAAGGACAAAAAAGGAGCATTAAAAGCTTACAGCATGCATGAGGACATTCACAGCATATTACAATCATGGTAATTAGGGAATGATGAAAGAAATACAATACATTAGCATAGATTAAATATATAGAATGTGATGTTAAAGGAGAAAACTTACCCTAATATAGTCCTTCTGCAGGACCTGAATGATGGCAGAACAGGTCTCTGGGATAATGATCCCCAGAGCCTGGGGGTAGATGCCTGTAGAGAACTTGAGGTCCTGTAGACTTCTCCCCGTCTCCAAGTACCGCACTGTGGCGACTAGCCTCTGTTTAGGAGTGATGGCTTGCTGCATGCAGGTGTCCTGCTTCATAAAATAAGGGGACAGCAAAGCCAACAGACGGTGAAAAACGGGGTCCGTCATCCTGAGAAAATTCCTGAAATCATCAGGATTATTCTCCTGGATCTCACGCAGCAAAGGCATATGAGAGAATTGGTCATGCTGGAGTAACCAATTCTTGGTCCATGAACTCCTCCCCACCCTGTTCATGGACTGGGCTTGGGTCAAAGCAAGAACCCCAACACCAAGCCCCCGCACAGCACGAACTCTACGACAAGCACATACCCGCAACTTGGCTTCAAAACGGTCGGCTGGTCAGAACGAACTAACAGAATGCACTGAAGAACAGCAAGGCCTGTGAAGAGCGAGCTGAAAATCAGAAACGAGCGGACAAGGACGCACTGAAAAACAAATACGAACTGACTACACGCACTAAAAACCAGATACAAACCCACAAGCACAAACTGAACAGCAGTAACAGACTGAAAAGCACGAAAGCTGAAAAGTGCAAACATCTCTCACCAAACTTCTACTAACACAAGATTAGCAGAAGGCGCCCAAAGGGTGGTGCAGTGGCTATTGAACTTCCTTTTTCTAGTCCGGTCGTACGTGTTGTACGTCACCGCGTTCTTGACGGTTGGAATTTGTTGTGACCGTATGTATGCAAGACAAGCTTGAGCGGAATCCCGTCGGAAAAGCCATCATACCTTTTTTCCAACCAAAATTCCGATCGTGTGTGTGTGGCATAAGAACCCAAAAGAGCAACAAGCAGCTGTGCACTATAACCTAGATACCAGGCACATTTAGAATATATATAAACAAAGTGCAGTGCTAAACATATATGAATACATACAAATAAAGTGCAAATACCATACAATAAAGTGCATATATCAATATAATCAAATGAGAAATAATCAAACTATAAATCCATAGAAAAGAGTCACATAAAGTCCATAAATCCGTGCTGAGAATATAAGCCAAAGAACCACCATTGTGAACCACCCACCACACATAAACGATTGAAGGCTCACCAGAGAACCAGCGACCACCCTTACTCAGGGGGGGTCAGAAAGCGCTCAATCGGATCTCAGATCCACTTACTGGCCAGATTACCAGGTGAAAATAGAACATAACGAGTGCACCCATCACATCTAAGACTTGGTAAACTGCAATAAAATATGTTTGCTTTTGGGATTAATACTGATTTAAAGTGGTTCTAAAAGCAGAAGATTATTTATTTTAATGGATTCTATACATTAAGATAAAAAACCTTCAGTGTGCAGCAGCCCCCCTCAGTCCCTCTAATACTTACCTGAGCCCCATTTTGATCCAGCAATGTTGCATGTGAGATTCGGCTCTTCGGGACTCTCCCTCCTGATTGGTTAAGACACACAGCAGGTGCCATTGGCTCCCCCTGCTGTCAATCAAAGTCAGTGAGCCAATGATGAGAGAGGGGGCGGGACCAGACCGCGGCTCCCTTTTCCGAATGGACACACAGATCAGTAACTTAGCTCAAGTGCCCTAATAGCAAGCTGTTTGCTGTGGGGACACTCAGCAGGAGGGAGTGGCCAGGAGCGCCGGCGAGGGACTCGAGAAGAGGAGGATCTGGGTTGCTCTGTGCAAAACCATTACGCAGGGCAGGTAAGTATAACATGTTTGTTATTTTTAAGCAAAAAAACCCAAGACTTTAGTATAACTTTAACCACTTGCCGACCGCCTTCTGCAGATATACTGCAGGAAGGCGGCTCGGCTGTGCAAACCGAAGTACCTGTACATCGGTCCATGCATGAGGTAGTGTGGGCACGCCATGTGGGCATGCGGGGGGGAGTTGGCTCGTGGGTCTGGCATACTCTATGTCCTCTGGCCACCTGCGATCGCGATACACAGAGGAAGAATGGGGATCTGTCTATGTAAACAAGGCGGATCCCCATTCTGATCCCCTAGTGATCAGGAACAGTGATCTCTGTGTTGTCCCAGTAAGCCCACCCCCCCACACAGTTAAAACACACCCAGGGAACACAGTTAACCCCTTGATCACCCCCTAGTGTTAACCCCTTCCCTGTCCGTGTCATTTATACATTGATCAGTGCATTTTTTTAGCACTGATCACTGTATTGGTATCACTGGTCCCCAAAAAGTGTCACTTAGGGTCAGATTTGTCTGCCGCAATGTCGCAGTCCTGCAAAAAATTGCAGATCACCGCCATTACCAGTAAAACCAATAAAAAAAATAAAAGTCCCTAACTCTAGCCCCTATTTTGTAGACACTATAACTTTTGTGTAAACCAATTAACATATGCTTATTGTGATTTTTTTTTACTTAAATTTGTAGCAGAATACATTTTGGCCTAAACTGATGAAGAAACTTTATTTTTTACATTTTTTTTGGATGTGTGTTATAGCACAGAGTAAAAAATGTTGTGTTTTTTTTCAAAATTGTATTGTATTTTATTTATAGCGCAAAAAATATAAACTGCAGAGGTGATCAAATACCATCAAAAGGAAGCACTATTTGTGGTAAAAAAGGACATACATTTTGTTTGGGTACAACATCGCATGCCCACGTAATTGTAAGTTAAAGTGACACAGTGCCGTATCGCAAAAAATTGTATGGTCATTATGGGGGTAAATCCTTCCTGGGCTGAAGTGGTTAATATAGGACAATAGGGCTTAGCTTTAAGTGTGTCTATAGCCAAAGCTTTTCTTTAACTTTGGATTGAGTGGAAGGGTGCCACGTCTACCCCAATGCAGGTGGTCAGACACTATAGCTGGCTACTGTGTTCTTCACCTATAGGAGCCCCCTTCCCCATAAGGCAAGCAGGCTTACCGGTACTCGGTTGCCCCAGGTCTTATACACAATTCTATAGTGCCTGGCCACCAGGCCAGGCACAAACTGAGCAAAGCAAACAGGTACTTGCGGTTGACAGACAGGCAGAGTGGTTCTATGACAGTCCAGGTAAACAGCAGGCTGAGTTCAGGTAATAGTCCAATAACTGGTCCAAGGTCATACATAGGTAAATCCAAACTAGCAGAGCAAGGCAGACAGACGGGGGGGCTTGATCAGGAATAAACACTTATCACTCTCTATCACAAGCATGCAAGTGAGTGTTTGGCTGACTTATAATAGGTTTGGTTTCCAACCAGAGACTGGCCACATTAATCACCTTGCAGGTGGACAGACAGACCAGGAGACTGCAATAGCCAAAAGCCAGATGCTGGAATGAGGAGCAGGAGCACTGGATGCTTTTGATAAAGGATTAGAATCTGTCAAGAATCTGCCCTGAAAAGAGCTATAAATTCAAAAGCTGTCACCAGAACACAAGCTAAGGATACATCCGGGAGGGGCCCGGGTTGTCAGCTGCGAGTGACCCCATTATCACCTTGATGACAACAGTCAGTTTTGGTTTATCTGCACTATTGGAGTCCCCCCTCTTTTCTTTTTGGGATACGTGGTTCATCTCCACCTGGTCTCTCTGGGAACAAACACTGATCATCACACAGAAAGCGTCCTTAGGACTACATCTTCCGAATTGGCGCCCTGCTGTTGCTGAGTAATCGCCCAGGAAGGAGGTTGGCAAGATTTCCTACAGAGTCTCTTATGGGACATACCTTGAAGTTCACCTCATATCTTTCTCTACTAAGCCTGTTTTGACCCCCCTGAATAAGGGCGGTCGCAGGCTCTCTGGTAAGCCTTCATTACTTTATCACCAGGTGGTGAGCAGCACTGGCGGTGGATTATTGATCCAGACTTCTGCATGGAATAATCCTTGGATTTCACTCACACCATACTTTAGAACTTTTTCTTCATTATATTTGCTTTCATTGTATTTGTTTTTTATCACCTATGGACTTTGGATTGAATGTTCATTTTATCAGTCACCATTATTAGTTGTCATTTATTATTGTTGTTTCATTAAATTTTTTTTTAACACAATTCTTCCAAATTCTTTTCACTTGCGATACTTGTCCAGCGCTGCACTGCTCTCTTTAAGTCTATTTCTTGTGCCCTCGTATTGGGGTTATAGTGTTCAGCAGCAGGACCCCCTTCACGTTTACTTCATCATATATTAAAGTGGGGTTCCACCCAAATTTTGAACAATATCTGTATGTATTCTCTTCCTTGCCTAGATGCTGACATGCCGTTTAAAAAAAATTAAATCGCCGTAATTACCTTTTATTTTTCTATTCTTCTTTGCACTTCCTGGTTCTCCTCCCGTGGGAGTAGGCATGTTTCTAGCCTCTCCCAGACTCCTGGGAGCTAGTCTCAGGCTTCCCAGGATGCCACTGAGCATGTGCGGGAACGAGCGGTGAATGCTGGGAGCACAGCATTCACCACATACAGGAAATAAATGCTTGTGGGCTTCAAATGCCCACAATGAAGATGGAACCTGCCTGCAGTGAATAATATAAGTTATTCTTTCCGACGAAATCTGACACAGGCGGACATATTACACACAATATGTGAGTATGTAATGCTGAGAAGAAAAGTTTGTGAATGAACTCAAAAAAAAAAAAAAAAATGATAGATAGGCGGACCCCCGCTTTAATTTTTCATATATATAATTTTTTTTTAGCACCTAGCGCAGTTCTTTTTCTTTATATCTCTCGGTGCGGGGAGAGGGAATACCATTCTCTTCACTGTGCTGGGAGAGAGGACATGGTGGTGCCGGTTAGTCACCGGAACTCAGGAGGGAAGAAGAGAGCACCCCTTCATATGGTACTTGCCATATCTGCCATACATAGTTACATAGTTACATAATAGGTGAGGTTGAAAAAAGACACAAGTCTATCAAGTCCAACTTATGTGTGTGTCAGTATTACATTGTATATCCCTATATGTTGCGGTCGTTCAGGTGCTTATCGAATAGTTTTTTTAAACTAACGATGCCCCCCCGCTGAGACCACTGCCTGTGAAAGGGAATTTCACATCCTTGTCGCTCTTACAGTAAATAACCCTTTACGTAATTTAAAATTATACCTCTTTTCTTCTAATTTTAATGAGTGGCCACGTGTCTTGTTAAACTCCCTTCCGCAAAAAGTTTTATCCCTATTGTGGGGTCACCAGTATGGTATTTGTAAATTTAAATCATATCCCCTCTCAAGGGTCTCCTCTCCAGAGAGAAGTTCAGTGCTCGCAACTTTTCTTCATAACTAATGTCCTTCAGACCCTTCATTAGCTTTGCTGCCCTTCTTTGTACTCGCTCCATTTCCAGTACATCCTTCCTGAGGAGGACTGGTGCCCAGAACTGGACAGCATACTTCAGGTGCGGCCGGACCAAAGTCTTGTAGAGTGGGAGAATTTATGCCTGGAGTTAATCCCTTTTTTAATGCATGCCAATATTCTGTTTGCTTTGTTAGCAGCAGCTTGGCATTTCATGCCATTGCTGAGCCTATCATCTACTAGGACCTCCAGGTCCTTTTCCATCCTAGATTCCCCAGAGGTTCTCCCACTAGTGTATAGATTGCATTCATATTTTTGTCACCCAAATGCATTATTTTACATTTTTCTACATTAAACCTCATTTGCCATGTAGTTGCCCATCCCATTAATTTGTTCAGATCTTCTTGCAAGGTTTCCACATCCTGCGGAGAAGTTATTGCCCTGCTTAGCTTAGTATCGTCCGCAAATACAGAGATTGAACTGTTTACCCTATCCTCCAGGTCGTTCATAAACAAATTAAATAGGATTGGTCCCAGCACAGAATCCTGTGGAACCCCACTACCCACCCCTGCCTGACCATTCTGAGTATTCCCCATTTATCACCACCCTCTGAACTCGCCCTTGTAGCCAGTTTTCAATCCATGTACTCACCCTATGGTCCATGCCAACAGACCTTATTTTGTATGGTAAACGTTTATGGGGAACTGTGTCAAATGCTTTTGCAAAATACAGATACACCACGTCTACGGGCTTTCCTTTATCTAGATGGCAACTCACCTCCTCATAGAAGGTTAATAGATTGGTTTGGCAAGAACGATTCTTCATGAATCCATGCTGATTACTGCTAATGATACAGTTTTCATTACTAAAATCTTGTATATAGTCCCTTATCATCCTCTCCAAGAGTTTGCATACTATTGATGTGAGGCTAACTGGTCTGTAATTCCCAGGGATGTATTTTGGGCCCTTTTTAAATATTGGTGCTACATTGGCTTTTCTCCAATCTGCTGGTACCATTCTAGTCAGTAGACTGTCAGTAAAAATTGGGAACAATGGTCTGGCAATTACTTGACTGAGTTCCCTAAGTACCCTCGGGAGCAAGCCATCGGGTCCCGGTGATTTATTAATGTTAAGTTTTCCAAGTCTAATTCTAATTTTGTCCTCTGTTAGCCATGAGGGTGCTTCCTGTGTCACAAGGATAAACACTGCAGTTTTGGTTACTGAAGCCCCCGACGATTCCCTTGTGAGGACTGAGGAGAAGAATAAATTCAATACCTTTGCCATATCCCCATATTTGTAACCAGATGTCCTTCCTCATTCTTTATGGGACCAATATGGTTTGTCCTCCCTGTTTACATACTTAAACAATTTCTTGGGATTTTTTTTGCTCTCCCCCGCTATGTATCTTTCGTGATCTATCCTAGCCGCCCTAATTGCACCCTTACATTTCTTCTTGCATTCTTTGTTTGAATGCTGATGATGATCCCTCAACCTTGTACTTTTTGAAGGCCTTCTCTTTTGCTTTTATATGCATTTTTACATTGGCGTTAAGCCATCCAGGACATTACCCAATGGGATACACTGGCTAATGCCCTTATTTAATATGCTCTTAAAGCGAACCCATCTCTCCTCCATGTTCTTTGTTCCTAAGATTTTATCCCAATTTATATCTTCTAGCAGGGTTCATAGTTTAGGGAAGTTGGCTCTTTTGAAATTCAGTGTCTTTATATTTCCCTTATGTCTCCTATTTGTGTGATTTATACTGAAGTCAATTGACCTGTGATCACTCTTTCCTAAATTTCCCCATATTTCCACATCCGTAATCAGTTCTGTATTGTTGGTAATCATTAGATCTAGTAACGCTTTATTTCTAGTTGGTGCGTCTACCATCTGACCCATGAAATTGTCCTGCAAGACATTCAGGAACTGGCGAGCCTTAAGGCCCTTTCACACGGGCGGACCGTTCAGGTCAGCCTGTCAGTTTTTTAGGGGGACCTGAACGGGCACTCCATAGACCTCTATGGAGCGACGGATGTCAGAGGTGATATGTCCGTTGACATCTGACCCACTCCGAAAAAGTGCGACGGAGGAAAACCCTATTTTTCCATCCATCTGCGGATCGGATCGAATGAAAGTGGACAGGCGGTCCGTAATCATCCGATCCTCCCAAAGGGGAAAGCAGACTCTCTGACAGGCCTGTCCCTGCACAAAGTGCAGCAACAGACTTGTCATCCGCTGGCTCAGCGGGGATCAACAGAGCGATCCCTGCTGAGCAAGCGGAGGAGGGAAAAATGGACAGCCCTGTGTGAAAGGGGCCTTAGACAAATGCGTAGTTCCCTCCACCCAGTCGATGTCTGGATGATTAAAATCCCCCATTATGATAACACTTCCCATCCTTGCTGCTAATCCAGATTGTGATAGGAGGTCCGCCTCTCCCTCCTCCCTCATACCCTGGATACGCCACTGCATATGAGTGATTTTTTGATGAAACAGAATATGTATAGGATTTATTGGCAAATTAGATTAAAAGCCTTATTGATAAAAAATAAAAAATTTGCGTTTGAGAATTAAGAGTAAAATGACACCACCCACTTCTTTTCCAGCAGTGGAATTATATATAAAAAAATGGACCAAGAAATAAAGTCTTTTTTGCATGACCAACCTATAATTGACCATACACCTAACAATCTAAATCCGGCTGAAAAACTAGCATTAGCTTCCTTGTCAGCTAGGCGTGATATAACTATCAAGCCAGCTGACAAGGGAGGATCCATTGTTGTAATGGACACAGTTAAATATGAAAGGGAAATATTAAGACAGTTATCTGATGATCAAACCTATGCCCGACTTGATTCTCATCCAATTTTTCAAATACAAAACATAATTAAGAAAATTGTAAAACAGGCTGTAAATGATTGAATAATGGATAATGACACACAGTCGTATTTAATAGCGGAATTTCCTATTACTCCGGTCATTTACATTTTGCCTACAGTTCATAAGAATTTAAATGATCCTCCAGGTCACCCAATTGTTTCCAGCACTAAATCTCGCACAGCACCTTTGGCTATATATTTAGACAAGTGTTTTACACCATTAATTACACAGATGAGGTCCTATATACGGGACTCATATGATTTCTTGATGAAAATTAATAATTTTACGGTAGCAACAGATTCATTCCTGGTGACATGGGACATTTCAAGTTTGTATACAATTATCCCTCATGGATTGGAAAATGAAGCCTGTCGCCGACTCCTGACTGAGTCTAAAAAACAGATTTGTTTTTTGATACAGTTACTGGAAATTGTCTTAGAAGAAAACGTTTTTCTCTTTAAAAATACATACTATCGGCAACTCAGGGGTACAGCAATGGGTTCAAATGTGGCACCCCCATATGCAAATACATTAGTTGATATGATCGAGGAAGCTTTCGTATATAATAATGTTTTATTTAAAGAAAATTGCTGGTTCCGATTTTTGGACGATGTATTTGCTATTTATTTAAATAAAAATTGCTGGTTCCAATTTTTGCATGATGTATTTGCTATATGGGAGGGTGATTTGAATACACTATCATTATACCATGCTTATATTAAATATTTGATACCTGGATTACAATTTAACATGGCTGTGAGTCAGGAAAAAATGCCTTTTTTGGATACATGTATTACAGTTAGAAATGGCAGACTTTCCAGTGATTTATATGTAAGACCTACAGACTGCAACCAACTTTTATATTATAAAAGTTTCCACCCTCCTGGAGTATTCAAATCGATCCCAAAAAGCCAACTAACAAGGGTTAATAGAATTGTCAGTGACCAAGCAGACAGAGAGAAGCGTCTTGATGAAATGGAGAGGAAATTAAGTCAGAGAGGTTATCCATTGCAGCTTATAAGGAATGAAAGAAAGGAAGTGGATAAAAAAACAAACAGGAATAGGACAGACATGTGCGATTAGTTTCGTACGAATCGTAATTTTGTACGAAATACGAAACTTCGTTTACGAACTTCAGATAAATTTATCATAGCAAACTTTCATTATTGTTACGAAAAGTTAACAAAACTAAAAGTTAAAAACCCAGGAAGTCAGCACAGCACAGGGATGGTGGGAGCCCCTCATAATGATAAATTTATCATAACAAACGTTCGTTATTGTTACAAAAGGTTAACGAAACTAAAAGTTAAAAACCCAGGAAGTCAGCACAGCACAGGCATGGTGGGAGCCCCTCATAATGATAAATTTATCATAACAAACTTTTGTTATTGTTACGAAAAGTTAACGAAACTAAAAGTTAAAAACCCAGGAAGTCAGCACAGCACAGGGATGGTGGGAGCCCCTCATAATTATAAATTTATCATAACAAACTTTCGTTATTGTTACCAAAATTTTACAAACCTAACGAAAATTTGAATTGAATTTCGGACATGAATTACGAATTAATTTTAATACGAAATGGAACGGAACGAAACAAAACGTATGTACTGACGGCACAGATGTCTAGAATAGGATGGATAAAATATGACCTTTTGTTTCCCAATATCATTAACATTCATTCCGAATACAAAATATCATTAGAAAACATATATATATATATATATATATATATATATATATATATATAATATATATTGGGGGAGTGGCTTGGAGCCGGAGCTGAATGGCCGCCTAGATCCCGAGCTCCCGTCCACGGAGGCTAGCCTAGTAAGCACAGCAGAGCCATCCTAGCCCTACCATGGGGAAAACGTCCAGGGAACCATCCCCAGCCAGGTCCCGCTCCCCCAGGGGGTCCGGCTCACAAATCGGCCACAATATCCCGGATATCTTCCGGACCCAGGCACGCGAGGCCCCGGCTTCAAATTGGGCCTACTCGAATGATGCACGCTCCTCCAGCCTCAGCCCCTCAGGGAGAAGCCACACACAATCCCAGCCTCCAGCTGCAGCAGCATCTACCCCACAGCCCCTTTCCATGCAAGATCTGCGATCTGTGGTAGAAGATATTAAAGCCACACTCTCTGCAGCCATCACGGATCTCAGGAGAGATGTCCAGGTAATGACAGTACGCCTGGATGATTTGGAGGAAACAACCAACCGCCATGACACCTCCATTCAACATTTACAGACCTCCTCTCAGGCACAATCTTCACAGCTCAGGGATATCCAGAGGCATATGGAAGATTTAGACAACCGCGGCCGTCACCACAACATACGGGTAAGAGGTATCCCTGAATCCGTTGAAAATGCGCAAATCACGAAAGCTACTATCGCCATATTTAACGACCTCTTGGGCAGACCTCCTGAAACACCCATTGAGTTTGAACGTTTGCATAGAGCCTTGAGGCCCAGAGGCAGAGATTCTGACCCTCCCAGGGACGTGATATGCTGTCTCATTAACTTTCAACTGAAGGAGGAAATTCTTCACAGGGCCAGGGATCGCCACTCCTTACTCTAACAAGGAGCCGATATAAAGCTGTTCCAAGACCTCTCGCCCATCACCCTTCAAAATAGGAGAGACTTACGCCCTCTTCTTGACCTACTGCGCACCAAAGGAATTCAATACCGGTGGAAATTTCCCTTCTGTCTCTCTGCCTCATTCCAAGGTCGCACTGCAAACCTACGCCCACCAGAAGATCTGCCAGGTTTCTGTGAAGCACTAAATCTTCCACGCATTGACATCCCGGATTGGTACACCACTCTTCGCCCGCCGCGCATGAGAAGGTCAGCCTCTACTGATACCATTCCAGTCCATGATGACTTCCACATAAGACGCCGCAGACACACCCCATCGAGGGAACCTACCATGTCAGATACCCGGAACGCTCCACTCAACAGCCCTACGGCCTCCCCGGCCCACAGAAGAGCCCGCCATGACAGATCCAACTGAACAATCTCAACCCTTCCATCCTGCATCTCTCAAGACTGAATACGTCTTCTCAAGATAGGAACCTGCCCGCAACACCCATCAATAACACCCAGGACGGCAAGCGCCTCCCGAAAACGGTTTTCCTCACAGATAACTTTTCCTTTTCCCTTTCAGTAACAATTATCCTGCATTGCTCCTGAGCGCCCACCGTGAAAAACTGGTCCCCGAGCAAGTGGAACCACCCCCAGCGAAACTGTGAGTCGGACCTTCCCCTTGGGAAACCCTTGTGCAATGTCTGACCCTTCTAGAATGCTTTACAAATGAGACTTTCACTTAAAATACCGTCCAGCTCCTCTCCCCATGCCCTTCCCTCACCCTCCTATACCCCTTTCCCTACCCATTTCCCCCCCTTTCCTCGCCACCCTCCCCCAATCCCATTTGCCCTAGAAGGTATGCTACATGCGAGCCTCCTAGTCCGCTCTGCTTGCAATAATTTCTGGTTCCAAAGCTCAATAATTTGTATGAATGTAGTTTCATACACTCTGTTCGGGTGACTTATGGGGGGTGACGCCACACAGATGCCAACCTCCCTTCTATGTCAAGCAACGGACTTAATCCGCCTTGCTATTTTCCACCTCTCCTATAATTAGGCGAATCTAAATCTTCAACCGTCCCTAGAGTAGTCGAGAGCATTAGTCACTCTAATGAACCTCCGAAATGTGGCATCTGTGGAGGCCTCACCCTTCCTCCTGGCACCCTACGTGGGTAAGAAGTTATATGTATGTTTAAAAATTACATGTTAGAAAGTCCCTGCTCTCTTGTTCGGTGGTATCCTTAAATCCTAAATATCCAACCAAAGGGAATATCTCCAAAACGAATCACACGTGTTCCGATTTCCTATCTAACACCATCTCAGAGGAGGCAGGCGGTCTCACCTTGTATCCTCTGAGATATTAAATTCATATTAAGGTTAGAGAGGTCTACTTCCCAACTCAACTTAGAGTGTAATTTGTAAAAATACCGACCATAACCTGTATGCTGCCCGAACACACACACAAATGAGAAGGGTTACTTTCCGATATAGAGTCAGTGGCAACCCGATGGTGTTGAATACTTCGGAAGAATATTATTATTATTATTATTAAAATATTATTAACAGCGTTGATATGTTTAACTGCTAGAGTCCCTCCTCATCCCCATTCCCTTGGTGACACAACGGGGCTTACTGTTACTTTTAAGTTTAGAGGACCTCCGTTAAGGTTCTGGTTTTAGCACCAATCTACTTTGTTTACAATGTAGTACCAATTCTGTTTATACAATGTTGATTCAATATATCTGTTAAATGACCTGTCTGGATTGTCGCATGCTTGACCCCCATGAGCTTAGACCCAAGGTTATCTTATCTAGCTCTTAAAACTCCGTTGGCTCCCGCTTGCACTCATAGGCACGAGCCTCAGTGGACGGGTGATACTAAATCTCGATAGTCTCGACCCGACACTTTCCACCCCCCCACAAGACAGGAAAGTAGATATTCCTGTCAAACCAAACCGGACACTTTTCGATCCGTAGGGTAGGTTTTACATAACCTCCCTCACTCCGGAATACCATACATCTCACTTTTTTCTAAATCCCAGTTCACTTATCTCTCTCTCTCTCCCTCTCTCTCTCTCTCTCTCTCTCTCTCTCTCTCTCTTCCTCCTCTTCCTTCCCCTCTTCCTCTCCTCGCCTTCCCCCCACCCCCCCCCTTTTTTTTTTTTTTCTCTCTCCTTCTCCTTCCTTGCAGACTCCGCCACCATCACATCCCGGCTAAGGCAAAACTTGCAAACAGCCCTTTCCTCCGAACCCTTCCAACTCCCACGGGAAAGTTTAGCTATCACCGGTTTCTCGCTCACTCGCTAGCGTTCTGACTGAACAACAACCCACTATGGCACACATACGCTCCACTACAAAATCCTCTTTACTTAAAATAGTCTCGCTAAATGTAAAGGGATTAAACATCCCGGAGAAGCGTAGTCAAGTTCTTGATATGATGTCTAAACTGAAGGCAAACATAGTGTTCTTACAAGAGACACATTTTCACACAAACAAAATACCCAAACTCTTGAACCGCATGTTCCCAACAGTTTACCATGCCACCAATTCTCTTGCGAAGTCCAAAGGGGTCTCAATTCTTATATCCAAAAACCTAGATTGGCAACTCGAGGACTCACTCTTAGATACCGAAGGCAGATACCTCTTTTTGAAAGGCCGACTCCAGGGACGACCAGTGACCCTGGCCAACATATATAGCCCCAATTCTGCACAAGTAAGCTTCTTTAGATCAATCTCACGACTACTCTCAGATTTCCACGCCGGATTGACCATTCTAGGGGGAGACTTCAATATCGCCCTTTCCCCAATCTTAGACACCTCCACGGGCACGACATCTCTACCATACAAAGCTATCCGACAAATTAATCTACAAATCCAAGACCTTCTTTTACACCATACGTGGCGTGCCCTTCACCCCGACGAGAAAGACTTTACTTTTTTCTCGGCCCCACACAACAAATATTCGAGAATCGACTATCTGTTCCTGTCCCAGAAAGATATTCCCTTTCTCTCGACTGCCACCATTGAACCAATGGTGCTGTCGGACCACCACCCAATCACAATGACCCTGACGTTCCCTGACAAACACATCCCCAAAAAAATTTGGCGCCTAGATTCGTCTCTGCTTACTTCGGAAGAAGTAACCAATGATATCAATAGTTGCATACACACCTTTTTCTTAGAAAACGACACGCCGGACACTGCCCCTCTCACACAATGGGAAGCCCACAAGTGATCTCAAGAAATTCCTATGGAGACAGAAAAGACCTAGAATAGCATACGATCAACTAACACACCCTAAGACAAAAGGGGGCATCGGCCTCCCGGATCTCAAGAAATATTATTGGGCTTGTCACCTCTCTAGAATTATAGATTGGTCAGTGCACGACAAATGTAAAGACTGGGTCACCCTTGAACATACATTCTCCCCACTACCACTACGATCCTTGCCTTGGACTTTGTCCAAACACACCCCGAGAATGCTAAATAGTCATCCTCTCATCGCCCCGACACTCCAATGCTTTAAGGAAGCCTGCCGGAAGCTACACATCTCCTCCAATCCGGGACCCCTCACTCCGGTAAAACACAACCCAGCATTCCCTCCCGGCATGTCCACTAACTTCCTGACGGGTACATGGCAACACTTATCGGTCCTAGCCCATCACTTCTTTCGATCGGGTACACTTCTGGAGCGTTCCTCCCTACCAATTAATGCAAATAGTATTCCCCTCCCACTCTGGACATACTTCCAGATCAGACAGGCTGGCTGATGTCAGAGGGTTATCTCAGCCCCTCCCTTTACATTCCTTACTAGGGATGAGCCAAACACCCCCTTGTTCGGTTCGCACCAGAACAGGCGAACAGGCAAAAAATTTGTTTGAACACGCAAACACCGTTAAAGTCTATGGGACTCGAACATGAATAATCAAAAGTGCTAATTTTTTTTTTTTATATACGTTTTTATTAATTAAAAAAAAAAAACAGACAACAAACAAAAATGAATATTATTTGCAGCAATTAAAGAAACTATATACATAGAAAACAAAACACACAAAAAAAAAACAAAACAAAAAAAAACCCACCAAAACAAACCCCACATACATACATACATACATTGGTCATACCTGGTTCCTATGCCAGTTTGATTTTAGAGAAAGGTGTCATCCCGTGTTACATATGTACACCTAGAGGCCAATTCCTCTAGGAGGCTATTGAGGCTGTAGAGGGGTCCGTGAGCCATTTGGACCAAACCTTTTCATATTTGAGGAGACAACCCCTATTTATATATGTTTCTTTGTATAATGGTAAGCTATTATTAATGAGTTGTTTCCAGAGAAAATTGAGTACTGTCCGTGATACTTTTTTTATTTGCACTAACATACAATTTTTCAGGACAAGCTTTCGGGGTATGTCCCCTTCTTCAAGGTCCAAGCAGTACTTACTGCTTGGACCTTGAAGAAGGGGACATACCCCGAAAGCTTGTCCTGAAAAATTGTATGTTAGTGCAAATAAAAAAAGTATCACGGACAGTACTCAATTTTCTCTGTCACAATTGCACTAATACGGCTACAATCAAATCAAGAGTTGTTTCCACAAAGTCAGCGATGGGGGGGTGGTTTTCTTCCAGCTGAGAGCTATGGCTTTATGAGCATAGAACAAAAGCAGCCCCACCAGAGTGCGCCCTGCTGTCGTAGGAATAAATTGCTCTATCAGACCTAAAATACATATTGGCATTGATCGTTACAGTGGGATATATGTTATTTTGAATATAAAAGCTAGTATTTCTTCCCAATACCTTACGATAGCTGGGCAAGTCCAGAATATATGGGTAAAGTCTCCAGGAATCTCCCCACACCGCCAAAAGCCAGGAGCAGAGTCTGAATTAATTTTATTTAATATATGGGGGGTGTAATATGCCCTGTGTAAACTGAATAAGTCTGTCTCTCAAGGAGACGAGAGAGTTGAAGGGAGAGTCCCATATATTATCCCAATCATCCTCATTAAGTTCAGGGATATCCTTAGACCATTTCTCTAAATCAGGGAGAGAGGCAGTTGTTAAGTGAAGATACAATTTAGATGCGGCATTCTTTGTGCAATCCAGCCTAAGAAGCTTCTCTAAGGCAGATTGGACTAGTTGTAGAGGAGAACCAGAGAATTGACAGCTGAAGGCATGGGAGAGTTGAAGGAAACGAAAAGAATACGACTGAGGGATATTGAAATCCGAGATTAGTTGGGAAAAAGAAATCAAAGATTTATCCAAAATAATCTGTGTCACTGTTTTTATCTTAAAATTAGTCCAAGCACAGGGGTCGGGTAGTGAATAGAAATGCTCCAGAGTGGGATTTAACCAGAGGGGAGCATTAGGTGATATTGCCTGTAGGGGATATCGTTCAATTTTGAGGCCCTCTCCCCATACACGTAGCGTGGTAAGCATAGATGGTGTCAATGAATATGGAGCACGAGGGCCCCGAAAGATCAAAAATTTCAGCGCCTCTAGGGATCCCAGCACTGCTGCTTCTACCTGAGTAGCGGAATTTGAGGTATCTGGGTTAAGCCACCAGGCTGTAGTTACTAGCTGAGAAGCCAAGTAATATTTATGGAAATCTGGACATGCCAGGCCACCTTGGGAGGTCGGGCGTACCAATGTTGCCCAGCTATACCTAAGGGGCTTTGATCTCCATATGAATGCTGAGAAAATACGATGTAGCCTTGCAACGAAAGATTTAGGGATCCACTGGGGAGAGTTTCGAAATAAATATGTGAATTTAGGTAATACATTCATTTTTATTAAATTTATGCGTCCTAACAATGAAAGGGGTAATGACTCCCATGCCTTCAGCCGTTGTTGAGTCTCCTGGATCACAGGTGTTAAATTTAGGGATATATAGTCTGAAACCTGTCTGGAAACCACCACCCCTAGATATTTAAAATTCTCCACCCATCTTAGGGGGGTATCCATATCAGCAGTAGCACGAGCCGCAGAGTCTATAGGAAATAGAAGTGACTTTTCCCAGTTTACTTTAAGGCCTGTGACTGCGGAGAAAGAATTGAGGACCTGTAGGGCCCCCCTAAGTGATGGTCCTGCGTCATTAAGAAAGAGGAGTAGGTCGTCCACATACAAGGCGACCCTTTCCTCCAGCCAGCCAACGCACAATCCCATAACATGTAGGGAAGTACGGAGAGCCTCCGCCAGCGGTTCCATCGCTATGGCGAAAAGGGCTGGAGAGAGGGGGCAGCCCTGTCGAGTACCCCTTGACAGAGAAAAAGACTGTGATAAGCTACCTCCCAACTTGATAGCTGAGGTGGGGTTTTGATAAATTATCTGTATCCATTTAATAAAGATCAGGGGGAACCCCATCCTTCTAAGGACCTCCCAAAGAAAAGGCCATTCGATAGTATCAAAGGCCTTTTCAATATCTAAGGAGGCCACCACCCTAGTACCTTCATTCAAATGCTTTGCATGTATATTAGTAAACAAACGTCTCAAATTTACATCGGTTGACCTGTTGGCCATGAAGCCAGCCAGTTTGATCAATATCTACAACAGATGGTAATAGTGGTTGTAGTCTGATGGTAAGTAATTTAGTTAAAATTTTAAAATCTGTATTAAGTAGGGCAATTGGCCTATAGGAGGCACACAATGAGGGATCTTTTAGATCTTTATGAATTAGTATAACATGGGCATGGCTCATAGAAGTTGGAAGGGCTCCATCTGTCAGACATTGAGAATAAAGTTGTGCTAGCTTGGGAGCTAATATATTCCCATGTGTCTTATAAAACTCTATGGGGAGGCCATCCGGACCCGGAGACTTCCCCCGCGGAAATGATTCGATTGCTCTCAGTACCTCCTCCGGGGTTATTGGCCCCACCAGAGATTCTCTTTCTTTATCTGAAAGCCAGCCTAATGCCAATGGGTCTAGCCAGGATGCCAAATCCTTGGGCTGAAAGTCAGAAGGCAACACAGAGGTATAAAGAAAACTATAATATTGGCGAAAGACCTCTAATATATCTGGTAATAAAGAGACTGATGCACCTGAGGCAGACACCACATTGGGAATCACTGTTGGAGGATAATCTGGCTGTGCCAACATCGCTAGAAGACGACCATTACGGTCTCCCTGTTCAAAGAACATTTGTTTATTCCGATGTAGATCTAATCTGGTGATCTCAGTAAGATGGAGATGTAGCTTACGTTTTGCAGCATTCAGGAGGTCAAAATGGATATTAGTAGGGTCAGTAGTATAAATATCAGACTGACGTTGCACAGCTTGCTGTAGCGCTGTTGCAACGGCTGCCTGTTCCCTGCGAATCCCAGCAATAGAGGAGATATATTGTCCCCTGGAAAAGGCCTTGAAGGCGTCCCATATCATTGCAACAGAAGAGGATCCCTCATTAAACTCCCAATATTCCGCCAGTCATGGTGTGATATTGGTCGTCAGGTCTACATGAGAAAGCCAGTGGGTCCCCAGGCGCCATAGGGCTGCAGTTCTATAGGATGGGGCATGAATTTTAAGAAGTAATGGCGAGTGATCTGAGAGTCCGCTGGGTAGATATGATACATCTAATACATCAGACAGCATAGTCGGATTAGCAAAGGCAAGGTCAATACGAGAAGAGGTTTTATATGTGGCAGAAAAACAAGAGTAAGCTCTAGTCTCAGGATGTTTCCACCTCCAGACCTCAGTTACGCCTATTACTTGAGCCCAGGTAAGTAAATCTGTAGAAAATTGTTTTGGGGGAACAGGTCTGTCCAGGTCAGGGGCCATAATAGCATTGAAATCACCCATCAACAACAGTTTTGCCGGATAATACGAAATTACTTTCTCCAAGATTGAGTATAGGGTGGACGAAGAAAAAGGAGGGGGAATATACACCCCTAACCCCAAAAGTGCTAATTTTAAAGGCTTATATGCAAGTTATTGTCATAAAAAGTGTTTAGGGACCTGGGTCTGGCCCCAGGGTACATCAATGCAAAAAAAGTTTTAAAAACGTCAATTTTTTCGGGAGCAGTGATTTTAATAATGCTTAAAGTGAAATAATAAAAGTATAATATTCCTTTAAATTTTGTACCTGGGGGGGTGTCTATAGTATGCCTGTAAAGGGGTGCATGTTTCCCATGTTTAGAACAGTCTGACAGCAAAATGACATTTCAAAGGAAAAAAAGTCGTTTAAAACTACTCGCGGCTATTAATGAATTGTCGGTCTGACAATACACATAAAAGTTCATTGATAAAAATGGCATGGGACGGGGCGTGGCCTGACCTGGCATGAAGATGGCTGCTTAATTCAGTAGCTCCTGCTATCCGACGACCTGTCATCTGCCTATCGGTGGTACAGACACCCCTAGCTCGGATAAAACATGGGGACAGCATCCCGGAACGCCTCGACCTCCCGATCACGCTCTCCCAGGGAACAATCGGGCACCACAGGACATAATAATATCCCTGAAATGTTCCTGTCGGGCAGAGGCAATATGGCGCCTCCCCACCACAGCACCTCAGAGGCCACGATCTCCTCACAACTGGGCCCTATGCCACAACCCTTACCGTCTAGCCAGACGAACGGGACCACGACGGAGGACCGTCCCTTACCTCAACTGAACATTCAGGACTTAAGGATGATAGCCGCAGACATCAAAGACACTCTCTCGGCCGCTATCTCTGAGTTACGCATTGACATCCGCGCCCTCTCTGACAGAGTACAGGCGGCGGAACAAATGGCGGACCGTCAAGACCTGCAGCTACGCAAAACAACGAGGCATGTCGATACCCACACGCTTCAGATGAGGGAAATGCAGAGACACCTCGAGGATCTTGACAACCGCGGCAGACGCCATAACTTGAGGGTCAGAGGAGTGCCCGAATCTATTGAAGGCGACCAGATTACTCACTCTACACTCAGCCTATTCAACGGCCTTCTACGCAGACCATTACAGACACCTATTGAATTGGAGAGGATTCATAGAGCACTGCGGCCAAAAGGGAAAGACACTGACCCACCACAGGGCATTATCTGCTGTCTCACAGACTTTCGAGTCAAAGAAGAGATACTTAAGCAGGCCAGAGGCGTACCGCAGATCGTACATGAGGGGAAGATTGTTCAAATATACCAAGACCTGTCGGGCATCACCCTCCAACATCGCCGTGACCTGAAACCCCTGCTGGATACCCTTCGCGCCAACAATATCACCTACAAATGGAAATTTCCATTTTGCTTAGCCGCCACCTCACACGGCCGCACAGCTTACCTTAAAGTACCTGAAGATCTCCCAATCTTCTGCGACACTCTGCACATACGAGAGTGGAGGTACCCAACTGGTATGCAGATTTTCGGCGCTCCGCAGTCCGCAGAGAACATCCACATGAGGAACCCATGGAAGCCTCTAACGCCGGCCAAAGGAGAAGAAGATCTCCCTCTAACACACCGCCTCATGGTGCACACCGTTCCAACCGCCGCGATCACAGCCCCCACTCTCCCACCTCCAGGAGAGCTAGGAGGGGACGCTGATGCTCATGCCAGTCGGTTGTGATCGTCTGGGCTCCAATGCCTGTTTCTCTCCCTGGCTGGCCTCTACAATTGCTGACCCAGACACAGCTTTTTTCACCGTTATTTTATTCAGTTATGTTTTGATTCTACGGTTTTTACTTTTTACCTTCTTCTATCACTGCCATACCAGGCTCTTTGTTTCCCCGGAGCAACGTGTCAGGGCTATTCACCCCGTATCCCAACCACCATGCTTGTAGGATGCTGCCACATAACGTCCCCATTCTAACTACGGAGGTCGGAAGCAGACTTTGCTTACTACAACTACCAGAATGCACCGCGATAGCCTTCCGGAAACTGGGTCGGGCTTTTCAGGTTTTCAGCTTCCGGCACCCCATACACCCGTCATCATCGACGCGCCGGATACAGAAGTCCGCTGACGACCCGCTTTCAATGCCGGACACGGTTAACTACCTACCAGACGACATCGGCGCCCACACCCGGCTCAGCGCAAGACTCCTGCGGATCTGCAGTCACCCCTCTGCTCCGGACTCCTGACATCATGGAATGATGCACCTCGACTGGACACTCCATGGCTCGACAACACCCTGATGCTCGCTAATGGAACTATGACATTGCATACTACACGCCCTTTTGCGCAGGGAACGGAGCTCAGATGACGTTTCCGGCGCACAATACTACGGCTCGCTGATGCAATCGAACTCTCCGGGCTGGAAATAGCTACCATCCATAGCCTAAAGACTACGACACTACCTTCTCCGCTCCAGGCCCGAATCTACCTACCCCTACGGGAGATACGGGAACTGAATTTCCCGCACCACTCAGGTACTCTGCTCTGACACCCACAGCCTATCTCCGAGGCTCTACAGATGGCTCTGCAGGACACCGAAACACTTCTGTATGCGCCCCCTGCACGTTACTTACTGTGTATCTTACCTCTAACCTTAACTTTTCTTTTCAAGAATTCAGTTTTGTTACGTTTTGTTTTTGGGTAAGTTAATACCTCAGGTTATCTACTACAATATTTTTGTAATGTTAGTATACAGCCTACAACAATACCGGGTACGTGCATTGACTACAGTGAAGTCGGGTCTGATTGACCCCTACCCCACCATGCACCCCAAAAGGTCTTCTCACATGGCCTTGCACCCAGACTCTCCAATTACAACCCCATGGGAACATAGAGACAGGCCCTGAAATCTACGGTCACATATATAGGAGACCGAACTGGAAGACAGAAATTCAGCCTCCTACTGATAGAAGCACACTTACTGAATTGACTGTCACGATTCCCCGACATACGTTTTAGGTACTAATATATATACATAGACACACCCCTCTCTCACAGACCTCTGCCTCGACCCTACTCTACCAACTTACTAGACCTGTACCCGTTGCACCGAGATATTGACATATATCAAGCACCACCTTACCCAAACACCAATGGTCATAGGATGGCAGACTACACCTGTCTCCATACCTCAACAACCCGTTAACCCACTTGTGCCAGATCTCCGCCAACCCCCACACAGCTGCAGTGAAGTTCACCAACCCAGATTCCACGGATTGGGAACCATCAGTGCTCTGTACCTGTCCGAATATATTATCCTAACGAGACAGCAGACTTTGTCGATCCCTCTGCTGCCTCATCGGTTTCTCCCCTGTGCCACGTTCGAAACGACTTAAGCTACTGCTGAAACTCAGGATAGCACACCCCCCCCACCACATAATCCCTAAGTGTATACCCACCCCAAAACTGACGGAGGTAATGGACCCCACTAACTCAACCGCGGCGCAATCCCCTCTACACTCCACACTCACACTGCGCTCTATGAATATAAGGGGCCTTAACACACCCGAAAAACGGTCTCTTCTACTCACCTCTTTACAAAAATCCAACACCCACATCGCGCTCATCCAAGAAACACACTTTAGATCTGATGCAATCCCCAAACTGCGGAACAAACACTGTATATCACGCAACCAATAATGAAGCCAAATCGAAAGGAGTATGCATCCTCATATCAAAAAACTGCCCATTTGTTGTCACTGATGTGCAACGAGACCCTTTGGGGAGATTCCTGTTCCTCAAGGGCTCTCTGCACAACAAGACCTTCACCATTGCTAACCTATACACTCCGAATTCCCGACAAGTACCGTTCTTCCGCCATACACTACAACTCCTCACGACTTTTAGCACGGGCAGCCTTATAGTAGGCGGCGATTTCAACGTCCCTCTCGATCCCTCCCTCGATACATCCAATGGCACCTCATCCTCTACCTATAGGGCTTTGCGTGCAATAAAAACACAATTCAAGGAACTATTACTACATGATGCCTGGCGCACACTCCATCCCACAGATAAGGACTTTACCTTCTTCTCCCCACCACACTCCAAATACTCCAGAATAGATTATTTCTTCATCTCTCAATCCGATCTGCCCGTACTCCACAAGTCCTCAATTGAACCGATGATACTTGCGGACCATAACCCGGTCTCCATAACCCTGCACGTTCCTAGTAAAACTGCCCGCTCTCACATATGGACAACTCCCTACTCACAGACACCGAAATCTCCCACAAAATTTCCGAACACTTAACTAACTATTTCTCAGAAAACAGACAGGGCGACTCTATTCCAGAAATAGTCTGGGCTGCACACAAATGTGTCATAAGAGGCACATTCTTATCACAGGCTGCGCACAGAAACAGACTAAGGAAAGCAAAATTGGAGAACCTAACCACACGTATTTCTGCTCTAGAACGTAAACTAGCTCTAGAAGCAATGACTGAACTGACACAACTGCGAACCGAACTCTTAGACGAATTACACAATAACATCAATTGGAAATACATGCTTACACAAAAATGCTTTTACGAGTATGGCAACAAATCAGGGAAGATGCTGGCTAGAGCACTACAAGCGAAAAAAGCGGCCCACACCATACACTCCATTGTAGACCCCTCGGGTAAAACTATGGTAAAATCTGATGACATAGCGGAACAATTCGTGCGCTACTACACCAACCTGTACAACATTCGTACCCCCCAATCATCCCCCACTTTGGCAGACCGGAACGAGGCAATACATAACTTCTTATCCCAATACGCACCCTCGCCCATCCTGACTGAAGACTCCGCATCTCTAGATGTCCCCTTAACGGCGGAAGAGATCAATATTGCACTAAAACAGATGAAACCGGGCAAAAGCCCCGGCCCAGATGGGCTGACGGTCGGGTACTACAAATCATTCCCTGATCTACTATTACCTCACCTGGTTGCGGCCTTTAACAACCTTTCCCCTACCAATACGGCCTCCAAAGAAATATTAGAGGCCCATATCACCCTTATCCCCAAATCAGGGAAAGACGACAAATTGGTTTCTAATTACCGCCCCATTTCTTTACTTAATGTAGACGTTAAATTATACGCCAAAGCCATAGCAAATCGCCTTTTACCCCTGATCCCAAATTTAATCACCACAGACCAAGTCGGTTTTGTCCCCGGCAGAGAAGCTAAAGACAATACTACCAAAGCTCTAAACATACACCATTGGCTGACTTCCACTAATACTAAGGGCTTCTTTCTATCCTTGGACGCGGAGAAGGCGTTCGACAGGGTGGCATGGGACTTTATGGAAGCTACCCTACAAACCATAGGCCTCCCGCCGAGACTTATCAACATGATTATGATCCTTTATTCCTCCCCCACAGCTAAAGTCCGGGTGAACGGTCGACTGTCGAGCGCCTTCTCCGTGTCCAACGGTACTAGACAGGGATGCTCATTATTCCCCTTGATCTTCATAATAACAATGGAACCCATGCTACGCAAAATTAGAGAAAACCCTGACATCAAAGGCGTCCAAATCAATCAAACACACTACAAAGTAGCCGCATACGCGGATGATATCCTCCTTTTCCTTACAGAACCGACCACTGCCATCCCGAACCTACTCAAAGACTTTGCCCTCTTTAAATTCTTATCGAACCTACAAATAAACTTTTCCAAATCTAAGGCACTCAATATCTGACTAACACAAGAGACGGTCACACAATGCAAACATAATTTTCCTTTTGGATGGGAAACACAAGCCATAAAATACCTTGGCATTAACATACCCACCGCTTTGTCAGAATTGTTCAGGCTCAACTTTTTACCAATCCTACAAACCATCAAAAGTGACCTCCAAAAGTGGCAGGTTGGACCATTTTCATGGTTTGGAAGGATAGCTATCTTGAAAATGAACGTTCTACCTAGATTGCTCTACCTTCTTCAAACCATCCCAATACTGCTCCCGCACTCCTTCTTTGCCACGTACAAAAGGATTTGTAGAAAATTCATCTGGCTATCCAAACAGCCTAGAGTAAACTGGCACAGACTGACAATCTCCAAATTACAAGGAGGACTGCAGGTTCCAGACATACAAATTCACTACCAGGTCTGCCATCTAGTTAGAATTGTGGATTGGCACTTACACGGCAAAGAAAAAGACTGGGTGCATTTGGAAAATGCTTTTACCGAGATCCCATTGAAACTCCTCCCCTGGATCAACCCACAACTAATACCGAAAACCGCCACTTCGAATCCCCTAATCAACTCCACCCTAATAAACTTTACAAAATCGTGCAAAATTCTTAGGATCCAACCCACATCGGGACCACTGACACCTATTGAAGATAACCCGGAATTTCCACCGGGCGTCACCTTAATCCATCCAACCAAGGAACCACACAGACCCCGGCTCCTAGCGCAACAACTAGTCCATCAAGGAACTCTATTACCATACCCAGCTCTGATAAATAAATTTGCAGAATATCACATCCCCTTCTATAACTACCTGCAGATCTGTCACTTCCTGCAAAGCCTCCAACACAAAGACAACATTCATAGGGAACTTACACCCTTCGAACTTCTATGCACCAAAAACGAACCCCAAAGACACCTCATCTCGACCATTCACACACTTTTCTCCACACATCAAAACATCAAAACTGACACACTGATAAATCAATGGGAGACTGACCTGAACACAACCCCAACCACAGACGACTGGAGAAATGTGTTCTACCATATTCACAAAGGTTCAGGCAACGTAGCAACACAAGAGTGCAGATTCAAAATCTACTCAAAATGGTACAGGACTCCCGATAAAATTAACACATTTTTACCTACTATATCGCCAAATTGCTGGAGATGCAACGCAGCCAGGGGATCCCTTCTCCACATTTGGTGGGAATGCCCTCTCATTCAATCCTATTGGGCTGAAATCCACAGCCTAATCACTCAGATCACAACATACGCCCCAGACTACACCCCAGCGCAATACTTACTTCATCATACTTCGATCCCCCAACGTGTATACAAGAAGTCTTTAACTCTTCATCTCATTAATGCGGCAAACCTATGCATCCCCGTGCACTGGAGAAGCACATCCCCTCCCTCGATCCCAGAGTGGATCCGGAGAGTGGACAGGATGGCTGACATAGAAAATCTCATACACCAATCCTCCGACTCACCATCCAAATACAAGAATACATGGGCATGTTGGACCCATTTCAGGAAATCGCATTCCACATGCACACAAACTAACCAACCTATCAATACCTCAGGAGATGACACCGGCCAAATAGCTCATCCACACGCAAACCAATAACTGTATGTATCGTCCTATCCCTCCGTCTTCCCACCACCTTATCCCCCTTTTTTTCTGCCACACATAAGCCCCGGCCAATTGAATAGCCTACTCCCTTCTACACATCACCTGTATTGACATTGTGGGGACTTGCACTCTACACGATGCACAATACCGACATGCCCTAATATTAGGCAAATTTTTATACCTGCACTGGGCACAGCTAGTACCCTATAGGGGTGCCCAGGGATGTGGGTAGCTCTATTACCGTCGGTCCAGATCTGCTACAATACCAATACCTTACATCACGCTAATATCTAAAAACTACCTTACAGCCTCTTGCGGTTACTATAGAATTTGCCTCATACGTGCTGTGCTCCCTACACATAACCAGAAAATTCCATGTTAAACAGAGGAAATGTTCTTGTTATTTCTCATTTTTGCCTTTGTAACAGGAAATGTATTTGCCAACGCATTATTAATGTAGGCTTCTGTAATTCTGTTTGCATTTAGCATCAACTTGATACTGTGTAGTTTACCCTTTTTATGAAACTATATGTGGATCGTGGACTACTCCTATTGTGTAAGTCTACCACTGTACTGAAATTTGTAATCTATGAAAACCCAATAAAATGTTTTTAAAAAAAAAAAATGGCATGGGATTTCCCCACAGGGGAACCCCGAACAAAAATTTAAGAAAAAATGGCGTGGGGGTCCCCCTAAATTCCATACCAGGCCCTTCAGGTCTGGTATGGATATTAAGGGGAACCCCGTGCCAAAATTTTAAAAAATGGTGTGGGGGTCCCCCTCAAAATCCATACCAGACCTGAGTCTGGTATGGATTTTAAGAGGAACCCCACGCCAATTTTTTTTAAAAATGGCATGGGGTCCCCCCAAAAATCCATACCAGACCCTTATCCAAGCACGCAATCTGGCAGGCCGCAGGAAAAGAGGCCACATGCCCTCAACATTGGGAATGAGGCCCTTGTCCTCATCAACATGGGGACAAGGTGCTTTGGGGGGCCGCTACCCCAAAGCACCCTCCCAATGTTGAGGGCATGTGGCCTGGTACAGTTCAGAGGGGGGCGCTCTCTCGTCCCCCCCTCTTTTCCTGCGGCCTGCCAGGTTGCGTGCTCAGATAAGGGTCTGGTATGGATTTTTTTTACATTTTGACACGGGGTTCCCCTTAATATCCATACCAGACCTGAAGGGCCTGGTATGGAATTTAGGGGGACCCCTACGCCATTTTTTTTTAAATTTTGGTTCGGGGTTCCCCTGTGGAGAAATCCCATGGCATTTTTATCAATGAACTTTTATGTTTATTGTCGGACCGACAATTCATTATAGCCGAGAGTAGTTTTAAATGACTTTTTTTCCTTTGAAATGTCATTTTGCTGTGAGACTGTTCTTAACATGCGTCCCTTTACAGGCATACTATTGACATACTATAGACTATATATATATAGACATACTATAGATATACTATAGACTATATACGAAATTTAAAGGAATATTACAATTTTATTGTTTCACTTTAAGCATTATTAAAATCACTGCTCCCCAAAAAACGTCCGTTTTTAAACTTTTTTTTGCATTTATACATGTCCCCTGGGGCAGTACCCAGGTCCCCAAACACTTTTTATGACAATACCATGCATATAAGCCTTTAAAATTAGCACTTTTGATTTCTCCCATAGACGTTCAAAGGGTGTTCTGTGGCTTTCGAATTTCCCGCAAACACCTCAAATTATTCGCTGTTCGGCGAACTGGCGAGCAGCCAATGTTCGAGTCAAACATGAGTTTGACTCGAACTCGAATCTCATCCCTATTCCTTACATTGGAAAGACCAAGCAGAGGAAAGACACTGACAGCAAGTTATTGTTGTGAGATAAGGTACTAACAATTCGAACTTTAATTATAGGAGGGGTGGTGGCCATTTTGTTTAAGGAGTGTGGAGAATAGGACGCTCTGGATAACAAAGAGACTTTAACAAACTGTCTTGGTTTGAAGAAGAAGCGACTGGGCATACTGCGGAATGTCCTGCCCACTCTAACGTCACTTCTGATTGCCTGTATTCCATGCTGTGCCTGAAAGCAGGGCTCTCCATCTTGGATCAGAGAGACAGTGTTTCCCACTGCTGGTCAGCTGGAACTTCCACCTGCAGCTGTCTTTACTCCCAGAAGGCATCCCACTGGACGTAAAGATTCATTAATATGCCTGTTTTTCATTTCCATCTTGTAAGTGTTTTTAACCCTTCCTTGTCATTAAAGTGTTATTACTGCATTTGCAGTTATTACTGCACTTAGAAGTGCCTTCTTCTCTGCTTTGTTCGGCCATTTTGTTTAGACCAATAGGAAGTAGGTCTGGACGCCTTCCCAAGGCAGGACTTTTAGCCCTGTTTACTGGATTTGTGAGGCAGAAAGCCTTTGCTTCAGATCAGGAAAAATCATCACGAGGGCTGCTTGTGTGTGTTAGGAAGGGCATGCCAGCAGGCAAGATGGCTCCTCTTTGCAGATTTCTGTGCACAGTCTTAGGCCAACATACAGTCTTGCACATTTACTTACAAAAAGCACACCTGCTCTTGCACGTGTACATCCACATGCTCACACTCATCCGTGTGCGCAATCGCGTGCTTGTACACGCACATCTGTCAATAATGTTAGTGTCAGGGGGGCTTTTCAAACTAAGCCAGTGCTCATATCCAGTGCTTGTCTTGTCTATAGCATTTCACATGTGATTTGTGACCCATTACCTGCATCTGATACCAGTTACTGACCTGGCTTGTCCTGACCATCCCTTGAACTATGCCTGCGTTGACTTTGGCTTGCATCCTAACCTCTGCCCCTGCCTTCTCCTGTTGCCACTGTATTGCTGATCCGATATGGACTAAGGCCAGCATCCTGACAACGTTCTTGGTTATGTATTTGTACGTGATCCAACTGCCAGTCTCTGACCTGCCATATCTGATTCCGCTGTTTTTCTACCCACTGGCTAGCAATCCACTCCAAGCACTTATCTGCTACCAGCCAGTTCCTGCTCATCATCTGCTCCCTGACCAGCCAGCACCTGCTTGTCACCTGCCTATTACCAACCAGTGTCTGCTCACCTTTGACTGCTATCAATCAGTACCTGCTCTTCACCTGTCTGCTGCCAGCCAGTACCTTCCTGTTCCAGCCTGCTACTTGCCATCACCCAGCCAGTCCATTTCACTGTGGTCCACTGTCAGCCTCCTTATGCTCCGGGTTGAACATCCACATTAGCTCTGCTGCTAGCAAGATCAACGGGCACCCGTGCCACTCTGCACTCTTGTGCCACCTGTCCACTCTCTCCGGGGTCCTAAGCCAGAGGTGCAAGAGAGGCCTTCCTCATCATGACAGGCTCCTCCACCAGCTACGTGAAAGTGTGTATGTGTGCCAATCTGTGCCAGAGAGAGCTGAGCTACTGGACAATGTGGTGCTTCTGTAAATTTTGGGCATGGCTGTTGAAGAGGCTGCTGCAGAGACAGCTTAGAAACTGTGCTGAGCTGCAGAGAGCAGAGGAGAGCAGGACAGTAGAGAGACTGCTGCCAGGCAAGAAAGGAGAAAACTCCAGGTAATCTGTCAGGACTGCGGACCGTGAGCTCCAGAAATGATAAATCCTGAAGATCCAGCTGACACAGGCTTGAGAGGGAAGCCCCATGTGTAATGTAACCTCCCACCTGACCACCTGGGAACAAACACTGAACAGCATTAGTGGTCAGAAGCCCTTTGGCCTCCTATACAGATGCTGACCTAGCAGGTGATTATTTAGAAATGTCACTGCCAAGTGTGGGCCTGGGACTTTTGGAGCATTCCCTTCGGATTATAAGTACTCTCTCAAAAAAGAGGGATAGTATTCCAATGAAGGTTAACAGACTCCAACACTGGTAGGGTGTGTCTTAGACCCTAGTACTGGTCATTAGTATAGTTAGGGTCTCAGAATTGTATATATAGGCCATATTGTTTTCCCTTATAACCAAATATAACAGTGTTTGTTTCTAAAATTGTTACTAAGTTTGCCCTGTTGTTTTTCTTTCTTTATAAAATAGAGCCCACTTTATGATACTGGTGTGTTGGTAAGTCTACGTTTAGTTCAGGATGTGTCACCACTAGAAGTGGCAGCAGGGCCCAACATCTCAGCAGTTCCCTAGTGAGTCAGTGTTACAGAGATAAGGTCATTTCTCAGTCACTGTGCAGACAATTGCCTTACTTTTAACAGTGTGAAAATGTTCTGCAATGTATAAATATTCTGGCAATGAGCTTTTATGGTGTGATATATGTATATGTTTTTTCTTAGTAGAAAATCAGGAAAAATAAATGTTCTCTACACATACAGTGTTCCCAAATTATAATAGTAATACCTGTACTGTTTTCCCTTATAATACGTACAGTTTTTTGCCAATAGTCTTTGTCTTGGGTGTTGTACTGGTGCGGCAATAACACACACTCAGCCCAGGTGCAAATATTAGAACTTTTATTTCAGTCAACAAAAAAACAGTTCACAGCAAACCTGCGGAAGGAAGCTGAATTGATAGTGTCTCACTGGAGGTGTGGTTGGGGGGATGTGACCTGGACTGTTGAGATCAGAGGTTGAGATCTACTTGGACATGGGGGAAACCAAAGATCCCCGGGAGGGGTTGTGCATCATTGTCACCCTTTAAAAAATAAAAAAATAAAGTCCCCAATAAAAACATATAGTGTGTCTCCTGCCTTGCTTCAAATCACCCCCTCCCCACAATGGTGTCCTCTGCCCCCTTTCACATCATCTCCCCCTAGTAATATACTATGCCCCCCATTGTAGTGTTCTCTGTCACTCTGCCTCTCCCACACAGTAGTGTCCTGTACCCCTCAAAGCAGTGTTCTCTGCCCCCCTCCCCCCACTGTAGTTCCCTTTGCCCTCCCATAGCAGTGTCATCTGCCACCCCCCATAGCTATGTCCTCTGCACCCCCCCCAACAGTAGTGTCCCTAGTAGTGTCCCCTGCCTGCCTCTATAGCACTGTTGTCTGCACCCACTACCCCCCCCCCCCCCACACACACACACACACACAGTAGTGTCCTCTTCCCCCCTCTGTAGTGTCCTCTGAACTCACTACCCCTTAGCAGTGACCTCTGCCCCCTCCACAGTAGCCCCCCCCACAAACAGTAGTGTCCTCTGCCCCCCCACAGTAGTCCACCATAGCAATGTCCTCTGTACACGCCCCCTTCCATAGTAGTGTCCTCTAGAGCTGCCAGAGTTAACCTTTCATTTTAACAAGCATATGATTGGCTGTTAGGACTACCTAGCAACCAATCACCCTCTGGTTAACTTCCAGGAGGAACGGCTCGGCATTGCCCTGATCATGATCTACCTGTGTAATTTTCGCGATCGACAGGTAAATTGCATTTGACGGATTGCTGACCCTGGCCATAGGGTGATGGCAACCTAAGAAATATTAGTAATTGTAAAATAGCTTTACAATTTTCTTTTTTTTCTTGTTGGACTTACCTATATTATTGAATTTAGATTGCATAAAACAAACCTATTACATAGTTACATAGTAGGTGAGGTTGAAAAAGGACACAAGTCCATCAAGTCCAACTATGTGTGTGATTATATGTCAGTATTACATTGTATATCCCTGTATGTTGCAGTCGTTCAGGTGCATATCTAATAGTTTTTTGAAACTATCGATGCTCCCCGCTGAGACCACCGCTTGTGGAAGGGAATTCCACATTCTTGCCGCTCTTACAGTAAAGAACTTTCTACGTAGTTTAAGGTTAAACCTCTTTTCTTCTAATTTAATGATTGGTCACAAGTCTTGTTAAACTCCCTTCTGCGAAAAAGTTTTATCCCTATTGTGGGGTCACCAGTAAGGTATTTGTATATTGAAATCATATCCCCTGTCAAGCGTCTCTTCTCCAGAGAGAATAAGTTCAGTGCTCACAACCTTTCCTCATAACTAATATCCTCCAGACCCTTTATTAGCTTTGTTACCCTTCTTTACCCTTACTCCATTTCCAGTGCATCCTTCCTGAGGACTGGTGCCCAGAACTGGACAGCATACTCTAGGTGCGGCCAGACCAGAGTCTTGTAGAGCGGGAGAATTATCGTTTTATCTCTGGAATTGATCCCCTTTTTAATGCATGCCAATATTCTGTTTGCTTTGTTAGCAGCAGCTTGGCATTGCATGCCATTGCTGAGCCTATCATCTACTAGGACCCTCAGGTCCTTTTCCATCCTAGATTTCCCCAGAGATTCTCCCCCCAGTGTATAGCTTGCATTCATATTTTTGCCACCCAAATGCATTATAGACATGTGCATTTTGTTTCGTTCTGAATCAAAATTCGGACAAATTTTTCATTATTCGGAAATTCGGATGCATCCGAATTTCCGAATTATAAATGTGATGAATTTAAACGAATCCGGGGGGCAGGAGGCGGAGCCTAGCGGAGCAGACATGCATTGTTAGAGCTCCACACCGCTGAGGAGAGAAGAGAAGGACAAAGCGGAGCCTGCAGGCTCAAAAGGTATCCATTTGAACCTTTTTGCCCCAGGGAACAAACTGTGAAAGTTTGGGCAGGAAATATGGTACTGGGAGGAAACCGTGGCAGAAATAAAAATCACCTCACAAAGAGCTCACAGGCACTCACTGCAGCTGAAGCAGCTCCAGTCACCTCACAATATACAGCATCAGGGCGCTCTCACAGACAGAAAATGTCACAGCAAGACTCTCCATTTGAGTCAGATACAGAACAAATCCTCTCACAAACTTCTCCACAAGCCTCCTCAGCATCCCCAGTAATATTATTACAATTTGAAAAGATGCTTCATAAGGCTTTAAAACAAACCTCAGACCAAATAACAAACAGCCTAACCAAAGAAATAAGAGAGCTGGGAAACCGCACCGCAGCCTTAGAAATAAAAATGGATGAAATTGAAATTACAACCCAAGAAAATATAACAGAATTGGAACAATTAAAAAAAGAGAATTTAATACTTCAAACTAAGCTCGAAGATTATGAAAATAGAGCCAGACGTTCAAACTTGCGCATAAGGGGAATACCTGAAACTGTGACAGACCTGCAATCTACTATTACTGCTCTATTACAAGAACTAAAGCCAGATATCCCTATTGAACGTTTAGAACTGGACAGAGTACACAGAGCCCTCACAGCCAAAAAGAAAGATGGACCCCCACGTGATATAATCACAAAATTTCATTATTACAGAACGAAAGAACAAATACTAATTGCTGCAAGAGAAAAAAAGGAACTTAATTTTCAAGGACACAATTATCAAATTTTTGCTGACCTATCCCAACTTACTATTACTAAAAGACGATCCATGAAACCCCAACTAATGGAACTGCAACGCCACAACATTAAGTATCAATGGGGCTTCCCCTTTTCAGTCAGATTTAACTACCAAGGTACAATTTACAGAAGCAGATCAGCAGATGAACTACAACAAACCCTTTTAAAATTAAATCTGACAGAACCCACAAGCAGCAACACTCCCACACGCAGAAGAATGACATCATCTTCACCTTCAGGCAGCACCCAGAAAATTCCAGAACAAAATGGGAATCATCATTCTCACAAAAGAGGCCGTTATGCCACATCATCCATGGACCAAGAAGATTCAATGGACTGACATCCTAATTCCTGATATCTCTTCATTTATTATACTAAGAGATGGTTCTCTATAAAAAACCTGTATTTATAACTGAATGTAACTGCATTCTGATAGTCACACACTGTGTGGGATCATGTTACATTCCAGTTATATTTCTTATTACTTCTGATTCATATAGCCTTAGAATATATAAGTGAAATAAGGAAATTCTTGTTCAGTTATATATTATCAGGTAATAACAATAGATTTATTACTTTTTAGGACAAATATGTTCAATAATCCAGAAGTAATGGAAGCTTTTTTTTTTTTTTTTTTTTTTTTCTTTCTTTTCTTAAAACAAATATATTATTACCTAACTAGTTCCTAGAATTATGTTTTTGTTTATTCTAATCTGAAGCAATACAACTTCAATTTTATGAGTTAACATATCTAAACAGTTACATATGAATAAAATATGTAATTGTTTACTCTAAAAGGGGTTAAAATCCCAAAATAATTCAAACTATCTTCATCAATACCAAAGTTATTAACAGTACCTTTCTAACTGAATTATTTAGCCTAGGGCAAGACTAACCATATACAACCACCCTGGAATAAATAATTTCAACAAAAACTATATTCTGCACTCCAACTAATGAAACATCATTTTGATGTCATTTGACATAGCACTTCTCTCCTGTAAGCGGAAGATCCGTGTACCCCCATTAGCCCTCCTCATTCTCCCAACCATATTATGTGGGAGTGTGACGAAGGCACTTATTCCCCTGAGAGAGATATTTATTCTCTTTCACGGGTAAATTGTGATTACTTGCAAAAAATAATTTATACAATGTATCATCTAATCTCATATGTTTTTTGTTTACTCTTTACTCCAGAATTCACTGGTTTCTTTTCTATCTATTCATCTCTTCAGTCCACACAGGTTGATCTGCGCAGTCAGCTCTGCATAACAAAAAGTAAGTCAAAACTATTTGATCTATTGCCATGGCACCACTGAATATACTTTCCCTGAATGTTCAGGGAATAAATGTCCCTCAAAAAAGGACCAAAGCCTTCCGTACTTTCCATAACAAGAAGGCTCACATAGTATGCCTCCAAGAAACACACTTCACCAAAGATTCTACTCCAAAATATATTTCTCCTTTTTATCAACAAATTTACACGGCTTCTGCCTGTACCAAGCAAAGGGGAACTCTAATTGCATTTCACCGATCCACACCATTCACCTTATCATCAGAAATTAAAGACCCAGAAGGTAGATACCTGATACTCATGGGTTATATAATGGATACAGCAATCACGGTGATTTCCTACTACGCTCCTAACAAACAACCTACACCATTCCTCTCACATATATTACAAGTGATTAATACACACAAAATAGGAACAGTGATAATGTGTGGGGATTCGAACCAGGTCCTCCTCCCATTTCTAGATAAATCACCTTTTACACCATCCAAAATAACCTCTAGATTACCTTTTTCTCAACTTCTTTCCAAATACAATCTGGTAGATTCATGGAGAGAAAGTAACCCAATGAAAAAGAAATTCACTTATTTCTCGCACCCTCATCAAACCTTCACCAGAATAGATCATATTTTTCTAACAATAGGAATGATACCAGAAATTATTGCATCAGATATAATTCCGATTCCGTGGTCTGACCATAATGCAGTATACACTACTATAGCCTCAGCCATACCAAAAGCGCATGACCCAACGTGGTACTTACCGGACATAATGCTCAAACACCCACTACATCAGATGGCCATTGAACAAGCTTTAAAGGAATACATATCAATTAATAATACAACAGACATCTCCCCAATAACACTGTGGGAAGCTCATAAGCCTGTCTTGCGTGGTACAATACAAAGACAAATGGCCCTATTTAAACGGGAACGCAAAAATCTAGCAAAAAAACTAGAACTCAATTTTAATGCAGCCTACATATCATTTCAAGATAATCCATCTCAGAGTACAAAATCTCATCTGGAAAAATCTAGATTGGAATACGATCTATTTCTCACTGAGTCAGTTGATAAATCCCTCAAACGCTCCAAACACAATTTCTACATGAATACAAACAAACCAGGTACATATTTGGCTCGGGCATTAAATTCAACTAACAAATCTTTCAAACCAATACGTTTGAAATTATCAAAAAATGTTTACACTTGTAATCCAGTTAAAATAGTCCATAAATTTCACTCACATCTCGCAACTTTATACAAGACAAACAATGAATTTAATCCTACAGAGGCTGAATCCTTCTTCTCAAAAATAACCTTACCTGAGTTATCTCAGAATCAAAAAAGCAGTTTGGATGAGCCTATAACTATAGATGAAGTTGCTAACGCCATAAAAGACCTAAAACTTAACAAAAGACCAGGCCCAGACGGCTACTCGGCTTTATACTATAAAACATTCTCAGAAATCCTCTCTCCCATTCTCACTGAAACTTTTAACAAACTTCTAGATGGACATTCTTTTCGGCAAGAAACACTAATGGCAATTGTTTGTATGATCCCAAAACCCCTTTCTGATGATACTTCCTGTGTGAATTATCAGCCTATCTCTCTGTTAAACCTCGATATTAAATTATTAGCAAAAATAATAGCAAAACGCCTCAATAGCATTATAGGAAAATTAATACATAGAGATCAAGTAGGCTTCATGCCAAATAGACAGGCAGGCGATAATATACGCAGGGCAGTGTTATTGGCACATATTGCTAAAAAACGGAAAATCCCTTTATGTTTTCTATCTCTCGATATTAAGAGGGCATTTGACACAGTATCCTGGCAATATATGCAATATTCATTACAAAAATGGGGTTTTGGACCCCACTTTTTAACATGGATCAAAGCATTATATAATAAACCCAAAGCCTATATAAAATATGCTGGATACAAATCTGAAGCCTTTAATATCGAAAGAGGTACTCGACAGGGTTGCCCATTATCTCCCTTATTATTTGCCCTTATACTCGAACCCATGGCCCAATATATCAGAACAACCCAAACTATAACTGGCATTGAAGTAGGAGGTATTACACACAAATTATGTATATTTGCAGACGATATATTACTTTTTCTATCATCACCACAGGTCTCTGGTCCTAACTTAATACCAGCTCTTGATGGATTTGCAGCCCTATCCGGCCTTATGATTAATCCTAAGAAATGCCTAGTGCTTAATATTTCACTCACAAACATGGAATTGATCCCGGCTAGGGCTGCACTCCCATTCACATGGGCAGAAAAATCAATCCCATATCTTGGAATTCATTTAACAGCATCTCATTCTGACTTATTCTCAACCAATTATCCTCCTGTATTAAGACAGATCACAAATCTAATAAAACAATGGTCGCAACTTCCTTTATCCTGGATGGGGAAGATTAATGCAATCAAAATGACTATTCTACCCAAATTGCTTTATCTATTCAGAGTCCTCCCTATTCCAATTCCTTCCTATTTTTTGAGAATAGTACAAAAAAGAGCAACTTCGTTTATATGGGGCTCTTCTAAACCACGTATACCTATACACACACTACATCTTCCCAAAAATAAAGGAGGCCTGGGATACCCTAATTTTACTAACTACTACAGAGCGGCACATTTGGCCAGTCTGTCCAAATACCATGCAAAACAGGAAATCCCATTATGGGTATTTATAGAGGCTTCAGAAAATGACCCTCTATTAATATCAAATTTATTATGGCTTGATCCTAAAGACCGCTTTAAAATTCACAATCCCATAACTAAACACTTCTTATCTCTCTGGCATAAACTAAAAACCAAATATCAGTTACAATCTCCACACAATCCTCTCCTTTCTTTTATCAGAAATCCGGCCTTTTATCCGGCATGGATCTACCCAAATTCTTTTAAAGCTTGGACAACATCAGGCATTCAGACACTAAATGACTTCATAGCATCTAAATCATTCCTTTCATTCCCATCGCTTAGAGAAAAATATGATCTACCAAACTCTGAGATATTTAGATATCTCCAAATCAAAAATTTCTATACACCATTCCTAAAGGGGGATACACCATTATCCCAATTATCCATTTTTGAATCAATCTGTACAAAAGATCCATTTGCTAAAGGTACAATTTCATCACTTTATAATCAATTATATGGAGTACCAAATCTTAATAGACCCTCTTACGTTCAGAGGTGGGAGGAGGACCTGGGACGAACTTTAGAAGACACGGACTGGTCTAACATATGGCTCACATCTAAGTCATCTTCACCCAACATCTTAGCACTGGAGACAAATTATAAAGTCCTAACTCGCTGGTACCTTGTACCCGCTAGAGTGGCAAAATATTCACCTAATACCTCAGCTCTTTGTTTTCGAGGATGCCCAGAAATAGGCACATATTTACACATATGGTGGACGTGCCCAGTAATCCAAACCTTCTGGAAGGAAGTCTTCGTGATTGCATCTAAAATATTTAAAAAAATAATACAACCAGATCCATATTTAACTTTACTTAATCTAAAACCGGAATGGTTAACACTCTCTCAATTCAAACTTATGATCCAACTAATAATGGCTGCAAAACAAACAGTGGCCAAGGCATGGAAATCTCCTACATTGGTACTAGCAGAAACAATTCACAGAATGAATAATACAATGTCCCATGCTAAGATGGTAGCCATCGATCAAAATCAAATTCCAAAATTTGAAAAACTTTGGCATCCTTGGATAAAACAACAGTTCCTGTCAAACTTCAATGACTCTGTCCTGTTGCCATGGTAACAGATTAAATGACTTACAGAGACACCCATTCTAAGGCTTCAAAGAGAACTAAAAAGAATAATAAACTGACGAGCGGGACAACCTTGTGGACCATACCTCTACCTTTCAACCCTTTTTCTTCTTTCTCTTTCCTTTTCTCCACCTTACGATTAAAGCTCATTATCAGAATTTATTTGACCTATATACACTCTACTTGTAAACAATATGTATAGTAGGTATAAATCATTTAAATACCTACAAAAGTAACTAAGGAAATGATATATATCTTTAATTTAGGTTTACGTGAACCCAATGTTTAATATTTGAAATTTCATGATATTTACCTATATAAACCCTACTGTAAAACAATGAGCTTACTTTATAGATCCTTGTAAATTTACTTTATGTATCTTTATAACATTGTATACTCAATAAACTTCTTTTGACAAGGAATTTAAACAAATCCAAAAAAAGAGAACGAATTTGAATCGAATTCGAAAACATATTCGAATCGAAGTCGAAAACATATTCGATTCGAACTCTAAAACATATTTGAATTCGAAAATAAATTTGAATCGAATTTGAAAACAATAGAAATCGATTTTCTAAAAAATACAATAAAATAGAATATAAAATCATAAAGCAATAGTATACATATATATAATTTTTTTTAATTCTGTTTTATTGTTTTTCTATGCTTTTCTTTTCTTTTCTATTATTTTCTATTCTTTAATAGTCTTTTCTATTCAAATTCAAATTCATTCTATACGAAATTCGAATTTCGGAACATGGCTTCTGAAGATCGAATTTCGTATATAATGAATTTGAATAGAAAAGATTAGAATAGAAAAGAAAATAATAGAAAAGAATAAACTAGAAAAACATATACTGTATTTTATTCTATTCTGTTCTATTGTTTTTCTATTCTATTCTTTTTATTATTTTCTATTCTATTCTAATCTTTACTATTCGAATTCAAAATCATTCTATACGAAATTTGAATTTCGGAAGATGGTTATATACATATATATATATAATTTTTTTCTATGCTGGTCTATGGTTTTTCTATGCTATTCTTTTCTATTCTTTTCTATTTTTTCCTAATCTTTTCTATTTGAATGCAAATTCATTCTATACGAAATTCGAATTTCAGAAAATGGTTATATAGAAATGGAATTAAATTGAATTCTAATAGAAAAGACTAGAATAGAAAAAACAATAGAACAGAATAGAAAAAAAAAAAAAAAAAATATATATATATATATATATATATATAAAAAAATCTTCTGGAATTGGAATTTGGTACAGAATGAATTTGAATTTGAATAGAAAAGATTAGAATAGAATATATTATATTTTTTTCTATTCTGTTCTATTGTTTTTGCATGCTATTCCTATTTTCTATTCTATTCGAATATTTTCTATTGGAATTCGATTTCATTCTATATGAAATTCGAATTTCGCAAAATGGTTATATATAGTTTACTTTTTCAAATTCGGTCAAATTTTTTTCGAATGCGGTAGAATTTTTTCGAATTTGAAAGTTTTTTTCGAATGTGGTAGAATTTTTTCGAATTTGATAGTTTTTTTTCGAATGCGGTAGAACTTTTTCGAATTTGATAGTTTTTTTCGAATGCGGTAGAATTTTTTTAGAATTTGATACTTTTTTTTCAAATGCAGTTGAATTTTTTCGAATTCGAATACGAAACTAAACAAATCCCAAAAACGAAAGTAAAGAATGCAACTAATTTAACTAAACGAATTTAGTTAAATAACGAATCGAAACTAAACTAAACTAAACAAATTTTTTCATCCTGCACATGTCTAAATTGCATTATTTTACATTTTTCTACATTGAACCTCATTTGCCATGTAGTTGCCCACCCCATTAATTTGTTCAGATCTTTTTGCAAGGTTTCCACATCCTGCAGAGAAGTTATTGCCCTGCTTTTCTTAGTATAGTCCGCAAATACAGAGATTGAACTGTTTACCCCATCCTCCAGGTCATTTATGAAGAAATTAAATAGGATTGGTTCCAGCAACAGGGGGGGACCCCATTACCCACCCCTGACCATTCAGAGTACTCCCCATTTACCCTCTGAACTCGCCCTTGTAGCCAGTTTTCAATCCATGTACTCACCCTATGGTCAATGCCAACGGACCTTATTTTGCACAGTAAATTTTTTTGGGGAACTGTGTCAAATGCTTTTGCAAAATCCAGATAACCATGTCTATGGTCCTTCCTTTATCTAGATGGCAACTCACCTCCTCATAGAAGGTTAATAGATTGGTTTGGCAAGAACGATGCTTCATGAATCCATGCTGATTACTGCTAATGATACTATTCTCATTACTAAAATCTTGTATATAGTCCTGTATCATCCCCTCCAAGAGTTTACATACTATTGGTGTTAGGCTAATTGGTCTGTAATTCCCAGGGATGTATTTTGGGCCCTTTTTAAATATTGGTGCTACATTGGCTTTTCTCCAATCAGCTAGTACCATTCCAGTCAGTAGACTGCCAGTAAAAATTAGGAACAATGGTCTGGCAATTACTTGACTGAGTTCTCTAAGTACCCTCAGGTGCAAGTCATCTGGTCCCGGTGATTTATTAACGCTAAGTTTCCCAAGTCTAATTTTAATTCTGTCCTCTGTTAACCATGGAGGTGCTTCCTGTGATATGTCATGAGAATAAACACTGCAGTTTTGGTTACTGAAGCCCCCCGATTCCCTCGTGAGGACTGAGGAGAAGAATAAATTCAATACCTTCGCCATCTCCCCATCCTTTGTAACCAGATGTCCTTCCTCATTCTTTATGGGGCCAATATGGTCTGTCCTCCCTTTTTTACTGTTTACATACTTAAAGAATTTCTTGGAATCTCTTTTGCTCTCCTCTGCTATGTGTCTTTCATGTTCTATGTTAGCCGTCCTTATTGCACCCTTACATTCCTTGTTGCATTCTTTATAATGTGTGAATTCTGATGATGATCCCTCAACCTTGTATTATTTGAAGCCTTCTCCCTTGCTTTTATATGCATTTTCACATTGGAGTTAAGCCATCCAGGATTGTTGTTCGCTCTTTTAAATTTATTGCCCAATGGGATGCATTGGCTAATGCCCTTATTTAATATGCTCTTAAAGCAAACCCATCTCCCCTCCATGTTCTTTGTTCCTAAGATTTTATCCCAATTTATGCCTTCTAGCAAGGCTCGTAGTTTAGGGAAGTTGGCCCTTTTGAAATTCAGTGTCTTTGTATTCCCCTTATGTTTCCTATTTGTGTGATTTATACTGAAGCCAATTGACCTGTGATCGCTGTTACCTAAATTGCCCCGTATTTCCACATCTGTGATCAGGTCTGTATTGTTGGTAATCAGTAGATCCAGTAACGCTTTATTTCTAGTTGGTGCGTCTATCATCTGACCCATAAAATTGTCCTGCAAGACATTTAGGAACTGTCAAGCCTTAGATGAATGCGCGGTTCCCTCCACCCAGTCTATGTCTGGATAGTTAAAATCCCCCATTATGATAACACTTCCCATCCTTGCTGCTAATTCAAATCGTGATAGGAGATCTGTCTCCCCTTCCTCCCTCAGGTTAGGGGGCCTATAGCATACTCCCAGTATTATTTTCCCCTTAGCTTCATCCCTTTGGAGCTCTACCCATAAAGATTCCACTTCCTCCCTAGCTCCCTTAGTGATGTCATCTCTCACATTCACTTGTACATTATTCTTGATATATAGGCACAACCCTCCCCCTTTTTTTACCCTCTCTATCCCTGCGATAAAGGGTATACCCTTGAATGTTTGCCGGCCAATCATTAGAGTTGTTGAACCAGGTCTCTGAAAATCCCACAAAATCCAAATCCTCCTTGTACAACAGTATCTCTAGTTCACCCATCTTGTCCGCCAGGCTCCTGACATTGGTGAACATGCCACATAGTTTAGACCGGTCGCATATTATCCTCTTATCGAGTGTTCCGGGATTGCAATTAGGACTTGCTACTATACTTACCTTGGGTTTATGTGCTTTGGTCGACCTACCACTATTGCCCCCAATACTACCCTCTGGAATATGTTCCGTGCTGACTATCTCTACCTCTGGACCCTCCCCCCATCGCCTAGTTTAAAAACCCCTCTAACTTTTTGGCCATCTTCATTCCCAGCTGATCTGCACCCTCCTCATTTAGGTGCAGTCCGTCCCTTCTATAGTACCGGTTATCGACTGAGAAGTTGGCCCAGTCTTCCAGGAACCCAAACCCCTCCTTACTACACTAGCTCTTCAGCCACTTGTTTACTTCCCTAATCTCCCTCTGCCTTTCTGGTGTGGCTTGGAGGTCCTTTTCCTCAATTTAGCTCCTAAGTCCCTAAAATCGTTCTTTAGGACACTCCATCTGCCTCTGACTTTGTCATTGGTGCCAACGTGCACCATGACAGCTGGGTCTTCCCCAGCCCCTCCTAGTAATCTGTCCACCAGATCCGTGATGTGCCGAACCCGAGCGCCCGGTAAACAACATACTGTTCAGTGCTTCAGGTCTTTGTTACAGATTGACCTCTCTGTCCTTCTAAGAATTGAGTCCCCTACCACCAGAATCTGTCTTTCCTTTCCCTTCGCTTCCCCCCCACTCTCACTGGAGGAGTTCTTCCCCTGGCAGCTAAGAGAGTCCCTCAGCTCCAGCAGTGCTGGTTCCTGACTGGTTTCACCGATGTCACTCAATGGAGCGTACTTATTGGGATGCTCCAGCCACGGATCTGCCTCTACCCTTCCTAACTGTCATCCATCTACTCTTTGCTAGTGCCTGCACCTCTTTGTCTTCACCCGCCTCTGTGCTGGCCCCAGCCAGCACCTGCCGTGTACGTTCCTGGCTCTCCTTTAGTATGGAGGGACTTCTCAGTGCTGACCGTTGCTGCCCCAGATTCAGAACCTGGGCTTCCAGGGAAACAATGCGCTTACATTTTGCACCGCAGTATTCACCCTCGATCGGATGATCAAGGAACGCATACATGAAAAAATTGGGGTGTGATTCCGCACAAGGGAAAAGGTACAAGGCAGATAGTGGGGAGAGGGAACTGCAGCCCCTACAATATACTACCACCTAGGGGGAGTACAGAAATGAGTGAAAAAGAAGGTGTACAGTAGGTGTGGCACTGTTCCTCTATGATAAGAAGCTATGAAATATACATATAAAGTGACAAGTGCTACAAATGATGTAAAACAATAGTCAACGTGCCTATAGAACGTGATTGCTTAAAATTTTACTGATTTGATGTGTTTTTGCAATGTAATTGATCATATAAGGTGCTGTGGGGGGTTAGAACCCCTGCTGGTGTGTTTAAATGGTGTAAGTTGGTACAATATAATATCTGTAATATCACACTTAATTAATAAATATATATAAATTAACATCCACATTACATAGTTACATAGTTACATAGTTAGTCAGGTTGAAAAAAGACACAAGTCCATCTAGTTCAACCATAAAAAAAAAAAAAAAAAATATCGTACAATCCAATAGACCCAATTCTTTACCCACAGTTCATCCAGAGGAAGGCAAAAATCCCCAGCAGAGCATTCTCCAATTTGCTACAGCAGGGGAAAAAATTCCTTCCTGATCCCCCAAGAGGCATTTGGATTTTCCCTGGATCAACTTTACCTATAAATGCTAGTACCCAGTTATATTATGTACATTTAGGAAAGAATCCAGGCCTTTCTTAAAGCAATCTACTGAGCTGGCCAGAACCACCTCTGGCGGGAGTCTATTCCACATTTTCACAGCTCTTACTGTGAAGAAACCTTTCCGTATTTGGAGATGAAATCTCTTTTCCTCCAGTCGTAAAGAGTGCCCCCTTGTCCTCTGTGTTGACCGTAAAGTGAATAACTCAACACCAAGGTCACTATATGGACCCCTTATATATTTGAACATGTTGATCATATCCCCCCTTATTCTCCTCTTCTCAAGAGTGAATAAATTCAGTTCCTCTAATCTTTCCTCATAGCTGAGCTCCCCCATGCTTCTTATCAGTTTGGTTGCCCTTCTCTGCACTTTCTCCAGTTCCCCGATATCCTTTTTGAGAACTGGTGCCCAAAACTGAACTGCATATTCCAGATGAGGTCTTACTAATGATTTGAACAGGGGCAAAATTATATCTCTCTCTCTAGAGTCCATACCTCTCTTAATACAAGAAAGGACTTTGCTCGCTTTGGAAACTGCAGCTTGACATTGCATGCTATTATTGAGCTTATGATCTACCAAAACCCCCAGATCCTTCTCCACTACGGATTCCCCCAGTTGTACTCCCCCTAGTATGTATGATGCATTAAGCATAGAGTCCACACATAAAACTTCTTATGAACTTTGTGCTGTCATAAAATAATAATAAAGTGATAGGTGCTAATTAATAAAGTGTCCAGTGCTGATTATCCACAAATAAAACTGTTGTGTCTTCTCCTCTTAATAAAGTGCTTGAAGTGCAGGTGACTAATCCATGCTCTTATTCAGAATGCACTCACTGGATACTTCTTACCCCACCTGGGGTGCTATGCAGCCACAGTATTTGCCACTGTGTAGCACTCTGGGAGATTGGTCCTTATTTTGGGTATTGGCGTTCCTCCATGGTTTAGTATGTAAAGAAGAGAAGGGTGCCCATAGCGCATTACCGCTTAAAAACCATTTATTTTAATCCTTATTTTTTTGGAAGTTCATAATAAGTTTTATGTGCGGACTCTATGCTTAATGTGGAAGTTAATTTATATATATTTATTAAGTGTGGTATTACAGATATTATATTATTATACCAACTAGCACCATTTAAACACACCAGCAGGGGCTCTAACCCCCACAGCACCTTATGTGATCAATTGCATTGCACAAACACATCAAATCAGTAAATGTGGATGTTAATTTATATATATTTATTAATTAAGTGTGGTATTACAGTCACGTTCTATAGGCACGTTAGCTATTGTTTTACATCATTTGTAGCACTTGTCACTTTATATGTATATTTCATACCTTCTTATCATAGAGGAACAGCGCCACACCTACATCTTCTTTTTCACTCAAGGAATGCATACATGCCGCAAGATGTACAACAAGTCGCCTCTCCATATCCGCCGGGCATTGTACCTATTAAATTTAATGAGGATTGGGGATTATACCCTGTCCAAATTACCTAACAACTAGCTTCCTGACACTAATACTCAACAAGACAATACACAGGTACTCAACAAGACAATACACAGGTACTCACAGACCTACGTGCACTCGCAGACCACTCGCAGACCTACGTGCACTTGCAGACCACTCACAGACCTACGTGCACTCTCAGACCACTCGCAGACCTACGTGCACTCGCAGACCACTCGCAGACCTACGTGCACTCGCAGACCATTCGCAGACCTACGTGCACTCTCAGACCACTCGCAGACCTACGTGCACTCGCAGACCATTCGCAGACCTACGTGCACTCACAGAACTACTTGCACTCACAGACCACTTGCAGACCTACGTGCACTCGCAGACCACTCGCAGACCTACGTGCACTCGCAGACCACTCGCAGACCTACGTGCACTCGCAGACCACTCGCAGACCTACGTGCACTCGCAGACCATTCGCAGACCTACGTGCACTCACAGAACTACTTGCACTCACAGACCACTTGCAGACCTACGTGCACTCGCAGACCACTCGCAGACCTACATGCACTCGCAGACCACTCGCAGAACTACGTGCACTCACAGAACTACGTGCACTCGCAGACCACTTGCAGACCTACGTGCACCCACAGACCTACGTGCACTTGCAGACCTACGTGCGCTCGCAGACCTACGTGCACTCACAGACCACTCGGAGACCTACGTGCACTCGCAGACCACTCGGAGACCTACGTGCACTCGCAGACCACTCGCAGACTTACGTGCACTCACAGACCTACGTGCACTCACAGACCACTTGCAGACCTAAGTGCACTCGCAGACCACTCGCAGACCTATGTGCACTCGCAGACCACTCGCAGACCTACGTGCACTCACAGAACTACGTGCACTCACAGACCACTTGCAGACCTACGTGCACTCGCAGACCACTCGCAGACCTACGTGCACTCGCAGACCACTCGCAGAACTACGTGCACTCACAGAACTACGTGCACTCGCAGACCACTTGCAGACCTACGTGCACCAACAGACCTATGTGCACTCACAGACCACTCGCAGACCTACATGCGCTCGCAGACCTACGTGCACTCGCAGACCACTCGGAGACCTACGTGCACTCGCAGACCACTCGCAGACCTACGTGCACTCACAGACCTACGTGCACTCGCAGACCACTCGCAGACCTATGTGCACTCGCAGACCACTCGCAGACCTACGTGCACTCACAGAGCTACATGCACTTGCAGACCACTTGCAGACCTAAGTGCACTCGCTGACCACTCACAGACCTACATGCACCCGCAGACCTACGTGCACTCGCAGACCACTCGCAGACCTACGTGCACTCGCAGACCTTCGTGCACTTGCAGACCTACGTGCACTCGCAGACCACTCGCAGACCTATGTGCACTCGCAGACCATTTGCAGACCTACGTGCACTCACAGAACTACGTGCACTCACAGACCACTTGCAGACCTACGTGCACTCGCAGACCACTCGCAGACCTACGTGCACTCGCAGACCACTCGCAGAACTACGTGCACTCACAAAACTACGTGCACTCGCAGACCACTTGCAGACCTACGTGCACCAACAGACCTACGTGCACTCGCAGACCACTCGCAGACCTACATGCGCTCGCAGACCTACGTGCACTCGCAGACCACTCGGAGACCTATGTGCACTCGCAGACCACTCGCAGACCTACGTGCACTCACAGAGCTACGTGCACTTGCAGACCACTTGCAGACCTAAGTGCACTCGCTGACCACTTGCAGACCTACGTGCACCCGCAGACCTACATGCACTCGCAGACCACTCGCAGACCTACGTGCACTCGCAGACCTTCGTGCACTTGCAGACCTACGTGCACTCGCAGACCACTCGCAGACCTACGTGCACTCATAGACCACTTGCAGACCTACGTACACACGCAGACCTACGTGCACTCACAGACCACTCGCAGACCTACATGCACTTGCAGACCACTCGCAGACCTATGTGCACTCGCAGATCTACATGCACTCGCAGACCACTCGCAGACCTACGTGCACTCGCAGACCACTCGCAGACTTACGTGCACTAGCAGACCACTCGCAGATCTACGTGCACTCACAGACCACTCACAGACCTACGTGCACTCGCAGACCACTCGCAGACCTACATGCACTTGCACACCTATGTGCACTCGCAGACCACTCGGAGACCTACGTGCACTCGCAGACCACTCGCAGACCTACGTGCGCTCACAGAGCTACGTGCACTTGCAGACCACTTGCAGACCTAAGTGCACTCGCTGACCACTCGCAGACCTACGTGCACCCGCAGACCTACATGCACTCGCAGACCTACGTGCACTCGCAGACCTTCGTGCACTTGCAGACCACTCGCAGATCTACGTGCACTCACAGGCCACTCACAGACCTACGTGCACTCGCAGACCACTCGCAGACCTACATGCACTTGCACACCTACGTGCACTCGCAGACCACTCGGAGACCTACGTGCCCTCGCAGACCACTCGCAGACCTACGTGCACTCACAGAACTACTTGCACTCACAGACCACTTGCAGACCTACGTGCACTCGCAGACCACTCGCAGACCTACATGCACTCGCAGACCACTCGCAGAACTACGTGCACTCACAGAACTACGTGCACTCGCAGACCACTTGCAGACCTACGTGCACCCACAGACCTACGTGCACTTGCAGACCTACGTGCGCTCGCAGACCTACGTGCACTCACAGACCACTCGGAGACCTACGTGCACTCGCAGACCACTCGGAGACCTACGTGCACTCGCAGACCACTCGCAGACTTACGTGCACTCACAGACCTACGTGCACTCACAGACCACTTGCAGACCTAAGTGCACTCGCAGACCACTCGCAGACCTATGTGCACTCGCAGACCACTCGCAGACCTACGTGCACTCACAGAACTACGTGCACTCACAGACCACTTGCAGACCTACGTGCACTCGCAGACCACTCGCAGACCTACGTGCACTCGCAGACCACTCGCAGAACTACGTGCACTCACAGAACTACGTGCACTCGCAGACCACTTGCAGACCTACGTGCACCAACAGACCTACGTGCACTCACAGACCACTCGCAGACCTACATGCGCTCGCAGACCTACGTGCACTCGCAGACCACTCGGAGACCTACGTGCACTCGCAGACCACTCGCAGACCTACGTGCACTCACAGACCTACGTGCACTCGCAGACCACTCGCAGACCTATGTGCACTCGCAGACCACTCGCAGACCTACGTGCACTCACAGAGCTACATGCACTTGCAGACCACTTGCAGACCTAAGTGCACTCGCTGACCACTCACAGACCTACATGCACCCGCAGACCTACGTGCACTCGCAGACCACTCGCAGACCTACGTGCACTCGCAGACCTTCGTGCACTCGCAGACCTATGTGCACTCGCAGACCATTTGCAGACCTACGTGCACTCACAGAACTACGTGCACTCACAGACCACTTGCAGACCTACGTGCACTCGCAGACCACTCGCAGACCTACGTGCACTCGCAGACCACTCGCAGAACTACGTGCACTCACAAAACTACGTGCACTCGCAGACCACTTGCAGACCTACGTGCACCAACAGACCTACGTGCACTCGCAGACCACTCGCAGACCTACATGCGCTCGCAGACCTATGTGCACTCGCAGACCACTCGGAGACCTATGTGCACTCGCAGACCACTCGCAGACCTACGTGCACTCACAGAGCTACGTGCACTTGCAGACCACTTGCAGACCTAAGTGCACTCGCTGACCACTTGCAGACCTACGTGCACCCGCAGACCTACATGCACTCGCAGACCACTCGCAGACCTACGTGCACTCGCAGACCTTCGTGCACTTGCAGACCTACGTGCACTCGCAGACCACTCGCAGACCTACGTGCACTCATAGACCACTTGCAGACCTACGTACACACGCAGACCTACGTGCACTCACAGACCACTCACAGAGCTACGTGCACTTGCAGACCACTTGCAGACCTAAGTGCACTCGCTGACCACTCACAGATCTACGTGCACCCGCAGACCTACATGCGCTCGCAGACAACTTGCAGACCTACGTGCACTCGCAGACCTTCGTGCACTTGCAGACCTACGTGCACTCGCAGACCACTCGCAGATCTACGTGCACTCACAGACCACTTACAGACCTACGTGCACTCGCAGATCTACGTGCACTCACAGACCACTTACAGACCTACGTGCACTCGCAGACCACTCGCAGACCTACATGCACTTGCACACCTACGTGCACTCGCAGACCACTCGGAGACCTACGTGCACTCGCAGACCACTCGCAGACCTACGTGCACTCACAGAGCTACGTGCACTTGCAGACCACTTGCAGACCTAAGTGCACTCGCTGACCACTCGCAGACCTACGTGCACCCGCAGACCTACATGCACTCACAGACCACTCGCAGACCTACGTGCACTCGCAGACCACTCGCAGACCTACGTGCACTCATAGACCACTTGCAGACCTATGTGCACACGCAGACCACTCGCAGACCTACATGCACTCGCAGACCACTCGCAGACCTATGTGCACTCACAGACCACTCGCAGACCTACATGCACTTACAGACCACTCGCAGACCTATGTGCACTCGCAGATCTACATGCACTCGCAGACCACTCGCAGACCTACGTGCACTCGCAGACCACTCGCAGACCTACGTGCACTAGCAGATCATTCGCAGATCTACATGCACTCACAGACCACTCACAGACCTACGTGCACTCACAGACCACTCGCAGACCTACATGCACTTGCACACCTATGTGCACTCGCAGACCACTCGCAGACCTACGTGCACTCGCAGAACTACGTGCACTCGCAGACTACTTGCAGACCTATGTGCACCCGCAGACCTATGTGCACTCGCAGACCACTCACAGACCTACGTGCACTCACAGACCACTCGCAGACCTACGTGCACTCGCAGATATACATGCACTCGCAGACCACTCACAGACCTACGTGCACTCGCAGAACTACGTGCACTCACAGACCTACATGCACTCGCAGTCCACTCGCAGACCTATGTGCACTCGCAGACCTACGTGCACTCTCAGACCATTCGCAGACCTACGTGCCCTCGCAGACCACTTGCAGACCTATGTGCACCCGTAGACCTACGTGCACTCGCAGACCACTCGCAGACCTATGTGCACTCGCAGACCACTCGCAGACCTATGTGCACCCACAGACCTACGTGCACTCACAGACCACTCGCAGACCTACGTGCATTCGCAGACCTTCGTGCACTTGGACCTATCGCAGACCTACGTGCACTCGCAGGCCACCCGCAGACCTACGTGCGCTCACAGAACTACGTGCACTCGCAGACCACTCGCAGGCCTATGTGCACTCACAGACCTACGTGCACTAGCAGACTTACGTGCAATACAGAGTACACAATACACAAGTAATAACGATCCACACACACACTACTCAGGTACTCACACTACACAGGTACTATGTACCCTGTTATAACCTCCTGTTTACAAATCTGTTTTTTAACTCACCACTTAGACCAGTTCCACGTAGACAGAGTTCCAGCAGACACAAAGATTACCCATTGGTAAACTTCATGGGACTGATCAATCACAATGTTTAGGATAGAAGCATCAAACATAATTATTTACAGCATAATACATTAGCAGAGCAAAAAATATATTATAGAGCCCAAAACAATGAAAATAGCACCGCTCAGATTCCCCCCAAACCTGTATCAGTTGGATCAGCATGTGGATAGACAGACAGGATCAGCTTCTCAGGCTCCAGTAAACTCCAATGAAATGGCAGCCATCTGCACACAGACACCGACTCTGTGTGGCATGAGTGTGAATTAGATGGGTAAAAGATGAGTTCAGCTCCTATTTTTCCACCTGTAGAGAACTCAGCAGGCACGTTTCACCTCACCTCTACATGTAAGCACCGAAAAGGGTAAAACGCAACTGAGGAGTTCTCTACAGGTGGAGAACAGGAGCTGAAGCCATCTTTTACCAATTTCATTCACACTAATGCAATAGAGAGTCAGTGTCTGTATGTAGACGGCCACCATTTTGTTGAAATCATAGACAGCAACCTTTAAAATGATGTACGGGCCCAGAGCAGAATCAGAAATATGTGTCTCTTCTTTCCTTGAAACACCAATGGAGCAATCATCAAGATTTGCCTATTATCTAGAAGAGATTCCATTCCCAAGCTTCTAAAAGAAAAATGAATTTACATTTTATGTTTATAGTGTTTACATATTGCAATGTGTATTCAGGATTTTGCTTAACACATAAAGTAAATGATACCAGACCTGTCCTTACTGACGCTCACTTTAAGCTCATTTGACACTGAATGTATAACTGAACTAACCAGAACAAAACCCACACAAGCAGAAGCATACTGCAAATTTCATGCAGACAGCTTCCCTTCTGGGAATTGAATTTGTGGCTCCAGGACTACAAAACAAGATTTCCACCTAACATACTGCAGTTAAAGCGGAGCTCCACCCAAAAGGAGAAGCTCTGCTTTTTTGCCCCCTTCCCCCCTCTGCTGCCACATTTGGCACCTTTCAGGGGGGGGGGGGGTACCTGGTTTTGACAGGTACCCGCTTCCACTTCCAGCTTACCTTACTGCGACAAAGTCATCTGTAAGTTTGGCCCCCCCTCCATCTTTCCCTGCAGCTGGGCCATTCACAAAGCGCAGTGCGCTTTGTGGATGCGTAATAGGGAACCGTCTGTGACTGCCAGTTTCCCTTACCTGATATGGTGGTGGCAGTACCCGAGAGCCGACTGAAAAATCGGCTCAGGTGAAGACATTGCTGGATTCATGGACAGTTAAGTGTTTTAATGTTAAAAGTCAGCAGCTACAGTATTTGTAGCTGCTGACTTTTAATTTTTTCTGAAGGAGTCTGGAGCTCCTCTTTAAGCACAGGGAGACATTAATCATACACTGTTAGTACCAGGACAGCCTTAAAATGTACTAAAATGTATACTAATATATAATACTAATATGTATATGGGGACAGACATGCAGGCTCACTCCCGAGCCTGCCAAGTTGTCCATAGGCACGCACATCTTGGCACGGACCCACACCCCATTCCTGCCTCACAGGATTTGATTGACAGCAGCAGGAACCATTGTCTCCCTCTGCTACCTTTGAGTGTGTGAGGAGAAAGAGAGAGCAGCAATGCTGTTCTCAGGCACAGAACTGTATCAAAAGAGGAGTTAGGTAAGTATTTGAGGGAAGGGCAGCTGATACTAGAAGGTTTTTTATCCTTATACAGAAACAGGGCTGCTGCTACCACTAGGCAAAATAGGCAGCCGCCTAGGGCACCGTGACACTGGTGTTCCTATTCTCCCCTCTTTGCAGCAAGCAACTAAGTCTCAGCATCAGCAGGCAGCCACCGCTTTGTTCGCACATAGTGTCATAGGCGCAGCGGAGGACTGTGTCTGTCTCCCGACTCCCGATTGAATGGAAGCAAGCAAACACGCCGCGCATCTGCGTGCCTCTGATCAGTCATCAGTTACATGCGATTGCTGCCCATGACATGACCACAGCTAGCTCTGCCTCTCTGCCCATACGTGATCCTTAATCCTGTGTCCCCTGGCCCTGTCCCCCCATCGTAGAGGCCGCTCTCTCTCCTGGCCTGTCCTGAACAAAGCCGACAGCATCACTCAAGTGCTATAGCACCTGGCAGTGGTGACAGGTGGAGCCTGCCTGGAGGAGGCACTAAGGCAGGCAGAGTTTAAAATTGTTCCTCGCACACGCACTGGCAGGGTCACGTCGTTGAATGGATGCAGAGCAGTCTGCAGAGCCCGAGACCTGGTGAGTGAAATACTTTCACTGTCTGAGATTGCATTATCGCAGATTCGCATGTAAATGTATTTGGTGTATAAAGACTGATCTGTCCATGTACCGAGGGGTCGGGTCACCCCCCACTCTCCCCAGGTAGGCTACATTGATGGCACTGGTGGGGCTGCATTGATGGGCGCTGGTGAGGCTGCGTTTATGGATGTTGGTGAGGCTGCATTTGATGGGCACTGGTGAGAATGCATTTGATGGGCGCTGGTGAGAATGTATTTGATGGACGCTGGTGAGGCTGCATTTGATGGGCGCTGGTGAGACTGCATTTGATGGGCGCATCATTAAAAAGTTGGGGTATACATGGGCAGGGCAAAGGAGGTGGAGTCAGGGGTGGGGCAAAGGGGGGCGGCAAAATTAGGTTTTGCCTAGGGTGTCACAAATCCTTGCACCAGCCCTGTACAGAAAATGCATTAAGGTTAAATAAACCATATGCCTTTAGCACCACTTTAATTAATGTTCTATGTGTGTATATGTGTTAAATATAAAAAGCATGGTTTATTTATTTAATTGTAGTGTAACCCTTTTGCTGCCAGAGCCATTTTTGCATTTTTTAATTTTTTTTTGCACACATGCTTAAAGAAATTAGTTTAGCCCTGAAGATTACACAAAACTCCCAAAATATTATATACTTTCTGAAAGCAGACACCCTAGAGAATAAAATAGTGGTAGTTCTAGTTTTTATGGCATGCATTAATACTGCAAAGGTCTAGGAAACTCACAATTTCTGTAAAAAAATAGAGTTAAATTTAGGGCACACAAACACAATCAACTACCCAAATTGGTAAAATGTAAAAGATTGAGAATGAGATTGCACCAAGTAAATAGATACCCAACATGTCAAACCCTAAATTTGTTTCCACCCGTGAAATGGTGACAAACTTCAGTACTCTCTGTTTTTCATAGGCAACGCTTTAAAAGCCCCCTATAGGTCATAAGTTTCCAGCTATTGAGGAGGTCTGGTACCTAGAAACATTGCTCTCAATTACTTAAAGCGGAGTTCCACCCAAATTTTGAACAATATCTGTATGTATTCTCTTCCTTGCCTAGATGCTGACATGCCGTTTAAAAAAAATTGAAATCGCCGTAATTACCTTTTATTTTTCTATTCTTCTTTGCACTTCCTGGTTCTCCTCCCGTGGGAGTAGGCGTGTTTCTAGCCTCTCCCAGACTCCTGGGAGCTAGTCTCAGGCTTCCCAGGATGCCACTGAGCATGTGCGGGAAGGAGCGGTGAATGCTGGGAGCACAGCATTCACCACATCCAGGAAATAAATGCTTGTGGGCTTCAAATGCCCACAATGAAGATGGAAACCGCCTGCAGTGAATAATATAAGTTATTCTTTCCGACGAAATCTGACACAGGCGGACATATTACACACAATATGTGAGTATGTAATGCTGAGAAGAAAAGTTTGTGAATGAACTCAAAAAAAAAAAAAACGATAGATAGGTGGACCCCCGCTTTAACTTAACAAAAAGTCCCCTATGTTATGATTTTTTGGTGACAGGTTCCCTTTAATGAGACGTCTCTCCTGTGCTCTACTGAATGTAGATCACATTGCAATACATTCTTTCCCTGCTCTCTCCCCTCTACCCAATGGCACCTGCTATGTCGGTCCCAGGCCGGCAGATGGGCAAGTGGAGCCCAGGATACATGGCGGGGGCACGTGGGGGGGGGGCTGCCCTGTTACTGGGGGTGTATGGAAGTAATCGAGCAGCAGCGCAGCCACCTGAATGTTTCCACCTGGCAGGCAAGGGTCTGCTTGTCAGATTTATGCACAATCCAGGTGGCTGCAGCCATTGAGAATATGTGTAAACCCCCCCCCCCCCCGCTCTCAGGTCTGAATGACATACAGACCTGGCAGCAAAAGGGTTAAGCTTCATATTGGGCTTAAAGTGTTTGTATTTTACATTCCTGATATGTGTGTGTTGAGCAATTAACTGGTGTTAAAGGTATCCTGTAATCTCTTTGTCATTAATCCTTATACTGGATGATCTTGCCAGTCCCTTTGCTTTCCTATTTCAAACTGACCATGCTAGGCATTGGAGCACATCTATCTCAGTGTGGTCAGTTTTCTGGCTGTTCTTGGAGAACAGCCTGCCTGTCCTCCAATGGCCAAGAGTTGTAGTGACAATCCCCCTTGCACAGCCATTCATCCCAAAGATGTTCTATCGGGTTGAGGTCAGGACTGTGCAGGCCAGTCAAGTTCCTCCACACCAAACTTGCTCACTCATGTCTTTATGGACCTTGCTTTGTGTACTGGTGTGCAGTCATGTTGGAACAGGAAGGGGCCATCCCCAAACTGTTCCAACAAAGTTGGGAGCATGAAATTGTCTTAGTATGCTGTTGCCTTAAGAGTTCCCTTCACTGGAACTAAGGGGCCAAGCCCAGCCCCTGAAAATCAACCCCACACCATAATCCCCCCTTCCACCAAATGATTTGGACCAGTTCACAAAACAAGGTCCATAAAGACAAAGATGAGCGAGTTTAGGGTGGATGAACTTGACTGGCCTGCACAGAGTACTGACCTCAACTCGATAGAACACCTTTGGCATGAATTAGAGTGGAGACTGCGAGCCAGGCCTTCTCATCACCATCAGTGGCTGACCTTACAAATGCACTTCTGGAAGAATGGTCAAAAATTCCCATAGACACACTTCTAAAGCTTGTGGATAGCTGTCTCAGAAGAGTTGACGTTGTTATAGCTGCGCTAGGTGGGCCAACTCAATATTGAACCCTACAGACTAAGACTGGAACGTTTATGCATGTAAAGGCAGGCGTGCCAATATTTCTGACAACATAGTGTGTATATTATAAAAATTGTCCCTAATTTTTACTGACAGTCTACTGACTTGAATGGTACCAGGTGATTGGAGAAAAGCCAATGTAGCACCAATATTAAAAAAGAGCCCAAAATACATCCCTGGGAATTACAGACCAGTTAGCCTAACATCAATAGTATGCAAGCTCCTGGAGGGGATGATAAGGGACTATATACAAGATTTTAGTAATGAGTAGGGATGGGCCGAATGAACCCCTGTTCGGTTCGCACCAGAACTTTCGAACACAGTTAAAGTTTGGACCCAAATATTGAACCCCATTAAAGTCATTGGGACCCGAACGTCAAAAATATGAAGTGCTCATTTTGAAGGCTTATATGCAAGTAATTGGGCATACAATGGTTATAGGGGTCCGGGTCCTGCCGGGTCCCTGGGGGACATGTATCAATAAAAAAAAAGTTTGTGAAAAACGTAATTTTTTAAATGAACAGTGATTTTTAGATTTTTAAAGTGAAAGCATAAAAATGAAAAATTCATTCCAATATAGTACCTGGGGGGTCTACCATCTCTAGAATCTGCTGCAGCAATAATTGCATTTATAAAGCCAAAAAAATGACATTTTCCCTGCAAGCTGCCTTTATTTTGTTCAACAACAGCTGGGGAGCCAGTGTGTATGATGAGGCCACAATGTAGTGCACTGGGAACAAGAATAGAGTTTTTTGGATACATTCTGGTGTCACTTTGACTTTGGATAGAAGTAACGGGTATGTAAAAATTGGTCTTTGGGTGTCGGTGGCGCCTTCCCACCCTAAGCCTATAGAGGTACTCTTGATGAAAGCAAGAATTGGCCTTGCTGTAAAAAATTGCAATTATATGCATCTGTCAAACAGGTGCTGAAAAATTGGTCTTTGGGTGTTAAGTGTGCCCATGAAACCTATACCAAAAACATTCTTCCAGATGAAGTGATTGAACACCCTCAAAGCTAGGCAGCCTCGAAGTCCAGCAGAGATTACACATCCCAAAAAGACAATCAGTGACATCGGCATCAGGGGCTTAATAGCTGGTAATCCAGGACTAATTCATTTTTATAAAAGTCAAATGGTCCACGGAGTCTGTGGACAGACGCGTTCTATGATCAGTAATGAAACCTCCTGCAGCACTGAATGCCAGTTCTGAAAGCACGCTGGATAGCACGGGCAAACTCACTAAACAGAGGAAATGATGCCCTGCCTGAGTACTGACCACCACGTCCACCTTTGCCTGTGGACACATTTGTTGCTGGCCCCCTTACAGTGCCAAGGGAACATCTTCCTCTCATGTTGTCCTCCCAGACAAATTGGGAGAGAGGGGCCAGTGCTTATAAGCAAATGTAAAGAAGAAGTTAAAATCTGTTTGTAGATGCACTTTAATCAATGTAAAAAGGTGTTTGGTACACTTTAATTTGAGTACTCACACTACACAGACACACTCCATGGATACACTATAATATACTGCAATACGATGTGCCAAACATACAGTGATGCAGAGAACTATATGGCGTTAAATTGGCAGTAATGCACACAGAACTATATGGTGTTAAACTGGCAGTAACGCACACAAAACAATATGGCGTTAAACTGGTAGTAACGCACACAGAACTATATGGCATTAAACTGGCAGTAACGCACACAGAAGTAAATGGTGTTAAACTGGCAGTAACGCACAAAACTATATGGCATTAAACTGGCAGTAATGCACACAAAACTATATGGCCTTAAACTGGCAGTAAGGCACACAAAATTTTATGCATTAAACTGGCAGTTTTGCACACAGAACTATATAGCGTTAAACTGGCAGTAAAGCACACAAAACAATATGGCGTTAAACTGGTAGTAACGCACACAGAACTATATGGCATTAAACTGGCAGTAACGCACACAGAAGTAAATGGTGTTAAACTGGCAGTAACGCACAAAACTATATGGCATTAAACTGGCAGTAATGCACACAAAACTATATGGCCTTAAACTGGCAGTAAGGCACACAAAATTTTATGCATTAAACTGGCAGTTTTGCACACAGAACTATATAGCGTTAAACTGGCAGTAACGCACACAAAAGAATATGGCGTTAAACTGACAGTAACACACACAAAACTATATGACGTTAAACTGGCACTACAGTGAAACTATCTGAGCTGTCCCTACTCTACACTAATGTATGTATGAATGACACGGTCTCACTACAATACAGTGAAACTATCTGAGCTGTCCCTACTTTAGCTGCACACTATGCAAAGCTGAACGATGGTCCTCCTCACTATACTCACACTATCTCTAGACTGACACTAAACTAATATTCTACACTGATAATTGAAGCAAAATAGCACAGTATAGCACACTAACTAACTAATAGCATTGAACAGAGCCCTGTTCTATCTCTCACCCTGAAAAATGCTGCCTTTGAAAGAATACTTTTATACTGTGTGGCGGGAAATGAGCCATGATTGGATAAAGTCATGATGACAGTGTCCAATCATGACTCTGACAGTGCTCTGTGCCCTGATTGGCTTAACCTCTCACTGCTTCAGCCAATCAGGGCTTGCAATGCACTGTTCAGTGCCGCAATGCATTGCGGTCAGTTCGGGGGGGCAAACATACAGTCAAATGACCCGTTTGTTCAGCTGTTCGTCGAACGTCCGAACAGCGAAAGTTCGGCCCGAACTTAAGCTCAAGCCAAATTGTTCGCCCATCCCTAGTAACGAGAATGGTATCATTAGCAGTAATCAGCATGGATTCATGAAAAATCATTCTTGCCAAACCAATCTATTAGCCTTCTATGAGGAGGTGAGTTGCCATCTAGATAAAGGAAGGACCATAGACATGGTGTATCTGGATTTTGCAAAAGCATTTGATACAGTTCCCCATAAATGTTTACTGTACAAAATAAGGTCAATTGGCATGGACCATAGGGTGAGTATGTGGATTGAAAACTAGCTACAATGGCGACTTCAGAGGGTGGTGATAAATGGGGAGTACTCGGAATGGTCAGAGGTGGGTAGTGGGGTCCCCCAGGGTTCTGTACTGGGACCAATCCTTTTTATTTTGTTCATACATGACCTGGAGGATGGAGTAAACAGTTCAATCTCTGTATTTGCGGACGATACTAAGCTAAGCAGGGCAATAACTTCTCCGCAGGATGTGGAAAGCTTGCAAAAAGATCTGAACAAATTAATGGGGTGGGCAACTACATGACAAATGAGGTTTAATGTAGAAAAATGTAAAATAATGCATTTGGGTGGCAAAAATATGAATTCAGTCTATACACTGGGGGGAGAACCTCTGAGGGAATCTAGAATGGAAAGGGATCTGGGGGTCCTAGTAGATGATAGGCTCAGCAATGGCATGCAATGCCAAGCTGTTGTTATACACTGTATATATATATATACAGTGGGGACGGAAAGTATTCAGACCCCCTTAAATTTTTCACTCTTTGTTATATTGCAGCCATTTGCTAAAATCATTTAAGTTCATTTTTTTTCCTCATTAATGTACACACAGCACCCCATATTGTCAGAAAAACACAGAATTGTTGACATTTTTGCAGATTTATTAAAAAAAGAAAAACTGAAATATCACATGGTCCTAAGTATTCAGACCCTTTGTGACACTCATATATGTAACTCAGGTGCTGTTCATTTCTTCTGATCATCCTTGAGATGGTTCTACACCTTCATTTGAGTCCAGCTGCGTTTGATTATACTGATTGGACTTGATTAGGAAAGCCACACACCTGTCTATATAAGACCTTACAGCTCACAGTGCATGTCTGAGCAAATGAGAATCATGAGGTCAAAGGAACTGCCTGATAAGCTCAGAGACAGAATTGTGGCAACGCACAGATCTCGCCAAGGTTACAAAAAACATTCTGCTGCACTTAAGGTTCCTAAGAGCACAGTGGCCTCCAAAATCCTTAAATGGAAGACGTTTGGGATGACCAGAACCCTTCCTAGAGCTGGCCGTCCGGCCAAACTAAGCTATCGGGGGAGAAGAGCCTTGGTGAGAGAGGTAAAGAAGAACCCAAAGATCACTGTGGCTGAGCTCTAGAGATGCAGTCGGGAGATGGGAGAAAGTTGTACAAAGTCAACCATCACTGCAGACCTCCACCAGTCGGGCCTTTATGGTAGAGTGGCCGACGGAAGCCTCTCCTCAGTGCAAGACACATGAAAGCCTGCATGGAGTTTGCCAAAAAAAAAACACCTGAAGGACTCCAAGATGGTGAGAAATAAGATTCTCTGGTCTGATGAGACCAAGATAGAAATTTTTGGCCTTATTCTAAGCGGTATGTGTGGAGAAAAACAGGCACTGCTCATCACCTGTCCAATACAGTCCCAACAGTGAAGCATGGTGGTGGCAGCATCATGCTGTGGGGGTGTTTTTCAGTTGCAGGGACAGGACAACTGGTTGCAATCGAGGGAAAGATGAATGCGGCCAAGTACAGGGATATCCTGGATGAAAACCTTCTCCACAGTGCTCAGGACCTCAGACTGGGCCGAAGGTTTACCTTCCAACAAGACATTGACCCTAAGCACACAGCTAAAATAACAAAGGAGTGGCTTCACAACAACTCTGTGACTGTTCTTGAATGGCCCAGCCAGAGACCTGACTTAAACCCAATTGAGCATCTCTGGAGAGACCTAAAAATGGCTGTCCACCAACGTTTACCATCCAACCTGACTGAACTGGAGAGGATCTGCAAGGCAGAATGGCAGAGGATCTCCAAATCCAGGTGTGAAAAACTTGTTGCATCTTTCCCAAAATACTCATGGCTGTATTAGATCAAAAGGGTGCTTCTAATAAATACTGAGCAAAGGGTCTGAATACTTAGGACCATGTGATATTTCAGTTTTTCTTTTTTAATAAATCTGCAAAAATGTGTTTTTCTGTCTGTCAATATGGGGTGCTGTGTGTACATTAATGAGGAAAAAAAATGAACTTGATTGAATGATTTTAGCAAATGGCTGCAATATAACAAAGAGTGGAAAATTTAAAGGGGTCTGAATACTTTCCGTCCCCACTGTATATATGTAGGAAGGCCAGTATGGTGGCCTGAATTTATGGGAGGAGCCCGGGGGGTATTTAAGCAGCCCGCTCACCTGTGGTGCTTGTCGGTTTCCTGTGCGCTATATACGTCACTAAGCCGACTATTCGAATACCAGCATCCGCAAGTTCTTGTCTCGCAAGTTCCCGCATTCGCAATTCCGTTCTCGAAAGTTTCGAAGTCCGTGTTACCAATTCGTAGTTCGTACCACGCGTCTGGCTCGGCTATCGCAGGTAGGGTCCCGTCGGACTTTTGTATTCATGCATTGTTAGATATCATGTCACTAAACCGTGATATCAAACTTATGAATCACTCGCTATTTCACAAACGTAACCGCAATGCATACCACTCGCACTATCGTTATGTTACCATTTCTCGTTATTTGAAAAACCACCGCGACGTAGACGTCGCTTCATTTCAGGCATGGCTAAATTGTTTCCACACAAGTAGACAACCGTTGTAATTCGCAATGTCACAATTTCTTGTCGACGTCAGTTCGATACCAAATCATTTGTCATTTTTGAACATTTCTAAGCATTTCTAACATTTCAACCATTTCGAATCATTTCATTCATTTCAGTCACGTACCGCGCTCCGATTCGAATCCAGTCGCATCCAAAAGATGCACCGATTCGTTCCGGTGTGCCCCAGTAGTTACGGCCTCATTTCAGTACATGCTCTAGAGTCACGTTCATTATCAGTCGCTCGTTACGACTCACCGACTCGTACCTCTGTCATGGTATCATTTCACTGCCACGTATCACGCTCCGATACGAATTTCAGTCGCATGGAAATGCACCGATTCGTCTCGGCGTGCCCCAGGTATTTGCCACATTTCAGTGCATGCTCCAGAGTCTGATTCGCAGTCAGTCACAACAGCGGCATGATCGATTCGCGCCTCTGTCATGGCAACAATCTGTTGCACCTGCACTTACCACGCCCCGGTTCGAATCCAGTCTCATCTCCGATGCACCGATTCGTTACGGCGTGCCCCAGGGCTCGGCCTCATTTCTGAAACATGCTCCAGAGTCCGGATGGTAGCTAGTCGCAGATATCGGGTGACCGATCCGCATCTCTGTCATGGGAACTATTACCATTCATTTCACTCCCACATGGCATCACCGTTTTCGAAACCAGTCACATCCGAGATGCACCGATTCGTTACGGAATGCCCCAGTTATTTCGGCCGTATCCATACCTATACCAGAGCTCGGTTCGTTGCCACAACCAATTCGAGCCTCGATCAAGGTGAAAACATTTCTGTCATTTCGTTGTGTCATACTGCACTCCGATTCGAATCCAGATGCATCAAACATGCACCGATTCGTCCCGGTGTGCACCAATGGTTTTTCGATTGCCTCAATTCAGTACATGCTCCAGAGCCCGGTTCGCGGTCGGTCGCAGTCACGGCACGACCGTGCCAGATCTCTGTCATGACAAGAGATTTCACTCATTTCATAATCAAGGCAAAACATTTCAAATCATTTCGTTGTCACTAAGATTGCAAATCACCATACAAGTCACTGCTTCAAGTTAGCCAGCAAACCCTTCACAAATTATCACCTTTCATTTTCCTCCAGGTCAGTCAAAGCTCAGTAGGTCCACCCTGCACCAGGTTGGACGATATCCCCCCAGGTAAAAAAAAAAAAAAAAAAAGAAAGGGAGAAAACAAGTTGGGTAAGTATGGCTCAGGGAAACAAAGCAAACTTGAAATTCATGTCACCCCCAATAGGTTACAGTCAACCAAAAAACACGATCTGAAGGACAGGATATCTTTACCAGATCAACCATGTCCCAGACCGGCAGCGAAGACTGTCACCTTCTCCGGTCTCAGAGAGCGGCAGTGTGCAGTCCCTCAGAGGATGGACTATCCCCAAATTGACAGCAGAGCTAAGACGCAGAGGCGTGCCCTTCCCCGCTACAGCCAGGAAAGGCGAGCTGTTCAAGCTCCTCTTCCCCCCACCAGCTGCAGCAGGACCCAGTACCCAGCAGGCATCTCTCCAGTCGATATCCTTGGACATCTCACAACTTCACACTATGGTGTCGTCCCTCTCTACCTCGGTCACGGACGTACAAACCAGAGTGGCACTCCTGGAGGCTCGGCCGGCCGCGGCTATTCCCGACCCAACCATAACCCAACCTTTAACACCCCTTCCTGCAGGTACCACAGGCTGGAGCCCCATTGTCTACCCCTCCCATTTGGTGCCAACCAGCATCAGGAAGGACATCTTGGATGGCAGGGACGTCAACCTGGCCTCTCTCCTGATTTCTGTCCACGATCTGGCAGAAAATAAGGCCTATACCTGGGGTGACATATCGGTGGTCCTTAAAGCCAAAGACCCCAGACTGAACCAGAAATTATCTGTCCCAGAGTTCACCCTGGCCTTTGGCATGCTGAGAGATGTCCTGTGTTCAGCCGCTCCCATCAGAAGGGAAGAGCTGGACTTATACCTCCATACGGTAGTAGACTTGGGCTACAAGTATGGAGGATTTTCTTTTTACGACTACCACGGTTCCCTTTCCGCAAAGGCGGCAGCCAGGCTCACACAATTTAAAACAACAACAGACTGGAGTCTCTTGGACACAGAGCTGTTCTGCCGCCATTTTGCCGGCTTACGCTCACCCCTGTGTGCGATTTGCCAGTCCTCCACTCACACTGCCACCTGGTGCGCCAATGCGACAATCAGACGTTCCTTCGAATTTCCCTCCACCTCTGGTGCACTTCAGGGTCAGTCGGCCCCTGAACAAACGCCTCAGGTGGACAAATTCAGACGCCCAGTCCGAACCGTGGGAGGGGCAGCCATCTGCAATAATTACAACTATGGGTCCTGCAACTTCAATCAGTGCCGCCTACTCCACATCTGCACCTTATGCCAAAGAGCGCACCCAAGAAACTTGTGCGAAGTTAAACAACAAAAGAGGGCATGACTAAGCCGGATCAATGTCTGGTGGCTAGGACTCTACCTCACCTCACACCCCACCCCCTCCCTGGCCACCTACCTTATCCAGGGGTTCACAGTAGGGTTTCACACCGGCCTCATTTCTTTACCCCACAGTACCTACGAATGCGGGAATCTTCGTTCAGCGTCCATTGACGAACAAACCATAGATTGGCTCTTACAGGCAGAAGTAGACCGAGAGTTCGTTATAGGCCCCTTCACTCAGCCCCCTTTCAGCACTTGGAGAGTCAGCCCTATTGGGCTTGTCAAGGGCAAGTTCACAAATAAATTACGCTTGGTGTACGACCTGTCTGCGCCTCATTCTTCCCACATTCCCAGTCTCAATTCTCTGATCCCCTCCGAAGAATTCTCCCTAAAATATTCCTCCGTGGACATGGCAATCCAAGCAGTCATCAAAGCAGGTACAGGTGCCTGGCTCTCCAAAGCCAACATCTCGGGTGCCTTCAAGCTCCTGCCTATCCACCCATCCCTTTGGTGCTGGCATGGCATCAAGTGGAAGGAGGCATACTATTTTGCCACAAAACTGACATTTGGTTCGAAGAGTAGCCCTTGGCTCTTCGACACATTCGCTCAGTCCCTCGCTTGGATACTTTTACACAAGGCTCAGTGCCAAGAAGTCATCCATTACCTGGATGACTTCCTGCTAATAGAACCACCCAGCAGGCCCCCAGGAGACCTCGACAAACTCAGAGTGGTATTCGGAAATCTCAATGTTCCCATCGCTGAGCACAAAGTCAATGACCCAGCACACAACATCACCTTTCTCGGGGTCAACTTAGACACCTGCACTATGCAGGCCAGTCTCCCCTTCGACAAACTAACCCGCAGGCGGTCCTTCACGAATTCACCCACACCAAGGGGTGTACCAAAAAGCAGTTGCAATCTCTCCTGGGAATGCCTAATTTCGCCATGCGAATTATTCCACAAGGCCGCACCTTCGTGTCACGTCTGCTGAGATTCCTGTCAGAAACACAAGACCCGATCAGATCCTGAATCTAGACTCCGCAGCAATAGCGGACCTATCTATGTGGGAGGAATTCCTGTCATCCTGGAATGGCATATCCCTATTTATACCCATGGTTTCGGCCCTTTCACCTCAGGTGGTGACAGACGCTGCAGCTTCCACAGGTTTTGCGGCAATTTTTGGCCACCAATGGTTTTCAGGACCCTGGCCTCAACAAATACTGTTGATACCCGGCTTTACCCGAACATCTTCCCTCTTTGAACTCTATCCCATAGTGGCAGCTGCACAGCTCTGGGGTCATCATTGGACAGGGCAAACTGTGGTCTTCACCACCAACAATCAGGCCACGGCAGACATTATCGACAAAGGCAGGTCCAAGTCCCTAGCAGTCATCCTGCGCAGATTGGTACAACTGTCTTTACAGCATCAGTTTAACATCCATTGTTCATTTATTCCAGACAGATACAATTTAGCTGCTGACGCACTGTCACGTTTTAATTACACCTCCTTTTTCAAACAGGTTCCCGGAGCCGATCCAGTGTCGGCCCCTATCCCTGTCTGGTCACAACTGACCCTGGACTAGTTCAACATTTACAAGGAGCAACGCAGCTCATCAATCACTCACTCTCCCATAACACACTCAAAGCCTACCAGACAGCTTGGAAGGCGTTCAATAAATTCCTGACACCCTGCTGCAAAGGATCAACAGATGTCAAACAGGTACTGCCCTTCATTTCATACTGCCACACTCAGCTGGCCTTATCTTACAATACCATTCAGCTATACCTAGCCGGCATACAACATTTCTTGACTCTTGAAGACCCCGCAAAATCTTCACTGTTCTCATCACACGCTATACGAGCCATCCTAAGGGGTATTCAGAAACAACAACCAGTGATTAGCACCAAGCGCTTACCCATTACGGGGCCCATCTTCAGGGATATGTCGACCATCCTGGCTACTTCTCCATTCGGTCTTCTCCCCAGCACGGTCCTACAAGCAGCCATATATTTGGCTTACTATGGGTTCTTGCGACCGGGCAGGTTCACCTGTAACAACCCCGCAGACCAAGTACTATGCAGACGGCACTTGGTTCGCTACCAAGACCATTTTGTCCTTCACCTCGAGGTTTCTAAAACCCAGCAAACAGGCTCTGGAGTGGACATTCACCTCTACACAACCAATAACAGCTGGTGTCCAGTCACTGTACTCAACAGTCTCCTGTCACTCCTGCCTGAACAACCAGACACCAGTCCTCTTCTACCATTCCCAGTGAAACCCTTAAGCGCCTGTCAGTTTGTGAAACACGTAAGGATACTTCTCCACAATCTTCACCTTAACCCAAGGCAGTACTCCGGACACTCCTTTCGTATCGGAGCAGCCTCCGCAGCATCCTGCCACGGGGTCCCAGATCACGTCATCAAAAGACTAGGCAGGTGGAAATCAGCCTGCTTCGCCCGGTATATCCCCAATCTTCAAGTAGAGATGGCACAGGCATTTTCCAAATTGGCTCAATGAATAACTGAAAACCAATAAAATATTATACCCCTACCTGAATGTTTTTGCCCCCTTATTTTGGCATACCGGCCATTAGACCAAGGTACACTTTCAGGTCCATTTCATAGGGTAAGTCCACACTTCCAGGTCTATTTCCGATGGTAAGTCTTATGTTAACTATAAATGTTATCTATGTCCATATCGGACATAGGGCTCCAACCATAAATATATATATATATAGATAGATATATAGATATATCTATATATCTATCTATATAGATCTATATAGATCTATATAGATATATATATATCTATCTATGTTTTGCCATGCATTTCTATTTTAAACTGAATGGGTTGTTTTACAAGGTGAGGGTTCACATATACTTATACATCAATACTCAATATTGCCTGCAGTGGAATCTATTAACAAGGCCTCCTTGTTCACTTATATGATCTACCTGAAAGCCTCGAGCCTCGCCTGAGGACAACCATTCTGTGCACGGTTCTTTTATATCCCTTCTGCTACAGCACCTGCAAATTATGCCTTAGACTTTTTATGGCTTCTGCATTCAAATTATATGTTGATGTATCTGTGTACAAAACAAACATCAGGGTAGCCTTATTTTCAGGCTTAAAGACAGACAAAGGACAAATGCTTCTTTTTCTTTTAGAATGATGAACTATGTTATGTTCACAATTACACCTACATTTCTTTTCACAGCAGATCTAATTTTTACATAGCAAATGTATACGTTTTTCTTAGTAAATGGGTGGGTTTTTTTAAGGCTAACTAAACCCAAGAACTAAAGTGTAATTTTTTTCAATTCCAGCTTACTATTGCCAGTACTTTGATGTGGGGGCTGCATTTGTTTTTTTTTGTTTTTTTCAGATTAAGAAAATTTTCATCAAGCCAGCAAATACCCTTTGACCTTGCCCGAACTACAGAGTCCACATCACTAACTGTGAGCTAAACTGGAAGCATAAACCAATTATCTTCCTTCTGTAAACTACGTACCTCTCCATCTCCTATGTAAATTAGTTGAATGTTTGGAGTCTACATGGGTGGAAATTGTGGTACCGCTATAGGTAAAGTGTAGGGGTGACTTTAGACACCATGGGACAGGAAATGTGTTATATACAGCATCAACAGATGATAAATAAAAGAAGACTCCTAAAAAAAAGAAAACAAATGCAGCCACCACATCTAAGAACTGGTAAGCTGCAAACTGCAAAATAATGTTTATTTTTGGATTTAAATACACTTTGAGCATTCCTTATTCAATACAAGTTACAAATGGTTTAAAAGAGAATTGAAGGAATTAAAAAAATAAACATTTATACCCACCTAGGTGGATCACGTGACTGCTCAGTTCTCAGTCATCAGTGAGCAGTCTCTTTTCTCTGCCTTTCAGTGCTCATTGTAGCTCTGGGCTATGGAGGGGGCAGGAGCAACTAGCTCTGCCAGCTGCAGGTTAGTCATTTGGTTGGATTCAGACAATAAGGTCAGGATACCTCCAGAGTCTGGAGCAGCTGAGTGATTTCAGCCGACAGCAGGCTACAAATCAGCAGAGCTTCACCTCATTTCTTAAACTCTGAGAAAAATTAGTGTAACTGCCCTAGAAAGGTGCATAGTGTATTTGCTTTTAGTAAACCCATCCTTACAGTATATACACAACATATATGGAATATAATGATATTATCTAAAAGGTGTTTTTCCCCAATGAATTAGGTAAACTATTTTTAAATCTACCATAGCACTTTTACTGTTGTGCCTGAAAGTACAACCATTTCAGCATGTATTCTTATATGTGATTTATAAAAAGGCATTTATTTTCTTACATACAGTAGTTACGCAGTTAGTCTGATTTAAAAAAGACACAAGTCCATCCAGTTAAACCAATAGAAGGGGCAAAAATGTATACAATCCTATATACACAATGCTATATCCACAGTTGATCCAAAGAAAGGCAAAAAACCCAACAAAGCATGATCCAATTTACTCAAGCAGGGGAAAAACATCTTTCCTGATCCCCCCAGAAGCAACCGGATATTTCGTGTTATCCTATATTATGTGTATCTAGGAAAGAATCCAGGCCTTTTTTAAAACAATCAACTGAGCTTGCCAGAACCAGCTCTTGAGGGAGTCTATTCCATATTTTCACAACTATTACTGTGAAGAAGCCTTTCCTTATTTGGAGATTAAATCTCCAAGGTCATTAAGGTTCTATATCTGCCAAAAACATCACAAGATATTATTTGCTTTGCAGCTTCTGCTTGGCATTTGTTGCTGCTTACCTGTTTCTATAAACTAATATTCCACATCAATCTCAGCTAATTTGTGTATTTTATCTAATTTGTATGTATTCTAATCCCCTATTAGTTTTCTTTAAAGCCCAACTCCAATTTAAAATAAATAAATAGGGAAGGAGGAAGAGAAAGAAAAAAAAAAAAAAGAGAGAGGAACCCCTTCCCTACGGACTTTCCATCTCAGTTCTCCATGTTCAAATATGGTGAAAAGCTAGGTCACAGGTAAAGTCTCAAGACATCTGAGGTACAAGAATCCTTCAAAGCCTCCCATTTGGTTTTAAATTTGGAATATTTCTACTGTAAGCTTGCTGTCAGTTCCTCCATACACATAATATAATTTAATTTAGACCCCCATTCTTTAATACTAGGTATGACATTAGAATTCCAATGTCTGGGTATAATAGCCCTGGCTACGGCAAAAATAAAGCATGTTAAACCCTTTTTGGCCATCTGCGGTGATCCTGGAAAGATTGAAAGTAAGGTTCATTCTGGTAGTTCAGGCAATCTATTGACTGTAATATGTACTATAAGTCAAAATATATCCTTCCAGAATGGTCTCAGTTACGGACGCAACCATCACAGATGTAGCAGCGTCTCAAGTTCCTTGCCGCAGCACCAACAATTAGGAGCATCTTTTGTATTCTGTCAGGGCATCAATACCTGGATAAGATCTTGAAATTCCTCTCTTGTATCTTAATTGAGAGGCTTCACTTATATGTTAAAAAAAATACTTTTCCCGGTCTTCTAATGAAAGCAGGTGGCCCAACTCTCACCCCCAGTCCCTCATATACATTGGATTGAGAGGAGGCGTGTTGAAGAGCTATGTCGTATATAATAGATATTGCTCACAGATATTGCCTATTCTGGAGGCACGAAATCTCTATAGGAGTTGTGTCTCGAAGACTTTGTTTCGTGAGCTGACCAAAAAAAAATGTTTGTGTGTGAAATAACACAGCCAATTGCCCGGGCTGCTGAGCTCCCCTGCCGTAAGCTCAACTAATGGAGAAAGTTCATCAGCATTATACACTTGTATTGGAGAGGGGAACCATATCCTCCAGCTCAGTAAACTAGGGGAAGAAAAACCCTGCAGGGAAGCCCAGATTGCCCAGTAAGGAGGAGATTTCCCATCTCTGCTTCGCCATGTCCCAACCTTCAAAAGAGCTTGAGTTAAATATGGAAGAGACCATCTTGGTGTGTGATATTCGTTGTACACCCATGGACGGGAGGTCAGTGGTAGATTAACCATTTGTTGTTCTATAGAAACCATTGTTTAGATTTAAAGTGGGAAAACCAATTAAGTAGCAGAGTCAGTATTGTAGCCATATAATACAGTTCCATCTATGTGCGGCAACCCTGTCCCTCCTTTCAATTTACGCTTTACCGATACTGAATAGCATATAAGAGGTGTCAAGTCTGGCCAAAGAGATCACAATAGTGCTGTTCGTAATGACCAAAAAAAGATCTCGGTAGAAAAAAAAAGGAGGGTTTGATCGAGATAAAGAAAACAAGGCAGTACACCCATCTTGTAATCTTCCATTCTGCCTATCCATGAGTGTTTCTCAGTCGACAAGGCCTGTAGCATACCAACTGTGGAGTTCAAGACTGGTAAGTAATTCGGTTTGTATAATTTATCAGGTGAAGGTGAGATCCAAAAAAGCCTCAGTTTGAGACAAAGTGATATTTAGGCACCTAGACTTGGCAAAGTTAATCTTGAAATTGCTAAACCAATCAAATTGTTCCAACACATGCAAAATATACGGGAACGCCGTTGTAGGGTTGGTGACATAGATCAGCATGTCATTTGCAAAGTGACTTAAATGATAGGGGCGCTGCCCCACCATTATGCCCTGAATAGAGTAATTTACAACTGCAAAGTGCTCCAAAGCTAATATGTACATGTAGGGTGAAGGGGGGCACCCATATCTAGTGCCATTTTAAGATATTTACTGGATCAGATTGAAGACTGATAATCCTGATTCTGGCCATAGGGGAAGAGTACAGAGCCATTATTTCATTTATAAACCCCTATGGAAGACCGACCCGATCCAGTGTTATATTGTGAAAATCCTACGAGCTACTAAATGAAAATAATAACCAAAAGGTAGGCTGACTATGCTGCTGGTACTGTTCACACTCTCATAAATGTACCAAGTAAATTTAAATAGTACCGTGCTACAGTAAGCGAAGTAATGGAACGATTATAATAATAACAATTATAAAAAATGTAGGATCCACCAAAATATACATAAACAAATCCAATATCAGTGGATAATTTAAATCAGTGCAAACAATGAATAGTACATAAAAAAAAAGTATAAATAATAAAAGTGAAACAGTGATGAAATAAGGAAGATGCAGCCTCCCATTAAGAGCTGCAATATCACACAGAGTGCTTCTTACTCCCAACTAGTGCTCAGACAGCTCAGACGAGTGCTCCATTTCTCAATGGTGCTCAAAGATCATTCAACAGATCACCTCCACGTGCTCCCCCCCCCAGGAATAATCTCACCTGAGGTAGTGTGATCGCTACAATGCAGATGTTGTCCCTGTCTTGGCCCCTCCCCTACGCGTGTCGACATGGGCATGGAAGGTGATGTCATCTGCATTCAGCGTGGAGATGTGAGTCGGATCGTTGTCTGCAAAGCTTGTGTGGAGAAAGCTGTGTGTTCAAAACACAGATTTGAAATGCTTGTCAGGGCCTGGTGTGCTGGAAGCACCTGAGCAATGTGAGTAACCTGGACTTATTTAATAAATTGAACTTTTATGGAGGATATAAGCACTATTAGTTGTTTTTCTTTATATATGCACTTTGGATACTACGAATCACCATGAGCCATATATGAGAGCAAGGAATTTCAAAGCCCGGGGAGGCTAAAAGGCTTGTATTGATCTCACCTAGTTGTAAAGATCACACTCCCTCAGGTGAGATTATTCCTGGAAGGGGGAGCACTTGGAGGTGATCTGTTGAGTAATCTTTGAGCCATAATGTGAAATGGAGCACTTGTCTGAGCTTGTCTGAGCTGTCTGAGCACTAGTTGGGAGTAAGAAGTACTCTGTGGGATATTTCATCTTTTCCAGTGTTGCTTCCAAAAACCACCAGCCCAAGTGGTCGAAAGCCTTTTCTGCATCCAATAATAAAAGGCAGCGCAGATGCTTAGTTTTCTGGGCATAGTTCATCAATAAAATTGCCTTAATTGTGTTGTCCCAAGCTTTTTGCTTAGGCCCAAACCCAACCTGATCTAAGCCTATCAGAGCTGGTATCACAGACTAGAGACGGGTGGCCAAGGCCTTCACAAAAATTGGTCAATGACACATACTTTGGGTGTGGTCTTTTTTTTCTTTTGGAATAAGAATGATATGCCCTTCGAGGCCTGACAAGTAAAAGGAAAAGTTGGAGAAACAGTATTAAACATTTTACACAAAATGGGAGTCAAAGAGTCCCAAAATTGTTTACAGAAGGCACTTGTAAAACCCTTGTAAAACCGTCTGGTCCAGGACTTTTACTAGAAGGAAGGTCTTTATTTACTTATGTTTATTCTTCAGGTGAAAAAGGAGTTGATAAACTCTTTGCCTTCTGAATCCAAAGACAAGGTAGGGCCATATATTTGAAATAGTCCAAGAGCTGGGGCAAACTTAAAGAACTTGAGAGTAGTGACCCTGGCTCATGAATATTATTTAGAGCCGTATATTAATTATGGAAGACTGATGCTATCTGTTCTGGGGCATGAACCATTCCCTGCTTCTGGCAGCATATTTTATGTATAAACCAGTTTGTTGAGACAAAATTGGCCTAGCCAATGCTCTGCTACATTTGTTCCCAAATTGATATATGGCCCTTTGGACACAGTCTTTATATTTTGAGAAGGCTTGATCCGAAAGCAATAGTAATTATGTTCTCTTAAATTGCAATATCTGAAAAGTGGGTGCATCTAAGAGCTGTTTATGGCAAGATTCTAAAATTTGAATCTCTTTAAAAAGAGAAGACACTGCAGAGGTCTTTTCTTATTTCAATCGGGTGCCATGGGATATAAGAACTTCTCTTAGCACACATTTTGAGGCCTCCCACTGTACGGGGCAAGGGGTGTTATCAGATTCAGATCTCTCAACAGTAATGTATAGAAACCTAAATATGGATATATGGAAGTCATTGGGGTTGATTTACTAAGAGTATATCTAAAGGAAAAACTTGTTTTGGATAGAGTGGACATGGATTAGAAAATCAGTCAGGTTTTTATTTTTGTCTGTGCCCCCATTAGGGAGATTCTCCCTCTCTATTTGTCCTGTTTACCATTATAATTGAAAGTGAAATGAAAAGAATATCCCAAATGTTGGGATGTCCCCGGGAAAGTAATATGAAAAAAAAAAGTTTTGCCTATAGTTCTACTTTTAGATTCTACTGTGTAATTTGCAAGTTGCTCCAGAGCTTAGTACATACTGGTAAAGCTTCACTTTACAAAGTACAGGCATATCCCTCTTTTAAGTACACAATGATGTTTATTTATTAAAGCTGAAGAGTGCAAAATCAGGCTCACTTCTGCATATTAACCAATGAGCTTCTAACCCCAGCTTGTTAAATTAAGCTTTGGTAATTAAACCTGGAAGCTCATTGGTTTTTACGCAGAAGTGAGCCTGATTTTGCACTTTCCAGCTTTAGTAAATAAACCCCATTGTGTACTTAAAAGTTGGGTATGCCTGTATATATAAGCAAGTATCACATTCAATGAAATAAAACAGCATTTTTGCTTGCACATGATTGGATAGAGTAACGGAGGGTTAGAACCCCTGTCAGTTTTCTTCACCATATCCAAAACTAAAAAAGAAAAGTTTTTCCTTTAGTTATTCTTTAAGTAAATACAAAATATCTTTAAAATATACAGTATGTCAAATATTGAAAGAAAATACCAAACACTTATATAAATACCCTTCTTTCACCAATAAAAAAAACATATTTTTTATTGGTGGAAGAAGGGTATTTATAGATGTGTGTAATTTGTGATACTGGTCTCCATACACAAAAGCAACTTGCATGTGGTATGTAGGTGTCCAGACACATTTTACCTAAATATTGCATGTGATCCTGAAACTGTCAATTCATTATACCATTTTGCGGTATTTACCATACCGCCTTTGTTCCTAGTGTCCCATCAGCAGGCAGTGTTTCTGTTTGCTTGGAGGACTGACTTTGTCCCATACTTGGGCATTTGCCTTACACCTATGTTAGCTTCCTTGTGAAGAGTGAATTACTTGTCTTTTTATAAACAATTAGAGGAGGATCTCCAAGGGTGGGCAATCCATGATTTATCCTGGCTAGGCAAAATCCATTCCATTAAGATGACGTTAGTGCCAAAGTTACTGTATTGTTTTTGCTCTTCACCCATTTTGATTGTTTGGTCGGATTTATCTAAGTTTTAATCCAAGATCATCTTTTATCTATGGGGGGGGGTCTACATAGTATCGTAACAGGTCCTTTTTGCTCATAAAATGAAAGGAGGCCTTGGACTTCAACATCTAGCCCAATGGCTCAATTTTCAGTGGTCTACTCCTGCAATGAAAAACCTGAATGGATAGCTATGGAAAAGAAAGCAGTTAACTTGGTCCCTGTGAAATGACGGTTGTCCATTTATGCCCCTACTTTGTCCAACTCCCTGGCTGTTTGGGACAGGGTGCAGAATAACCCTAACCTTATCTCACCCTTTCACACTTTGGTTTACCTTTTTAACAACTCCACCTATTCCCAGGGTCAGAATCTTGAGGCATTCCAACGGAGGCAGAATAAAATTCTCTATAGGATTGGTCACTTTTTCGCACCTGAGGACCCCTTTACTTTACAAGGTTATCACTCCTAAGTAAAAATGCCTGCCTTCCAATTCTGCCATATTTCAGATTATTTGTATTACATGGGACCTGCGGTAACCAGGGATCCCAAAGTAACCCCCTATGAGAGATGGTGCATGCAGGATGCGGGTCAGAGAGGGGGAAGCGCCAGCATCTACAGGCTGTCGCTTGACACCACTAATAAACTGTCTTATATGCAAGAGTGGGACTTGGATTTGTTTTCTGAGAAAGACTCAGACCATAGACCATTGACCATTGGCATACCTGTTTCCACTTAGTTTATAAAGATATATTGAATATCTCCTTGGTGGAAGCAAATGGGAAGATCATGATCAGATGGTATATGGTCCCTTCTCATTTTTCAAGGCTTTACCCGACCTCCTCGCCATTCTGTTTTTGAGTCTGTCAGTCTAATGGTACCATGTATAACGTCTGGTGGGAATGTTTTGAATTACAGGGTTTCTGAAATAAGGTTTTTGCCCTGATAAGAAAAGTTTTGGGGACATTGGTACCTCAATTACCACACATTACCTTACTGAATGAACCAGTAGAGAAACTTTCTTGCTCTACGTAAAAGCTGATCTTTTTTATGCTATTAGCAGCTAAACTGACCATAGCTAGCTCTTAGAAGAAACCTACAATACCTATCTCTATCTTTCAATGCAAGGTATCTTTGATTGTGCTCTATAAACACCTAGCATAGTTAGCAGAGTTAATGATACTGCCAAATGGTATGAGAAGGTCTGGAGTCCATGGGCCAGCTATGTTTCCCCCATCTCTCCTGTTCTTCTTTCTTTCTTCTTTTGCTTTCTATTATTTTCTTCCTTCTTATGGTCTTGCTCTGCCTTTCTCATTTTTCTCTATTTGGACATTGCCCTGCAACTCATGGAAATACCTTTAATTTGTTTTGTATTTCATTTAAAATAGCTTAGCAACCTTTTAGAAGCACTTACAGAGCCGGATTAATTTTGAGTCCTGCTTCTGGTAGGCCTCAGTCATTGTGGTATCTTGATTTTGTCTGGTTTTCCATTGTTATGCTTTTTCTTTTATGTTTTTTTTTTACATGACTGTTTGTTGCTTTATACCTCATATTTTGAAAAAAAAAGACTGAAAGTAAAATTTGTTAACTCTGGATCGATAAGTACTTACACCCGGAGTTTGACGCCTCCCTATTGGAGCCATAACTGCCCTGTTTGTGCCCTTGGAAGTGTTGCTGCCGCAGATCAGAGAGCTACTACCCTTCTCTTCCCCCTCTTTCCTCTCTATCTTTCCCTCTGCCTATTGTATGTTTACTGCATGCCTTCCCGACACTGTCTGATCCTTACTGTTCCCAGGGCTATGGCCGGGGTTTACCACTCACTTTCAGTTCTGTTGCCTCTTCTATCCTTAAAGTGTTTTAAGTCGGAGTTTGCCTTTGCAACCAGCCCCAATGAGGCTCCTTATCTGCTTAGCATGAGTGCACTTCCTGAATCCTTTGATGTGTAAATTTGTGATTTTCCTTCTCATGAAACTTTGCTATATCTGGCTTTTTATGTGTGAGAGACAGAAAGAAGCCCAAAGATGGTGTGTCTCAAAATAGTTATCCTGCATTGCAAGTAGTGATAAGAAAACCAATCAAAGTTTGGTTTCCTGGTCGGTCACCTATTGAGGAAGAATGGAATCAAATTTGGGAGATGGTGAAGTCTAGCTCCCGAAATGTGCTAGCTGTTGAAATGAATTATAAGGTTATGATGAGATGGTATATGATCCCAGTTTAAGTCGCTCGTTACGTACCTGGCTACTCTCCCTTATGCTTTCATGGATGCAGACAAATGAGAACCTTCTGTTATACCTGGTGGACCTGCCCTGTGGCCAGCATAGGTGTGCACAGTCTATTGCATTAGGGTGTGCACCCCAAAGCTCAGACACACATGCCTTTCTCTGCATCCTCAGTTGCATAGGACAGTGAATGAATGGGAAGTTGTCTGTGCTGAGCGGCTTCCTGTTCATTCACAAACTGAAGCAAAGTACTATAGTATAACATAATATAACTGGTGTAGCAGTAATCAGGGACACTGACTGGTTATAGTATGTAAAAACAAGAAAAATGTAATACTTTTTTACATTTTTTAAATATTTGTTTTGTTTTTAGTCATTTTTCTTTTCTTTTTTTCGCATATTTTGACCAGAGCAAGCAATACAGTGTTACTATAGTAACTCTGTACTACTATGGGGAGATGATCAGGATTTTCTTTTTTACACACTATGATTGCTTATCACAGTGAATTTCACTGTTATAAGCAACCATTTTTTCTGATGAAATGCATTCATTCAGTATTTACTGATTGTGTGATTAGCTGTGATTGGCCACAGCTAATCACATGGTACAGATGGGCTGTGGTTGGCCCTGTCTGTGCCACGTGATCTATGTGACCTATCACAGCAAGCAACACAAATGTGCACAATAAATGGCATGAATGAAAGCCATTCATTGTGTATAATTGTCCTGTGATCTGCTAAGATTGGTCACAGCGATCACATGGTACTGGTAGCGGGCAGATACACTGATCTGCCATTGGCTGTGTTCGGTGGATACAACAGGTGACAAATCACACTGCAGCATGGCCTGTGGGGCCTGCGCAAGGAATGTTCTGGGGAATACATCATATGGTGTTCACCCAGAACAAGAGAGCTTCTGCCCGGACGTCATTTGTCTATAGGAGGAAACAATTAAGGAGCAACATTAGGAATAAACAATTGCTTTAACCTCCCTGGTGGTTTTCCCGAGTGTGGCTCGGGGTTAAATTTAAGTACCTTTTGCGGTAACCCCGAGCCACACTCGGGATTGCATTGCAGGATCCTGGTGCAGTGTACTTACCTCGTCCCCAGGATCCTGTGATGTCCCCCTGCTGTGTCTGCTGGCTGTGTCCTCTGCCTGATGACTCTGTGTGGCGGGCTCCGTTCCCTGTGAGCGTCGCGATGCACGGGGCGGAGCCCTGCGGCAAATTCAAAAAATAGAAAATTCATAAGACATACAGTACACTGTAATCTTACAGATTACTTTACTGTATGAAATCATTTCACATCCCTTATGTCCCTAGTGGTTTGTCCAGTGCCCTGCATGCAGTTTTATATTATAAATAGTGTTCTTTCTGCCTGGAAACTGGATATTGTCCATAGCAACTAAAAAGTGTCCCTTTATGTCAAAAGTGGTTTTAGACCAGCTAGAAAAAAGCGATAGTAAATTAGAACACTTGCAGAACTGAGCGAAGTGCATGTGGCCTAGTATGGTTCAAAGGGGAGGGAGTGCACACTTGCCTCAACTCCCTTTCTTGGCCAGTCTGGCTGCATGCCTGAATAAGTGTCTGTTTTCAAGTTTGGAGGGACCCCACTCCATTTTCTTAGCTTTTTTTGTGTGGTGACCCCCTTAAATTCCATACCAGACAAATATCTAGGATAAAGGCCTGGTATGGATCTTGAGGGGGATCCCATGCAGTTTTATTTTTGTATGTGGTCCCTTTCAAAATCTAAACACCAGAATCTTATCCAGGCATGCAGCCTGGATGACCAGAAAAGGAGGCAACATGCCTGGAAACCTCCAAACCCAAAACATATCAAGCTACATGCCCTAGAGAAAAGAAAATGACAAAAGTGTATAACATGGGTTTGGGTTAAACTCATCCCTAATCACAAGTAGGAAATTTCAGATCACTAAGGTAGATGGACACCCTACAAATATACTTGCATAAGAAAAAAAATCTGTTCTCTCTGTATTCATCTCGAGGCCTAAAGTATATGTATAGCCAAAACTTTTTTCCTTTTGGAGTAGGGAAGAACTTTTTATGGCTGCAAGCCACATGGTCCTGCCTAGGACTGAACCCAAGACTGCTATTTTTGTAACCCACTTTATTACCCAGATAAGTAAATGTTACTTTTTATTCTTTTTGATACACTAGCACTATATTTGTAGGCTTAAAACTAATCAGTGAATTATATATATTGATGAGGTCAGAATATTTAGGTTCATAAAGTTACAGGTTTTAGCGTCACCGCACAGTCAATGCTGACATGGAACTCCTCCCACTCTGTAAAGTCACCCCTTTCTACACAACCGTTTATAGACTGTGCAACACCCAATTGTATGCTATTTACAATTAATGACCTGAGAAATTACTTTATTTTGAGGAATACATATGCAGTTTTATAAACAATGTACTGGTTTGGTATAAATATAGTTAAATCATAGTAAATAGTAAGTCTATGACATAAAAGTCTTATGTGACAGTAGTTACAAGCTACAGCAATAACATGCCAATGGAAATAAAATGTGTTGCAGCTATAGAAGCTGTCATACATATTACTAATGAAGATTTATCAGTCATGTGAGCTCTAAATATATACAATTGCTCAATCTGAAGAAAACTATGAGAGTATCCATAACAGATATTGTTTGCTTCACAAAACATTTAGCCTTAAAATACGTAATGTAAGCAATTTAACATTTTGCCAGATTATCCATGTCAGCTTTTTTAAAAAGCTGATGGTAACACATTTAAACCTATAATATTATTTATTCATAATACTTCAGTATTTAATTATTTTCGGAAGAGAACTCACATTATAATATTTTGTATATTTAGACATATAAACAATATATAAAAAATGAAATGATCTCCATTTGAGTGTAACTTCACATGTATTAATCTTTCCGATAAGTATCATTACCTACTAGATTTTAGAAATGTACAGTACAATAAACAACTTTGTACACATTGATGAAAAAAATACTATATATACAAAATATGTATATATACTGTATATTTTCAAATGAAAGTGTGATGCTGCGCTGACCCAGCTCCACTCAAATTTATAATACAAATGTGTGAATACACTGTATGAAAAACAAAGTACAATATTACTAAGATATTGTTCACATTATCACAAACAGTATAAAACTCTAAACATATACATACATATTATATATCTCCTTTACAGTAGTGCTGAAATCGCAATCATATGTGTAAATACAAATAGTGAAAAAGTCTCTCTTTAGCTTCCTGAGTGAACAGTGGGATAAATAATTGCCTTCTTCCATGTTTAGGTAACACTCAACACCAAGCCAATTCCTGTTGTGCCTCTAGCGATAAATAACTTGTGCCACCTCTGTGCTCACAGAACTCTCATCTCCAAATAGATGCAATAACGCAATCATTTATCAATCCACCAGGGTAACACAAACTTCAAGGTCATCTGACATATCCTGCCCACTAGGGGCTCTCCCAGTTAGTCTGCCAGATTCCAGTGGTAAATGGTGTCATGCTCCTTTAAAACTCCACCTATCATGCGGCCAGCTGCGCCTCACTCATGTTTAGGAAAACTCAAAGAAAGCATCCCATAATGTAGTAAGTTGCAATTAATCACTTTATTAAAAAGAGTAACACTTACTAGAAAAAAAAACTTGTAAAACTGCAATTAAAATCATAAATGGGTACCGCATGCATCACTTGTGGTCCACATCTGCCTCTGCCCTCGCCCTATGTGTTACCTCACGAGCACGTAACTTTATCAGGAGTTGGTGGTGGGCAGACTTAATGTCCTTTAATACCCATTGAAATCTCAATGGATGAGCGCCCATTTCCTATATACCTATATATATCTATAGATATATACCTATATACCTATATATATCTATAGATATATACCTATATATATAGCTATAAATATATACTGTACCTATATACCTATATATATCTATAGATATATACCTATATATAGCTATAGACATATACCTATATACCTATAGATATATACCTATATTCCTATAGATATCTACCTATATACCTATATACCTATAGGTATATATCGATAGATATATACCTATATACCTATATATCTATCAAGATATACCTATATACAGATAGATAGATAGATAGATAGATAGATAGATAGATAGATAGATAGATAGATAGATAGATAGATAGATAGATAGATAGATAGATAGATAGATAGATAGATAGATAGATAGATAGATAGATAGATAGATAGATAGATAGATAGATAGATAGATAGATAGATAGAAACCCTTTCAAAACACAAACCATGTAGATAGTATGGGGTATTCAAGGGTTGCTAGTCAATTTTTGGTGACTGGGGATCTGTTACCTAATCTTCTCAATATAAACAGAATTAACTAAAAAAAGAGACACACTGGTTAAAAAAATAATTCAATGCAGTCCTTTCTCAGTTTACTGAAAAAATAGGTAAAACAGACTTTTGTTTTTTTGACCTGTGCCAGCCCTTCCTCGAATGAAAAAAAAGGGAGGGAAAATCCTTTATTTACTCTTTGCCTTTAAGATAGAGTTGTACTAGTCGATCATAGTAACCTTATGTATGCTTAGTGGAACGCCGCTCCATGCGTCATTGATATGGCTGTAATAACCCACATTAAATAGGGTGCAGGCATATGTGCTAATCCAATGCAGTATGATAAATCCTGGGTAAACACTGCACACCAAACAGGGCTAGGGGGTGTGGCCTATCGGGAGGAGCCAGAACCGAGGCCACTTTCCATCACCTGGAGCTGTTTGGTGTGCAGTGTTTACCCAGGAGTCAATCATAATAGTTGTTGAAAAAAAAATATTTGGAAAGTCACAGGACTTTAATAATGTTAAAAATGTCAGGTCCTGTAATAATGTTTCCTATGATCAATTTCCTTTTGAAGAAACCAAATCAGAGCATGGATCTTCAAGAATGCTACTATTCAACAGTATAAATTTCCTTATGAGATTTGTTCATTCTTCATCCAGTAAAAACATGGTCACAAAACATTGTTGATAACATTGTTAACCACAAACATGTTCGAGAATGTTTTTTAATAACCAAGGAGACCCAAAATGTAATAAATTTAGCAGAGGAAGCCTTGAGATTTTTGTTAAATCTTACAGTAAATTAGTGAATGTTTGGGGTTATATTCCTTTTTAAAATAAAGGGGTATTGAACCATTTTGTGTCTTTTGTTTACTGTTTAAGGATAAACAAGTAAATGGCCTGAAGGCAACAAATAAACCCAGTTTGTCCTGAAACTCTTACATGGTGAACTAAACCTCTAATAATTACAAAAGGAATTTTGTTTAGGTGTACTGTTTTTGTTTTGTGCAATGGATATCTTTCATTAATGCTATGACACTAAACTTCTTTAGGTAGTTTTCTGATGGTGTTGGGTTACAAATTGTTATTTCTTTTAGCACTGGTGTTAAAATATTTTTACCCAACTATAGCAACTTGTTAACATATTTTGCAATTTTGCTCATTGTGCTTCTTGGGCAGAATGTATTTATTTTTTAAAAATGCATTTAAAGTTTTTTTGTTTTTTTTGGGGGGGGGGTCTGTACTTAGGGTAGTTTTGGTTATTTAATTTGATGTTGTTTGTATTATATTTAGCTTTTGTTTGTGTATTTCATAGTTAATTATGTATTGTCACTTAATTCTGTTTCACAATTATATTTAAAAATAAATAAGTAAAAAACACTCTCAGTTTCACTCATCCCTTGATTTATATCAGAAGATTTTATATTAGAATGTTACATTAAACTCATCTTTATTATTTCAATGCTATTTCACAACAGGATGACAATTCCCTGTATATAATTATTAATTATATACATATTAATTATAATTATATACATAGCCAGCCTAGAAAAAGTGCTTATCAATGTTAGAAAATACATACATATTATGGCAGGTATATATAGTGTAGCGCTGATTTAAATTACAAAAATTATTGAATTGCAAAAAACACATGTATCAAACAATTGTTCATAACACCATGAGTTCCAAATGGTACTGAAAAAGATTACAGTAAGTATCTATAGCATAAGGAATCTGCAGACCAATGAAAAAGTCCCAAACAGATGGTAGTGTTTATACACCACGTGGATAGCAGATTGGTAGAAGTGATACAGAATAATTGGATCCCCCATATGGAAGCAATGCAGGCTTACCGGAACAGTTGGACTCACAGAAACGTATGTCTCCTGAGTCAGTAATGCTTGTATTGCCGCCGTGCAATGAAGTTGGGTCTCCCAATGAAACGATGTGGAATCCAGATGCTGTACTTGGATATTCAGCAGAATTCCTCCATGTATAACCCGATCTCGTGGTGGCCCATAGAAGGTAAAAAAAGGGGCCACATAGTATAATAACGTTTTTTTTAAAAATAAAATTTATTTGAGATGAAACACTTACATTCTCCGTATTAAAAAGCGCTTATAGTAAAATGGTGGCAGGCAGTGGAGTCTCCCGATGCATTTCGTCTACTCAGACTTCATCTGGGGTACCCTACCACTGCTGCCACACTCTCTTATATAGGTACCAAGACCCCCCTTAATGAGAATCCGGCATGTACCAATTGTTTACTTGCACTTCCGGGTATCTCCAAAATGGCAGCCCCGCGTGCGTTCCAGGCCTCTTCCTGATATCCACTATGTGTTCCAGCATTCCCTTATGGATGTTATGTATAAAAAATAAATAAATAAATATAACCGTCTGCCGCTGGATTTTAAACTATTGTGAATAAAGAGTGTCAAAATAGATGTGTAGTTGGAAAGCATAAAGAAATAATAAGGAATCCTCCGCATGTCTCAAAGGAAATGTGTAGAGTAGGATGGTCGCTCTTTGTGACGCAAATGGCGTCATCTTCCGCCCGAGTGGAACGCAAGCTAAGCGGCCGTCCGCCGCATGCGTGCCACGCCTCAGTGCGGCAATAGACATGGTGTGATATCGTCACTAGCGGTCCGGCCTAACAACACGCCCACCGTTAAGGAAGTGACGCGCTGTTGTCTAGCAAGTACTGTGTGCTATGTAAATAAAACAGCTATATATGTAAGAAACGACCTAATGCTTGCTCAATGCATGTTTTGAAAACAAAAACAATGTAAAACCCCTCATTTTAGGACTGGTTGTGATGTGATTGTAGAAACCAAAAATTTAAAAAAGGTGATTAATAGAAATACAGCAAATATGCTATGTGTGATAATAAAAAGTGATTTGTCCGCGTGTTAATTGCAGATACATATGTTGCACTAAAGCAATAATTCTAGGTGTATATACTTATAAATTTTCACCCACGCACTTAGTGTAGCTTTCCGTTGTAAGTGCAATATTATTGTGGGCTAAGAAGAAAAAAGAAAAAAGAAAGAAAGAATAAACCGTGACTCGAAAACTGTAACTAAAAGGCTAATGTAGATATAATTTCTGCCAAAAATCTCCTAGGCTTCAAACGGAAAGCTACACTAAGTGCGTGGGTGAAAATTTATAAGTATATACACCTAGAATTATTGCTTTAGTGCAACATATGTATCTGCAATTAACATGCGGACAAATCACTTTTTATTATCACACATAGCATATTTGCTGTATTTCTATTAATCACCTTTATAAATTTTTGGTTTCTACAATCACATCACAACCAGTCCTAAAATGAGGGATTTTACATTGTTTTTGTTTTCAAAACATGCATTGAACAAGCATTAGGTTGTTTCTTACATATATAGCTGTTTTATTTACATAGCACACAGTACTTGCTGGACAACAGCGCGTCACTTCCTTAACGGTGGGCGTGTTGTTAGGCCGGACCTCTAGTGACGATATCACACCATGTCTATTGCCGCACTGAGGCGTGGCACGCATGCGGCGGACGGCCACTTAGCTTGCGTTCCACTGGGGCGGAAGATGACTCCATTTGCGTCACAAAGAGCGACCATCCTACTCTACACATTTCCTTTGAGACATGCGGAGGATTCCTCTTTAGTCCTTATTATTTCTTTATGCTTTCCAACTACACACATCTATTTTGACACTCTTTATTCACAATAGTTTAAAATCCAGCGGCAGACGGTTATATTTATTTATTTATTTTTTATACATAACATCCATAAGGGAATGCTGGAATGCATAGTGGATATCAGGAAGAGGCCTGGAACGCACGCGGGGCCGCCATTTTGGCGATACCCGGAAGTGCATGTAAACAATTGGTACATGCCAGATTCTCATTAAGGGGGATCTTGGTACCTATATAAGAGAGTATGGCAGCAGTGGTAGGGTACCCCAGATGAAGTCTGAGTAGACGAAACGCATTGGGAGACTCCACTGCCTGCCACCATTTTACTATAAGCGCTTTTTAATACGGAGAATGTAAGTGTTTCATCTCAAATAAATTTTATTTTTAAAAAAAACGTTATTATACTATGTGGCCCCTTTTTTTACCTTCTATGGGCCACCACGAGATCGGGTTATACATGGAGGAATTCTGCTGAATATCCAAGTACAGCATCTGGATTCCACATCGTTTCATTGGGAGACCCAACTTCATTGCCCGGCGGCAATACAAGCATTACTGACTCAGGAGACATACGTTTCTGTGAGTCCAACTGTTCCGGTAAGCCTGCATTGCTTCCATATGGGGGATCCAATTATTCTGTATCACTTCTACCAATCTGCTATCCACGTGGTGTATAAACACTACCATCTGTTTGGGACTTTTTCATTGGTCTGCAGATTCCTTATGCTATAGAAACTTACTGTAATCTTTCTCCGTACCATTTGGAACTCATGGTGTTATGAACAATTGTTTGATACATGTGTTTTTTGCAATTCAATAATTTTTGTAATTTAAATCAGCGCTACACTATATATACCTGCACTATTTACAAATTTCCTTGTTTGTTGTGTGAGCTGCTACTGTACTGAGTAAGCGCAGTGTTTTTGGGTAATTTTTCACATACATATTATGACATGCAACAATACAAATTATAAGTTCTTTACTGTTTTTAAAGCAAATTGTAATATCTATGTTCCCACAGTAATATTTAAATGAAGAATTCCAGGTACTGTAACAGCCCGAAGAATAGCTGTGAGGCTTTACTGTCAATCAGTATAGAGACCCAGCCCTTTAAATTCCAGCAGATAAGTTTTTGTGAAGCCCGGGGATACAAATGTGTCTGATTATAGGCTACAAACCTCATCAATGTGTGACATAAAATATACATGATGTAAACATGTTTTAAAATGTGGCTATTCACATAAAAAGTATTTTTAAAACTTTTTTTTTTTAAATGACCAAACATATTCACCTTCACCTCGCACAGGTTGGCAATATTTAAATGACTCCTTTAGGAAAATACCTTAATATTTTAGTTTTCTTTTTCATTTGACCAGCCAGACTTTTTTTTTCCTTTTTAGATAGAGTGGGATAGGCTCTATTATTGAGATTTCACCTTATTTTCTGCGTTGGTGATAATATTTATCAAACAGCAACACAGATACGGTATATAACACTACTCTTTTTCAGCAGAGTAGGGGCAGGCTAGAACCCCCATCAGTGACAGGAGGTGGGGGTAAAAGCTCTCAAATGGATGCCCAGCTCAATGTAAAAATCTGACACAGGCTGCCTACTCTACCCAAAATTAAAAAAAAATGGCTTGATTGATATACTGTTTAACTTTTTAACCATTGACTGGCCATTAAATAAGGTATAATCACGAGGTATAACATGATTAAAGTGAATCTGTAAAAGAAAGTCCTTAGAGCTAAACAAAGAAGTATTACAGCATGCAGGAAGTTGGAGTTTGGAGTTTGCCTAAAGACACTAAATTGTGTTAATTTAAAAAACAACATTTTAAATGATTTTTTTGTGCTCAGTTTCTTAAAGGTAAAAATACAACTACTAATACCAAATAGTAATAATAATAATAAAATGTGTTTAAACTAATGTTTCCTAAAGTATTTTCTAGACAGTCTATTATGTCTGTGTGATGCTCTGCAATTATTTGAAAGATGGGCAGATGTCAAGTCTTTGTTGTAACAAAAGAACTGCTTCTGTATATGAAACAAAAAGATTATATATGCAGATCTATGTTTTAGGCTCACATCACTGCATATATTTTCTGCTCTTACAGCAGTTATTTATAAAATTTGGGAGAGGCAAAAATAAGAATTTTTCCCACAGAAATCATTCAGATAACATCTAAAATGTTTTGTAAACGCAGTAACCAGTCTGGTTACTATGCGAAGCACCACTATTCTAGCCCGTTTACAGTCCTGGACTATATCTACAGGAAACCCATCCTTAACCAATTGATACACAACCTATATGGTATACTACTAACCTGTTTCCATGTTGTTTGTGGTCAGATACGGATCCCGTCACTAATGGTTCTCAGTGAGCCTTTAGCATGAATCTTCTCCACAACTAAGAACTAAATAAACTGCAGATATTCTGTGTTCATATCACTTAGTACAAAGGTGAAAAGAAGGGACATATTCTTAGTCTGCTGTGTCCAAAATGACTTTTTACTAATTTGTTTTCATGCAAATACTTTTTTGCTTGTATGTCTCCATGATTTGCATTGTCAGTGTAGGCTGTGATCCTGGGCTACCGTATGAGTAGGTCTTTGTGTACAGGTCTTAGCAGTTTGTGTTTTCCTATTACCCAGAAAGCTATATATAACTTACATTACCTTTTTCAGCATTTCTACATGCCAACAGTAGGTTTAGGTTTATTTTAAATAAGGTTCCATAAAGTTTCCTTAACATATGAACCACGTATGAAATTGAATAAAGTTATTGCAGGAGATGATATCTTAATATGCACTCTGGTCTTTCTAATCTGTATTTTTTAAATATGGAAGAATGATAAGTACACCTAAAGTGTATGTCTAGCCAATAATGTGTTCTTAGTTTTGGAGTGGGGAAGGAATAAAATCCCTGTCAGGTTTATACTGCTATTCTGGGTTCTGTTAGAAAGACTTCTCCTTGCATTCTGTCTTGCTGACAATGTTTTATCAGACAGAAGGTGAGGGGAACACTCCAACAGCAACACAGACAGTAATAAAAATGCATTTTTTTAGTAGAGTAGTGGAAGGCTAGACTTTCTGTGAAACTTTTATATATCTTTGTTTCATTTTCTCCTAACTTCCTGTATGGTAAAACAGAAAAATGAGTGAGTTCAACCGGTGACTGCAAAAAAGTCTGTCAGTGGTCCGGTCAGCAGAGGCACACTTTGTCATATGACTCAGAATAGGTCAGAGTCATCTGGTTAAATAAGCACTGAATTTATTTATTTCACACAAGAAAGACAGTGTTTGGTGGCTTTAAATTGCCACTTCTTCAGTTCAAAGTGATAACACTTATGTTGCAGTACAATGCAGTAACGTCATCTGTTTTGGCTGGGTATCTAGATAGTGGCAATTTAAAGCCATGAAATGCACTTTTTGGTGAAAAAAAGAAATGTGATATTCACTAAATCAGACAGTTCTTTTCTATTCTTAGCTATATGACAACAGGCACCTCTGCCAACCAGACTACCCTCATCCTGCCTGGAGAAAGTTTTTCTCCAGCTACGTACTTGGAAGATTGTATGTTCCCTCCCTGTAGGGTAACCATAGCCTAAACAGAAGTAAGTAATTTTTCCTTTTTTTTTCTTGCTGTCAAAATAGAGTCAATAACCCTGCTTAAACCAATTAACTACACTATACGGGCTCTCCTGCCTTCTTTTTGCTTCCAGTGGACACCCTGTGGTGCACCACAGACCACTGGGCAGTCCCTTAGGACTGAACAAGAAAGAAAGAAAGAACATCTCGAATCTTAGTTGACATCACACCCCAGATATAAAATAAATTGGAATCTTTATCAGTCCATCCAAAACTAGAAAATACTTTTTTGTTTTAAATACAATTTAATGAACACAGGTCATTTATTATTTTGCATGTATTAACACATTAAAGTGATTGTAAACCTATTTTGTTTTTCTAAGCCATTTACTATGGAGGCACTTGTGCTGGTTCGATCCCGAGTTGAGCTGTGTTTGTTCATTGACAAACTGGCTGTGTTTGACAGCAGCAGGAGCCCATTTTTTTAGGCATTTGCTTTTCTAAAATGAATGGGGAAGTGTACTAATTTTCAAATTTATAATGCTACAAACTTACTGCAATGTTAATTGCAAACTACATAAAGTGTATGTAAAGAAAACATCTATTTTTGTCATCATGCCTTAATGTATACAATTTTCTTATGCTACTTTCACACTGCTCCACTGAAAAAAATGCATCAAAATCGCATATGTGTGTTTGCTGTGTTTTTGATGTGTTTCCTGGGTGCCTATTATGCAGCATGCACCTGTGAAACATGGACATGTAAAATTTAACACGTATACATTTTTTATGCGTTTTCTATTCATTTCTATTCATTTCAAAGTGGACTGGCGTCTTTGGCGTGGTTTTTAAAAATGATGCTGCAAGCAGAACTTTTCAAAACACACCACACCCACAGCACAGTGGTGTGAAGAGTCCCATAAGATTTAAAGGGAAACGTTTTCTTGCATTTTTTTAGTAGGGTAAAACTGGAGCAAAAAGCATCAGTGTCAAAGGGCACTTAACCACTTCCCATCCTGCGCATAGTAATATGACGGCCGCCCAGGTGGCTCTGCCATCCTGGGCGGCCGTCATATTAAGTCCTCGGCTTTCTGGCCATTTAGGGGGGCGTGCACCCACCGCCTCACTAGGGAGGCGATGCGCGTGCCTAGCGGCCACGATGTCCGCCGGCCCCAGTGATTGCTTGTCACAGAGCAGGGACGTGGATCTGTGTGTGTAAACATACAGATCCACGTCCTGTCAGGGGAGAGGAGACTGATCGTGTGTTCCTTGTATACAGGGACACCGTTTGGTCACCTCCCCCACAGTTAGAATCACTCCCTAGGTAACACATTTAACCCCTCGATCGCCCCCTAGTGTTAACCCCTTCCCTGCCAGTGACATTTATACAGTAATCAGTGCATATTTATAGCACTGATCTCTGTATAATTGTCAATGGTCCCAAAAAAGTGTCAAAAGTGTACAATATGTCAGCTGCAATATCACAGTCCTGACAAAAATCGCAGATCACCACCATTACTAGTAAAAAATAAAACAAATCAAAATGCCATAAATCTATCCCCTATTTTGTAGACGCTATAACTTTTGTGCAAACCAATCAATATACGTTTATTGCAAATTTTTTTACCAAAAATATGTAGAAGAATATCAGCCTAAACTGAGGAAGAAATTTGTTTTGCATTTTTTTTAAATTGGAATATTTAATATAGCAAAAAGTAAAAAATTGTGTTTTTTCAAAATTGTCACTCTTTTTTTGTTTATTGCGCAAAAAATAAAAACCGCAGAGGTGATCAAATACAACCAAAAGAAAGCTCTATTTGTGGGGAAAAAGTTATCAAAATTTCATTTGGGTACAGTGTTGCATGACTGCACAATTGTCATTCAAAATGTTACAGCACTGAAAGCTGGAAATTGGCCTGGGCAGGAAGGGGGTGAAAATGCCCTATTGCAGTGGTTAAAGTGCAGGTAAAATATCAAGATAAAAAATGATTACCCCATAAAAATATATAATGGCTTTTGTAGCAATATTTATCATGAGTCCAGATAATCCCACCACAGTGGTTTTCTTCTGCTACTAGATGTCCTCATTCTACTGGCCAGTATCATTTAACCCACTTCCTCAGCCTGTGGCGCAGTACAGTGATAAGTGCATATCATTGTCACTCTGCTTTATCTTCCTACGAGCATGCTTCATGTCAGCTCTTGTACTGCTTCTTCTTTTCGAGGTCCAGCTCTGATATACAAGGTCTGCAAGAGGCGGATTTCAGAAAAAAATCAGGTACTTGCTTGCATTAAAAAAGCTAATTTAACGATGGTCTAATAATTACTGAGCGACATTCATTTGTGTATTTTATATCTGGATAAAACTTTTTGTATTCCACTTGCACTCTATATATATAAAGCACCCCAGCAGCTGCTCATACATGTCTCCCTAAAACATCTAGAGAAAATGTATATTATTCAAGTTACATCAGTAAAAATTGATGTGAAATAAAGTATATGTCAATGAATATAAATCTTAATAGAATCCATTTCATAGTCATTGACATATACCTTATTCAACATCAATTTTTAGCGCTGCACCTTGATAACTATGCATGTATTTTATATTCAGCTTTCAGTAAATCATTTTTTTTTTAATCTGTTGCACAGTTTCTTACCTGGAGAGCATGTAAGTAACAACACTTCCTGTTTCAGGCTGATAACACTAAGATGCTGCCTCTTAGTTAGTAGCAGCATTGTCAGCCTGCTGTGCACTCCTTCTGGCCCTTGGACTCCCTATCAGGTTTGCATTTTCAATCGACGATTCAAGGAGCATACACTGGTGGAGAAAATAACACATTCAGTACAATAAAAAATGATAAAGTCCAGTTAATTTAAAGTGATATTAAAGGTTTGCTTTTTTTTTTTAAATAACAAACATGTCATACTCACCTGCCCTGTGCAGTGGTTTTGCACAGAGCAGCCCTGATCCTCCTCCTCTCAGGTCCCCCGTGGCACTCCTGGCCCCTCCCTCCCAGGGGTGGCTCCTTAGGAGCCACCCCTGGGCTCAGTCTCAGTGTCTGCTGCACTCCTCCAGCTGGAAACAATGTGGCTCCATACATATAAATTAGAAGGAAACTATATAGTGTAATATAGCCAAAATACTTTTATTAAAAGAAAACACTCCCCACAGTGGGGTACTCACATGGCACTGGTGCGTCAGTGCACCATACTATAAAGGCTTTCTATGCAAAATCACTGGATGTTTGGTGCGGTATGCTGTGCTGGGACAGTGCTGGTGTAAAGTCCGTGTCAATCTCTCCGTCCTGGCCCCTCCCCTACATGTCTTCGACACAGGGATCACGTGTCATCATCAGGGGGATAATGACACATGATCCCTGTGTCGAAGACGCGTAGGGGAGGGGCCAGGACAGAGAGATTGACACGGACTTTACACCAGCGCTTTCCCAGCACAGCATACCGCACCAAACATCCAGGGATTTTGCATAGAAAGCCGTTATAGTATGGTGCACTGACGCACCAGTGCCATGTGAGTACCCCAGTGTGGGGAGTGTTTTCTTTTAATAAAAGTATTTTGGCTATATTACACTATATAGTTTCCTTTTTATTTATATGTATGGAGCCACATTGTTTCCAGCTGGAGGAGTGCAGCAGACACTGAGACTGAGCCCAGGGGTGGCTCCAAAGCGTATTTGGACTCAGGGTAGAAGCTGAGTCACACGCTCTGAGGTGAGCACATTAGCTTAAGGGGGTCACGAAGGAGCACCAGTGCATGTTTTGCAGCACTCAGGATATCTTCGGCATGATGTTGGATTGTTGTCACAGCTGAACACCACCTGCACGCATTGTTTTATTATCACTGCTGGACATTTTTTGCACGCACTATTTAGAGTGCCAAAGAGAACTTTTTTTCATTATTTATTATTTATTAATTTTTTCATTTAAACAAGCAGGATAATTTATATTGAGCACTAAGCACTTTTTATGTTGATTAAGACACTATATATGGTGTAACAAACACTATTAAGCACTAATTTTTGGTGTAACAAGCACTTGTTTTTTCACACCTTGCTTATTTATTCAACATTCATATTATTTGTATTTAATATTATCGCATTAGTAAGCACAGAGTTGGTTATTATTAATTTTGTTTTTGGGGTCACCCAAGCGCAGCGCATAACTTGTAAATTTATCCTATGCACGTTATATGAAGCGTGATTAGCGCATGCAGCTGGAGGTAGCACAAGCAAGGCTTAAGATCATTGTGGCTCACAGAATTTTTCCAATTTGAAAAACTTGGAGGTGGTTCTAACCTCCTACTAATCTATCTAATACTAAAAAGTTTCAGGGATAGGTTAACTGTCTAAATTTAAGTTTATAAATTTGAATGAGGACGAGGTTAGCTGTTAAGGTCAGAATAAGGGCTGGGATAAATTAGTTATAGATTATTAGTCATAGACCTGTGGGTACATATATATTATTTTTGTCAGCAAAACCTACATTTTGGTTAAAGTTGATGAAATCATTTGTGTATTAGGTTTTCTCTTTCTGTATTCAATTCTGGGTAACAATATCAATTTTCATACAAATGCCAGCCCTGTTTTGCTTGTCAGTCTACTTGCCAACCTGACACTCTCACACAAGATCTGCATATTAAATAAAATGATTTAAGTGACAGGAGTTTCTGGGATCTTTAAAGACAATGCCAAGGTCTTGTAATATATAGTCTAAAGATACATAAATCACAAAATACTCTTCAGCAAAAAAATGAGCAAATATCCTCACCTTCAGCTTTCTCCTCCAGCAGAATGTTATGCTCCATCAATTATCATAATATCCTTTAGTATGTTATAATTGTATATCACCTCCTCGTGTACAGGATGTGGAAACAAGGATAAGCGACTCAACTATGCAAGAAAACATAGGACCTGGGGTGCAGAAAAATGGCAGAAGGTGCTCTGGACTGATGAGTCAAAATTTGAAATGTTTGGCTATAGAAAAAGGCTGTTTTTTGTGAAGGGTTGTACAGTGGTACAATAATGAGTGTCTGCAGGCAACAGTAAAGCATGGTAGAGGTTTCTTGCAGGTTTGGGACTGCATTTCTGCAAATGGCATTGGAGATTTGGTCAAGATCAATGGTGTCCCCAATGCTGAGAAATACTAGTAGATACTTATCCATCATGTCATACCATCATGGAGGTGTGTGATTGGCCTCAAATTTATTCTGCAGCAGGACAACCACCCCCAAAACATACAGCCAATGCCAATAAAAACTATGTTCTCCATTAAGAAGAACAAGGATTCCTCCTGGGAGTGATGGTTTGGCCCCCCAGAACCCTGATCTCAACATCATTGAGTCTTATGGGATTACATGAACAGGCAGAAGGATTTGAGTCAGCCTACATTCACAGAAGATCTGTGGTTAGTTCTCAAAGATTTGTTGAACAGCATACCTGCCAAGCCAGTTAAGGACCAGCCGCCGCAGTTATACTGCAGCAGGTTGGCTCCTGTGGGCGAATCACAGTAGCTGTACGTCGGCTGCTTTAAGACCACTAGGGGGTGCATGCATGCCACCACAACTGAGCTGATGCGCGTGTCTGGCGACCGTGATGTCCGCCGGGCACCCGTGTTCGCTCATGAGAGACACAGAGCGGAGATCTGTCAATGTAAACAGACAGATCTCCGTTCTGTCAGGAAAGAGGAGACAGATCTGCTGTTCATAATGATTATGAACAAGGATCTGTCTCCTCCTCCAGGCAGTCCCATCCCCCCACAGTTAGAAACACTCCCTAGGACACATATTTAACCCCTCAATCGCCCCTAGTGTTAAACCCTTCCCTGCCAATGATATTTATACTGTAATCAGTGGCTGATTTTATCTCTGATTGCTGTATAAATTTTAAAGGTCACAAAAAAGTGTCAAAAGTGTCCGATCTGTCTGCTGCAATGTCACAGTCCCGCTAACAATCACAGATCACCGCCATTACTATTAAAAAAAATAAATAATAATAAAAATGCCATAAATCTATCCCCTATTTTGTAGACACTATAACTTTTGCTCAAACCAATCAATATAAGCTTATTGTGATTTTTTTTTTACCAAAAATATGTAGAAGAGAACATATCAGCCTAAACTGAGGAAGAATTTTGTGGGGGTTTTTTTTGGATATTTATTATAGCAAAAAGTAAAAAATTTTTTTTTTTCAAGATTGTCGGCATTGTTTTTGTTTATAGCGCAAAAAATAAAATCTGCAGAGGTGATGAAATACCACCAAAGGAGGGGGGCATGGCTAGCGCACATGGCGGATAGCTACCTGAGATTCAAGCTCGGGAGCCCTGACAGAGACACCGACATCTGACAGAGACACGAAGCACCGTGCGCACATACCAGGGACCCGCGCAGCTACTCGACATCACCCGCTACCGCCAGGAAATGTCACGGAAGTGACAGGGGGACTGTAAGCCCAAGAAACTTACAGCATACTTCAATTGGCCTGTAGGGGGAGGAGGTCAAGATGCTCAGCCCCCTCCTCCACACAAAGCAGCAATCATTATTCTGACCTGCCAGATGCCAATGGAAGTGCTGGGAGATCCACACCCAGAAGATCCTCTCCTCATCACAGCCCTCCCTGCTCAAGCCCAGCCAAAGCCAGGAGGAGACTGAACACAGCAGGCGCAGACACAGGGGTGAGTCATGAGCAACCCTCAGCCATAGTGCACACAGAGCTCCAATCTCCCATAGCCAGCATCCCAACATCTAATCAGCCTGTACTGGATACACAGCTGAAAGAGATGTTTCTCTCCTTACACCACTCCCTGCATGTTGAGTTTACCAACATTACCTGTAAATTCTCAAAAGAACTGTCCATGATGGGCGACAGAGTTAACCAGGTAGAGCATGCAGTTACAGACATCACCACTACAGTTAATGATATCATTGATGCATACGAGGAAGGAGAAGAAGAAAGGCACTGGATGTGCGCAAAAATCGCCGACCTGGAAGATAGCTTAAGGCGAAATAACCTAAAATTAAGGGGGGTACCTGAAAGTGTGCCTGCCCAAGACCTCACGCAATACACCAAGATCTCTTTCATACACTGGTGCCAGAATTAACTCCTTTGGATCTTACAATAGATCGCATACACCGCATACCTAAACCCTCTTTCCTGTCCACCGAAGTTCCCAGAGATGTGCTTATGAGGGTGCACTTCTTCCCTACAAAAGAGCAAATACTGTCGAAGTCACGCTCACTAGGGAAACTCCCTGATCCCTATGCACACATTCAAATTTATGCTGACCTCTCCAAATACACCCTGGATCTACGCAGGCAGCTAAATACAGTTACCAAAACACTCCGTAATAACAACATAACATATAAATGGAAACACCCCACCAAGCTTATTGTGGAACGCAATGGAGCGTCATTCACCATCGCATCTCTAGAGAAGGGTCTTTCATTGCTTGGGGAATGGGGTATCATACCCACTCAAGCCCCCCCCAATCTGGAGCTCATATTCTGCCTGACAAGTTACCACCACCCTGGTTCAATTCACAGTCCGGTCCCCGCACCAGACACCACTGATATTTAGCTACAGAAGGTGCTACTACATCCAACCACTTATTGTCTCTCTCAGTGGCCCCTTGGCCGTCGCGCTAGTTTCATTTGGACTGTTACCCCCCACTCTGGATATAACAGCCCATTGGTTCTATACTAAGCTGTAAAGCTATGAACTATAGATCCCATTACGTGGTCGGACCACGCACCCGTGAGCATCACAGTAGCACCCTTCACAACTTCAAATCCAACCAGGCTTTGGAAGGCCAACACTTACGTCATGCAAAAGTCCCCATATGCCGAACATATCCAACGCCACCTAACTGACTTTTTTCTGAATAACCTAGGATCTGTCTCCCACTCCTCTACTCTCTGGATGGCACACAAAGCCTTCATTAGAGCAGTATTGATACAACTAAGCTCATTGGAAAAAAAAAAAAAAAAGGAGGACACGGCGTCTTGATGAGCTCACCACCAAAATCTTTAATGTTGACTCCCAAAACAAACTAAACCCAGCCCATAGCCTAAAAATCAAACTACTAGCCCTCTGCCAGGAATTAAGAACTCTTCTCTTGAATTCCTATGAGAAAGTCCACCGCAGGCTCAATGCCGTATCTTATTAAGCAGAGAAGGCCATGGCCCAACGTATTCAGGGCCAACGCAACAAAGTCTCAATCCCCCATATTTTCCTTCCCAATACAAAAGAAAAACTAATTTACCCACAAGACATAGCCAATGCCTTTAGTTCATATTACGACTCCCTCTACAACCTCAAAAATGACCAAACTACTCCCCAACCCACCCAAGATCTAACCCAGAACTTCCTATCCAAGATACACCTCCCTTCCAATTAGTGAAGAACAACTACAAGATCTGAACTCCCCTTTTTCAACCCAAGAAATTGCCCATGCGATTCAGTCACTACCGACTAGTAAATCCCCTGGCCCTGACGGACTACCAGGAGAATACTACAAACAATTTGGTCCTACACTTACCCCCCACCTACAAAGCCTCTTCAAGGACGCTGCCTCCTCCATGTTCCTCCCAGAAATGTTGTCTGCAGTAGTTGTTGCCTTACCTAAACCAGGTAAAACCCTAGCTACTCCTCAAAACTTTAGGCCCATCTCCCTTGTCAACACTGACATCATGCCAAATTACTAGCCATTAGACTTTCCAAAATAATCCCCCTTCTCATCAATGCTGACCAAACAGGCTTTGTTCTGGGTCGGCAATCCTCTAATGCCACGAGGAGACTCCTAAACCTCATCCACTCCACCCGCCTTCTCTGCTTCTGTCTCTGGATGCAGAGAAGGCGTTCGACAGAGTGCATTGGGGATACATGAAAGAGGTACTCAACAAATTTGGATTTAGAGACTCCATACTATCTGCCATTAATGGCACTATATTCTGCCCCTTCTGCCTGAGTTTATGTGGCAGAAATGCTCTCCACTCCCTTCCACATATCAAATGGTACACGCCAAGGATGTCCCCTATCACCCCTCATCTTCAACTTAACTATTAGCAGAATGTATCCGCAGCTCAAAGCTAATTTCCGGCCTCCAAGCAGGCAACTATAACCACAGGATTAGCTTATTTGCTGACGACATCATATTAATGTTAACCAATCCGCATTTGTCTCTACCAGCGGTACATTCCTTATTACAGGACTTTGGTGCAATATCCTATTATAAAGCCAACACCACTAAATTGCATAGCCTAGACTTGGGGGTAGATGGCACAACCCGCAACTTATTGTCTTTAAAATTCCCATTTCAATGGGCAGAAACAGGCATAGAATACCTAGGAATTACCCTAACAAGATACCCAAGGAACCCATATAAAGAAAACTTTACCCGTTATAGACAAAAATTTCTCCAATCCCTCCAACAATTAGAAACATACGAATTCTCATGGGCTAGACGTCTGGCGGCATTCAAGATGATCACTCTCCCTCAACTTCTATACCTCTTCCATACCCTACCTATACCAATACCCAAAAGCTACACCAACTCCCTCCAAGCGGCCTTACACAAATACATTTGGGTGGGAAAAAAACCAAGAGTGTCTAGAAGCAGACTTATCAAACACAGAGTAGCAGGTGGCTCAGGCCTAGTAGATATTTCTGACTACTACACAGCAAGCATATTAGGCCAGCTTAGAGATTGGTTCCTTCCAATGACCTCCACTCGATGGGTGACCCTAGAAAAGAATGCAGTCCCAGGAACGATCTAAAAAAGTGGCTATGTAGCCTACATGTAAGATCTAAAATCCCAAACTACCTCCCACCGACCATTATAGCGACAGTTAGAGTATGGCATAAATTCACTTCCAACACCTGGAGTATTACTCCCACAACTCCCATCAAATTACCCATATCTGTTCTTAAATTGCTTATTCCCGATCTTCATATACACAACTGGCCCAAACATGAATCTCTATTCTTAACAGACCTAGTCCAAAAAGGTAGGATCAAACCTTTCCACACACTCAAAACAGCTCTACAACTTAGCCCAAAATCTTATTAGCAATATCTGCAAATCGCTCACTGCCTCCAGAGCAACCCACAACTATTGACCTCTATTCCTGTGAAAGCAATAGCATACTATTCACCCCATTCCTCTGGAGGTAAAGGTATCTCCCTATTCTACAATATACTGCAAGAAAAGACTCGATTCCAACACTCCCTTGCCTTCAACCAATGGGAGCGTGATCTAGGCAGACCATATACAGAAGAGCAATGGCAAAGGGCTCCTAAATCCACATATGAGGCCACAAAATGCACAACACTGTAGGAACTTACACAGAACATTGTTCAAAGGTGTTACTTAACCCCACATCGAATAGCCAAATTCGTCGAACGCACATCCCCCAATTGTTGGAGAAATTGCGGTTCACTGGGTTCCTTATTACATACCCTCTGGGAATGCCCAAATATATGACACTATTGGCATGAAGTCTTTTTGATTCTTTCACAAATTACTGGACTGAATATAACACCATCACCTGACCTGGCCCTACTAAACCTAAATATAGATTCCATACCTATAACTCACAGAAAATGTAATTAAGCACATAGTACTTGCAGCCAGACGAAACATAACTAAACTCTGGAAAAACATTAAACCTCAGTTGTTCTAGATGTAATTATGATGGTCCAAACCCATCATGACTATGAAATTTTCCTGATGAAAAATAACCAGGCCTACACCAAGCTGAGACGAATGTGGAACTCCTGGTCTAACTGGTATAAAATGCACACAAACTAGCAATACTTGGTAGTCTATTCATGCAGGTCTCTGTCCCCTCCCCCTCCACCTCAAATAATATTGTTGCATAGATTATAGTGTTCACTTATATAAATGAAGAAAACTGTTATAGCACCGTTTAAGATATACCACATATACTTATATATTTGAGATCATCTAATGAGATTTGTACTTCCAGACAACCTTTACCATGATTTATGTCTCCAAAACAGCAGTATGACACGTTGACATTGTTTGTAACCTTAAAATGCAAAACTATTGAAATGAAATACCACCAAAAGAAAGCTCTATTTGTGGAAAAAAAAGGACATACATTTTGTATGGGTACAATGTCGCACGACCGTGCAATTGTCAGCTAAAGCGATGCAGTGCCATATCGCAAAAAATTGCCTTGTCAATTAAGGATCAAATCCTTCCGGTCCTTAAGTGGTTAAAAGTGTGTACAATTGTACCTAGAAGAATTGAAGAATTGATGCTGTTTTGAAGGCACAGGGTGGTCACACCAAGTATTGATTTGATTTCTCTTCATTTACTTTCCCTTTTGTAAATCGATAAAAATAAATTATTAACACTTCTATATCTAAAAACAGTCTTAATTTACAGCATTTTTTCACACCTGACTAAAACTTTTGTACAGTACTGTACATCAGTACAAAAACCTATTTTTTTATTTGGAAGAGCATGTGACAAATGGATTTATGGGCAGTAAATTGTGGGAGACATAAAAAAGTGCCCAAATAGATGCCTTTATATTAGTATCACTACTTGTAAAGCATATAGGAGAGTTTAGAGGTTGGGTTTACTTCTATTTAACAATCTATGCTTATGTTTTTTGAATTGCAGTACTGGAGTACATTTTGCTATGTGTCCTGCCTGTCTGAACAGGTCCGTACTGCCAAAATTTATTGTAAGAATTAAACTTTCAATTACAAGTTGGATTTTCCCTGTTATCATCACCTCTGAGAGGCCAGTGTCTGAGCTGGTGGTCATATCTTGCAAGAAACCAATTTTTTAATTTTCTTACTTATGGGTAAGGTTGGTTTTAGGCTTTTTTCTTAATAAGTAGTATCCAGTTTTCATTGCTGTCTTTTCCCACGTTCCCTTTATCAGGGTAATATGGGCCATAGGATTTAAAAAAATGTAGTAAATACGTGAATATAAAAATGTGTATAATAATTGTATATACCAACTACAAACAGAATCCCCAGTCTATGACAGCTGATGTCACTATCCAAACTACCTCTTTAATGTGTTTCATACCCACATAAGAAGGTTTGAAGAAGGGCAGGCAGAGACTGGCTGAGAAATTCTATCCTTATCTGTTTGCCTCTGCATACCCTTCCTCCTGTGTTGTAGAGGGGTAGACATCCTTCCTTTTTGCTTAGGGACAAGGTGGGGCTTAGTCCAAGGAGTTGATTTACTAAATGCAAAAAGGCTGTTCTCTTTGCAAGGAAATTTGCCCCAGAGCTTAGTTAATGTAGTAACGTTTAATTGCCTAATGCCTAAGGAATGTCTAATCACATGCAAAGAGAGTTAAAAAAAAAAAACAGCATTTTTGTTTGTACATTATTGGGCAATGGAAGTCAGCAGAATGTAATCTTATTCACTAAGTTCTGGAAAAAAAAACTTTTTTAAAGATCTAAAGAAGTTTCAATATTATCTATCTTTCCCCGAGATTATCATAGTAACCCTTTACTTGTTTTTTATGGATCTCTGAAATAACACAAATTAAAAATATTGCATTATTTGTTCAGTAATTATAGAGCTTTGAAAGTTGCTTACATGCTTGACAAATAAATTACTCTTCCCTTCAAATAATCCACTGATTTGCATAAAGGATCAAGACAGTGACAGATAAAACGAGAACAATGTCTATATGATAGTGATATATGACTGTAGAACCTCTTTTAAAAGTCACCTGGAAGCCAAAGGTGTATCAGTAATTTTGTTGTCTAGTTTCAATTACTGATAAATTGTTTGTACTTGTCTCTACACTAGAGAAGAAAGCATTGATGGTCCCAACGACTTTTCTTCAAATGCAAATCATATACATTAGCTGAATCTGCAAAATGTGAAGTAATTTCTCTCCATTTATCTTTTTACCAACCACACTCCTTTAAATAACCAGCTGTCTGAACTTGCCATAATGTGCTACTTAATGCAAAACAAAAGTCATAAAACTTTTCTGGCCCTTCAAGAGAATACATGTTTGACTTGAGCTGTGTTTGTGTACCTTAGTAACATTATGAATAGTAGGAAATTATCCATCATTAGCCTTCATATAATACACTGTGTATGTCCAGATACAACAGATTTTAAATATTCTGGCTCAGCAAGTCGAGGGTATGTCGAGGGTATGTATGTATTTATTTATTTATTATATACAGTAGCGCCATTATAATTTTCAGTTTGTACAATCTGGGAAAATTCCTTTAAGGGTAAAAAGACTGGGAAATAAACTTTGAAGGGGTCATGCCCACAACATCTTACAATTTATGTGAATTAAAATTTGTATGTTCAGCCCATGTGACAATTGGTAATTTTTACTATTCATTATATATGCTTTAAATAAGACTTTGATCCCCATTTGTGTGTAATTCTGGCTGCCAGTTGGGGATTTGAAGCTTTTTTCCCCGAAAGCTTCTGTATGCAGGACGTACATAGATAGTTTCATTATTAATCAGATTTAAAAAAAACTTCTGCTTTTCAGGTTCATATTTTCACATCTCAAATACAACTTTGGTACAGAGGAAGGCAAATGTAAATTTCCTAGGACAGTGTTGCTGGCTTTGCTCCACAGGGAGGTAAAATCTCTACCAACACATCTGGATGAGTTCCCTAGATCAAATATTTCCATATTATAGATATCATTAGATCATTAGATATCTTAGTTGTAAGACTATATCGCAGATAGGTGCGCTTCCACAATGAGCTTTAAAGTGCTAGTGCTAAAACACACAAATAAATAAACAATGTTTTTTTCATAAAAATAAATAATATTACTCCAAAAGTGCATGAACAAATATAAATAAATAAATAAAAACTCTTGCCAAAGAATTAATACTACATATATAAATAATTATGTGACCAATAATTCATGGTTTTCAATAGAGATGGGCCGAACACCCCCTGGTTCGGTTCTTGCCAGAACTGTCAAACATCACAACAGTTTGAAGCTGAACAGCAAATCCCAATGAAGTCTATGGGACCCGAAAAATCAAAATTGCCCATTTTGAAGCATTATATGCAAGTTATTGGGTATTAAAAGGGTATGGGGGTCCAGATACTGCCCTGAGGGACATGTATCAATGCAAAAAAAATTTTTTGATGATTAAAGTGAAATAATAAAAATGAAAAATTATTTTAAATATAGTTCCTGGGGGTCCCCTTAGTCTGCCTGTAAAGTGGCGCATCTGTACTGTGTATAGAACCTGATGCAGCAAAAAAATGACATTTATCAAGAAAAAAAATGACATTTTCCATACAAGCTTTCTTTATTTTGTAATCATAGGCTTGGGGAGCCAGTCTGTATGATGAGGCCACAATTTAGTGCACTGATATGCTCGGTCAAACAGTGGTGGAAAAAATTAGGCTTAGGTGTTAGTTGTGCCTTCACATCATAACCCTATAGAGGTACTCTTGATGAAAGCAAGAATTGGCCTTGCTGTAAAAATTCTAAATTCTATGCACCTGTCCAACAGGTGCGGAAAAATTGGTCCTTTGGTGTCAATCAGTGTTAATTTCACCAACAAAAATGTTTTCGTCATAATTTTTGTCAGCGGCATTTTTACAGTGACAAAACGAAAAGTACACCATATTTTCGCCCACTGATGAAAACTATGACAAAAATCAATTCTGTTTTCGTTAATAAATGAAAACTAAACGAAAATTTGAGGCAGGGACGTTTACCCTTAGAACTTCCGGTTTCCACAGAGCTCCTGCTTCCTCTGGATGGAGCCCAGCATTTAAAGATAGGAGGATGTCCTCAGAAGGTTAGAATGTCAATGGCTGTTATCTGCAGCCCCGACAGGGGGTGTTCTATTAGGATGGTGGGGGCTTGGCTGAGTAGTTAACCCTCTCACACACTGCCACACACACTTCATACTGATATATAGAGGCCCCCTGAAGGATACCTGCTGCTTGTCAATAGGCTTCACAGCTTGTCCACTATGGGAGAACAGCACAATGATCTATGCAGGATTAACCCTTTTGCTACCAGAGCTGTTTTTGCACCCATGCTTAAAAAATCAATTTAGGCCTGAAGATTATATAAACATCCCCCCAAACATTTTATATTTTCTTAAAGCAGACAAGTTCATGTAAAAGTGCACTGCATGATGGCATCATCGCGCAAAGAGTTTTTGTTTTTATTTTTTATTTTAACGTTACACTTCTGTCAAAAAGCAATATTTTTGTAACGAAACTTGGTTTACCTTAAAGACCTTATATAATGACTAAAACTGTGTCTGTAGTGCATGTTCAAACCTTAATACCAGAAATAATAACCTATTTGATTTTTCACTCCAGGAGTATGTAAGGAGTTTGGAAATTGTAGAAAAATGCTTAAATAATACATTTCAATGTAACTAAACCCATTAGATTTTAGTCGACTAAAATGTACCAGAGATTTTAGTCGACTAAAATGTAGGACATTTTAGTTGACTAAAATGTACTGGAGATTTAGTTGATTAAATACGACTAAAACTAAAACACTTGTACAAGACTAAAATGGGACTAAAACTATAATGCAATTTTAGTCCTAAGACCAAAATAAAATAGAAATTTGCTGCCAAAATTTACACTGGTGTCAAATGTGCCCATTAAACCTATACCAAAAAAATTATTCCAGATAAAATTAACACCCACAAAGCTAGGCAGCCTTGACAGTCTTTTAGAGATTCTATATCCCAAAAACACGTAATTGGCGACATCGGCACCAGGGGCCAGATAGCTGCTGTTAATTCAGGAATGATTCAATTTGATAAATGCCAGCCGGTCAACAGAGTCTGTGGACAGATGTATTCTTTTATCTGTCACAAAACCTCTGGCAGCACCGAATGCCTATTCGGAAAGCATTAAACCTATACCAAAACAAAATCTTAAAGATAAAATCAGCACCCACAAAGCTAGGCAGCCTAGACAGTCTTTTGAAGATTCTACATCCTATAAACACTTAATCAGCGACATTGGCATCAGGGACCAGATAGCTGCTGTTAATCCACTTTTTTATCTGTCACAAAATCTCTGGCAGCACTGAATGCCCATTCGAAAAGCTGCTGCCTATAGGACTGTCAGGACTGGGCTCAGCCCTCACATCTCAGTGCTCAGCTGTCAGTTAATTGCCAGCACTCATCATTCCACAGTGGGTCACCCGGTGATCATTTCCTGCTAATCCACCAGCCCCTTTTGGCTATTTAAACTGCCTGGTTCATTTCTTCCATGCCTTTGCCCTGGTCAACAAAATATCTGAAGCAATATAAAGGGGGGTGTGACCTGACACAGACAAAAATATATATATACTCTGCATTTAGCGTAGACCAGATGTTCAGTGTATAGTCTATATTCAGTCAATGCAGGCAGTGTAGTTTATATAACACAGTGTATTGAAGTGGTTAAGAGGAACCCTGCGCCAAAATTAAAAAAAAATACAGTATCTCACAAAAGTGAGTACACTCGTCACATTTTTGTAAATATTTTAATAAATCTATTCATGTAACAACACTAAAGAAGTGATACTTTGGTACAAGACAAGGATGCCCACTCTCTCCGCTTATTTTTGTCTTGGCACTAGAACCATGTCTAACACATCTAAAAAACAATCAAGACGTTAAAGGAATAACCATCACAAAATCTACCTATAAATTAGCGGCATTTGCGGATGACATCCTACTATTCCTAAAAGAGCCACACATTACGCTGCCCATTCTCCTCAAAGATCTTACTCTGTTTGAAAATCTCACCTACCTTAAAATTAACTTCGCTAAATCAGAGGCCTTAAATATCACTCTGCCACCAGATATAGTGATACAATGTCAAAATAATTTCCCTTTCAAATGGAAACCAAGTGCCATTAAATACCTTGGGATCTATATTCCAACCTCACTATCGGACTTATACAGCAAAAACTATACTCCCATTATCCAAAATATTCAAAAAGACCTCAACGCTTGGTCAACGGGTATGTTCTCATGGTTTGGCAGAATTTCTATTATAAAAATGACCATGCTGCCAAAATTTCTATACTTGCTCCAAACAATCCCAGTGTCACTACCACAAACTTTTTTCAATTCATAAAGCAAATCCTGTATGGAATTCATCTGGAACGGTAAGCGACCTAGAATGAGTTTCAACAGAATGACCATACCCAAAATGAAAGGTGGGTTAGGCTTACCGGATCTTCGAAAATACTATTGGGCCTGTCAACTCTCTCGAATAGTGGACTGGAATGTTCACCCTAAAACTAAAGCGTGGATTGCAATTGAACAAGCCTTCTCACAAATTCCGCTCCATAATCTACCCTGGATTCACCCTCGTCACATCTCTCCACATTGCAAACAACATCCCCTTATCGGTACAACACTGAATTCTTTTAATGCAACATGTAAACAATTACACATTTTCTCCTCTCCAGGCCCTCTCACGCCAATCAAACATAACCCAGACTTTCCACCAGGCATTGATGATTCTTTCCTTCATGGAATAGGATCCCAGACAATGATGACAGCGGGAGACTTCTTCACTAAGGGGAAAATTAAGCCGCTTTCTTCATTGAACTCCCAAGAAACGAACCACCAGATCTCTTTCTGGTCATATATGCAACTCAGACATTTTCTCCTTGA